>NC_064562.1:59953783-61228862 GCF_937001465.1 Orcinus orca | reverse complement strand
TGACTCTCCAAGTGGGGAGAGTGTTAGTAAAGCGTTTGGAATGTTGCACCCAAGTACCAGGGGACGAAAACTGAGACACATTTGAACACATTTTCCGATCACACGGTGGATCATACTCTGGGTTTCCACATGCATGTTTTAGCTGAAAGAAGAATCCCTTAAACCTGGAGAGTTGAGACACATGGAATGGGTACCATGCAATATGACTTCAAAGGGTCTGTATTTGCTCACCGAACCTCAGCCATCCTATCACTGCTGGGTTTATGCCGCTGTACACATGCTTGATTCTCTTTCGGAGACATATAAATCCATAGGTTTTAAGATTCTTACTATTCAGGTATATTCTTAGGCGTTTAATATGGGGTGTTGAGTCCACTTCGTTGAGCAAGGAGTAGCTCTTGTCTATTACATATTTGGCTTATGGAACGGTATCTGTGCTAATTTCAATCTCTGGTTTTATGCAGCACCCCAACTCACATTTCCCCTTAAGCAAGCATAAGTTGCTTTTCTACATTTGAGACCCTGTTGTGTTTTGTAATCAGTTCCTGTGTAGGCAAGTTTACATTCCGTGTATTAGTGATATCTTATGATGTTTCTTTTTCTGTGTCACTTATTTCACTTAGAATCATCGTACCTTAATCCACTCATTATGCTGCTACGGGCCTGATGACATAGATTTCATTGCTGAGTGATATTGCATTGTACGTAAGTACCACAACTTCTTTATCCATTTTTCGCTTTCTGCGATACTGAACTTGTACCATAAACGAGGTTCTTGTAAACAGAGCCATCCCAAACTTTGGGGTAGCTGTGTCTTTTTTATTTTAATTTCCCTAAGCTATAGGACCATAAGTGGAAGTGCCCTAGGCTCTGTTGCTTTGTTTTTTAGATGTTTCAGGAAACACCATACACTTCCTCAGAGTGGCTGTTGGCAATTTACATCCCGCTCATCAGCATAACAAGGCTCACAGTTCTCCATGGCCTGTCCTGCCTTTCTGGATTTTACACTTTTTTCACATGGCCCCTTTGACAGGGGGGCAGTGAGACTTCATTGTAGTGCAGATTTCCTTTGCAAGCTTGCTTGGTTGGCCAAAAAGTGCGTATGAGTTTTTTTCGTGAATATATTCAGGAAAAAACACATACGCCCTTTTTGGCCAAGTGCATCATTGTGGACGTTCTGCCTCTTTTCCTATGCTCTACATGCAATTCCAGTCTACCTCCTGAAATCGGTTTCCTGCAATTCTGCCCCGCTTTCAAGTCCTCTTGGCAGCCTTACTTCTATATATTTTTGGGAGATAGCTGTCAATTATAACTCTGCAGGTTTGGTGAATGACAGTGCCCCTGAGCGCCTTTCTTCAACTCGCTTTCTTGTGAGCTGGCCGCAGCACCACAGGATTGCTTCAGGCCCTATTGTGGTTCCAGCATGGCACGCTGCGCCTTTGGTTAATTCCTCTACCTGGTGGGAAATGAGAGTTAAATTTGCCCGTCCAGACACCTCCAGCTAGTCTGTCATTGGCTCTCCCTATTCCTGTTGATTTTCCGCAGAAATTGCAAACTGGGCCAAACAGGAGTTTAAAGGCACTGACTCTCCAAGTGGGGAGAGTGTTAGTAAAGTGTCTGGAATTTTTCACCCGAGGACCAGTGGACAAAAACTGAGACACATTTGAACACGTTTCCCGATCACACGGTGGATCATACTCTGGGTTCCACATGCATGTTTTAGCTGAAGGAAGAATCCCTTAAACCTGGAGAGTTGAGACCCATGCAATGGGTACCATGCAATATGACTTCAAAGGGTCTGCATTTGCTCTCCGAACCTCACCAATCCTATCAGTGCTGCTTTTATGCCGCTGAACACACACTTGATTCTCTTTCGGAGACATATAAATCCATAGGTTTTAAGATTCTTACTAGTCAGGTATATTCTTAGGCGTTTAATATGGGGTGTTGAGTCCACTTCGTTGAGCAAGGAGTAGCTCTTGTCTATTACATATTTGGCTTATGGAACGGTATCTGTGCTAATTTCAATCTCTGGTTTTATGCAGCACCCCAACTCACCTTTCCCCTTAAGCGAGCATAAGTTGGTTTTCTACATTTGAGACCCTGTTCTGTTTTGTAATTCAGTTCCTGTGTAGCCAAGTTTACATTCCGTGTAGTAGTGATATCTTATGATGTTTCATTTTCTGTGTGACTTATTTCACTTAGAATCGTCATACCTGAATCCACTCATTATGCTGCGACGGGCCTGATGACATAGATTTCATTGCTGAGTGATATTGCATTGTACGTATGTTCCACAACTTCTTTATCCATTTTTCGCTTTCTGTGATATTGAACTTGTACTGTAAATGAGGTTCTTGTAAACAGAGCCGTCCCAAACTTTGGGGTGGCTGTGTCTTTTTGATTTTAATTTCCCTAAGCTATAGGACCATAAGTGGAAGTGCCCTAGGCTCTGTTGCTTTGTTTTTTGGATATTACAGGAAACACCATACACTTCTCCAGAGTGGCTGTTGGCAATTAACATCCCGCCCATCAGCATAACAGGGCTCCCAGTGCACCATGGCCTGTCCTGCCTTTCTGGATTTTACACTTTTTTCAGATGGCCCTTTGACCGGGGGGCAGTGAGACTTCACTGTTGTGCAGATTTCCTTTGCAAGCTTGCTTGGTTGGCCAAAAAGGTCGTATGCGTTTTTTCCTGAATATATTCAGGAAAAAACGCATACGCCCTTTTTGGCCAAGTGCATCATGTGGACGTTCTGCCTCTTTTCCTATGCTCTACATGCAATTCCAGTCTACCTCCTGAAATCGGTTTCCTGCAATTCTGCCCTGATTTCAAGTCCTCTTGGCAGCCTTACTTCAATATATTTTTGGACGATAGCTGTCATTTATAACTCTGCAGGTTTGTGAATGACAGTGCCCCTGAGCGCCTTTCTTCAACTCGCTTTCTTGTGAGCTGGCCGAAACACCACAGTATTGCTTCAGGCCCTAGTGTGGTTCCGGCATGGCACGCTGAGCCTTTGGTTAATTCCTCTACCTGGTGGGAAATGAGAGTTAAATTTGCCCGTCCAGACACCTCCACCTAGTCTCTCATGGGTTCTCCCTATTCCTGTTCATTTTCCGCAGAAATTGCAAACTGGGCCAAACAGGACGTTAAAGGCACTGACTCTCCAAGTGGGGAGAGTGTTAGTAAAGCGTCTGGAATTTTGCACCCGAGGACCAGGGGACAAAAACTGAGACATATTTGAACACGTTTCCCGATCACACGGTGGATCATACTCTGGGTTCCACATGCATGTTTTAGCTGAAGGAAGAATCCCTTAAACTTGGAGAGTTGAGACACATGGAATGGGTACCATGCAATATGACTTCAAAGGGTCTGCATTTGCTCACCGAGCCTCACCGATCCTATCACTTCTGCGTTTATGCCGCTGTACACACACTTGATTCTCTTTCGGAGACATATAAATCCATAGGTTTTAAGATTCTTACTAGTCAGGTATATTCTTAGGCGTTTAATATGGGGTGTTGAGTCCACTTCGTTGAGCAAAGAGTAGCTCTTGTTTATTACATATTTGGCTTATGGAACGGTTTCTGTGCTAATTTCAATCTCTGGTTTTATGCAGCACCCCAACTCACCTTTCCCCTTAAGAAAGCATAAGTTGGTTTTCTACATTTGAGACCCTGTTCTGTTTTGTAATTCAGTTCCTGTGTAGCCAAGTTCACATTCCGTGTAGTAGTGATATCTTATGGTGTTTCTTTTTCTGTGTGACTTATTTCACTTAGAATCATCGTACCTGAATCCACTCATTATGCTGCGACGGGCCTGATGACATAGATTTCATTGCTGAGTGATATTGCATTGTACGTAAGTACCACAACTTCTTTATCCATTTTTCGCTTTCTGTGATACTGAACTTGTACCATAAACGAGGTTCTTGTAAACAGAGCCATCACAAAATTTGGGGTGGCTGTGTCTTTTTGATTTTAATTTCCCTAAGCTATAGGACCATAAGTGGAAGTGCCCTAGGCTCTGTTGCTTTGTTTCTTAGATGTTTCAGGAAACACCATACACTTTTCCAGGGTGGCTGTTGGCAATTTACATCCCACCCATGAGCATAACCAGGCTCCCAGTTCTCCATGGCCTGTCCAGCCTTTCTGGATTTTACACTTTTTTCTGATGACCCTTTTGACCGAGGGGCAGTGAGACTTCATTGTAGTGCAGATTTCCTTTGCAAGCTTGCTTGGTTGGCCAAAAAGGGCGTATGCGTTTTTTCCTGAATATATTCAGGAAAAAACCATACGCACTTTTTTGCCAAGTGCATCATTGTGGACGTTCAGCCTGTTTTCCTATGCTTTACATGCAATTACAGTCTACCTCCTGAAATCGATTTCCTGCAATTCTGCCCCACTTTCAAGTCCTCTTGGCAGCCTTACTTCAATATATTTTTGGACGATAGCTGTCATTTATAACTCTGCAGGTTTTTGAATGATAGTGACCCTCAGCTCCTTTCCTCAACTCGCTTTCTTGTGAGCTGGCCGCAACACCGCAGGATTGCTTCAGGGCCTAGTGTGGTTCCAGCATGGCACGCTGAGCCTTTGGTTAATTCCTCTTCCAGGTGGGAAATGAGAGTTAAATTTGCCCGTCCAAACACCTCCAGCTAGTCTCTCATTGGTTCTCCCTATTCCTGTTGATTTTCCGAAGGAATTGCAAACTGGGCCAAACAGGAAGTTAAAGGCACTGACTCTCCAAGTGGGGAGAGTGTTAGTAAAGCGTCTGGAATGTTGCACCCGAGTACCAGGGGACGAAAACTGAGACACATTTGAACATGGTTCCCGATCACACAGTGGATCATACTCTGGGTTCCACGTGCATGTTTTAGCTGAAGGAAGAATCCCTTAAACCTGGAGAGTTGAGACCCATGGAATGGGTACCATGCAATATGACTTCAAAGGGTCTGCATTTGCTCACCGAACCTCAACAATCCTATCACTGCTGCGTTTATGCTGCTGTACACACGCTTGATTCTCTATCAGAGACATAAATCCATAGGTTTTAAGATTCTTACTAGTCAGGTATATTCTTAGGCGTTTAATATGGGGTGTTGAGTCCACTTCACTGAGCAAGGAGTAGCTCTTGTTATTACATATTTGGCTTATGGAACGGTATCTGTGCTAATTTCAATCTCTGGTTTTATGCAGCACCCCAACTCACCTTTCCCCTTCAGCAAGCATAAGTTGGTTTTCTACATTTGAGACCATGTTCTGATTTGTAATTCAGTTCCTCTGTAGCCAAGTTTACATTCCGTGTACTAGTGATATCTTATGATGTTTCTATTTCTGTGTGACTTATTTCACTTAGAATCATCGTACCTGAATCCACTCATTATGCTGCTATGGGCCTGATGACATAGATTTCATTGCTGAGTGATATTGCATTGTACGTAAGTACCACAACTTCTTTATCCATTTTTCGCTTTCTGTGGTATTGAACTTGTACCGTAAACGAGGTTCTTGTAAACAGAGCCGTCCCAAACTTTGGGGTGGCTGTGTCTTTTTGATTTTAATTTCCCTAAGCTATAGGACCATAAGTGGAAGTGCCCTAGGCTCTGTTGCTTTGTTTTTTAGATGTTTCAGGAAACACCATACACTTCTCCAGAGTAGCTGTTGGCAATTCACATCCCGCCCATCAGCATAACAAGGCTCCCAGGTCTCCATGGCCTGTCCTGCCTTTCTGGATTTTACACTTTTTTCAGATGGCCCTTTTGAGCGGGGGTCAGTGAGACTTCATTGTAGTGCAGATTTCCTTTGCAAGCTTGCTTGGTTGGCCAAAAAGGGCGTATGCGTTTTTTCCTGAATATATTCAGGAAAAAACGCATACGCCCTTTTTGGCCAAGTGCATCATTGTGGACGTTCTGCCTCTTTTCCTATGCTTTACATGCAATTCCAGTCTACCTCCTGAAATCGGTTTCCTGCAATTCTGCCCCGCTTTCAAGTCCTCTTGGCAGCCTTACTTCAATATATTTTTGGACGATAGCTGTCATTTATAACTCTGCAGGTTTGTGAATGACAGTGCCCCTGAGCTCCTTTCTTCAACTCGCTTTCTTGTGAGCTGGCCGCAACACCGCAAGATTGCTTCAGGCCCTAGTGTGGTTCTGGCATGGCACGCTGAGCCTTTGGTTAATTCCTCTTCCTGGTGGGAAATGAGAGTTAAATTTGCCCGTCCAGACACCTCCAGCTAGTCTCTCATTGGTTCTCCCTATTCCTGTTGATTTTCCGAAGGAATTGCAAACTGGGCCAAACAGGAGGTTAAAGGCACTGACTCTCCAAGTGGGGAGAGTGTTAGTAAAGCGTCTGGAATGTTGCACCCGAGTACCAGGGGACGAAAACTGAGATACATTTGAACACGTTTCCCGAACGCATGGTGGATCATACTCTGGGTTCCACATGCATGTTTTAGCTGAAGGAAGAATCCCTTAAACCTGCAGAGTTGAGACCCACGGAATGGGTACCATGCAATATGGATTCAAAGGGTCTGCATTTGCTCACCGAACCTCACCTATCCTATCACTGCTGCGTTTATGCCACTGTACACATGCTTGATTCTCTTTTGAAGACATATAAATCCATAGGTTTTAAGATTATTACTAGTCAGGTATATTCTTAGGCGTTTAATATGGGGTGTTGAGTCCACTTCGTTGAGCAAGGAGTAGCTCTTGTCTATTACATATTCGGCTTACGGAACGGTATCTGTGCTAAATTCAATGTCTGGTTTTATGCAGCACCCCAACTCACCTTTCCCCTTAAGCAAGCATAAGTTGGTGTTCTACATTTGAGACCCTGTTCTGTTTTGTAATTCAGTTCCTGTGTAGCCAAGTTTACATTCCGTGTATTAGTGATATCTTATGATTTTTCTTTTTCTGTGTGACTTATTTCACTTAGAATCATCATACCAGAATCCACTCATTATGCTGCTTCGGGCCTGATGACATAGATTTCATTGCTGAGTGATATTGCATTGTACGTAAGTACCACAACTTCTTTATCCATTTTTCGCTTTCTGCGATATTGAACTTGTACCGTAAATGAGGTTCTTGTAAACAGAGCCGTCCCAAACTTTGGGGTGGCTGTGTCTTTTTGATTTTAATTTCCCTAAGCTATAGGACCATAAGTGGAAGTGCCCTAGGCTCTGTTGCTTTGTTTCTTTGATGTTTCAGGAAACACCATACACTTCTCCAGTGTGGCTGTTGGCTATTTTCATCCCGCCCTTTAGCATGACAAGGCTCCCAGGTCTCCACGGCCTGTCCTGCCTTTCTGGATTTTACACTTTTTTCAGATAGCCCTTTTGACCGGGGGGCAGTGAGACTTCATTGTAGTGCAGATTTCCTTTGCAAGCTTGCTTGGTTGGCCAAAAAGTGCGTATGCGTTTTTTCCTGAATATATTCAGGAAAAAACGCATACGCCCTTTTTGGCCAAGTGCATCATTGTGGACGTTCTGCCTCTTTTCCTATGCTTTACATGCAATTCCAGTCTACCTCGTGAAATCGGTTTCCTGCAATTCTGCCCCACATTCAAGTCCTCTTGGCAGCCTTATTTCAATATATATTTGGATGATAGCTGTCATTTATAACTCTGCAGCTTTGTGAATTACAGTGTCCCTGAGCTCCTTTCCTCAACTCGCTTTCTTGTGAGCTGGCCGCAACACCACAGGATTGCTTCAGGCCCTAGTGTGGTTCTGGCATCACACACTGAGCCTTTGGTTAATTCCTCTTCCTGGTGGGAAATGAGAGTTAAATTTGCCCGTCCAGACACCTCCAGCTAGTCTCTCATTGGTTCTCCCTATTCCTGTTCATTTTCCCCAGACATTGCATACTGCGCCAAACAGGAGGTTAAAGGCACTGACTCTCCAAGTTGGGAGAGTGTTATTAAAGCATCTGGAATGTTGCACCCGAGTACCAGGGGACGAAAACTGAGACACATTTGAACACGTTTCCTGATCACACAGTGTATCATACTCTGGGTTCCACATGCATGTTTAAGCTGAAAGAAGAATCCCTTAAACCTGGACAGTTGAGACCCATGGAATGGATACCATGCTATATGATTTAAAAGGGTCTGCATTTGCTCACCGAACCTCACCAATCCTATCACTGCTGCGTTTATGCCACTGTACACACGCTTGATTCTCTTTCAGAGACATATAAATCCATAGGTTTTAAGATTCTTACTAGTCAGGTATATTTTTAGGCGTTTAATATGGGGTGTTGAGTCCACTTCGTTGAGCAAGGAGTAGCCCTTGTCTATTACATATGTGGCTTATGGAACGGTATCTGTGCTAATTTCAATCTCTGGTTTTATGCAGCACCCCAACTCACCTTTCCCCTTAAACAAGTATAAGTTGGTTTTCTACATTTGAGACCATGTTCTGTTCTGTTATTCAGTTCCTGTGTAGCCAAGTTTACATTCCGTGTAGTAATGATATCTTATGATGTTTCTTTTTCTGTGTGAATTATTTCACTTAGAATCATCGTACCTGAATCTACTCATTATGCTGCTATGGGCCTGATGACATAGATTTCACTGCTGAGTGATATTCCATTGTACGTAAGTACCACCACTTCTTTATCCATTTTTCGCTTTCTGTGATATTGAACTTGTACTGTAAACGAGGTTCTTGAAAACAGAGCCGTCCCAAACTTTGGGGTGGCTGTGTCTTTTTTATTTTAATTTCCCTAAGCTATAGGACCATAAGTGGAAGTGCCCTAGGCTCTGTTGCTGTATTTTTTAGATGTTTTAGGAAACACCATACACTTCTCCAGAGTGGCTGTTGGCAATTTACATCCCGCCCATCAGCATAACAAGGCTCCCAGTTCTCCATGGCCTGTCCTGCCTTTCTGGATTTTACACTTTTTTCAGATGGCCCTTTTGACCGGGGGGCAGTGAGACTTCATTGTAGTGCAGATTTCCTTTGCAAGCTTGCTTGGTTGGCCAAAAAGGGCGTATGTGTTTTTTCCTGAATATATTCAGGAAAAAACGCATACTCCCTTTTTTGCCAAGTGCATCATTGTGGACGTTCAGCCTCTTTTCCTATGCTTTATATGCAATTCCAGTCTACCTCCTGAAATCGGTTTCCTGCAATTCTGCCCCGCTTTCAAGTCCTCTTGGCGGCCTTACTTCAATATATTTTTGGAAGATAGCTGTCATTTATAACTCTGCATGTTTGTGAATGATAGTGCCCCTGAGCTCCTTTCTTCAACTCGCTTTCTTGTGAGCTGGCCGCAACACCGCAAGATTGCTTCAGGCACTAGTGTGGTTCGGACATGGCATGCTGAGCCTTTGGTTAATTCCTCTTCCTGGTGGGAAATGAGAGTTAAATTTGCCCGTCCAGAGACCTCCAGCTAGTCTCTCATGGGTTCTCCCTATTCCTGTTCATTTTCCGTAGAAATTGCAAACTGGGCCAAACAGGAGTATAAAGGCACTGACTCTCCAAGTGGGGAGAGTGTTAGTAAAGCGTTTGGAATGTTGCACCCAAGTACCAGGGGACGAAAACTGAGACACATTTGAACACATTTTCCGATCACACGGTGGATCATACTCTGGGTTCCACATGCATGTTTTAGCTGAAGGAAGAATCCCTTAAACCTGGAGAGTTGAGACACATGGAATGGGTACCATGAAATATGACTTCAAAGGGTCTGTATTTGCTCACCGAACCTCACCCATCCTATCACTGCTGGGTTTATGCCGCTGTACACATGCTTGATTCTCTTTCGGAGACATATAAATCCATAGGTTTTAAGATTCTTACTATTCAGGTATATTCTTAGGCGTTTAATATGGGGTGTTGAGTCCACTTCGTTGAGCAAGGAGTAGCTCTTGTCTATTACATATTTGGCTTATGGAACGGTATCTGTGCTAATTTCAATCTCTGGTTTTATGCAGCACCCCAACTCACATTTCCCCTTAAGCAAGCATAAGTTGCTTTTCTACATTTGAGACCCTGTTGTGTTTTGTAATTCAGTTCCTGTGTAGGCAAGTTTACATTCCGTGTATTAGTGATATCTTATGATGTTTCTTTTTCTGTGTCACTTATTTCACTTAGAATCATCGTACCTTAATCCACTCATTATGCTGCTACGGGCCTGATGACATAGATTTCATTGCTGAGTGATATTGCATTGTACGTAAGTACCACAACTTCTTTATCCATTTTTCGCTTTCTGCAATATTGAACTTGTACCATAAACGAGGTTCTTGTAAATAGAGCCATCCCAAACTTTGGGGTGGCGGTGTCTTTTTGATTTTAATTTCCCTAAGCTATAGGACCATAAGTGGAAGTGCCCTAGGCTCTGTTGCTTTGTTTTTTGGATGTTTCAGGAAACACCACACACTTCTCCAGAGTGGCTGTTGGCAATTTACATCCCGCCCATCAGCATAACAAGGCTCCCAGTTCTCCATGGCCTCTCTTGCCTTTCTGGATTTTGCACTTTTTTCTCATGGCCCTTTAGACCGGGGGGCAGTGAGACTTCGTTGTAGTGCAGATTTCCTTTGCAAGCTTGCTTGGTTGGCCAGAAAGGGCGTATGCGTTTTTTCCTGAATATCTTCAGGAAAAAACGCATACGCCCTTTTTGGCCAAGTGCATCATTGTGGACGTTCTGCCTCTTTTCCTATGCTTTACATGCAATTCCAGTCTACCTCCTGAAATCGGTTTCCTGCAATTCTGCCCCGCTTTCAAGTCCTCTTGGCAGCCTTACTTCAATATATTTTTGGACGATAGCTGTCATTTATAACTCTGCAGGTTTGTGAATGACAGTGCCCCTGAGCTCCTTTCTTCAACTCGCTTTCTTGTGAGCTGGCCGCAACACCGCAGGATTGCTTCAGGCCCTAGTGTGGTTCCGGCATGGCATGCTGAGCCTTTGGTTAATTCCTCTTCCTGGTGGGAAATGAGAGTTAAATTTGCCCGTCCAGACACCTCCAGCTAGTCTCTCATTGGTTCTCCCTATTCCTGTTCATTTTCCACAGAAATTGCAAACTGGGCCAAAGAGGAGGTTAAAGGCACTGACTGTCCAAGTTGGGAGAGTGTTAGTAAAGCGTCTGGAATGTTGCACCCGAGTACCAGGGGACGAAAACTGAGATGCATTTGAACACATTTTCCGATCACACGGTGGATCATACTCTGGGTTCCACATGCATGTTTTAGCTGAAGGAAGAATCCCTTAAACCTGGAGAGTTGAGACCCATGGAATGGGTACCATGCAATATGACTTCAAACGGTCTGCATTTGCTCAGCGAACCTCACCAATCGTATCACTGCTGCGTTTATGCCGCTGTACACACGCTTGATTCTCTTTCGGAGACATATAAATCCATAGGTTTTAAGATTCTTACTAGTCAGGTATATTCTTAGGTGTTTAATATGGGGTGTTGAGTCCACTTCGTTGAGCAAGGAGTAGCTCTTGTCTATTACATATTTGGCTTATGGAATGGTATCTGTGCTACTTTCAAGCTCTGGTTTTATGCAGCACCCGAACTCACCTTTCCCCTTCAGCAAGCATAAGTTGGTTTTCTGCATTTGAGACCCTGTTCTGTTTGGTACTTCAGTTCCTGTGCAGCCAAGTTTACATTCCGTGTATTAGTGATATCTTATGATGTTTCTATTTCTGTGTGACTTATTTCACTTAGAATCATCGTACCTGAATCCACTCATTATGCTGCTACGGGCCTGATGACATAGATTTCATTGCTGAGTGATATTGCATTGTACGTAAGTACCACAACTTCTTTATCCATTTTTCGCTTTCTGTGATATTGAACTTGTACCGTACACGAGGTTCTTGTAAACAGAGCCGTCCCAAACATTGGGGTGGCTGTGTCTTTTTGATTTTAATTTCCCTAAGGTATAGGACCATAAGTGGAAGTGCCCTAGGCTCTGTTCCTTTTTTTTTAAATGTTTCATGAAACACCATACACTTCTCCAGAGTGGCTGTTGGCAATTTACATCCCACCCATCAGCATAACAAGGCTCCCAGTTCTCCATGGCCTGTCCTGCCTTTCTGGATTTTACACTTTTTCAGATGGCCCTTTTGACCGGGGGGCAGTGAGACTTCATTGTAGTGCAGATTTCCTTTGCAAGCTTGCTTGGTTGTCCAAAAAGTGCGTATGCATTTTTTCCTGAATATATTCAGGAAAAAACGCATACGCCCTTTTTGGCCAAGTGCATCATTGTGGACATTCTGCCTCTTTTCCTATGCTTTACATGCAATTCCAGTCTACCTCCTGAAATCGGTTTCCTGTAATTCTGCCCCGTTTTCAAGTCCTCTTGGCAGCCTTAGTTCAATATAATTTTGGACGCTAGCTGTCGTTTATAACTCTGCAGGTTTGTGAATTAGAGTTCCCCAGAGCTCCTTTCTTCAACTCGCTTACATGTGAGCTGGCCACAACACCGCAGGATTGCTTCAGGCCCTAGTGTGGTTCCGGCACAGCACGCTGAGCTTTTGGTTAATTCCTCTTCCTGGTGGGAAATGAGAGTTAAGTTTGCCCGTCCAGACACCTGCATCTAGTCTCTTTGTTTCTCCCTATTCCTGTTCATCTTCTGCAGAAATTGCAAACTGGGCCAAACTGGAGGTTGAAGGCACTGACTCTCCCAGTGGGGAGACTGTTAGTAAAGCATCTGGAATGTTGCACCCGAATACCAGCTGACGAAAACTGAGACACATTTGAATATGTTTCCTGATCACACGGTGGATCATACTCTGGGTTCCACATGCATGTTTTAGCTGAAGGAGGAATCCCTTAAACCTGGAGAGTTGAGACCCATGGAATGGGTACCATGGAATATGACTTCAAAGCGTCTGCATTTGCTCACCAAACCTCACCAATCCTATCACTGCTGCATTTATTCCACTGTACACACGCTTGATTCTCTTTCGGAGACATATAAATCCATAGGTTTTAGGATTCTTACTCTTCAGGTATATACTTAGGCGTTTAATATGGGGTGTTGAGTCCATTTCGTTGAGCAAGGAGTAGCTCTTGTCTATTACATATTTGGCTTATGGAACGGTATCTGTGCTAATTTCAATCTCTGGTTTTATGCAGCACCCTAACTCACCTTTCCCCTTAAGCAAGCATAAGTTGGTTTTCTACATTGGAGACCCTGTTCTGTTTTGTAATTCAGTTCCTGTGTAGCCAAGTGTACATTCCATGTATTAGTGATATCTTATGATGTTTCTTTTTCTGTGTGACTTATTTCATTTAGAATCATCGTACCTGAATCCACTCATTATGCTGCTATGGGCCTGGTGACATAGATTTCTTTGCTGAGTGATATTGCATTGTACGTAAGTACCACAACGTCTTTATGCATTTTTCGCTTTCTGCGATATTGAACTTGTACCGTAAACGAGGTTCTTGTAAACAGAGCCGTCCCAAACTTTGGGGTGGCGGTGTCTTTTTGATTTTAATTTCCCTAAGCTATAGGACCATAAGTGGAAGTTCCCTAGGCTCTGTTGCTTTGTTTTTTAGATGTTTCAGGAAACACCATACACTTCTCCAGGGTGGCTGTTGGCAATTTACATCCCGCCCATCAGCATAACAAGGCTCCCAGTTCTCCATGGCCTGTCCTGCCTTTCTGGATTTTACACTTTTTTCAGATGGCCCTTTTGACTGGGGGGCAGTGAGACTTCATTGTAGTGCAGATTTTCTTTGCAAGCTTGGTTGGTTGGCCAGAAAGTGCGTATGCATTTCTTCCTGAATATATTCAGGAAGAATCGCATACGCCCTTTTTGGCCAAGTGCATGATTGTCGATGTTCTGTGTCTTTTCATATGTTTTCGATGCAATTCCAGTCTACCTCCTGAGATAGGTTTCCTGCAATTCTGCCTTGCTGTCAGTGCCTCTTCATAGCCTTACCTCAATATACTTTTGGAAAATAGTTGGCCTTTATAACTCTGCAGGTTTTTGAATTGCAGTTTCCCTTAGTTCCATTTTTCAGCTCTTATTTTTGTGATCATGCCTCATAACCACAGGATTTCTTCAGGCCCTATTCTTCTTCTGGGGCGCCTTGCTGTGCCTTTGGTTAATTCTTCTTCCTATGTGAAATTAGAGTGACATGTGGCCATTGAAACTGCTACAGCTATTTTCTCACTGGTTCCCCCTATTCCCATTCATCCTCCGCACTAACTGCAGACTGTGCGATACCGGAACTTAAAGGCATTGACTCTCCATGTGGGGATGTTGTTAATAAAGTGGCTGGAATGTTGATCTGGAGCCCCAGGAGAGGAAAATGAGGTGCATTTTAGAAACCCTTCCCGATCATATGGTATACCATCTGCTGGATTTCCCATGCATGGTTTAGCTG
This sequence comes from Orcinus orca, assembly GCF_937001465.1. NCBI lineage: Eukaryota > Metazoa > Chordata > Mammalia > Artiodactyla > Delphinidae > Orcinus > Orcinus orca. The sequence goes on along the minus strand of NC_064562.1, from coordinate 61,214,507 downwards.
TAGGAAGATTCCCTTCAACCTGGAGTGTTGGGACCCTTGGAATGAGTAGCATGAAGTATTGCATTAAACTTTCGGCAGTTGCTCACCAAAGCTCACCAATCCTCTCAGCCCCAAGTGTCCAGCCTTATGTCTTATCCAGCTGTGGGTTTATATGTGGTCATTCCAGGTTGCATCACAGCCCCTGAGCGAATTTTGTAAGAAGTTTTCTCTCTTTCATTGTTTCTGCGTTTTGGTTTTAAAATTTATTTCTATAATGGGGTTTAGCTCATTTTCACTGCTGTGTTTGTGCCGCTCTGCACACACTTGATTCCCTTATGGAGATATATCAATACATGGGTTTTAAGATTCTTATTACTCAGATATATTTCTCTGCGGTGTATAGGGTGTGTTGAGGCCAGTTCATTGAGCAAGGTGTAGATCTTGTCTAATACCTATTTGGTTTATTGAACGGTATCTGTGCTAATTTCAAACTCTGGTTTTATGCATCACCCCACCTCTCCTTTCCCCTTAAGCTGACATAAGTGTGTTTTCTAAATGTGAGACACTGTTCTGTTTTGTAATTCATTTTTTGTGCAGCCATATTTATCCTCCCTCTATAAGTTATATCTTATGATATGTTTCTTTTTCGGTTTGACTTATTTCAAGTAGTATTATCGGACCTAAATCCACTCTTTATCCTTCTACTAGCCTTATTACATTGATTTCATGGTGAAGAGATATTCCATTGTACATAAGTACCACATCTTCTTTATCCATTGTTCTCTTTCCTGGGATATTTAAGGTGTACTGAAGTTGAGGTTCTTGTAAACAGAGTAGCCCTAAACTGTGGTGTGCTTGTGTCTTGTTGATTTTTAGACTTCCCTAGATATACTCCCGTGATTGGAAGTGCCCTATGCTCTGTAGCTCTGTTTTTTAGATGATTTAGGAACCACCATACACTTCTCCGGAGTGGCTCTCGGCAGTTCACACACTGTCCATCAGCGTCTAAAGGCTCCCTGTTCTCCATGGCCTGTCCTGCATTTCTGGTTTTTACAATTTTTTCGGATGGCCCTTTTGACCGGTGGGAAATGAGACTTCTTTGTTGTGCACATTTGCATTGCTTGCTTGCTTGGTTGCCCATAAAGTCGTATGTGTTTTTTCCTGGATATATTCAGGAAAAAACGCATACTCCCTTTTGGGCCAACTGCATCATTGTCGAAATTCTGCCGCTTTTCATGTGCTTTAAAGACGAGTACAATCTATCTCTTGAAATCTGTTTCTTGCAATTCTGTCTTGCATTCAGATCCTCTTCTTTGCCTTACCTCAACATATTTTTGGACGTTAGTTTTCATTTATAACTCTGCAGGTTTGTGAATTGCAGTGACCCTGAGCTCCATTTTTTAAGTTGCTCTTTTGTGAGCTGGCCTCAAAGCCGCAGGATTGCTTCAGGCCCTATTTTGGCTCCGGCGAGGTGGGCTGAGCCTTTTTTTAATTCTTATTCTTAATGGGAAATTAGAGTGACATGTGCCCGTCCAAACCCCTACAACTATCCTCTCATTGGTTCCCCCTCTTCCCGTTCATCCTCCTCACAATTTGCAAAATGTGTGAAACAGAAGTTTAAATGTGCTGATTCTCTAAGTGGGGAGATTCTAAGTAACGTGGCTGGAATGATGAACAGGAGCACCAGGAGAGGATAAATGACGTGCATTTTAGACACATCTCCCGATCACATGGTGTACAGTCCTCTGGGTTTTCCATGCATGTTTTAGCTGTAGGAAGATTCCTTGAACCTGCAGATTTGGGACCCATTGAATGGGTACCAGGTAGTATTACTTTAAAGGGTGTGCATTTCCTCACCCAACCTCACATTTCTCTTAGCGCGAACAGTTTCCAGCCTTATGTCTCATCCTGCTGTGGGTCTAGATGTGTTCAATCCATGTTGCATCACCGTCCCTGAGGAAAAGTTGTAAGAGGTTTTCTCTGTCTCTCTGTCGTTTATTTTTTTCAATTTATTACTATATTGGTTACAGCTGATTTTCAAAGCTCTGTTTCTTGCTGCTGTACATCGACTTGATTCACGTACAGAGAGACATCAATAAATTCTTTTTCAGATTCTTACCAGTCATAGATATTCTTTTCCGGTGACTTGAGTGTGCTGAGTGCAGTTCTTTTAGCTACCGTGTAGGCCTTGTTGATGATCAGTTTGGTATTTGGAATGGTATCTTTGCTAATTTCAACCTCCTGGATGATGCCTCACCCCTCCCCACCTTTCCCGTTTAGCAGCCTTACGCGTGTTTTCTACATATTTGACTATGTTTTTGTTTTGTAATTTATTTCATGTGTAGCCATTTTGGATTCCACCTTTAAGTGATATCTTATGATATGTGTCTTTTTCTTTTTGAATTATGTCACTTAGAATGATCATACGTAACTCCTCCGGAGTTGTTACAACTGGCCATATTTCATTGATTTCCAGGCTGAGTAATATTCCACTCTACATAAGTACCACATCTCTATCCATTTTTTCCCTCCAGAGACATTTAAGTTATATCCTAGTCGAGGATCTTTTAAACAGAGAGGCAGTAAACATTGGGGTGCCTGTGTCCTCTCGATTTTTGTTTTTCCCAAGATATACGCCCATGAGTGCAAGTGCCCTATGCTCTATAGCTCATTTTTTAGATGCTTTAGTAAACACAATACACTTCTCCAGAATGGCCGTTGGCAATATACATTTCCACTATAAGCCTCACAGGGCTCCCTCTTCTCCTTGCCCTGTCCTGCATTTCTGGTGTTTACACTTTATGAGGATGGCTCTTCTGACTGATGCGAAGTGATATCTTTTGTAGTATTGATTTCCAGTGCCCACCTGTTTGGTTGGCTAAAAAAGTGTATGCCCTTTTCTTGAATATATACAGAAAAAAACGCATACAGCCTTTTTGGCCAACTGCAATGTTGGCAATGTTCAGCCCCTTTTCTTGTGCTTAATGGCGAGTCCTTTCTACCTCCTCAAATCCCTTTCCTGCCATTCTCCCTTGCTTACCAATCCTTTTCTCTGACTTTCCTCAAGACATTTTTCAGTGATAGATATTTTCAACTCTGCAGTTTCGTGAATTTTACTGCCCCTGAGTTCCATTGTTCAACTTGTGTTTATGGGAACTGGCCACAAAGAAGTGGGATTTCCTCAAGCCCTATACTGTTTCCATGGGCAAACCTAGCCTTTGGTCAATTCGTCTTCCTGATTGGAAATTAGAGTGACATGTGCCTGTCTGAACACCTAGGACTTGTCTCTCATTGTTCCTCATCCTTCCGCTTCATCCTCTGGACAAATTCCAAACTGTACGCAACAGGATGTTGACAGTGCTGACATCTCCAAGTGGGGAGACTGTTAGTAAAGACGCTGGACGGGTGAACCCGAGCACCAGGAGATGAGGAGATGAGATGCCTTTTCCAAACTCTTCCCGATCAGACGGTATACCATCCTCTGGGTGTGACAGACATGTTTTAGCAGTAGGAAGAGTCCCATTCATGTAAGGAGAACACCAGGGCTTTTTCAAAATCAGTGTCTCCCCGAAACCCAAACTGGGGAGTTTTTTAAGCTATGGCTACACATATGTTCATTAAGGGCCTTGGGAAGTAGGCAGAGTCCAAACTTTAGATGATTGAAGTCTTCAGGGTCAGAAGCACTCACCACCGGCTTCCCGTAGGTTACACTTTAACAGTCATTGATAGATGATGTCAATAAAAATATATTCTTTTTCCGATTATTTCCCCTTATAGGTTATTGCAAAATATTGAGTGTAGTTCCCTGTGCTATACAGTAGTTCCTTGTTGATGATCTATTTTATACATAGCAGTGTGTATGTGTTAATTCCAAACTGTTAATTTATCCCTCCTCCCACCTTTCCCCTTTGGTAATAATAAATTATAAGATTTTATACTTCTCAGAAATGGGGGAGCTGAAAGAGAGGTATCATTTTCAATGGAAAAGCATTTAAAACAAGATTGAAGCTTTAACCAAGATTATTAGATGTACATCCTTGGAAAGAAATCACTTCATTTCTCTAATATTGACCTGACAAATAAGACAAACCTTTTCACTGAACTTGCTTATAATAAAGTGATGGAAATATCAAATGGAAGTGTTAGAAACATCTTATTTTACCCGAGCCTTATAAACTGTTCTATGTTAACTACAGTTTGGCTCACACATCTGTTCATTGAAGTTACAATAGTCTCAATTTCTGTTACTGATCCTCCAGAGTGGACCCCAACAAGTGTCCCCCTGCCCAGTGTCATTGGGGCCAACAGATCGAGACTGAGTTTGGTTCACAAGCAAAGGAAACTTTATATTTTGATCAGAGAATGGAGAGGTGAGAGCATGCACTACCCCGTGGGCTGTGGGCTGGGCTGCTGTGTAGAGATCCTGTGAGAGTCAGTGGGAGGGAGGGGGCGGAGCTCTCGAGGGCCGGGTTGGCTGCAGCTCAGGCTCTATATCTCGGAGTCTGCACTGGGCCCCAGGAGCTGAGGTGTCGACCCAGCCATTCTGCACTAGGAAATCTGGTCTGAAGTGCCGGGTGTGGAACCTCTGCATGCGGGACCCTAGGAGCACGTGAAATTAGACAAAGCACAAAGGATAAAAAAGGTCAGACTTGACTTTATTGCCCAGATTCTATTTTTATCTCCCAGGGATTTTTAATGGGCTTTGCTGGGGACAAACCCCTCCTCTGCCTTTTGTCCCGTTCCTCATTCTTGGAGTGCTGAGGGTGCAGACCCTTCTTCTGTAACTGCTGAGTGCTGAGTTGGGAGCCCTCATACCAGGGGACGAGGGTCAGAACTTCTCCCCAGCAGCCTCCAGGTGACGTTGATTGGCCCCAGGACCCCTGCCTCCCTGCTCGTCCGCCTGAGCACCAGCATTGGAAGTGTTATAGATTCTAATGACCTTTAAGGGTCCAGGAAAGAGATGTGCAGAGACGCTGTGGGGGCCGGTTTCACCCCGCCCCACATTTGTTCGGCCACCTTAGGCTGACCGTTTCTGCCAGCCTAGATGCTCTGACCAGTAGTCTGCTCTTTCTTCAATTAGGCCCCTGAATTAACGTAAAAACAGCACCAGGTGTCAGAGCCCTGCCCGCTCAACTCCCAGACAGTCCAGGGTCAGTGGTGATCAAGGACCATGATGGCCACTGAGTCAACAGCCTTTTGAAGTAAACAGGAGTCCAGCCGGTCTTATTGGCCACCATCATCACGGTGTCTGTAGGCTTTTCTATGGTGACAGTGTGATATACGGTTCCCCCGCCAAGATTATTAGCTCCCCTCCGGGTGCAGTAAGTCCTGCAAGCAGTAGTCTACTCCTTCGGGACACACTATTGTTGTTTTATGAGAGAAACTCCAGGTCAAGTGATGTTCACACGAGTCGTCATGGTGCCCTGTTGCCCCCGGTTATCTCTCTGGATGTTGGAGTTGGAGGGCCTCCTCACTTGAGGTCGGTGTGCCCACGGAGCGAACCCTGCAACTTCAGGGCATGGTTGGTGATTAGGATCACCACGTGGGGTCCTTTTCCCTTAGGAGGGAGGTGGCCTTTTGGGCTGCTGATTTCCAGGTTTTTAGATACCGCCAGTATCTTGGCCAGATGTGGCAGTGGGCCAAGCCCCTTGGTGACTGTAGTTTATCCTACCTGGATGACATTCTTGCGTTGTTCCATTTCAAGTGGTCCCAGTTTTTGCACTAATTCTCCAATGGCGATTCACCTTTCACCGGGAATGGAAAGGTCAAAGGGTTTAGCTCAATTAGGGAGGTCCAGGGCAAGGGTCTGAATTGACTGCTCTTTCCATTCTTGAAAGGCCACTTCTGGATTCTGTTCAAAAGGATCATCATCTTTTCCTTTCAGTGTTTCATATAGAGGCCCAGCTAGTAGACTGTAGTTAGGGATCCAGAAGCAGCAAACCCTGGCCTCCCCAGGAACCCCTAAGCTGTCTTCTAGTTTTAGAAAGGGGTAAGGCTGCAAATGGTTTCTTCCCTTTCCTGGGATGGGCTTCTCTGACCTTGTGTGAGAATGAAGCCCAGGCAGGTCACCGCAGTCTGTGATATTTGAGCTTTTTCTTGGACAACTTCTATCCTTTATTGGCTTGGTAGTTCAGAGGCCTCCTTAGTAGGGCTGGCGATCAGAATGTCATCTTCATATTGAAGGAGGGTTTCCTTTTCCAGAGGTAGAACTTTTCGGTCTTTAGCTAAGCTTTCCCCAAAGATGGTGTGGGAATTTTTGAACCCTTGGGGCAAGACGGCCCGGAAGTATTGTTTTAGTTGTATGTTGAGTCCTGCCACTCACAAGCCAAAATTTCTTGTGACTCTGGGACTAATGGAATACAAAAGAAGGCATCATTGAAGACTAATACAGAATACCATGTCCTGGTGGTTGGTAGAATGACCAGCAGGGTGTAGGAATCAGGAGCAACTGGAGGTATATCCTCGGTGGCTTCACTGACTGTCCTGACATCCTTTACCAGGTCCCCAGCAGCCCATGGGGCTCTCGTGGTCAGGCCAATCCCAGGATATGGAGCTCTCCTGGGCAGGTACCCCACCCCCAACCCAGCCCACGGGGCTCTCGTGGTCAAGCCTCTCCCAGGATACAGAGCTACCTTTGCAGGTACCGTGGCAGGGCTGGGCACACAGGAACCGTGCACATAGCCCTCATTGAAGAGCACCCCCAGCTCACCTGTCGCTCAGAGCTGACACAGAGCACCTCAGAGCAGGACTTGAACTAACAAACAGCAGCTCCGACAGGTCTGTGACCCTGGGCATCACTGTGTGTGGCCTCCCTCCACCTGGTCTTCCAGAGACTTCCACTGCACCCAGGGCACCAGGCCTCTGTCTCCAACCACCACCCACCCCTCCCCTCCCTGACTCCTGGGTTCCTCTCATTAGGAGAGGGTTTTCTTGAAGTTGTCTCCCACTCATGGGCCAGATAAAATGATTAGAAAACAAGCCAAAGCTGCAGCCCCTTGTCTATCTTGACTCTCAGGAGCCCACACCTGTTCCTTGGACCTGGCCGGTTCAGCAAGTTCCATTTTCTGCAACTGTGAGCCCCTGAGGGGTGATGATTGGCTGACCTGGGCAGCCTTACCATGCCGGCCAGCCCTCCCCAGGTGTGCCTGGGTTGAGATCAATATAAATACCACTCCAGGCAGCAAGAGCCCCTGCAGCTGTGCCTGACGCCATTTTCTCTGCCCTGTCAGCAGTCTCGGGGCTGGGCTGGTGGGAGGGAGTGAGAGGCCACGGCTTTGTGGGTGGCCCAGTGTGAGTGGGGCTCTGCTGGACTTTCTGCAGCAGTTGCCAGGCTGCCACCTGCTAAAGAAGAGGATGTGTCACCCATACCTGCTGCTGGAATTTCTCCCTGGGCAGAGGTGAGGAAGGAAAAAAGCAGTGGGGGCAGGGACAGGATGGGTATCTCAGGAAGGGAAATGGAAATCTTCCAGAAGAGCACCCAGGGCCAGGACCATCCTGGCTGGCCTGCAGGCACCAAGTCAGCTGGCATGCTGTCACTCATGTGGCTCCATGGCCCTTCCCCTATGCTTTCAAGTCCTTGTATATATTCAGGTGTTTTACCTGGGAAGGGTGGGAACAGTTCAGCAGCAACTGGCCTGGGGCTCAGCTCACGTTTACTCACAGATGCCTCGGCACGGTGCCCCAGCTTTGCAATGAGGACGCTTGTTGTGTGGGGGCTGCTGGTTGAATGGGAGACGATTCCCCACCACTGACCAACTTCAGAATTGTTTACAACTGGAGCAAGTGCCCTGATACGGTTTTCCTCTGTGTAACTGGTGGGTTCTGTTTTTTTTTTTTCTCTTTTTCGTTTTTGGTTCAAGGTAGATTTTATTCCTCTTTTTTGTATTTACAGATATAAGCATGGAAATAATTTATTCATATAAATACATGTATGTGAAGGGAATAATTGTTTTTTCTGTTTTATTTTTTTAATTTTATTTCTTTTTAATTTTGAATTTTATTTTATATTTTTATACAGCAGGTTCTTATTGGTTATCTATTTTATACATATAAATGTTTACATGCCAATCCCAATCTCTCAACTCCTCCCACCACCACCCCCCCAAGAGCTTTCCCCCCTTGTTGTCCATACGATTGTTGTCTGCATCTGTTGCTCTATTTATGCCTTGCAAAACGGTTAATCTGTACAGTTTTTCTAGGTTCCACATATATGCATGAATATACAAGATTTGTTTTTCTCTTTCTGACTTACTTCACTCTGTATGACAGTCTCTAGATCCATCGACGTCTCTACAAATGACCCAATTTCATTCCTTTCATGGCTTAGTAATATTCCATTTTATATATGTACCACATCTTTATGCATTCGTCTGTCTGTGGGCATTTAGGTTGCTTCCATTACCTCGATATTGTAAATAGTGATGCAATGAACATTGCGGTGAATGTCTCTTTTTGATTTATGGTTTTGTCTGGGTATATGTCCAGTACTGGGATTGCTGTATCATATGGTAATTCTATTATTAGTTTCTTAAGAAACTCCATATTGTTCTCCATAGTGACTGTATCAATTTATATTCCCAACAATAGTGGAAGAGGCTTCCTTTTCTCCACACCCATTCCAGCATTTGTTGTTTGTAGATTTTCAGATGATGCCCATTCTAACAGGTGTGAGGTGATACCTCATTGTTGAGTCCATTTCGTTGAGCAAGGGGTAGGTCTTGTCTATTACATATTTGGCTTATGGAACGGTATCTGTGCTAATTTCAAACTCTGGTTTTATGCAGCACCCCAACTCACCTTTCCCCTTAAGCAAGCATAAGTTGGTTTTCTAAACTTGAGACCCTGTTCTGTTTTGTAATTCAGTTCATGTGTAGCCAAGTTTACATTCCATACATTAGTGATACCTTATGATGTTTCTTTTTCTGTGTGACTTATTTCACTTAGAATCATCGTGCCTCAATCCACTCATTATGCTGGTACAGGCCTGGTGACACAGATTTCATTGCTGAGTGGTATTCTGTTGTCCGTAAGTACCGCAACTTCTTTATCAATTATTTGTTCTCTGGGATATTTAACTTGTACTGTAGAAGAGGTTCCTGTAAACAGAGCCGTCCCAAATTTTGGGGTGGCTGTGTCTTTTTGATTTTAATTTCCCTAAGCTATAGGACCATAAGTGGAAATGCCCTAGACTCTGTTGCTTTGTTTTTCAGATGTATCAGGAAACACCATACACTTCTCCAGAGTGGCTGTTGGCAATTTACATCCCGCCCATCAGCATAACAAGGCTTCTTTTTCCCCATGGCCTGTCTTGCCTTTCTGGATTTTACACTTTTCTCAGATGGCCCTTTAGACCGGGGGGAAGTGACACTTCATAGTAGTTCGGATTTCCATTGCAAGCTTGCTTGGTTTGCCAAAAAGGGCGTATGTGTTTTTTCCTGAATATATTCAGGAACAAACTCATACGCCCTTTTTTGCCAAGTGCATCATTGTCGATGTTCTGCCTCTTTTCCTATGCTTTAAATGCAAATCCAGTCTACCTCCTGAAATTGGTTTCCTGAAATTCTGCCCCGCTTTCAAGTCCTCTTCACAGCCTTACTTCAATATATTTTTGGACGTTATCTGTCATTTATAACTCTGCAGGTTTGTGAATTACAGAGCCCCTGAGCTCCTTTCTTCAACTCGCTTTCTTGTGAGCTGGCCGCAAACCCGCAAGACTGCTTCAGGCCCTAATCTGCTTCTGGCAGGGCACGCTGAGCCTTTGGTTTCCTCTTCCTGGTGGGAAATGAGTGTTAAATATGCCCGTCCAGACACCCACCTCACTCTCAACCCCTTGGTGATGTGGGTCCTCTGGTTTGTGGCCACCTTTGCTGGGTTCCTCACCTTTCGATGATGTGGCCCCACTAGTGTGAGGACACTCCTGCCTGGTTCTCATCCACGTGGTTAAGTGGACCCCCTGGTGAGAGTCTGTTCCTGGCTGTGTTCCTCACCCTTCTGTGAGGGAGACCCTCTGCTGATAGGTCACTCCTGCATGGCTGGCACACTTTGCCTTGGTGAAGTCAGCCATGTGGTGGCAGTTGGAGCGTGCTGGGAATCTCCTCCCCCCGGTGATGAGGGCCCTCTTGCGTCAGGCCCTAACTGCTGGGCTCACCAACTTTTCTTAGTGAGCCCAGTGATGCTTTGGCACTCCTCTTAGGATCCCATCTCCATGGGGATGTGGGCCTTCTGCTCTGAGGTCCCAACGGCTGGGTTGTTCACATTTTCATGATGTGGGCTCTCTGGTGTTAGTTCACAGAGGCCTGGATCCCATAGCCTCTGTGCTCTTGGCCGCCTGCTGGGAGGTTCCAACTGCTGGATTCCTCACTTTTTTAATTTTTTGGGCCCTCTGTTGTGATGCTCCTCCTGCCTGCCTCACTCGCAACCCCTTCGTGATGTGGGTCTTCTGGTTTGAGGCCACATGTGCTGGGTTCCGCAACTTTCAATGATGTGGCCCCACTGGTGTGAGGACACTCCTGCCTGGTTCCCATCCCCTTGGTGGTGTGGGCCTTCTGGTGACAGTCTTATCCTGGCTGGGTTCCTCACTCTTCTGTGAGGTAGGCCCTCTGCTGTGAGGTCAATCCTGCCTGACTTGCACACATCACCTTGGCGACGTGGGCCCTCTGTTGGCACATGGAACCTGCTGGGAGCCTCCTGCCCTCAGTGATGACGGCCCTCTAGCATTAGGCTCTAACTGCTGGGTTCCCCACGTTTTCTGATGTGAGCCCAGTGATGCCAGGACACTCCTGTCAGGTTCCCATCCCCATGGGGATGTGGGCTTTCTGCTCTGAGGTCCCAACGCCTGGGTTGCTCACAGTTTCATGATGTGGGCTCTCTGCTGTTAGTTCACTCCTGTCTGCATCCCATAGCTTCTGTGCTCTCGGCCGCCTGCTGGGAGGTTCCAAATGCTGGATTCCTCACCTTTTTTATTCTTTGGGACCTCTGTTTTTAGGCTACTCCTACCTGCCTCACTCCCATCCCCTTTGTGATGTATGTCCTCTGATATGAGGCCACATGTGCTGGGTTCCTCACCTTTCGATGATGTGGCCCCACTGGTGTGAAGACACTCCTGCCTGGTTCCCATACCCTTGGTGATGTGGGCCCTCTGGTGAGAGTCTGATGTTCGCTGGGGTTCTCACACTTCTGTGAGGTGGGACCTCTGCTGTGAGATAAATCCTGCCTGGCTTGATCACGTTGCCTTGGCAACGTGATCCCTCAGGTGGCAGTGGGAGCCTGCTGGGAATCTCCTCCCCTCAGTTATGAGAGCTCTGGATAAAACACATATGCACTTTTTGCCAAGTGCATTATTTTCCAAGTTCTGTCTCTTTTCCTATGCTTTAAGAGCGACTCCCGTGTACCTTCTGAAATCAGTTTCCTGCAATTCTGCCCCACTTTCAAGTCCTCTTGGAAGCCTTACTTCAATATATTTTTGGACCATAGCTGTCATTTATAACTCTGCAGGTTTGTGAATGACAGTGCCCCTGAGCTCCTTTCTTCAACTCGCTTTCTTGTGAGCTCTCCGCAACACCGCAGGATTGCTTCAGGTCCTAGTGTAGTTCCGGAATGGCACGCTGAGCCTTTGGTTAATTCCTCTTCCTGGTGGGAAATGAGAGTTAAATTTGCCCGTCCAGACTCCTCCAGCTAGTCTCTCATTGGTTCTCCCTATTCCTGTTAATCTTATGCAGAAATTGCAAACTGGGCCAAACAGGAGGTTAAAGGCACTGACTCTCCAAGTGAGGAGAGTGTTAGTAAAGTGTCTGGAATGTTGCACCCGAGTACTAGGGGATGAAGACTGAGACACATTTGAACACGTTTCCCGATCACATGGTGGATCATACTCTGGGTTCCACATGCATGTTTTAGCTGAAGGAAGAATCCCTTAAACCTGGAGAGTTGAGACCCATTGAATGGGTAATATGCAATATGACTTCAAAGGGTCTGCATTTGCTCACCAAACCTCACCAATCTTATCACTGCTGTGTTTATGCCACTGTACACATACTTGATTCTCTTTCGGAGACATATAAATCCATAGGTTTTAAGATTCTTACTAGTCAGGTGTATTCTTAGGCGTTTAATATGGGGTGTTGAGTCCACTTCGTTGAGCAAGGAGTAGCTCTTGTCTATTACATATTTGGCTTATGGAATGGTATCTGTGCTAATTTCAATCTCTGGTTTTATGCAGTACCCCAACTCACCTTTCCCCTTAAGCAAGCATAAGTTGGTTTTCTACATTTGAGACCCTGTTCTGTTTAGTAATTCAGTTCCTGTGTAGCCAAGTTTACATTCCGTGTAGTAGTGTTATCTTATGATGTTTCTTTTTCTGTGTGACTTATTTCACTTAGAATCATCGTACCTGAATCCACTCATTATGCTGCTACGGGCCTGATTACATAGATTTCATTGCTGAGTGATATTGCATTGTACGTAAGTACAACAACGTCTTTATCCATTTTTTGCTTTCTGAGATATTGAACTTGTACCGTAAATGAGGTTCTTGTAAACAGAGCCGTCCCAAACTTTGGGGTGGCTGTGTCTTTTTGATTTTAATTTCCCTAAGCTATAGGACCATAAGTGGAAGTGCCCTAGGCTCTGTTGCTCTGTTTTTTAGATGTTTCAGGAAACACCATACACTTCTCCAGAGTGGCTGTTGGCAATTTACATCCCGCCCATCAGCATAACAAGGCTCCCAGTTCTCCATGGCCTGTCCTGCCTTTCTGGATTTTACACTTTTTTCAGATGGCCCTTTGGACCGGGGGGCAGTGAGACTTCATTGTAGTACAGATTTCTTTGCAAGCTTGCTTGGTTCGCCAAAAAGGGCGTATGCGTTTTGTCCTGAATATATTCAGGAAAAAACGCATACGCCCTTTTTGGCCAAGTGCATCATTGTGGACGTTCTGCCTCTTTTCCTATGCTTTACATGCAATTCCAGTCTACCTCCTGAAATCGGTTTCCTGCAATTCTGCTACACTTTCAAGTCCTCTTGGCAGCCTTACTTCAATATATTTTTGGACTATAGCTGTCATTTATAACTCTGCAGTTTTGTGAATTACAGTGCCCCTGAGCTCCTTTCTTCAACTCGCTTTCTTGTGAGCTGGCCACAACACCGCAGGATTGCTTCAGGCCCTAGTGCGGTTCCGGCATGGCACGCTGAGCCTTTGGTTAATTCCTCATTCTGGTGGGAAATGAGAGTTAAATTTGCCCGTCCAGACACCTCCAGCTAGTCTCTCATTGGTTCTCCCTATTCCAGTTCATTTTCCGCAAAAATTGCAAACTGGGCCAAACAGGAGGTTAAAGGCACTGACTCTCCAAGTGGGGAGAGTGTTAGTAAAGCATCTGGAATGTTGCACCCGAGTACCAGGGGACGAAAACTGAGGCACATTTGAACACATTTCCCGATCACACGGTGGATCATACTCTGGGTTCCACATGCATGTTTTAGCTGAAGGAAGAATCCCTTAAACCTGGAGAGTTGAGACCCATGGAATGGGTGTCATGCAATATGACTTCAAAGGGTCTGCATTTGCTCACCGAACCTCACCAATCCTATCACTGCTGCATTTATTCCGCTGTACAGACGCTTGATTCTCTTTCGGAGACATATAAATCCATCGGTTTTAAGATTCTTACTAGTCAGGTATATTCTTAGGCGTTTAATATGGGGTGTTGTGTCCACTTCGTTGAGCATGGAGTAGCTCTTGTCTATTACATATTTGGCTTATGAAACGGTATCTCTGCTAATTTCAATCTCTGCTTTTATGCAGCACCCGAACTCACCATTCCCCTTAAGCAAGCATAAGTTGGTTTTGTACATTTGAGACCCTGTTCTGTTTTGTAATTCAGTTCCTGTGTAGCCAAGTTTACATTCCGTGTATTAGTGATATCTTATGATGTTTCTTTTTCTGTGTGACTTATTTCACTTAGAATCATCGTACCTGAATCCACTCATTATGCTGCTACGGGCCTGATGACATTGATTTCATTGCTGAGTGATATTGCATTGTATGTAAGTACCACAACTTCTTTATCCATTTTTCGCTTTCTGTGATATTGATCTTGTACCGTAAACGAGTTTCTTGTAAACAGATCCGTCCCAAACTTTGGGGTGGCTGTGTCTTTTTGATTTTAATTTCCCTAAGCTATAGGACCATAAGTGGAAGTGACCTAGGCTCTGTTGCTTTGTTTTTTAGATGTTTCAGGAAACACCATACACTTCTCCAGAGTGGCTGTTGGCAATTTACATCCCGCCCATCAGCATAACAAGGCTCCCAGTTATCCATGGCCTGTCCTGTCTTTCTGGATTTTACACTTTTTTCAGATGGCCCTTTTGACCGGGGGGCAGTGAGACTTCATTGTAGTGCAGATTTCCTTTGCAAGCTTGCTTGGTTGGCCAAAAAGGGCGTATGCGTTTTTTCCTGAATATATTCAGGAAAAAACGCATACGCCCATTTTGGCCAAGTGCATCATTGTGGACGTTCTGCCTCTTTTCCTATGCTTTACGTGCAATTCCAGTCTACCTCCTGAAATCGGTTTCCTGCAATTCTGCCCCACTTTCAAGTCCTCTTGGCAGCCTTACTTCAATATATTTTTGGACGATAGCTGTCATTTATAACTCTGCAGGTTTGTGAATGACAGTGCCCCTGAGCTGCTTTCTTCAACTCGCTTTCTTGAGAGCTGGCCGCAACACCACAGGATTGCTTAAGGCCCTAATGTTATTCCGGCATGGCACGTTGAGCCTTTGGTTAATTCCTCTTCCTGGTGGGCAGTGAGAGTGAAATTTGCCCGTCCAGACACCTAGAGCTAGTCTCTCATTGGTTCTCCCTATTCCAGTTCATTTTCCGCAAAAATTGCAAACTGGGCCAAACAGGAGGTTAAAGGCACTGACTCTCCAAGTGGGTAGAGTGTTAGTAAACCGTCTGGAATGTTGCACCCGAGTACCAGGGGACGAAAACTGAGGCACATTTGAACACATTTCCCGATCACATGGTGGATCATACTCTGGGTTCCACATGCATGTTTTAGCTGAAGGAAGAATCCCTTAAACCTGGAGAGTTGAGACCCATGGAATGGGTACCATGCAATATGACTTCAAAGGGTCTGCATTTGCTCACCGAACCTCACCAATCCTATCACTGCTGCGTTTATGCCGCTGTACACACGCTTGATTCTCTTTCGGAGACATATAAATCCATAGGTTTTAAGATTCTTACTAGTCAGGTATATTCTTAGGCGTTTACTATGGGGTGTTGAGTCCACTTCGTTGAGCAAGGAGTAGCTCTTGTCTATTACATATTTGGCTTATGGAACGGTATCTGTGCTAATTTCAATCTCTGGTTTTATGCAGCACCCCAACTCACCTTTCCCCTTAAGCAAGCATAAGTTGGTTTTCTACGTTTGAGACCCTGTTCTGTTTTGTAATTCAGGTCCTGTGTAGCCAAGTTTACATTCCGTGTATTAGTGATACCTTATGATGTTTCTTTTTCTGTGTGACTTATTTCACTTAGAATCATCGTACCTGAATCCACTCATTATGCTGCTACGGGCCTGATGACATAGATTTCATTGCTGAGTGATATTGCATTGCACGTAAGTACCACAACTTCTTTATCCATTTTTCGCTTTCTGTGATATTGAACTTGTACCGTAAACGAGATTCTTCTAAACAGAGCCGTCCCAAACTTTGGGGTAGCTGTGTCTTTTTGATTTTATTTTCCCTAAGCTATAGGACCATAAGTGGAAGTGCCCTAGGCTCTGTTGCTTTGTTTTTTAGATGTTTCAGGAAACACCATACACTTCTCCAGAGTGGCTGTTTGCAATTTACATCCCGCCCATCAGCATAACAAGGCTCCCAGTTCTCCATGGCCTGTCCTGCCTTTCTGGATTTTACACTTTTTTCAGATGGCCCTTTTGACCAGGGGGCAGTGAGACTTCATTGTAGTGCAGATTTCCTTTGCAAGCTTGCTTGGTTGGCTGGAAAGTGCATATGCGTTTTTTCCTGAATATATTCAGGAAAAAACGCATACGCCCTTTTTGGCCAAGTGCATCATTGTGGACGTTCTGCCTCTTTTCCTATGGTTTACATTCAATTCCAGTCTACCTCCTGAAATCGGTTTCCTGCAATTCTGCCTTGCTGTCAGTGCCTCTTCATAGCCTTACCTCCATATACTTTTGGAAAATAGTTGGCCTTTATAACTCTGCAGGTTTTTGAATTGCAGTGGCCCTTAGTTCCATTTTTCAGCTCTTATTTTTGTGATATTTCCTCATATCCACAGGATTTCTTCAGGCCCTATTCTTCTTCTGGGGCGCCTTGCTGTGCCTTTGGTTAATTCTTCTTCCTATGTGAAATTAGAGTGACATGTGGCCATTGAAACCGCTACAGCTATTTTCTCACTGCTTCCCCCTATTCCCATTCATCCTCCGCACTAACTGCAGACTGTGCGATACCGGAACTTAAAGGCATTGACTCTCCATGTGGGGATGTTGTTAGTAAAGTGGCTGGAATGTTGATCTGGAGCCCCAGGAGAGGAAAATGAGGTGCGTTTTAGAAACCCTTCCCGATCATATGGTATACCATCTGCTGGATTTCCCATACATGGTTTAGCTGTAGGAAGATTCCCTTCAACCTGGAGTGTTGGGACCCTTGGAATGAGTAGCATGAAGTATTGCATTAAACTTTTGGCAGTTGCTCACCAAAGCTCACCAATCCTCTCAGCCCCAAGTGTCCAGCCTTATGTCTTATCCAGCTGTGGGTTTATATGTGGTCATTCCAGGTTGCATCACAGCCCCTGAGCGAATTTTGTAAGAATTTTTCTCTCTTTCATTGTTTCTGCGTTTTGGTTTAAAATTTATTTCTATAATGGGGTTTAGCTCATTTTCACTGCTGTGTTTGTGCCGCTCTGCACACACTTGATTCCCTTATGGAGATATATCAATACATGGGTTTTAAGATTCTTATTACCCAGATATATTTCTCTGCGGTGTATAGGGTGTGTTGAGGCCAGTTCATTGAGCAAGGTGTAGATCTTGTCTAATACCTATTTGGTTTATTGAACGGTATCTGTGCTAATTTCAAACTCTGGTTTTATGCATCACCCCACCTCTCCTTTCCCCTTAAGCTGACATAAGTGTGTTTTCTAAATGTGAGACACTGTTCTGTTTTGTAATTCATTTTTTGTGCAGCCATATTTATCCTCCCTCTATAAGTGATATCTTATGATATGTTTCTTTTTCTGTTTGACTTATTTCAAGTAGTATTATCAGACCTAAATCCACTCTTTATCCTTCTACTAGCCTTATTACATTGATTTCATGGTGAAGAGATATTCCATTGTACATAAGTACCACATCTTCTTTATCCATTGTTCTCTTTCCTGGGATATTTAAGGTGTACTGAAGTTGAGGTTCTTGTAAACAGAGTAGCCCTAAACTGTGGTGTGCTTGTGTCTTGTTGATTTTTAGACTTCCCTAGATATACTCCCATGATTGGAAGTGTCCTATGCTCTGTAGCTCTGTTTTTTAGATGATTTAGGAACCACCATACACTTCTCCGGAGTGGCTCTCGGCAGTTCACACACTGTCCATCAGCGTATAAAAGCTCCCTCTTCTCCATGGCCTGTCCTGCATTTCTGGTTTTTACAGTTTTTTCGGATGGCCCTTTTGACCGGTGGGAAATGAGACTTCTTTGTTGTGCACATTTGCATTGCTTGCTTGCTTGGTTGCCCATAAAGTGCGTATGCGTTTTTTCCTGGATATATTCAGGAAAAAACGCATACTCCCTTTTGGGCCAACTGCATCATTGTCGAAATTCTGCCGCTTTTCATGTGCTTTAAAGACGAGTCCAATCTATCTCTTGAAATCTGTTTCTTGCAATTCTGTCTTGCATTCAGATCCTCTTCTTTGCCTTACCTCAACATATTTTTGGACGTTAGTTTTCATTTATAACTCTGCAGGTTTGTGAATTGCAGTGACCCTGAGCTCCATTTTTTAAGTTGCTCTTTTGTGAGCTGGCCTCAAAGCCGCAGGATTGCTTCAGGCCCTATTTTGGCTCTGGCGAGGTGGGCTGAGCCTTTTTTTAATTCTTATTCTTAATGGGAAATTAGAGTGACATGTGCCCGTCCAAACCCCTACAACTATTCTCTCATTGGTTCCCCCTCTTCCCGTTCATCCTCCTCACAATTTGCAAAATGTGTGAAACAGAAGTTGAAATGTGCTGATTCTCTAAGTGGGGAGATTCTAAGTAACGTGGCTGGAATGATGAACAGGAGCACCAGGAGAGGATAAATGAGGTGCATTTTAGACACATCTCCCGATCACATGGTGTACAGTCCTCTGGGTTTTCCATGCATGTTTTAGCTGTAGGAAGATTCCTTGAACCTGCAGATTTGGGACCCATTGAATGGGTACCAGGTAGTATTACTTTAAAGGGTGTGCATTTCCTCACCCAACCTCACATTTCTCTTAGCGCGAACAGTTTCCATGTCTCATCCTGCTGTGGGTCTAGATGTGTTCAATCCATGTTGCATCACCGTCCCTGAGGAAAAGTTGTAAGAGGTTTTCTCTGTCTCTCTGTCATTTATTTTTTTCAATTTATTACTATATTGGTTACAGCTGATTTTCAAAGCTCTGTTTCTTGCTGCTGTACATCCACTTGATTCACGTACAGAGAGACATCAATAAATTCTTTTTCAGATTCTTACCAGTCATAGATATTCTTTTCCGGTGACTTGAGTGTGCTGAGTGCAGTTCTTTTAGCTACCGTGTAGGCCTTGTTGATGATCAGTTTGGTATTTGGAATGGTATCTTTGCTAATTTCAACCTCCTGGATGATGCCTCACCCCTCCCCACCTTTCCCGTTTAGCAGCCTTACGCGTGTTTTCTACATATTTGACTATGTTTTTGTTTTGTAATTTATTTCATGTGTAGCCATTTTGGATTCCACCTTTAAGTGATATCTTATGATACGTGTCTTTTTCTTTTTGAATTATGTCACTTAGAATGATCATACGTAACTCCTCCGGAGTTGTTACAACTGGCCATATTTCATTGATTTCCAGGCTGAGTAATAGTCCACTCTACATAAGTACCACATCTCTATCCATTTTTTCCCTCCAGAGACATTTAAGTTATATCCTAGTCGAGGATCTTTTAAACAGAGAGGCAGTAAACATTGGGGTGCCTGTGTCCTCTCGATTTTTGTTTTTCCTAAGATATACGCCCATGAGTGCAAGTGCCCTATGCTCTGTAGCTCATTTTTTAGATGCTTTAGTAAACACAATACACTTCTCCAGAATGGCCGTTGGCAATATACATTTCCACTATAAGCCTCACAGGGCTCCCTCTTCTCCTTGCCCTGTCCTGCATTTCTGGTGTTTACACTTTATGAGGATGGCTCTTCTGACTGATGCGAAGTGATATCTTTTGTAGTATTGATTTCCAGTGCCCACCTGTTTGGTTGGCTAAAAAAGTGTATGCCCTTTTCTTGAATATATACAGAAAAAAACGCATACAGCCTTTTTGGCCCACTGCAATGTTGGCAATGTTGAGCCCCTTTTCTTGTGCTTAATGGCGAGTCCTTTCTACCTCCTCAAATCCCTTTCCTGCCATTCTCCCTTGCTTACCAATCCTTTTCTCTGACTTTCCTCAAGACATTTTTCAGTGATAGATATTTTCAACTCTGCAGTTTCGTGAATTTTACTGCCCCTGAGTTCCATTGTTCAACTTGTGTTTATGGGAACTGGCCACAAAGCAGTGGGATTTCCTCAAGCCCTATACTGTTTCCATGGGCAACCCTAGCCTTTGGTCAATTCATCTTCCTGATTGGAAATTAGAGTGACATGTGCCTGTCTGAACACCTAGGACTTGTCTCTCATTGTTCCTCATCCTTCCGCTTCATCCTCTGGACAAATTCCAAACTGTACGCAACAAGATGTTGACAGTGCTGACATCTCCAAGTGGGGAGACTGTTAGTAAAGATGCTGGAGGGGTGAACCCGAGCACCAGGAGATGAGGAGATGAGATGCCTTTTCCAAACTCTTCCCGATCAGACGGTATACCATCCTCTGGGTGTGACAGACATGTTTTAGCAGTAGGAAGAGTCCCATTCATGTAAGGAGAACACCAGGGCTTTTTCAAAATCAGTGTCTCCCCGAAACCCAAACTGGGGAATTTTTTAAGCTACGGCTACACATATGTTCATTAAGGGCCTTGGGAAGTAGGCAGAGTCCAAACTTTAGATGATTGAAGTCTTCAGGGTCAGAAGCACTCACCACCGGCTTCCCTTAGGTTACACTTTAACTGTCATTGATAGATGATGTCAATAAAAATATCTATTCTTTTTCCGATTATTTCCCCTTATAGGTTATTGCAAAATATTGAGTGTAGTTCCCTGTGTTATACAGTAGTTCCTTGTTGATGATCTATTTTATACATAGCAGTGTGTATGTGTTAATTCCAAACTGTTAATTTATCCCTCCTCCCACCTTTCCCCTTTGGTAATAATAAATTATAAGATTTTATACTTCTCAGAAATGGGGGAGCTGAAAGAGAGGTATCATTTTCAATGGAAAAGCATTTAAAACAAGATTGAAGCTTTAACCAAGATTATTAGATGTACATCCTTGGAAAGAAATCACTTCATTTCTCTAATATTGACCTGACAAATAAGACAAACCTTTTCACTGAACTTGCTTATAATAAAGTGATGGAAATATCAAATGGAAGTGTTAGAAACATCTTATTTTACCCGAGCCTTATAAACTGTTCTATGTTAACTACAGTTTGGCTCACACATCTGTTCATTGAAGTTACAATAGTCTCAATTTCTGTAACTGATCCTCCAGAGTGGACCCCAACAAGTGTCCCCCTGCCCAGTGTCATTGGGGCCAACAGATTGAGACTGAGTTTCGTTCACAGGCAAAGGAAACTTTATATTTTGATCAGAGAATGGAGAGGTGAGAGCATGCACTACCCCGTGGGCTGTGGGCTGGGCTGCTGTGTAGAGATCCTGTGAGAGTCAGTGGGAGGGAGGGGCCGGAGCTCTCGAGGGCCGGGTTGGCTGCAGCTCAGGCTCTATATCTCGGAGTCTGCACTGGGCCCCAGGAGCTGAGGTGTCGACCCAGCCATTCTGCACTAGGAAATCTGGTCTGAAGTGCCGGGTGTGGAACCTCTGCATGCGGGACCCTAGGAGCATGTGAAATTAGACAAAGCACAAAGGATAAAAAAGGTCAGACTTGACTTTATTGCCCAGATTATATTTTTATCTCCCAGGGATTTTTAATGGGCTTTGCTGGGGACAAACCCCTCCTCTGCCTTTTGTCCCGTTCCTCATTCTTGGAGTGCTGAGGGTGCAGACCCTTCTTCTGTAACTGCTGAGTGCTGAGTTGGGAGCCCTCATACCAGGGGACGAGGGTCAGAACTTCTCCCCAGCAGCCTCCAGGTGACGTTGATTGGCCCCAGGACCCCTGCCTCCCTGCTCGTCCACCTGAGCACCAGCATTGGAAGTGTTATAGATTCTAATGACCTTTAAGGGTCCAGGAAAGAGATGTGCAGAGACTCTGTGGGGGCCGATTTCACCCCGCCCCACATTTGTTCGGCCACCTTAGGCTGACCATTTCTGCCAGCCTAGATGCTCTGACCAGTAGTCTGCTCTTTCTTCAATTAGGCCCCTGAATTAACGTAAAAACAGCACCAGGTGTCAGAGCCCTGCCCGCTCAACTCCCAGACAGTCCAGGGTCAGTGGTGATCAAGGACCATGATGGCCACTGAGTCAACAGCCTTTTGAAGTAAACAGGAGTCCAGCCGGTCTTATTGGCCACCATCATCACGGTGTCTGTAGGCTTTTCTATGGTGACAGTGTGATATACGGTTCCCCCGCCAAGATTATTAGCTCCCCTCCGGGTGCAGTAAGTCCTGCAAGCAGTAGTCTACTCCTTCGGGACACACTATTGTTGTTTTATGAGAGAAACTCCAGGTCAAGTGATGTTCACACGAGTCGTCATGGTGCCCTGTTGCCCCCGGTTATCTCTCTGGATGTTGGAGTTGGAGGGCCTCCTCACTTGAGGTCGGTGTGCCCACGGAGCGAACCCTGCAACTTCAGGGCATGGCTGGTGATTAGGATCACCACGTGGGGTCCTTTTCCCTTAGGAGGGAGGTGGCCTTTTGGGCTGCTGATTTCCAGGTTTTTAGATACCGCCAGTATCTTGGCCAGATGTGGCAGTGGGCCAAGCCCCTTGGTGACTGTAGTTTTTCCTACCTGGATGGCATTCTTGCATTGTTCCATTTCAAGTGGTCCCAGTTTTTGCACTAATTCTCCAATGGCGATTCACCTTTCACTGGGAATGGAAAGGTAAAAGGGTTTACCTCAATTAGGGAGGTCCAGGGCAAGGGTCTGAATTGACTGCTCTTTCCATTCTTGAAAGGCCACTTCTGGATTCTGTTCAAAAGGATCATCATCTTTTCCTTTCAGTGTTTCATATAGAGGCCCATCTAGTAGACTGTAGTTAGGGATCCAGAAGCAGCAAACCCTGGCCTCCCCAGGAACCCCTAAGCTGTCTTCTAGTTTTAGAAAGGGGTAAGGCTGCAAATGGTTTCTTCCCTTTCCTGGGATGGGCTTCTCTGACCTTGTGTGAGAATGAAGCCCAGGCAGGTCACCGCAGTCTGTGATATTTGAGCTTTTTCTTGGACAACTTCTATCCTTTATTGGCTTGGTAGTTCAGAGGCCTCCTTAGTAGGGCTGGCGATCAGAATGTCATCTTCATATTGAAGGAGGGTTTCCTTTTCCAGAGGTAGAACTTTTCGGTCTTTAGCTAAGCTTTCCCCAAAGATGGTGTGGGAATTTTTGAACCCTTGGGGCAAGACGGCCCGGAAGTATTGTTTTAGTTGTATGTTGAGTCCTGCCACTCACAAGCCAAAATTTCTTGTGACTCTGGGACTAATGGAATACAAAAGAAGGCATCATTGAAGACTAATACAGAATACCATGTCCTGGTGGTTGGTAGAATGACCAGCAGGGTGTAGGAATCAGGAGCAACTGGAGGTATATCCTCGGTGGCTTCACTGACTGTCCTGACATCCTTTACCAGGTCCCCAGCAGCCCATGGGGCTCTCGTGGTCAGGCCAATCCCAGGATATGGAGCTCTCCTGGGCAGGTACCCCACCCCCAACCCAGCCCACGGGGCTCTCATGGTCAGGCCCCTCCCAGGATACAGAGCTACCCTTGCAGGTACCATGGCAGGGCTGGGCACACAGGAACCGTGCACATAGCCCTCATTGAAGAGCACCCCCAGCTCACCTGTTGCTCAGAGCTGACACAGAGCACCTCAGAGCAGGACTTGAACTAACAAACAGCAGCTCTGACAGGTCTGTGACCCTGGGCATCACTGTGTGTGGCCTCCCTCCACCTGGTCTTCCAGAGACTTCCACTGCACCCAGGGCACCAGGCCTCTGTCTCCAACCACCACCCACCCCTCCTCTCCCTGACTCCTGGGTTCCTCTCATTAGGAGAGGGTTTTCTTGAAGTTGTCTCCCACTCATGGGCCAGATAAAATGATTAGAAAACAAGCCAAAGCTGCAGCCCCTTGTCTATCCTGACTCTCAGGAGCCCACACCTGTTCCTTGGACCTGGCCGGTTCAGCAAGTTCCATTTTCTGCAACTGTGAGCCCCTGAGAAGTGATGATTGGCTGACCTGGGCAGCCTTACCGTGCGGGCCAGCCCTCCCCAGGTGTGCCTGGGTTGAGATCAATATAAATACCACTCCAGGCAGCAAGAGCCCCTGCAGCTGTGCCTGACGCCATTTTCTCTGCCCTGTCAGCATTCTCGGGGCTGGGCTGGTGGGAGGGAGTGAGAGGCCACGGCTTTGTGGGTGGCCCAGTGTGAGTGGGGCTCTGCTGGACTTTCTGCAGCAGTTGCCAGGCTGCCACCTGCTAAAGAAGAGGATGTGTCACCCATACCTGCTGCTGGAATTTCTCCCTGGGCAGAGGTGAGGAAGGAAAAAAGCAGTGGGGGCAGGGACAGGACGGGTATCTCAGGCAGGGAAATGGAAATCTTCCAGAAGAGCACCCAGGGCCAGGACCATCCTGGCTGGCCTGCAGGCACCAAGTCAGCTGGCATGCTGTCACTCATGTGGCTCCATGGCCCTTCCCCTATGCTTTCAAGTCCTTGTATATATTCAGGTGTTTTACCTGGGAAGGGTGGGAACAGTTCAGCAGCAACTGGCCTGGGGCTCAGCTCACGTTTACTCACAGATGCCTCGGCACGGTGCCCCAGCTTTGCAATGAGGACGCTTGTTGTGTGGGGGCTGCTGTCTGAATGGGAGACGATTCCCCACCACTGACCAACTTCAGAATTGTTTACAACTGGAGCAAGTGCCCTGATACGGTTTTCCTCTGTGTAACTGGTGGGTACTGTTTTTTTTTTCTCTTTTTCGTTTTTGGTTCAAGGTAGATTTTATTCCTCTTTTTTGTATTTACAGATATAAGCATGGAAATAATTTATTCATATAAATACATGTATGTGAAGGGAATAATTGTTTTTTCTGCTTTATTTTTTAAATTTTATTTCTTTTTAATTTTGAATTTTATTTTATATTTTTATACAGCAGGTTCTTATTGGTTATCTATTTTATACATATAAATGTTTACATGCCAATCCCAATCTCTCAACTACTCCCACCACCACCCCCCCAAGAGCTTTGCCCCCTTGCTGTCCATACGATTGTTGTCTACATCTGTTGCTCTATTTATGCCTTGCAAAACGGTTAATCTGTACAGTTTTTCTAGGTTCCACATATATGCATGAATATACAAGATTTGTTTTTCTCTTTCTGACTTACTTCACTCTGTATGACAGTCTCTAGATCCATCGACGTCTCTACAAATGACCCAATTTCATTCCTTTCATGGCTTAGTAATATTCCATTTTATATATGTACCACATCTTTATGCATTCGTCTGTCTGTGGGCATTTAGGTTGCTTCCATTACCTCGATATTGTAAATACTGATGCAATGAACATTGCAGTGAATGTCTCTTTTTGATTTATGGCTTTGTCTGGGTATATATCCAGTACTGGGATTGCTGTATCATATGGTAATTCTATTATTAGTTTCTTAAGAAATTCCATATTGTTCTCCATAGTGACTGTATCAATTTATATTCCCAACAATAGTGGAAGAGGCTTCCTTTTCTCCACACCCATTCCAGCATTTGTTGTTTGTAGATTTTCAGATGATGCCCATTCTAACAGGTGTGAGGTGATACCTCATTGTTGAGTCCATTTCGTTGAGCAAGGGGTAGGTCTTGTCTATTACATATTTGGCTTATGGAACGGTATCTGTGCTAATTTCAAACTCTGGTTTTATGCAGCACCCCAACTCACCTTTCCCCTTAAGCAAGCATAAGTTGGTTTTCTAAACTTGAGACCCTGTTCTGTTTTGTAATTCAGTTCATGTGTAGCCAAGTTTACATTCCGTACATTAGTGATACCTTATGATGTTTCTTTTTCTGTGTGACTTATTTCACTTAGAATCATCGTGCCTCAATCCACTCATTATGCTGGTACAGGCCTGGTGACACAGATTTCATTGCTGAGTGGTATTCTGTTGTACGTAAGTACCGCAACTTCTTTATCAATTATTTGTTCTCTGGGATATTTAACTTGTACTGTAGAAGAGGTTCCTGTAAACAGAGCCGTCCCAAATTTTGGGGTGGCTGTGTCTTTTTGATTTTAATTTCCCTAAGCTATAGGACCATAAGTGGAAATGCCCTAGACTCTGTTGCTTTGTTTTTCAGATGTATCAGGAAACACCATACACTTCTCCAGAGTGGCTGTTGGCAATTTACATCCCGCCCATCAGCATAACAAGGCTCCTTTTTCCCCATGGCCTGTCTTGCCTTTCTGGATTTTACACTTTTCTCAGATGGCCCTTTAGACCAGGGGGAAGTGACACTTCATAGTAGTTCGGATTTCCATTGCAAGCTTGCTTGGTTTGTCAAAAAGGGCGTATGTGTTTTTTCCTGAATATATTCAGGAACAAACTCATACGCCCTTTTTTGCCAAGTGCATCATTGTCGATGTTCTGCCTCTTTTCCTATGCTTTAAATGCAAATCCAGTCTACCTCCTGAAATCGGTTTCCTGAAATTCTGCCCCGCTTTCAAGTCCTCTTCGCAGCCTTACTTCAATATATTTTTGGACGTTATCTGTCATTTATAACTGTGCAGGTCTGTGAATTACAGGGCCCCTGAGCTCCTTTCTTCAACTCGCTTTCTTGTGAGCTGGCCGCAAACCCGCAAGACTGCTTCAGGCCCTAATCTGCTTCTGGCAGGGCACGCTGAGCCTTTGGTTAATTCCTCTTCCTGGTGGGAAATGAGTGTTAAATATGCCCGTCCAGACACCTACCTCACTCTCAAGCCTTGGTGATGTGGGTCGTCTGGTTTGTGGCCACCATTGCTGGGTTCCTCACCTTTCGATGATGTGGCCCCACTAGTGTGAGGACACTCCTGCCTGGTTCTCATCCACGTGGTTATGTGGACCCCCTGGTGAGAGTCTGTTCCTGGCTGTGTTCCTCACCCTTTTGTGAGGGAGACCCTCTGCTGATAGGTCACTCCTGCATGGCTGGCACCCATTGCCTTGGTGAAGTCAGCCATGTGGTGGCAGTTGCAGCGTGCTGGGAATCTCTTCCCCCCGGTGATGAGGGCCCTCTTGGGTCAGGCCCTAACTGCTGGGCTCACCAACTTTTCTTAGTGAGCCCAGTGATGCTTTGGCACTCCTCTTAGGATCCCATCTCCATGGGGATGTGGGCCTTCTGCTCTGAGGTCCCAACGGCTGGGTTGTTCACATTTTCATGATGTGGGCTCTCTGGTGTTAGTTCACAGAGGCCTGGATCCCATAGCCTCTGTGCCCTGGGCCGCCTGCTGGGAGGTTCCAACTGCTGGATTCCTCACCTTTTTTATTCTTTGGGCCCTCTGTTTTTAGGCTACTCCTACCTGCCTCACTCCCATCCCCTTTGTGATGTATGTCCTCTGATATGAGGCCACATGTGCTGGGTTCCTCACCTTTCGATGATGTGGCCCCACTGGTGGGAGGACAGTCCTGACTGGTTCCCATCCCCTTGGT
The DNA here is from genome assembly GCF_937001465.1 of Orcinus orca. Classification (NCBI taxonomy): domain Eukaryota; kingdom Metazoa; phylum Chordata; class Mammalia; order Artiodactyla; family Delphinidae; genus Orcinus; species Orcinus orca. The sequence continues at coordinate 61,187,385 of NC_064562.1, read as the reverse complement.
GTTGTGGGCCCTCTGGCGAGAGTCTCATCCTGCCTCGGTTCCTCACCCTTCTGTGAGATAGGCCCTCTGCTGTGAGGTCACTACTGCCTGGCTGGTGCATGCCACCTTGTAGACGTGGACCCTCTTTTGGCAGTTGGAACCTGCTGGGAGTCTCCTCCCCTCAGTTATGAGGGCCCCCTGGCATCAGGCCCTAACTGCTGGGCTCCTAACATTTTCTGATATGTGCTAAGTGGTGCGAGGCCACTCCTGCCAGGTTCCCATCCCAATGGGGATGTGGGCCTTCTGTTCTGAGGTCCCAACGGCTGGGCTTCTCACAGGTTCATGATGTGGGCCCTCTGCTGTGAGTTCACTGCGGCCTGGATCCCATAGCCTCGGTGCTCTGGGCCACTTGCTGGGAGGTTCCAACTGCTGGATTCCTCAACTTTTATATTCTATGGGCCCTGTGTTGTGAGGCCGGTCCTGCCAGCCTCATTCTGAACCCTTTGGTGATGTGGTTCCTGTGGTTTGAGGCTACATGTGCTGGGATCCTCACCTTTCGATGATGTTGTCCCACTGGTGTGGGGACACTCCTGCCTGGTTCCCATCCCCTTGGTGATGTGGGCCCTCTGGTGAGAGTCTGATCCTGGCTGTGTTCCTCACCCTTCTGTGAGGTGGGCCCTCTGCTGTGAGGTCACTCCTGCCGGGCTGGCACACATCGCCTTGGTGACGTTGGCCCTCTGGTGGCAGCTGGAGCCTGCTGGGATCCTCCTCCTCTCGGTGATGAGTGCCCTCTAGCGTCAGGCCCTAACTTCTGAGCATCCCACGTTTTCTGATGTGAGCCCAGTGATGTCAGGACACTCCTGTCATGTTCCCATCACCATGGGGATGTGGGCCTTGTGCTCTGAGGTCCCAATGTCTGGGTTGCTCACAGTTTCATGATGTGGGCTGTCTGGTGTTAGTTCACTCCGGCCTGGATCCCCTACCCTCTGTGCTCTGGGCAGCCTGCTGGGACGTTCCACCTGCTGGATTCCTCACCTTTCTTATTTTTGGGCCCTCTGTTATGAGGCTCCTCCTGCCTGCCTCACTCCCAGCCCCTTGGTGATGGGTGTCCTATGGTTTGAAGCCACATGTTCTGGGTTCCTCACCTTTAGATGATGTGGCCCTACTCATGTGAGGACACTCCTGCCTGGTTCCAATCCATTTGGTGATGTGGGCCCTCTGGTGCGAGTCTGATCCTGACTGGGTTCGTCACGCTTCTCTGAGGTGGGCCCTCTGCTGTGAGGTCATTCGTGCCTGGTTGGCACACATCGCCTTGGCGACGTCAGCCCTCTGTTGGCAGTTGGAGCCTGCTGGGAGCCTCCTTCCCTTGGTGATGAGGGTCCTCTGGCGTCAGGCCCTAACTGCTGGTCGCCCAAAATTTTCTGATACGTTCTCAGTGGTGCGAGGACACTCCTACCAGATTTCCATCCCCATGGGGATGTGGGCCTCCTGCTCTGAGGTCCCAATGGCTGGGTTGCTCAGTTTCATGACATGGGCCCTCTTTTGTGAGTTCACTGTGGCCTGGATCCCATAGCCTCGGTGCTCTGGGCCACCTGCTGGGAGGTTCCAACTGCTGGATTCCTCACTTTTTTATTCTATGGGCCCAGTGTTGTGACGCTACTCCTGCCTGCCTCACTCCGAGGCCCTTGGTGATGTGGGTCCTCTGGTTTGTGCTGAGTACCTCACCTTTCGATGATGTGGCCCCAGTGGGGTGAAGACACTCCTGCCTGGTTCCCATCCCCTTGGTGATGTGGGCCCTCTGGTGAGAGTCTGATGTTGGCTGGGTTTCTCACCCTTCTGTGAGGTGGGACAACTGCTGTGAGGTAACTCCTGCCTGGCTTGCTCACGTTGCCTTGGCAATGTGAGCCCTCAGGTGGCAGTTGGAGCCTGCTGAGAATCTCCTCCCCTCAGTTAAAAGAGCTCTGGATAAAACACATATGCCCTTTTTTGCCAAGTGCATTATTTTCCAAGTTCTGCCTCTTTTCCTATGCTTTAAGAGCGACTCCTGTGTACCTTCTGAAATCGGTTTCCATCAATTCTGCCCCGCATTCAAGTCCTCTTCGCAGCATTACTTCAGTATAATTTTGATGATAGCTGTCATTTATAACTCCGCAGGTTTGTGAATTACAGTGCCCCTCAGCTCATTTCTTCAACTCGCTTTCTTCTGAGCTGGCCGCAAAATTGCAGGATCTCTTCAGGCCCTAATCTAGTTCGAGCACGGCATGCGGAACCATTGGTTCATTCGTCTTCCTGGTGGGAAATGAGAGTTAAATTAGCCCGTCCAGACACCTACAGATAGTCTCCCATTGCTTCTCCTTATTCCTGTTCATCTTCCGAAGAAATTGCAAACTGGGCCAAACAGGAGGTTAAAGGCACTGACTCTCCAAGTGGGGAGAGTGTTAGTAAAGCGTCTGGAATGTTGCACCCGAGTACCAGGGGAAGATAACTGAGACACATTTGAACACGTTTCCCGATCACACGGTGGATCATACTCTGGGTTCCACACGCATGTTTTAGCTGAAGAATCCCTTAAACCAGGAGAGTTGAGAACCATGGAATGGGTACCATGCAATATGACTTCAAAGGGTCTGCATTTGCTCACCGCTCCTCACCAATCCTATCACTGCTGTGTATATGCCGCTGTACACACGCTTGATTCTCTTTTGGAGACATATAAATCCATAGGTTTTAAGATTCTTACTAGTAAGGTATATTCTTAGGTGTTTAATATGGGGTGTTAAGTCCACTTCGTTGAGCAAGGAGTAGCTCTTGTCTATTACATATTTGGCTTATGGAACGGTATCTGTGCTAATTTCAATCTCTGGTTTTATGCAGCACCCCAACTCACCTTTCCCCTTAAGCAAGCATAAGTTGGTTTTCTACATTTGAGACCCTGTTCTGTTTTGTAATTCAGTTCCTGTGTAGCCAAGTTTGCATTCCATGTATTAGTGATATCTTATGATGTTTCGTTTTCTGTGTGACTTATTTCACTTAGAATCATCGTACCTGAATCCACTCATTATGCTGCTATGGGCCTGATGACATAGATTTCATTGCTGAGTGATATTGCATTGTTCGTAAGTACCACAACTTCTTTATCCATTTTTTGCTTTCTGTGATATTGAACTTGTACCGTAAACGAGGTTCTTGTAAACAGAGCCGGCCCAAACTTTGGGGTGGCTGTGTCTTTTTGATTTTAATTTCCCTAAGCTATAGGACCATAAGTGGAAGTGCCCTGAGCTCTGTTGCTTTGTTTTTTGGATGTTTCAGGAAACACCATACACTTCTCCAGAGTGGCTGTTGGCAATTTACATCCTGCCCATCAGCATAACAAGGCTCCCAGTTCTCCATGGCCTGTCCTGCCTTTCTGGATTTCACACATTTTTCAGAGGGCCCTTTTGACCGGGGGGCAGTGAGACTTCATTGTAGTGCAGATTTCCTTTGCAAGCTTGCTTGGTTGGCCAAAAAGTGCGTATGCGTTTTCTCCTGAATATATTCAGGAGAAAACGCATACGCCCTTTTTGGCCAAGTGCATCATTGTGGACGTTCTGCCTCTTTTCCTATGCTTTACATGCAATTCCAGTCTACCTCCTGAAATCGGTTCCTGTAATTCTGCCCCGCTTTCAAGTCCTCTTGGCAGCCTTACTTCAATATATTTTTGGACGATAGCTGTCATTTATAACTCTGTAGGTTTGTTAATTACAGTGCCCCTGAGCTCCTTTCTTCAACTCTCTTTCATGTGAGCTGGCCGCAACACCGCAGGATTGCTTCATGCCCTAGTGTGGTTCCGGCATGGCACGCTGAGCCTTTGGTTAATTCCTCTTCCTGGTGGGAAATGAGAGTTAAATTTGCCCGTCCAGACACCTCCAGCTAGTCTCTCATAGGTTGTCCCTATTCCTGTTCATTTTCCGCAGAATTTGCAAACTGGGCCAAACAAGAGGTTAAAGGCAATGACTCTCCAAGTTGGGAGAGTGTTAGTAAAGCGTCTGGAATGTTGCACCCGAGTACCAGGGGATGATAACTGAGACACATTTGAACACGTTTCCCGATCACATGGTGGATCATACTCTGGGTTCCACACGCATGTTTTAGCTGAAGGAAGAATCCCTTAAACCTGGAGAGTTGAGACCCATGGAATGGGTACCATGCAATATGACTTCAAAGGGTCTGTATTTGCTCACCAATCCTCACCAATCCTATCACTGCTGCATTTATGCCGCTGTACACATGCTTGATTCTCTTTCGGAGACATATAAATCCATAGGTTTTAAGATTCTTACTAGTCAGGTATATTCTTAGGCGTTTAATATGGGGGGTTGAGTCCACTTCATTGAGCAAGGAGTAGCTCTTGTCTATTACATATTTGGCTTATGGAACGGTATCTGTGCTAATTTCAATCTCTGGTTTTATGGAGCACCCCAACTCACCTTTCCCCTTAAGCAAGCATAAGTTGGTTTTCTACATTTGAAACCCTGTTCTGTTTTGTAATTCAGTTTTTGTGTAGCCAAGTTTGCATTCCTAGTATTAGTGATATCTTATGATGTTTCTTTTTCTGTGTGACTTATTTCACTTAGAATCATCATACCTGAATCCACTCATTATGCTGCTACGGGCCTGATGACATAGATTTCATTGCTGAGTGATATTGCATTGTACGTAAGTACCACAAATTCTTTATCCATTTTTCGCTTTCTGTGATATTGAACTTGTACCGTAAACGAGGTTCTTGGAAACAGAGCCGTCCCAAACTTTGGGGTGGCTGTGTCTTTTTGATTTTAATTTCCCTAAACTATAGAACCATAAGTGGAAGTGCCCTAGGCTCTGTTGCTTTGTTTTTTAGATGTTTCAGGAAACACCATACACTTCTCCAGAGTGGCTGTAGGCAATTTACATCCCGACCATCAGCATAACAAGGCTCCCAGTTCTCCATGGCCTGTCCTGTCTTTCTGGATATTACAATTTTTTCAGATGGCCCTTTTGACCGGGGGGCAGTGAGACTTCATTGTAGTGCAGATTTCCTTTGCAAGCTTGCTTCGTTGGCCAAAAATGGCGTATGCGTTTTTTCCTGAATATATTCAGGAAAAAACGCATACGCACTTTTTGGCCAAGTGCATCATTGTGGACGTTCTGCCTCTTTTCCTATGCTTTACATGCAATTCCAGTCTACCTCCTGTAATCGGTTTCCTGCAATTCTGCCCCGCTTTCAAGTCCTCTTGGCAGCCTTACTTCAATATATTTTTGGACGATAGCTGTCATTTATAACTCTGCAGGTTTGTGAATTACAGTGCCCCTGAGTTCCTTTCTTCAACTCGCTTTCTTGTGAGCGGGCCGCAACACCACAGGATTGCTTCAGGCCCTAGTGTGGTTCCGGCATGGCACGCTGAGCCTTTAGTTAATTGCTCTTCCTGGAGGGAAATGAGAGTTAAATTTGCCCGTCCAGACACCTCCAGCTAGTCTCTCATTGGTTCTCCCTATTCCTGTTCATCTTACGCAGAAATTGCAAACTGGGCCAAACAGGATGTTAAAGGCACTGACTCTCCAAGTGGGGAGAGTGTTAGTAAAGCGTCTGGAATGTTGCACCCGAGTACCAGGGGATGATAACTGAGACACATTTGAACACGTTTCCCGATCACACGGTGGATCATACTCTGGGTTCCACATGCATGTTTTAGCTGAAGGAAGAATCCCTTAAACCTGGAGAGTTGACACCAGTGGAATGGGTACCATGCAAAATGACTTCAAAGGGTCTGCATTTGCTCACCAATCCTCACCAATCCTATCACTGCTGCATTTATGCCGCTGTACACATGCTTGATTCTCTTTCGGAGATATATAAATCCATAGGTTTTAAGATTCTTACTAGTCAGGTATATTCTTAGGCGTTTAATATGCGGTGTTGAGTCCACTTCGTTGAGCAAGGGGTAGCTCTTGTCTATTACATATTTGGCTTATGGAACGGTATCTGTGCTAATTTTAATCTCTGGTTTTATGCAGCACCCCAACTCACCTTTCCCCTTAAGCAAGCATAAGTTGGTTTTCTACATTTGAGACCCTGTTCTGTTTTGTAATTCAGTTCCTGTGTAGCGAAGTTTGCATTCCGTGTATTAGTGATATCTTATGATGTTTCTTTTTCTGTGTGACTTATTTCACTTAGAATCATCGTTCCTGAATCCACTCATTATGCTGCTACGGGCCTGATGACATAGATTTCATTGCTGAGTGATATTGCATTGTACGTAAGTACCACAACTTCTTTATCCATTTTTCGCTTTCTGTGATATTGAACTTGTACCGTAAACGAGGTTCTTGTAAACAGAGCCGTCCCAAACTTTGGGGTGGCTGTATCTTTTTGATTTTAATTTCCCTAATCTATAGGAGCATAAGTGGAAGTGCCCTAGGCTCTGTTGCTTTGTTTTTTGGATGTTTCAGGAAACACCATACACTTCTCCAGAGTGGCTGTTGGCAATTTACATCCCGCCCATCAGCATAACAAGGCTCCCTGTTCTCCATGGCCTGTCCTGCCTTTCTGGATTTTACACTTTTTTCAGATGGCCCTTTTGACCGGGGGGAAGTGAGACTTCATTGTAGTGCAGATTTCTTTGCAAGCTTCCTTGCTTGGCCAAAAAGGGCGTATGCGTTTTTTCCTGAATATATTCAGGAAAAAACGCATACGCCCTTTTTGGCCAAGTGCATCATTGTGGACGTTCTGCCTCTTTTCCTATGCTTTACATGCAATTCCAGTCTACCTCATGAAATCGGTTTCCTGCAATTCTGCCCCGCTTTCAAGTCCTCTTGGCACCCTTACTTCAATATATTTTTGGAGGATAGCTGTCATTTATAACTCTGCAAGTTTGTGAATGCCAGTGCCCCTGAGCTCCTTTCTTCAACTCGCTTTCTTGTGAGCTGGCCGCAACACCACAGGATTGCTTCAGGCCTTAGTGTGGTTCCGGCAGGGCACGCTGAGCCTTTGGTTAATTCCTCTTCCTCGTGGGAAATGAGACTTAAATTTGCCCGTCCAGACACCTCCCGCTAGTCTCTCATTGTTTCTCCCTATTCCTGTTCATTTTCCGCAGAAATTGCAAACTGGGCCAAACAGGAGGTTAAAGGCACTGACTCTCCAAGTGTGGCGAGTGTTAGTAAAGTGTCTGGAATGTTGCACCTGAGTACCAGGGGACGAAATCTGAGACACATTTGAACACGTTTCCTGATCACACGTTGGATCATACTCTGGGTTCCACATGCATGTTTTAGCTGAAGGAAGAATCCCTTAAACCTGAAGAGTTGAGATCCATGGAATGGGTACCATGCAATATGACTTCAAAAGGTCTGCATTTGCTCACCGAACCTCACCAATCCTATCACTGCTGCGTTTATGCCACTGTACACACACTTGATTCTCTTTCGGAGACATATAAATCCATAGGTTTTAAGATTCTTACTAGTCAGGTATATACATAGGCGTTTAATATGGGGTGTTGAGTCCACTTCGTTGAGCAAGGAGTAGCTCTTGTCTATTACATTTTTGGCTTATGGAACGGTATCTGTGCTAATTTCAATCTCTGGTTTTATGCAGCACCCCAACTCTCCTTTCCCATTAAGCAAGCATAAGTTGGTTTTCTACATATGAGACCCTGTTCTGTTTTGTAATTCGGCTGCTGTGTAGCCAAGTTTACGTTCCGTGTAGTAGTGATATCTTATGATGTTTCTTTTTCTGTGTGACTTATTTCACGTAGAATCATCGAACCTGAATCCACTCATTATGCTGCTATGGGCCTGATGACAGAGATTTCATTGCTGTGTGATATTGCATTGTACGTATGTACCACAACTTCTTTATCCATTTTTCGCTTTTTGTGATATTGAACTTGTACAGTAAACGAGGTTCTTGTAAACAGAGCCGGCCCAAACTTTGGGGTGGCTGTGTCTTTTTTATTTTAATTTCCCTAAACTATAGGACCATAAGTGGAAGTGCCCTAGGCTCTGTTGCTTTGTTTTTTAGATGTTTCAGGAAACACCATACACTTATCCAGAGTGGCTGTTGGCAATTTACATCCCGCCCATCAGCATAACAAGGCTCCCAGTTCTCCATGGCCTGTCCTGCCTTTCTGGATTTTACACTTTTTTCAGATGGCCCTTTTGACCGGAGGGCAGTGAGACTTCATTGTAGTGCAGATTTCCTTTGCAAACTTCCTTGGTTGGCCAAAAAGGGCGTATGCGTTTTTTCCTGAATATATTCAGGAAAAAACGCATACGCCCTTTCTGGCCCAGTGCATCGTTGTGGACGTTCTGCCTCTTTTCCTATGCTTTACATGCAATTCCAGTCTACCTCCTGAAATCGGTTTCCTGCAATTCTGCCCCGCTTTCAAGTCCTCTTGGCAGCCTTACTTCAATATATTTTTGGACGATAGCTGTCATTTATAACTCTGCATGTTTGTGAATGACAGTGCCCCTGAACTCCTTTCTTCAACTCGCTTTCTTGTGAGCTGGCCGCAACACCGCAGGATTGCTTCAGGACCTAGTGTGGTTCCGGCATGGCATGCTGAGAATTTGGTTAAATCCTCTTCCTGGTGGGAAATGAGAATTAAATTTGCCCGTCCAGACACCTCCAGCTAGTCTCTCATTGGTTCTCCCTATTCCTGTTCATATTCCGCAGAAATTGCAAACTGGGCCAAAGAGGAGGTTAAAGGCACTGACTCTCCAAGTGGGGAGAGTGTTAGTAAAGCGTCTGGAATGTTGCACCCGAGTACCAGGGGACGAAAACTGAGACACATTTGAACACGTTTCTCGATCACATGGTGGATCATACTCTGGGTTCCACATGCATGTTTTAGCTGAAGGAAGAATCCCTTAAACCTGGAGAGTTGAGACCCATGGAATGGGTACCATGCAATATGACTTCAAAGGGTCTGCATTTGCTCACCAAACCTCACCAATCCTATCACTGCTGCGTTTATGCCGCTGTACACATGCTTGATTCTCTTTCGGAGACATATAAATCCATAGGTTTTAAGATTCTTACTAGTCAGGTATAGTCTTAGGCATTTAATATAGGGTGTTGAGTCCACTATATTGAGCAAGGAGTAGCTCTTGTCTATTACATATTTGGCTTATGGAATGGTATCTGTGCTAATTTCAATCTCTGGTTTTATGCAGCACCCCAACTCACCTTTCCCCTTAAGCAAGCATAAGTTGGTTTTCCACATTTGAGACCCTGTTCTGTTTTGTAATTCAGTTCCTGTGTAGCCAAGTTTACATTCTGTGTATTAGTGATATCTTATGATGTTTCTTTTTCTGTGTGACTTATTTCACTTAGAATCATCGTACCTGAATCCACTCATTATGCTGCTACGGGCCTGATGACATAGATTTCATTGCTGAGTGATATTGCATTGTACGTAAGTACCACAACTTCTTTATCCATTTTTCGCTTTCTGTGATATTGAACTTGTACCGTAAACGAGGTTCTTGTAAACAGAGCCATCCCAAACTTTGGGGTGGCTGTGTCTTTTTTATTTTAATTTCCCTAAGCTATAGGACCATAAGTGGAATTGCCCTAGGCTCTCTTGCTTTGTTTGTTAGATGTTTCAGGGAACACCATACACTTCTCCAGAGTGGCTGTTGGCAATTTACATCCCGCCCATCAGCATAGCAAGGCTCCCAGTTCTCCATGGCCTGTCCTGCCTTTCTGGATTATACACTTTTTTCAGATGGCCCTTTTGACCGGGGTGCAGTGACACATCATTGTAATGCAGATTTCCTTTGCAAGCTTGCTTGGTTGGCCAAAAAGGGCGTATGCGTTTTTTCCTGAATATATTCAGGAAAAAACACGTACACCCTTTTTGGCCAAGTGCATCATTGTGGACGTTCTGCCTCTTTTCCTATGCTTTATATGCAATTCCGGTCTACCTCATGAAATCATTTTCCTGCAATTCTGCCCCGCTTTCAAGTCCTCTTGGCAGCCTTACTTCAATATATTTTTGGACGATAGCTGTCATTTATAACTCTGCAGGTTTGTGAATTACAGTGCCCCTGAGTTCCTTTCTTCAACTCGCTTTCTTGTGAGCTGGCCGCAACACCGCAAGATTGCTTCACACCCTAGTGTGGTTCTGGAACAGCACACTGATCCTTTGGTTAATTGCTCTTCCTGGAGGGAAATGAGAGTTAAATTTGCCCGTCCAGACACCTCCAGCTAGTCTCTCATTGGTTCTCCCTATTCCTGTTCATCTTACGCAGAAATTGCAAACTGGGCCAAACAGGAGGTTAAAGGCACTGACTCTCCAAGTGGGGAGAGTGTTAGTAAAGCATCTGGAATGTTGCACCCGAGTACCAGGTGACGAAAACTGAGACACATTTGAACACGTTTCCCGATCACACGGTGGATCATACTCTGGGTTCCACATGCATGTTTTAGCTGAAGGAAGAATCCCTTAACCCTGGAGAGTTGAGACCCATAGAATGGGTACCATGCAATATGACTTCAAAGGGTCTGCATTTGCTCACCAAACCTCACCAATCCTATCACTGCTGCGTTTATGCCGTTGTACACATGCTTGATTCTCTTTCGGAGACTTATAAATCCATAAGTTTTAAGATTCTTACTAGTCAGGTATATTGTTAGGCGTTTAATATGGGGTGTTGAGTCCACTTCGTTGAGCAAGGAGTAGCTCTTGTCTATTACATATTTGGCTTATGGAACGGTATCTGTGCTAATTTCAATCTCTGGTTTTATGCAGCACCCAAACTCACCTTTCCCTTAAGCAAGCATAAGTTGGTTTTCTACATTTGAGACCCTGTTCTGTTTTGTAATTCAGTTCCTGTGTAGCCAAGTTTACATTCCGTGTATTAGTGATATCTTATGATGTTTCTTTTTCTGTGTGACCTATTTCTCTTAGAATCATCGTACCTGAATCCACTCATTATGCTGCTACGGGCCTGATGTCATAGATTTCATTGCTGAGTGATATTGCATTGTACGTAAGTACCACCACTTCTTTATCCATTTTTCGCTTTCTGTGATATTGAACTTGTACCGTAAACGAGGTTCTTGTAAACAGAGCCGTCCCAAACTTTGGGGTGGCTCTGTCTTTTTGATTTTAATTTCCCTAAGTTATAGGCCATAAGTGGAAGTGGCCTAGGCTCTGTTGCTTTGTTTTTTGGATGTTTCAGGAAACACCATACACTTCTCCAGTGTGGTTGTTGGCAATTTACATCCCGCCCATCAGCATAACAAGACTCCCAGTTCTCCATGGCCTGTCCTGCCTTTCTGGATTTTACACTTTTTTCAGATGGCCCTTTTGACCGGGGGGCAGTGAGACGTCATTGTAGTGCAGATTTCCTTTGCAAGCTTGCTTGGTTGGCCAAAAAGTGCGAATGCGTTTTTTCCTGAATATATTCAGGAAAAAACGCATACGCCCTTTTTGGCCAAGTGCATCATTGTGGACATTCTGCCTCTTTTCCTATGCTTTACATGCAATTCCAGTCTACCTCCTGAAATCGGTTTCCTGCAATTCTGTCCCGCTTTCAAGTCCTCTAGGCAGCCTTACTTCAATATATTTTTGGACGATAGCTGTCATTTATAACTCTGCAGGTTTGTGAATGACAGTGCCCCTGAGCTCCTTTCTTCAACTCGCTTTCTTGTGAGCTGGCCGCAACACCGCAGGATTGCTTCAGGCCCTAGTGTGGTTCCGGCACGGCACGGTGAGACTTTGGTTAATTCCTCTTCCTGGTGGGAAATGAGAGTTAAATTTGCCCGTCCAGACACCTCCAGCTAGTCTCTCATTGGTTCTCCCTATTCCTGTTCATTTTCCGCAGAAATTGCAAACTGGGCCAAACAGGAGGTTAAAGGCACTGACTCTCCAAGTGGGGAGAGTGTTAGTAAAGCGTCTGGAATGTTGCACCCGAGTACCAGGGGACGAAAACTGAGACACTTGAACACGTTTCCCAATCACACGGTGGATCATACTCTGGGTTCCACATGCATGTTTTAACTGAAGGAAGAATCCCTTAAACCTGGAGAGTTGAGACCCATGGAATGGGTACCATGCAATATGATTTCAAAGGGTCTGCATTTTCTCACTGAATCTCACCAATCCTATCACTGCTGCGTTCTTGCCACTGTACACACGCTTGATTCTCTTTCAGAGACATATAAACCCATAGGTTTTAAGATTCTTACTAGTCAGGTATATTCTTAGGCGTGTAATATGGCGTCTTAAGTCCACTTCGTTGAGCAAGGAGTAGCTCTTGCCTATTACATATTTGGCTTATGAAATGGTATCTGTGCTAATTTCAATCTCTGGTTTTATGGAGCACCCCATCTCACCTTTCCCCTTAAGCAAGCATAAGTTGGTTTTCTACATTTGAGACCCTGTTCTGTTTTGTAATTCAGTTCCTGTGTAGCCAAGTTTACATTCCGTGTATTAGTGATATCTTACGATGTTTCTTTTTCTGTGTGATTTATTTCACTTAGAATCATCCTACCTGAATCCACTCATTATGCTGCTACGGGCCTGATCACACAGATTTAATTGCTGAGTGATATTGCATTGTACGTAGGTACCACAACTTCTTTATCCATTTTTCGCTTTCTTTTTTTTTTTTTTTTTCTCATTCCCCTCCGTGGAAGCATTTATTTATTTTTTTTTCTTTATTGGAGCATAATTGCTTTACAATGGTATGTTAGTTTCAGCTTCACAACAAAATGAATCAGTTATATATATACATATGTTCCCATATCTCTTCCTGCTTGCGTCACCCTCCCTCCCACCCTCCCTATCCCACCCCTCCAGGCGGTCACAAAGCACCGAGCTGATCTCCCTGTGCTATGCGGCTGCTTCCCACTAGCTATCTACCTTACGTTTGGTAGTGTATACATGTCCATGCCTCTTTATTGCTTTGTCACCGTTTACCCTTCCCCCTCCCCATAGCCTCAAGTCCATCCTCTAGTAAGTCTGTGTCTTTATTCCTGTTTCACCCCTAGGTTTTTCATGACATTTTTTTTCTTAAATTCCATATATATGTGTTAGCATACGGTATTTGTCTCTCTCTTTCTGACTTACTTCACTCTGTATGACAGACTCTAGGTCTATCCACCTCATTACAAATAGCTCAATTTCCTCTCTTTTTATGGCTGAGTAATATTCCATTGTATATATGTGCCACATCTTCTTTATCCATTCATCTGATGATGGACACTTAGGTTGTTTCCATCTCTGGGCTATTGTAAATAGAGCTGCAATGAACATTTTGGTACATGACTCTTTTTGAATTATGGTTTTCTCAGGGTATATGCCCAGTAGTGGGATTGCTGGGTCATATGGTAGTTCTATTTGTAGCTTTTTAAGGAACCTCCATACTGTTCTCCACAGTGGCTGTATCAATTTACATTCCCACCAACAGTGTAAGAGGGTTCCCTTTTCTCCACACCCTCTCCAGCATTTATTGTTTCTAGATTTTTTGATGATGGCCATTCTGACTGGTGTGAGATGATATCTCATTGTAGTTTTGATTTGCATTTCTCTAATGATTAGTGATGTTGAGCATTCTTTCATGTGTTTGTTGGCACTCTGTATATCTTCTTTGGAGAAATGTCTATTTAGGTCTTCTGCCCATTTTTGGATTGGGTTGTTTGTTCTTTTGTTATTAAGCTGCATGAGCTGCTTATAAATTTTGGAGATTAATCCTTTGTCAGTTGCTTCATTTGCAAATATTTTCTCCCATTCTGAGGGTTGTCTTTTGGTCTTCTTTATGGTTTCCTTTGCTGCGCAAAAGCTTTTAAGTTTCATTAGGTCCCATTTGTTTACTTTTGTTTTTATTTCCATTTCTCTAGGAGGTGGGTCAAAAAGGATCTTGCTGTGATTTATGTCATAGAGTGTTCTGCCTATGTTTTCCTCTAAGAGTTTGATAGTTTCTGGCCTTATATTTAGGTCTTTAATCCATTTTGAGCTTATTTTTGTGTATGGTGTTAGGGAGTGATCTAATCTCATACTTTTACTTGTAGCTGTCCAGTTTTCCCAGCACCACTTATTGAATAGGCTGTCCTTTCTCCACTGTACATTTCTGCCTCCTTTGTCAAAGATAAGGTGACCATATGTGCGTGGGTTTATCTCTGGGCTTTCTATTCTGTTCCATTGATCTATATTTCTGTTTTTGTGCCAGTACCATACTGTCTTGATTACTGTAGCTTTGTAGTATAGTCTGAAGTCAGGAAGCCTGATTCCTCCAGCTCCATTTTTCGTTCTCAAGATTGCTTTGGCTATTCGGGGTCTTTTGTGTTTCCATACAAATTGTGAGATTTTTTGTTCTAGTTCTGTGAAAAATGCCAGTGGTAGTTTCATAGGGATTGCATTGAATCTGTAGATTGCTTTGGGTAGTAGAGTCATTTTCACAATGTTGATTCTTCCAATCCAAGAACATGGTATATCTCTCCATCTATTTGTATCATTTTTAATTTCTTTCATCAGTGTCTTATAATTTTCTGCATACAGGTCTTTTGTCTCCTTAGGTAGGTTTATTCCTAGGTATTTTATTCTTTTTGTTGCAATGGTAAATGGGAGTGTTTTCTTGATTTCACTTTCAGATTTTTCATCCTTAGTGTATAGGAATGCCAGAGACTTCTGTGCATTAATTTTGTATCCTGCTACTTTACCAAATTCATTGATTAGCTCTAGTAGTTTTCTGGTAGCATCTTTAGGATTCTCTATGTATAGTATCATGTCATCTGCAAACAGTGACAGCTTTACTTCTTCTTTTCCGATTTGGATTCCTTTTATTTCCTTTTCTTCTCTGATTGCTGTGGCTAAAACTTCCAAAACTATGTTGAATAAGAGTGGTGAGAGTGGGCAACCTTGTCTTGTTCCTGATCTTAGTGGAAATGCTTTCAGTTTTTCACCATTGAGGACGATGTTGGCTGTGGGTTTGTCATATATGGCCTTTATTATGTTGAGGAAAGTTCCCTCTATGCCTACTTTCTGCAGGGTTTTTATCATAAATGGGTGTTGAATTTTGTCAAAAGCTTTCTCTGCATCTATTGAGATGATCATATGGTTTTTCTCCTTCAATTTGTTAATATGGTGTATCACGTTGATTGATTTGCGTATATTGAAGAATCCTTGCATTCCTGGAATAAACCCCACTTGATCATGGTGTATGATCCGTTTAATGTGCTGTTGGATTCTGTTTGCTAGTATTTTGTTGAGGATCTTTGCATCTATGTTCATCAGTGATATTGGCCTGTAGTTTTCTTTCTTTGTGACATCCTTGTCTGGTTTTGGTATCAGGGTGATGGTGGCCTCGTAGAATGAGTTGGGGAGTGTTCTTCCCTCTGCTATATTTTGGAAGAGTCTGAGAAGGATAGGTGATAGCTCTTCTCTAAATGTTTGATAGAATTCGCCTGTGAAGCCATCTGGTCCTGGGCTTTTGCTTGTTGGAAGATTTTTAATCACAGTTTCAACTTCAGTGCTTGTGATTGGTCTGTTCATATTTTCTATTTCTTCCTGATTCAGTCTTGGCAGGTTGTGCCTTTCTAAAAATTTGTCCATTTCTTCCAGGTTGTCCATTTTATTGGCATAGAGTTGCTTGTAGTAATCTCTCATGATCTTTTGTATTTCTGCAGTGTCAGTTGTTACTTCTCCTTTTTCATTTCTAATTCTATTGATTTGAGTCTTCTCCCTTTTTTTCTTGATGAGTCTGGCTAATGGTTTATCAATTTTGTTTATCCTTTCAAAGAACCAGCTTTTAGTTTTATTGATCTTTGCTATCGTTTCCTTCATTTCTTTTTCATTTATTTCTGATCTGATTTTTATGATTTCTTTCCTCCTGCTAACTTTGGGGTTTTTTTGTTCTTCTTTCTCTAATTGCTTTAGGTGCAAGGTGAGGTTGTTTATTCGAGATGTTTCCTGTTTCTTAAGGTAAGATTGTATTGCTATAAACTTCCCTCTTAGAACTGCTTTTGCTGCATCCCATAGATTTTGAGTCGTCGTGTCTCCATTGTCATTTGTTTCTAGGTATTTTTTGATTTCCCCTTTGATTTCTTCAGTGATCACTTCGTTATTAAGTAGTGTATTGTTTAGCCTCCATGTGTTTGTATTTTTTACAGATCTTCTCCTGTGATTGATATCGAGTCTCATAGCGTTGTGGTCGGAAAAGATACTTGATACAATTTCAATTTTCTTAAATTTACCAAGGCTTGATTTGTGACCCAAGATATGATCTATCCTGGAGAATGTTCCATGAGCACTTGAGAAAAATGTGTATTCTGTTGTTTTTGGATGGAATGTCCTATAAATATCAATTAACTCCATCTCATTTAATGTATCATTTAAAGCTTGTGTTTCCTTATTTATTTTCATTTTGGATGATCTGTCCATTGGTGAAAGTGGGGTGTTAAAGTCCCCTACTATGAATGTGTTACTGTCGATTTCCCCTTTTATGGTTGTCAGTATTTGCCTTATGTATTGAGGTGCACCTATGTTGGGTGCATAAATATTTACAATTGTTATATCTTCCTCTTGTATCGATCCCTTGATCATTATGTAGTGTCCTTCTTTGTCTCTTCTAATAGTCTTTGTTTTAAAGTCTATTTTGTCTGATATGAGAATTGCTACTCCAGCTTTCTTTTGGTTTCCATTTGCATGAAATACCTTTTTCCATCCCCTTACTTTCAGTCTGTATGTGTCTCTAGGTCTGAAGTGGGTCTCTTGTAGACAGCAAATATATGGGTCTTGTTTTTGTATCCATTCAGCCAATCTGTGTCTTTTGGTGGGAGCATTTAGTCCATTTACATTTAAGGTAATTATCGATATGTGTGTTCCCATTCCCATTTTCTTAATTGTTTTGGGTTTGTTATTGTAGGTCTTTTCCTTCTTTTGTGTTTCTTGCCTAGAGAAGTTCCTTTAGCAGTTGTTGTAGAGCTGGTTTGGTAGTGCTGAACTCTCTCAGCTTTTGCTTGTCTGTAAAGGTTTTAATTTCTCCATCAAATCTGAATGAGATCCTTGCTGGGTAGAGTAATCTTGGTTGCAGGTTTTTCTCCTTCAACACTTTCAATATGTCCTGCCACTCCCTTCTGGCTTGCAGAGTTTCTGCTGAAAGATCAGCTGTTAACCTTATGGGGATTCCTTTGTGTGTTATTTGTTGTTTTTCCCTTGCTGCTTTTAATATGTTTTCTTTGTATTTAATTTTTGACAGTTTGATTAATATGTGTCTTGGCGTATTTCTCCTTGGATTTATCCTGTATGGGACTCTCTGTGCTTCCTGGACTTGATTAACTATTTCCTTTCCCATATTAGGGAAGTTTTCAACTATAATCTCTTCAAATATTTTCTCAGTCCCTTTCTTTTTCTCTTCTTCTTCTGGAACCCCTATAATTCGAATGTTGGTACGTTTAATGTTGTCCCAGAGGTCTCTGAGACTGTCCTCAGTTCTTTTCATTCTTTTTTCTTTATTCTGCTCTGCAGTAGTTATTTCCACTATTTTATCTTTCAGGTCACTTATCCGTTCTTCTGCCTCAGTTATTCTGCTATTGATCCCATCTAGAGTACTTTTAATTTCATTTATTGTGTTGTTCATCGTTGCTTGTTTCATCTTTAGTTCTTCTAGGTCCTTGTTAACTGATTCTTGCATTTTGTCCATTCTATTGTCCATTCTATCTCCAAGATTTCGGATCAACCTTACTATCATTATTCTGAATTCTTTTTCAGGTAGACTGCCTATTTCCTCTTCATTTGTTAGGTCTGATGGGTTTTTCTCTTGCTCCTTCATCTGCGGTGTGTTTTTCTGTCTTTTCATTTTGCTTATCTTACTGTGTTTGGGGTCTCCTTTTTTGCAGGCTGAAGGTTCGTAGTTCCTGTTGTTTTTTGTGTCTGTCCCCAGTGGCTAAGGTTGGTTCAGTGGGTTGTGTAGGCTTCCTGGTGGAGGGTACTAGTGCCTGTGTTCTGGTGGATGAGGCTAGATCTTGTCTTTCTGGTGGGCAGGTCCACGTCTGGTGGTGTGTTTTGGGGTGTCTGTAGACTTATTATGATTTTGGGCCGCCTCTCTGCTAATGGGTGGGATTGTGTTCCTGTCTTGCTAGTTGTTTGGCATAGGATGTCCAGCACTGTAGCTTGCTGGTCGTTGAGTGAAGCTGGGTGCTGGCGTTGAGATGGAGATATCTCGGAGATTTTTGCTGTTTGATATTATGTGCAGCTGGGAGGTCTCTTGTGGATCAGTGTCCTGAAGTTGGCTCTCCCACCTCAGAGGCACAGCACTGACTCCTGGCTGCAGCACCAAGCGCCTTTCATCCACAGGGCTCCTTAATTTGGGATGATTCCTTGTCTATTCAGGTATTCCACAGATGCAGGGTATATCAAGTTGATTGTGGAGCTTTAATCCGCTGCTTCTGAGGCTGCTGGGAGAGATTTCCCTTTCTCTTCTTTGTTCTCACAGTTCCCAGGGGCTCAGCTTTGGATTTAGCCTCGCCTGTGCGTGTAGGTCGCCAGAGGGCGTCTGTTCTTTGCTCAGACAGGACGGGGTTAAAGGAGCCGCTGATTCGGAGGCTCTGGCTCACTCAGGCCCGGGGGTAGGGAGGGGCATGGAGTGTGGGGCGGGCCTGCGTGGCAGAGGCCGGCGAGACGTTGCAGCCTGAGGCACGCCTGTGCGTTCTCCCGGGGGAGTTGTCCCTGGATCCCGGGACCCTGGCAGTGGCGGGCTGCACAGGCTCCCCGGAAGGGCGTGTGGCTAGTGACCTGTGTTCGCACACAGGCCTCCCGGTGGCGGCAGCAGCGGCCCTAGCGTCTCATGTCTGTCTCTGGGCTCCGCACTTTCAGCCGCGGCCCGCGCCCGTCCCTGGAGCTCTCTCAAGCAGCGTTCTTAATCCCCTCTCCTCGTGCACCAGGAAACAAAGAGGGACGTAAAAGTCTCTTGCCTCTTCGACAGGTCCAGACTTCTCCCCGGACTCTCTCCCGGCCAGCCGCGGTGCACTAACGCCCTGCAGGCTGTGTTCACGCCGCCAACCTCAGTCCTCTCCCGGCGCTCCGACAAAAGCCGGAGCCTCAGCTCCCAGTCCCGCCCGCCCCAGCGGGCAAGCAGACAAGCCTCTCGGCTGGCGAGTTCCGGTCGGCCCGATCCTCTGCACTGGAATCTGTCCGCTTTGCCCTCCGCACCCCTGTTGCTGTGCTCTCCTCCGCGGCTCCCAAGCTCCCCCACTCCGCCTCCCGAAGTCTCCACCCGCGAAGGGGCTTCCTAGTGTGTGGACACTTTTCCTCCTTCACAGCTCTCTCCCGCTGGTGCAAGACCCGTCCCTGTCCTTTTGTCTCCGCTTAGTTTTTTCTTTTGCCCTACCCAGGTACGTGGGGGGTTTCTTGCCTTTTGGGAGGTCTGAGGTCTTCTGCCAGCGTTCAGTAGATGCTCTGTAGGAGTTCTTCCACGCGTAGATGTATTTCTGGTGTATCTGTGGGGAGGAACGTGATCTCCGCGTCTTACTCTTCCGCCATCTTCCCGGAAGTTCCATTTTTCGCTTTCTGCGATATTGAACTTGTACCGTACACGAGGTTCTTGTAAACAGAGCCGTCCCAAACTTTGGTGTGGCTGTGTCTTTTTGATTTTAATTTCCCTAAGCTATAGGACCATAAGTGGAAGTGCCCTAGGCTCTGTTGCTTTGTTTTTTAGATGTTTCAGGAAACACCATACACTTCTCCAGAGTGGATGTTGGCAGTTTACATCCCACCCATCAGCATAACAAGGCTCCCAGTTCTCCATGGCCTGTCCTGCCTTTCTGGATTTTACACTTTTTTCAGATGGCCCTTTAGACCGGGGGGCAGTGAGACTTCATTGTAGTGCAGATTTCCTTTGCAAGCTTGCTTGGTTGGCCAAAAAGAGTGTATGCGTTTTTTCCTGAATATATTCAGGAAAAAACGCATACGCCATTTTTGGCCAAGTGCATCATGGTGGACGTTCTGCCTCTTTTCCTACGCTTTACATGCAATTCCATTCTACCTCCTGAAATCGGTTTCCTGCAATTCTGCCCCGCATTCAAGTCCTCCTGGCAGCCTTACTTCAATATATTTTTGGACGATAGCTGTCATTTATAACTCTGCAGGTTTGTGAATTACAGTGCCCCTGAGCTCCTTTCTTCAACTCGCTTTCTTGTGAGCTGGCCGCAGCACCGCAGGATTGCTTCAGGCCCTAGTGTGGTTCTGGCATGGCATGCTGAGCCTTTGGTTAATTCCTCTTCCTGGTGGGAAATGAGAGTGAAATTTGCCCGTCCAGACACCTCCAGCTAGTCTCTCATTGGTTCTCCCTATTCCTGTTCATATTCCGCAGAAATTGCAAAGTGGGCCAAACAGGAGCTTAAAGGCACTGACTCTCCAAGTGGGGAGAGTGTTAGTAAAGCGTCTGGAATGTTGCACCTGAGTACCAGGGGATGAAAACTGAGACACATTTGAACACATTTCCCGATCACATGGTGGATCATACTCTGGGTTCCACATGCATGTTTTAGCTGAAGGGAGAATCCCTTAAACCAGGAGAGTTGAGAACCATGGAATGGGTACCATGCAATATGACTTCAAAGGGTCTGCATTTGCTCACCGCTCCTCACCAATCCTATCACTACTGTGTATATGCCACTGTACACACGCTTGATACTCTTTTGGAGACATATAAATCCATAGGTTTTAAGATTCTTACTAGTAAGGTATATTCTTAGGTGTTTAATATGGGGCTTTAAGTCCACTTCGTTGAGCAAGGAGTAGCTCTTGTCTATTACATATTTGGCTTATGGAACGGTATCTGTGCTAATTTCAATCTCTGGTTTTATGCAGCACCCCAACTCACCTTTCCCCTTAAGCAAGCATAAGTTGGTTTTCTACATTTGAGACCCTGTTCTGTTTTGTAATTCAGTTACTGTGTAGCCAAGTTTGCATTCCATGTATTAGTGATATCTTATGATGTTTCATTTTCTGTGTGACTTATTTCACTTAGAATCATCGTACCTGAATCCACTCATTATGCTGCTATGGGCCTGATGACATAGATTTCATTGCTGAGTGATATTGCATTGTTCCTAAGTACCACAACTTCTTTATCCATTTTTCCCTTTCTGTGATATTGAACTTGTACCGTAAACAAGGTTCTTGTAAACAGAGCCGGCCCAAACGTTGGGGTGGCTGTGTCTTTGTGATTTTAATTTCCCTAAGCTATAGGACCATAAGTGGAAGTGCCCTAGGCTCTGTTGCTTTGTTTTTTAGATGTTTCAGGAAACACCATACACTTCTCCAGAGTGGCTGTTGGCAATTTACATCCCGCCCATCAGCATAACAAGGCTCCCAGTTCTCCATGGCCTGTCCTGCCTTTCTGGATTTCACACATTTTTCAGAGGGCCCTTTTGACCGGGGGGCAGTGAGACTTCATTGTAGTGCAGATTTCCTTTGCAAGCTTGCTTGGTTGGCCAATAAGGGCGTATGCGTTTTCTCCTGAATATATTCAGGAGAAAACGCATACGCCATTATTGGCCAAGTGCATCATTGTGGACGTTCTGCCTCTTTTCGTATGCTTTACATGCAATTCCAGTCTACCTCCTGAAATCGGTTTCCTGCAATTCTGCCCCGCTTTCAAGTCCTCTTGGCAGCCTTACTTCAATATATTTTTGGACGATAGCTGTCATTTATAACTCTGTAGGTTTGTTAATTACAGTGCCCCTGAGCTCCTTTCTTCAACTCTCTTTCATGTGAGCTGGCCGCAACACCGCAGGATTGCTTCAGGCCCTAGTGTGGTTCCGGCATGGCACTGTGAGCCTTTGGTTAATTCCTCTTCCTGGTGGGAAATGAGAGTTAAATTTGCCCGTCCAGACACCTCCAGCTAGTCTCTCATGGGTTCTCCCTATTCCTGTTCATCTTATGCAGAAATTGCAAACTGGGCCAAACAGGAGGTTAAAGGCACTGACTCTCCAAGTGGGGAGAGTGTTAGTAAAGCGTCTGGAATGTTGCACCCGAGTACCAGGGGATGATAACTGAGACACATTTGAACACGTTTCCCGATCACACGGTGGATCATACTCTGGGTTCCACACGCATGTTTTAGCTGAAGGAAGAATCCCTTAAACCTGGAGAGTTGACACCAATGGAATGGGTACCATGCAAAATGACTTCAAAGGGTCTGCATTTGCTCACCAATCCTCACCAATCCTATAACTGCTGCATTTATGCCGCTGTACACATGCTTGATTCTCTTTCGGAGATATATAAATCCATAGGTTTTAAGATTCTTACTAGTCAGGTATATTCTTAGGCGTTTAATATGGGGTGTTGAGTCCACTTCGTTGAGCAAGGGGTAGCTCTTGTCTATTACATATTTGGCTTATGGAACGGTATCTGTGCTAATTTCAATCTCTGGTTTTATGCAGCACCCCAACTCACCTTTCGCCTTAAGCAAGCATAAGTTGGTTTTCTACATTTGAGACCCTGTTCTGTTTTGTAATTCAGTTCCTGTGTAGCCAAGTTTGCATTCCGTGTATTAGTGATATCTTATGATGTTTCTTTTTCTGTGTGACTTATTTCACTTAGAATCATCGTTCCTGAATCCACTCATTATGCTGCTACGGGCCTGATGACATAGATTTCATTGCTGAGTGATATTGCATTGTACGTAAGTACCACAACTTCTTTATCCATTTTTCGCTTTCTGTGATATTGAACTTGTACCGTAAATGAGGTTCTTGTAAACAGAGCCGTCCGAAACTTTGGGGTGGCTGTGTCTTTTTGATTTTAATTTCCCTAAGCTATAGGACCATAAGTGGAAGTGCCCTAGGCTCTGTTGCTTTGTTTTTTGGATGTTTCAGGAAACACCATACACTTCTCCAGAGTGGCTGTTGGCAATTTACATCCCGCCCATCAGCATAACAAGGCTCCCTGTTCTCCATGGTCTGTCCTGCCTTTCTGGATTTTACACTTTTTTCAGATGGCCCTTTTGACCGGGGGGGAGTGAGACTTCATTGTAGTGCAGATTTCTTTGCAAGCTTCCTTGCTTGGCCAAAAAGGGCGTATGCGTTTTTTTCTGAATATATTCAGGAAAAAACGCATACGCCCTTTTTGGCCAAGTGCATCATTGTGGACGTTCTGCCTCTTTTCCTATGCTTTGAATGCAATTCCAGTCTACCTCATGAAATCGGTTTCCTGCAATTCTGCCCCGCTTTCACGTCATCTTGGCACCCTTACTTCAATATATTTTTGGACGATAGCTGTCATTTATAACTCTGCAAGTTTGTGAATGACAGTGCCCCTGAGCTCCTTTCTTCATCTCGCTTTCTTGTGAGCTGGCCGCAACACCGCAGGATTGCTTCAGGCCTTAGTGTGGTTCCGGCAGGGCACGCTGAGCCTTTGGTTAATTCCTCTTCCTCGTGGGAAATGAGACTTAAATTTGCCCGTCCAGACACCTCCCGCTAGTCTCCCATTGGTTCTCCCTATTCCTGTTCATTTTCCGCAGAAATTGCAAACTGGGCCAAACAGGAGGTTAAAGGCACAGAGTCTCCAAGTGGGGAGAGTGTTAGTAAAGCGTCTGGAATGTTAAACCCGAGTACCAGGGGACGAAAACTGAGACACATTTGAACACGTTTCCCGATCACACGGTGGATCATACTCTGGGTTCCACATGCATGTTTTAGCTGAAGGAAGAATCCCTTAAACCTGGAGAGTTGAGACCCATGGAATGGGTAATATGCAATATGACTTCAAAGGGTCTGCATTTGCTCACCGAACCTCACCAATCCTATCACTGCTGCGTTTATGCCGCTGTACACACGCTTGATTCTCTTTCGGAGACATATAAATCCATAGGTTTTAAGATTCTTACTAGTCAGGTATATTCTTAGGCGTTTAATATGTGGTGTTGAGTCCACTTCGTTGAGCAAGGAGTAGCTCTTGTCTATTACATATATGTCTTATGGAATGGTATCTGTGCTAATTTCAATCTCTGGTTTTATGCAGCACCCCAACTCACCTTTCCCCTTAAGCAAGCATAAGTTGGTTTTTTACATTTGAGACACTGTTCTGTTTTGTAATTCAGTTCCTCTGTAGCCAAGTTTAAATTCCATGTATTAGTGATATCTTATGATGTTTCTTTTTCTGTGTGACTTATTTCACTTAGAATCATTGTACCTAAATGCACTCATAATGGTGCTACGGGCCTGATGACATAGATTTCATTGCTGAGTGATATTGCATTGTACATAAGTACCACCACTTCTTTATCCATTTTTCACTTTCTGCGATATTGAACTTGTACCAGAAACGAGATTCTTGCAAACAGAGCCGTCCCAAACTTTGGGGTGGCTGTGTCTTTTTGATTTTAATTTCCCTAAGCTATAGGACCATAAGTGGAAGTGCCCTAGGCTCTGTTGCTTTATTTTTCAGATGTTTCAGGAAACACCATAAACTATTCCAGGTTGGCTGTTGGCAATTTACATCCCGCCCATCAGCATAACAAGGCTCCCAGTTCTCCATGGCCTGTCCTGCCTTTCTGGATTTTACACTTTTTTCAGATGGCCCTTTTGACCAGGGGGCAGTGAGACTTCATTGTGGTGCCGATTTCCTTTGCAAGCTTGCTTGCTTGGCCAAAAAGTGCGTATGCGTTTTTTCCTGAATATATTGTGGACGTTCTGCCTCTTTTCCTACGCTTTACATGCAATTCCTGTCTACCTCATGAAATCGTTTTCCTGCAATTCTGCCCCGCTTTCAAGTCCTCTTGGCAGCCTTACTTCAGTATATTTTTGCACGATAGCTGTCATTTATAACTCTGCAGGTTTGTGAATTACAGTGCCCCTGAGTTCCTTTCTTCAACTCGCTTTCTTGTGAGCTGGCCGCAACACCGCAGGATTGCTTCACACCCTAGTGTGGTTCTGGAACAGCACACTGATCCTTTGGTTAATTCCTCTTCCTGGTGGGAAATGAGAGTTAAATTTGCCCGTCCAGACACCTCCAGCTAGTCTCTCATTGGTTCTCCCTATTCCTGTTCATCTTACGCAGAAATTGCAAACT
Source organism: Orcinus orca (assembly GCF_937001465.1). Classification (NCBI taxonomy): domain Eukaryota; kingdom Metazoa; phylum Chordata; class Mammalia; order Artiodactyla; family Delphinidae; genus Orcinus; species Orcinus orca. Next base: position 61,162,363 of record NC_064562.1, on the reverse strand, counting down.
GGGCCAAACAGGAGGTTAAAGGCACTGACTCTCCAAGTGGGGAGAGTGTTAGTAAAGCATCTGGAATGTTGCACCCGAGTACCAGGTGACAAAAACTGAGACACATTTGAACACGTTTCCCGATCACACGGTGGATCATACTCTGGGTTCCACATGCATGTTTTAGCTGAAGGAAGAATCCCTTAAACCTGGAGAGTTGAGACCCATAGAATGGGTACCATGCAATATGACTTCAAAGGGTCTGCATTTGCTCACCAAACCTCACCAATCCTATCACTGCTGCGTTTATGCCGTTGTACACATGCTTGATTCTCTTTCGGAGACTTATAAATCCATAAGTTTTAAGATTCCTACTAGTCAGGTATAGTCTTAGGCGTTTAATATGGGGTGTTGAGTCCACTTCATTGAGCAAGGAGTAGCTCTTGTCTATTACATATTTGGCTTATGGAACGGTATCTGTGCTAATTTCAATCTCTGGTTTTATGCAGCACCCAAATTCACCTTTCCCTTAAGCAAGCGTAAGTTGGTTTTCTACATTTGAGACCCTGTTCTGTTTTGTAATTCAGTTCCTGTGTAGCCAAGTTTACATTCCGTGTATTAGTGATATCTTATGATGTTTCTTTTTCTGTGTGACCTATTTCACTTAGAATCATCGTACCTGAATCCACTCATTATGCTGCTACGGGCCTGATGTCATAGATTTCATTGCTGAGTGATATTGCATTGTACGTAAGTACGACCACTTCTTTATCCATTTTTTGCTTTCTGTGATATTGAACTTGTACCGTAAACGAGGTTCTTGTAAACAGAGCCGTCCCAAATTTTGGGGTCGCTGTGTCTTTTTGACTTTAATTTCCCTAAGCTATAGGACCATAAGTGGAAGTGCCCTAGGCTCTGTTGCTTTGTTTTTTAGATGTTTCAGGAAACACCATACACTTCTCCAAAGTGGCTGTTGGCAATTTATATCCCACCCATCAGCATAACAAGGCTCCCAGTTCTCCATGGCCTGTCCTGCCTTTCTGGATTTTACACTTTTTTCAGATGGCCCTTTTGACCGGGGGGCAGTGAGACGTCATTGTAGTGCAGATTTCCTTTGCAAGCTTGCTTGGTTGGCCAAAAAGGGCGTATGCGTTTTTTTCTGAATATATTCAGGAAAAAACGCCTACGCCCTTTTTGGCCAAGTGCATCATTGTGGACATTCTGCCTCTTTTCCTATGCTTTACATGCAATTCCAGTCTACCTCCTGAAATCGGTTTCCTGCAATTCTGCCCCGCTTTCAAGTCCTCTAGGCAGCCTTACTTCAATATATTTTTGGACGATAGCTGTCATTTATAACTCTGCAGGTTTGTGAATGACAGTGCCCCTGAGGTCCTTTCTTCAACTCGCTTTCTTGTGAGCTGGCCGCAACACCGCAGGATTGCTTCAGGCCCTAGTGTGGTTTCGGCACGGCACGGTGAGACTTTGGTTAATTCCTCTTCCTGGTGGGAAATGAGAGTTAAATTTGCCCGTCCAGACACCTCCAGCTAGTCTCTCATTGGTTCTCCCTATTCCTGTTCATTTTCCGCAGAAATTGCAAACTGGGCCAAACAGGAGGTTAAAGGCACTGACTCTCCAAGTGGGGAGAGTGTTAGTAAAGCGTTTGGAATGTTGCACCCGAGTACCAGGGGACGAAAACTGAGACACATTTGAACACGTTTCCCAATCACACGGTGGATCATACTCTGGGTACCACATGCATGTTTTAACTGAAGGAAGAATCCCTTAAACCTGGAGAGTTGAGACCCATGGAATGGGTACCATGCAATATGATTTCAAAGTGTCTGCATTTTCTCACTGAATCTCACCAATCCTATCACTGCTGCGTTCATGCCACTGTACACACGCTTGATTCTCTTTCAGAGACATATAAACCCATAGGTTTTAAGATTCTTACTAGTCAGGTATATTCTTAGGCGTGTAATATGGCGTCTTGAGTCCACTTCGTTGAGCAAGGAGTAGCTCTTGCCTATTACATATTTGGCTTATGAAATGGTATCTGTGCTAATTTCAATCTCTGGTTTTATGGAGCACCCCAACTCACCTTTCCCCTTAAGCAAGCATAAGTTGGTTTTCTACATTTGAGACCCTGTTCTGTTTTGTAATTCTGTTCCTGTGTAGCCAAGTTTACATTCCGTGTATTAGTGATATCTTACGATGTTTCTTTTTCTGTGTGATTTATTTCACTTAGAATCATCCTACCTGAATCCACTCATTATGCTGCTACGGGCCTGATGACACAGATTTAATTGCTGAGTGATATTGCATTGTACGTAGGTACCACAACTTCTTTATCCATTTTCGCTTTCTGCGATATTGAACTTGTACCGTACACGAGGTTCTTGTAAACAGAGCCGTCCCAAACTTTGGTGTGGCTGTGTCTTTTTGATTTTAATTTCCCTAAGCTATAGGACCATAAGCGGAAGTGCCCTAGGCTCTGTTGCTTTGTTTTTTAGATGTTTCAGGAAACACCATACACTTCTCCAGAGTGGATGTTGGCAATTTACATCCCACCCATCAGCATAACAAGGCTCCGAGTTCTCCATGGCCTGTCCTGCCTTTCTGGATTTTACACTTTTTTCAGATGGCCCTTTTGACCGGGGGGCAGTGAGACTTCATTGTAGTGCAGATTTCCTTTGCAAGCTTGCTTGGTTGGCCAAAAAGGGCGTATGCGTTTTCTCCTGACTATATTCAGGAGAAAACGCATACGCCCTTTTTGGCCAAGTGCATCATTGTGGACGTTCTGCCTCTTTTCCTATGCTTTTCATGCAATTCCAGTCTACCTCCTGAAATCGGTTTCCTGCAATTCTGCCCCGCTTTCAAGTCCTCTTGGCAGCCTTACTTCAATATATTTTTGGACGATAGCTGTCATTTATAACTCTGCAGGTTTGTGAATGACAGTGCCCCTGAGCTCCTTTCTTCAACTTGCTTTCTTGTGAGCTGGCCGCAACACCGCAGGATTGCTTCAGGCCCTAGTGTGGTTCCGGCACGGCACACTGAGCCTTTGGTTAATTCCTCTTCCTGGTGGGAAATGAGAGTTAAATTTGCCCGTCCAGACACCTCCACCTAGTCTCTCATTGGTTCTCCCTATTCCTGTTCAATTTCCGCAGAAATTGCAAACTGGGCCAAACAGGAGGTTAAAGGCACGGACTCTTCAAGTAGGGAGAGTTAGTCAGGCGTCTGGAATGTTTCACCCGAATACCAGGGGACAAAAACTGAGGCACATTTGAACACGTTTCCCGATCACACAGTGGATCATACTCTGGGTTCCACATGCATGTTTTAGCTGAAGGAAGAATCCCTTAAACCTGGAGAGTTGAGACCCGTGGAATGGGTACCATGCAATATGACTTCAAAGGGTCTGCAATTGCTCACTGAACCTCACCCATCCTATCAGTGCTGCGTTTATTCCGCTGTACACACCCTTGATTCCCTTTCAGAGACATATCAATCCATAGGTTTTAAGATTCTTACTAGTCAGGTATATTCTTAGGCGTTTAATATGGGGTGTTGAGTCCACTTCGTTGAGCAAGGAGTAGCTCTTGTCTATTACATATTTGGCTTATGGAACGGTATCTGTGCTACTTTCAATCTCTGGTTTTATGCAGCACCCCAACTCATCTTTCCCCTTAAGAAAGCATAAGTTGGTTTTCTAAATTTGAGACCCTGTTGTGTTTTGTAATTCATTTCCTGTGTAGCCAAGTTTACATTTCGTGTATTAGTGATATCTTATGATTTTTCTTTTTCTGTGTGACTTATTTCACTTAGAATAATCGTACCTGAATCCACTCATTATGCTGCTACGGGCCTGATGACATAGATTTCTTTGCTGAGTGATATTGCATTGTACATAAGTACCAAAACTTCTTTATCCATTTTTCGCTTTCTGTGATATTGAACTTGTACCGTAAACTAGGTTCTTGTAAACAGAGCCATCCCAAACTTTGGGGTGGCTGTGTCTTTTTGATTTTAATTTCCCTAAACTATAGGACCATAAGTGGAAGTGCCCTAGGCTCTGTTGCTTTGTTTTTTAGATGTTTCAGGAAACACCATACACTTCTCCAGAGTGGCTGTTGGCAATTTACATCCCGCCCATCAGCATAACAAGGCTCCCAGTTCTCCATGGCCTGTCCTGCCTTTCTGGATTTTACACTTTTTTCAGATGGCCCTTTTGACCGGGGGGCAGTGAGACTTCATTGTAGCGCAGATTTCCTTTGCAAGCTTGCTTGGTTGGCCAAAAAGTGCGTATGCGTTTTCTCCTGACTATATTCAGGAGAAAACGCATACGCCCTTTTTTGCCAAGTGCATCATTGTGGACGTTCCGCCTCTTTTCCTATGCTTTACATGCAATTCCAGTCTACCTCCTGAAATCGGTTTCCTGCAATTCTGCCCCGCTTTCAAGTCCTCTTGGCAGCCTTACTTCAATATATTTTTGGACGATAGCTGTCATTTATAACTCTGCAGGTTTGTGAATGACAGTGCCCCTGAGCTCCTTTCTTCAACTCGCTTTCTTGTGAGCTGGCCGCAACACCGCAGGATTGCTGCAGGCCCTAGTGTGGTTCCGGCATGGCACGCTGAGCCTTTGGTTAATTCCTCTTCCTGGTGGGAAATGAGAGTTAAATTTGCCCGTCCAGACACCTCCAGCTAGTCTCTCATGAGTTCTCCCTATTCCTGTTCATTTTCCGCAGAAATTGCAAACTGGGCCAACCAGGATGTTAAAGGCACTGACTCTCCCAGTGGGGAGAGTGTTAGTAAAGCGTCTGGAATGTTACACCCGAGTACCAGGGGACGAAAACTGAGACACATTTGAACACGTTTCCCGATCACACGGTGGATCATACTCTGGGTTCCACATGCATGTTTTAGCTGAAGGAAGAATCCCTTAAACCTGGAGAGTTGAGACCCATGGAATGGGTACCATGCAATATGACTTCAAAGGGTCTGCATTTGCTCACCGAACCTCACCAATCCTATCACTGCTGCGTTTATGCCGCTGTATACACGCTTGATTCTCTTTCGGAGACATATAAATCCATAGGTTTTAAGATTCTTACTAGTCAGGTATATTCTTAGGCGTTTAATATGAGGTGTTCAGTCCACTTCGTTCAGCAAGGAGTAGCTCTTTTTTATTACATATTTGGCTTATGGAACGGTATCTGTGCTAATTTCAACTCTGGTTTTATGCAGCACCCCAACTCACCTTTCCCCTTTAGCAAGCATAAGTTGGTTTTCTACATTTGAGACCCTGTTCTGTTTTGTAATTCAGTTCCTGTGTAGCCAAGTTTACATTCCGTGTATTAGTGATATCTTATGATGTTTCTTTTTCTGTGTGATTTATTTCACTTAGAATCATCGTACCTGAATCCACTCATTATGCTGCCACGGGCCTGATGACATAGATTTCATTGCTGAGTGATATTGCATTGTACGTAAGTACCACAACTTTTTTATCCATTTTTCGCTTTCTGTGATATTGAACTTGTACCGTAAACGAGGTTCTTGTAAACAGAGCCGTCCCAAACTTTGGGGTGGCTGTGTCTTTTTGATTTTAATTTCCCTAAGCTATAGGACCATAAGTGGAAGTGCCCTAGGCTCTGTTGCTTTGTTTTTTGGATGTTTCAGGAAACACCATACACTTCTCCAGAGTGGCTGTTGGCAATTTACATCCCGCCCATCAGCATAACAAGGCTCCCAGTTCTCCATGGCCTGTCCTGCCTTTCTGGATTTTACACTTTTTTCAGATGGCCCTTTTCACCGAGGGGCAGTGAGACTTCATTTTAGTGCAGATTTCCTTTGCAAGCTTGCTTGGTTGGCCAAAAAGGGCGTATGCGTTTTTTCCTGAATATATTCAGGAAAAAACGCATACGCCCTTTTTGGCCAAGTGCATCATTGTGGACGTTCTGCCTCTTTTCCTATGCTTTACATGCAATTCCAGTCTACCTCCTGAAATCGGTTTCCTGCAATTGTGCCGCGCATTCAAGTCCTCTTGGCAGCCTTACTTCAATATATTTTTGCACGATAGCTGTCATTTATAACTCTGCAGTTTTTAGAATGACAGTGCCCCTGAGCTCCTTTCTTCAACTCGCTTTCTTGTGAGCTGGCCGCAACACCGCAGGATTGCTTCAGGCCCTAGTGTGGTTCTGGCGTGGCATGTTGAGCCTTAGGCTAATTCCTCTTCCTGGTGGGAAATGAGAGTTAAATTTGCCCGTCCAGACACCTCCAGCTAGTCTCTCATAGGTTCTACCTCTTCCTGTTCATTTTCCGCAGAAATTGCAAACTGGGCCAAACAGGAGGTTAAAGGCACAGACTCTCCAAGTGGGGAGAGTGTTAGTAAAGCGTCTGGAATGTTGCACCCGAGTACCAGGGGACGAAAACTGAGACACATTTGAACACGTTTCCCGATCACACGGTGGATCATTCTCTGGGTTCCACATCAATGTTTTAGCTGAAGGAAGAATACCTTAAACCTGGAGAGTTGAGACCCATGGAATGGGTACCATGCAATATGACTTCAAAGGGTCTGCATTTGCTCACCGAACCTCACCAATCCTATCACTGCTGCGTTTATGTCTCTGTACACACGCTTGATTGTCTTTCAGAGACATATAAATCCATAGCTTTTAAGATTCTTACTAGTCAGGTATATTCTTAGGCGTTTAATATGGGGTGTTGAGTCCACTTCGTTGAGCAAGGAGTAGCTCTTGTCTATTACATATTTGGCTTATGGAACGGTATCTGTGCTAATTTCAATCTCTGGTTTTATGCAGCACCCCAACTCACCTTTCCCCTTCAGCAAGCATAAGTTAGTTTTCTACATTTGAGACGCTATTGTGTTTTGTAATTCAGTTCCTGTGTAGCCACGTTTACATTCTGTGTATTAGTGATATCTTATGATGTTTCTTTTTCTGTGTGACTTATTTCACTTAGAATCATCGTACCTGAATCCACTCATTATGCTGCTACGGGCCTGATGACATAGATTTCATTGCTGAGTGATATTGCATTGTACGTAAGTACCACAACTTCTTTAACCATTTTTCGCTTTCTGTGATATTGAACTTGTACTGTAAACGAGGTTCTTGTAAACAGAGCCGTCCCAAACTTTGGGGTGGCTGTGTCTTTTTTATTTTAATTTCCCTAAGCTATAGGACCATAAGTGGAAGTGCCCTAGGCTCTGTTCCTTTGTTTTTTAGATGTTTCAGGAAACACCATACACTTCTGCAGAGTGGCTGTTGGCAATTTACATCCCGCACATCAGCATAACAAGGCTCCCAGTTCTCCATGGCCTGTCTTGCCTTTCTGGATTTTACATTTTTTTCAGATGGCCCTTTTGACCGGGGGGCAGTGAGACTTCATTGTAGTGCAGATTTCCTTTGCAAGCTTGCTTGGCTGGCCAAAAAGGGTGTATGCGTTTTTACCTGAATATATTCAGGAAAAAACGCATACGCACTTTTTGTCCAAGTGCATCATTGTGGACGTTCTGCCTCTTTTCCTATGCTTTACATGCAATTCCTGTCTACCTCCTGAAATCGGTTTCCTGCAATTCTGCCCCGCTTTCAAGTCCTCTTGGCAGGCTTACTTCAATATATTTTTGGACGATAGCTGTCATTTATAACTCTGCACGTTTCTGAATTACAGTGCGCCTGAGCTCCTTTCTTCAACTCGCTTTCTTGTGAGCTGGCCTCAACACCACATGATTGCTTCAGTCCCTAGTGTAGTTCCAGCATGGCACGCTGAGTCTTTGGTTAATTCCTATTCCAGGTGGGAAATGAGAGTTAAATGTGCCCGTCCAGACACCTCCAGCTAGTCTCTCATTGGTTCTCCCTATTCCTGTTCATTTTCCGAAGAAATTGCAAACTGAGCCAAACAGGAGGTTAAAGGCACTGACTCTCCAAGTGGGGAGAGTGTTAGTAAAGCGTCTGGAATGTTGCACCCGAGTACCAGGGGACGAAAACTGAGACACATTTGAACACGTTTCCCGATCACACGGTGGATCATACTCTGGGTTCCACATGCATGTTTTAGCTGAAGGAAGAATCCCTTAAACCTGGAGAGTTGAGACCAAGGAATGGGTACCATGCAATATGACTTCAAAGGGTCTGCATTTGCTCACCGAACCTCACCAATCCTATCACTGCTGCGTTTATGCCGCTGTACACACCCTTGATTCTCTTTCGGAGACATATAAATCCATAGGTTTTAAGATTCTTACTAGTCAGGTATATACTTAGGCGTTTAATATGGGGTGTTGAGTCCTCTTCGTTGAGCAAGGAGTAGCTCTTGTCTATTACATATTTGGCTTATGGAACAGTATCTGTGCTAATTATAATCTCTGGTTTTATGCAGCACCCGAACTCACCTTTCCCCTTAAGCAAGCATAAGTTGGTTTTCTACATTTGAGACCCTGTTCTGTTTTGTAATTCAGTTCCTGTGTAGCCAAGTTTACATTCCGTGTATTAGTGATATCTTATGATGTTTCTTTTTCTGTGTGACTTATTTCACTTAGAGTCATCGTACCTGAATCCACTCATTATGCAGCTACGGGCCTGATGACATAGATTTCATTGCTGAGTGATATTGCATTGTACGTAAGTACCACAACTTCTTTATCTATTTTTCACTTTCTGTGATATTGAACTTGTACCGTACATGAGGTTCTTGTAAACAGAGCCGTCCCAAATTTTGGGGTGGCTGTGTCTTTTTGATTTTAATTTCCCTAAGCCATAGGACCATAAGTGGAAGTGCCCTAGGCTCTGTTGCTTTGTTTTTTAGATGTTTCAGGAAACACCATACACTTCTCCAGAGTGGCTGTTGGCAAATTACATCCCGCCCTTCAGCATAACAAGGATCCCAGTTCTCCATGGCCTTTCCTGCCTTTCTGGGTTTATACTTTTTTCAGATGGCCCTTTTGACCGGGGGGCAGTGAGACTTCATTGTAGTGCAGATTTAATTTGCAAGCTTCCTTGGTTGGCCAAAAAGGGCGTATGCGTTTGTTCCTGAATATATTCAAGAAAAAACGCATACGCCCTTTTTGGCCAAGTGCATCATTGTGGACGTTCTGCCTCTTTTCCTATCCTTTACATGCAATTCCAGTCTACCTCTTGAAATCGGTTTCCTGTAATTCTGCCCCGCTTTCAAGTCCTCTTGGCAGCCTTACTTGAATATATTTTTGGACGATAGCTGTCATTTATAACTCTGCACGTTTCTGAATTACAGTGCGCCTGAGGTCCTTTCTTCAACTCGCTTTCTTGTGAGCTGGCCTCAACACCACAGGATTGCTTCAGTCCCTAGTGTAGTTCCAGCACGGCACGCTGAGCCTTTGGTTAAATCCTCTTCCTGGTGGGAAATGAGAGTTAAATGTGCCCGTCCAGACACCTCCAGCTAGTCTCTCATTGGTTCTCCCTATTCCTGTTCATTTTCCGCAGAAATTGCAAATTGGGCCGAACAGGAGTTTAAAGGCACGGATTCTCCAAGTGGGGAGAGTGTTAGTAGAGCGTGTGGAATGTTGCACCCGAGTAATAGGGGGCGAAAACTAACACACATTTGAACACGTTTCCCGATCACACGGTGGATCATACTCTGGGTTCCACATGCATGTTTTAGCTGAAGGAAGAATCCCTTAAACCTGGAGAGTTGAGACCCATGGAATGGTTACCATGCAATATGACTTCAAAGGGTCTGCATTTGCTCACCGAACCTCACCAATCCTATCACTGCTGCGTTTATGCCGCTGGACACACACTTGATTCTCTTTCGGAGACATATAAATCCATAGGTTTTAAGATTCTTACTAGTCAGGTATATTCTTAGGCGTTTAATATGGGGTGTTTTGTCCACTTCGTTGAGCAAGGAGTAGCTCTTGCCTATTACATATTTGGCTTATGGAACAGTATCTGTGTTAATTTCAATCTCTGGTTTTATGCAGCACCCCAACTCACCTTTCCCCTTAAGCAAGCATAAGTTGGTTTTCTACATTTGAGACCCTGTTCTGTTTTGTAATTCAGTTCCTGTGTAGCCAAGTTTACATTCCGTGTATTAGTGATATCTTATGATGTTTCTTTTTCTGTGTGACTTATTTCACTTAGAATCATCGTACCTGAATCCACTCATTATGCTGCTTCGGGCCAGATGACATAGATTTCATTGCTGAGTGATATTGCATTGTACGTAAGTACCACAACTTCTTTATCCATTTTTCGCTTTCTGTGATATTGAACTTGTACCGTAAACGAGGTTCTTGTAAACAGATCCGTCCCAAACTTTGGGGTGGCTGTGTCTTTTTGATTTTAATTTCCCTAAGCTATAGGACCATAAGTGGAAGTGCCCTAGGCTCTGTTGCTTTGTTTTTTAGATGTTTCAGGAAACACCATACACTTCTCCAGAGTGGCTTTTGGCAATTTACATCCCGCCCATCAGCATAACAAGGCTCCAAGGTCTCCATGGCCTGTCCTGACATTCTGGATTTTACACTTTATTCAGATGGCCCTTTTGACCGGGGGGAAGTGAGACTTCATTGTAGTGCAGATTTCCTTTGCAAGCTTCCTTGGTTGGCCAAAAAGGGCGTATGCGTGTTTTCTGAATATATTCAGGAAAAAACGCATACGCCCTTTTTGGCCAAGTGCATCATTGTGGACGTTCTGCCTCTTTTCCTATGCTTTACATGCAATTCCAGTCTACCTCCTGAAATCGGTTTCCTGCAATACTGTTCCGCTTTCAAGTCCTCTTGGCAGCCTTACTTCAATATATTTTTGGACGATAGCTGTCATTTATAACTCTGCAGGTTTGTGAATGACAGTGCCCCTGAGCTCCTTTCTTCAACTCGCTTTCACGTTAGCTGGCCTCAACACCACAGGATTGCTTCAGTCCCTAGTGTAGTTCCGGCATGGCACGCTGAGCCTTTGGTTAAATCCTCTTCCTGGTGGGAAATGAGAGTTAAATTTGCCCGTCCAGACACCTCCAGCTAGTCTCTCATTGGTTCTCCCTATTCCTGTTCATTTTCCGCAGAAATTGCAAATTGGGCCGAACAGGAGTTTAAAGGCACGGACTCTCCAAGCAGGGAGAGTGTTAGTAAAGCGTCTGGAATGTTGCACCCGAGTACCAGGGGGCGAAAACTAACACACATTTGAACACGTTTCCCGATCACACGGTGGATCTGCATTTGCTCAAATGGTCTGCATTTGCTCACCGAACCTCACCTATCCTATCACTGCTTCGTTTATGCCGCTGTACACACGCTTGATTCTCTTTCGGAGACATATAAATCCATAGGTTTTAAGATTCTTACTAGTCAGGTATATTCTTAGGCGTTTAATATGGGGTGTTTTGTCCACTTCGTTGAGCAAGGAGTAGCTCTTGCCTATTACATATTTGGCTTATGGAACAGTATCTGTGTTAATTTCAATCTCTGGTTTTATGCAGCATCCCAACTCACCTTTCCCCTTAAGCAAGCATAAGTTGGTTTTCTACATTTGAGACCCTGTTCTGTTTTGTAATTCAGTTCCTGTGTAGCCAAGTTTACATTCCGTGTATTAGTGATATCTTATGATGTTTCTTTTTCTGTGTGACTTATTTCACTTAGAATCATCGTACCTGAATCCACTCATTATGCTGCTTCGGGCCAGATGACATAGATTTCATTGCTGAGTGATATTGCATTGTACGTAAGTACCACAACTTCCTTATTCATTTTTCGCTTTCTGTGATATTGAACTTGTACCGTAAACGAGGTTGTGTAAACAGAGCCGTCCGAAAATTTGGGGTGGCTGTGTCTTTTTGATTTTAATTTCCCTAAGCCATAGGACCATAATTGGAAGTGCCCTAGGCTCTGTTGCTTTGTTTTTTAGATGTTTCAGGAAACACCATACACTTCTCCAGAGTGGCTGTTGGCAATTTACATCCCGCCCTTCAGCATAACAAGGCTCCCAGTTCTCCATGGCCTTTCCTGCCTTTCTGGGTTTTACACTTTTTTCAGATGGCCCTTTTGACCGGGGGGCAGTGAGACTTCATTGTAGTGCAGATTTCCTTTGCAAGCTTCCTTGGTTGTCCAAAAAGCGCGTATGCTTTTGTTCCTGAATATATTCAAGAAAAAACGCATACGCCCTTTTTGGCCAAGTGCATCATTGTGGACGTTCTGCCTCTTTTCCTATCCTTTACATGCAATTCCAGTCTACCTCTTGAAATCGGTTTCCTGTAATTCTGCCCCGCTTTCAAGTCCTCTTGGCAGGCTTACTTCAATATATTTTTGGACGATAGCTGTCGTTTATAACTCTGCACGTTTCTGAATTACAGTGCGCCTGAGCTCCTTTCTTCAACTCGCTTTCACGTGAGCTGGCCTCAACACCACAGGATTGCTTCAGTCCCTAGTGTAGTTCCAGCATGGCACGCTGAGCCTTTGGTTAATTCCTATTCCTGGTGGGAAATGAGAGTTAAATGTGCCCGTCCAGACACCTCCAGCTAGTCTCTCATTGGTTCTCCCTATTCCTGTTCATTTTCCGAAGAAATTGCAAACTGAGCCAAACAGGAGGTTAAAGGCACTGACTCTCCAAGTGGGGAGAGTGTTAGTAAAGCGTCTGGAATGTTGCACCCGAGTAATAGGGGATGATAACTGAGACACATTTGAACACGTTTCCCGATCACATGGTGGATCATACTCTGGGTTCCACATGCATGTTTTAGCTGAAGGAAGAATCCCTTAAACCTGGAGAGTTGAGACCCATGGAATGGGTACCATGCAATATGACTTCAAAGGGTCTACATTTGCTCACCGAACCTCACCAATCCTATCACTGCTGCGTTTATGCCGCTGGACACACGCTTGATTCTCTTTCAGAGACATATAAATCCATAGGTTTTAAGATTCTTACTAGTCAGGTATATTCTTAGGCATTAAATATGGCGTCTTGAGTCCACATCGTTGAGAAAGGAGTAGCTCTTGGCTATTATATATTTGACTTATGGAACGTTATCTGTGCTAATTTCAATCTCTTGCTTTATGCAGCACCCCAACTCACCTTTCCCCTTAAGCAAGCATAAGTTGGTTTTCTACATTTGAGACCCTGTTCTGTTTTGTAATTCAGTTCCTGTGTAGCCAAGTTTACATTCCGTGTAGTAGTGATATCTTATGATGTTTCTTTTTCTGTGTGACTTATTTCACTTAGAATCTTTGTACCTGAATCCACTCATTATGCTGCTACGGGCCTGATGACATAGATTTCATTGCTGAGTGATATTGCATTGTACGTAAGTACCACAAATTCTTTATCCATTTTTCGCTTTCTGTGATATTGAACTTGTACCGTAAACGAGGTTCTTGTAAACAGAGCCGTCCCAAACTTTGGGGTGGCTGTGTCTTTTTGATTTTAATTTCCCTAAGCTATAGGACCATAAGTGGAAGTGCCCTAGGCTCTGTTGCTTTGTTTTTTAGATGTTTCAGGAAACACCATACACTTCTCCAGAGTGGCTGTTGGCAATTTACATCCCGCCCATCAGCATAACAAGGCTCCAAGGTCTCCATGGCCTGTCCTGACATTCTGGATTTTACACTTTATTCAGATGGCCCTTTTGACCGGGGGGAAGTGAGACTTCATTGTAGTGCAGATTTCATTTGCAAGCTTGCTTGGTTGTCCAAAAAGGGCGTATGCGTATTTTCCTGAATATATTCAGGAAAACACGCATACGCCCTTTTTGGCCAAGTGCATCATTGTGGACGTTCTGCCTCTTTTCCTATGCTTTACATGCAATTCCAGTCTACCTCCTGAAATCGGTTTCCTGCAATTCTGCTCCGTTTTCAAGTCCTCTTGGCAGCCTTACTTCAATATATTTTTGGACGATAGCTGTCATTTATAACTCTGCAGGTTTGTGAATGACAGTGCCCCTGAGCTCCTTTCTTCAACTCGCTTTCACGTGAGCTGGCCTCAACACCACAGGATTGCTTCAGTCCCTAGTGTAGTTCCGGCATGGCACGCTGAGCCTTTGGTTAAATCCTCTTCCTGGTGGGAAATGAGAGTTAAATTTGCCCGTCCAGACACCTCCAGCTAGTCTCTCATTGGTTCTCCCTATTCCTGTTCATTTTCCGCAGAAATTGCAAATTGGGCCGAACAGGAGTTTAAAGGCACGGACTCTCCAAGCAGGGAGAGTGTTAGTAAAGCGTCTGGAATGTTGCACCCGAGTACCAGGGGGCGAAAACTAACACACATTTGAACACGTTTCCCGATCACACGGTGGATCTGCATTTGCTCAAAGGGTCTGCATTTGCTCACTGAACCTCACCAATCCTATCACTGCTTCGTTTATGCCGCTGTACACACGCTTGATTCTCTTTCGGAGACATATAAATCCATAGGTTTTAAGATTCTTACTAGTCAGGTATATTCTTAGGCGTTTAATATGGGGTGTTTTGTCCACTTCGTTGAGCAAGGAGTAGCTCTTGCCTATTACATATTTGGCTTATGGAACAGTATCTGTGTTAATTTCAATCTCTGGTTTTATGCAGCACCCCAACTCACCTTTCCCCTTAAGCAAGCATAAGTTGGTTTTCTACATTTGAGACCCTGTTCTGTTTTGTAATTCAGTTCCTGTGTAGCCAAGTTTACATTCCGTGTATTAGTGATATCTTATGATGTTTCTTTTTCTGTGTGACTTATTTCACTTAGAATCATCGTACCTGAATCCACTCATTATGCTGCTTCGGGCCAGATGACATAGATTTCATTGCTGAGTGATATTGCATTGTACGTAAGTACCACAACTTCCTTATTCATTTTTCGCTTTCTGTGATATTGAACTTGTACCGTAAACGAGGTTGTGTAAACAGAGCCGTCCGAAAATTTGGGTTGGCTGTGTCTTTTTGATTTTAATTTCCCTAAGCCATAGGACCATAATTGGAAGTGCCCTAGGCTCTGTTGCTTTGTTTTTTAGATGTTTCAGGAAACACCATACACTTCTCCAGAGTGGCTGTTGGCAATTTACATCCCGCCCTTCAGCATAACAAGGCTCCCAGTTCTCCATGGCCTTTCCTGCCTTTCTGGGTTTTACACTTTTTTCAGATGGCCCTTTTGACCGGGGGGCAGTGAGACTTCATTGTAGTGCAGATTTCCTTTGCAAGCTTCCTTGGTTGTCCAAAAAGGGCGTATGCTTTTGTTCCTGAATATATTCAAGAAAAAACGCATACGCCCTTTTTGGCCAAGTGCATCATTGTGGACGTTCTGCCTCTTTTCCTATCCTTTACATGCAATTCCAGTCTACCTCTTGAAATCGGTTTCCTGTAATTCTGCCCCGCTTTCAAGTCCTCTTGGCAGGCTTACTTCAATATATTTTTGGACGATCGCTGTCATTTATAACTCTGCACGTTTCTGAATTACAGTGCGCCTGAGCTCCTTTCTTCAACTCGCTTTCACGTGAGCTGGCCTCAACACCACAGGATTGCTTCAGTCCCTAGTGTAGTTCCAGCATGGCACGCTGAGCCTTTGGTTAATTCCTATTCCTGGTGGGAAATGAGAGTTAAATGTGCCCGTCCAGACACCTCCAGCTAGTCTCTCATTGGTTCTCCCTATTCCTGTTCATTTTCCGAAGAAATTGCAAACTGAGCCAAACAGGAGGTTAAAGGCACTGACTCTCCAAGTGGGGAGAGTGTTAGTAAAGCGTCTGGAATGTTGCACCCGAGTACCAGGGGACGAAAACTGAGACACATTTGAACACGTTTCCCGATCACATGGTGGATCATACTCTGGGTTCCACATGCATGTTTTAGCTGAAGGAAGAATCCCTTAAACCTGGAGAGTTGAGACCCATGGAATGGGTACCATGCAATATGACTTCAAAGGGTCTGCATTTGCCCACCGAACCTCACCAATCCTATCACTGCTGCGTTTATGCCGCTGGACACACGCTTGATTCTCTTTCAGAGACATATAAATCCATAGGTTTTAAGATTCTTACTAGTCAGGTATATTCTTAGGCATTAAATATGGCGTCTTGAGTCCACATCGTTGAGAAAGGAGTAGCTCTTGGCTATTATATATTTGACTTATGGAACGTTATCTGTGCTAATTTCAATCTCTTGCTTTATGCAGCACCCCAACTCACCTTTCCCCTTAAGCAAGCATAAGTTGGTTTTCTACATTTGAGACCCTGTTCTGTTTTGTAATTCAGTTCCTGTGTAGCCAAGTTTACATTCCGTGTAGTAGTGATATCTTATGATGTTTCTTTTTCTGTGTGACTTATTTCACTTAGAATCTTTGTACCTGAATCCACTCATTATGCTGCTTCGGGCCAGATGACATAGATTTCATTGCTGAGTGATATTGCATTGTACGTAAGTACCACAACTTCTTTATCCATTTTTCGCTTTCTGTGATATTGAACTTGTACCGTAAACGAGGTTCTTGTAAACAGAGCCGTCCCAAACTTTGGGGTGGCTGTGTCTTTTTGATTTTAATTTCCCTAAGCTATAGGACCATAAGTGGAAGTGCCCTAGGCTCTGTTGCTTTGTTTTTTAGATGTTTCAGGAAACACCATACACTTCTCCAGAGTGGCTGTTGGCAATTTACATCCCGCCCATCAGCATAACAAGGCTCCAAGGTCTCCATGGCCTGTCCTGACATTCTGGATTTTACACTTTATTCAGATGGCCCTTTTGACCGGGGGGAAGTGAGACTTCATTGTAGTGCAGATTTCATTTGCAAGCTTGCTTGGTTGTCCAAAAAGGGCGTATGCGTATTTTCCTGAATATATTCAGGAAAACACGCATACGCCCTTTTTGGCCAAGTGCATCATTGTGGACGTTCTGCCTCTTTTCCTATGCTTTACATGCAATTCCAGTCTACCTCCTGAAATCGGTTTCCTGCAATTCTGCTCCGCTTTCAAGTCCTCTTGGCAGCCTTACTTCAATATATTTTTGGACGATAGCTGTCGTTTATAACTCTGCAGGTTTGTGAATGACAGTGCCCCTGAGCTCCTTTCTTCAACTCGCTTTCTTGTGAGCTGGCCGCAACACCGCAGGATTGCTTCAGGCCCTAGTGTGGTTCCGGCACGGCACGCTGAGCCTTTGGTTAAATCCTCTTCCTGGTGGGAAATGAGAGTTAAATTTGCCCGTCCAGACACCTCCAGCTAGTCTCTCATTGGTTCTCCCTATTCCTGTTCATTTTCCGCAGAAATTGCAAATTGGGCCGAACAGGAGTTTAAAGGCACGGACTCTCCAAGCGGGGAGAGTGTTAGTAAAGCGTGTGGAATGTTGCACCCGAGTATCAGGGGGCGAAAACTAACACACATTTGAACACGTTACCCGATCACACGGTGGATCATACTCTGGGTTCCACATGCATGTTTTAGCTGAAGGAAGAATCCCTTAAACCTGGAGAGTTGAGACCCATGGAATGGGTACCATGCAATATGAATCCAAAGGGTCTGCATTTGCTCACCGAACCTCACCAATCCTATCACTGCTTCGTTTATGCCGCTGTACACACGATTGATTCTCTTTCGGAGACATATAAATCCATAGGTTTTAAGATTCTTACTAGTCAGGTATATTCTTAGGCGTTTAATATGGGGTGTTTTGTCCACTTCGTTGAGCAAGGAGTAGCTCTTGCCTATTACATATTTGGCTTATGGAACAGTATCTGTGTTAATTTCAATCTCTGGTTTTATGCAGCACCCCAACTCACCTTTCCCCTTAAGCAAGCATAAGTTGGTTTTCTACATTTGAGACCCTGTTCTCTTTTGTAATTCTGTTCCTGTGTAGCCAAGTTTACATTCCGTGTATTAGTGATATCTTATGATGTTTCTTTTTCTGTGTGACTTATTTCACTTAGAATCATCGTACCTGAATCCACTCATTATGCTGCTTCGGGCCAGATGACATAGACTTCATTGCTGAGTGATATTGCATTGTACGTAAGTACCACAACTTCCTTATCCATTTTAGCTTTCTGTGATATTGAAATTGTACCGTAAACGAGGTTGTGTAAACAGAGCCGTCTGAAAATTTGGGGTGGCTGTTTCTTTATGATTTTAATTTCCCTAAGCTATAGGACCATAAGTGGAAGTGCCCTAGGCTCTGTTGCTTTGTTTCTTAGATGTTTCAGGAAACACCATACACTTCTCTAGAGTGGCTGTTTGCAATTTACATCCCGCCCATCAGCATAACAAGGCACCCAGTTCTCCATGGCCTGTCCTGACTTTCTGATTTTTACACATTTTTCAGATGGCCCTTTTGACCGGGGGGCAGTGAGACTTCATTGTAGTGCAGATTTCCTTTGCAAGCTTGCTTGGTTAGCCAAAAAGGGCGTATGCGTTTTTTCCTGAATATATTCAGGAGAAAACGCATACGCACTTTTTGGCCAAGTGCATCATTGTGGACGTTCTGCCTCTTTTCCTATGCTTTACATGCAATTCCAGTCTACCTCCTGAAATTGGTTTCCTGCAATTCTGCCCCGCTTTCAAGTCCTCTTGGCAGCCTTACTTCAATATATTTTTGGACGATAGCTGTCATTTATAACTCTGCAGGTTTGTGAATGACAGTGCCCCTGAGCTCCTTTCTTCAACTCACTTTCTTGTGAGCTGGCCGCAACACTGCAGGATTGCTTCAGGCCCTAGTGCGGTTCCGGCATGGCACGCTGAGTCTTTGGTTAATTCCTCTTCCTGGTGCAAAATGAGAGTTAAATTTGCCCGTCCAGACACCTCCAGCTAGTCTCTCATTGGTTCTCCCTATTCCTGTTCATTTTCCGCAGAAATTGCAAACTGGGCCAAAGAGGAGGTTAAAGGCACAGACTCTCCAAGTGGGGAGAGTGTTAGTAAAGCGTCTGGAATGTTGCACCCGAGTACCAGGGGACAAAAACTGAGACACATTTGAACACGTTTCCCGATCACACGGTGGATCATACTCTGTGTTCCACATGCATGTTTTAGCTGAAGGAAGAATCCCTTAAATCTGCAGAGTTCACACCCATGGAATGGGTACCATGCAATATGACTTCAAATTGTATGCCTTTGCTCAGCGAACCTCACCAATCCTATCACTGCTGCGTTTATGCCGCTGTACACACGCTTGATTCTCTTTCGGAGACTTAGAAATCCACAGGTTTTAAGATTCTTACTAGTCAGGTATATTCTTAGGTGTTTAATATGGGGTGTTGAGTCCACTTAGTTGAGCAAGGAGTAGATCTTGTCTATTACATATTTGGCTTATGGAACGATATCTGTGCTACTTTCAATCTCTGGTTTTATGCAGCACCCCAACTCACCTTTCCCCTTAAGCAAGCATAAGTTGGTTTTCTACATTTGAGACCCTGTTCTGTTTTGTAATTCAGTTCCTGTGTAGCCAAGTTTACATTCCGTGTAGTAGTGATATCTTATGATGTTTCTTTTTCTGTGTGACTTATTTCACTTAGAATCATCGTACCTGAATCCACTCATTATGATGCTACGGGCCTGATGACATAGATTTCATTGCTGAGTGATATTGCATTGCACGTAAGTACCACAAATTCTTTATCCATTTTTCGCTTTCTCTGATATTGAACTTGTACCGTAAACGAGGTTCTTGTAAACAGAGCCGTCCCAAACTTTGGGGTGGCTGTGTCTTTTTGATTTTAATTTCCCTAAGCTATAGGACCATAAGTGGAAGTGCCCTAGGCTCTGTTGCTTTGTTTCTTAGATGTATCAGGAAACACCATACACTTCTCCAGAGTGGCTGTTGGCAATTTACATCACGCCCATCAGCATAACAAGGCCCCCAGTTCTCCATGGCCTGTCCTGCCTTTCTGGATTTTACACTTTTTTCAGATGGCCCTTTTGACCGGAGGGCAGTGAGACTTCATTGTAGTGCAGATTTCCTTTGCAAGCTTGCTTGGTTGGCCAAAAAGGGCGTATGCGTTTTTTCCTGAATATATTCAGGAAAAAACGCATACGCCCTTTTTGGCCAAGTGCATCATTGTGGACGTTCTGCCTCTTTTCCTATGCTTTACATGCAATTCCAGTCTACCTCCTGAAATAGGTTTCCTGCAATTCTGCTCCGCTTTCAAGTCCTCTTGGCAGCCTTACTTCAATATATTTTTGGACGATAGCTGTCATTTATAACTCTGCAGATATGTGAATTACAGTGCCCCTGAGCTGCTTTCTTCAACTCGCTTTCTTGTGAGCTGGCCGCAACACTGCATGATTGCTTCAGGCCCTCGTCCGGTTCCGGCATGGCACGCTGAGCCTTTGGTTAATTCCTCTTCCTGGTGGGAAATGAGAGTTAAATTTGCACGTCCAGACACCTCCAGCTAGTGTCTCATTGGTTCTCCATATTCCTGTTCATTTTCCGCAGAAATTGCAAACTGGGCCAAACAGGAGGTTAAAGGCACAGACTCTCCAAGTGGGGAGAGTGTTAGTAAAGCGTCTGGAATGTTGCACCCGAGTACCAGGGGACGAAAACTGAGACACATTTGAACACGTTTCCCGATCATACGGTGGATCATACTCTGGGTTCCACATGCATGTTTTACCTGAAGGAAGAATCCCTTAAACCTGGAGAGTTGAGACCCATGGAATGGGTACCATGCAATATGACTTCAAAGGGTCTGCATTTGCTCACCGAACCTCACCAATCCTATCACTGCTGCGTTTATGCCGCTGGACACACGCTTGATTCTCTTTCGGAGACATATAAATCCATAGGTTTTAAGATTCTTACTAGTCAGGTATATTCTTAGGCATTAAATATGGCGTCTTTAGTCCACATCATTGAAAAAGGAGTAGCTCTTGGCTATTATATATTTGACTTATGGAACGTTGTCTGTGCTAATTTCAATCTCTTGCTTTATGCAGCACCCCAACTCACTTTTCCCCTTAAGCAAGCATAAGTTGGTTTTCTACATTTGAGACCCTGTTCTGTTTTGTAATTCAGTTCCTGTATAGCCAAGTTTACATTCCGTGTAGCAGTGATATCTTATGATGTTTCTTTTTCTGTGTGACTTATTTCACTTAGAATCATCGTACCTGAATCCACTCATTATGATGCTACGGGCCTGATGACATAGATTTCATTGCTGAGTGATATTGCATTGCACGTAAGTACCACAAATTCTTTATCCATTTTTCGCTTTCTCTGATATTGAACTTGTACCGTAAACGAGGTTCTTGTAAACAGAGCCGTCCCAAACTTTGGGGTGGCTGTGTCTTTTTGATTTTAATTTCCCTAAGCTATAGGACCATAAGTGGAAGTGCCCTAGGCTCTGTTGCTTTGTTTCTTAGATGTATCAGGAAACACCATACACTTCTCCAGAGTGGCTGTTGGCAATTTACATCACGACCATCAGCATAACAAGGCACCCAGTTCTCCATGGCCTGCCCTGCCTTTCTGGATTTTACACTTTTTTCAGATGGCCCTTTTGACCGGAGGGCAGTGAGACTTCATTGTAGTGCAGATTTCCTTTGCAAGCTTGCTTGGTTGGCCAAAAAGGGCGTATGCGTTTTTTCCTGAATATATTCAGGAAAAAACGCATACGCCGTTTTTGGCCAAGTGCATCATTGTGGACGTTCTGCCTCTTTTCCTATGCTTTACATGCAATTCCAGTCTACCTCCTGAAATAGGTTTCCTGCAATTCTGCTCCGCTTTCAAGTCCTCTTGGCAGCCTTATTTCAATATATTTTTGGACGATAGCTGTCATTTATAACTCTGCAGATATGTGAATTACAGTGCCCCTGAGCTGCTTTATTCAACTCGCTTTCTTGTGAGCTGGCCGCAACACTGCATGATTGCTTCAGGCCCTCGTCCGGTTCCGGCATGGCATGCTGAGCCTTTGGTTAATTCCTCTTCCTGGTGGGAAATGAGAGTTAAATTTGCCCGTCCAGACACCTCCAGCTAGTGTCTCATTGGTTCTCCCTATTCCTGTTCATTTTCCGCAGAAATTGCAAACTGGGCCAAACAGGAGGTTAAAGGCACAGACTCTCCAAGTGGGGAGAGTGTTAGTAAAGCGTCTGGAATGTTGCACCCGAGTACCAGGGGACGAAAACTGAGACACATTTGAACACGTTTCCCGATCATACGGTGGATCATACTCTGGGTTCCACATGCATGTTTTACCTGAAGGAAGAATCCCTTAAACCTGGAGAGTTGAGACCCATGGAATGGGTACCATGCAATATGACTTCAAAGGGTCTGCATTTGCTCACCGAACCTCACCAATTCTATCACTGCTGCGTTTATGCCGCTGGACACACGCTTGATTCTCTTTCGGAGACATATAAATCCATAGGTTTTAAGATTCTTACTAGTCAGGTATATTCTTAGGCATTAAATATGGCGTCTTTAGTCCACATCATTGAAAAAGGAGTAGCTCTTGGCTATTATATATTTGACTTATGGAACGTTATCTGTGCTAATTTCAATTTCTTGCTTTATGCAGCACCCCAACTCACCTTTCCCCTTAAGCAAGCATAAGTTGGCTTTCTACATTTGAGACACTGTTCTGTTTTGTAATTCAGTTCCTGTGTAGCCAAGTTTACATTCCGTGTAGCAGTGATATCTTATGATGTTTCTTTTTCTGTGTGACTTATTTCACTTAGAATCTTTGTACCTGAATCCACTCATTATGCTGCTACGGGCCTGATGACATAGATTTCATTGCGGAGTGATATTGCATTGTACGTAAGTACCACAACTTCTTTATCCATTTTTCGCTTTCTGTGATATTGAACTTGTACCGTAAACGAGGTTCTTGTAAACAGAGCCGTCCCAAACTTTGGGGTGGCTGTGTCTTTTTGATTTTAATTTCCCTAAGCTATAGGACCATAAGTGGAAGTGCCCTAGGCTCTGTTGCTTTGTTTTTTAGATGTTTCAGGAAACACCATACACTTCTCCAGAGTGGCTGTTGGCAATTTTCATCCCGCCCATCAGCATAACAAGGCTCCCAGTTCTCCATGGCCTGTCCTGCTTTTCTGGATTTTACACTTTTTTCAGATGACCCTTTTGACCGGGGGGCAGTGAGACTTAAATGTAGTGCAGATTTCCTTTGCAAGCTTGCTTGGTTGGCCAAAAAGGGCGTATGCGTTTTTTCCTGAATATATTCAGGAAAAAACGCATACGCCCTTTTTGGCCAAGTGCATCATTGTGGACGTTCTGCCTCTTTTCCTATGCTTTACATGCAATTCCAGTCTACCTCCTGAAATCGGTTTCCTGCAATTCTGCCCCGCATTCAAGTCCTCTTGGCAGCCTTACTTCAATATATTTTTGGACGATAGCTGTCATTTATAACTCTGCAGGTTTGTGAATGGCAGTGCCCCTGAGCTCCTTTCTTCAACTCGCTTTCTTGTGAGCTGGCCGCAACACCACAGGATTGCTTCAGGCCCTAGTGTGGTTCCGGCACGGCACGCTGAGCCTTTGGTTAATTCCTCTTCCTGGTGGGAAATGAGAGTTAAATTTGCCCGTCCAGACACCTCCAGCTAGTCTCTCATTGGTTCTCCCTATTCCTGTTCATCTTCCGCAGAAATTGCAAACTGGGCCAAACAGGAGGTTAAAGGCACAGACTCTCCAAGTGGAGAGAGTGTTAGTAAAGCGTCTGGAATGTTGCACCCGAGTACCAGGGGACGATAACTGAGACACATTTGAACACGTTTCCCGATCACATGGTGGATCATACTCTGGGTTCCACATGCATTTTTTAGCTGAAGGAAGAATCCCTTAAACCTGGAGATTTGAGACCCATGGAATGGGTACCATGCAATATGACTTCAAAGGGTCTGCATTTGCTCACCGATCCTCACCAATCCTATCACTGCTGCGTTTATGCCACTGTAGACATGCTTGATTCTCTTTCGGAGACACATAAATCCATAGGTTTTTAAATTCTTACTAGTCAGGTATATTCTTAGGCGTTTAATATGGCGTGTTGAGTCCACTTCGTTGAACAAGGCGTAGCTCTTGTCTATTACATATTTGGCTTATGGAACGGTATCTGTGCCAATTTCAATCTCTGGTTTCATGCAGCACCCCAACTCACCTTTCCCCTTCAGCAAGCATAAGTAGGTTTTCTACATTTGAGACCCTGTTCTGATTTGTAATTCAGTTCCTCTGTAGCCAAGTTTACATTCCATGTACTAGTGATATCTTATGATGTTTCTTTTTCTGTGTGACTTATTTCACTTAGAATCATCGTACCTGAATCCACTCATTATGCTGCTTCGGGCCAGATGACATAGATTTCATTGCTGAGTGATATTGCATTGTACGTAAGTACCACAACTTCCTTATTCATTTTTCGCTTTCTGTGATATTGAACTTGTACCGTAAACGAGGTTGTGTAAACAGAGCCGTCCGAAAATTTGGGGTGGCTGTGTCTTTTTGATTTTAATTTCCCTAAGCCATAGGACCATAATTGGAAGTGCCCTAGGCTCTGTTGCTTTGTTTTTTAGATGTTTCAGGAAACACCATACACTTCTCCAGAGTGGCTGTTGGCAATTTACATCCCGCCCATCAGCATAACAAGGCCCCCAGTTCTCCATGGCCTGTCCTGCCTTTCTGGATTTTACACTTTTTTCAGATGGCCCTTTTGACCGGAGGGCAGTGAGACTTCATTGTAGTGCAGATTTCCTTTGCAAGCTTGCTTGGTTGGCCAAAAAGGGCGTATGCGTTTTTTCCTGAATATATTCAGGAAAAAACGCATACGCCCTTTTTGGCCAAGTGCATCATTGTGGACGTTCTGCCTCTTTTCCTATCCTTTACATGCAATTCCAGTCTACCTCTTGAAATCGGTTTCCTGTAATTCTGCCCCGCTTTCAAGTCCTCTTGGCAGGCTTACTTCAATATATTTTTGGACGATAGCTGTCATTTATAACTCTGCACGTTTCTGAATTACAGTGCGCCTGAGCTCCTTTCTTCAACTCGCTTTCACGTGAGCTGGTCTCAACACCACAGGATTGCTTCAGTCCCTAGTGTAGTTCCAGCATGGCACGCTGAGCCTTTGGTTAATTCCTATTCCTGGTGGGAAATGAGAGTTAAATGTGCCCGTCCAGACACCTCCAGCTAGTCTCTCATTGGTTCTCCCTATTCCTGTTCATTTTCCGAAGAAATTGCAAACTGAGCCAAACAGGAGGTTAAAGGCACTGACTCTCCAAGTGGGGAGAGTGTTAGTAAAGCGTCTGGAATGTTGCACCCGAGTAATAGGGGATGATAACTGAGACACATTTGAACACGTTTCCCGATCACATGGTGGATCATACTCTGGGTTCCACATGCATGTTTTAGCTGAAGGAAGAATCCCTTAAACCTGGAGAGTTGAGACCCATGGAATGGGTACCATGCAATATGACTTCAAAGGGTCTACATTTGCTCACCGAACCTCACCAATCCTATCACTGCTGCGTTTATGCCGCTGGACACACGCTTGATTCTCTTTCAGAGACATATAAATCCATAGGTTTTAAGATTCTTACTAGTCAGGTATATTCTTAGGCATTAAATATGGCGTCTTGAGTCCACATCGTTGAGAAAGGAGTAGCTCTTGGCTATTATATATTTGACTTATGGAACGTTATCTGTGCTAATTTCAATCTCTTGCTTTATGCAGCACCCCAACTCACCTTTCCCCTTAAGCAAGCATAAGTTGGTTTTCTACATTTGAGACCCTGTTCTGTTTTGTAATTCAGTTCCTGTGTAGCCAAGTTTACATTCCGTGTAGTAGTGATATCTTATGATGTTTCTTTTTCTGTGTGACTTATTTCACTTAGAATCTTTGTACCTGAATCCACTCATTATGCTGCTACGGGCCTGATGACATAGATTTCATTGCTGAGTGATATTGCATTGTACGTAAGTACCACAACTTCTTTATCCATTTTTCGCTTTCTGTGATATTGAACTTGTACCGTAAATGAGGTTCTTGTAAACAGAGCCGTCCCAAACTTTGGGGTGGCTGTGTCTTTTTGATTTTAATTTCCCTAAGCTATAGGACCATAAGTGGAAGTGCCCTAGGCTCTGTTGCTTTGTTTTTTAGATGTTTCAGGAAACACCATACACTTCTCCAGAGTGGCTGTTGGCAATTTACATCCCGCCCATCAGCATAACAAGGCTCCAAGGTCTCCATGGCCTGTCCTGACATTCTGGATTTTACACTTTATTCAGATGGCCCTTTTGACCGGGGGGAAGTGAGACTTCATTGTAGTGCAGATTTCATTTGCAAGCTTGCTTGGTTGTCCAAAAAGGGCGTATGCGTATTTTCCTGAATATATTCAGGAAAACACGCATACGCCCTTTTTGGCCAAGTGCATCATTGTGGACGTTCTGCCTCTTTTCCTATGCTTTACATGCAATTCCAGTCTACCTCCTGAAATCGGTTTCCTGCAATTCTGCTCCGTTTTCAAGTCCTCTTGGCAGCCTTACTTCAATATATTTTTGGACGATAGCTGTCATTTATAACTCTGCAGGTTTGTGAATGACAGTGCCCCTGAGCTCCTTTCTTCAACTCGCTTTCACGTGAGCTGGCCTCAACACCACAGGATTGCTTCAGTCCCTAGTGTAGTTCCGGCATGGCACGCTGAGCCTTTGGTTAAATCCTCTTCCTGGTGGGAAATGAGAGTTAAATTTGCCCGTCCAGACACCTCCAGCTAGTCTCTCATTGGTTCTCCCTATTCCTGTTCATTTTCCGCAGAAATTGCAAATTGGGCCGAACAGGAGTTTAAAGGCACGGACTCTCCAAGCAGGGAGAGTGTTAGTAAAGCGTCTGGAATGTTGCACCCGAGTACCAGGGGGCGAAAACTAACACACATTTGAACACGTTTCCCGATCACACGGTGGATCTGCATTTGCTCAAAGGGTCTGCATTTGCTCACTGAACCTCACCAATCCTATCACTGCTTCGTTTATGCCGCTGTACACACGCTTGATTCTCTTTCGGAGACATATAAATCCATAGGTTTTAAGATTCTTACTAGTCAGGTATATTCTTAGGCGTTTAATATGGGGTGTTTTGTCCACTTCGTTGAGCAAGGAGTAGCTCTTGCCTATTACATATTTGGCTTATGGAACAGTATCTGTGTTAATTTCAATCTCTGGTTTTATGCAGCACCCCAACTCACCTTTCCCCTTAAGCAAGCATAAGTTGGTTTTCTACATTTGAGACCCTGTTCTGTTTTGTAATTCAGTTCCTGTGTAGCCAAGTTTACATTCCGTGTATTAGTGATATCTTATGATGTTTCTTTTTCTGTGTGACTTATTTCACTTAGAATCATCGTACCTGAATCCACTCATTATGCTGCTTCGGGCCAGATGACATAGATTTCATTGCTGAGTGATATTGCATTGTACGTAAGTACCACAACTTCCTTATTCATTTTTCGCTTTCTGTGATATTGAACTTGTACCGTAAACGAGGTTGTGTAAACAGAGCCGTCCGAAAATTTGGGTTGGCTGTGTCTTTTTGATTTTAATTTCCCTAAGCCATAGGACCATAATTGGAAGTGCCCTAGGCTCTGTTGCTTTGTTTTTTAGATGTTTCAGGAAACACCATACACTTCTCCAGAGTGGCTGTTGGCAATTTACATCCCGCCCTTCAGCATAACAAGGCTCCCAGTTCTCCATGGCCTTTCCTGCCTTTCTGGGTTTTACACTTTTTTCAGATGGCCCTTTTGACCGGGGGGCAGTGAGACTTCATTGTAGTGCAGATTTCCTTTGCAAGCTTCCTTGGTTGTCCAAAAAGGGTGTATGCTTTTGTTCCTGAATATATTCAAGAAAAAACGCATACGCCCTTTTTGGCCAAGTGCATCATTGTGGACGTTCTGCCTCTTTTCCTATCCTTTACATGCAATTCCAGTCTACCTCTTGAAATCGGTTTCCTGTAATTCTGCCCCGCTTTCAAGTCCTCTTGGCAGGCTTACTTCAATATATTTTTGGACGATCGCTGTCATTTATAACTCTGCACGTTTCTGAATTACAGTGCGCCTGAGCTCCTTTCTTCAACTCGCTTTCACGTGAGCTGGCCTCAACACCACAGGATTGCTTCAGTCCCTAGTGTAGTTCCAGCATGGCACGCTGAGCCTTTGGTTAATTCCTATTCCTGGTGGGAAATGAGAGTTAAATGTGCCCGTCCAGACACCTCCAGCTAGTCTCTCATTGGTTCTCCCTATTCCTGTTCATTTTCCGAAGAAATTGCAAACTGAGCCAAACAGGAGGTTAAAGGCACTGACTCTCCAAGTGGGGAGAGTGTTAGTAAAGCGTCTGGAATGTTGCACCCGAGTAATAGGGGATGATAACTGAGACACATTTGAACACGTTTCCCGATCACATGGTGGATCATACTCTGGGTTCCACATGCATGTTTTAGCTGAAGGAAGAATCCCTTAAACCTGGAGAGTTGAGACCCATGGAATGGGTACCATGCAATATGACTTCAAAGGGTCTGCATTTGCCCACCGAACCTCACCAATCCTATCACTGCTGCGTTTATGCCGCTGGACACACGCTTGATTCTCTTTCAGAGACATATAAATCCATAGGTTTTAAGATTCTTACTAGTCAGGTATATTCTTAGGCATTAAATATGGCGTCTTGAGTCCACATCGTTGAGAAAGGAGTAGCTCTTGGCTATTATATATTTGACTTATGGAACGTTATCTGTGCTAATTTCAATCTCTTGCTTTATGCAGCACCCCAACTCACCTTTCCCCTTAAGCAAGCATAAGTTGGTTTTCTACATTTGAGACCCTGTTCTGTTTTGTAATTCAGTTCCTGTGTAGCCAAGTTTACATTCCGTGTAGTAGTGATATCTTATGATGTTTCTTTTTCTGTGTGACTTATTTCACTTAGAATCTTTGTACCTGAATCCACTCATTATGCTGCTACGGGCCTGATGACATAGATTTCATTGCTGAGTGATATTGCATTGTACGTAAGTACCACAACTTCTTTATCCATTTTTCGCTTTCTGTGATATTGAACTTGTACCGTAAACGAGGTTCTTGTAAACAGAGCCGTCCCAAACTTTGGGGTGGCTGTGTCTTTTTGATTTTAATTTCCCTAAGCTATAGGACCATAAGTGGAAGTGCCCTAGGCTCTGTTGCTTTGTTTTTTAGATGTTTCAGGAAACACCATACACTTCTCCAGAGTGGCTGTTGGCAATTTACATCCCGCCCATCAGCATAACAAGGCTCCAAGGTCTCCATGGCCTGTCCTGACATTCTGGATTTTACACTTTATTCAGATGGCCCTTTTGACCGGGGGGAAGTGAGACTTCATTGTAGTGCAGATTTCCTTTGCAAGCTTGCTTGGTTGTCCAAAAAGGGCGTATGCGTATTTTCCTGAATATATTCAGGAAAACACGCATACGCCCTTTTTGGCCAAGTGCATCATTGTGGACGTTCTGCCTCTTTTCCTATGCTTTACATGCAATTCCAGTCTACCTCCTGAAATCGGTTTCCTGCAATTCTGCTCCGCTTTCAAGTCCTCTTGGCAGCCTTACTTCAATATATTTTTGGACGATAGCTGTCGTTTATAACTCTGCAGGTTTGTGAATGACAGTGCCCCTGAGCTCCTTTCTTCAACTCGCTTTCTTGTGAGCTGGCCGCAACACCGCAGGATTGCTTCAGGCCCTAGTGTGGTTCCGGCACGGCACGCTGAGCCTTTGGTTAAATCCTCTTCCTGGTGGGAAATGAGAGTTAAATTTGCCCGTCCAGACACCTCCAGCTAGTCTCTCATTGGTTCTCCCTATTCCTGTTCATTTTCCGCAGAAATTGCAAATTGGGCCGAACAGGAGTTTAAAGGCACGGACTCTCCAAGCGGGGAGAGTGTTAGTAAAGCGTGTGGAATGTTGCACCCGAGTATCAGGGGGTGAAAACTAACACACATTTGAACACGTTACCCGATCACACGGTGGATCATACTCTGGGTTCCACGTGCATGTTTTAGCTGAAGGAAGAATCCCTTAAACCTGGAGAGTTGAGACCCATGGAATGGGTACCATGCAATATGAATCCAAAGGGTCAGCATTTGCTCACCGAACCTCACCAATCCTATCACTGCTTCGTTTATGCCGCTGTACACACGCTTGATTCTCTTTCGGAGACATATAAATCCATAGGTTTTAAGATTCTTACTAGTCAGGTATATTCTTAGGCGTTTAATATGGGGTGTTTTGTCCACTTCGTTGAGCAAGGAGTAGCTCTTGCCTATTACATATTTGGCTTATGGAACAGTATCTGTGTTAATTTCAATCTCTGGTTTTATGCAGCACCCCAACTCACCTTTCCCCTTAAGCAAGCATAAGTTGGTTTTCTACATTTGAGACCCTGTTCTCTTTTGTAATTCTGTTCCTGTGTAGCCAAGTTTACATTCCGTGTATTAGTGATATCTTATGATGTTTCTTTTTCTGTGTGACTTATTTCACTTAGAATCATCGTACCTGAATCCACTCATTATGCTGCTTCGGGCCAGATGACATAGACTTCATTGCTGAGTGATATTGCATTGTACGTAAGTACCACAACTTCCTTATCCATTTTAGCTTTCTGTGATATTGAAATTGTACCGTAAACGAGGTTGTGTAAACAGAGCCGTCTGAAAATTTGGGGTGGCTGTTTCTTTTTGATTTTAATTTCCCTAAGCTATAGGACCATAAGTGGAAGTGCCCTAGGCTCTGTTGCTTTGTTTCTTAGATGTTTCAGGAAACACCATACACTTCTCTAGAGTGGCTGTTGGCAATTTACATCCCGCCCATCAGCATAACAAGGCACCCAGTTCTCCATGGCCTGTTCTGACTTTCTGATTTTTACACATTTTTCAGATGGCCCTTTTGACCGGGGGGCAGTGAGACTTCATTGTAGTGCAGATTTCCTTTGCAAGCTTGCTTGGTTAGCCAAAAAGGGCGTATGCGTTTTTTCCTGAATATATTCAGGAGAAAACGCATACGCACTTTTTGGCCAAGTGCATCATTGTGGACGTTCTGCCTCTTTTCCTATGCTTTACATGCAATTCCAGTCTACCTCCTGAAATTGGTTTCCTGCAATTCTGCCCCGCTTTCAAGTCCTCTTGGCAGCCTTACTTCAATATATTTTTGGACGATAGCTGTCATTTATAACTCTGCAGGTTTGTGAATTACAGTGCCCCTGAGCTCCTTTCTTCAACTCACTTTCTTGTGAGCTGGCCGCAACACTGCAGGATTGCTTCAGGCCCTAGTGCGGTTCCGGCATGGCACGCTGAGTCTTTGGTTAATTCCTCTTCCTGGTGCGAAATGAGAGTTAAATTTGCCCGTCCAGACACCTCCAGCTAGTCTCTCATTGGTTCTCCCTATTCCTGTTCATTTTCCGCAGAAATTGCAAACTGGGCCAAAGAGGAGGTTAAAGGCACAGACTCTCCAAGTGGGGAGAGTGTTAGTAAAGCGTCTGGAATGTTGCACCCGAGTACCAGGGGACAAAAACTGAGACACATTTGAACACGTTTCCCGATCACACGGTGGATCATACTCTGTGTTCCACATGCATGTTTTAGATGAAGGAAGAATCCCTTAAATCTGCAGAGTTCACACCCATGGAATGGGTACCATGCAATATGACTTCAAATTGTATGCCTTTGCTCAGCGAACCTCACCAATCCTATCACTGCTGCGTTTATGCCGCTGTACACACGCTTGATTCTCTTTCGGAGACTTAGAAATCCACAGGTTTTAAGATTCTTACTAGTCAGGTATATTCTTAGGTGTTTAATATGGGGTGTTGAGTCCACTTAGTTGAGCAAGGAGTAGATCTTGTCTATTACATATTTGGCTTATGGAACGATATCTGTGCTACTTTCAATCTCTGGTTTTATGCAGCACCCCAACTCACCTTTCCCCTTAAGCAAGCATAAGTTGGTTTTCTACATTTGAG
Organism: Orcinus orca; assembly: GCF_937001465.1. NCBI lineage: Eukaryota > Metazoa > Chordata > Mammalia > Artiodactyla > Delphinidae > Orcinus > Orcinus orca. Next base: position 61,130,494 of record NC_064562.1, on the reverse strand, counting down.
ACCCTGTTCTGTTTTGTAATTCAGTTCCTGTGTAGCCAAGTTTACATTCCGTGTAGTAGTGATATCTTATGATGTTTCTTTTTCTGTGTGACTTATTTCACTTAGAATCATCGTACCTGAATCCACTCATTATGATGCTACGGGCCTGATGACATAGATTTCATTGCTGAGTGATATTGCATTGCACGTAAGTACCACAAATTCTTTATCCATTTTTCGCTTTCTCTGATATTGAACTTGTACCGTAAACGAGGTTCTTGTAAACAGAGCCGTCCCAAACTTTGGGGTGGCTGTGTCTTTTTGATTTTAATTTCCCTAAGCTATAGGACCATAAGTGGAAGTGCCCTAGGCTCTGTTGCTTTGTTTCTTAGATGTATCAGGAAACACCATACACTTCTCCAGAGTGGCTGTTGGCAATTTACATCACGCCCATCAGCATAACAAGGCCCCCAGTTCTCCATGGCCTGTCCTGCCTTTCTGGATTTTACACTTTTTTCAGATGGCCCTTTTGACCGGAGGGCACTGAGACCTCATTGTAGTGCAGATTTCATTTGCAAGCTTGCTTGGTTGGCCAAAAAGGGCGTATGCGTTTTTTCCTGAATATATTCAGGAAAAAACGCATACGCCCTTTTTGGCCAAGTGCATCATTGTGGACGTTCTGCCTCTTTTCCTATGCTTTACATGCAATTCCAGTCTACCTCCTGAAATAGGTTTCCTGCAATTCTGCTCCGCTTTCAAGTCCTCTTGGCAGCCTTACTTCAATATATTTTTGGACGATAGCTGTCATTTATAACTCTGCAGATATGTGAATTACAGTGCCCCTGAGCTGCTTTCTTCAACTCGCTTTCTTGTGAGCTGGCCGCAACACTGCATGATTGCTTCAGGCCCTCGTCCGGTTCCGGCATGGCACGCTGAGCCTTTGGTTAATTCCTCTTCCTGGTGGGAAATGAGAGTTAAATTTGCCCGTCCAGACACCTCCAGCTAGTGTCTCATTGGTTCTCCCTATTCCTGTTCATTTTCCGCAGAAATTGCAAACTGGGCCAAACAGGAGGTTAAAGGCACAGACTCTCCAAGTGGGGAGAGTGTTAGTAAAGCGTCTGGAATGTTGCACCCGAGTACCAGGGGACGAAAACTGAGACACATTTGAACACGTTTCCCGATCATACGGTGGATCATACTCTGGGTTCCACATGCATGTTTTACCTGAAGGAAGAATCCCTTAAACCTGGAGAGTTGAGACCCATGGAATGGGTACCATGCAATATGACTTCAAAGGGTCTGCATTTGCTCACCGAACCTCACCAATCCTATCACTGCTGCGTTTATGCCGCTGGACACACGCTTGATTCTCTTTCGGAGACATATAAATCCATAGGTTTTAAGATTCTTACTAGTCAGGTATATTCTTAGGCATTAAATATGGCGTCTTTAGTCCACATCATTGAAAAAGGAGTAGCTCTTGGCTATTATATATTTGACTTATGGAACGTTGTCTGTGCTAATTTCAATCTCTTGCTTTATGCAGCACCCCAACTCACTTTTCCCCTTAAGCAAGCATAAGTTGGTTTTCTACATTTGAGACCCTGTTCTGTTTTGTAATTCAGTTCCTGTGTAGCCAAGTTTACATTCCGTGTAGCAGTGATATCTTATGATGTTTCTTTTTCTGTGTGACTTATTTCACTTAGAATCATCGTACCTGAATCCACTCATTATGATGCTACGGGCCTGATGACATAGATTTCATTGCTGAGTGATATTGCATTGCACGTAAGTACCACAAATTCTTTATCCATTTTTCGCTTTCTCTGATATTGAACTTGTACCGTAAACGAGGTTCTTGTAAACAGAGCCGTCCCAAACTTTGGGGTGGCTGTGTCTTTTTGATTTTAATTTCCCTAAGCTATAGGACCATAAGTGGAAGTGCCCTAGGCTCTGTTGCTTTGTTTCTTAGATGTATCAGGAAACACCATACACTTCTCCAGAGTGGCTGTTGGCAATTTACATCACGCCCATCAGCATAACAAGGCCCCCAGTTCTCCATGGCCTGTCCTGCCTTTCTGGATTTTACACTTTTTTCAGATGGCCCTTTTGACCGGAGGGCAGTGAGACTTCATTGTAGTGCAGATTTCCTTTGCAAGCTTGCTTGGTTGGCCAAAAAGGGCGTATGCGTTTTTTCCTGAATATATTCAGGAAAAAACGCATACGCCGTTTTTGGCCAAGTGCATCATTGTGGACGTTCTGCCTCTTTTCCTATGCTTTACATGCAATTCCAGTCTACCTCCTGAAATAGGTTTCCTGCAATTCTGCTCCGCTTTCAAGTCCTCTTGGCAGCCTTATTTCAATATATTTTTGGACGATAGCTGTCATTTATAACTCTGCAGATATGTGAATTACAGTGCCCCTGAGCTGCTTTATTCAACTCGCTTTCTTGTGAGCTGGCCGCAACACTGCATGATTGCTTCAGGCCCTCGTCCGGTTCCGGCATGGCATGCTGAGCCTTTGGTTAATTCCTCTTCCTGGTGGGAAATGAGAGTTAAATTTGCCCGTCCAGACACCTCCAGCTAGTGTCTCATTGGTTCTCCCTATTCCTGTTCATTTTCCGCAGAAATTGCAAACTGGGCCAAACAGGAGGTTAAAGGCACAGACTCTCCAAGTGGGGAGAGTGTTAGTAAAGCGTCTGGAATGTTGCACCCGAGTACCAGGGGACGAAAACTGAGACACATTTGAACACGTTTCCCGATCATACGGTGGATCATACTCTGGGTTCCACATGCATGTTTTACCTGAAGGAAGAATCCCTTAAACCTGGAGAGTTGAGACCCATGGAATGGGTACCATGCAATATGACTTCAAAGGGTCTGCATTTGCTCACCGAACCTCACCAATTCTATCACTGCTGCGTTTATGCCGCTGGACACACGCTTGATTCTCTTTCGGAGACATATAAATCCATAGGTTTTAAGATTCTTACTAGTCAGGTATATTCTTAGGCATTAAATATGGCGTCTTTAGTCCACATCATTGAAAAAGGAGTAGCTCTTGGCTATTATATATTTGACTTATGGAACGTTATCTGTGCTAATTTCAATTTCTTGCTTTATGCAGCACCCCAACTCACCTTTCCCCTTAAGCAAGCATAAGTTGGCTTTCTACATTTGAGACACTGTTCTGTTTTGTAATTCAGTTCCTGTGTAGCCAAGTTTACATTCCGTGTAGCAGTGATATCTTATGATGTTTCTTTTTCTGTGTGACTTATTTCACTTAGAATCTTTGTACCTGAATCCACTCATTATGCTGCTACGGGCCTGATGACATAGATTTCATTGCGGAGTGATATTGCATTGTAAGTAAGTACCACAACTTCTTTATCCATTTTTCGCTTTCTGTGATATTGAACTTGTACCGTAAACGAGGTTCTTGTAAACAGAGCCGTCCCAAACTTTGGGGTGGCTGTGTCTTTTTGATTTTAATTTCCCTAAGCTATAGGACCATAAGTGGAAGTGCCCTAGGCTCTGTTGCTTTGTTTTTTAGATGTTTCAGGAAACACCATACACTTCTCCAGAGTGGCTGTTGGCAATTTTCATCCCGCCCATCAGCATAACAAGGCTCCCAGTTCTCCATGGCCTGTCCTGCTTTTCTGGATTTTACACTTTTTTCAGATGACCCTTTTGACCGGGGGGCAGTGAGACTTAAATGTAGTGCAGATTTCCTTTGCAAGCTTGCTTGGTTGGCCAAAAAGGGCGTATGCGTTTTTTCCTGAATATATTCAGGAAAAAACGCATACGCCCTTTTTGGCCAAGTGCATCATTGTGGACGTTCTGCCTCTTTTCCTATGCTTTACATGCAATTCCAGTCTACCTCCTGAAATCGGTTTCCTGCAATTCTGCCCCGCATTCAAGTCCTCTTGGCAGCCTTACTTCAATATATTTTTGGACGATAGCTGTCATTTATAACTCTGCAGGTTTGTGAATGGCAGTGCCCCTGAGCTCCTTTCTTCAACTCGCTTTCTTGTGAGCTGGCCGCAACACCACAGGATTGCTTCAGGCCCTAGTGTGGTTCCGGCACGGCACGCTGAGCCTTTGGTTAATTCCTCTTCCTGGTGGGAAATGAGAGTTAAATTTGCCCGTCCAGACACCTCCAGCTAGTCTCTCATTGGTTCTCCCTATTCCTGTTCATCTTCCGCAGAAATTGCAAACTGGGCCAAACAGGAGGTTAAAGGCACAGACTCTCCAAGTGGAGAGAGTGTTAGTAAAGCGTCTGGAATGTTGCACCCGAGTACCAGGGGACGATAACTGAGACACATTTGAACACGTTTCCCGATCACATGGTGGATCATACTCTGGGTTCCACATGCATTTTTTAGCTGAAGGAAGAATCCCTTAAACCTGGAGATTTGAGACCCATGGAATGGGTACCATGCAATATGACTTCAAAGGGTCTGCATTTGCTCACCGATCCTCACCAATCCTATCACTGCTGCGTTTATGCCACTGTAGACATGCTTGATTCTCTTTCGGAGACACATAAATCCATAGGTTTTTAAATTCTTACTAGTCAGGTATATTCTTAGGCATTTAATATGGCGTGTTGAGTCCACTTCGTTGAACAAGGCGTAGCTCTTGTCTATTACATATTTGGCTTATGGAACGGTATCTGTGCCAATTTCAATCTCTGGTTTCATGCAGCACCCCAACTCACCTTTCCCCTTCAGCAAGCATAAGTAGGTTTTCTACATTTGAGACCCTGTTCTGATTTGTAATTCAGTTCCTCTGTAGCCAAGTTTACATTCCGTGTAGTAGTGATATCTTATGATGTTTCTTTTTCTGTGTGACTTATTTCACTTAGAATCACCGTACCTTAATCCATACATTATGCTGCTATGGGCCTGATGACATAGATTTCGTTGCTGAGTGATATTGCATTGTACTTAAGTACCACAACTTCTTTATCCATTTTTCGCCTTCTGTGATACTGAACTTGTACCGTAAACCAGGTTCTTGTAAACAGAGCCATCCCAAACTTTGGGGTGGCTGTGTCTTTTTGATTTTAATTTCCCTAAGCTATAGGACCATAAGTGGAAGTGCCCTGAGCTCTGTTGCTTTGTTTTTTGGATGTTTCAGGAAACACCATACACTTCTCCAGAGTGGCTGTTGGCAATTTACATCCCGGCCATCAGCATAACAAGGCTCCCATTTCTCCATGGCCTGTCCTGCCTTTCTGGATTTTACACTTTTTTCAGATGGCCCTTTTGACCGGGGGGCAGTGAGACTTCATTGTAGTGCAGATTTCCTTTGCAAGCTTGCCTGGTTGGCCAAAAAGTGCGTATGCGTTTTTTCCTGAATATATTCAGGAAAAAACGTATACGCCCTTTTTTGCCAAGTGCATCATTGACGACGTTCTGCCTCTTTTCCTATGCTTTACATGCAATTCCAGTCTACCTCCAGAAATCGGTTTCCTGCAATTCTGCCCCACCTTCAAATCCTCTTGGCAGCCTTACTTCAATATATTTTTAGACGATAGCTGTCCTTTATAACTCTGCAGGTTTGTGAATTACAGTGCCCCTGAGCTCCTTTCTTCAACTCGCTTTCTTGAGAGATGGCCGCAACACCACAGGATTGCCTCAGGCCCTAGTGTGGTTCCGGCACGGCACACTGAGCTTTTGGTTAATTCCTCTTCCTGGTGGGAAATGAGAGTTAAATTTCCCGTCCAGACACCTCCGAGTTTAAAGGCACAGACTCTCCAAGTTAGGAGAGTGTTAGTAAAGCGTCTGGAATGTTGCACCCGAGTTCCAGGGGTCGAAAACTGAGACACATTTGAACAAGTTTCCCGATCACACGGTGGATGATACTCTGGGTTCCACATGCATGTTGTAGCTGAAGGAAGAATCCCTTAAACCTGGAGAGTTGAGACCCATGGAATGGGTACCATGCAATGTGACTTCAAAGGGTCTGCATTTGCTCACCGAACCTCACCAATCTTATCACTGCTGCGTTTATGCCGCTGTACACACGCTTGATTCTCTTTCAGAGACATATAAGTCCATAGGTTTTAAGATTCTTACTAGTCAGGTATATTCTTAGACGTTTAATATGGGGTGTTGAGTCCACTTTGTTGAGCAAAGAGTAGCTCTTGTCTATTACATATTTGGCTTATGGAACGGTATCTGTGCTAATTTCAATCTCTGGTTTTATGCAGCACCCCAACTCACCTTTCCCCTTAAGCAAGCATTAGTTGGTGTTCTACGTTTGAGACCCTGTTCTGTTTTTTAATTCAGTTCCTGTGTAGCCAAGTTTACATTCCGTGTAGTAGTGATATCTTATGATGTTTCTTTTTCTGTGTGACTTATTTCACTTAGAATCACCGACCTGAATCCACTCTTTATGCTGCTACGGGCCTGATGACATAGATTTCATTGCTGAGTGATATTGCATTGTACGTAAGTACCACAACGTCTTTATGCATTTTTTGCGTTCTGCGATATTGAACTTGTACCGTAAACGAGGTTCTTGTAAACAGAGCCGTCCCAAATTTTGGGGTGGCTGTGTCTTTTTGATTTTAATTTCCCTAAGCTATAGGACCATAAGTGGAAGTGCCCTAGGCTCTGTTGCTTTGTTGTTTGGATGTATCAGGAAACACCATACACTTCTCCAGAGTGGCTGTTGGCAATTTACATCCTGCCCATCAGCATAACAAGGCTCCCTGGTCTCCATGGCCTGTCCTGCCTTTCTGGATTTTACACTTTTTTCAGATGGCCCTTTTGACCGGGGGGCAGTGAGACTTCATTGTGGTGCAGAGGTCCTCTGTAAGCTTGCTTGGTTGGCCAAGAAGTGCGTATGCGTTTTTTCCTGAATATATTGAGGAAAAAACGCATACGCCCTTTTTGGCCAAGTGCATCATTGTGGACATTCTGCCTCTTTTCCTATGCTTTATATGCAATTCCAGTCTACCTCCTGAAATCGGTTTCCTGTAATTCTGCCCCTCTTTCAAGTCCTCTTGGCAGCCTTACTTCAATATGTTTTTTGATGATAGCTGTCATTTATAACTCTGCAGTTTTGTGAATTAGAATGTTCCTGAGCTCCTTTCTTCAACTCGCTTTCTTGTGAGCTGGCCGCAACACCGGAGGATTGCTTCAGGCCCTAGTGTGGTTCCGGCCTGGCACGCTGAGCCTTTGGTTAATTCCACTTCCTGGTGGAAAATGAGAGTTAAATTTACCCGTCCAAACACCTGCAGCTAGTCTCTCATTGGTTCTCCCTATTCCTGTTCATTTTCCGCAGAAACTGCAAACTGGGCCAACCAGGAATTTAAAGGCACTGACTCTCCTAGTGGGGAGAGTGTTAGTAAAGCGTCTGGAATGTTGCACCCCAGTACCAGGGAACGAAAACTGAGACACATTTGAACACGTTTCCCGATCACACGGTGGATCATACTCTGGGTTCCACATGCATGTTTTAGCTGAGGAAGAATCCCTTAAACCTGGAGAGTTGAGACCCATGGAATGGGTACCATGCAAAATGATTTCAAAGGTCTGCATTTGCTCACCGAACCTCACCAATCCTATCGCTGCTGCATTTATGCTGCTGTACACACGCTTGATTCTCTTTCGGAGACATATAAATCCATAGGTTTTAAGATTCTTACTAGTCAGGTATATTCTTAGGCGTTTAATATGGAGTGTTGAGTCCACATCGTTGAGCAAGGAGTAGCTCTTTTTATTACATATTTGGTTTATGGAACGGTATCTGTGCTAATTTCAATCTCTGGTTTTATGCAGAACCCCAACTCACCTTTCCCCTTAAGCAAGCATAAGTTGGTTTTCTACATTTGAGACCCTGTTCTGTTTTGTAATTCAGTTCCTATGTAGCCAAGTTTACATTCCGTGTAGTAGTGATATCTTATGATGTTTCTTTTTCTGTGTGACTTATTTCACTTAGAATCACCGTACCTTAATCCATACATTATGCTGCTATGGGCCTGATGACATAGATTTCGTTGCTGAGTGATATTGCATTGTACTTAAGTACCACAACTTCTTTATCCATTTTTCGCCTTCTGTGATACTGAACTTGTACCGTAAACCAGGTTCTTGTAAACAGAGCCATCCCAAACTTTGGGGTGGCTGTGTCTTTTTGATTTTAATTTCCCTAAGCTATAGGACCATAAGTGGAAGTGCCCTGAGCTCTGTTGCTTTGTTTTTTGGATGTTTCAGGAAACACCATACACTTCTCCAGAGTGGCTGTTGGCAATTTACATCCCGCCCATCAGCATAACAAGGCTCCCATTTCTCCATGGCCTGTCCTGCCTTTCTGGATTTTACACTTTTTTCAGATGGCCCTTTTGACCGGGGGGCAGTGAGACTTCATTGTAGTGCAGATTTCCTTTGCAAGCTTGCCTGGTTGGCCAAAAAGTGCGTATGCGTTTTTTCCTGAATATATTCAGGAAAAAACGTATACGCCCTTTTTTGCCAAGTGCATCATTGACGACGTTCTGCCTCTTTTCCTATGCTTTACATGCAATTCCAGTCTACCTCCAGAAATCGGTTTCCTGCAATTCTGCCCCACCTTCAAATCCTCTTGGCAGCCTTACTTCAATATATTTTTAGACGATAGCTGTCCTTTATAACTCTGCAGGTTTGTGAATTACAGTGCCCCTGAGCTCCTTTCTTCAACTCGCTTTCTTGAGAGATGGCCGCAACAACGCAGGATTGCCTCAGGCCCTAGTGTGGTTCCGGCATGGCACACTGAGCTTTTGGTTAATTCCTCTTCCTGGTGGGAAATGAGAGTTAAATTTCCCGTCCAGACACCTCCGAGTTTAAAGGCACAGACTCTCCAAGTTAGGAGAGTGTTAGTAAAGCATCTGGAATGTTGCACCCGAGTTCCAGGGGTCGAAAACTGAGACACATTAGAACAAGTTTCCCGATCACACGGTGGATGATACTCTGGGTTCCACATGCATGTTGTAGCTGAAGGAAGAATCCCTTAAACCTGGAGAGTTGAGACCCATGGAATGGGTACCATGCAATGTGACTTCAAACGGTCTGCATTTGCTCACCGAACCTCACCAATCTTATCACTGCTGCGTTTATGCCGCTGTACACACGCTTGATTCTCTTTCAGAGACATATAAGTCCATAGGTTTTAAGATTCTTACTAGTCAGGTATATTCTTAGACGTTTAATATGGGGTGTTGAGTCCACTTTGTTGAGCAAAGAGTAGCTCTTGTCTATTACATATTTGGCTTATGGAACGGTATCTGTGCTAATTTCAATCTCTGGTTTTATGCAGCACCCCAACTCACCTTTCCCCTTAAGCAAGCATTAGTTGGTGTTCTACGTTTGAGACCCTGTTCTGTTTTGTAATTCAGTTCCTGTGTAGCCAAATTTACATTCCGTGTAGTAGTGATATCTTATGATGTTTCTTTTTCTGTGTGACTTATTTCACTTAGAATCATCGACCTGAATCCACTCATTATGCTGCTACGGGCCTGATGACATAGATTTCATTGCTGAGTGATATTGCATTGTACGTAAGTACCACAACGTCTTTATGCATTTTTCGCGTTCTGCGATATTGAACTTGTACCGTAAACGAGGTTCTTGTAAACAGAGCCGTCCCAAATTTTGGGGTGGCTGTGTCTTTTTGATTTTAATTTCCCTAAGCTATAGGACCATAAGTGGAAGTGCCCTAGGCTCTGTTGCTTTGTTGTTTGGATGTATCAGGAAACACCATACACTTCTCCAGAGTGGCTGTTGGCAATTTACATCCTGCCCATCAGCATAACAAGGCTCCCAGGTCTCCATGGCCTGTCCTGCCTTTCTGGATTTTACACTTTTTTCAGATGGCCCTTTTGACCGGGGGGCACTGAGACCTCATTGTAGTGCAGATTTCCTTTGCAAGCTTGCTTGGTTGGCCAAAAAGGGCGTATGCGTTTTTTCCTGAATATATTCAGGAAAAAACGCATACGCCCTTTTTGGCCAAGTGCATCATTGTGGACGTTCTGCCTCTTTTCCTATGCTTTACATGCAATTCCAGTCTACCTCCTGAAATCGGTTTCCTGCAATTCTGCCCCGCTTTCAAGTCCTCTTGGCAGCCTTATTACAATATATTTTTGGACGATAGCTGTCATTTATAACTTGCATGTTTGTGAATTACAGTGCCACTGAGCTCCTTTCTTCAACTCGCTTTCTTGTGAGCTGGCCGCAACACCGCAGGATTGCTTCAGGCCCTAATGTGGTTCCGGCACGGCATGCTGAGCCTTTGGTTAAATCCTCTTCCTGGTGGGAAATGAAAGTTAAATTTGCCCGTCCAGACACCTCCAGCTAGTCTCTCATTGTTTCTCCCTATTCCTATTCATTTTCCGCAAAAATTGCAAACTGGGCCAAACAGGAGTTTAAAGGCACTGACTCTCCAAGTGGGGAGAGTGTTAGTAAAGCGTCTGGAATGTTGCACCCGAGTACCAGGGGACGAAAACTGAGACACATTTGAACACGTTTCCCGATCACACGGTGGATCATACTCTGGGTTCCACATGCATGTTTTAGCTGAAGGAGAATCCCTTAAACCTGCAGAGTTGAGACCCATGGAATGGGTACCATGCAATATGACTTCAAAGGGTCGGCATTTGCTCACCGAACCTCACCAATCCTATCACTGCTGCGTGTATGCCACTGTACACACCCTTGATTCTTTTTCGGAGACATATAAATCCATAGGTTTTAAGATTCTTACTAGTCAGGTATATTCTTAGGCGTTTAATATGGGGTGTTGAGTCCACTTCGTTGAACAAGGAGTAGCTCTTGTCTATTACATATTTGGCTTATGGAAAGGTATCTGTCCTAATTTCAATCTCTGGTTTTATGCAGCACCCCAACTCACCTTTCCCCTTAAGCAAGCATAAGTTGGTTTTCTACATTTGAGACCCTGTTCTGTTTTGTAATTCAGTTCCTGTGTAGCCAAGTTTACATTCCGTGTATTAGTGATATCTTATGATGTTTCTTTTTCTGTGTGACTTATTTCACTTAGAATCATCGTACCTGAATCCACTCATTATGCTGCTATGGGCCTGATGACATAGATTTCACTGCTGAGTGATATTGCCTTGTACGTAAGTACCACAACTTCTTTATCCATTTTTCGCTTTCTGTGATATTGAAGTTGTACCGTAAACGAGGTTCTTGTAAACAGAGCCGTCCCAAACTTTGGGGTGGCTGTGTCTTTTTGATTTTAATTTCTCTAAGCTATAGGACCATAAGTGGAAGTGCCCTAGGCTCTGTTGCTTTGTTTTTTAGATGTTTCAGGAAACACCATACACTTCTCCGGAGTGGCTGTTGGCAATTTTCATCCCACCCTTCAGCATAACAAGGCTCCCAGTTCTCCACGGCCTGTCCTGCCTTTCTGGATTTTACACTTTTTTCAGATGGCCCTTTTGACCCGGGGGCAGTGAGACTTCATTGTAGTGCAGATTTCCTTTGCAAGTTTGCTTGGCTGGCCAAAAAGGCCGTACCCATTTTTTCCTGAATATATTCAGGAAAAAACGCATACGCGCTTTTTTGCCAAGTGCATCATTGTGGACGTTCTGCCTCTTTTCCTATGCTTTATATGTAATTTCAGTCTACCTCCTGAAATCGGTTTCCTGCAATTCTGCCCCGCTTTCAAGTCCTCTTGGCAGCCTTACTTCAATATATTTTTGGACGATAGCTGTCATTTATAACTCTGCAAGTTTGTGAATTACAGTGCCCCTGAGCTCTTTTCTTCAACTCGCTTTCTTGTGAGCTGGCCGCAACACCGCAGGATTGCTTCAGGCCCTAGTGTGGTTCCGGCACAGCACGCTGAGCCTTTGGTTAATTCCTCTTCCTGGTGGGAAGTGAGAGTTAAATTTGCCCATCCAGACACCTCCAGCTAGTCTCTCATTCCTTCTCCCTATTCTTATTCATCTTACGCAGAAATTGCAAACTGGGCCAAACAGGAGGTTAAAGGCACTGACTCTCCAAGTGGGGAGAGTGTTAGTAAAGCATCTGGAATGTTGCACCCGAGTACCAGGGGACGAAAACTGAGACACATTTGAACACGTTTCCCGATCACATGGTGGATCATACTCTGGGTTCCACATGCATGTTTTAGCTGAAGGAGAATCCCTTAAACCTGCAGAGTTGAGACCCATGGAATGGGTACCATGCAATATGACTTCAAAGGGTCTGCATTTGCTCACCGAACCTCACCAATCCTATCACTGCTGCATTTATGCCACTGTACACACCCTTGATTCTCTTTCGGAGACATATAAATCCATAGGTTTTAAGATTCTTACTAGTCAGGTATATTCTTAGGCATTTAATATGGGGTGTTGAGTCCACTTCGTTGAGCAAGGAGTAGCTCTTGTCTATTACATATTTGGCTTATGGAACGGTATCTGTGCTACTTTCAATCTCTGGTTTTATGCAGTACCCCAACTCACCTTTCCTCTTCAGGAAGCATAAGTTGGTTTTCTACATTTGATGCCCTCTTCTGTTTTTTAATTCAGTTCCTGTGTAGCCAAGTATACATTCCATGTATTAGTGATATCTTATGATGTTTCTTTTTCTGTGTGACTTATTTCACTTAGAATCATCGTACCTGAATCCACTCATTATGCTGCTATGGGCCTGATGACATAGATTTCATTGCTGAGTGATATTTTATTGTACATAAGTACCACAACTTCTTTATCCATTTTTCGCTTTCTGTGATATTGAACTTGTACCGTAAAGGAGGTTCTTGTAAACAGAGCCATCCCAAACTTTGGGGTGCTGTGTCTTTTTTATTTTAATTTCCCTAAGCTATAGGACCATAAGTGGAAGTGCCCTAGGCTCTGTTGCTTTGTTTTGTAGATGTTTCAGGAAACACCATACATTTCTCCAGACTGGCTGTTGGCAATTTTCATCCCGCCCTTCAGCATGACAAAGCTCCCAGTTCTGCACAGCCTCCGCTGCCTTTCTGAATTTTACAATTTTTTCAGATGGCCCTTTTGACCGGGAGGCAGTGAGACTTCATTGTAGTGCTGATTTCCTTTGCAAGCTTGCTTGCTTGGCCAAAAAGGGCGTATGCGTTTTTTCCTGAATATATTCAGGAAAAAACGCATACGCCCTTTTTGGCCAAGTGCATCATTGTGGACGTTCTCCCTCTTTTCCTATGCTTTACATGCAATTCCAGTCTACCTCCTAAAATCAGTTTCCTGCAATTCTGCCCCGCTTTCAAGTCTTCTTAGCAGCCTTACTTCAATATATTTTTGGACGATAGCTGTCATTTATAACTGCAGGTTTGTGAATTACAGTGCCCCTGAGCTCCTTTCTTCAACTCGTTTTCTTGTGAGCTGGCTGCAACACCACAGGATTGCTTCAGGCCCTAGTGTGGTTCCGGCACGGCACGCTGAGCCTTTGGTTCATTCCTCTTCCTGGTGGGAAATGAGAGTTAAATTTGCCCGTCCAGACACCTCCAGCTAGTTTCTTATTGGTTCTCCCTATTCCTGTTCATCTTACTCAGAAATTGCTAACTGGGCCAAACAGGAGGTTAAAGGCACTGACTCTCCAAGTGGGGAGAGTGTTAGTAAAGCATCTGGAATGTTGCACCCGAGTACCAGGGGACGAAAACTGAGACACATTTGAACACGTTTCCCGATCACACGGTGGATCATACTCTGGGTTCCTCATGCATGTTTTAGCTGAAAGAAGAATTCCTTAAACCTGCAGAGTTGAGACCCATGGAATGGGTACCATGCAATATGACTTCAAACGGTCTGCATTTGCTCACCGAACCTCACCAATCCTATCACTGCTGCGTTTATGCCACTGTACACATGCTTGATTCTCTTTTGGAGACATAGAAATCCATAGGTTTTAAGATTCTTACTAGTCAGGTATATTCTTAGGCGTTTAATATGGGGTGTTGAGTCCACTTCGTTGAGCAAGGAGTAGCTCTTGTCTATTACATATTTGGCTTATAAAACGGTATCTGTGGTAATTTCAATCTCTGGTTTTATGCAGCACCCCAACTCACCTTTCCCCTTAAGCAAGCATAAGTTGGTTTTCTACATTTGAGACCCTGTTCTGTTTTGTAATACTGTTCCTGTGTAGCCAAGTTTACATTCCATGTATTAGTGATATCTTATGATGTTTCTTTTTCTGTGTGATTTATTTCACTTAGAATCATCGTACCTGAATCCACTCATTATGCTGCTACGGTCCTGATGACATAGATTTCATTGCTGAGTGATATTGCATTGTACGTAAGTACCACAACTTCTTTATCCATTTTTCGCTTTCTGTGATATTGAACTTGTACCGTAAACAAGGTTCTTGTAAACAGAGCCGTCCCAAACTTCGGGGTGGCTGTGTCTTTTTGATTTTAATTTCCCTAAACTATAACACCATAAGTGGAAGTGCCCTAGGCTCTGTTGCTTGGTTTTTTAGATATTTCAGGAAACAACATACACTTCTCCAGAGTGGCTGTTGGCAATTTTCACCACGCCCATCAGCATAACAAGGCTCCCAGTTCTCCATGGCCTGTCCTGCCTTTTGGATTTTACACTTTTTTCAGATGTCCCTTTTGACAAGGGGGCAGTGAGACTTCATGGTAGTGCAGATTTCCTTTGCAAGCTTGCTTGATTGGCCAAAAAGGGCGTATGCGTTTTTTCCTGAATATATTCAAGAAAAAACGCATACGCCCTTTTTGGCCAAGTGCATCATTGTGGACGTTCTGCCTCTTTTCCTATGCTTTACATGAAATTCCATTCTACCTCCTGAAATCGGTTTCCTGCAATTCTGCCCCTCTTTCAAGTCCTCTTAGCAGCCTTACTTCAATATATTTTTGGACGATAGCTGTCATTTATAACTCTGCAGGTTTGTGAATTACAGTGCCCCTGAGCTCCTTTCTTCAACTCGCTTTCTTGTGAGCTGGCCGCAACACCGCAAGATTGCTTCAGGTCCTAGTGTGGTTCCGGCATGGCACGCTGAGCATTTGGTTAAATCCTCTTCCAGATGGGAAATGAGAGTTAAATTTGCCCGTCTAGACACCTCTAGCTAGTCTCTCATTGGTTCTTCCTATTCCTGTTCATTTTCCGCAGAAATTGCAAACTGGGCCAAACAGGAGGTTAAAGGCTCTGACTCTCCAAATGGGGGGAGTGTTAGTAAAGCGTCTGGAATGTTGCACCCGAGTACCAGGGGACGAAAGCTGAGACACATTTGAACACGTTGCCCGATCATACGGTGGATCATACTCTGGGTTCCACATGTATGTTTTAGCTGAAGGAAGAATCCCTTAAACCTGCAGAGTTGAGACCCATGGAATGGGTACCATGCAATATGACTTCAAAGGGTCTGCATTTGCTCACCGAACCTCACCAATCCTATCACTGCTGCATTTATGCCGCTGTACACACACTTTATTCTCTTTTGGAGACATATAAATCCATAGGTTTTAAGATTCTTACTAGTCAGGTGTATTCTTAGGCGTTTAATATGGGGTTTTGAGTAAACTTCGTTGAGAAAGGAGTAGCTCTTGTCTATTACATATTTGGGTTATGGAACGGTATCTGTGCTAATTTCAAACTCTGGTTTTATGCAGCACTCCAACTCACCTTTCCCCTTAAGCAAGCATAAGTTGGTTTTCTGCATTTGAGACCCTGTTCTGTTGTGTAATTCAGTTCCTGTGTAGCCAAGTTTACATTCCGTGTAGTAGTGATATCTTATGATGTTTCTTTTTCTGTGTGATTATTTCACTTACAATCATCGTACCTGAATCCACTCATTATGCTGCTACGGGCCTGATGACATAGATTTCATTGCTGAGTGATATTGCATTGCACGTAAGTACCACAACTTCTTTATCCATTTTTCGCTTTCTGTGATATTGAACTTGTACCGTAAACGAGGTTCTTGTAAACAGTGCCGTCCCAAACATTGGGGTGGCTGTGTCTTTTTGATTTTAATTTCCCTAAGCTATAGGACCATAAGTGGAAGTGCCCTAGGCTCTGTTGCTTTGTTTTGTAGATGTTTCAGGAAAAACCATACACTTCTCCAGAGTGGCTGTTGGCAATTTACATCACGCCCATCAGCATGACAAGGTTCCCAGTTCTCCGAGGCCTGTACTGCCTTTCTGGATTTTACACTTTTTTCAGATGGCCCTTTTGACCGTAGGGCAGTGAGACTTCATTGTAGTGCAGATTTCCTTTGCAAGCTTGCTTGGTTGGCCAAAAAGGGCGTATGCATTTTTTCTTGAATATATTCAGGAAAAAACGCATACGCCCTTTTTGGCCAAGTGCATCATTGTGGACGTTCTGCCTCTTTTCCTATGCTTTACATGCAATTCCAGTCTACCTCCTGAAATCGGTTTCCTGCAGTTCTGCCCCGCATTCAAGTCCTCTTGGCAGCCTTACTTCAATATATTTTTGGACGATAGCTGTCATTTATAACTCTGCAGGTTTGTGAATGGCAGTGCCCCTGAGCTCCTTTCTTCAACTCGCTTTCTTGTGAGCTGGCCGCAACACCACAGGATTGCTTCAGGCCCTAGTGTGGTTCCGGCACGGCACGCTGAGCCTTTGGTTAATTCCTCTTCCTGGTGGGAAATGAGAGTTAAATTTGCCCGTCCAGACACCTCCAGCTAGTCTCTCATTGGTTCTCCCTATTCCTGTTCATCTTCCGCAGAAATTGCAAACTGGGCCAAACAGGAGGTTAAAGGCACAGACTCTCCAAGTGGAGAGAGTGTTAGTAAAGCGTCTGGAATGTTGCACCCGAGTACCAGGGGACGATAACTGAGACACATTTGAACACGTTTCCCGATCACATGGTGGATCATACTCTGGGTTCCACATGCATTTTTTAGCTGAAGGAAGAATCCCTTAAACCTGGAGATTTGAGACCCATGGAATGGGTACCATGCAATATGACTTCAAAGGGTCTGCATTTGCTCACCGATCCTCACCAATCCTATCACTGCTGCGTTTATGCCACTGTAGACATGCTTGATTCTCTTTCGGAGACACATAAATCCATAGTTTTTTAAATTCTTACTAGTCAGGTATATTCTTAGGCGTTTAATATGGCGTGTTGAGTCCACTTCGTTGAACAAGGCGTAGCTCTTGTCTATTACATATTTGGCTTATGGAACGGTATCTGTGCCAATTTCAATCTCTGGTTTCATGCAGCACCCCAACTCACCTTTCCCCTTCAGCAAGCATAAGTAGGTTTTCTACATTTGAGACCCTGTTCTGATTTGTAATTCAGTTCCTCTGTAGCCAAGTTTACATTCCATATACTAGTGATATCTTATGATGTTTCTTTTTCTGTGTGACTTATTTCACTTAGAATCATCGTACCTGAATCCACTCATTATGCTGCTATGGGCCTGAGGACATAGATTTCATTGCTGAGTGATATTGCATTGTAGGTAAGTACCACAATTTGTTTATCCATTTTTCGCTTTCTGTGATATTGAACTTGTCCCGTAAACGAAGTTCTTGTAAACAGAGCCGTCCCAAACTTTGAGGTGGCTGTGTCTTTTTGATTTTAATTTCCCTAAACTATAACACTATAAGTGGAAGTGCCCTAGGCTCTGTTGCTTTGTTTTTTAGATGTTTCAGGAAACACCATACACTTCTCCATAGTGGCTGTTGGCAATTTACATCCCGCCCAACAGAATAACAAGGCTCCCATTTCTCCATGGCCTGTCCTGCCTTTCTGGATTTTACACTTTTTTCAGATGGCCCTTTTGACCAGGGGGCAGTGAGACTTCATTGTAGTGCAGATTTCCTTTGCAAGCTTGCCTAGTTGGCCAAAAAGGGCGTATGCGTTTTTTCCTGAATATATTCAGGAAAAAACGTATACGCCCTTTTTTGCCAAGTGCATCATTGACGACGTTCTGCCTCTTTTCCTATGCTTTACATGCAATTCCAGTCTACCTCCAGAAATCGGTTTCCTGCAATTCTGCCCCACCTTCAAATCCTCTTGGCAGCCTTACTTCAATATATTTTTAGACGATAGCTGTCCTTTATAACTCTGCAGGTTTGTGAATTACAGTGCCCCTGAGCTCCTTTCTTCAACTCGCTTTCTTGAGAGATGGCCGCAACACCGCAGGATTGCCTCAGGCCCTAGTGTGGTTCCGGCACGGCACACTGAGCTTTTGGTTAATTCCTCTTCCTGGTGGGAAATGAGAGTTAAATTTCCCCGTCCAGACACCTCCGAGTTTAAAGGCACAGACTCTCCAAGTTAGGAAAGTGTTAGTAAAGCGTCTGGAATGTTGCACCCGAGTTCCAGGGGTCGAAAACTGAGACACATTTGAACAAGTTTCCCAATCACACGGTGGATGATACTCTGGGTTCCACATGCATGTTGTAGCTGAAGGAAGAATCCCTTAAACCTGGAGAGTTGAGACCCATGGAATGGGTACCATGCAATGTGACTTCAAAGGGTCTGCATTTGCTCACCGAACCTCACCAATCTTATCACTGCTGCGTTTATGCCGCTGTACACACGCTTGATTCTCTTTCAGAGACATATAAGTCCATAGGTTTTAAGATTCTTACTAGTCAGGTATATTCTTAGACGTTTAATATGGGGTGTTGAGTCCACTTTGTTGAGCAAAGAGTAGCTCTTGTCTATTACATATTTGGCTTATGGAACGGTATCTGTGCTAATTTCAATCTCTGGTTTTATGCAGCACCCCAACTCACCTTTCCCCTTAAGCAAGCATTAGTTGGTGTTCTACGTTTGAGACCCTGTTCTGTTTTGTAATTCAGTTCCTGTGTAGCCAAGTTTACATTCCGTGTAGTAGTGATATCTTATGATGTTTCTTTTTCTGTGTGACTTATTTCACTTAGAATCACCGTACCTTAATCCATACATTATGCTGCTATGGGCCTGATGACATAGATTTCGTTGCTGAGTGATATTGCATTGTACTTAAGTACCACAACTTCTTTATCCATTTTTCGCTTTCTGTGATACTGAACTTGTACCGTAAACGAGGTTCTTGTAAACAGAGCCATCCCAAACTTTGGGGTGGCTGTGTCTTTTTGATTTTAATTTCCCTAAGCTATAGGACCATAAGTGGAAGTGCCCTGAGCTCTGTTGCTTTGTTTTTTGGATGTTTCAGGAAACACCATACACTTCTCCAGAGTGGCTGTTGGCAATTTACATCCCGGCCATCAGCATAACAAGGCTCCCAATTCTCCATGACCTGTCCTGCCTTTCTGGATTTTACACTTTTATCAGATGGCCCTTTTGACCGGGGGGCACTGAGACCTCATTGTAGTGCAGATTTCCTTTGCAAGCTTGCTTGGTTGGCCAAAAAGGGCGTATGCGTTTTTTCCTGAATATATTCAGGAAAAAACGCATACGCCCTTTTTGGCCAAGTGCATCATTGTGGACGTTCTGCCTCTTTTCCTATGCTTTACATGCAATTCCAGTCTACCTCCTGAAATCGGTTTCCTGCAATTCTGCCCCGCTTTCAAGTCCTCTTGGCAGCCTTACTACAATATATTTTTGGACGATAGCTGTCATTTATAACTTGCATGTTTGTGAATTACAGTGCCACTGAGCTCCTTTCTTCAACTCGCTTTCTTGTTAGCTGGCCGCAACACCACAGGATTGCTTCAGGCCCTAATGTGGTTCCGGCACGGCATGCTGAGCCTTTGGTTAAATCCTCTTCCTGGTGGGAAATGAAAGTTAAATTTGCCCGTCCAGACACCTCCAGCTAGTCTCTCATTGGTTCTCCCTATTCCTGTTCATCTTACTCAGAAATTGCTAACTGGGCCAAACAGGAGGTTAAAGGCACTGACTCTCCAAGTGTGTAGAGTGTTAGTAAAGCGTCTGGAATGTTGCACCCGAGTACAAGGGGACGAAAACTGAGACACATTTGAACACGTTTCCCGATCACATGGTGGATCATACACTGGGTTCCACACGCACGTTTTAGCTGAAGGAACAATCCCTTAAACGTGGAGAGTTGAGACCCATGGAATGGGTACCATGCAATATGACTTCAAAGGGTCTGCATTTGCTCACCGAACCTCACCAATCCTATCACTGCTGTGTTTATGCCATTGTACACACACCTGACTCTCTTTCGGACACATATAAATCCATAGGTTTTAAGATTCTTACTAGTCAGGTATATTCTTAGAGTTTAATATGTGGTGTTGAGACCACTTCGTTGAGCAAGGAGTAGCTCTTGTCTATTACATATTTGGCTTATGGAACGGTATGTGTGCCAATTTCAATCTCTGGTTTTATGCAGCACCCCAACTCCCCTTTCCCCTTAAGCAAGCATAAGTTGGTGTTCTACGTTTGAGACCCTGTTCTGTTTTGTAATTCAGTTCCTGTGTAGCCAAGTTTACATTCCATGTATTCGTGATATCTTATGATGTTTCTTTTTCTGTGTGACTTATTTCACTTAGAAACATCATACCTGAATCCACTCATTATGCTGCTATGGGTCTGCTGACATAGATTTCATTGCTGAGTGATATTGCACTGTAAGTAAGTACCACAACTTCTTTATCCATTTTTCGCTTTCTGTGATATTGAACTTGTACTGTAAACGAGGTTCTTGTAAACAGAGGCGTCCCAATCTTTGGGGTGGGTGTGTCTTTTTGATTTTAATTTCCCTAAACTATAGGACCATAAGTGGATGTGCCCTAGGCTCTGTTGCTTTGTTTCTTAGATGTTTCAGGAAACACCATACACTCCTCCAGAGTGGCTGTTGGCAATTTACATCCCGCTCATCAGCATAAGAAGGCTCCCAGTTCTCCATGCCTGTCCTGCCTTTCTGGATTTTACACTTTTTTCAGATGGCCCTTTTGACCGGGGGCAGTGAGACTTCATTGTAGTGCAGATTTCCTTTTCAACCTTGCTTGGTTGGCCAAAAATTGCGTATGCGTTTGTTCCTGAATATATTCAGGAACAAACGCATACGCACTTTTTGTCCAAGTGCATCATTGTGGACGTTCTGCCTCTTTTCCTATGCTTTACATGCAATTCCAGTCTACCTCCTGAAATCGGTTTCCTGCAATTTTGCCCCACTTTCAAGTCCTCTTGGCAGCCTTACTTCAATATATTTTTGGACGATAGCTGTCATTTATAACTCTGCAGGTTTGTGAATGACAGTGCCCCTGAGCTCCTTTCTTCAACTCGCTTTCTTGTGAGCTGGCCGCAACACCGCAGGATTGCTTCAGCCCCTAGTGTGGTTCCGGCACGGCACGCTGAGCGTTTGGTTAAATCCTCTTCCTGGTGGGAAATGAGAGTTAAATTTGCCCGTCCAGACACCTCCAGCTAGTCTCTCATTGGGTCTCCCTATTCCTGTTCATTTTACACAGAAATTGCAAACTGGGCCAAACTGGAGGTTAAAGGCACTGACTCTCCAAGTGGGGAGAGTGTTAGTAAAGCGTCTGGAATGTTGCACCCGAGTACCAGGGGACAAAAACTGAGACACATTTGAACACGTTTCCCGATCACACGGTGGATCATACTCTGGGTTCCACATGCATGTTTTAGCTGAGGAAGAATCCCTTAAACCTGGAGAGTTGAGACCCATGGAATGGGTACCATGCAATATGACTTCAAAGGGTCTGCATTTGCTCACCGAACCTCACCAATCCTATCACTGCTGTGTTTATGCCGTTGTACACACACCTGACTCTCTTTCGGACACATATAAATCCATAGGTTTTAAGATTCTTACTAGTCAGGTATATTCTTAGAGTTTAATATGTGGTGTTGAGACCACTTCGTTGAGCAAGGAGTAGCTCTTGTCTATTACATATTTGGCTTATGGAACGGTATGTGTGCCAATTTCAATCTCTGGTTTTATGCAGCACCCCAACTCCCCTTTCCCCTTAAGCAAGCATAAGTTGGTGTTCTACGTTTGAGACCCTGTTCTGTTTTGTAATTCAGTTCCTGTGTAGCCAAGTTTACATTCCATGTATTCGTGATATCTTATGATGTTTCTTTTTCTGTGTGACTTATTTCACTTAGAAACATCATACCTGAATCCACTCATTATGCTGCTATGGGTCTGCTGACATAGATTTCATTGCTGAGTGATAGTGCACTGTAAGTAAGTACCACAACTTCTTTATCCATTTTTCGCTTTCTGTGATATTGAACTTGTACTGTAAACGAGGTTCTTGTAAACAGAGGCGTCCCAATCTTTGGGGTGGGTGTGTCTTTTTGATTTTAATTTCCCTAAACTATAGGACCATAAGTGGATGTGCCCTAGGCTCTGTTGCTTTGTTTCTTAGATGTTTCAGGAAACACCATACACTTCTCCAGAGTGGCTGTTGGCAATTTACATCCCGCTCATCAGCATAAGAAGGCTCCCAGTTCTCCATGCCTGTCCTGCCTTTCTGGATTTTACACTTTTTTCAGATGGCCCTTTTGACCGGGGGCAGTGAGACTTCATTGTAGTGCAGATTTCCTTTTCAACCTTGCTTGGTTGGCCAAAAATTGCGTATGCGTTTGTTCCTGAATATATTCAGGAACAAACGCATACGCACTTTTTGGCCAAGTGCATCATTGTGGACGTTCTGCCTCTTTTCCTATGCTTTACATGCAATTCCAGTCTACCTCCTGAAATTGGTTTCCTGCAATTTTGCCCCACTTTCAAGTCCTCTTGGCAGCCTTACTTCAATATATTTTTGGACGATAGCTGTCATTTATAACTCTGCAGGTTTGTGAATGACAGTGCCCCTGAGCTCCTTTCTTCAACTCGCTTTCTTGTGAGCTGGCCGCAACACCGCAGGATTGCTTCAGCCCCTAGTGTGGTTCCGGCACGGCACGCTGAGCGTTTGGTTAAATCCTCTTCCTGGTGGGAAATGAGAGTTAAATTTGCCCGTCCAGACACCTCCAGCTAGTCTCTCATTGGGTCTCCCTATTCCTGTTCATTTTACACAGAAATTGCAAACTGGGCCAAATTGGAGGTTAAAGGCACTGACTCTCCAAGTGGGGAGAGTGTTAGTAAAGCGTCTGGAATGTTGCACCCGAGTACCAGGGGACAAAAACTGAGACACATTTGAACACGTTTCCCGATCACACGGTGGATCATACTCTGGGTTCCACATGCATGTTTTATCTGAGGGAAGAATCCCTTAAACGTGGAGAGTTGAGACCCATGGAATGGGTACCATGCAATATGACTTCAAAGGGTCTGCATTTGCTCACCGAACCTCACCAATCCTATCACTGCTGCGTTTATGCCGTTGTACACACACCTGACTCTCTTTCGGACACATATAAATCCATAGGTTTTAAGATTCTTACTAGTCAGGTATATTCTTAGAGTTTAATATGTGGTGTTGAGACCACTTCGTTGAGCAAGGAGTAGCTCTTGTCTATTACATATTTGGCTTATGGAACGGTATGTGTGCCAATTTCAATCTCTGGTTTTATGCAGCACCCCAACTCCCCTTTCCCCTTAAGCAAGCATAAGTTGGTGTTCTACGTTTGAGACCCTGTTCTGTTTTGTAATTCAGTTCCTGTGTAGCCAAGTTTACATTCCATGTATTCGTGATATCTTATGATGTTTCTTTTTCTGTGTGACTTATTTCACTTAGAAACATCATACCTGAATCCACTCATTATGCTGCTATGGGCCTGCTGACATAGATTTCATTGCTGAGTGATATTGCACTGTAAGTAAGTACCACAACTTCTTTATCCATTTTTCGCTTTCTGTGATATTGAACTTGTACTGTAAACGAGGTTCTTGTAAACAGAGGCGTCCCAATCTTTGGGGTGGGTGTGTCTTTTTGATTTTAATTTCCCTAAACTATAGGACCATAAGTGGATGTGCCCTAGGCTCTGTTGCTTTGTTTCTTAGATGTTTCAGGAAACACCATACACTTCTCCAGAGTGGCTGTTGGCAATTTACATCCCGCTCATCAGCATAAGAAGGCTCCCAGTTCTCCATGCCTGTCCTGCCTTTCTGGATTTTACACTTTTTTCAGATGGCCCTTTTGACCGGGGGCAGTGAGACTTCATTGTAGTGCAGATTTCCTTTTCAACCTTGCTTGGTTGGCCAAAAATTGCGTATGCGTTTGTTCCTGAATATATTCAGGAACAAACGCATACGCACTTTTTGGCCAAGTGCATCATTGTGGACGTTCTGCCTCTTTTCCTATGCTTTACATGCAATTCCAGTCTACCTCCTGAAATCGGTTTCCTGCAATTTTGCCCCACTTTCAAGTCCTCTTGGCAGCCTTACTTCAATATATTTTTGGACGATAGCTGTCATTTATAACTCTGCAGGTTTGTGAATGACAGTGCCCCTGAGCTCCTTTCTTCAACTCGCTTTCTTGTGAGCTGGCCGCAACACCGCAGGATTGCTTCAGCCCCTAGTGTGGTTCCGGCACGGCACGCTGAGCGTTTGGTTAAATCCTCTTCCTGGTGGGAAATGAGAGTTAAATTTGCCCGTCCAGACACCTCCAGCTAGTCTCTCATGGGTTCTCCCTATTCCTGTTTATGTTACGCAGAAATTGCAAACTGGGCCAAACAGGTGGTTAAAGGCACTGACTCTCCAAGTGGGGAGAGTGTTAGTAAAGAGTCTGGAATGTTGCACGTGAGTACCAGGGGATGAAAACTGAGACACATTTGAACACGTTTCCCGATCACACGGTGGATCATACTCTGGGTTCCACATGCATGTTTTAGCTGAAGAAAGAATCCCTTAAACCTGGAGAGTTGAGACCCATGTTATGGGTACCATGCAGTATGACTTCAAAGGGTCTGCATTTGCTCACCGAAGCTCACCAATGCTATCAGTGCTGCGCTTATGCCACTGTACACATGCTTGATTCTCTTTCGGAGATATATAAATCCATAGGTTTTAAGATTATTACTAGTCAGGTATATTCTTAGGCGTTTAATATGGAGTGTTGAGTCCACTCGTTGGGCAAGGAGTAGCTCTTGTCTATTACACATTTGGCTTATGGAACGGTATCGGTGCTCATTTCAATCTCTGGTTTTATGCAGCACCCCAACTCACCTTTCCCCTTAAGCAAGCATAAGTTGGTTTTCTACATTTGAGACCCTGTTCTGTTTTGTAATTCAGTTCCTGTGTAGCCAAGTTTACATTCCGTGTATTAGTGATATCTTATGATGTTTCTTTTTCTGTGTGCCTTATTTCACTTAGAATCATCGTACCTGAATCCGCTCATTATGTGGCTATGGGCCTGATGACATAGATTTCATTGCTGAGTGATATTGCATTGTACGTAAGTACCACAACTTCTTTATCCATTTTTCGCTTTCTGCGATATTGAACTTGTACCTTAAACGAGGTTCTTGTAAAAAGAGCAGTCCCAAACTTTGGGGTGGCTGTGTCTTTTTGATTTTAATAAGTGGAAGTGCCCTAGGCTCTGTTGCTTTGTTTTTTAGATGTTTCAGGAAACACCATACACTTCTCCAGAGTGGCTGTTGGCAATTTTCATCCCGCCCTTCAGCATAACAAAGCTCCCAGTTCTCCATGGCCTGTCTTGCCTTTCTGGATTTTACACTTTTTTCAGATGGCCCTTTTGACCAAGGGGCAGTGAGACTTCATTGTAGTGCAGATTTCCTTTGCAAGCTTGCTTGGTTGGCCAGAAAGGGCGTATGCGTTTCTTCCTGAATATATTCAGGAAAAAACGCATACGCTCTTTTTGGCCAAGTGCATGATTGTCGTTGTTCTGAGTCTTTTCATATGTTTTCAGTGCAATTCCAGTCTACCTCCTGAAATCGGTTTCCTGCAATTCTGCCTTGCTGTCAGTGCCTCTTCATAGTCTTACCTCAATATACTTTTGAAAAATAATTGGCCTTTATAACTCTGCAGGTTTTTGAATTGCAGTGGCCCTTAGTTCCATTTTTCAGCTCTTATTTTTGTGATATTTCCTCATATCCACAGGATTTCTTCAGGCCCTATTCTTCTTCTGGGGCGCCTTGCTGTGCCTTTGGTTAATTCTTCTTCCTATGTGAAATTAGAGTGACATGTGGCCATTGAAACCGCTACAGCTATTTTCTCACTGGTTCCCCCTATTCCCATTCATCCTCCGCACTAACTGCAGACTGTGCGATACCGGAACTTAAAGGCATTGACTCTCCATGTGGGGATGTTGTTAGTAAAGTGGCTGGAATGTTGATCCGGAGCCCCAGGAGAGGAAAATGAGGTGCGTTTTAGAAACCTTTCCCGATCATATGGTATACCATCTGCTGGATTTCCCATGCATGGTTTAGCTGTAGGAAGATTCCCTTCAACCTGGAGTGTTGGGACCCTTGGAATGAGTAGCATGAAGTATTGCATTAAACTTTCGGCAGTTGCTCACCAAAGCTCACCAATCCTCTCAGCCCCAAGTGTCCAGCCTTATGTCTTATCCAGCTGTGGGTTTATATGTGGTCATTCCAGGTTGCATCACAGCCCCTGAGCGAATTTTGTAAGAATTTTTCTCTCTTTCATTGTTTCTGCATTTTGGATTTAAAATTTATTTCTATAATGGGGTTTAGCTCATTTTCACTGCTGTGTTTGTGCCTCTCTGCACACACTTGATTCCCTTATGGAGATATATCAATACATGGGTTTTAAGATTCTTATTACTCAGATATATTTCTCTGTGGTGTATAGGGTGTGTTGAGGCCAGTTCATTGAGCAAGGTGTAGATCTTGTCTAATACCTATTTGGTTTATTGAACGGTATCTGTGCTAATTTCAAACTCTGGTTTTATGCATCACCCCACCTCTCCTTTCCCCTTAAGCTGACATAAGTGTGTTTTCTAAATGTGAGACACTGTTCTGTTTTGTAATTCATTTTTTGTGCAGCCATATTTATCCTCCCTCTATAAGTGATATCTTATGATATGTTTCTTTTTCTGTTTGACTTATTTCAAGTAGTATTATCGGACCTAAATCCACTCTTTATCCTTCTACTAGCCTTATTACATTGATTTCATGGTGAAGAGATATTCCATTGTACAGAAGTACCACATTTTCTTTATCCATTGTTCTCTTTCCTGAGATATTTAAGGTGTACTGAAGTTGAGGTTCTTGTAAACAGAGTAGCCCAAAACTGTGGTGTGCTTGTGTCTTGTTGATTTTTAGACTTCCCTAGATATACTCCCGTGATTGGAAGTGCCCTATGCTCTGTAGCTCTGTTTTTTAGATGATTTAGGAACCACCATAGACTTCTCCAGAGTGGCTCTCGGCAGTTCACACAATGTCCATCAGTGTATAAAGGCTCCCTGTTCTCCATGGCCTGTCCTGCCTTTCTGGATTTTACACTTTTTTCAGATGGCCCTTTTGACCGGGGGGGAGTGAGACTTCATTGTAGTGCAGATTTCCTTTGCAAGCTTGCTTGGTTGGCCAAAAAGGGCGTATGCGTTTGTTCCTGAATATATTCAGGAAAAAACGCATACGCCCTTTTTGGCCAAGTGCATCATTGTGGACGTTCTGCCTCTTTTCCTATGCTTTACATGCAATTCCAGTCTACCTCCTGAAATTGGTTTCCTGCAATTCTGCCCCGCTTTCAAGTCCTCTTGGCAGCCTTACTTCAATATATTTTTGGACGATAGCTGTCATTTATAACTCTGCAGGTTTGTGAATGACAGTGCCCCTGAGCTCCTTTCTTCAACTCGCTTTCTTGTGAGCTGGCCGCAACACCGCAGGATTGCTTCAGGCCCTAGTGTGGTTCCGGCACGGCACACTGAGCCTTTGGTTAATTCCTCTTCCTGGTGGGAAATGAGAGTTAAATTTGCCCGTCCAGACACCTCCAGCTAGTCTCTCATTGGTTCTCCGTATTCCTGTTCATTTTCCGCAGAAATTACAAACTGGGCCAAACAGGAGGTTAAAGGCACTGACTCTCCAAGTGGGGAGAGTGTTAGTAAAGTGTCTGGAATGTTGCACCCGAGTACCAGGGGACGAAGACTGAAACACATTTGAACACATTTCCCGATCACACGGTGGATCATACTCTGGGTTCCACATGCATGTGTTAGCTGAAGGAAGAATCCCTTAAACCTGGAGAGTTGAGACCCATGGAATGGGTACCATGCAATATGATTTCAAAGGGTCTGCATTTGCTCACCGAACCTCACCAATCCTATCACTACTGCGTTTATGCCGCTGTACACACGCTTGATTCTCTTTCGGAGACATATAAATCCATAGGTTTTCAGATTCTTACTAGTCAGGTATATTCTTAGGCGTTTAATATGGGGTGTTGAGTCCACTTCGTTGAGCAAGGAGTAGGTCTTGTCTATTACATATTTGGCTTATGGAAAGGTATCTGTGCTAATTTCAATCTCTGGTTTTATGCAGCACCCCAACTCACCTTTCCCCTTAAGCAAGCATAAGTTGGTTTTCTACATTGGAGACCCTGTTCTGTTTTGTAATTCAGTTCCTGTGTAGCCAAGTTTACATTCCGTGTAGTAGTGATATCTTATGATGTTTCTTTTTCTGTGTGACTTATTTCACTTAGAATCATCGTACCTGAATCCGCTCATTATGCTGCTATGGGCCTGATGACATAGATTTCATTGCGGAGTGATATTGCATTGTACGTAAGTACCACAACTTCTTTATCCATTTTTCGCTTTCTGTGATATTGAACTTGTACCGTAAACGAGGTTCTTGTAAACAGAGCCATCCCAAATTTTGGGGTGGCTGTGTCTTTTTGATTTTAAATTCCCTAAACTATAGGACCATAAGTGGAAGTGCCCTAGGCTCTGTTGCTTTGTTTTTTGGATGTTTCAGGAAACACCATACACTTCTCCAGAGTGGCTGTTGGCAATTTAAATCCCGCCCATCAGCATAACAAGCCTCCCAGTTCTCCATGACCTGTCCTGCATTTCTGGATTTTACACTTTTTTCAGATGGCCCTTTTGACCGGGTGGAAGTGAGACTTCATTGTAGTGCAGATTTCCTTTGCAAGCTTGCTTGGTTGGCCAAAAAGGGCGCATGCGTTTTTTCCTGAATATATTCAGGAAAAAACGCATGCGCCCTTTTTGGCCAAGTGCATCATTGTGGACGTTCTGCCTCTTTTCCTATGCTTTACATGCATTTCCAGTCTACCTCCTGAAATCGGTTTCCTGCAATTCTGCCCTGCTTTCAGTTCCTCTTGGCAGCCTTACTTCAATATATTTTTGGATGATAGCTGTCATTTATAACACTGCAGATTTGTGAATTACAGTGCCCCTGAGCTCCTTTCTTTAACTCGCTTTCTTGTGAGCTGGCTGCAACAGCGCAGGATTGCTTCAGGCCCTAGTGTTGTTCCGACATGGCACGCTGAGCCTTTGGTTAATTCCTCTTCCTGGTGGGAAATGAGAGTTAAATTTGCCCATCCAGACACCTCCAGCTAGTCTCTCATGGGTTCTCCCTATTCCTGTTCATTTTCTGCAGAAATTGCAAACTGGGCCAAACAGGAGGTTAAAGGCACTGACTCTCCAAGTGGGGAGAGTGTTAGTAAAGCTTCTGAAATGTTGCACCCGAGTACCAGGGGACGAAAACTGAGACACATTTGAACACATTTCCCGATCACACGGTGGATCATACTCTGGGTTCCACATGCATGTGTTAGCTGAACGAAGAATCCCTTAAACCTGGAGAGTTGAGACCCATGGAATGGGTACCATGTAATATGACTTTAAAGGGTCTGCATTTGCTCACCGAACCTCACCAATGCTATCACTACTGCGTTTATGTCGCTGTACACACGCTTGATTCTCTTTCGGAGACATATAAATCCATAGGTTTTCAGATTCTTACTAGTCAGGTATATTCTTAGGCGTTTAATATGGGGTGTTGAGTCCAATTCGTTGAGCAAGGAGTAGCTGTTGTCTATTATATATTTGGCTTATGGAACGGTATATGTGCTAATTTCAATCTCTGGTTTTATGCAGCACCCCAACTCACCTTTCCCCTTAAGCAAGAATAAGGTGGTTTTCTTTATTGGAGACCCTGTTCTGTTTTGTAATTCAGTTCCTGTGTAGCCAAGTTTACATTCCTTGTATTAGTGATATCTTATGATGTTGCTTTTTCTGTGTGACTTATTTCACTTAGAATCATCGTACCTGAATCAACTCATTATGCTGCTATGGGCATGATGACATAGATTTCATTGTTGAGTGATATTGCATTGTACGTAAGAAGCACAACTTCTTTATCCATTTTTCGCTTTCTGCGATATTGAACTTGTCCCGTAAACGAGGTTCTTGTAAACAGAGCCGTCCCAAACTTTGGGGTGGCTGTGTGTTTTTGATTTTAATTTCCGTAAGCTATAGGACCATAAGTGGAAGTGCCCTAGGCTCTGTTGCTTTGTTTTTTGGATGTTTCAGGAAACACCATACATTTCTCCAGAGTGGCTGTTGCAATTTACATCCCGCCCATCAGCATAACAAGTTTCCCAGTTCTCCATGGCCTGTCCTGACTTTCTGGATTTTACACTTTTTTCAGATGGCCCTTTTGACCGGGGGGCAGTGAGGCTTCATTGTAGTGCAGATTTCCTTTGTAAGCTTGCTTGGTTGGCCAAAAAGGGCATATGCGTTTTTTCCTGAATATATTCTGGAAAAAACGCATACGCCCTTTTTGGCCAAGAGCATCATTGTGGACGTTCTGCCTCTTTTCCTATGCTTTACATGCAATTCCAGTCTACCTCCTGAAATCGGTTTCCTGCAATTCTGCCCCGCTTTCAAGTCCTCTTGGCAGCCTTACTTCAATATATTTTTGGACGATAGCTGTCATTTATAACTCTGCAGGTTTGTGAATGACAGTGCCCCTGAGCTCCTTTCTTCAACTCGCTTTCTTGTGAGCTGGCCGCAACACCGCAAGATTGCTTCAGGCCCTAATATGGTTCCAGCATGGCACGCTGAGCCTTTGGTTAATTCCTCTTCCTGGTGGGAAATGAGAGTTAAATTTGCCCGTCCAGTCACCTCTAGCTAGTCTCTCATTGGTTCACCCTATTCCTGTTCATTTTCCGCAGAAATTGCAAACTGGGCCAAACAGGAGTTTAAAGGCACTGACTCTCCAAGTGGGGAGAGTGTTAATAAAGCGTCTGGAATTTTGCACCCGAGTACCAGGGGACAAAAACTGAGACACCTTTGAACACGTTTCCTGATCACACGGTGGTTCATACCCTGAGTTCCACATGCATGTTTTAGCTGAAGGAAGAATACTTAAACCTGGAGGGTTGAGACCTATGGAATGGTTACCATGCACTATCATTTCAAAGGGTCTACATTTGCTCACCGAGCCTCACCCATCCTATCACTGCTGCGTTTATGCTGCTGTACACTCGATTGATTCTCTTTCGGAGACATATCAATCCATAGGTTTTCAGATTCTTACTAGTCAGGTATATTCTTAGGCGTTTAATATGGGGTGTTGAGTCCACTTCGTTGAGCAACGAGCAGCTATTGTCTATTACATATTTGGCTTATGGAACGGTATCTGTGCTAATTTCAATCTCTTGTTTTATGCAGCACCCCAACTCACCTTTCCCCTTAAGCAAGCATAAGTTGGTTTTCTACATTTGAGACACTGTTACGTTTTGTAATTCAGTTCCTGTGTAGCCAAGTTTACATTCCGTGTAGTAGTGATATCTTATGATGTTTCTTTTTCTGTGTGACTTATTTCACTTAGAATCATCGTACCTGAATCCACTCATTATGCTGCTATGGGCCTGATGACATAGATTTCATTGCTGAGTGATATTGCATTGTACGTAAGTACCACAACTTCTTTATCCGTTTTTCGCTTTCTGTGATATTGAACTTGTACCGTAAACGATTTTCCTGTAAAGAGAGCCATCCCAAACTTTGGGGTGGCTGTGTCTTTTTGATTTTAATTTCCCTAAGCTATAGGACCATAAGTGGAAGTGCCCTAAGCTCTGTTGCTTTGTTTTTTAGATGTTTCAGGAAACACCATACACTTCTCCAGAGTGGCTGTTGGCAATTTACATCCCGCCCATGAGCATAACAAGGCTCCCAGTTCTCCATGGCTTGTCCTGCCTTTCTGGATTTTACACTTTTTTCAGATGGCCCTTTTGACCGGGGGGAAGTGAGACTTCATTGTAGTGCAGATTTCCTTTGCAAGCTTGCTTGATTGGCCAAAAAGGGCGTATGCGTTTTTTCCTGAATATATTCAGGAAAAAATGCATACACCCTTTTTGGCCAAGTGCATCATTGTGGACGTTCTGCCTCTTTTCCTATGCTTTACATGCAATTCCAGTCTACCTCCTGAAATCGGTTTCCTGCAATTCTGCCCCGCTTTCAATTCCTCTTGGTAGCCTTACTTCAATATATTTTTGTTCGATAGCTGTCATTTATAACTCTGCAGATTTGTGATTGACAGTGCCCCTGAGCTCCTTTCTTCAACTCGCTTTCTTGTGAGCTGGCCGCAACACCGCAGGATTGCTGCAGGCCCTAGTGTAGTTCCGGCACGGCACGCTGAGCCTTTGGTTAATTCCTCTTACTGGTGGGAAATGAGAGTTAAATTTGCCCGTCCAGACACCTCCAGCTAGTCTCTCATTGGTTCTCCCTAATCCTGTCCATCTTCCACAGAAATTGCAAACTGGGCCAAACAGGAGGTTAAAGGCACTGACTCTCCAAGTGGGGAGAGTGTTATTAAAGTGTCTGGAATGTTGCACCCGAGTACCAGGGGACGAAACCTGAGACACGTTTGAACACGTTTCCGGATCACACGGTGGATCATACTCTGGGTTCCACATGCATGTTTTAGCTGAAGGAAGAATCCCTTAAACCTGCAGAGTTGAGACCCATGGAATGGGTACCATGCAATATGACTTCAAAGGGTCTGCATTTGCTCACCGAACCTCACCAATCCTATCACTGCTGCATTTATGCCGCTGTACACACGCTTGATTCTCTTTCGGAGACATATAAATCCATAGGTTTTAAGATTCTTACTAGTGAGGTATATTCTTAGGCGTTTAATATGTGGTGTTGAGTCCACATCGTTGAGCAAGGAGTAGCTCTTGTCTATTACATATTTGGCTTATGGAACGGTATCTGTGCTACTTTCAATCTCTGGTTTTATGCAGCATCCCAACTCACGTTTCCCCTTAAGCAAGCATAAGTTGGTTTTCTACATTTGAGAACCTGTTCTGTTTTGTAATTCAATTCCTGTGTAGCCAAGTTTACATTCCGTGTATTAGTGATATCTTATGATGTTTCTTTTTCTGTGTGACTTATTTCACTTAGAATCATCGTACCTGAATCCACTCATTATGCTGCGACGGGCCTGATGACATAGATTTCATTGCTGAGTGATATTGCATTGTACATAAGTACCACAACTTCTTTATCCATTTTTCGCTTTCTGTGATATTGAACTTGTACCGTAAACGAGGTTCTTGTAAACAGAGCCGTCCCAAACTTTGGGGTGGCTGTGTCCTTTTGATTTTAATTTCCCTAAGCTATAGGACCATAAGTGGAAGGGCCCTAGGCTCTGTTGCTTTGTTTTTTAGATGTTTCAGGAAACACCATACACTTCTCCAGAGTGGCTGTTGGCAATTTACATCCCGCCCATCAGCATAACAAGGCTCCCAGTTCTCCATGGCCTGTGCTGCCTTTCTGGATTTTACACTTTTTTCAGAAGGCCCTTTTGACCGGGGGGAAGTGAGACTTCATTGTAGTGCAGATTTCTTTGCAAGCAAGCTTGGTTGGCCAAAAAGTGCGTATGCATTTTTTTCTGAATAAATTCAGGAATAAACGCATATGCAATAATTGCCCAAGTGCATCATTGTGGATGTTCTGCCTCTTTTCCTATGCTTTAAATGCATTTCCAGTCTACCTCCTGAAATCGGTTTCCTGAAATTCTGCCCCACTTTCAAGTCCTCTTGGCAGCCTTCCTTCAATATATTTTTGGACGATAGCTGTCATTTATAACTATGCACGTTTGTGAATTACAGTGCCCCTGAGCTCCTTTCTTCAACTCGCTTCCTTGTGATCTAGCCACAACACCGCAGGATTGCTTCAGACTGTAGTGTGGTTCCGGCACGGCACGCTGAGCCTTTGGTTAATTCCTCTTCCTGGTGGGAAATGAGAGTTAAATTTGCCCGTCCAGACACCTCCAGCTAGTCTCTCATTGGTTCTCCCTATTGCTGTTCATCTTCTGCAGAAATTGCAAACTGGGCCAAACAGGAGGTTAAACGCACGGACTCTCTAAGTGGCGAGAGTGTTAGTAAAGCATCTGGAATGTTGCACCCGAGTACCAGGGGACAAAAACTGAGACACATTTGAACACGTTTCCTGATCACACGGTGGATCATACTCTGGGTTCCACATGCATGTGTTAGCTGAAGGAAGAATCCCTTAAACCTGGAGAGTTGAGACCCTTGGAATGGGTACCATGCAGTATGACTTCAGAGGGTCTGCATTTGCTCACCGAACCTCACCAGTCCTATCACTGCTGCGTTTATGCCGCTGTACACACGCTTGATTTTCTTTCGGAGACATATCAATCCATAGGTTTTAAGATTCTTACTAGTCAGGTATATTCTTAGGCGTTTAATATGGGGTGTTGAGTCCACTTCGTTGAGCAAGGAGTAGCTCTTGTCTATTACATATTTGGCTTATAAAACGGTATCTGTGCTAATTTCAATCTCTGGTTTTATGCAGCACCCCAACTCACCTTTCCCCTTAAGCAAGCATAAGTTGGTTTTCTACATTTGAGACACTGTTCTGTTTTGTAATTCAGTTCCTGTGTAGCCAAGTTTACATTCCGTGTATTAGTGATATCTTATGATGTTTCTTTTTCTGTGTGACTTATTTCACTTAGAATCATCGTACCTGAATCCACTCATTATGCTGCTACGGGCCTGATGACATAGATTTCATTGCTGAGTGATATTGCATTGTACGTAAGTACCACAACTTCTTTATCCATTTTTTGCTTTCTGTGATATTGAACTTGTACCGTAAAGGAGGTTCTTGTAAACAGAGCCGTCCCAAACTTTGGGGTGGCTGTGTCTTTTTGATTTTAATTTCCCTAAGCTATAGGACCATAAGTGGAAGGGCCCTAGGCTCTGTTGCTTTGTTTTTTAGATGTTTCAGGAAACACCATACACTTCTCCAGAGTGGCTGTTGGCAATTTACATCCCGCCCATCAGCATAACAAGGCTCCCAGTTCTCCATGGCCTGTGCTGCCTTTCTGGATTTTACACTTTTTTCAGAAGGCCCTTTTGACCGGGGGGAAGTGAGACTTCATTGTAGTGCAGATTTCTTTGCAAGCAAGCTTGGTTGGCCAAAAAGTGCGTATGCATTTTTTTCTGAATAAATTCAGGAATAAACGCATATGCAATAATTGCCCAAGTGCATCATTGTGGACGTTCTGCCTCTTTTCCTATGCTTTAAATGCATTTCCAGTCTACCTCCTGAAATCGGTTTCCTGAAATTCTGCCCCACTTTCAAGTCCTCTTGGCAGCCTTCCTTCAATATATTTTTGGACGATAGCTGTCATTTATAACTATGCACGTTTGTGAATTACAGTGCCCCTGAGCTCCTTTCTTCAACTCGCTTCCTTGTGATCTAGCCACAACACCGCAGGATTGCTTCAGACTGTAGTGTGGTTCTGGCATGGCACGCTGAGCCTTTGGTTAATTCCTCTTCCTGGTGGGAAATGAGAGTTAAATTTGCCCGTCCAGACACCTCCAGCTAGTCTCTCATTGGTTCTCCCTATTGCTGTTCATCTTCTGCAGAAATTGCAAACTGGGCCAAACAGGAGGTTAAACGCACGGACTCTCTAAGTGGCGAGAGTGTTAGTAAAGCATCTGGAATGTTGCACCCGAGTACCAGGGGACAAAAACTGAGACACATTTGAACACGTTTCCTGATCACACGGTGGATCATACTCTGGGTTCCACATGCATGTGTTAGCTGAAGGAAGAATCCCTTAAACCTGGAGAGTTGAGACCCTTGGAATGGGTACCATGCAGTATGACTTCAGAGGGTCTGCATTTGCTCACCGAACCTCACCAGTCCTATCACTGCTGCGTTTATGCCGCTGTACACACGCTTGATTTTCTTTCGGAGACATATCAATCCATAGGTTTTAAGATTCTTACTAGTCAGGTATATTCTTAGGCGTTTAATATGGGGTGTTGAGTCCACTTCGTTGAGCAAGGAGTAGCTCTTGTCTATTACATATTTGGCTTATAAAACGGTATCTGTGCTAATTTCAATCTCTGGTTTTATGCAGCACCCCAACTCACCTTTCCCCTTAAGCAAGCATAAGTTGGTTTTCTACATTTGAGACACTGTTCTGTTTTGTAATTCAGTTCCTGTGTAGCCAAGTTTACATTCCGTGTATTAGTGATATCTTATGATGTTTCTTTTTCTGTGTGACTTATTTCACTTAGAATCATCGTACCTGAATCCACTCATTATGCTGCTACGGGCCTGATGACATAGATTTCATTGCTGAGTGATATTGCATTGTACGTAAGTACCACAACTTCTTTATCCATTTTTTGCTTTCTGTGATATTGAACTTGTACCGTAAAGGAGGTTCTTGTAAACAGAGCCGTCCCAAATTTTGGGGTGACTGTGTCTTTTTGATTTTAATTTCCCTAAGCTATAGGACCATAAGTGGAAGGGCCCTAGGCTCTGTTGCTTTGTTTTTTAGATGTTTCAGGAAACACCATACACTTCTCCAGAGTGGCTGTTGGCAATTTACATCCCGCCCATCAGCATAACAAGGCTCCCAGTTCTCCATGGCCTGTGCTGCCTTTCTGGATTTTACACTTTTTTCAGAAGGCCCTTTTGACCGGGGGGAAGTGAGACTTCATTGTAGTGCAGATTTCTTTGCAAGCAAGCTTGGTTGGCCAAAAAGTGCGTATGCATTTTTTTCTGAATAAATTCAGGAATAAACGCATATGCAATAATTGCCCAAGTGCATCATTGTGGACGTTCTGCCTCTTTTCCTATGCTTTAAATGCATTTCCAGTCTACCTCCTGAAATCGGTTTCCTGAAATTCTGCCCCACTTTCAAGTCCTCTTGGCAGCCTTCCTTCAATATATTTTTGGACGATAGCTGTCATTTATAACTATGCACGTTTGTGAATTACAGTGCCCCTGAGCTCCTTTCTTCAACTCGCTTCCTTGTGATCTAGCCACAACACCGCAGGATTGCTTCAGACTGTAGTGTGGTTCCGGCACGGCACGCTGAGCCTTTGGTTAATTCCTCTTCCTGGTGGGAAATGAGAGTTAAATTTGCCCGTCCAGACACCTCCAGCTAGTCTCTCATTGGTTCTCCCTATTGCTGTTCATCTTCTGCAGAAATTGCAAACTGGGCCAAACAGGAGGTTAAACGCACGGACTCTCTAAGTGGCGAGAGTGTTAGTAAAGCATCTGGAATGTTGCACCCGAGTACCAGGGGACAAAAACTGAGACACATTTGAACACGTTTCCTGATCACACGGTGGATCATACTCTGGGTTCCACATGCATGTGTTAGCTGAAGGAAGAATCCCTTAAACCTGGAGAGTTGAGACCCTTGGAATGGGTACCATGCAGTATGACTTCAGAGGGTCTGCATTTGCTCACCGAACCTCACCAGTCCTATCACTGCTGCGTTTATGCCGCTGTACACACGCTTGATTTTCTTTCGGAGACATATCAATCCATAGGTTTTAAGATTCTTACTAGTCAGGTATATTCTTAGGCGTTTAATATGGGGTGTTGAGTCCACTTCGTTGAGCAAGGAGTAGCTCTTGTCTATTACATATTTGGCTTATAAAACGGTATCTGTGCTAATTTCAATCTCTGGTTTTATGCAGCACCCC
This sequence comes from Orcinus orca, assembly GCF_937001465.1. Lineage (NCBI taxonomy): Eukaryota > Metazoa > Chordata > Mammalia > Artiodactyla > Delphinidae > Orcinus > Orcinus orca. Next base: position 61,092,713 of record NC_064562.1, on the reverse strand, counting down.
AACTCACCTTTCCCCTTAAGCAAGCATAAGTTGGTGTTCTACATTTGAGACCCTGTTCTGTTTTGTAATTCAGTTCCTGTGTAGCCAAGTTTACATTCCGTGTATTAGTGATATCTTATGATGTTTCTTTTTCTGTGTGACTTATTTCACTTAGAATCATTGTACCTGAATCCACTCATTATGCTGCTACGGGCCTGATGACATAGATTTCATTGCTGAGTGATATTGCATTGTACGTAAGTACCACAACTTCTTTATCCATTTTTTGCTTTCTGTGATATTGAACTTGTACCGTAAAGGAGGTTCTTGTAAACAGAGCCGTCCCAAATTTTGGGGTGACTGTGTCTTTTTGATTTTAATTTCCCTAAGCTATAGGACCATAAGTGGAAGTGCCCTAGGCTCTGTTGCTTTGTTTTTTAGATGTTTCAGGAAACAGCATACACTTCTCCAGAGTGGCTGTTGGCAAATTACATCCCGCCCATCAGCATAACAAGGCTCCTAGTTCTCCATGGCCTGTGCTGCCTTTCTGGATTTTACACTTTTTTCAGATGGCCCTTTTGACCGGGGGGCAGTGAGACTTCATTGTAGTGCAGATTTCCTTTTCAAGCTTGCTTGGTTGGCCAAAAAGGGCGTATGCGTTTTTTCCTGAATATATTCAGGAAAAAACGCATACGCCCTTTCTGGCCAAGTGCATCATTGTGGACGTTCTGCCTCTTTTCCTATGCTTTACATGCAATTCCAGTCTACTTCCTGAAATCGGTTTCCTGCAATTCTGCCCCGTTTTCAAGTCGTCTTGGAAGCCTTACTTCAATATATTTTTGCACGATAGCTGTCATTTATAACTCTGCAGGTTTGTGAATGACAGTGCCCCTGAGCTCCTTTCCTCAACTTGCTTTCTTGTGAGCTGGCCACAACACCACAGGATTGCTTAAGGCTCCAGTGTGGTTCTGGCATGGCACGCTGAGCCTTTGGTTAATTCCTCTTCCTGGTGGGAAATGAGAGTTAAATTTGCCCGTCCAGACACCTCCAGCTAGTCTCTCATTGGTTCTCCCTATTCCTGTTCATTTTCCGCAGAAATTGCAAACTGGGCCAAACAGGATTTTAAAGGCACTGACTCTCCAAGTGGGGAGAGTGTTAGTAAAACGTCTGGAATGTTGCACCCGAGTGCCAGGGGACGAAAACTGAGACACATTTGAACACGATTCCCGATCACATGGTGGATCATACTCTGGGTACCACATGCATGTTTATGCTGAAGGAAGAAACCCTTAAACCTGGAGAGTTGAGACACATGGAATGGGTACCATGCAATATGATTTCAAAGGGTCAGCATTTGCTTACCGAACCTCACCAATCCTATCACTGCTGCGTTTATGCCGCTGTACACACGCTTGAATCTCTTTCAGAGACATATAAATCATTAGGTTTTAAGATTCTTACTAGTCAGGTATATTATTAGGTGTTTAATATGGGATGTTGAGTCCAGTTCATTGAGCAAGGAGTAGCTCTTGTCTATTACATATTTGGCTTATGGAACGGTATCTGTGCTAATTTCAATCTCTGGTTTTATGGAGCACCCCAACTCTCCTTTCCCCTTAAGCAAGCATAAGTTGGTTTTCTACATTTGAGACCCTGTTCTGTTTTCTAATTCAGTTTCTGTGTAGCCAAGTTTATATTCCATGTATTAGTGATATCTTATGATGTTTCTTTTTCTGTGTGACTTATTTCACTTAGAATCATCATACCTGAATCCACTCATTATGCTGTTATGGGCCTGATGACATAGATTTCATTGCTGTGTGATATTGCATTGTACGTAAGTACCACAACTTCTTTATCCATTTTTCGCTTTCTGTGATATTGAACTTGTACCGTAAACGAGGTTCTTGTAAACAGAGCCATCCCAAACTTTGGGGTGGCTGTGTCTTTTTTATTTTAATTTCCCTAAGCTATAGGACCATAAGTGGAAGTGCCCTAGGCTCTGTTGCTTTGTTTTTTAGATGTTTCAGGAAACACCATACACTTCTCCAGAGTGGCTGTTGGCAATTTACATCCCGCCCATCAGCATAACATGGCTCCCAGTTCTCCATGGCCTGTCCTGCCTTTCTGGATTTTACACTTTTTTCAGATGGCCCTTTTGACCGTGGGGCAGTGAGACTTCATTGTAGTGCAGATTTCTTTGCAAGCTTGCTTGGTTGGCCAAAAAGCGCGTATGCGTTTTTTTCTGAATATGTTCAGGAGAAAACGCATATGCCGTTTTTGGCCAAGTTATCATTGTGGACGTTCTGCCTCTTTTCCTATGCTTTACATGCAATTCCAGTCTACCTCCTGAAATCGGTTTCCTACAATTCTGCCCCGCTTTCAAGTCCTCTTGGAAGCCTTACTTCAATATATTTTTGGACGATAGCTGTCATTTATAACTCTGCAGGTTTGTGAATGACAGTGCCCCTGAGCTCCTTTCTTCAACTCGCTTTCTTGTGAGCTGGCCGCAACACCGCATGATGGTTTCAGGCCCTAGTGTGGTTCCGGCATGGCACGCTGAGCCTTTGGTTAATTCCTCTTCCTGGTGGGAAATGAGAGTTAAATTTGCCCGTCCAGACACCTCCAGCTAGTCTCTCATTGGTTCTCCCTATTCCTGTTCATTTTCCGCAGAAATTGCAAACTGGGCCAAACAGGAGGTTAAAGGCACTGACTCTCCAAGTGGGGAGAGTGTTAGTAAAGCGTCTGGAATGTTGCACCCGACAACCAGGGGACGAAAACTGAGACACATTTGAACACGTTTCCCGATCACATGGTGGATCATACTCTGGGTTCCACATGCATGTATTAGCTGAAGGAAGAATCCCTTAAACGTGGAGAGTTGAGACCCATGGAATGGGTACCATGCAATATGACTTCAAAGGGTCTGCATTTGCTCACCGAACCTCACCAATCCTATCACTGCTGCGTTTATGCCGCTCAACACACACTTGATTCTCTTTGGGTGACATATAAATCCTTAGGTTTTAAGATTCTTACTAGTCAGGTATATTCTTAGGCGTTTAATATGGGGTGTTGAGTCCACTTCGTTGAGCAAGGAGTAGCTCTTGTCTATTACATATTTGGCTTATGGAACGGTATCTGTGCTAATTTCAATCTCTGGTTTTATGCAGCACCCCAACTCACCTTTCCCTATATGCAAGCATAAGTTGGTGTTCTATATTTGAGACCCTGTTCTGTTTTGTAATTCTGTTCCTGTGTAGCCAAGTTTACATTCCGTGTATTAGTGATATCTTATGATGTTTCTTTTTCTGTGTGACTTATTTCACTTAGAATCATCGTACCTGAATCCACTCATTATGCTGCGACAGGCCTGATGACATAGATTTCATTGCTGAGTGATATTGCATTGTACGTAAGTACCACAACTTCTTTATCCATTTTTCGCTTTGTGTGATATTGAACTTGTACCGTAAATGAGGTTCTTGTAAACAGAGCCATCCCAAACTTGGGGTGGCTGTGTGTTTTTGATTTTAATTTCCCTAAGCTATAGGACCATAAGTGGAAGTGCCCTAGGCTCTGTTGCTTTGTTTTTTGCATGTTTCAGGAAACACCATACACTTCTCCAGAGTGGCTGTTGGCAATTTACATCCCGCCCATCAGCATAACAAGGCTCCCAGTTCTCCATGGCCTGTCCTCCCTTTCTGGATTTTACACTTTTTTAAGATGGTCCTTTTGACCGGGGGGCAATGATACTTCTTTGTAGTGCAGATTTCCTTTGCAAGCTTGCTTGCTTGGCCAAAAAGGGCGTATGCCTTTTTTCCTGAATATATTCAGGAAAAAATGCATACGCACTTTCTGGCCAAGTGCATCATTGTGGACGTTCTGCCTCTTTTCCTATGCTTTACATGCAATTCCAGTCTACCTCCTGAAATCGGTTTCCTGCAATTCTGCCCCGCTTTCAAGTCCTCTTGGCAGCCTTACTTCAATATATTTTTGGACGATAGCTGTCATTTATAACTCTGCAGGTTTGTGAATTACAGTGCCCCTGAGCTCCTTTCTTCAACTCTCTTCCTTGTGAGCTGGCCGCAACAGCGCAGGATTGCTTCAGGCCCTAGTGTGGTTCCGGCACGGCACGCTGAGCCTTTGGTTAATTCCTCTTCCTGGTGGGAAATGAGAGTTAAATTTGCCCGTCCAGACACCTCCAGCTAGTCTCTCATTGGGTCTCCCTATTCCTGTTCATTCTCCGCAGAAATTGCAAACTGGACCAAACAGCAGGTTCAAGGCACTGACTCTCCAAGTGGGGAGAGTGTTAGTAAAGCGTCTGGAATGTTGCACCCGAGTACCAGGGGACGAAAACTGAGACACATTTGAACACGTTTCCCGATCACATGGTGGATCATACTCTGGGTTCCACATGCATGTTTTAGCTGAAGGAAGAATCCCTTAAACCTGGAGAGTTGAGACCCATGGAATGGGTACCATGCAATATGACTTCAGAGGGTCTGCATTTGCTCACCGAACTTCATCAATCCTGTCACTGGTGCGTTTATGCCGCTGTACACACGCTTGATTCTCTTTCGGAGACATATAAATCCATAGGTTTTAAGATTCTTTCTAGTCAGGTATATTCTTAGGCGTTTAATATGGGGTGTTGAGTCCACTTCGTTGAGCAAGGAGTAGCTCTTGTCTATTACATATTTGGCTTATGGAACAGTATCTGTGCTAATTTCAATCTCTGGTTTTATGCAGCACCCCAACTCACCTTTCCCCTTAAGCAAGCATAAGTTGGTGTTCTACGTTTGAGACCCTGTTCTGTTTTGTAATTCAGTTCCTGGGTAGCCAAGTTTACATTCCGTGTAGTAGTGATATCTTATGATGTTTCTTTTTCTGTGTGACTTATTTCACTTAGAATCATCGTACCTGAATCCACTCATTATGCTGCTACGGGCCTGATGACATAGATTTCAATGCTGAGTGATATTGCATTGTACGTAAGTACCACAACTTCTTTATCCATTTTTCACTTTCTGTGATTTTGAACTTGTACCGTAAACGAGGTTCTTGTAAACAGAGCCGTCCCAAACTTTGGGGTGGCTGTGTCTTTTTGATTTTAATTTCCCTAAGCTATAGGACCATAAGTGGAAGTGCCCTAGGCTCTGTTGCTTTGTTATTTGGATGTTTCAGGAAACACCATACACTTCTCCAGAGTGGCTGCTGACAATTTACATCCTGCCCATCAGCATAACAAGGCTCCCAGTTCTCCATGGCCTGTGCTGCCTTTCTGGATTTTACACTTTTTTCAGTTGGCCCTTTTGACCGGTGGGAAGTGAGACTTCATTGTAGTGCAGATTTCCTTTGCAAGCAAGCTTGGTTGGCCAAAAAGGGCATATGCATTTTTTTCTGAATATATTCGGGATAAAACGCATACGCTCTTTTTGGCCAATTGCATCATTGTGGACGTTCTGCCTCTTTTCCTATGCTTTAAATGCATTTCCAGTCTACCTCCTTAAATCGGTTTCCTGAAATTCTGCCCCACTTTCAAGTCCTCTTGGCAGCCTTACTTCAATATATTTTTGGACAATAGCTGTCATTTATAACTCTGCAGGTTCGTGAATTACAGTGCCCCTGAGCTCCTTTCTTCAACTCGCTTTCTTGTGAGCTGGCAACAACACCGCAGGATTGCTTCAGGCCCTAGTGTTGTTCCGGCACGGCATGCTGAGCCTTTGGTTAATTCCACTTCCTGGTGGGAAATGAGAGTTAAATTTGCCCGTCCAGACACCTCCAGCTACTCTTTCATTGCTTCTTCCTATTCCTGTTCATTTTCTGCAGAAATTGCAAATTGGGCCAAACAGGAGATTCAAGGCACTGTCTCTCCAAGTGGGGAGAGTGTTAGTAAAGCGTGTGGAATGTTGCACCCGAGTACCAGGGGACGAAAACTGAGACACATTTGAACACGTTTCCCGATCACACGGAGGATCATACTCTGGGTTACACATGCATGTTTTAGCTAAAGGAAGAATACCTTAAACTTGGAGAGTTGAGACCCATGGAATGGGTACCATGCAATATGACTTCAACGGGTCTGCATTTGCTCACCGAACCTCACCAATCCTATCACTGCTGCATTTATGTCGCTGTACACATGCTTGATTCTCTTTCAGAGACATATAAATCCATAGGTTTTAAGATTCTTACTAGTCAGGTATATTCTTAGGCGTTTAATATGGGGTGTTGAGTCCACTTCGTTGAGCAAGGAGTAGCTCTTGTCTATTACATATTTGGCTTATGGAACAGTATCTGTGCTAATTTCAATCTCTGGTTTTATGCAGCGCCCCAACTCACCTTTCCCCTTAAGCAAGCATAAGTTGGTGTTCTACGTTTGAGACCCTGTTCTGTTTTGTAATTCAGTTCCTGGGTAGCCAAGTTTACATTCCGTGTAGTAGAGATATCTTATGATGTTTCTTTTTCTGTGTGACTTATTTCACTTAGAATCATCGTACCTGAATCCACTCATTATGCTGCTACGGGCCTGATGACATAGATTTCAATGCTGAGTGATATTGCATTGTACGTAAGTACCACAACTTCTTTATCCATTTTTCACTTTCTGTGATTTTGAACTTGTACCGTAAACGACGTTCTTGTAAACAGAGCCGTCCCAAACTTTGGGGTGGCTGTGTCTTTTTGATTTTAATTTCCCTAAGCTATAGGACCATAAGTGGAAGTGCCCTAGGCTCTGTTGCTTTGTTATTTGGATGTTTCAGGAAACACCATACACTTCTCCAGAGTGGCTGCTGGCAATTTACATCCTGCCCATCAGCATAACAAGGCTCCCAGTTCTCCATGGCCTGTGCTGCCTTTCTGGATTTTACACTTTTTTCAGTTGGCCCTTTTGACCGGGGGGAAGTGAGACTTCATTGTAGTGCAGATTTCCTTTGCAAGCAAGCTTGGTTGGCCAAAAAGGGCATATGCATTTTTTTCTGAATATATTCGGGATAAAACGCATACGCTCTTTTTGGCCAATTGCATCATTGTGGACGTTCTGCCTCTTTTCCTATGCTTTAAATGCATTTCCAGTCTACCTCCTTAAATCGGTTTCGTGAAATTCTGCCCCACTTTCAAGTCCTCTTGGCAGCCTTACTTCAATATATTTTTGGACGATAGCTGTCATTTATAACTCTGCAGGTTTGTGAATTACAGTGCCCCTGAGCTCCTTTCTTCAACTCGCTTTCTTGTGAGCTGGCAACAACACCGCAGGATTGCTTCAGGCCCTAGTGTTGTTCCGGCACGGCACGCTGAGCCTTTGGTTAATTCCACTTCCTGGTGGGAAATGAGAGTTAAATTTGCCCGTCCAGACACCTCCAGCTACTCTTTCATTGCTTCTTCCTATTGCTGTTCATTTTCCGCAGAAATTGCAAATTGGGCCAAACAGGAGGTTCAAGGCACTGTCTCTCCAAGTGGGGAGAGTGTTAGTAAAGCGTGTGGAATGTTGCACCCGAGTACCAGGGGACGAAAACTGAGACACATTTGAACACGTTTCCCGATTACACGGAGGATCATACTCTGGGTTACACATGCATGTTTTAGCTGAAGGAAGAATACCTTAAACTTGGAGAGTTGAGACCCATGGAATGGGTACCATGCAATATGACTTCAACGGGTCTGCATTTGCTCACCGAACCTCACCAATCCTATCACTGCTGCATTTATGTCGCTGTACACATGCTTGATTCTCTTTCAGAGACATATAAATCCATAGGTTTTAAGATTCTTACTAGTCAGGTATATTCTTAGGCGTTTAATATAGGGTGTTGAGTCCACTGCGTTGAGCAAGGAGTAGCTCTTGTCTATTACATATTTGGCTTATGGAACGGTATCTGTGTTAATTTCAATCTGTGGTTTTATGCAGCACCCCAACTCACCTTTCCCCTTAAGCAAGCATAAGTTGGTGTTCTGCATTTGAGACCCTCTTCTGTTTTGAAATTCAGTTCCTGTGTAGCCAAGTTTACATTCCGTGTATTAGTGATATCTTATGGTGTTTCTTTTTCTGTGTGACTTATTTCACTTAGAATCATCGTACCTGAATCCACACATTATGCTGCTACGGGCCTGATGACATAGATTTCATTGCTGAGTGATATTGCATTGTACGTAAGTACCACAACTTCTTTATCCATTTTTCGCTTTCTGTGATATCGAACTTGTACCGTACACGAGGTTCTTGTAAACAGAGTTGTCCCAAACTTTGGGGTAGCTGTGTCTTTTTGATTTTAATTTCCCTAAGCTATAGGACCATAAGTGGAAGTGCCCTAGGCTCTGTTGCTTTGTTTTTTGGATGTTTCAGGAAACACCATACAATTCTCCAGAGCAGCTGCTGGCAATTTACATCCCGCCCATCAGCATAACAAGGCTCCCAGTTCTCCATGGCCTGTCCTGCTTTTCTGGATTTTACACCTTTTTAGATGACCCTTTAGACCGCGGCCAGTGAGACTTAATTTTAGTGCAGATTTCCTTTGCAAGCTTGCTTGGTTGGCCAAAAAGGGCGTATGGGTTTTTTCCTGAATATATTCAGGATAAAACGCATACGCCCTTTTTGGCCAAGTGCATCATTGTGGACGTTCTGCCTCTTTTCCTATGCTTTACATGCAATTCCAGTCTACCTCCTGAAATCGGTTTCCTGCAATTCTGCCCCGCTTTCAAGTCCTCTTTGCAGCCTTACTTCAATATATTTTTGGACGATAGCTGTCATTTATAACTCTGCATGTTTGTGAATGACAGTGCCCCTGAGCTCCTTTCTTCAACTCGCTTTCTTGTGAGCTGGCCGCAACATCGCAGGATTGCTTCAGGCCCTAGTGTGGTTCCGTTATGGCACGCTGAGCCTTTGGTTAATTCCTCTTCCTGGTGGGAAATGAGAGTTAAATTTACTGGTCCAGACACCTCCAGCTAGTCTCTCATTGGTTCTCCCTATTCCTGTTCATTTTCTGCAGAAATTGCAAACTGGGCCAAACAGGAGGTTAAAGGCACTGACTCTCCAAGTGGAGAGAGTGTTAGTAAAGCGTCTGGAATGTTGTACCCAGGTACCAGGGGACGAAAATTGAGACACATTTGAACACTTTTCTCGATCACACGGTGGATCATACTCTGGGTTCCACATGCATGTTTTAGCTGAAGGAAGAATCCCTTAAACCTGGAGAGTTGAGACCCATGGAATGGGTACCATGCAATATGACTTCAAAGGGTCTGCATTTGCTCACCGAACCTCACCAATCCTATCACTGCTGCGTTTATGTCGCTGTACACACGCTTCATTCTCTTTCGGAGACATATAAATCCATAGGTTTTAAGATTCTTACTAGTCAGGTATATTCTTAGGCGTTTAATATGTGGTGTTGAGTCCACTTCGTTGAGCAAGGAGTAGCTCTTGTCTATTACATATTTGGCTTATGGAACGGTATCTGTGCTACTTTCAATCTCTGTTTTATGCAGCACCCCAACTCACCTTTCCCCTTAAGCAAGCATAAGTTGGTTTTCTACATTTGAGACCCTGTTCTGTTTTGTAATTCAGTTCCTGTGTAGCCAAGTTTACATTCCGTGCAGTAGTGATATCTTATGATGTTTCTTTTTCTGTGTGACTTATTTCACTTAGAATCATCGTACCTGAATCCACACATTATGCTGCTATGGGCCTGATGACATAGATTTCATTGCTGAGTGATTTTGCATTGTACGTAAGTACCACAACTTCTTTATCCATTTTTCGCTTTCTGCGATATTGAACTTGTACCATAAACGAGGTTTTTGTAAACAGAGCCGTCCCAAATTTTGGGGTGGCTGTGTCTTTTTGATTTTAAATTCCCTAAGCTATAGGACCATAAGTGGAAGTGCCCTAGGCTCTGTTGCTTTGTTATTTGGATGTTTCAGGAAACACCATACACTTCTCCAGAGTGGCTGTTGGCAATTTACATCCTGCCCATCAGCATAACAAGGCTCCCAGTTCTCCATGGCCTGTCCTGCATTTCTGGATTTTACACTTTTTTCAGATGGCCCTTTTGACCAGGGGGAAGTGAGACTTCATTGTAGTGCAGATTTCCTTTGCAAGCTTGCTTGCTTGGCCAAAAAGGGCGTATGCGTTTTTTCCTGAATATATTCAGGAAAAAACGCATACGCCCTTTTTGGCCAAGTGCATCATTGTGGACGTTCTGCCTCTTTTCCTATGCTTTACATGCAATTCCAGTCTACCTCCTGATATCGGTTTCCTGCAATTCTTCCCCGCTTTAAAGTCCTCTTGGCAGACTTACTTCAACATATTTTTGGACGATAGCTGTCATTTATAACTCTGCACGTTTGTGAATTACAGTTCCCCTCAGCTCCTTTCTTCAACTCGCTTTCTTGTGAGCTGGCCACAACACCGCAGGATGGCTTCAGGCCCTAGTGTGGTTCCAGCACGGCACGTTGAGCCTTTGTTTAATTCCTCTTCCTGTTGGGAAATGAGAGTTAATTTTGCCCGTCCAGACACCTCCAGCTAGTCTCTCATTGGTTCTCCCTATTCCTGTTCATTTTCCGCAGAAATTGCAAATTGGGCCAAACAGGAGGTTAAAGGTACCTTCTCTCCAATTGGGGAGAGTGTTAGTAAAGCGTCTGGAATGTTGCACCCGAGTAGCATGGGACGAAAACTGAGACACATTTGAACACGTTTCCCGATCACACGGTGGATCATACTCTGGGTTCCACATGCATGTTTTAGCTGAAGGAAGAATCCCTTAAACTTGGAGAGTTGAGACCCATGGAATGGGTACCATGCAATATGACTTCAAAGGGTCTGCACTTGCTCACCGAACCTCACCAATCCTATCACTGCTGCGTTTATGCCGCTGTACACACGCTTGATTCTCTTTCGGAGGCATATAAATCCATAGGTTTTAAGATTCTTACTAGTCAGTTATATTCTTAGGCGTTTAATATGGGGTGTTGAGTCCACTTCGTTGAGCAAGGAGTAGTTCTTGTCTATTACATATTTGGCTTATGGAATGGTATATGTGCTAATTTCAATCTCTGGTTTTATGCAGAACCCCAACTCACCTTTCCCCTTAAGCAAGCATAATTTGGTTTTCTGCATTTGAGACCCTCTTCTGTTTTGTAATTCAGTTCCTGTGTAGCCAAGTTTACATTCCATGTATTAGTGATATCTTATGATGTTTCTATTTGTCTGTGACTTACTTCACTTAGAATCATCGTACCTGAATCCACTCATTATGCTGCTTCGTGCCTGATGACATAGATTTCATTGCTGAGTGATATTGCATTGTACGTAAGTACCACAACTTCTTTATCCGTTTTTCGCTTTCTGCGATATTGAACTTGTACCGTAAACGAGGTTCTTGTAAACAGAGCCATCCCAAACTTTGGGGTGGCTGTGTCTTTTTGATTTTAATTTCCCTAAGCTATAGGACCATAAGTGGAAGTGCCCTAGGCTCTGTTGCTTTGCTTTTTAGATATTTCAGGAAACACCATACACTTCTCCGGAGTGGCTGTTGGCAATTTACATCCCGCCCAGCAGCATAACAAGGCTCCCAGTTCTCCATGGCCTGTCCTGCCTTTCTGGATTTTACACTTTTTTCAGATGGCCCTTTTGACAGGGGGGCAGTGAGACTTCATTGTAGTGCAGATTTCCTTTGCAAGGTTGCTTGATTGGCCAAAAAGGGCGTATGCGTTTTTTCCTTAATATATTCAGGAAAAAACGCATACGCCCTTTTTCGCCAAGTGCATCATTGTGGACGTTCTGTCTCTTTTCCTATGCTATACATGCAATTCCAGTCTACCTCCTGAAATCGGTTTCCTGCAATTCTGCCCCACTTTCAAATCCTCTTGGCAGCCTTACTTCAATATATATTTGGACCATAGCTGTCATTTATAACTCTGCAGGTTTGTGAATTACAGTGCCCCTGAGCTCCTTTCTTCTACTCGCTTTCCTGTGAGCTGGCCGCAACACAGCAGGATTGATTCAGGCCCTAGTGTTTTTCCGGCACGGCACACTGAGCCTTTGGTTAATTCCTCTTCCTGGTGGGAAATGAGAGTTAAATTAGACCATCCACACACCTCTAGCTAGTCTCTCATTGGTTCTCCCTATTCCTGTTCATTTTCCGCAGAAATTGCAAACTGGGCCAAACAGGAGTTTAAAGGAACAGACTCTCCAAGTGGGGAGAGTGTTAGTAAAGCATCTGGAACGTTGCACCCGAGTACCAGGGGATGAAACCTGAGACACATTTGAACACGTTTCCCGATCACACGGTGCATCATCCTCTGGTTTCCACATGCATGTTTTAGCTGAAGGAAGAATCCCTTAAACCTGGAGAGTTGAGACCCATGGAATGGGTACCATGCAATATGACTTCAAAGGGTCTGCATTTGCTCACCGAACCTCACCAATCCTATCACTGCTGCGCTTATGCCGCTGTACACACGCTTGATTCTCTTTCGGAGACATATAAATCCATAGGTTTTAAGACTCTTACTAGTCAGGTATAGTCTTAGGCGTTTAATATGGGGTGTTGAGTCCACTTCGTTGAGCAAAGAGTAGCTCTAGTCTATTACATATTGGGCTTATGAAACGGTATCTGTGCTAATTTCAATCTCTGGTTTTATGCAGCGCCCCAACTCACCTTTCCCCTTAAGCAAGCATAAGTTGGTTTTCTACATTTGAGATCCTGTTCTTGTTTGTAATTCTGTTCCTGTGTAGCCAAGTTTACATTCCGTGTAGTAGTGATATATTATGATGTTTCTTTTCCTGTGTGACTTATTTCACTTAGAATCATCGTACCTGAATCCACTCATTATGCTTCTACGGGCCTGATGACATAGGTTTCATTTCTGAGTGATATTGCATTGTACATAAGTACCACAACTTCTTTATCCATTTTTCGCTTTCTGTGATATTGAACTTGTACCGTAAATGAGGTTCTTGTAAACAGAGCCGACCCAAACTTTGGGGTGGCTGTGTCTTTTTGATTTTAATTTCCCTAAGCTATAGGACCATAAGTGGAAGTGCGCTAGCCTCTGTTGCTTTGTTTTTTAGATGTTTCAGGAAACACCATACACTTCTCCAGAGTGCCTGTTGGCAATTTACATCCCGCCCATCAGCATAACAAGGCTCCCAGTTCTCCATGGCCTGTCCTGCCTTTCTGAATTTTACACTTTTTTCAGATGGCCCTTTTGACCGGGGGGCAGTGAGACTTCATTGTAGTTCAGATTTCCTTTGCAAGCTTGTTTGGTTGGCCAAAAAGGGCGTATGCGTTTTTTCCTGAATATATTCAGGAAAAAACGCATACGCCCTTTTTGGCCAAGTGCATCATTGTGGATGTTCTGCCTCTTTTCTTATGCTTTACATGCAAGTCCAGTCTACCTCCTGAAATCGGTTTCCTGCAATTCTGCCCCGCTTTCAAGTGTTCGTGGCAGCCTTACTTCAATAAGTTTTTGGACGATAGCTGTCATTTATAACTCTGCAGGTTTGTGAATTACAGTGCCCCTGAGCTCCTTTCTTCAACTCGCTTTCTGGTGAGCTGGCGGCAACACCGTAGGATTACTTCAGGCCCTAGTGTAGTTCCGGCATGGCACGCTGAGCCTTTGGTTAATTCCTCTTCCTGGTGGAAATGAGAGTTAAATTTGTCCGTCGAGACACCTCCAGCTAGTCTCTCATTGGTTCTCCCTAGTCCTGTTCATCTTCCGCAGAAATTGCAAACTGGGCCAAACAGGAGGTTAAAGGCACTGACTGTCCCAGTGGGGAGAGTGTTAGTAAAGCGTCAGGAATGTTGCACCCGAGTTCCAGGGAACGAAAACTGATACACATTTGAACACGTTTCCCGATCACACGGTGGATCATAATCTGGGTTCCACATGCGTGTTTTAGCTGAAGCAAGAATCCCTTAAACCTGGAGAGTTGAGACCCATGGAATGGGTACCATGCAATATGACTTCAAAGGGTCTGCATTTGCTCACCGAACCTCACCAATCCTATCACTGCTGCGTTTGTGCCACTGTACACACGATTGATTCTCTTTCGGAGACATATAAATCCATAGGTTTTAAGATTGTTACTAGTCAGGTATATTCTTAGGCGTTTAATATGGGGTGTTGAGTCCACTTCGTTGAGCAAGGAGTAGCTCTTGTCTATTACATATTTGGCTAATGGAACGGTATCTGTGCTAATTTCAATCTCTTGTTTTATGCAGCACCCCAACTCACCTTTCCCCTTAAGGAAGCATAAGTTGGTTTTCTACATTTGAGACCCTGTTCTGTTTTGTAATTCAGTTCTTCTGTAGCCAAATTTATATTCCATGTATTAGTGATATCTTATGATGTTTCTCTTTCTGTGTGACTTATTTCACTTAGAATGATCGTACCTGTATCCACTCATTATGCTGCTACGGGCCTGATGACATAGATTTCATTGCTGAGTGATATTGCATTGTACGTATGTACCACAACGTCTTTATCCATTTTTCACTTTCTGTGATATTGAACTTGTACCGTAAATGAGGTTCTTGTAAACAGAGCCTTCCCAAACTTTGGGGTGGCTGTGTCTTTTTGATTTTAATTTCCCTAAGCTATAGTACCATAAGTGGAAGTGCCCTAGGCTCTGTTGCTTTGTTTTTTAGATGTTTCAGGAAACACCATACATTTCTCCAGAGTGGCTGTTGGCAATTTACATCCCACCCATCAGCATAAGAAGGCTCAAAGTTCTCCATGGCCTTTCCTGCTTTTCTGGATTTTACACTTTTATCAGATGGCCCTTTTGACAGGGGGGCAGTGAGACTTCTTTGTAGTGCAGATTTCCTTTGCAAGCTTGCTTGGTTGGCCAAAAAGTGCGTATGCCTTTTTTCCTGAATATATTCAGGAAAAAACGAATACGCCCTTTTTGGCCAAGTGCATCATTGTGGACGTTCTGCCTCTTTTCCTATGCTTTATATGCAATTCCAGTCTACCTCCTGAAATCGGTTTCCTGCAATTCTGCCCCACTTTCAATTTCTCTTGGTAGCCTTACTTCAATATATTTTTGGACGATAGCTGTCATTTATAACTCTGCAGGTTTGTGAATGACAGTGCCCCTGAGCTCCTTTCTTCAACTCGCTTTCTTGTGAGCTGGCCGCAAAGCCGCAGGATTGCTTCAGGCCCTAGTGTGGTTCCGGCATGGCACACTGAGCCTTTGGTTAATTCCTCTTCCTGGTGGGAAATGAGAGTTAAATTTGCCCGTCCAGACACCTCCAGCTAGCCTCTCATTGGTTCTCCCTATTCCTGTTCATCTTCCGCAGAAATTGCAAACTGGGCCAACAGGAGTTTAAAGGCCCTGACTCTCCAAGTGGGAAGAATGTTAGTAAAGCGTCTGGAATGTTGTACCCGAGTACCAGGGGACAAAAACTGAGACACATTTGAACACATTTCCCGATCACACGGTGGATCATACTCTGGGTTCCACATGCATGTTTTAGCTGAAGCAAGAATCCCTTAAACCTGGAGAGTTGAGACCCATGGAATGGGTACCATGCAATATGACCTCAAAGGGTCTGCATTTGCTCACCGAACCTCACCAATCCTATCACTACTGCGATTATGCCGCTGTACACACGCTTGATTCTCTTTCAGAGACATATAAATCCATAGGTTTTAAGATTCCTACTAGTTATGTATATTCTTAGGCGTTTATTATGGGGTGTTGAATCCACTTCGTTGAGAAAGGAGTAGCTCTTGTCTATTGCATATTTGGCTTATGGAACGGTATCTGTGCTAATTTCAATCTCTGGTTTTATGCAGCACCACAACTCTCCTTTCCCCTTAAGCAAGAATAAGTTGGTGTTCTACATTTGAGACCCTGTTCTGCTTTGTAATTCAGTTCCTTTGTAGCCAAGTTTACATTCCGTGTAGTAGTGATATCTTATGATGTTTCTTTTTCTGTGTGACTTATTTCACTTAGAATCATCGTACCTGAATCCACTCATTATCCTGCTATGGGCTTGATGACATAGATTTCATTGCTGAGTGATATTGCATTGTACGTAAGTACCACAACTTCTTTATCCATTTTTCACTTTCTGTGATATTGAACTTGTACCGTAAATGAGGTTCTTGTAAACAGAGCCATCCCAAACTTTGGGGTGGCTGTGTCTTTTTGATTTTAATTTACCTAAGCTATAGGACCATAAGTGGAAGTGCCCTAGGCTCTGTTGCTTTGTTTTTTAGATGTTTCAGGAAACACCATACACTTCTCCAGAGTGGCTGTTGGCAATTTACATCCTGCCCATCAGCATAACAAGGCTCCCAGTTCTCCATGGCCTGTCCTGCCTTTCTGGATTTTACACTTTTTTCAGATGGCCCTTTTGACCGGGGGGCAGTGAGACTTCATTGTAGTGCAGATTTCCTTTGCAAGCTTTCTTGGTTGGCCAAAAAGTGAGTATGCGTTTTTTCCTGAATATATTCAGGAAAAAACGCATACGCTCTTTTTGGCCAAGTGCATCATTGTGGACGTTCTGCCTCTTTTCCTATGCTTTACATGCAATTCCAGTCTACCTCCTGAAATCGGTTTCCTGCAATTCTGCCCCACTTTCAGTTTCTCTAGGCAGCCTCACTTCAATATATTTTTGGACGATAGCTGTCATTTATAACTCTGCATGTTTGTGAATTACACTGCCCCTGAGCTCCTTACTTCAACTCGCTTTCTTGTGAGCTGGCCGCAAAGCCGCAGGATTGCTTCAGGCCCTAGTGTGGTTCCGGCATGGCACGCTGAGCCTTTGTTTAATTCCTCTTCCTGGTGGGAAATGAGAGTTAAATTTGTCCGACCAGACACCTCCAGCTAGTCTCTCATTGGTTCTCCCTATTCCTGTTCATTTTCCGCAGAAATTGCAAACTGGGTCATACAGGAGGTTAAAGGCACTGACTCTCCATTTGGGGAGAGTGTTAGTAAAGCATCTGGAATGTTGTGCCCGAGTACCAGGGGATGAAAATTGAGAAACTTTTGTACACGTTTCCCGATCACACGGTGGATCATACTCTGTGTTCCACATGCATGTTGTAGCTGAAGGAAGAATCCCTTAAACCTGGAGAGTTGAGACCCGTGGAATGGGTACCATGCAATATGACTTCAAAGGGTCTGCATTTGCTCACCAAACCTCACCAGTCCTATCACTGCTGCGTTTATGCCGCTGTACACATGGTTGATTCTCTTTCGGAGACATATAAATCCATAGGTTTTAAGATTCTTACTAGTCAGGTGTATTTTTAGGCGTTTAATATGGGGTGTTGTGTCCTCTTCGTTGAGCAAGGAGTAGCTCTTGTCTATTACATATTTGGCTTATGGAACGGTATCTGTGCTAATTTCAATCTCTGGTTTTATGTAGCACCCCAACTCACCTTTCCCCTTAAGCAAGCATAAGTTGGTTTTCTACATTTGAGACCCTGTTCTGTTTTGTAATTCAGTTCCTGTGTAGCCAAGTTTACATTCCGTGTAGTAGTGATATCTTATGATGTTTCTTTTTCTGTGTGACTTATTTCACTTAGAATCATCGTACCTGAATCCACTCATTATGCTGCTTCGTGCCTGATGACATAGATTTCATTGCTGAGTGATATTGCATTGTACGTAAGTACCACAACTTCTTTATCCGTTTTTCGCTTTCTGCGATATTGAACTTGTACCGTAAACGAGGTTCTTGTAAACAGAGCCGTCCCAAACTTTGGGGTGGCTGTGTCTTTTTGATTTTAATTTCCCTAAGCTATAGGACCATAAGTGGAAGTGCCCTAGGCTCTGTTGCTTTGCTTTTTAGATATTTCAGGAAACACCATACACTTCTCCGGAGTGGCTGTTGGCAATTTACATCCCGCCCAGCAGCATAACAAGGCTCCCAGTTCTCCACGGCCTGTCCTGCCTTTCTGGATTTTACACTTTTTTCAGATGGCCCTTTTGACAGGGGGGCAGTGAGACTTCATTGTAGTGCAGATTTCCTTTGCAAGGTTGCTTGATTGGCCAAAAAGGGCGTATGCGTTTTTTCCTGAATATATTCAGGAAAAAACGCATACGCCCTTTTTTGCCAAGTGCATCATTGTGGACGTTCTGTCTCTTTTCCTATGCTATACATGCAATTCCAGTCTACCTCCTGAAATCGGTTTCCTGCAATTCTGCCCCACTTTCAAATCCTCTTGGCAGCCTTACTTCAATATATATTTGGACCATAGCTGTCATTTATAACTCTGCAGGTTTGTGAATTACAGTGCCCCTGAGCTCC
The DNA here is from genome assembly GCF_937001465.1 of Orcinus orca. Taxonomy (NCBI): domain Eukaryota; kingdom Metazoa; phylum Chordata; class Mammalia; order Artiodactyla; family Delphinidae; genus Orcinus; species Orcinus orca. Next base: position 61,074,462 of record NC_064562.1, on the reverse strand, counting down.
TTTCTTCTACTCGCTTTCCTGTGAGCTGGCCGCAACACAGCAGGATTGATTCAGGCCCTAGTGTTTTTCCGGCACGGCACACTGAGCCTTTGGTTAATTCCTCTTCCTGGTGGGAAATGAGAGTTAAATTAGACCATCCACACACCTCCAGCTAGTCTCTCATTGGTTCTCCCTATTCCTGTTCATTTTCCGCAGAAATTGCAAACTGGGCCAACAGGAGGTTAAAGGCACAGACTCTCCAAGTGGGGAGAGTGTTAGTAAAGCATCTGGAACGTTGCACCCGAGTACCAGGGGATGAAACCTGAGACACATTTGAACACGTTTCCCGATCACACGGTGCATCATCCTCTGGGTTCCACATGCATGTTTTAGCTGAAGGAAGAATCCCTTAAACCTGGAGAGTTGAGACCCATGGAATGGGTACCATGCAATATGACTTCAAAGGGTCTGCATTTGCTCACCGAACCTCACCAATCCTATCACTGCTGCGCTTATGCCGCTGTACACACGCTTGATTCTCTTTCGGAGACATATAAATCCATAGGTTTTAAGACTCTTACTAGTCAGGTATAGTCTTAGGCGTTTAATATGGGGTGTTGAGTCCACTTCGTTGAGCAAAGAGTAGCTCTAGTCTATTACATATTGGGCTTATGAAACGGTATCTGTGCTAATTTCAATCTCTGGTTTTATGCAGCGCCCCAACTCACCTTTCCCCTTAAGCAAGCATAAGTTGGTTTTCTACATTTGAGATCCTGTTCTTGTTTGTAATTCTGTTCCTGTGTAGCCAAGTTTACATTCCGTGTAGTAGTGATATATTATGATGTTTCTTTTTCTGTGTGACTTATTTCACTTAGAATCATCGTACCTGAATCCACTCATTATGTTGCTACGGGTCTGATGACATAGATTTCATTGCCGAGTGATATTGCATTGTACATAAGTACCACAACTTCTTTACCCATTTATCACTTCTTGCGATATTGAACTTGTACCGTAAACAAGGTTTTTGTAAACAGAGCCGTCGCAAACTTTGGGGTGGCTGTGTCTTTTTGATTTTAATTTCCCTAACTATAGGACCATAAGTGGAAGTGCCCTAGGCTCTGTTGCTTTGTTTTTTGGATATTTCTGGAAACACCATACACTTCTCCAGAGTGGCTGTTGGCAATTTACATCCCACCCATCAGCATAACAAGGCTCCCGGTTCTCCATGGCCTGTCCTGCCTTTCTGGATTTTACACTTTTTTCAGAAGTCCCTTTTGACCGGGGGGCAGTGAGACTTCATTGTAGTGCAGATTTCCTTTGCAAGCTTGCTTGGTTGGCCAAAAAGTGCGTATGCGTTTTTTCCTGAATATATTCAGGATAAAACGCATACGCTCTTTTTGGCCAAGTGCATCATTGTGGACGTTCTGCCTCTTTTCCTATGCTTTACATGCAATTCCAGTCTACCTCCTGAAATCGGTTTCCTGCAATTCTGCCCCACTTTCAAGTCCTCTTGGCAGCCTTACTTCAATATACTTTTGGACGATAGCTGTCATTTATAACTCTGCAGGTTTGTGAATGACAGTGTCCCTGAGCTCCTTTCTTCAACTCGCTTTCTTGTGAGCTGGCCACAACACCGCAGGATTGCTTCAGGCCTTAGTGTGGTTCCGGCACGGCATGCTGAGCCTTTGGTTAATTCCTCTTCCTGGTGGGAAATGAGAGTTAAATTTGCCCGTCCAGACACCTCCAGCTAGCCTCTCATTGGTTCTCCCTATTCCTGTTCATCTTACGCAGAAATTGCAAACTGGGCCAAACAGGAGGTTAAAGGCAATGACTCTCCAAGTGGGGAGAGTGTTAGTAAAGCATCTGGAATGTTGCACCCGAGTACCAGGGGACAAAAACTGAGACATATTTGAACACGTTTCCCGATCACATGGTGTATCAAACTCTGGGTTCCACATGCATGTTTTAGCTGAAGGAAGAATCCCTTAAACCTGGAGAGTTGAGACCCATGGAATGGGTACCATGCAATATGACTTCAAAGGGTCTGCATTTGCTCACCGAACCTCACCAATCCTATCACTGCTGCATTTGTGCCACTGTACACAGGCTTGATTCTCTTTCGGAGACATATAAATCCATAGGTTTTAAGATTGTTACTAGTCAGGTATATTATTAGGCGTTTAATATGGGGTGTTGAGTCCACTTTGTTGAGCAAGGAGTAGCTCTTGTCTATTGCGTATTTGGCTTATGGAATGGTATCTGTGCTAATTTCAATCTCTGGTTTTATGCAGCACCCCAACTCACCTTTCACCTTAAGCAAGCATAAGTTGGTTTTCTACATTTGAGACCCTGTTCTGTTTTGTAATTCAGTTCCTGTGTAGCCAAGTTCACATTCCGTGTAGTAGTGATATCTTATGATGTTTCTTTTTCTGTGTGACTTATTTCACTTAGAATCATCGTACCTGAATCCACTCATTATGCTTCTATGGGCCTGATGACATAGGTTTCATTTCTGAGTGATATTGCATTGTACATAAGTACCACAACTTCTTTATCCATTTTTCGCTTTCTGTGATATTGAACTTGTACCGTAAACGAGGTTCTTGTAAACAGAGCCGACCCAAACTTTGGGGTGGCTGTGTCTTTTTGATTTTAATTTCCCTAAGCTATAGGACCATAAGTGGAAGTGCCCTAGCCTCTGTTGCTTTGTTTTTTAGATGTTTCAGGAAACACCATACACTTCTCCAGAGTGCCTGTTGGCAATTTACATCCCGCCCATCAGCATAACAAGGCTCCCAGTTCTCCATGGCCTGTCCTGCCTTTCTGAATTTTACACTTTTTTCAGATGGCCCTTTTGACCGGGGGGCAGTGAGACTTCATTGTAGTTCAGATTTCCTTTGCAAGCTTGCTTGGTTGGCCAAAAAGGGCGTATGGGTTTTTTCCTGAATATATTCAGGAAAAAACGCATACGCCCTTTTTGGCCAAGTGCATCATTGTGGATGTTCTGCCTCTTTTCCTATGCTTTACATGCAAGTCCAGTCTACCTCCTGAAATCGGTTTCCTGCAATTCTGCCCCGCTTTCAAGTGTTCGTGGCAGCCTTACTTCAATAAGTTTTTGGACGATAGCTGTCATTTATAACTCTGCAGGTTTGTGAATTACAGTGCCCCTGAGCTCCTTTCTTCAACTCGCTTTCTGGTGAGCTGGCGGCAACACCGTAGGATTACTTCAGGCCCTAGTGTAGTTCCGGCATGGCACGCTGAGCCTTTGGTTAATTCCTCTTCCTGGTGGAAATGAGAGTTAAATTTGTCCGTCGAGACACCTCCAGCTAGTCTCTCATTGGTTCTCCCTAGTCCTGTTCATCTTCCGCAGAAATTGCAAACTGGGCCAAACAGGAGGTTAAAGGCACTGACTGTCCCAGTGGGGAGAGTGTTAGTAAAGCGTCAGGAATGTTGCACCCGAGTACCAGGGAACGAAAACTGATACACATTTGAACACGTTTCCCGATCACACGGTGGATCATAATCTGGGTTCCACATGCGTGTTTTAGCTGAAGCAAGAATCCCTTAAACCTGGAGAGTTGAGACCCATGGAATGGGTACCATGCAATATGACTTCAAAGGGTCTGCATTTGCTCACCGAACCTCACCAATCCTATCACTGCTGCGTTTGTGCCACTGTACACACGATTGATTCTCTTTCGGAGACATATAAATCCATAGGTTTTAAGATTGTTACTAGTCAGGTATATTCTTAGGCGTTTAATATGGGGTGTTGAGTCCACTTCGTTGAGCAAGGAGTAGCTCTTGTCTATTACATATTTGGCTAATGGAACGGTATCTGTGCTAATTTCAATCTCTTGTTTTATGCAGCACCCCAACTCACCTTTCCCCTTAAGGAAGCATAAGTTGGTTTTCTACATTTGAGACCCTGTTCTGTTTTGTAATTCAGTTCTTCTGTAGCCAAATTTATATTCCATGTATTAGTGATATCTTATGATGTTTCTCTTTCTGTGTGACTTATTTCACTTAGAATGATCGTACCTGTATCCACTCATTATGCTGCTACGGGCCTGATGACATAGATTTCATTGCTGAGTGATATTGCATTGTACGTATGTACCACAACGTCTTTATCCATTTTTCACTTTCTGTGATATTGAACTTGTACCGTAAATGAGGTTCTTGTAAACAGAGCCTTCCCAAACTTTGGGGTGGCTGTGTCTTTTTGATTTTAATTTCCCTAAGCTATAGTACCATAAGTGGAAGTGCCCTAGGCTCTGTTGCTTTGTTTTTTAGATGTTTCAGGAAACACCATACATTTCTCCAGAGTGGCTGTTGGCAATTTACATCCCACCCATCAGCATAAGAAGGCTCAAAGTTCTCCATGGCCTTTCCTGCTTTTCTGGATTTTACACTTTTATCAGATGGCCCTTTTGACCGGGGGGCAGTGAGACTTCTTTGTAGTGCAGATTTCCTTTGCAAGCTTGCTTGGTTGGCCAAAAAGTGCGTATGCCTTTTTTCCTGAATATATTCAGGAAAAAACGAATACGCCCTTTTTGGCCAAGTGCATCATTGTGGACGTTCTGCCTCTTTTCCTATGCTTTATATGCAATTCCAGTCTACCTCCTGAAATCGGTTTCCTGCAATTCTGCCCCACTTTCAATTTCTCTTGGTAGCCTTACTTCAATATATTTTTGGACGATAGCTGTCATTTATAACTCTGCAGGTTTGTGAATGACAGTGCCCCTGAGCTCCTTTCTTCAACTCGCTTTCTTGTGAGCTGGCCGCAAAGCCGCAGGATTGCTTCAGGCCCTAGTGTGGTTCCGGCATGGCACACTGAGCCTTTGGTTAATTCCTCTTCCTGGTGGGAAATGAGAGTTAAATTTGCCCGTCCAGACACCTCCAGCTAGCCTCTCATTGGTTCTCCCTATTCCTGTTCATCTTCCGCAGAAATTGCAAACTGGGCCAACAGGAGTTTAAAGGCCCTGACTCTCCAAGTGGGGAGAATGTTAGTAAAGCGTCTGGAATGTTGTACCCGAGTACCAGGGGACAAAAACTGAGACACATTTGAACACATTTCCCGATCACACGGTGGATCATACTCTGGGTTCCACATGCATGTTTTAGCTGAAGCAAGAATCCCTTAAACCTGGAGAGTTGAGACCCATGGAATGGGTACCATGCAATATGACCTCAAAGGGTCTGCATTTGCTCACCGAACCTCACCGATCCTATCACTACTGCGCTTATGCCGCTGTACACACGCTTGATTCTCTTTCAGAGACATATAAATCCATAGGTTTTAAGATTCCTACTAGTTATGTATATTCTTAGGCGTTTATTATGGGGTGTTGAATCCACTTCGTTGAGAAAGGAGTAGCTCTTGTCTATTGCATATTTGGCTTATGGAACGGTATCTGTGCTAATTTCAATCTCTGGTTTTATGCAGCACCACAACTCTCCTTTCCCCTTAAGCAAGAATAAGTTGGTGTTCTACATTTGAGACCCTGTTCTGCTTTGTAATTCAGTTCCTTTGTAGCCAAGTTTACATTCCGTGTAGTAGTGATATCTTATGATGTTTCTTTTTCTGTGTGACTTATTTCACTTAGAATCATCGTACCTGAATCCACTCATTATCCTGCTATGGGCTTGATGACATAGATTTCATTGCTGAGTGATATTGCATTGTACGTAAGTACCACAACTTCTTTATCCATTTTTCACTTTCTGTGATATTGAACTTGTACCGTAAATGAGGTTCTTGTAAACAGAGCCATCCCAAACTTTGGGGTGGCTGTGTCTTTTTGATTTTAATTTACCTAAGCTATAGGACCATAAGTGGAAGTGCCCTAGGCTCTGTTGCTTTGTTTTTTAGATGTTTCAGGAAACACCATACACTTCTCCAGAGTGGCTGTTGGCAATTTACATCCTGCCCATCAGCATAACAAGGCTCCCAGTTCTCCATGGCCTGTCCTGCCTTTCTGGATTTTACACTTTTTTCAGATGGCCCTTTTGACCGGGGGGCAGTGAGACTTCATTGTAGTGCAGATTTCCTTTGCAAGCTTTCTTGGTTGGCCAAAAAGTGAGTATGCGTTCAGGAAAAAACGCATACGCCCTTTTTGGCCAAGTGCATCATTGTGGACGTTCTGCCTCTTTTCCTATGCTTTACATGCAATTCCAGTCTACCTCCTGAAATCGGTTTCCTGCAATTCTGCCCCACTTTCAGTTTCTCTAGGCAGCCTCACTTCAATATATTTTTGGACGATAGCTGTCATTTATAACTCTGCATGTTTGTGAATTACACTGTCCCTGAGCTCCTTACTTCAACTCGCTTTCTTGTGAGCTGGCCGCAAAGCCGCAGGATTGCTTCAGGCCCTAGTGTGGTTCCGGCATGGCACGCTGAGCCTTTGTTTAATTCCTCTTCCTGGTGGGAAATGAGAGTTAAATTTGTCCGACCAGACACCTCCAGCTAGTCTCTCATTGGTTCTCCCTATTCCTGTTCATTTTCCGCAGAAATTGCAAACTGGGTCATACAGGAGGTTAAAGGCACTGACTCTCCATTTGGGGAGAGTGTTAGTAAAGCATCTGGAATGTTGTGCCCGAGTACCATGGGATGAAAATTGAGAAACTTTTGTACACGTTTCCCGATCACACGGTGGATCATACTCTGTGTTCCACATGCATGTTGTAGCTGAAGGAAGAATCCCTTAAACCTGGAGAGTTGAGACCCATGGAATGGGTACCATGCAATATGACTTCAAAGGGTCTGCATTTGCTCACCAAACCTCACCAGTCCTATCACTGCTGCGTTTATGCCGCTGTACACATAGTTGATTCTCTTTCGGAGACATATAAATCCATAGGTTTTAAGATTCTTACTAGTCAGGTGTATTTTTAGGCGTTTAATATGGGGTGTTGTGTCCTCTTCGTTGAGCAAGGAGTAGCTCTTGTCTATTACATATTTGGCTTATGGAACGGTATCTGTGCTAATTTCAATCTCTGGTTTTATGTAGCACCCCAACTCACCTTTCCCCTTAAGCAAGCATAAGTTGGTTTTCTACATTTGAGACCCTGTTCTGTTTTGTAATTCAGTTCCTGTGTAGCCAAGTTTACATTCCGTGTAGTAGTGATATCTTATGATGTTTCTTTTTCTGTGTGACTTATTTCACTTAGAATCATCGTACCTGAATCCACTCATTATGCTGCTTCGTGCCTGATGACATAGATTTCATTGCTGAGTGATATTGCATTGTACGTAAGTACCACAACTTCTTTATCCGTTTTTCGCTTTCTGTGATATTGAACTTGTACCGTAAACGAGGTTCTTGTAAACAGAGCCGTCCCAAACTTTGGGGTGGCTGTGTCTTTCTGATTTTAATTTCCCTAAGCTATAGGACCATAAGTGGAAGTGCCCTAGGCTCTGTTGCTTTGCTTTTTAGATATTTCAGGAAACACCATACACTTCTCCGGAGTGGCTGTTGGCAATTTACATCCCGCCCAGCAGCATAAAAAGGCTCCCAGTTCTCCACGGCCTGTCCTTCCTTTCTGGATTTTACACTTTTTTCAAATGGCCCTTTTGACAGGGGGGCAGTGAGACTTCATTGTAGTGCAGATTTCCTTTGCAAGGTTGCTTGATTGGCCAAAAAGGGCGTATGCGTTTTTTCCTGAATATATTCAGGAAAAAACGCATACGCCCTTTTTTGCCAAGTGCATCATTGTGGACGTTCTGTCTCTTTTCCTATGCTATACATGCAATTCCAGTCTACCTCCTGAAATCGGTTTCCTGCAATTCTGCCCCACTTTCAAATCCTCTTGGCAGCCTTACTTCAATATATATTTGGACCATAGCTGTCATTTATAACTCTGCAGGTTTGTGAATTACAGTGCCCCTGAGCTCCTTTCTTCTACTCGCTTTCCTGTGAGCTGGCCGCAACACAGCAGGATTGATTCAGGCCCTAGTGTTTTTCCGGCACGGCACACTGAGCCTTTGGTTAATTCCTCTTCCTGGTGGGAAATGAGAGTTAAATTAGACCATCCACACACCTCCAGCTAGTCTCTCATTGGTTCTCCCTATTCCTGTTCATTTTCCGCAGAAATTGCAAACTGGGCCAACAGGAGGTTAAAGGCACAGACTCTCCAAGTGGGGAGAGTGTTAGTAAAGCATCTGGAACGTTGCACCCGAGTACCAGGGGATGAAACCTGAGACACATTTGAACACGTTTCCCGATCACACGGTGCATCATCCTCTGGGTTCCACATGCATGTTTTAGCTGAAGGAAGAATCCCTTAAACCTGGAGAGTTGAGACCCATGGAATGGGTACCATGCAATATGACTTCAAAGGGTCTGCATTTGCTCACCGAACCTCACCAATCCTATCACTGCTGCGCTTATGCCGCTGTACACACGCTTGATTCTCTTTCGGAGACATATAAATCCATAGGTTTTAAGACTCTTACTAGTCAGGTATAGTCTTAGGCGTTTAATATGGGGTGTTGAGTCCACTTCGTTGAGCAAAGAGTAGCTCTAGTCTATTACATATTGGGCTTATGAAACGGTATCTGTGCTAATTTCAATCTCTGGTTTTATGCAGCGCCCCAACTCACCTTTCCCCTTAAGCAAGCATAAGTTGGTTTTCTACATTTGAGATCCTGTTCTTGTTTGTAATTCTGTTCCTGTGTAGCCAAGTTTACATTCCGTGTAGTAGTGATATATTATGATGTTTCTTTTTCTGTGTGACTTATTTCACTTAGAATCATCGTACCTGAATCCACTCATTATGTTGCTACGGGTCTGATGACATAGATTTCATTGCCGAGTGATATTGCATTGTACATAAGTACCACAACTTCTTTACCCATTTATCACTTCTTGCGATATTGAACTTGTACCGTAAACAAGGTTTTTGTAAACAGAGCCGTCGCAAACTTTGGGGTGGCTGTGTCTTTTTGATTTTAATTTCCCTAACTATAGGACCATAAGTGGAAGTGCCCTAGGCTCTGTTGCTTTGTTTTTTGGATATTTCTGGAAACACCATACACTTCTCCAGAGTGGCTGTTGGCAATTTACATCCCACCCATCAGCATAACAAGGCTCCCGGTTCTCCATGGCCTGTCCTGCCTTTCTGGATTTTACACTTTTTTCAGAAGTCCCTTTTGACCGGGGGGCAGTGAGACTTCATTGTAGTGCAGATTTCCTTTGCAAGCTTGCTTGGTTGGCCAAAAAGTGCGTATGCGTTTTTTCCTGAATATATTCAGGAAAAAACGCATACGCTCTTTTTGGCCAAGTGCATCATTGTGGACGTTCTGCCTCTTTTCCTATGCTTTACATGCAATTCCAGTCTACCTCCTGAAATCGGTTTCCTGCAATTCTGCCCCACTTTCAATTTCTCTTGGTAGCCTTACTTCAATATACTTTTGGACGATAGCTGTCATTTATAACTCTGCAGGTTTGTGAATGACAGTGTCCCTGAGCTCCTTTCTTCAACTCGCTTTCTTGTGAGCTGGCCACAACACCGCAGGATTGCTTCAGGCCTTAGTGTGGTTCCGGCACGGCATGCTGAGCCTTTGGTTAATTCCTCTTCCTGGTGGGAAATGAGAGTTAAATTTGCCCGTCCAGACACCTCCAGCTAGCCTCTCATTGGTTCTCCCTATTCCTGTTCATCTTACGCAGAAATTGCAAACTGGGCCAAACAGGAGGTTAAAGGCAATGACTCTCCAAGTGGGGAGAGTGTTAGTAAAGCATCTGGAATGTTGCACCCGAGTACCAGGGGACAAAAACTGAGACATATTTGAACACGTTTCCCGATCACATGGTGTATCAAACTCTGGGTTCCACATGCATGTTTTAGCTGAAGGAAGAATCCCTTAAACCTGGAGAGTTGAGACCCATGGAATGGGTACCATGCAATATGACTTCAAAGGGTCTGCATTTGCTCACCGAACCTCACCAATCCTATCACTGCTGCATTTGTGCCACTGTACACAGGCTTGATTCTCTTTCGGAGACATATAAATCCATAGGTTTTAAGATTGTTACTAGTCAGGTATATTATTAGGCGTTTAATATGGGGTGTTGAGTCCACTTTGTTGAGCAAGGAGTAGCTCTTGTCTATTGCGTATTTGGCTTATGGAATGGTATCTGTGCTAATTTCAATCTCTGGTTTTATGCAGCACCCCAACTCACCTTTCACCTTAAGCAAGCATAAGTTGGTTTTCTACATTTGAGACCCTGTTCTGTTTTGTAATTCAGTTCCTGTGTAGCCAAGTTTACATTCCGTGTAGTAGTGATATCTTATGATGTTTCTTTTTCTGTGTGACTTATTTCACTTAGAATCATCGTACCTGAATCCACTCATTATGCTTCTATGGGCCTGATGACATAGGTTTCATTTCTGAGTGATATTGCATTGTACATAAGTACCACAACTTCTTTATCCATTTTTCGCTTTCTGTGATATTGAACTTGTACCGTAAACGAGGTTCTTGTAAACAGAGCCGACCCAAACTTTGGGGTGGCTGTGTCTTTTTGATTTTAATTTCCCTAAGCTATAGGACCATAAGTGGAAGTGCCCTAGCCTCTGTTGCTTTGTTTTTTAGATGTTTCAGGAAACACCATACACTTCTCCAGAGTGCCTGTTGGCAATTTACATCCCGCCCATCAGCATAACAAGGTTCCCAGTTCTCCATGGCCTGTCCTGCCTTTCTGAATTTTACACTTTTTTCAGATGGCCCTTTTGACCGGGGGGCAGTGAGACTTCATTGTAGTTCAGATTTCCTTTGCAAGCTTGCTTGGTTGGCCAAAAAGGGCGTATGGGTTTTTTCCTGAATATATTCAGGAAAAAACGCATACGCCCTTTTTGGCCAAGTGCATCATTGTGGATGTTCTGCCTCTTTTCCTATGCTTTACATGCAAGTCCAGTCTACCTCCTGAAATCGGTTTCCTGCAATTCTGCCCCGCTTTCAAGTGTTCGTGGCAGCCTTACTTCAATAAGTTTTTGGACGATAGCTGTCATTTATAACTCTGCAGGTTTGTGAATTACAGTGCCCCTGAGCTCCTTTCTTCAACTCGCTTTCTGGTGAGCTGGCGGCAACACCGTAGGATTACTTCAGGCCCTAGTGTAGTTCCGGCATGGCACGCTGAGCCTTTGGTTAATTCCTCTTCCTGGTGGAAATGAGAGTTAAATTTGTCCGTCGAGACACCTCCAGCTAGTCTCTCATTGGTTCTCCCTAGTCCTGTTCATCTTCCGCAGAAATTGCAAACTGGGCCAAACAGGAGGTTAAAGGCACTGACTGTCCCAGTGGGGAGAGTGTTAGTAAAGCGTCAGGAATGTTGCACCCGAGTACCAGGGAACGAAAACTGATACACATTTGAACACGTTTCCCGATCACACGGTGGATCATAATCTGGGTTCCACATGCGTGTTTTAGCTGAAGCAAGAATCCCTTAAACCTGGAGAGTTGAGACCCATGGAATGGGTACCATGCAATATGACTTCAAAGGGTCTGCATTTGCTCACCGAACCTCACCAATCCTATCACTGCTGCGTTTGTGCCACTGTACACACGATTGATTCTCTTTCGGAGACATATAAATCCATAGGTTTTAAGATTGTTACTAGTCAGGTATATTCTTAGGCGTTTAATATGGGGTGTTGAGTCCACTTCGTTGAGCAAGGAGTAGCTCTTGTCTATTACATATTTGGCTAATGGAACGGTATCTGTGCTAATTTCAATCTCTTGTTTTATGCAGCACCCCAACTCACCTTTCCCCTTAAGGAAGCATAAGTTGGTTTTCTACATTTGAGACCCTGTTCTGTTTTGTAATTCAGTTCTTCTGTAGCCAAATTTATATTCCATGTATTAGTGATATCTTATGATGTTTCTCTTTCTGTGTGACTTATTTCACTTAGAATGATCGTACCTGTATCCACTCATTATGCTGCTACGGGCCTGATGACATAGATTTCATTGCTGAGTGATATTGCATTGTACGTATGTACCACAACGTCTTTATCCATTTTTCACTTTCTGTGATATTGAACTTGTACCGTAAATGAGGTTCTTGTAAACAGAGCCTTCCCAAACTTTGGGGTGGCTGTGTCTTTTTGATTTTAATTTCCCTAAGCTATAGTACCATAAGTGGAAGTGCCCTAGGCTCTGTTGCTTTGTTTTTTAGATGTTTCAGGAAACACCATACATTTCTCCAGAGTGGCTGTTGGCAATTTACATCCCACCCATCAGCATAAGAAGGCTCAAAGTTCTCCATGGCCTTTCCTGCTTTTCTGGATTTTACACTTTTATCAGATGGCCCTTTTGACCGGGGGGCAGTGAGACTTCTTTGTAGTGCAGATTTCCTTTGCAAGCTTGCTTGGTTGGCCAAAAAGTGCGTATGCCTTTTTTCCTGAATATATTCAGGAAAAAACGAATACGCCCTTTTTGGCCAAGTGCATCATTGTGGACGTTCTGCCTCTTTTCCTATGCTTTATATGCAATTCCAGTCTACCTCCTGAAATCGGTTTCCTGCAATTCTGCCCCACTTTCAATTTCTCTTGGTAGCCTTACTTCAATATATTTTTGGACGATAGCTGTCATTTATAACTCTGCAGGTTTGTGAATGACAGTGCCCCTGAGCTCCTTTCTTCAACTCGCTTTCTTGTGAGCTGGCCGCAAAGCCGCAGGATTGCTTCAGGCCCTAGTGTGGTTCCGGCATGGCACACTGAGCCTTTGGTTAATTCCTCTTCCTGGTGGGAAATGAGAGTTAAATTTGCCCGTCCAGACACCTCCAGCTAGCCTCTCATTGGTTCTCCCTATTCCTGTTCATCTTCCGCAGAAATTGCAAACTGGGCCAACAGGAGTTTAAAGGCCCTGACTCTCCAAGTGGGGAGAATGTTAGTAAAGCGTCTGGAATGTTGTACCCGAGTACCAGGGGACAAAAACTGAGACACATTTGAACACATTTCCCGATCACACGGTGGATCATACTCTGGGTTCCACATGCATGTTTTAGCTGAAGCAAGAATCCCTTAAACCTGGAGAGTTGAGACCCATGGAATGGGTACCATGCAATATGACCTCAAAGGGTCTGCATTTGCTCACCGAACCTCACCGATCCTATCACTACTGCGCTTATGCCGCTGTACACACGCTTGATTCTCTTTCAGAGACATATAAATCCATAGGTTTTAAGATTCCTACTAGTTATGTATATTCTTAGGCGTTTATTATGGGGTGTTGAATCCACTTCGTTGAGAAAGGAGTAGCTCTTGTCTATTGCATATTTGGCTTATGGAACGGTATCTGTGCTAATTTCAATCTCTGGTTTTATGCAGCACCACAACTCTCCTTTCCCCTTAAGCAAGAATAAGTTGGTGTTCTACATTTGAGACCCTGTTCTGCTTTGTAATTCAGTTCCTTTGTAGCCAAGTTTACATTCCGTGTAGTAGTGATATCTTATGATGTTTCTTTTTCTGTGTGACTTATTTCACTTAGAATCATCGTACCTGAATCCACTCATTATCCTGCTATGGGCTTGATGACATAGATTTCATTGCTGAGTGATATTGCATTGTACGTAAGTACCACAACTTCTTTATCCATTTTTCACTTTCTGTGATATTGAACTTGTACCGTAAATGAGGTTCTTGTAAACAGAGCCATCCCAAACTTTGGGGTGGCTGTGTCTTTTTGATTTTAATTTACCTAAGCTATAGGACCATAAGTGGAAGTGCCCTAGGCTCTGTTGCTTTGTTTTTTAGATGTTTCAGGAAACACCATACACTTCTCCAGAGTGGCTGTTGGCAATTTACATCCTGCCCATCAGCATAACAAGGCTCCCAGTTCTCCATGGCCTGTCCTGCCTTTCTGGATTTTACACTTTTTTCAGATGGCCCTTTTGACCGGGGGGCAGTGAGACTTCATTGTAGTGCAGATTTCCTTTGCAAGCTTTCTTGGTTGGCCAAAAAGTGAGTATGCGTTCAGGAAAAAACGCATACGCCCTTTTTGGCCAAGTGCATCATTGTGGACGTTCTGCCTCTTTTCCTATGCTTTACATGCAATTCCAGTCTACCTCCTGAAATCGGTTTCCTGCAATTCTGCCTCACTTTCAGTTTCTCTAGGCAGCCTCACTTCAATATATTTTTGGACGATAGCTGTCATTTATAACTCTGCATGTTTGTGAATTACACTGTCCCTGAGCTCCTTACTTCAACTCGCTTTCTTGTGAGCTGGCCGCAAAGCCGCAGGATTGCTTCAGGCCCTAGTGTGGTTCCGGCATGGCACGCTGAGCCTTTGTTTAATTCCTCTTCCTGGTGGGAAATGAGAGTTAAATTTGTCCGACCAGACACCTCCAGCTAGTCTCTCATTGGTTCTCCCTATTCCTGTTCATTTTCCGCAGAAATTGCAAACTGGGTCATACAGGAGGTTAAAGGCACTGACTCTCCATTTGGGGAGAGTGTTAGTAAAGCATCTGGAATGTTGTGCCCGAGTACCAGGGGATGAAAATTGAGAAACTTTTGTACACGTTTCCCGATCACACGGTGGATCATACTCTGTGTTCCACATGCATGTTGTAGCTGAAGGAAGAATCCCTTAAACCTGGAGAGTTGAGACCCATGGAATGGGTACCATGCAATATGACTTCAAAGGGTCTGCATTTGCTCACCAAACCTCACCAGTCCTATCACTGCTGCGTTTATGCCGCTGTACACATAGTTGATTCTCTTTCGGAGACATATAAATCCATAGGTTTTAAGATTCTTACTAGTCAGGTGTATTTTTAGGCGTTTAATATGGGGTGTTGTGTCCTCTTCGTTGAGCAAGGAGTAGCTCTTGTCTATTACATATTTGGCTTATGGAACGGTATCTGTGCTAATTTCAATCTCTGGTTTTATGTAGCACCCCAACTCACCTTTCCCCTTAAGCAAGCATAAGTTGGTTTTCTACATTTGAGACCCTGTTCTGTTTTGTAATTCAGTTCCTGTGTAGCCAAGTTTACATTCCGTGTAGTAGCGATATCTTATGATGTTTCTTTTTCTGTGTGACTTATTTCACTTAGAATCATCGTACCTGAATCCACTCATTATGCTGCTTCGTGCCTGATGACATAGATTTCATTGCTGAGTGATATTGCATTGTACGTAAGTACCACAACTTCTTTATCCGTTTTTCGCTTTCTGTGATATTGAACTTGTACCGTAAACGAGGTTCTTGTAAACAGAGCCGTCCCAAACTTTGGGGTGGCTGTGTCTTTCTGATTTTAATTTCCCTAAGCTATAGGACCATAAGTGGAAGTGCCCTAGGCTCTGTTGCTTTGCTTTTTAGATATTTCAGGAAACACCATACACTTCTCCGGAGTGGCTGTTGGCAATTTACATCCCGCCCAGCAGCATAACAAGGCTCCCAGTTCTCCATGGCCTGTCCTGCCTTTCTGGATTTTACACTTTTTTCAGATGGCCCTTTTGACAGGGGGGCAGTGAGACTTCATTGTAGTGCAGATTTCCTTTGCAAGGTTGCTTGATTGGCCAAAAAGGGCGTATGCGTTTTTTCATGAATATATTCAGGAAAAAACGCATACGCCCTTTTTCGCCAAGTGCATCATTGTGGACGTTCTGTCTCTTTTCCTATGCTATACATGCAATTCCAGTCTACCTCCTGAAATCGGTTTCCTGCAATTCTGCCCCACTTTCAAATCCTCTTGGCAGCCTTACTTCAATATATATTTGGACCATAGCTGTCATTTATAACTCTGCAGGTTTGTGAATTACAGTGCCCCTGAGCTCCTTTCTTCTACTCGCTTTCCTGTGAGCTGGCCGCAACACAGCAGGATTGATTCAGGCCCTAGTGTTTTTCCGGCACGGCACACTGAGCCTTTGGTTAATTCGTCTTCCTGGTGGGAAATGAGAGTTAAATTAGACCATCCACACACCTCCAGCTAGTCTCTCATTGGTTCTCCCTATTCCTGTTCATTTTCCGCAGAAATTGCAAACTGGGCCAAACAGGAGGTTAAAGGCACAGACTCTCCAAGTGGGGAGAGTGTTAGTAAAGCATCTGGAACGTTGCACCCGAGTACCAGGGGATGAAACCTGAGACACATTTGAACACGTTTCCCGATCACACGGTGCATCATCCTCTGGGTTCCACATGCATGTTTTAGCTGAAGGAAGAATCCCTTAAACCTGGAGAGTTGAGACCCATGGAATGGGTACCATGCAATATGACTTCAAAGGGTCTGCATTTGCTCACCGAACCTCACCAATCCTATCACTGCTGCGCTTATGCCGCTGTACACACGCTTGATTCTCTTTCGGAGACATATAAATCCATAGGTTTTAAGACTCTTACAAGTCAGGTATAGTCTTAGGCGTTTAATATGGGGTGTTGAGTCCACTTCGTTGAGCAAAGAGTAGCTCTAGTCTATTACATATTGGGCTTATGAAACGGTATCTGTGCTAATTTCAATCTCTGGTTTTATGCAGCGCCCCAACTCACCTTTCCCCTTAAGCAAGCATAAGTTGGTTTTCTACATTTGAGATCCTGTTCTTTTTTGTAATTCTGTTCCTGTGTAGCCAAGTTTACATTCCGTGTAGTAGTGATATATTATGATGTTTCTTTTTCTGTGTGACTTATTTCACTTAGAATCATCGTACCTGAATCCACTCATTATGTTGCTACGGGTCTGATGACATAGATTTCATTGCCGAGTGATATTGCATTGTACATAAGTACCACAACTTCTTTACCCATTTATCACTTCTTGCGATATTGAACTTGTACCGTAAACAAGGTTTTTGTAAACAGAGCCGTCGCAAACTTTGGGGTGGCTGTGTCTTTTTGATTTTAATTTCCCTAACTATAGGACCATAAGTGGAAGTGCCCTAGGCTCTGTTGCTTTGTTTTTTGGATATTTCTGGAAACACCATACACTTCTCCAGAGTGGCTGTTGGCAATTTACATCCTGCCCATCAGCATAACAAGGCTCCCGGTTCTCCATGGCCTGTCCTGCCTTTCTGGATTTTACACTTTTTTCAGAAGTCCCTTTTGACCGGGGGGCAGTGAGACTTCATTGTAGTGCAGATTTCCTTTGCAAGCTTGCTTGGTTGGCCAAAAAGTGCGTATGCGTTTTTTCCTGAATATATTCAGGATAAAACGCATACGCTCTTTTTGGCCAAGTGCATCATTGTGGACGTTCTGCCTCTTTTCCTATGCTTTACATGCAATTCCAGTCTACCTCCTGAAATCGGTTTCCTGCAATTCTGCCCCGCTTTCAAGTCCTCTTGGCAGCCTTACTTCAATATACTTTTGGACGATAGCTGTCATTTATAACTCTGCAGGTTTGTGAATGACAGTGCCCCTGAGCTCCTTTCTTCAACTCGCTTTCTTGTGAGCTGGCCACAACACCGCAGGATTGCTTCAGGCCTTAGTGTGGTTCCGGCACGGCATTCTGAGCCTTTGGTTAATTCCTCTTCCTGGTGGGAAATGAGAGTTAAATTTGCCCGTCCAGACACCTCCAGCTAGCCTCTCATTGGTTCTCCCTATTCCTGTTCATCTTACGCAGAAATTGCAAACTGGGCCATACAGGAGGTTAAAGGCAATGACTCTCCAAGTGGGGAGAGTGTTAGTAAAGCATCTGGAATGTTGCACCCGAGTACCAGGGGACAAAAACTGAGACATATTTGAACACGTTTCCCGATCACATGGTGTATCAAACTCTGGGTTCCACATGCATGTTTTAGCTGAAGGAAGAATCCCTTAAACCTGGAGAGTTGAGACCCATGGAATGGGTACCATGCAATATGACTTCAAAGGGTCTGCATTTGCTCACCGAACCTCACCAATCCTATCACTGCTGCATTTGTGCCACTGTACACAGGCTTGATTCTCTTTCGGAGACATATAAATCCATAGGCTTTAAGATTGTTACTAGTCAGGTATATTATTAGGCGTTTAATATGGGGTGTTGAGTCCACTTCGTTGAGCAAGGAGTAGCTCTTGTCTATTGCGTATTTGGCTTATGGAATGGTATCTGTGCTAATTTCAATCTCTGGTTTTATGCAGCACCCCAACTCACCTTTCACCTTAAGCAAGCATAAGTTGGTTTTCTACATTTGAGATCCTGTTCTGTTTTGTAATTCAGTTCCTGTGTAGCCAAGTTTACATTCCGTGTAGTAGTGATATCTTATGATGTTTCTTTTTCTGTGTGACTTATTTCACTTAGAATCATCATACCTGAATCCACTCATTATGCTTCTACGGGCCTGATGACATAGGTTTCATTTCTGAGTGATATTGCATTGTACATAAGTACCACAACTTCTTTATCTATTTTTCGCTTTCTGTGATATTGAACTTGTACCGTAAACGAGGTTCTTGTAAACAGAGCCGACCCAAACTTTGGGGTGGCTGTGTCTTTTTGATTTTAATTTCCCTAAGCTATAGGACCATAAGTGGAAGTGCCCTAGCCTCTGTTGCTTTGTTTTTTAGATGTTTCAGGAAACACCATACACTTCTCCAGAGTGCCTGTTGGCAATTTACATCCCGCCCATCAGCATAACAAGGCTCCCAGTTCTCCATGGCCTGTCCTGCCTTTCTGAATTTTACACTTTTTTCAGATGGCCCTTTTGACCGGGGGGCAGTGAGACTTCATTGTAGTTCAGATTTCCTTTGCAAGCTTGCTTGGTTGGCCAAAAAGGGCGTATGCGTTTTTTCCTGAATATATTCAGGAAAAAACACATACGCCCTTTTTGGCCAAGTGCATCATTGTGGATGTTCTGCCTCTTTTCCTATGCTTTACATGCAAGTCCAGTCTACCTCCTGAAATCGGTTTCCTGCAATTCTGCCCCGCTTTCAAGTGTTCGTGGCAGCCTTACTTCAATAAGTTTTTGGACGATAGCTGTCATTTATAACTCTGCAGGTTTGTGAATTACAGTGCCCCTGAGCTCCTTTCTTCAACTCGCTTTCTGGTGAGCTGGCGGCAACACCGTAGGATTACTTCAGGCCCTAGTGTAGTTCCGGCATGGCACGCTGAGCCTTTGGTTAATTCCTCTTCCTGGTGGAAATGAGAGTTAAATTTGTCCGTCGAGACACCTCCAGCTAGTCTCTCATTGGTTCTCCCTAGTCCTGTTCATCTTCCGCAGAAATTGCAAACTGGGCCAAACAGGAGGTTAAAGGCACTGACTGTCCCAGTGGGGAGAGTGTTAGTAAAGCGTCAGGAATGTTGCACCCGAGTACCAGGGAACGAAAACTGATACACATTTGAACACGTTTCCCGATCACACGGTGGATCATAATCTGGGTTCCACATGCGTGTTTTAGCTGAAGCAAGAATCCCTTAAACCTGGAGATTTGAGACCCATGGAATGGGTACCATGCAATATGACTTCAAAGGGTCTGCATTTGCTCACCGAACCTCACCAATCCTATCACTGCTGCGTTTGTGCCACTGTACACACGATTGATTCTCTTTCGGAGACATATAAATCCATAGGTTTTAAGATTGTTACTAGTCAGGTATATTCTTAGGCGTTTAATATGGGGTGTTGAGTCCACTTCGTTGAGCAAGGAGTAGCTCTTGTCTATTACATATTTGGCTAATGGAACGGTATCTGTGCTAATTTCAATCTCTTGTTTTATGCAGCACCCCAACTCACCTTTCCCCTTAAGGAAGCATAAGTTGGTTTTCTACATTTGAGACCCTGTTCTGTTTTGTAATTCAGTTCTTCTGTAGCCAAATTTATATTCCATGTATTAGTGATATCTTATGATGTTTCTCTTTCTGTGTGACTTATTTCACTTAGAATGATCGTACCTGTATCCACTCATTATGCTGCTACGGGCCTGATGACATAGATTTCATTGCTGAGTGATATTGCATTGTACGTATGTACCACAACGTCTTTATCCATTTTTCACTTTCTGTGATATTGAACTTGTACCGTAAATGAGGTTCTTGTAAACAGAGCCTTCCCAAACTTTGGGGTGGCTGTGTCTTTTTGATTTTAATTTCCCTAAGCTATAGTACCATAAGTGGAAGTGCCCTAGGCTCTGTTGGTTTGTTTTTTAGATGTTTCAGGAAACACCATACATTTCTCCAGAGTGGCTGTTGGCAATTTACATCCCACCCATCAGCATAAGAAGGCTCAAAGTTCTCCATGGCCTGTCCTGCTTTTCTGGATTTTACACTTTTATCAGATGGCCCTTTTGACCGGGGGGCAGTGAGACTTCTTTGTAGTGCAGATTTCCTTTGCAAGCTTGCTTGGTTGGCCAAAAAGTGCGTATGCGTTTTTTCCTGAATATATTCAGGAAAAAACGAATACGCCCTTTTTGGCCAAGTGCATCATTGTGGACGTTCTGCCTCTTTTCCTATGCTTTATATGCAATTCCAGTCTACCTCCTGAAATCGGTTTCCTGCAATTCTGCCCCACTTTCAATTTCTCTTGGTAGCCTTACTTCAATATATTTTTGGACGATAGCTGTCATTTATAACTCTGCAGGTTTGTGAATGACAGTGCCCCTGCGCTCCTTTCTTCAACTCGCTTTCTTGTGAGCTGGCCGCAAAGCCGCAGGATTGCTTCAGGCCCTAGTGTGGTTCCGGCATGGCACACTGAGCCTTTGGTTAATTCCTCTTCCTGGTGGGAAATGAGAGTTAAATTTGCCCGTCCAGACACCTCCAGCTATCCTCTCATTGGTTCTCCCTATTCCTGTTCATCTTCCGCAGAAATTGCAAACTGGGCCAACAGGAGTTTAAAGGCCCTGACTCTCCAAGTGGGGAGAATGTTAGTAAAGCGTCTGGAATGTTGTACCCGAGTACCAGGGGACAAAAACTGAGACACATTTGAACACATTTCCCGATCACACGGTGGATCATACTCTGGGTTCCACATGCATGTTTTAGCTGAAGCAAGAATCCCTTAAACCTGGAGAGTTGAGACCCATGGAATGGGTACCATGCAATATGACCTCAAAGGGTCTGCATTTGCTCACCGAACCTCACCAATCCTATCACTACTGCGATTATGCCGCTGTACACACGCTTGATTCTCTTTCAGAGACATATAAATCCATAGGTTTTAAGATTCCTACTAGTTATGTATATTCTTAGGCGTTTATTATGGGGTGTTGAGTCCACTTCGTTGAGCAAGGAGTAGCTCTTGTCTATTGCATATTTGGCTTATGGAACGGTATCTGTGCTAATTTCAATCTCTGGTTTTATGCAGCACCACAACTCTCCTTTCCCCTTAAGCAAGAATAAGTTGGTGTTCTACATTTGAGACCCTGTTCTGCTTTGTAATTCAGTTCCTTTGTAGCCAAGTTTACATTCCGTGTAGTAGTGATATCTTATGATGTTTCTTTTTCTGTGTGACTTATTTCACTTAGAATCATCGTACCTGAATCCACTCATTATCCTGCTATGGGCTTGATGACATAGATTTCATTGCTGAGTGATATTGCATTGTACGTAAGTACCACAACTTCTTTATCCATTTTTCACTTTCTGTGATATTGAACTTGTACCGTAAATGAGGTTCTTGTAAACAGAGCCATCCCAAACTTTGGGGTGGCTGTGTCTTTTTGATTTTAATTTCCCTAAGCTATAGGACCATAAGTGGAAGTGCCCTAGGCTCTGTTGCTTTGTTTTTTAGATGTTTCAGGAAACACCATACACTTCTCCAGAGTGGCTGTTGGCAATTTCCATCCTGCCCATCAGCATAACAAGGCTCCCAATTCTCCATGGCCTGTCCTGCCTTTCTGGATTTTACACTTTTTTCAGATGGCCCTTTTGACCGGGGGGCAGTGAGACTTCATTGTAGTGCAGATTTCTTTGCAAGCTTTCTTGGTTGGCCAAAAAGTGAGTATGCGTTTTTTCCTGAATATATTCAGGAAAAAACGCATACGCCCTTTTTGGCCAAGTGCATCATTGTGGACGTTCTGCCTCTTTTCCTATGCTTTACATGCAATTCCAGTCTACCTCCTGAAATCGGTTTCCTGCAATTCTGCCCCACTTTCAGTTTCTCTTGGCAGCCTCACTTCAATATATTTTTGGACGATAGCTGTCATTTATAACTCTGCATGTTTGTGAATTACACTGCCCCTGAGCTCCTTACTTCAACTCGCTTTCTTGTGAGCTGGCCGCAAAGCCACAGGATTGCTTCAGGCCCTAGTGTGGTTCCGGCATGGCACGCTGAGCCTTTGGTTAATTCCTCTTCCTGGTGGGAAATGAGAGTTAAATTTGTCCGACCAGACACCTCCAGCTAGTCTCTCATTGGTTCTCCCTATTCCTGTTCATTTTCCGCAGAAATTGCAAACTGGGTCATACAGGAGGTTAAAGGCACTGACTCTCCATTTGGTGAGAGTGTTAGTAAAGCATCTGGAATGTTTTGCCCGAGTACCAGGGGATGAAAATTGAGAAACTTTTGTACACGTTTCCCGATCACACGGTGGATCATACTCTGTGTTCCACATGCATGTTGTAGCTGAAGGAAGAATCCCTTAAACCTGGAGAGTTGAGACCCATGGAATGGGTACCATGCAATATGACTTCAAAGGGTCTGCATTTGCTCACCAAACCTCACCAGTCCTATCACTGCTGCGTTTATGCCGCTGTACACATGGTTGATTCTCTTTCGGAGACATATAAATCCATAGGTTTTAAGATTCTTACTAGTCAGGTGTATTTTTAGGCGTTTAATATGGGGTGTTGTGTCCTCTTCGTTGAGCAAGGAGTAGCTCTAGTCTATTACATATTTGGCTTATGGAACGGTATCTGTGCTAATTTCAATCTCTGGTTTTATGTAGCACCCCAACTCACCTTTCCCCTTAAGCAAGCATAAGTTGGTTTTCTACATTTGAGACCCTGTTCTGTTTTGTAATTCAGTTCCTGTGTAGCCAAGTTTACATTCCGTGTAGTAGTGATATCTTATGATGTTTCTTTTTCTGTGTGACTTATTTCACTTAGAATCATCGTACCTGAATCCACTCATTATGCTGCTACGGGCCTGATGACATAGATTTCATTGCTGAGTGATATTGCATTGTACGTAAGTACCACAACTTCTTTATCCATTTTTCGCTTTCTGTGATATTGAACTTGTACCGTAAATGAGGTTCTTGTAAACAGAGCCGTCCCAAACTTTGGGGTGGCTGTGTCTTTTTGATTTTAATTTCCCTAAGCTATAGGACCATAAGTGGAAGTGCCCTAGGCTCTGTTGCTTTGTTTTTTAGATGTTTCAGGAAACACCATACACTTCTCCAGAGTGGCTGTTGGCAATTTACATCCCGCCCAGCAGCATAACAAGGCTCCCAGTTCTCCATGGCCTCTCCTGCCTTTCTGGATTTTACACTTTTTTCAGATGACCCTTTTGACCGGGGGGATGTGAGACTTCATTGCAGTGTAGATTTCCTTTGCAAGCTTGCTTGGTTGGCCAAAAAGGGCGTATGCCTTTTTTCCTGAATATATTCAGGAAAAAACGCATACGCCCTTTTTGGCCAAGTGCATCATTGTGGACGTTCTGCCTCTTTTCCTTTGCTTTAAATGCAATTCCAGTCTACCTCCTGAAATCGGTTTCCTGCAATTCTGCCCCACTTTCAAGTCCTCTTGGCAGCCTTACTTCAATATATTTTGGGACGATAGCTGTCATTTATAACTCTGCAGGTTTGTGAATGAGAGTGCCCCTGAGCTCCTTTCTTCAACTCGCTTTCTTGTGAGCTGGTCGCAACACTGCAGGATTGCTTCAGGCTCTAGTGTGGTTCCGGCACGGCACACTGAGCCTTTGGTTAATTCCTCTTCCTGGTGGGAAATGAGAGTTAAATTTGCCCGTCCAGACACCTCCAGCTAGTCTCTCATTGGTTCTCCCTATTCCTGTTCATCTTCCGCAGAAATTGCAAACTGGGCCACACAGGAGGTTAAAGGCACTGACTCTCCAAGTGGGGAGAGTGTTAGTAAAGCGTCTGGAATGTTTCACCCGAGTACCAAGGGACTTAAACTGAGACACATTTGAACATGTTTCCCGATCACAAGGTGGATCATACTCTCGGTTTCACATGCATGTTTTAGCTGAAGGAAAAATCCCTTAAACCTGGAGAGTTGAGACCCATGGAATTGGTACCATGCAATATGACTTCAAAGGGTCTGCATTTGCTCACCGAACCTCACCAATCCTATCACTGCTGTGTTCATTCCACTGTACACATGCTTGATTCTCTTTCGGAGACATATAAATCCATAGGTTTTAAAATTCTTACTAGTCAGGTATATACTTAGGCGTTTAATATGGGGTGTTGTGTCCACTTCGTTGAGCAAGGAGTAGCTCTTGTCTATTATATATTTGGCTTATGGAATGGTATCTGTGCAAATTTCAATCTCTGGTTTTATGCAGCACCCCAACTCACCTTTCCCCTTAAGCAAGCATAAGTTGGTTTTCTACATTTGAGACCCTGTTCTGTTTTGTAATTCAGTTCCTGTGTAGCCAAGTTTACATTCTGTATTACTTATATCTTATGATGTTTCTTTTTCTGTGTGACTTATTTCAGTTAGGATCATCGTACCTGAATCCACTCATTATGCTGCTACGGGCCTGATGACATAGATTTAAATGCTGAGTGATATTGCATTGTTCGTAAGTACAACAACTTCTTTATCCATTTTTCGCTTTCTGTGATATTGAACTTGTAACGTAAACGAGGTCCTGTAAACAGAGCCGTCCCAAACTTTGGGGTGGCTGTGTCTTTTTGATTTTAATTTCCCTAAGCTATAGGACCATAAGTGGAAGTGCCCTAGGCTCTGTTGCTTTGTTTTTTAGATGTTTCAGAAAACACCATACACTTCTCCAGAGTGGCTGTGGCAGTTTACATCCCGCCCATCAGCATAACAAGGCTCCCAGTTCTCCATGGCCTGTCCTGCCTTTCTGGATTTTACACTTTTTTCAGATGTCCCTTTTTACCGGGGGGCAGTGAGACTTCATTGTAGTGCAGATTTCCTTTGCAAGCTTGCTTGTTTGGCCAAAAAGGGCGTATGCGTTTTTTCCTGAATATATTCAGGAAAAAACGCATACGCCCTTTGTGGCCATGTGCGTCATTGTGGACTTTCTGCCTATTTTCGTATGCTTTACATGCAATTCCCGTCTACCTCCTGAAATCGGTTTCCTGCAATTCTGCCCCGCTTTCAAGTCCTCTTGGCAACCTTACTTCAATATATTTTTGGACGATAGCTGTCATTTATAACTCTGCCCGTTTGTGAATTACAATGCCCCTGAGCTCCTGTCTTCAACTCGCTTTCTTGTGAGCTGGCCGCAACACCGCAGGATTGCTTCAGGCCCTAGTGTTGTTCCGGCATGGCATGCTGAGCATTTGGTTAATTCCACTTCCTGGTGGGAAATGAGAGTTAAATTTCCCCGTCCAGACACCTCCAGCTAGTCTCTCATTGGTTCTCCCTATTCCTGTTCATTTTTCGCAGAAATTGCAAACTGGGCCAAACAGGAGGTTAAAGGCACTGACTCTCCAAGTGGGGAGAGTGTTAGTAAAGCGTCTGGAATGTTGCACTTGAGTACCAGGGGACGAAAACTGAGACACATTTGAACACGTTTCCAGATCACACGGTGGATCATACTCTGGGTTCCACATGCATGTTTTAGCTGAAGGAAGAATCCCTTAAACCTGGAGAGTTGAGACCCATGGAATGGGTACCATGCAATATGACTTCGAAGGGTCTGCATTCGCTCACCGAACCTCACCAATCCTATCACTGCTGCGTTTATGCTGCTGTACACACGCTTGATTCTCTTTCGGAGACATATCAATCCATAGGTTTTAAGATTCTTACTAGTCAGGTATATTCTTAGGCGTTTAATATGGGGTGTTGAGTCCACTTCGTTGAGCAAGGAGTAGCTCTTGTCTATTACATATTTGGCTTATGGAACGCTATCTGTGCTAATTTCAATCTCTGGTTTTATGCAGCACCCCAACTCACCTTTCCCCTTAAGGAAACATGGGTTGGTTTTCTACATTTGAGACCCTGTTCTGTTTTGTAATTCCGTTCCTGTGTAGCCAAGTTTACATTCCGTGTATTAGTGATATCCTATGATGTTTCTTTTTCTGTGTGACTTATTTCACTTATAATCATCGTACCTGAATCCACTCATTATGCTACTACGGGCCTGATGACATAGATTTCATTGCTGAGTGATATTGCATTGTATGTAAGTACCACAACTTCTTTATCCATTTTTCGCTTTCTGTGATATTGAACTTGTACCGTAAACGAGGTTCTTGTAAACAGAGCCATCCCAAAATTTGAGGTGGCTGTGTGTTTTTGATTTTAATTTCCCTAATCTATAGGACCATAAGTGGAAGTGCCCAAGGCTCTGTTGCTTTGTTTTTTGGATGTTTCAGGAAACACCATACACTTCTCCAGAGTGGCTGTTGGCAATTTACATCCCGCCCATCAGCATAACAAGGCTCCCAGTTCTCCATGGCCTGTCCTGCCTTTCTGGATTTTACACTTTTTTCAGATGGCCCTTTTGACCGCGGGGCAGTGAGACTTCATTGTAGTGCAGATTTCCTTTGCAAGCTTGCTTGGTTGGCCAAAAAGGGCGTATGCGTTTTTTCCTGAATATATTCAGGAAAAAACGCATACGCCCTTTTTGGCCAAGTGCATCATTGTGGACGTTCTGCCTCTTTTCCTATGCTTTACATGCAATTCCAGTCTACCTCCTGAAATCGGTTTCCTGCAATTCTGCCCCGCTTTCAAGTCCTCTTGGCAGCCTTACTTCAACATATTTTTGGATGATAGCTGTCATTTATAACTCTGCAGGTGTGTGAATTACAGTGCCCCTGAGCTCCTTTCTTCAACTCGCTTTCTTGTGAGCTGGCCGCAACCCCGCAGGATTGCTTCAGGCTCTAGTGTGGTTGCGGCTCGGCATGCTGAGCCTTTGGTTAATTCCTCTTCCTGGTGGGAAATGAGAGTTAAATTTTCCCGTCCAGACACCTACAGCTAGTCTCTCATTGGTTCTCCCTATTCCTGTTCATTTTCCGCATTAATTGCAAACTGGGCCAAACAGGAGGTTAAAGGCACTGACTCTAAAAGTGGGGAGAGTGTTAGTAAAGCATCTGGAATGTTGCACTTGAGTACCAGGGGACGAAAACTGAGAAACATTTGAACACGTTTCCCGATCACACGGTGGATCATACTCTGGGTTCCACATGCATGTTTTAGCTGAAGGAAGAATCCCTTAAACCTGGAGAGTTGAGACCCATGGAATGGGTACCATGCAATATGACTTCAAAGGGTCTGCATTTGCTCACCGAACCTCACCAATCGTATCACTGCTGCGTTTATGCTGCTGTACACACGCTTGATTCTCTTTCGGAGACATATCAATCCATAGGTTTTAAGACTCTTACTAGTCAGGTATAGTCTTAGGCGTTTAATAAGGGTTTTTGAGTCCACTTCGTTGAGCAATGAGTAGCTCTTGTCTATTACATATTTGGCTTATGGAACGGTATCTGTGCTACTTTCAATCTCTGGTTTTATGCAGCACCCCAACTCACCATTCCCCTTAAGGAAGCATAAGTTGGTTTTCTACATTTGAGACCCTGTTCTGTTTTGTAATTCAGTTCCTGTGTAGCCAAGTTTACATTCCGTGTAGTAGCGATATCTTATGATGTTTCTTTTTCTGTGTGACTTATTTCACTTAGAATCATCGTACCTGAATCCACTCATTATGCTGCTATGGGCCTGATGACATAGATTCCATTGCTGAGTGATATTGCATTGTACGTAAGTACCACAACTTCTTTATCCATTTTTTGCTTTCTGTGATATTGAACATGTACCGTAAACGAGGTTCTTGTAAACAGAGCCGTCCCAAAATTTGGGGTGGCTGTGTGTTTTTGATTTTAATTTCCCTAAGGTATAGGACCATAAGTGGAAGTGTCCTAGGTTCTGTTGCTTTGTTTTTTAGATGTTTCAGGAAACACCACACACTTCTCCAGAGTGGCTGTTGGCAATTTACATCCCGCCCATCAGCATAACAAGGCTCCCAGTTCTCCATGGCCTGTCCTGCCTTTCTGGATTTTACACTTTTTTCAGATGGCCCTTTTGAACGGGGGGCAGTGAGACTTCATTGAAGTGCAGATTTCCTTTGCAAGCTTGCTTGGTTGGCCAAAAAGGGCGTATGCTTTTTTTCGTGAATATATTCAGGAAGAAACGCATACGCCCCTTGCGGCCATGTGCGTCCTTGTGGACTTTCTGCCTATTTTCGTATGCTTTACATGCAATTCCAGTCTACCTCCTGAAATCCGTTTCCTGCAATTCTGCCCCGCTTTCAAGTCCTCTTGGCAGCCTTACTTCAATATAATTTTGGACGATAGCTGTCATTTATAACTCTGCAAGTTTGTGAATTACAGTGCCCCTGAACTCCTTTCTTCAACTCGCTTTCTTGTGAGCTGGCCGCAATACCACAGGATTGCTTCAGGCCCTAATGTGGTTCCGGCATGGCACGCTGAGCCTTTGGTTAATTCCTCTTCCTGGTGGGAAATGAGAGTTAAATTTGCCCGTCCAGACACCTCCAGCTAGTCTCTCATTGGTTCTCCCTATTCCTGTTCATTTTCCGCAGAAATTGCAAACTGGGCCAAACAGGAGTTTAAAGGCACTGACTCTCCAAGTGGGGAGAGTTAGTAAAGCGTCTGGAATGTTGCACCCGAGTACCAGGGGATGAATACTGAGACACATTTGAACACGTTTCCCGATCACACGGTAGAATATACTCTGGGTTCCACATGCATGTTTTAGCTGAAGGAAGAATCTCTTAAACCTACAGAGTAGAGACCCATGGAAAGGGTACCATGCAATATGACTTCAAAGGGTCTGCATTTGCTCAGCGAACCTCACCAGTCCTATCACTGCTGCATTTATGCCGCTGTACACACGCTTGATTCTCTTTCGGAGACATATAAATCCATAGGTTTTAAGATTCTTACTAGTCAGGTATAGTCTTAGGCGTTTAATATGGTGTGTTAAGTCCACTTCGTTGAGCAAGGAGTAGCTCTTGTCTATTACATATTTGGCTTATGGAACGGTATCTGTGCTAATTTCAATCTCTGGTTTTATGCAGCACCCCAACTCACCTTTCGCCTTAAGCAAGCATAAGTTGGTGTTCTACATTTGAGACCCTGTTCTGTTTTGTAGTTCAGTTCCTTTGTAGACAAGTTTACATTCCGTGTAGTAGTGGAATCTTATGATGTTTCTTTTTCTGTGTGACTTATTTCACTTAGAATCATCGTACCTGAATCCACTCATTATGCTGCGACGGGCCTGATGACATAGATTCCATTGCTGAGTGATATTGCATTGTACGTAAGTACCACAACTTCTTTATCCATTTTTCGCTTTCTGCGATATTGAACTTGTATTGTAAACGAGGTTCTTGTAAACAGAGTCGTCCCAAACTTTGGGGTGGCTGTGTGGTTTTGATTTTAATTTCCCTAAGCTATAAGACCATAAGTGGAAGTGCCCTAGGCTCTGTTGCTTTGTTTTTACATGTTTCAGGAAACACCATACACTTCTCCAGAGTGGCTGTTGGCAATTTACATCCCGCCCATCAGCATAACAAGGCTCCCAGTTCTCCATGGCCTGTCCTGCCTTTCTGGATTTTACACTTTTTTCAGATGGCCCTTTTGACCGGGGGGCAGTGAGACTTCATTGTAGTGCAGATTTCCTTTGCAAGCTTGCTTCGTTGGCCAAAAAGTGCGTATGCGTTTTTTCCTGAATATATTCAGGAAAAAACGCATACACCCTTTTTGGCCAAGTGCATCATTGTGGACGTTCTGCCTCTTTTCCTATGCTTTACATGCAATTCCAGTCTACCTCCTGAAATCGGTTTCCTCCAATTCTGCCCCGCTTTCAAGTCCTCTTGGCAGCCTTACTTCAATATATTTTTGGATGATAGCTGTCATTTATAACTCTGCAGGTTTGTGAATGACAGTGCCCCTGAGCTCCTTTCTTCAACTCGCTTTCTTGTGATCTGGCCGCAACACCGCAGGATTGCTTCAGGCCCTAGTGTGGTTCTGGCATGGCACGCTGAGCCTTTGGTTAATTCCTCTTCCTGGTGGGAAATGAGAGTTAAATTTACCCGTCCAGACACCTCCAGCTAGTCTCTCATTGGTTCTCCCTATTCCTGTTCATTTTCCGCAGAAATTGCAAACTGGGCCAAACAGGAGGTTAAAGGCACTGACTCTCCAAGTGGGGAGAGTGTTAGTAAAGCGTCTGGAATGTTGCACCCGAGTGCCAGGGGATGAAAACTGAGACACATTTGAACACGTTTCCAGATCACACGGTGGATCATACTCTGGGTTCCACATGCATGTTTTAGCTGAAGGAAGAATCCCTTAAACCTGGAGAGTTGAGACCCATGGAATGGGTACCATGCAATATGACTTCAAAGGGTCTGCATTTGCTCACCGAACCTCACCAATCCTATCACTGCTGCGTTTATGCCGCTGTACACACGCTTGATTCTCTTTCGGAGACATATAAATCCATAGGTTTTAAGATTCTTACTAGTCAGGTATAGTCTTAGGCGTTTAATATGGTGTGTTAAGTCCACTTCATTGAGCAAGGAGTAGCTCTTGTCTATTACATATTTGGCTTATGGAACGGTATCTGTGCTAATTTCAATCTCTGGTTTTATGCAGCACCCCAACTCACCTTTCCCCTTAAGCAAGCATAAGTTGGTGTTCTACATTTGAGACCCTGTTCTGTTTTGTAATTCAGTTCCTTTGTAGCCAAGTTTACATTCCGTGTAGTAGTGGAATCTTATGATGTTTCTTTTTCTGTGTGACTTATTTCACTTAGAATCATCATACCTGAATCCACTCATTATGCTGCTACGGGCCTGATGACATAGATTCCGTTGCTGAGTGATATTGCATTGTACGTAAGTATCACAACTTCTTTATCCATTTTTCGCTTTCTGTGATACTGAACTTGTCCCGTAAACGAGGTTCTTTTAAACAGAGCCGTCCCAAACTTTGGGGTGGCTGTGTGTTTTTGATTTTAATTTCCCTAAGCTATAGGACCATAAGTGGACGTGCCCTAGGCTCTGTTGCTTTGTTTTTTGGATGTTTCAGGAAACACCATACACTTCTCCAGAGTGGCTGTTGGCAATTTACATCCCGCCCATCAGCATAACAAGGCTCCCAGTTCTCCATGGCCTGTCCTGCCTTTCTGGATTTTACACTTTTTTCAGATGGCCCTTTTGACCAGGGGGCAGTGAGACTTCATTGTAGTGCAGATTTCCTTTGCAAGCTTGCTTGGTTGACCAAAAAGGGCGTATGCGTTTTTTCCTGAATATATTCAGGAAAAAACGCATACGCCCTTTTTGGCCAAGTGCATCATTGTGGACGTTCTGCCTCTTTTCCTATGCTTTACATGCAATTCCAGTCTACCTCCTGAAATCCGTTTCCTGCAATTCTGCCCCGCTTTCAAGTCCTCTTGGCAGCCTTACTTCAATATAATTTTGGACGATAGCTGTCATTTATAACTCTGCAGGTTTGTGAATTACAGTGCCCCTGAACTCCTTTCTTCAACTCGCTTTCTTGTGAGCTGGCCGCAATACCACAGGATTGCTTCAGGCCCTAATGTGGTTCCGGCATGGCACGCTGAGCCTTTGGTTAATTCCTCTTCCCGGTGGGAAATGAGAGTTAAATTTGCCCGTCCAGACACCTCCAGCTAGTCTCTCATTGGTTCTCCCTATTCCTGTTCATTTTCCGCAGAAATTGCAAACTGGGCCAAACAGGAGTTTAAAGGCACTGACTCTCCAAGTGGGGAGAGTTAGTAAAGCGTCTGGAATGTTGCACCCGAGTACCAGGGGATGAATACTGAGACACATTTGAACACGTTTCCCGATCACATGGTGGAATATACTCTGGGTTCCACATGCATGTTTTAGCTGAAGGAAGAATCTCTTAAACCTACAGAATAGAGACCCATGGAAAGGGTACCATGCAATATGACTTCAAAGGGTCTGCATTTGCTCAGCGAACCTCACCAATCCTATCACTGCTGCATTTATGCCACTGTACACACGCTTGATTCTCTTTCGGAGACATATAAATCCATAGGTTTTAAGATTCTTACTAGTCAGGTATAGTCTTAGGCGTTTAATATGGTGTGTTAAGTCCACTTCGTTGAGCAAGGAGTAGCTCTTGTCTATTACATATTTGGCTTATGGAACGGTATCTGTGCTAATTTCAATCTCTGGTTTTATGCAGCACCCCAACTCACCTTTCCCCTTAAGCAAGCATAAGTTGGTGTTCTACATTTGAGACCCTGTTCTGTTTTGTAGTTCAGTTCCTTTGTAGACAAGTTTACATTCCGTGTAGTAGTGGAATCTTATGATGTTTCTTTTTCTGTGTGACTTATTTCACTTAGAATCATCGTACCTGAATCCACTCATTATGCTACTACGGGCCTGATGACATAGATTTCATTGCTGAGTGATATTGCATTGTACGTAAGTACCAAAACTTCTTTATCCATTTTTCCCTTTCTGTGATATTGAACTTGTACCGTAAACGAGGTTCTTGTAAACAGAGCCGTCCCAAACTTTGGGGTGGCTGTGTCTTTTTGATTTTAATTTCCCTAAGCTATAGGACCATAAGTGGAAGTGCCCTAGGCTCTGTTGCTTTGTTTTTTGGATGTTTCAGGAAACACCATACACTTCTCCAGAGTGGCTGTTGGCAATTTACATCCCGCCCATCAGCATAACAAGGCTCCCAGTTCTCCATGGCCTGTCCAGCCTTTCTGGATTTTACACTTTTTTCAGATGGCCCTTTTGACCGGGGGGCAGTGAGACTTCATTGTAGTGCAGATTTCCTTTGCAAGCTTGCCTGGTAGGCCAAAAAGGGTGTATGCGTTTTTTCCTGAATATATTCAGGAAAAAACGCATACGCCCTTTTTGGCCAAGTGCATCATTGTGGACGTTCTGCCTCTTTTCCTATGCTTTACATGCAATTCCAGTCTACCTTATGAAATCGGTTTCCTGCCATTCTGCCCCGCTTTCAAGTCCTCTTGGCAGCCTTACTTCAATATATTTTTGGACGATAGCTGTCATTTATAACTCTGCAGGTTTGTGAATGACAGTGCCCCTGAGCTCCTTTCTTCAACTCGCTTTCTTGTGAGCTGGCCGCAACACCGCAGGATTGCTTCAGGACCTAGTGTGGTTCTGGCATGGCACGCTGAGCCTTTGGTTAATTCCTCTTCCTGGTGGGAAATGAGAGTTAAATTTGCCCGTCCAGACACCTCCAGCTAGTCTCTCATTGGTTCTCCCTATTCCTGTTCATTTTCCGCATTAATTGCAAACTGGGCCAAACAGGAGGTTAAAGGCACTGACTCTCCAAGTGGGGAGAGTGTTAGTAAAGCATCTGGAATGTTTCACTTGAGTACCAGGGGACGAAAACTGAGACACATTTGAACACGGTTCCCGATCACACGGTGAATCCTACTCTGGGTTCCACATGCATGTTTTAGCTGAAGGAAGAATTCCTTAAACCTGGAGAGTTGAGACCCATGGAATGGGTACCATGCAATATGACTTCAAAGGGTCTGCATTTTATCACCGAACCTCACCAATCCTATCACTGCTGCGTTTATGCCGCTTTACACACGCTTGATTCTCTTTTGGAGACATATCAATCCATAGGTTTTAGGGTTCTTACTAGTCAGGTATAGTCTTAGGCATTTAATATGGGGTGTTGAGTCCACTTCGTTGAGCAAGGAGTAGCTCTTGTCTATTATATATTTGGCTAATGGAACGGTATCTGTGCTAATTTCAATCTCTGGTTTTATGCAGCACCCCAGCTCACCTTTCCCCTTAAGCAAGCATAAGTTGTTTTTCTACATTTGAGACTCTGTTCTGTTTTGTAATTCAGTTCCTGTGTAGCCAAGTTTACATTCCGTGTAGTAGTGATATCTTATGATGTTTCTTTTTCTGTGTGACTTATTTCACTTAGAATCATCGTACCTGAATCCACTCATTATGCTGCTACGGGCCTGATGACATAGATTTCATTGCTGAGTGATATTGCATTGTACGTAAGTACCACAACTTCTTTATCCATTTTTCGCTTTCTGTGATATTGAACTTGTACCGTAAAGGAGGTTCTTGTAAACAGAGCTGTCCCAAACATTGGGGTGGCTGTGTCTTTTTGATTTTAATTTCCCTAAGCTATAGGACCATAAGTGGAAGTGCCCTAGGCTCTGTTGCTCTGTTTTTTAGATGTTTCAGGAAACACCATACACTTCTCCAGAGTGGCTGTTGGCAATTTCCATCCTGCCCATCAGCATAACAAGGTTCCCAGTTCTCCATGGCCTGTCCTGCCTTTCTGGATTTTACACTTTTTTCAGATGGCCCTTTTGACCGGGAGGCAGTGAGACTTCATTGTAGTGCAGATTTCCTTTGCAAGCTTGCTTAGTTGGCCAAAAAGGGCGTATGCGTTTTTTCCTGAATATATTCAGGAAAAAACGCATACGCCCTTTTTGGCCAAGTGCATCATTGTGGACGTTCTGCCTCTTTTCCTATGCTTTACATGCAATTCCAGTCTACCTCCTGAAATCGGTTTCCTGCAATTCTGCCCCGCTTTCAAGTCCTCTTGGCAGCCTTACTTCAATATATTTTTGGACGATAGCTGTCATTTATAACTCTGCAGTTTTGTGAATGAGAGTGCCCCTGAGCCCCTTTCTTCAACTCGCTTTCTTGTGATCTGGCCGCAACACCGCAGGATTGCTTCAGGCCCTAGTGTGGTTCCAGCATGGCATGCTGAGCCTTTGGTTAATTCCTCTTCCTGGTGGGAAATGAGAGTTAAATTTGCCCGTCCAGACACCTCCAGCTAGTCTCTCATTGGTTCTCCCTATTCCTGTTCATTTTCCGCAGAAATTGCAAACTGGGCCAAACAGGAGGTTAAAGGCACTGACCCTCCAAGTGGGGAGAGTTAGTAAAGCGTCTGGAATGTTGCACCCGAGTACCAGGGGACAAAACCTGAGACACATTTGAACACGTTTCCCGATCACACGGTGGATCATACTCTGGGTTCCACATGCATGTTGTAGCTGAAGGAAGAATCCCTTAAACCTGGAGAGTTGAGACCCATGGAATGGGTACCATGCAATATGACTTCAAAGGGTCTGCATTTGCTCACCAAACCTCACCAATCCTATCACTGCTGCGTTTATGCCGCTGTACACACGCTTGATTCTCTTTCGGAGACATATAAATCCATAGGTTTTAAGATTCTTACTAGTCATGTATATTCTTAGGCGTTTAATATGGGGTGTTGAGTCCACTTCGTTGAGCAAGGAGTAGCTCTTGTCTATTACATATTTGGCTTATGGAACGGTATCTGTGCTAATTTCAATCTCTGGTTTTATGCAGCACCCCAACTCACCTTTCCCCTTCAGCAAGCATAAGTTGGTTTTCTGCATTTGAGACCCTGTTCTGTTTTGTAATTCAGTTCCTGTGTAGCCAAGTTTACATTCCGTGTACTAGTGATATCTTATGATGTTTCTTTTTCTGTGTGACTTACTTCACTTAGAATCATCGTACCTGAATCCACTCATTATGCTGCTACGGGCCTGATGACATAGATTTCATTGCTGAGTGATATTGCATTGTACGTAAGTACCACAACTTCTTTATCCATTTTTCGCTTTCTGTGATATTGAAGTTGTACCGTAAATGAGGTTCTTGTAAACAGAGCTGTCCCAAATTTTGGGGTGGTTGTGTCTTTTTGATTTTAATTTCCCTAAGCTATAGGACCATAAGTGGAAGTGCCCTAGGCTCTGTTGCTTTGTTTTTTAGATGTTTCAGGAAACACCATACACTTCTCCAGAGTGGCTGTTTGCAATTTACATCCCGCCCATCAGCATAACAAGGCTCCCAGTTCTCCATGGCCTGTCCTGCCTTTCTGGATTTCACACTTTTTCAGATGGCCCTTTTGACTGGGCGGAGGTGAGACTTCATTGTAATGCAGATATCCTTTGCAAGCTTGCTTGTATGGCCAGATCGGGCGTATGCGTTTCTTCCTGAATATATTCAGGAAAAAACGCATACGCCCTTTTTGGCCAAGTGCATGATTGTCGATGTTCTGAGTCTTTTCATATGTTTTCAATGCAATTCCAGTCTACCTCCTGAAATCGGTTTCCTGCAATTCTGCCTTGCTGTCAGTGCCTCTTCATAGCCTTACCTCAATATACTTTTGAAAAATAATTGGCCTTTATAACTCTGCAGGTTTTTGAATTGCAGTGGCCCTTAGCTCCATTTTTCAGCTCTTATTTTTGTGATCTTGCCTCATATCCGCAGGATTTCTTCAGGCCCTATTCTTCTTCTGGGGCGCCTTGCTCTGCCTTTGGTTAATTCTTCTTCCTATGTGAAATTAGAGTGACATGTGGCCATTGAAACCGCTACAGCTATTTTCTCACTGGTTTCCCCTAGTCCCATTCATCCTCCGCACTAACTGCAGACTGTGCGATACCGGAACTTAAAGGCATTGACTCTCCATGTGGGGATGTTGTTAGTAAAGTGGCTGGAATGTTGATCCGGAGCCCCAGGAGAGGAAAATGAGGTGTGTTTTAGAAACCTTTCCCGATCATATGGTATACCATCTGCTGGATTTCCCATGCATGGTTTAGCTGTAGGAAGATTCCCTTCAACCTGGAGTGTTGGGACCCTTGGAATGAGTAGCATGAAGTATTGCATTTCGGCAGTTGCTCACCAAAGCTCACCAATCCTCTCAGCCCCAAGTGTCCAGCCTTATGTCTTATCCAGCTGTGGGTTTATATGTGGTCATTCCTGGTTGCATCACAGCCCCTGAGCGAATTTTGTAAGAATTTTTCTCTCTTTCATTGTTTCTGCGTTTTGGTTTTAAAATTTATTTCTATAATGGGGTTTAGCTCATTTTCACTGCTGTGTTTGTGCCGCTCTGCACACACTTGATTCCCTTATGGAGATATATCAATACATGGGTTTTAAGATTCTTATTACTCAGATATATTTCTCTGCGGTGTATAGGGTGTGTTGAGGCCAGTTCATTGAGCAAGGTGTAGATCTTGTCTAATACCTATTTGGTTTATTGAACGGTATCTGTGCTAATTTCAAACTCTGGTTTTATGCATCACCCCACCTCTCCTTTCCCCTTAAGCTGACATAAGTGTGTTTTCTAAATGTGAGACACTGTTCTGTTTTGTAATTCATTTTTTGTGCAGCCATATTTATCCTCCCTCTATAAGTGATATCTTATGATATGTTTCTTTTTCTGTTTGACTTATTTCAAGTAGTATTATCGGACCTAAATCCACTCTTTATCCTTCTACTAGCCTTATTACATTGATTTCATGGTGAAGAGATATTCCATTGTACGTAAGTACCACATTTTCTTTATCCATTGTTCTCTTTCCTGGGATATTTAAGGTGTACTGAAGTTGAGGTTCTTGTAAACAGAGTAGCCCTAAACTGTGGTGTGCTTGTGTCTTGTTGATTTTTAGACTTCCCTAGATATACTCCCGTGATTGGAAGTGCCCTATGCTCTGTAGCTCTGTTTTTTAGATGATTTAGGAACCACCATACACTTCTCCGGAGTGGCTCTCGGCAGTTCACACACTGTCCATCAGCGTCTAAAGGCTCCCTGTTCTCCATGGCCTGTCCTGCATTTCTGGTTTTTACAATTTTTTTGGATGGCCCTTTTGACCGGTGGGAAATGAGACTTCTTTGTTGTGCACATTTGCATTGCTTGCTTGCTTGGTTGCCCATAAAGTGCGTATGCGTTTTTTCCTGGATATATTCAGAAAAAAATGCATACTCCCTTTTGGGCCAACTGCATCATTGTCGAAATTCTGCCGCTTTTCATGTGCTTTAAAGACGAGTCCAATCTATCTCTTGAAATCTGTTTCTTGCAATTCTGTCTTGCATTCAGATCCTTTTCTTTGCCTTACCTCAACATATTTTTGGACGTTAGTTTTCATTTATAACTCTGCAGGTTTGTGAATTGCAGTGACCCTGAGCTCCATTTTTTAAGTTGCTCTTTTGTGAGCTGGCCTCAAAGCTGCAGGATTGCTTCAGGCCCTATTTTGGCTCCGGCGAGGCGGGCTGAGCCTTTTTTTAATTCTTATTCTTAATGGGAAATTAGAGTGACATGTGCCCGTCCAAACCCCTACAACTATTCTCTCATTGGTTCCCCCTCTTCCTGTTCATCCTCCTCACAATTTGCAAAATGTGTGAAACAGAAGTTTAAATGTGCTGATTCTCTAAGTGGGGAGATTCTAAGTAACATGGCTGGAATGATGAACAGGAGCACCAGGAGAGGATAAATGAGGTGCATTTTAGACACATCTCCCGATCACATGGTGTACAGTCCTCTGGGTTTTCCATGCATGTTTTAGCTGTAGGAAGATTCCTTGAACCTGCAGATTTGGGACCCATTGAATGGGTACCAGGTAGTATTACTTTAAAGGGTGTGCATTTCCTCACCCAACCTCACATTTCTCTTAGCGCGAACAGTTTCCAGCCTTATGTCTCATCCTGCTGTGGGTCTAGATGTGTTCAATCCATGTTGCATCACCGTCCCTGAGGAAAAGTTGTAAGAGGTTTTCTCTGTCTCTCTGTCATTTATTTTTTTCAATTTATTACTATATTGGTTACAGCTGATTTTCAAAGCTCTGTTTCTTGCTGCTGTACATCGACTTGATTCACGTACAGAGAGACATCAATAAATTCTTTTTCAGATTCTTACCAGTCATAGATGTTCTTTTCTGGTGACTTGAGTGTGCTGAGTGCAGTTCTTTTAGCTACCGTGTAGGCCTTGTTGATTATCAGTTTGGTATTTGGAATGGTATCTTTGCTAATTTCAACCTCCTGGATGATGCCTCATCCCTCCCCACCTTTAGCAGCCTTACGCGTGTTTTCTACATATTTGACTATGTTTTTGTTTTGTAATTTATTTCATGTGTAGCCATTTTGGATTCCACCTTTAAGTGATATCTTATGATATGTGTCTTTTTCTTTTTGAATTATGTCACTTAGAATGATCATACGTAACTCCTCTGGAGTTGTTACAACTGGCCATATTTCATTGATTTCCAGGCTGAGTAATATTCCACTCTACATAAGTACCACATCTCTATCCATTTTTTCCCTCCAGAGACATTTAAGTTATATCCTAGTTGAGGATCTTTTAAACAGAGAGGCAGTAAACATTGAGGTGCCTGTGTCCTCTCGATTTTTGTTTTTCCCAAGATATACGCCCATGAGTGCAAGTGCCCTATGCTCTGTAGCTCATTTTTTAGATGCTTTAGTAAACACAATACACTTCTCCAGAATGGCCGTTGGCAATATACATTTCCACTATAAGCCTCACAGGGCTCCCTCTTCTCCTTGCCCTGTCCTGCATTTCTGGTGTTTACACTTTATGAGGATGGCTCTTCTGACTGATGCGAAGTGATATCTTTTGTAGTATTGATTTCCAGTGCCCACCTGTTTGGTTGGCTAAAAAAGTGTATGGCCTTTTCTTGAATATATACAGAAAAAAACGCATACAGCCTTTTTGGCCAACTGCAATGTTGGCAATGTTCAGCCCCTTTTCTTGTGCTTAATGGCGAGTCCTTTCTACCTCCTCAAATCCCTTTCCTGCCATTCTCCCTTGCTTACCAATCCTTTTCTCTGACTTTCCTCAAGACATTTTTCAGTGATAGATATTTTCAACTCTGCAGTTTCGTGAATTTTACTGCCCCTGAGTTCCATTGTTCAACTTGTGTTTATGGGAACTGGCCACAAAGCAGTGGGATTTCCTCAAGCCCTATACTGTTTCCATGGGCAACCCTAGCCTTTGGTCAATTCGTCTTCCTGATTGGAAATTAGAGTGACATGTGCCTGTCTGAACACCTAGGACTTGTCTCTCATTGTTCCTCATCCTTCCGCTTCATCCTCTGGACAAATTCCAAACTGTACGCAACAGGATGTTGACAGTGCTGACATCTCCAAGTGGGGAGACTGTTAGTAAAGACGCTGGAGGGGTGAACCCGAGCACCAGGAGATGAGATGCCTTTTCCAAACTCTTCCCGATCAGACGGTATACCATCCTCTGGGTGTGACAGACATGTTTTAGCAGTAGGAAGAGTCCCATTCATGTAAGGAGAACACCAGGGCTTTTTCAAAATCAGTGTCTCCCCGAAACCCAAACTGGGGAGTTTTTTAAGCTATGGCTACACATATGTTCATTAAGGGCCTTGGGAAGTAGGCAGAGTCCAAACTTTAGATGATTGAAGTCTTCAGGGTCAGAAGCACTCACCACCATCTTCCCTTAGGTTACAGTTTAACTGTCATTGATAGATGATGTCAATAAAAATATATTCTTTTTCCGATTATTTCCCCTTATAGGTTATTGCAAAATATTGAGTGTAGTTCCCTGTGCTATACAGTAGTTCCTTGTTGATGATCTATTTTATACATAGCAGTGTGTATGTGTTAATTCCAAACTGTTAATTTATCCCTCCTCCCACCTTTACCCTTTGGTAATAATAAATTATAAGATTTTATACTTCTCAGAAATGGGGGAGCTGAAAGAGAGGTATCATTTTCAATGGAAAAGCATTTAAAACAAGATTGAAGCTTTAACCAAGATTATTAGATGTACATCCTTGGAAAGAAATCACTTCATTTCTCTAATATTGACCTGACAAATAAGACAAACCTTTTCACTGAACTTGCTTATAATAAAGTGATGGAAATATCAAATGGAAGTGTTAGAAACATCTTATTTTACCTGAGCCTTATAAACTGTTCTATGTTAACTACAGTTTGGCTCACACATCTGTTCATTGAAGTTACAATAGTCTCAATTTCTGTAACTGATCCTCCAGAGTGGACCCCAACAAGTGTCCCCCTGCCCAGTGTCATTGGGGCCAACAGATCGAGACTGAGTTTGGTTCACAAGCAAAGGAAACTTTATATTTTGATCAGAGAATGGAGAGGTGAGAGCATGCACTACCCCGTGGGCTGTGGGCTCTGCTGCTGTGTAGAGATCCTGTGAGAGTCAGTGGGAGGGAGGGGGCGGAGCTCTCGAGGGCCGGGTTGGCTGCAGCTCAGGCTCTATATCTCGGAGTCTGCACTGGGCCCCAAGAGCTGAGGTGTCGACCCAGCCCTTCTGCACTAGGAAATCTGGTCTGAAGTGCCGGGTGTGGAACCTCTGCATGCGGGACCCTAGGAGCACGTGAAATTAGACAAAGCACAAAGGATCAAAAAGGTCAGACTTGACTTTATTGCCCAGATTCTATTTTTATCTCCCAGGGATTTTTAATGGGCTTTGCTGGGGACAAACCCCTCCTCTGCCTTTTGTCCCGTTCCTCATTCTTGGAGTGCTGAGGGTGCAGACCCTTCTTCTGTAACTGCTGAGTGCTGAGTTGGGAGCCCTCATACCAGGGGACAAGGGTCAGAACTTCTCCCCAGCAGCCTCCAGGTGACGTTGATTGGCCCCAGGACCCCTGCCTCCCTGCTCGTCTGCCTGAGCACCAGCATTGGAAGTGTTATAGATTCTAATGACCTTTAAGGGTCCAGGAAAGAGATGTGCAGAGACGCTGTGGGGGCCGGTTTCACCCCGCCCCACATTTGTTCGGCCACCTTAGGCTGACCGTTTCTGCCAGCCTAGATGCTCTGACCAGTAGTCTGCTCTTTCTTCAATTAGGCCCCTGAATTAACGTAAAAAGAGCACCAGGTGTCAGAGCCCTGCCCGCTCAACTCCCAGACAGTCCAGGGTCAGTGGTGATCAAGGACCATGATGGCCACTGAGTCAACAGCCTTTTGAAGTAAACAGGAGTCCAGCCGGTCTTATTGGCCACCATCATCACGGTGTCTGTAGGCTTTTCTATGGTGACAGTGTGATATACGGTTCCCCCGCCAAGATTATTAGCTCCCCTCCGGGTGCAGTAAGTCCTGCAAGCAGTAGTCTACTCCTTCGGGACACACTATTGTTGTTTTATGAGAGAAACTCCAGGTCAAGTGATGTTCACACGAGTCGTCATGGTGCCCTGTTGCCCCCGGTTATCTCTCTGGATGTTGGAGTTGGAGGGCCTCCTCACTCGAGGTCGGTGTGCCCACGGAGCGAACCCTGCAACTTCAGGGCATGGTTGGTGATTAGGATCACCACGTGGGGTCCTTTTCCCTTAGGAGGGAGGTGGCCTTTTGGGCTGCTGATTTCCAGGATTTTAGATACCGCCAGTATCTTGGCCAGATGTGGCAGTGGGCCAAGCCCCTTGGTGACTGTAGTTTATCCTACCTGGATGGCATTCTTGCGTTGTTCCATTTCAAGTGGTCCCAGTTTTTGCACTAATTCTCCAATGGCGATTCACCTTTCACCGGGAATGGAAAGGTCAAAGGGTTTAGCTCAATTAGGGAGGTCCAGGGCAAGGGTCTGAATTGACTGCTCTTTCCATTCTTGAAAGGCCACTTCTGGATTCTGTTCAAAAGGATCATCATCTTTTCCTTTCAGTGTTTCATATAGAGGCCCAGCTAGTAGACTGTAGTTAGGGATCCAGAAGCAGCAAACCCTGGCCTCCCCAGGAACCCCTAAGCTGTCTTCTAGTTTTAGAAAGGGGTAAGACTGCAAATGGTTTCTTCCCTTTCCTAGGATGGGCTTCTCTGACCTTGTGTGAGAATGAAGCCCAGGCAGGTCACCGCAGTCTGTGATATTTGAGCTTTTTCTCGGACAACTTCTATCCTTTATTGGCTTGGTAGTTCAGAGGCCTCCTTAGTAGGGCTGGCGATCAGAATGTCATCTTCATATTGAAGGAGGGTTTCCTTTTCCAGAGGTAGAACTTTTCGGTCTTTAGCTAAGCTTTCCCCAAAGATGGTGTGGGAATTTTTGAACCCTTGGGGCAAGACGGCCCAGAAG
Organism: Orcinus orca; assembly: GCF_937001465.1. Taxonomy (NCBI): domain Eukaryota; kingdom Metazoa; phylum Chordata; class Mammalia; order Artiodactyla; family Delphinidae; genus Orcinus; species Orcinus orca. The sequence continues at coordinate 61,031,558 of NC_064562.1, read as the reverse complement.
TATTGTTTTAGTTATATGTTGAGTCCTGCCACTCACAAGCCAAAATTTCTTGTGACTCTGGGACTAATGGAATACAAAAGAAGGCATCATTGAAGACTAATACAGAATACCATGTCCTGGTGGTTGGTAGAATGACCAGCAGGGTGTAGGAATCAGGAGCAACTGGAGGTATATCCTCGGTGGCTTCACTGACTGACCTGACATCCTTTACCAGGTCCCCAGCAGCCCATGGGGCTCTCGTGGTCAGGCCAATCCCAGGATATGGAGCTCTCCTGGGCAGGTACCCCACCCCCAACCCAGCCCACGGGGCTCTCGTGGTCAAGCCTCTCCCAGGATACAGAGCTACCCTTTCAGGTACCGTGGCAGGGCTGGGCACACAGGAACCGTGCACATAGCCCTCATTGAAGAGCACCCCCAGCTCACCTGTTGCTCAGAGCTGACACAGAGCACCTCAGAGCAGGACTTGAACTAACAAACAGCAGCTCCGACAGGTCTGTGACCCTGGGCATCACTGTGTGTGGCCTCCCTCCACCTGGTCTTCCAGAGACTTCCACTGCACCCAGGGCACCAGGCCTCTGTCTCCAACCACCACCCACCCCTCCTCTCCCTGACTCCTGGGTTCCTCTCATTAGGAGAGGGTTTTCTTGAAGTTGTCTCCCACTCATGGGCCAGATAAAATGATTAGAAAACAAGCCAAAGCTGCAGCCCCTTGTCTATCTTGACTCTCAGGAGCCCACACCTGTTCCTTGGACCTGGCCGGTTCAGCAAGTTCCATTTTCTGCAACTGTGAGCCCCTGAGGGGTGATGATTGGCTGACCTGGGCAGCCTTACCATGCCGGCCAGCCCTCCCCAGGTGTGCCTGGGTTGAGATCAATATAAATACCACTCCAGGCAGCAAGAGCCCCTGCAGCTGTGCCTGACGCCATTTTCTCTGCCCTGTCAGCAGTCTTGGGGCTGGGCTGGTGGGAGGGAGTGAGAGGCCACGGCTTTGTGGGTGGCCCAGTGTGAGTGGGGCTCTGCTGGACTTTCTGCAGCAGTTGCCAGGCTGCCACCTGCTAAAGAAGAGGATGTGTCACCCATACCTGCTGCTGGAATTTCTCCCTGGGCAGAGGTGAGGAAGGAAAAAAGCAGTGGGGGCAGGGACAGGACGGGTATCTCAGGCAGGGAAATGGAAATCTTCCAGAAGAGCACCCAGGGCCAGGACCATCCTGGATGGACTGCAGGCACCAAGTCAGCTGTCATGCTGTCACTCATGTGGCTCCATGGCCCTTCCCCTATGCTTTCAAGTCCTTGTATATATTCAGGTGTTTTACCTGGGAAGGGTGGGAACAGTTCAGCAGCAACTGGCCTGGGGCTCAGCTCACGTTTACTCACAGATGCCTCGGCACGGTGCCCCAGCTTTGCAATGAGGACGCTTGTTGTGTGGGGGCTGCTGGCTGAATGGGAGACGATTCCCCACCACTGACCAACTTCAGAATTGTTTACAACTGGAGCAAGTGTCCTGATACGGTTTTCCTCTGTGTAACTGGTGGGTTCTGTTTTTTTTTTTCTCTTTTTCGTTTTTGGTTCAAGGTAGATTTTATTCCTCTTTTTTGTATTTACAGATATAAGCATGGAAATAATTTATTCATATAAATACATGTATGTGAAGGGAATAATTGTTTTTTCTGTTTTATTTTTTAAATTTTATTTCTTTTTAATTTTGAATTTTATTTTATATTTTTATACAGCAGGTTCTTATTGCTTATCTATTTTATACATATAAATGTTTACATGCCAATCCCAATCTCTCAACTCCTCCCACCACCACCCCCCCAAGAGCTTTGCCCCCTTGTTGTCCATACGATTGTTGTCTGCATCTGTTGCTCTATTTATGCCTTGCAAAACGGTTAATCTGTACAGTTTTTCTAGGTTCCACATATATGCATGAATATACAAGATTTGTTTTTCTCTTTCTGACTTACTTCACTCTGTATGACAGTCTCTAGATCCATCGACGTCTCTACAAATGACCCAATTTCATTCCTTTCATGGCTTAGTAATATTCCATTTTATATATGTACCACATCTTTATGCATTCGTCTGTCTGTGGGCATTTAGGTTGCTTCCATTACCTCGATATTGTAAATAGTGATGCAATGAACATTGAGGTGAATGTCTCTTTTTGATTTATGGTTTTGTCTGGGTATATGTCCAGTACTGGGATTGCTGTATCATATGGTAATTCTATTATTAGTTTCTTAAGAAACTCCATATTGTTCTCCATAGTGACTGTATCAATTTATATTCCCAACAATAGTGGAAGAGGCTTCCTTTTCTCCACACCCTTTCCAGCATTTGTTGTTTGTAGATTTTCAGATGATGCCCATTCTAACAGGTGTGAGGTGATACCTCATTGTTGAGTCCATTTCGTTGAGCAAGGGGTAGGTCTTGTCTATTACATATTTGGCTTATGGAACGGTATCTGTGCTAATATCAAACTCTGGTTTTATGCAGCACCCCAACTCACCTTTCCCCTTAAGCAAGCATAAGTTGGTTTTCTAAACTTGAGACCCTGTTCTGTTTTGTAATTCAGTTCATGTGTAGCCAAGTTTACATTCCGTGCATTAGGGATACCTTATGATGTTTCTTTTTCTGTGTGACTTATTTCACTTAGAATCATCGTGCCTCAATCCACTCATTATGCTGCTACAGGCCTGGTGACACAGATTTCATTGCTGAGTGGTATTCTGTTGTACGTAAGTACCGCAACTTCTTTATCAATTATTTGTTCTCTGGGATATTTAACTTGTACTGTAGAAGAGGTTCCTGTAAACAGAGCCGTCCCAAATTTTGGGGTGGCTGTGTCTTTTTGATTTTAATTTCCCTAAGCTATAGGACCATAAGTGGAAATGCCCTAGACTCTGTTGCTTTGTTTTTCAGATGTATCAGGAAACACCATACACTTCTCCAGAGTGGCTGTTGGCAATTTACATCCCGCCCATCAGCATAACAAGGCTCCTTTTTCCCCATGGCCTGTCTTGCCTTTCTGGATTTTACACTTTTCTCAGATGGCCCTTTAGACCGGGGGGAAGTGACACTTCATAGTAGTTCGGATTTCCATTGCAAGCTTGCTTGGTTTGCCAAAAAGGGCGTATGTGTTTTTTCCTGAATATATTCAGGAAAAAACTCATACGCCCTTTTTGGCCAAGTGCATCATTGTCGATGTTCTGCCTCTTTTCCTATGCTTTAAATGCAAATCCAGTCTACCTCCTGAAATCGGTTTCCTGAAATTCTGCCCCGCTTTCAAGTCCTCTTCGCAGCCTTACTTCAATATATTTTTGGACGTTATCTGTCATTTATAACTGCACGTTTGTGAATTACAGGGCCCCTGAGCTCCTTTCTTCAACTCGCTTTCTTGTGAGCTGGCCGCAAACCCGCAAGACTGCTTCAGGCCTTAATCTGCTTCTGGCAGGGCACGCTGAGCCTTTGGTTAATTCCTCTTCCTGGTGGGAAATGAGTGTTAAATATGCCCGTCCAGACACCTACCTCACTCTCAACCCCTTGGTGATGTGGGTCCTCTGGTTTGTGGCCACCTTTGCTGGCTTCCTCACCTTTCGATGATGTGGCCCCACTAGTGTGAGGACACTCCTGCCTGGTTCTCATCCACGTGGTTATGTGGACCCCCTGGTGAGAGTCTGTTCCTGGCTGTGTTCCTCACCCTTCTGTGAGGGAGACCCTCTGCTGATAGGTCACTCCTGCATGGCTGGCACACATTGCCTTGGTGAAGTCAGCCATGTGGTGGCAGTTGGAGCGTGCTGGGAATCTCCTCCCCCTGGTGATGAGGGCCCTCTTGCGTCAGGCCCTAACTGCTGGGCTCACCAACTTTTCTTAGTGAGCCCAGTGATGCTTTGGCACTCCTCTTAGGATCCCATCTCCATGGGGATGTGGGCCTTCTGCTCTGAGGTCCCAACGGCTGGGTTGTTCACATTTTCATGATGTGGGCTCTCTGGTGTTAGTTCACAGAGGCCTGGATCCCATAGCCTCTGTGCTCTTGGCCGCCTGCTGGGAGGTTCCAACTGCTGGATTCCTCACTTTTTTAATTTTTTGGCCCTCTGTTGTGAGGATCCTCCTGCCTGCCTCACTCCCAGCCCCTTCGTGATGTGTGTCGTCTGGTTTGAGGTCACATGTGCTGTGTTCCTCACCTTTCGATGATGTGGGACCAGTGGTCTTGGGAGACTCCTGCCTGGTTCACATCCCCTTGGTGATGTGGGCCCTCTGTTGAGAGTCTGATCCTGGCTGGGTTCCTCACCCATCTGTGAGGTGGGCCGTCTGCTGTGAGGTCACTCCTGCCTGGCTTGCTCACCTCGCCTTGTGGACATGAGCCCTCTGGTGGCACTTGGAGCCTGCTGGGAGCCTCCTCCCCTCGGTGATGAGGGCCCTCTGGCGTCAGGCCCTAACTGCTGGGCTCCCCACATTTTGTGATGTGCGCCCAGTGGTGCGAGGACACTCCAGCCAGGTTCACATCCCCATTGGGATGTGGGCCTTCTGCTCTGAGGTCCCAACGCCTGGGTTGCTCACAGTTTCATGATGTGGGCTCTCTGCTGTTAGTTCACTCCTGTCTGCATCCCATAGCTTCTGTGCTCTCGGCCGCCTGCTGGGAGGTTCCAACTGCTGGATTCCTCACCTTTCTTATTCTTTGGGCCCTCTGTTTTTAGGCTACTCCTGCCTGCCTCACTCCCATTCCCTTTGTGATATGTGTCCTCTGATATGAGGCCACATGTGCTGGGTTCCGCACCTTTCGATGATGTGGCCCCACTGGACGGAAGACAGTCCTGACTGGTTCCCATCCCCTTGCTGACATGGGCCCTCAGGTGAGCGTCTGATCCTGGCTGGGTTCCTCACCCTTCTGTGAGGTGGGCCCTCTGCTGTGAGGTCAATCATGCCTGTCTGGCACACGTCACCTTGGCGACGTGGGCCCTCTGGTGGCAGTTGGAGTGTGCTGGGATCCTCCTCCGCTCGGTGATGAGGGCCCTCTTGCCTTAGGCCATAATTGCTGGTCTCCCCACATTTTCTGATGTGCGCCAAGTGAGTGAGGACACTCTTGCCAGGTTCCCATCCCCATGGGGATATGGGTCTTCTGCTCTGAGGTCAAAACGGCTGGCTTGCTCACAGTACCATGATGTGGGCCCTCTGCTGTGAGTTCACTCCGGCAAAGATCCCTTATCATCGGTGCTCTGAGCTGCCTGCTGGGAGGTTCCAACTGCTGGATTCCTCAACTTTTTTATTCTATGTGCCCTCTGTTGTGAGGCTCCTCCTGCCTGCCTCACTGCCAGCCCCTTGGTGATGACTGTCCTATGGCTTGAGGCCACATGTGCTGCGTTCCTCACCTTTCGATGATGTGGCCCCACTCGTGTGAGGACACTCCTGCCTGGTTCCCATCCCCTTGGTGAGGTGGGCCCTCTGGCGAGAGTCTAATCCTGGCTGGGTTCCTCAACGTTCTGTGAGGTAGGCCCTCTGCTGTGAGGTCACTCCTGCCTGGCTGGCACATGTCACCTTGGAGACGTGAGCCCTCTGGTGGCAGTTGGAGCGTGCAGGGTGCATCCTCCTCTCGGTGATGACGACCCTCTGGCGTCAGGCCCTAAATGGTGGGCTCCCCACATTTTCTGATGTGTGCCCAGTGGTGCGAGGACACTCCAGCCAGGTTCCCATTCCCATGGGGATGTGGGCCTTCTGCGCTGAGGTCCCAACGCCTGGGTTGCTCACAGTTTTATGATGTGGGCCCTCTGCTGTGAGTTCACTGTGGCCTGGATCCCATAGCCTCGGTGTTCTGGGCCGCCTGCTGGAAGGTCTAAATGCTGGAATCCTCACGTTTTTTATATTATGTGCCCTGTGTTGTGAGGTTACTCCTGCCTGCCTCACTCCAAGGCCCTTGGTGATGTGGGTCCTCTGGTTTGAGGACACATGTGCTGGGTTCCTCACCTTAAGATGATGAGGCCCCACTGGTATGAGGATAATCCTGACTGGTTCCCATCCCCTTTGTGATGTGGGCCCTCTGGTGAGAGTCTGATCCTGGCTGGGTTCCTCACCCATCTGTGAGGTGGGCCCTCTACTATCAGGTAATTCTTTCCTGGCTTGCTCACCTCGCCTTGTTGACATGAGCCCTCTGGTGGCACTTGGACCCTGCTGGGAGCCTCCTCACCTCTGTGATGAGGGCCCTCTGACGTCAGGCCCTAACTGCTGGGCTCCACAACTTTTCTTAGTGAGCCCAGTGATGCTCGGGCACTCCTCTTAGGTTCCCATCTCCGTGGGGATGTGGGCCTTCTGCTCTGAGGTTCCAACGGCTGTGTTGATCACAATTTCATGATGTGGGCTCTCTGGTGTTAGTTCACTCTGGCCTGGATCCCATAGCCTCTGTGCTCTTGGCCGCCTGCTGGGAGGTTCCAACTGCTCGATTCCTCAACTTTTGTATTCTATGGGTCCTGTGTTGTGATGCTCCTGCTGCCTGCCTCACTCGCAACCCCTTCGTGATGTGGGTCTTCTGGTTTGAGGCCACATGTGCTGGGTTCCGCAACTTTCAATGATGTGGCCCCACTGGTGTGAGGACACTCCTGCCTGGTTCCCATCCCCTTGGTGATGTGGGCCTTCTGGTGACAGTCTTATCCTGGCTGGGTTCCTCACTCTTCTGTGAGGTAGGCCCTCTGCTATGAGGTCAATCCTGCCTGACTTGCACACATCACCTTGGCGACGTGGGCCCTCTGTTGGCACATGGAACCTGCTGGGAGCCTCCTGCCCTCGGTGATGACGGCCCTCTAGCATCAGGCTCTAACTGCTGGGTTCCCCACGTTTTCTGATGTGAGCCCAGTGATGCCAGGACACTCCTGTCAGGTTCCCATCCCCATGGGGATGTGGGCTTTCTGCTCTGAGGTCCCAACGCCTGGGTTGCTCACAGTTTCATGATGTGGGCTCTCTGGTGTTAGTTCACTCCTGCCTGCATCCCATAGCTTCTGTGCTCTCGGCCGCCTGCTGGGAGGTTCCAAATGCTGGATTCTTCACCTTTTTTATTCTTTGGGACCTCTGTTTTTAGGCTACTCCTACCTGCCTCACTCCCATCCCCTTTGTGATGTATGTCCTCTGATATGAGGCCACATGTGCTGGGTTCCTCACCTTTCGATGATGTGGCCCCACTGGTGGGAGGACAGTCCTGACTGGTTCCCATCCCCTTGGTGTTGTGGGCCCTCTGGTGAGAGTCTCATCCTGCCTCGGTTCCTCACCCTTCTGTGAGATAGGCCCTCTGCTGTGAGGTCACTACTGCCTGGCTGGCGCATGCCACCTTGTAGACGTGGGCCCTCTGTTGGCAGTTGGAACCTGCTGGGAGTCTCCTCCCCTCAGTTATGAGGGCCCCCTGGCGTCAGGCCCTAACTGCTGGGCTCCTAACATTTTCTGATATGTGCTAAGTGGTGCGAAGCCACTCCTGCCAGGTTCCCATCCCAATGGGGTTGTGGGCCTTCTGTTCTGAGGTCCCAATGGCTGGGCTGCTCACAGGTTCATGATGTGGGCCCTCTGCTGTGAGTTCACTGTGGCCTGGATCCCATAGCCTCAGTGCTCTGGGCCACTTGCTGGGAGGTTCCAACTGCTGGATTCCTCAACTTTTATATTCTATGGGCCCTGTGTTGTGAGGCCGGTCCTGCCAGCCTCATTCCGAACCCCTTGTTGATGTGGTTCCTCTGGTTTGAGGACATATGTGCTGGGATTCTCACCTTTCGATGATGTTGTCCCACTGGTGTGGGGACACTCCTGCCTGGTTCCCATCCCCTTGGTGAAGTGGGCCCTCTGGTATGAGGCTGATCCTGACTGGGTTCGTCACACTTCTCTGAGGTGGGCCCTCTGCTGTGAGGTCATTCGTGCCTGGTTGGCACACATCGCCTTGTCAACGTCAGCCCTCTGGTGACAGTTGGAGCCTGCTGGGAGCCTGTTTCCCTTGGTGATGAGGGCCCTCTGGCGTCAGGCCCTAAGTGCTGGTCTCCCAAAATTTTCTGATACGTTCTCAGTGGTGCGAGGACACTCCTACCAGATTTCCATTCCCATGGGGATGTGAGCCTCCTGCTCTGAGGTCCCAATGGCTGGGTTGCTCAGTTTCATGACATGAGCCCTCTTCTGTGAGTTCACTGTGGCCTGGATCCCATAGCCTCGGTGCTCTGGGCTGCCTGCTGGGAGGTTCCAACTGCTGGATTCCTCACTTTTTTATTCTATGTGCCCAGTGTTGTGAGGCTACTCCTGCCTGCCTCACTCCGAGGCCCTTGGTGATGTGGGTCCTCTGGTTTGAGGACACATGTGCTGAGTACCTCAACTTTCGATGATGTGGTCCCACTGGTGTGAAGACACTCCTGCCTGGTTCCCATACCCTTGGTGATGTGGGCCCTCTGGTGAGAGTCTGATGTTGGCTGGGTTTCTTACCCTTCTGTGAGGTGGGACCTCTGCTGTGAGACAACTCCTGCCTGGCTTGATCACGTTGCCATGGCAACGTGATCCCTCAGGTGGCAGTGGGAGCCTGCTGGGAATCTCCTCCCCTCAGTTATGAGAGCTCTGGATAAAACACATATGCACTTTTTTGCCAAGTGCATTATATTCCAAGTTCTGTCTCTTTTCCTATGCTTTAAGAGCGACACCCGTGTACCTTCTGAAATCGGTTTCCTGCAATTCTGCCCCACTTTCAAGTCCTCTTGGCAGCCTTACTTCAATATATTTTTGGACTATAGCTATCATTTATAACTCTGCAGGTTTGTGAATTATAGTGCCCCTGAGCTCCTTTCTTCAACTCGCTTTCTTGTGAGCTGGCCGCAACACCGCAGGATTGCTTCAGGCCTTAGTGTGGTTCCGGCACGGCACACTGAGCCTTTGGTTAAATCCTCCTTCTGGTGGGAAATGAGAGTTAAATTTGCCCGTCCAGACACCTCCAGCTAGTCTCTCATAGGTTCTCCCTATTCCTGTTCATCTTACGCACAAATTGCAAACTGGGTCAAGCAGGAGGTTAAAGGCACTGGCTCTCCAAGTGGGGAGAGTGTTAGTAAAGCGTCTGGAATGTTGCACCCGAGTACCAGGGGACGAAAACTGAGACACATTTGAACACGTTTCCCGATCAAACGGTGGATCATACTCTGGGTTCCACATGCATGTTTTAGCTGAAGGAAGAATCCCGTAAACCTGGAGAGTTGAGACCCATGGAATGGGTACCATGCAATATGACTTCAAAGGGTCTGCATTTGCTCACCTAACCTCACCAATCCTATTACTGCTGCATTTATGCCGCTGTACACATGCTTGATTCACTTTTGGAGACATATAAATCCATAGGTTTTAAGATTCTTACTAGTCAGGTATATTCTTACCCCTTTAATATGGCGTCTTGAGTCCACTTCGTTGAACAAGGAGTAGCTCTTGTCTATTACATATTTGGCTTATGGAATGGTATCTGTGCCAATTTCAATCTCTGGTTTCATGCAGCACCCCAACTCACCATTCCCCTTAAGCAAGCATAAGTTGGTTTTCTACATCTGAGACCCTGTTCTGTTTTGTAATTCAGTTCCTGTGTAGCCAAGTTTACATTCCGTGTAGTAGTGATATCTTATGATGTTTGTTTTTCTGTGTGACTTATTTCACTTAGAATCATCGTACCTGAATCCACTCATTATGCTGCTACGGGCCTGATGACATAGATTTCATTGCTGAGTGATATTGCATTGGACGTAAGTACCACAACTTCTTTATCCATTTTTCGCTTTCTCTGATATTGAACTTGTACTGTACACGAGGTTCTTGTAAACAGAGCCGTCCCAAACTTTAGGGTGGCTGTGTCTTTTTGATTTTAATTTCCCTAAGTTATAGGACCATAAGTGAAAGTGCCCTAGGCTCTGTCGCTTTGATTTTTAGATGTTTCAGGAAACACCATACACTTCTCCAGAGTGGGTGTTGGCAAATTACATCCCGCCCATCAGCATAACAAGGCTCCCAGTTCTCCATGGCCTGTACTGCCTTTCTGGATTTTACACCTTTTTCAGATGGCCCTTTTGACCGGGGGCAGTGAGACTTCATTGTAGTGCAGATTTCCTTTGCAAGCTTGCTTGGTTGGCCAAAAAGGGCGTATGCGTTTTTTCCTGAATATATTCAGGAAAAAACGCATACGCCCTTTTTGGCCAAGTGCATCATTGTGGACGTTCTGCCTCTTTTCCTATGCTTTACATGCAATTCCAGTCTACATCCTGAAATCGGATTTCTAAAATTCTGCCCCGCTTTCAAGTCCTCTTGGCAGCCTTACTTCCATATATTTTTGGACGATAGCTGTCATTTGTAACTCTGCAGGTTTGTGAATTACAGTGCCCCTGAGCTCATTTCTTCAACTCGCTTTCTTGTGAGCTGGCCGCAACACCGCAGGATTGCTTCAGGCCCTAGCGTGGTTCCTACACGGCACGCTGAGCCTTTGGTTAATTCCTCTTCCTGGTGGGAAATGAGAGTTAAATTTGCCCGTCCAGACACCTCCAGCTAGTCTCTCATTGGTTCTCCCTATTCCTGTTCATTTTCCGCAGAAATTGCAAACTGGGCCAAACAGGAGGTTAACGGCACTGACTCTCCAAGTGGGGAGAGTGTTAGTAAAGCGTCTGGAATGTTGCACCCGTGTACCAGGGGACGAAAACTGAGACACATTTGAACACATTTTCCGATCACACAGTGGATCATACTCTGGGTTCCACATGCATGTTTTACCTGCAGGAAGAATCCCTTAAACCTGGAGAGTTGAGACCCATGGAATGGGTACCATGCAGTAGGACTTCAGAGGGTCTGCATTTGCTCACCGAACCTCACCAATCCTTTCACTGCTGCGTTGATGCCGCTGTACACACGCTTGATTCTCTTTCGGAGACATATAAATCCATAGGTTTTAAGATTCTTACTAGTCAGGTATATTCTTAGGCGTTTAATATGGGGTGTTGAGTCCACTTCGTTGAGCAAGCAGTAGCTCTTGTGTATTACATATTTGGCTTATTGAACGGTATCTGTGCTCATTTCAATCTCTGGTTTTATGCAGCACCCCAACTCACCTTTCCCCTTAAGCAAGCATAAGTTGGTTTTCTACATTGGAGACCCTGTTCTGTTTTGTAATTCAGTTCCTGTGTAGCCAAGTTTACATTCCGTGTAGTAGTGATATCTTATGATGTTTCTTTTTCTGTGTGACTTATTTCACTTAGAATCATCGTACCTGAATCCACTCATTATGCTGCTATGGGCCTGATGACATAGAGTTCATTGCTGAGTGATATTGCATTGTACGTAGGTACCACAACTTCTTTATCCACTTTTCGCTTTCTGTCATATTGAACTTGTCCCGTAAACGAGATTCTTGTAAACAGAGCCGTCCCAAATTTTGGAGTGGCTGTGCCTTTTTGATTTTAATTTCCCTAAGCTATAGGACCATAAGTGGAAGTGCCCTAGGCTCTATTGCTTTGTTTTTTAGATGTTTCAGGAAACACCAAACACTTCTCCAGAGTGGCTGTTGGCAATTACATCCCGCCCATCAGCATAACAAGGCTCCCAGTTCTCCATGGCCTGTCCTGCCTTTCTGGATTTTACACTTTTTTCAGATGGCCCTTTTGACCGGGGGGCAGTGAGACTTCATTGTAGTACAGATTTCCTTTGCAAGCTTGCTTGGTTGGCCAAAAAGGGCATATGCGTTTTTTCCTGAATATATTCAGGAAAAAACGCATACGCCGTTTTTTGCCAAGTGCATCATTGTGGACGTTCTGCCTCTTTTCCTATGCTTTACATGCAATTCCAGTCTACCTCCTGAAATCGGTTTCCTGCAATTCTGCCCCACTTTCAAATCCTCTTGGCAGCCTTACCTCAATATACATTTGGACCATAGCTGTCATTTATAACTCTGCAGGTTTGTGAATTACAGTGCCCCTGAGCTCCTTTCTTCTACTCAGTTTCCTGTGAGCTGGCCGCAACACCGCAGAATTGCTTCAGGCCCTAGTGTTTTTCCGGCACGGCACACTGAGCCTTTGGTTAATTCCACTTCCTGGTGGGAAATGAGAGTTAAATTAGCCCGTCCAGACACCTCCAGCTAGTCTCTCATTGGTTCTCCCTATCCCTGTTAATTTTCCGCAGAAATTGCAAACTAGGCCAAACAGGAGGTTAAAGGCACTGACTCTCCAAGTGGGGAGAGTGTTAGTAAAGCGTCTGGAACGTTGCACCCGAGTATCAGGGGACGAAAACTGAGACACATTTGAACACGTTTCCCGATCACACGGTGGATCATACTCTGGGTTACACATGCATGTTTTAGCTGAAGGAAGAATCCCTTAAACCTGGAGAGTTGAGACCCATGGAATGGGTACCATGTAATATGACTTCAGAGGGTCTACATTTGCTCACCGAACCTCACCAATCCTATCACTGCTGCGTTTATGCCGCTGTACACACGCTTGATTCTCTTTCGGAGACATATAAATCCATAGGTTTTAAGATTCTTACTAGTCAGATATATTCTTAGGCGTTTAATATGGGGTGTTGTGTCCATTTCGTTGAGCAAGGAGTAGCTCTTGTGTATTACATAGTTGGCTTACGGAACGGTATCTGTGCTACTTTCAATCACTGGTTTTATGCAGCACCCCAACTCACCTTTCCCCTTAAGCAAGCATAAGTTGGTTTTCTATATTGGAGACCCTGTTCTGTTTTGTAATTCAGTTCCTGTGTAGCCAAGTTTACATTCCGTGTTGTAGTGACATCTTATGATGTTTCTTTTTCTCTTTGATTTATTTCACTTAGAATCATCATACCTGAATCCACTCATTATGCTGCTACGGGCCGGATGACATAGATTTCATTGCTGAGTGATACTGCATTGTACGTAAGTACCAAAACTTCTTTATCCATTTTTCGCTTTCTGTGATATTGAACTTGTACCGTAAACGAGGTTCTTGTAAACAGAGCCGTCCAAAACTTTGGGGTGGCTGTGTCTTTTTGATTTTAATTTCCCTAAGCTATAGGACCATAAGTGGAAGTGCCCTAGGCTCTGTTGCTTTGTATTTTAGATGTTTCAGGAAACACCAAACACTTCTCCAGAGTGGCTGTTGGCAATTACATCCCGCCCATCAGCATAACAAGGCTCCCTGTTCTCCATAGCCTGTCCTGACTTTCTGGATTTTACACTTTTTTCAGATGGCCCTTTTGACCGGGGGGAAGTGAGACTTCATTGTAGTGCAGATTTCCTTTGCAAGCTTGCTTGACTGGCCAAAAAGGGTGTATGCGTTTTTTCCTGAATATATTCGGGAAAAAACGCATACGCCCTTTTTGGCCAAGTGCATCATTGTGGACGTTCTGCCTCTTTTCCTATGCTTTACATGAAATTCCATTCTACCTCCTGAAATCGGTTTCCTGCAATTCTGCCCCCCTATCAATTCCTCTTGGTAGCCTTATTTCAATATATTTTTGTTCGATAGCTGTCATTTATAACTCTGCAGGTTTGTGAATGACAGTGCCCCTGAGCTCCTTTCTTCAACTCGCTTTCTTGTGAGCTGGCCGCAACACCGCAGGATTGCTTCAGGCCCTAGTGTGGTTGCGGCATGGCACGCTGAGCCTTTGGTTAATTCCTCTTCCTGGTGGGAAATGAGAGTTAAATTTGCCCGTCCAGACACCTCCAGCTAGTCTCTCATTGGTTCTCCCTATTCCTGTTCATCTTCCCCAGAAATTGCAAACTGGGCCAAACAGGAGGTTAAAGGTACTGACTCTCCAAGTGGGGAGAGTGTTAGTAAAGCGTCTGGAATGTTGCACCCGAGTAGCATGGGACGAAAACTGAGACACGTTTGAACACGTTTCCCGATCACACGGTGGATCATACTCTGGGTTCCACATGCATGTTTTAGCTGAAGGAAGAATCCCTTAAACCAGGAGAGTTGAGACCCATGGAATGGGTAACATGCAATATGACTTCAAAGGGTCTGCATTTGCTCACCGAACCTCACCAATCCTATCACTGCTGCATTTATGCCACTGTACACACGCTTGATTCCCTTTCGGAGACATATAAATCCATGGGTTTTAAGATTCTTACTAGTCAGGTATATTCTTAGGCGTTTAATATGGGGTGTTGAGTCCACTTCGTTGAGCAAGGAGTAGCTCTTGTATATTACATATTTGGCTTATGAAACGGTATATGTGTGCTAATTTCAATCTCTGGTTTTATGCAGCACCCCAACTCACCTTTCCCCTTAAGCAAGCATAAGTTGGTTTTCTGCATTTGAGAACCTGTTCTGTTTTGTAATTCAGTTCCTGTGTAGACAAGTTTACATTCCGTTTAGTAGTGATATCTTATGATGTTTCTTTTTCTGTGTGACTTATTTCACTTAGAATCATCGTACCTGAATCCACTCATTATGCTGCTATGGGCCTGATGACATAGATTTCATTGCTGAGTGATATTGCATTGTACGTAAGTACCACAACTTCTTTATCCATTTTTTGCTTTCTGTGATATTGAACTTGTACCGTAAACGAGGTTCTTGTAAACAGAGCCGTCCCAAACTTTGGGGTGGCTGTGTCTTTTTGATTTTAATTTCCCTAAGCTATAGGACCATAAGTGGAAGTGCCCTAGGCTCTGTTGCTTTGTTTTTTAGATGTTTCAGGAAACACCATACACTTCTCCAGAGTGGTTGTTGGCAATTTACATCCCGCCCATCAGCATAACAAGGCTCCCAGATCTCCATGGCCTGTCCTGACTTTCTGGATTTTACACATTTTTCAGATGGCCGTTTTGACCGGGGGGAAGTGAGACTTTATTGTAGTGCAGATTTCCTTTGCAAGCTTGCGTGCTTGGCCAAAAAGTGCGTATGCGTTTTTTCCTGAATATATTCGGGAAAAAACGCATACGCCCTTTTTGGCCAAGTGCATCATTGTGGACGTTCTGCCTCTTTTCCTATGCTTACATGCAATTCCAGTCTACCTCCTGAAATCGGTTTCCTGCAATTCTGCCCCGCTTTCAAGTCGTCTTGACAGCCTTACTTCAATATATTTTTGGACGATAGCTGTCATTTATAACTCTGCAGGTTTGTGAATGACAGTGCCCTGAGCTCCTTCCTTCATCTCGCTTTCTTGTGCGCTGGCCGCAACACCGTAGGATTGCTTCAGGCCCTAGTGTGGTTCCGGCATGGCATGCTGAGCCTTTGGATAATTCCTATTTCTGGTGGGAAATGAGAGTTAAATTTGCCCGTCCAGACACCTCCAGCTAGTCTCTCATTGGTTCTCCCTATTCCTGTTCATCATCCACAGAAATTGCAAACTGGGTCAAACAGGAGGTTAAAGGCACTGACTCTCCAAGTGGGGAGATTGTTAGTAAAGCATCTGGAATGTTGCACCCGAGTACCAGGGGACGAAACCTGAGACACATTTGAACACGTTTCCCGATCACACGGTGGATCATACTCTGGGTTCCACATGCATGTTTTAGCTGAAGGAAGAATCTATTAAACCTGGAGAGATGAGACCCATGGAATGGGTACCATGCAATATTACTTCAAAGGGTCTGCATTTGCTCACCGAACCTCACCAGTCCTATCACTGCTGCGTTTTTGCCACTGGACACATGCCTGATTCTCTTTCGGAGACATATAAATCCATAGGTTTTAAGATTCTTACTAGTCAGGTATATTCTTAGGCGTTTAATATGGGGTGTTTTGTCCACTTCGTTGAGTAAGGAGTAGCTCTAGTCTATTACATATTTGGCTTATGGAATGGTACCTGTGCTAATTTCAATCTCTGGTTTTATGCAGCACCCCAACTCACCTTTCCCCTTAAGCAAGCATAAGTTGGTTTTCTACATTTGAGACACTGTTCTGTTTTGTAATTCAGTTCCTGTGTAGCGAAGTTTACATTCCGTTTATTAGTGATATCTTATGATGTTTCTTTTTCTGTGTGAATTATTTCACTTAGAATCATCGTACCTGAATCCACTCATTATGCTGCTACAGACCTGATGACATAGATTTCATTGATGAGTGATATTGCATTGTACGTAAGTACCACATCTTCTTTATCCATTTTTTGCTTTCTGTGATATTGAACATGTACCGTAAACGATGTTCTTGTAAACAGAGCCGTCCCAAACTTTGGGGTGGCTGTGTCTTTTTGATTTTAATTTCCCTAAGCTATAGGACCATAAGTGGAAGTGCCCTAGGCTCTGTTGCTTTGTTTTTTAGATGTTTCAGGAAACACCATACACTTCTCCAGAGTGGCTGTTGGCAATTTACATCCCGCCCATCAGCATAACAAGGCTCCCAGTTCTCCATGGCCTGTCCTGCCTTTCTGGATTTTACACTTTTTTCAGATGTCCATTTTGACGGGGAGGATGTGAGACTTCATTGTAGTGCAGATTTCCTTTGCAAGCTTGCTTGGTTGGCCAGAAAGGGCGTATGCGTTTTTTCCTGAATATATTCAGGAAAAAAGCATACGCCCTTTTTGGCCAAGTGCATCATTGTGGACGTTCTCCCTCTTTTCCTATGCTTTACCTGCAACTCCAGTCTACCTCCTGAAACCAGTTTCCTGCAATTCTGCCCCGCTTTCAAGTCCTCTTGGCAGCCTTACTTCAATATATTTTTGGATGATAGCTGTCATTTATAACTCTGCAGGTTTGTGAATGACAGTGTCCTTGAGCTCCTTTTTTCAACTTGCTTTCTTGTGAGCTGGCCGCAACACTGCAGGATTGCTTCAGGCCCTAGTGTGGTTCCGGCATGGCATGCTGAGCCTTTGGTTAATTCCTCTTCCTGGTGGGAAATGAGAGTTAAATTTGCCCGTCCAGACACCACCAGCTAGTCTCTCATTGGTTCTCCCTATTCCTGTTCATCTTCCGCAGAAATTGCAAACTGGGCCAAACAGGAGGTTAAAGGCACTGACTCTCCAAGTGGGGAGAGTGTTAGTAAAGCATCTGGAATTTTGCACCCGAGTACCAGGGGACGAAAACTGAGACACATTTCAACACGTTTCCCGATCACAGGGTGGATCATACTCTGGATTCCACATGCATGTTTTAGCTGAAGGAAAAATCCCTTAAACCTGGAGAGTTGAGACCCATGGAATGGGTACCATGCAAGATGACTTCAAAGGGTCTGCATTTGCTCACCGAACCTCACCAGTCCTACCAGTGCTGCGTTTATGCCACTGTACACACGATTGATTCTCTTTCAGAGACATATAAATCCATAGGTTTTAAGATTCTTACTAGTCAGGTATATTCTTAGGCGTTTAATATGGGGTGTTGAGTCCACTTCGTTGAGCAAGGAGTAGCTCTTGTCTATTACATAATTGACTTATGGAACGGTATCTGTGCTAATTTCAATCTCTGATTTTATGCAGCACCCCAACTCACCTTTCCCCTTAAGCAAGCATAAGTTGGTTTTCTACATTTGAGACCCTGTTCTGTTTGTAATTCAGTTCCTGTGTAGCCAAGTTTACATTCCGTGTAGTAGTGATATCTTATGATGTTTCTTTTTCTGTGTGACTTATTTCACTTAGAATCATCGTACCTTAATCCACTCATTATGCTGCTACAGGCCTGATGACATAGATTTCATTGAAGAGTGATATTGCATTTTACGTAAGTACCACAATTTCTTTATGCATTTTTCGCTTCCTGTGATATTGAACCTGTACGGTACACGAGGTTCTTGTAAACAGAGCCATCCCAAACTTTGGGGTGGCTGTGTCTTTTTGATTTTAATTTCCCTAAGCTATAGGACCATAAGTGGAAGTGCCATAGGCTCTGTTGCTTTGTTTTTTGGATGTTTCAGGAAACACCATACACTTCTCCAGAGTGGCTTTTGGCAATTTACATCCCGCCCATCAGCATAACAAGGCTCCTAGTTCTCCATGGCCTGTCCTGCCTTTCTGGATTTTACACTTTTTTCAGATGGCCCTTTTGACCAGGGGGAAGTGAGACTTCATTGTAGTGCAGATTTCCTTTGCAAGCTTGCTTCGTTGGCCAAAAAGGGCGTATGCGTTTTTTCGTGAATATATTCTGTGAAAACCACATACGCCCTTTTTGGCCAAGTGCATCATTGTGGACGTTCTGCCTCTTTTCCTATGCTCTAAATGCAATTCCAGTCTACCTCCTGAAATCGGTTTCCTGCAATTCTGCCCCGCTTTCAAGTCCTGCTGGCAGCCTTACTTCAATATATTTTTGGACGATAGCTGTCATTTATGACTCTGCACGTTAGTGAATTACAGTGCTCCTGAGCTCCTTTCTTCAACTCGCTTTCTTGTGAGCTGGCTGCAAAGCCGCAGGATTGCTTCAGGCCCTAGTGTGGTTCCGGCATGGCACGCTGAGCCTTTGGTTAATTCCTCTTCCTGGTGGGAAATGAGAGTTAAATTTGTCAGTCCAGACACCTCCAGCTAGTGTGTCATTGGTTCTCCCTATTCCTGTTCATCTTACGCAGAAATTGCAAACTGGGCCAAACAAGAGTTTAAAGGCACTGATTCTCCAAGTGGGGAGAGTGTTAGTAAAGCGTCTGGAATTTTGCACCCGAGTAACAGGGAACAAAATGAGACACATTTGAACACGTTTCCCGATCACACGGTGGATCATAACCTGGGTTCCACATGCATGTTTTAGCTGAAGGAAGAATCCCTTAAACCTGGAGAATTGAGACCCATGGAATGGTGACTATGCAATATGACTTCAAAGGGTCTGCATTTGCTCACCGAACCTCACCGATCCTATCACTGCTGCGTTTATGCCAGTCTACACCCGCTTGATTCTCTTTCAGAGACCTATCAATCCATAGGTTTTAAGATTCTTACTAGTCAGGTATATGCTTAGGCGTTTAATATGGGGTGTTGAGTCCACTTCGTTGAGCAAGGAGTAGCTCTTGTCTATTACATATTTGGCTTATGGAACAGTATATCTGCTCATTTCAATCTCTGGTTTTATGCAGCGTCCCAACTCACCTATCCCCTTAAGCAAGCATAAGTTGGTTTTCTAAATTTAAGTCCCTGTTCTGTTTTGTAATTCAGTTCCTGTGTAGCCAAGTTTACATTCCGTGTATTAGTGATATCTTACGATGTTTCTTTTTCTGTGTGACTTATTTCACTTAGAATCATCGTACCTAAATCCACTCGTTATGCTGCTATGGGCCTGATGACATAGAATTCATTGCTGAGTGATACTGCATTGTATGTAAGTACCACAACTTCTTTATCCGTTTTTCGCTTTCTGCGGTATTGAACTTGTACCGTAAATGAGGTTCTTGTAAACAGAGCCGTCCCAAACTTTGGGGTGGCTGTGTCTTTTTGATTTTAATTTCCCTAAGCTATAGGACCATAAGTGGAAGTGCCCTAGGCTCTGTTGCTTTGCTTTTTAGATGTTTCAGGAAACACCATACACTTCTCCAGAGTGGCTGTTGGCAATTTACATCCCGCCCATTAGCATAACAAGGCTCCCAGTTCTCCATGGCCTGTCCTGCCTTTCTGGATTTTACACTTTTTTCTGATGGCCCTTTTGACCAGGGGGAAGTGAGACTTCATTGTAGTGCAGATTTCCTTCGCAAGCTTGCTTGGTTGGCCAAAAAGGGCCTATGCGTATTTTCCTGAATATATTCAGGAAAAAACGCATATGCACTTTTTGGCCAAGTGCATCATTGTGGACGTTCTGCCTCTTTTCCTATGCTGTATATGCAATTCCAGTCTACCTCCTGAAATCGGTTTCCTGCAATTCTGCCCTCTTTCAAGTCCTCTTGGCAGCCTTACTTGAATATATTTTTGGATGATAGATGTCATTTATAACTCTGCAGGTTTGTGAATTACAGTGCCCCTGAGCTCCTTTCTTCAACTCGCTTTCTTGTGAGCTGGCCACAACACCGCAGGATTGCTTCAGGCCCTAGTGTGTTTCCGGCACGGCACGCTGAGCCTTTGGTTAATTCCTCTTCCTGGTGGGAAATGAGAGTTAAATTTGCCCGTCCAGACACCTCCAGCTAGTCTCTGATTGGTTCTCCCTATTCCTGTCGTTTTCCGCAGAAATTGCAAATTGGGCCAAACAGGAGGTTAAAGATACTGTCTCTCCAACTGGGGAGAGTGTTAGTAAAGCGTCTGGAATGTTGCACCCGAGTACCAGGGGAGGAAAACTGAGACACATTTGAACACGTTTCCCGATCACACGGTGGATCATACTCTGGGTTCCACACGCATGTTTTAGCTGAAGGAAGAATCCCTTAAACCTGGAGATTTGAGACCCATAGAATAGGTACCATGCAATATGACTTCAAAGGGTCTGCATTTGCTCACCGATCCTCACCAATCCTATCACTGCTGCATTTATGCCACTGTACACATGCTTGATTCTCTTTTGGAGACATATAAATCCATAGGATTTAAGATTCTTACTAGTCAGGTATATTCTTAGGCATTTAATATGGGGTGTTGTGTCCACTTCGTTGAGCAAGGAGTAGCTCTTGTCTATTACATATTTGGCTTATGGAACCGTATATGTGTTAATTTCAATCTCTACTTTTATGCAACACCCCAACTCACCTTTCCCCTTAAGCAAGCATAAGTTGGTTTTCTACATTTGAGACCATGTTCTGTTTTATAATTCAGTTCCTGTGTAGCCAAGTTTACATTCCGTGTAGTAGTGATATCTTATGATGTTTCTTTTTCTGTGTGACTTATTTCACTTAGAATCATCGTACCGGAATCCACTCATTATGCTGCTACGGGCCTGATGACATAGATTTCATTGCTGAGTGATATTGCATTGTACGTAAGTACCACAACTTCTTTATCCATTTTTCGCTTTCTGCGATATTGAACTTGTCCCATAAACGATGTTCTTGTAAACAGAGCCGTCCCAAACTTTGGGGTGGCTGTGTCTTTTTGATTTTAATTTCCCTAAGCTATAGGACCATAAGTGGAAGTGCCCTAGGCTCTGTTGCTTTGTTTTTTAGATGTTTCAGGAAACGACATACACTTCTCCAGAGTGGCTGCTGGCAATTTACATCCCGCCCATCAGCATAACAAGGCTCCCAGTTCTCCATGGCCTGTCCTGCCTTTCTGGATTTTACACTTTTTTCAGATGGCCCTTTTGACCGGGGGGAAGTGAGACTTCATTGTAGTGCAGATTTCATTTGCAAGCAAGCTTGGTTGGCCAAAAAGGGCGTATGCATTTTTTTCTGAATATATTCAGGAATAAACGCATACACCCTTTTTGGCCAAGTGCATCATTGTGGACGTTCTGCCTCTTTTCCTATGCTTTAAATGCATTTCCAGTCTACCTCCTGAAATCGGTTTCCTGAAATTCTGCCCCACTTTCAAGTCCTCTTGGCAGCCTTACTTCAATATATTTTTGGACAATAGCTATCATTTATAACTCTGCAGGTTTGTGAATTACAGTGCCCCTGAGCTCCTTTCTTCAACTCGCTTTCTTGTGAGCTGGCCACAACACCGCAGGATTGCTTCAGGCCCTAGTGTGTTTCCGGCACGGCACGCTGAGCCTTTGGTTAATTCCTCTTCCTGGTGGGAAATGAGAGTTAAATTTGCCCGTCCAGACACCTCCAGCTAGTCTCTCATTGGTTCTCCCTATTCCTTTTCATTTTCCGCAGAAATTGCCAATTGGGCAACACAGGAGGTTAAAGACACTGACTCTCCAAGTGGGGAGAGTGTTAGTAAAACATCTGGAATGTTGCGCCCGAATACCAGGGGATGAAAACTGAGAAACATTTCAACACGTTTCCCGATCACACGGTGGATCATACTCTGGGTTCCACATGCATGTTTTAGCTGAAGGAAGAATCCCTTAAACCTGGAGAGTTGAGACCCTTGGAATGGGTAATATGCAATATGACTTCAAAGGGTCTGCATTTGCTCACCGAACCTCACCAGTCCTATCACTGCTGTGTTTATGCCGCTGTACACACACTTGATTCTCTTTCAGAGACATATAAATCCATAGGTTTTAAGATTCTTACTAGTCAGGTATATTCTTAGGCGTTTAATATGGGGTGTTGAGTCCTCTTCGTTGAGCAAGGCGTACCTCTTGTCTATTACATATTTGGCTTATGGAACGGTATCTGAGTTTATTTCAATCTCTGGTTTTATGCAGCACCCCAACTCACCTTTCCCCTTAAGCAAGCATAAGTTGGTTTTCTACATTTGAGAGCGTGTTCTGTTTTGTAATTCAGTTCCTGTGTAGCCAAGTTTTCATTCCGTGTAGTAGTGATATCTTATGATGTTTCTTTTTCTGTGTGACTTATTTCACTTAGAATCATCGAACCTGAATCCACTCATTATGCTGCTACGGGCCTGATGACACAGATTTCATTGCTGAGTGATATTGCATTGTACGTAAGTACCACAACGTCTTTATCCATTTTTCGCTTTCTGTGATATTTTACTTGTACCATAAATGAGGTTCTTGTAAACAGAGCCGTCCCAAACTTTGGGGTGGCTGTGTCTTTTTGATTTTAATTTCCCTAAGCTATAGGACCTTAAGTGGAAGTGCCCTAGGCTCTGTTGCTTTGTTTTTTAGATGTTTCAGGAAACACCATACATTTCTCCAGAGTGGCTGTTGGCAATTTACATCCCACCCATCAGCATGACAAGGCTCCCAGTTCTCCATGGCCTGTCCTGCTTTTCTGGATTTTACACTTTTCTCAGATGGCCCTTTTGACCGGGGGGCAGTGAAACTTCATTGTAGTGCAGATTTCCTTTTCAAGCTTGCTTGGTTGGCCAAAAAGTGCGTATGCGTTTTTTCCTGAATATATTCAGGAAAAAACGCATACGCACTTTTTGGCCAAGTGCATCATTGTGGACGTTCTGCCTCTTTTCCTATGCTTTACATGCAATTCCAGTGTACCTCCTGAAATCGGTTTCCTGCAATTCTGCCCCACTTTCAAGTCCTCTTGGCAGCCTTACTTCAATATATTTTTGGACGATAGCTGTCATTTATAACTCTGCAGGTTTGTGAATGACAGTGTCCCTGAGCTCCTTTCTTCAACTCGCTTTCTTGTGAGCTGGCCGCAACACCGCATGATTGCTTCAGGCCTAATGTGGTTCCGGCATGGCACGCTGAGCCTTTGGTTAATTCCTCTTCCTGGTGGGAAATGAGAGTTAAATTTGCCCGTCCAGACACATCCAGCTAGCCTCTCATTGGTTCTCCATATTCCTGTTCATCTTACGCAGAAATTGCAAACTGGGCCAACAGGAGGTTAAAGGCACTGACTCTCCAAGTGGGGAGAGTGTTAGTAAAGCGTCTGGAATGTTGCACCCGAGTACCAGGGGACGAAACCTGAGACACATTTGAACACGTTGCCCGAACGCACGGTGGATCATACTCTGGGTTCCACATGCATGTTTTAGCTGAAGGAAGAATCCCTTAAACTTGGAGAGTTGAGACCCATGGATAGGGTACCATGCAATATGACCGCAAAGGGTCTGCATTTGCTCACCGAACCTCACCAATCCTATCACTACTGCGTTTATGCCGCTGTACATACGCTTGATTCTCTTTCGGAGACATATAAATCCATAGGTTTAGGATTCTTAATAGTCAGGTATATTTTTAGGCGTTTAATATGGGGTGTTGAGTCCACTTCGTTGAGCAAGGAGTAGCTCTTGTCTATTACATATTTGTCTTATGGAACGGTATCTGTGCTAATTTCAATCTCTGGTTTTATGCAGCACCCCAACTCACCTTTCCCCTTAAGCAAGCATAAGTTGGTTTTCTACATTTGAGATCCTGTTCTGTTTTGTAATTCAGTTCCTGTGTAGCCAAGTTTATATTCCGTGTAGTAGTGATATCTTATGATGTTTCTTTTTCTGTGTGACTTATTTCACTTAGAATCATCATACCTGAATCCACTCATTATGCTGCTACGGGCCTGATGACATAGATTTCATTGCTGAGTGATATTGCATTGTACGTAAGTACCACAACTTCTTTATCCATTTTTTGCTTTCTGTGATATTGAAATTGTACCGTAAACGATGTTCTTGTAAACAGAGCCGTCCCAAACTTTGGGGTGGCTGTGTCTTTTTGATTTTAATTTCCCTAAGCTATAGGACCATAAGTGGAAGTGCCCTAGGGTCTGTTACTTTGTTTTTTAGATGTTTCAGGAAACACCATACACTTCTCCAGAGTGGCTGTTGGCAATTTACATCCTGTCCATCAGCATAACAAGGCTCCCAGTTCTCCATGGCCTGTCCTGCCTTTCTGATTTTACACTTTTTTCAGTTGGCCCTTTTGACCAGGGGGCAGTGAGACTTCATTGTAGTGCAGATTTCCTTTGCAAGCTTCCTTGGTTGGCCAAAAAGGTCATATGCGTTTTTTCCTGAATATATTCAGGAAAAAACGCATACGCCCTCTTTGGCCAAGTGCATCATTTGTGGACGTTCTGCCTCTTTTCCTATGCTTTACATGCAATTCCAGTCTACCTCCTGAAATCGGTTTCCTGCAATTCTGCCCCGCTTTCAAGTCCTCTTGGCAGCCTTACTTCAATATATTTTTGGACGATAGCTGTCATTTATAACTCTGCAGGTTTGTGAATGACAGTGCCCTGAGCTCCTTTCTTCAACTCGCTTTCTTGTGAGCTGGCCGCAACACCGCAGGATTGCTTCAGGCCCTAGTGTGGTTCCGGCATGGCACGCTGAGCCTTTGGTTAATTCCTCTTCCTGGTGGGAAATGAGAGTTAAATTTGCCCGTCCAGACACCTCCAGCTAGTCTCTCATTGGTTCTCCCTATTCCTGTTCATTTTCCGCAGAAATTGCAAACTGGGCCAAACAGGAGGTTAAAGGCACTGACTCTCCAAGTGGGGAGAGTGTTAGTAAAGCGTCTGGAATGTTGCACCCGAGTACCAGGGGACGAAACCTGAGAAACATTTGAACACGTTTTCCGATCACATGGTGGATCATACTCTGGGTTCCACATGCATGTTTTAGCTGAAGGAAGAATCCCTTAAATCTGGAGAGTTGAGACCCATGGAATGGGTTCCATGCAATATGACCTCAAAGGGTCTGCATTTGCTCACCAAACCTCACCAATCCTATCACTACTGCGGTTATGCCACTGTACACACGCTTGATTCTCTTTCGGAGACATATAAATCCATAGGTTTTAAGATTCTTACTAGTCAGGTATATTCTTAGGCGTTTAATATGGGGTGTTGTGTCCTCTTCGTTGAGCAAGGAGTAGCTCTTGTCTATTACATATTTGGCTTATGGAACGGTATCTGTGCTAATTTCAATCTCTGCTTTTATGCAGCACCCCAACTCACCTTTCCCCTTAAGCAAGCATAAGTTGGTTTTCTACATTTGAGACCCTGTTCTGTTTGTAATTCAGTTCCTGTGTAGCCAAGTTTACATTCCGTGTAGTAGTGATATCTTATGATGTTTCTTTTTCTGTGTGACTTATTTCACTTAGAATCATCGTACCTGAATCCACTCATTATGCTGCTACGGGCCTGATGACATAGATTTCATTGCTGAGTGATATTGCACTCTACGTAAGTACCACAACTTCTTTATCCATTTTTCGCTTTCTGTGATATTGAACTTGTATCATAAACGAGGTTCTTATAAACACAGCCATTCCAAACATAGCGGTGGCTGTGTCTTTTTGTTTTTAATATCCCTAAGCTATAGGACCATAAGTTGAAGTGCACTAGGCTCTGTTGCTTTGTTTTTTAGATGTTTCAGGAAACACCATACACTTCTCCAGAGTGGCTGTTGGCAATTTACATCCTACCCATCAGCATAACAAGGCTCCCAGTTCTCCATGGCCTGTCCTGCCTTTCTGATTTTACACTTTTTTCAGATGGCCCTTTTGACCAGGGGGCAGTGAGACTTCATTGTAGTGCAGATTTCCTTTGCAAGCTTGCTTGGTTGGCCAAAAAGGGCGTATGCGTTTTATCCTGAATATATTCAGGAAAAAACGCATACGCCCTTTTTGGCCAAGTGCATCATTGTGGACGTTCTGCCTCTTTTCCTATGTTTTACATGCAATTCCAGTCTACCTCCTGAAATCGGTATCCTGCAATTCTGCCCCACTTTCAAGTCCTCTTGGCAGCCTTACTTCAATATATTTTTGGACGATAGCTGTCATTTATAACTCTGCAGGTTTGTGAATGACAGTGTCCCTGAGATCCTTTCTTCAAATCGCTTTCTTGTGAGCTGGCCGCAACACCGCAGGATTGCTTCAGGCCCTAGTGTGGTTCCGGCATGGCACGCTGAGCCTTTGGTTAATTCCTCTTCCTGGTGGGAAATGAGAGTTAAATTTGCCCGTCCAGACACCTCCAGCTAGTCTCTCATTGGTTCTCCCTATTCCTGTTCATTTTCCGCAGAAATTGCAAACTGGGCCAAACAGGAGGTTAAAGGCACTGACTCTCCAAGTGGGGAGAGTGTTAGTAAAGCGTCTGGAATGTTGCACCCGAGTACCAGGGGACGAAACCTGAGACACATTTGAACTCGTTTCCCGATCACATGGTGGATCATACTCTGGGTTCCACATGCATGTTTTAGCTGAAGGAAGAATCCCTTAAACCTGGAGAGTTGAGACACTTGGAATGGGTAATATGAAATGTGACTTCAAAGGGTATGCATTTGCTCACCGAACCTCACCAGTCCTATCACTGCTGCGTTTATGCTGCTGTACACACACTTGATTCTCTTTCAGAGACATATAAATCCAAAGGTTTTAAGATTCTTACTAGTCAGGTATATTCTTAGGCGTTTAATATGGTGTGTTGTGTCCTCTTCGTTGAGCAAGGAGTAGCTCTTGTCTATTACATATTTGGCTTATGGAACGGTATCTGTGCTAATTTCAATCTCTGGTTTTACGCAGCACCCCAACTCAGCTTTCCCCTTAAGCAAGCATAAGTTGGTTTTCTACATTTGAGACCCTGTTCTGTTTTGTAATTCAGTTCCTCTGTAGCCAAGTTTACATTCCGTGTAGTAGTGATATCTTATGATGTTTCTTTTTCTGTGTGACTTATTTCACTTAGAATCATCGTACCTGAATCCACTCATTATGCTGCTACGGGCCTGATGACATAGATTTCATTGCTGAGTGATATTGCATTGTACGTAAGTACCACAACTTCTTTATCCATTTTTCGCTTTCTGTGATATTGAAATTGTACCGTAAACGATGTTCTTGTAAACAGAGCCCTCCCAAACTTTGGGGTGGCTGTGTCTTTTTGATTTTAATTTCCCTAAGCTATAGGACCATAAGTGGAAGTGCCCTAGGGTCTGTTACTTTGTTTTTTAGATGTTTCAGGAAACACCATACACTTCTCCAGAGTGGCTGTTTGCAATTTACATCCTGCCCTTCAGCATAACAAGGCTCCCAGTTCTCCATGGCCTGTCCTGCCTCTGATTTTACACTTTTTTCAGTTGGCCCTTTTGACCAGGGGGCAGTGAGACTTCATTGTAGTGCAGATTTCCTTTGCAAGCTTCCTTGGTTGGCCAAAAAGGTCATATGCGTTTTTTCCTGAATATATTCAGGAAAAAACGCATATGCCCTTTTTGGCCAAGTGCATCATTGTGGACGTTCTGCCTCTTTTCCTATGCTTTACATGCAATTCCAGTCTACCTCCTGAAATCGGTTTCCTGCAATTCTGCCCCGCTTTCAAGTCCTCTTGGCAGCCTTACTTCAATATATTTTTGGACGATAGCTGTCATTTATAACTCTGCAGGTTTGTGAATGACAGTGCCCTGAGCTCCTTTCTTCAACTCGCTTTCTTGTGAGCTGGCCGCCACACCGCAGGATTGCTTCAGGCCCTAGTGTGGTTCCGGCATGGCACGCAGAGCCTTTGGTTAATTCCTCTTCCTGGTGGGAAATGAGAGTTAAATTTGCCCGTCCAGACACCTCCAGCTAGTCTCTCATTGGTTCTCCCTATTCCTGTTCATTTTCCACAGAAATTGCAAACTGGGCCAAAGAGGAGGTTAAAGGCACTGACTCTCCAAGTGGGGAGAGTGTTAGTAAAGCGTCTGGAATGTTGCACCCGAGTACCAGGGGACGAAACCTGAGACACATTTGAACACGTTTCCCGATCACATGGTGGATCATACTCTGGGTTCCACATGCATGTTTTAGCTGAAGGAAGAATCCCTTAAACCTGGAGAGTTCAGACCCTTGGAATGGGTAATATGAAATATGACTTCAAAGGGTCTGCATTTGCTCACCGAACCTCACCAATCCTATCACTGCTGCGTTTATGCCGCTGTACACACGCTTGATTCTCTTTCGGAGACATATAAATCCATAGGTTTTAAGATTCTTACTAGTCAGGTATATTCTTAGGCGTTTAATATGGGGTGTTGTGTCCTCTTCGTTGAGCAAGGAGTAGCTCTTGTCTATTACATATTTGGCTTACGGAACGATATCTGTGCTAATTTCAATCTCTGGTTTTATGCAGCACCCCAACTCACCTTTCCCCTTAAGCAAGCATAAGTTGGTTTTCTACGTTTGAGACCCTGTTCTGTTTGTAATTCAGTTCCTGTGTAGCCAAGTTTACATTCCGTGTAGTAGTGATATCTTATGATGTTTCTTTTTCTGTGTGACTTATTTCACTTAGAATCATCGTACCTGAATCCATTCATTATGGTGCTACGGGCCTGATGACATAGATTTCATTGCTGAGTGATATTGCATTGTACGTAAGTACCACAACTTCTTTATCCATTTTTCGCTTTCTGTGATATTGAACTTGTATCATAAACGAGGTTCTTGTAAACGCAGCCATTCCAAACATAGCGGTGGCTGTGTCTTTTTGTTTTTAATATCCCTAAGCTATAGGACCATAAGTGAAAGTGCCCTAGGCTCTGTTGCTTTGTTTTTTAGATGTTTCAGGAAACACCATACACTTCTCCAGAGTGGCTGCTGGCAATTTACATCCCGCCCATCAGCATAACAAGGCTCCCAGTTCTCCATGGCCTGTCCTGCCTTTCCGGATTTTAGACTTTTCTCAGATGGCCCTTTTGACCGGGGGGCAGTGAGACTTCATTGTAATGCAGATTTCCTTTGCAAGCTAGCTTGGTTGGCCAAAAAGGGCGTATGCGTGTTTTCCTGAATATATTCAGGAAAACACGCATACGCCCTTTTTGGCCAAGTGCATCATTGTGGACGTTCGGCCTCTTTTCCTATGCTTTACATGCAATTCCAGTCTACCTCCTGAAATCGGTTTCCTGCAATTCTACCCCGCTTTCACGTCCTCTTGGCAGCCTTACTTCAATATATTTTTGGACGATAGCTGTCATTTATAACTCTGCAGGTTTGTGAATTACAGTGCCCCTGAGCTCCTTTCTTCAACTCGCTTTCTTGTGAGCTAGCCACAACACCGCAGGATTGCTTCAGACCCTAGAGTGGTTCCAGCATTGCACGCTGAGCCTTTAGTTAATTCCTCTTCCTGGTGGGAAATGAGAGTTAAATTTGCCCGTCCAGACACCTTCAGCTAGTCTCTCATTGGTTCTCCCTATTCCTGTTCATCTTCCGCAGAAACTGCAAACTGGGCCAACAGGAGTTTAAAGGACCTGACTCTCCAAGTGG
This sequence comes from Orcinus orca, assembly GCF_937001465.1. Taxonomy (NCBI): domain Eukaryota; kingdom Metazoa; phylum Chordata; class Mammalia; order Artiodactyla; family Delphinidae; genus Orcinus; species Orcinus orca. The sequence continues at coordinate 61,002,004 of NC_064562.1, read as the reverse complement.
GGAGAGTGTTAGTAAAGCGTCTGGAATGTTGCACCCGAGTACCAGGGGACGAAAACTGAGACACATTTGAACACATTTCCCGATCACACCGTGGATCATACTCTGGGTTCCACATGCATGTTTTAGCTGAATGAAGAATCCCTTAAACCTGGAGAGTTGAGACCCATGGACAGGGTACCATGCAATATGACCTCAAAGGGTCTGCCTTTGCTCACCGAACCTCACCAATCCTATCACTACTGCGCTTATGCCGCTGTACACACGCTTGATTCTCTTTCGGAGACATATAAATCCATAGGTTTTAAGATTCTTAGTAGTCAGGTATATTCTTAGGTGTTTAATATGGGGTGTTGAGTCCACTTCGTTGAGCAAGGAGTAGCTCCTGTCTATTACATATTTGGCTTATGGAACGGTATCTGTGCTAATTTCAATCTCTAGTTTTATGCAGCACCCCAACTCACCTTTCCCCTTAAGCAAGCATAAGTTGGTTTTCTACATTTGAGACCCTGTTCTGTTTTGTAATTCAGTTCCTGGGTAGCCAAGTTTACATTCCGTGTAGTAGTGATATCTTATGATGTTTCTTTTTCTGTGTGACTTATTTCACTTAGAATCATCGTACCTGAATCCACTCATTATGCTGCTATGGGCCTGATGACATAGATTTCATTGCTGAGTGATATTGCACTGTACGTAAGTACCACAAATTCTTTATCCATTTTTTGCTTTCTGTGATATTGAACTTGTACCGTAAACGAGGTTTTTGTAATCACAGCCGTCCCAAACTTTGGGGTGGCTGTGCCTTTTTTATTTTAATTTCCCTAAGCTATAGGACCGTAAGTGGAAGTGCCCTAGGCTCTGTTGCTTTGTTTTTTGGATGTTTCAGGAAACACCATACACTTCTCCTGAGTGGCTGTTGGCAATTTACATCCCGCCCATCAGCATAACAAGGCTCCCAGTTCTCCATGGCTTGTCCTGCCTTTCTGGATTTTACACTTTTTTCAGATGGCCCTTTTGACCGGGGGGCAGTGAGACTTCACTGTAGTGCAGATTTCCTTTGCAAGCTAGCTTGGTTGGCCAAAAAGGGCGTATGCGTTTTTTCCTGAATATATTCAGGAAAAAACGCATACGCCCTTTTTGGCCAAGTGCATCATTGTGGACGTTCTGCCTCTTCTCCTATGCTTTACATGCAATTCCACTCTACCTCCTGAAATCGGTTTCCTGCAATTCTGCCCCACTTTCAAGTCCTCTTCGCAGCCTTACTTCAATATATTTTTGGACGATAGCTGTCATTTTTAACTCTGCAGGTTTGTGAATGACAGTGCCCCTGAGGTCTTTCTTCAACTCGCTTTCTTGAGAGCTGGCTGCAACACCGCAGGATTGCTTCAGGCCCTAGTGTGGTTCCGGCATGGCACGCTGAGCCTTTGGTTAATTCCTCTTCCTGGAGAGAAATGAGAGTTAAATTTGCCCGTCCAGACACCTCCAGCTAGTCTCTTATGGGTTCTCCCTATTCCTGTTCATTTTTCGCAGAAATTGCAAACTGGGCAAAACAGGAGGTTAAAGGCACTGACTCTCCAAGTGGGGAGAGTGTTAGTAAAGCGTCTGGAATATTGCACCCGAGTACCAGGGGACAAAAACTGAGACACATTTGAACACATTTCCCGATCACACGGTGGATCATACTCTGGGTTCCACATGCATGTTGTAGCTGAAGAAAGAATCCCTTCAACCTGCAGAGTTGAGACCCATGGAATGGGTACCATGCAATATGACTTCAAAGGGTCTGCATTTGCTCAACGAACCTCACCAATCCTATCACTGCTGCATTTATGCCTCTGTACACACGCTTGATTCTCTTTCGGAGACATATAAATCCATAGGTTTTAAGATTCTTACTAGTCAGGTATAATCTTAGGGGTTTAATATGGGGTGTTGAGTCCACTTGGTTGAGCAAGGAGTAGCACTTGTCTATTACATATTTGGCTTGTGGAACGGTATCTGTGCTCATTTCAATCTCTAGTTTTATGCAGCACCCCAACTCACCTTTCCCCTTCAGCAAGCATAAGTTGGTGTTCTACATTTGAGACCCTGTTATGTTTTGTAATTCAGTTCCTGTGTAGCCAAGTTTACATTCCGTGTAGTAGTGATATCTTATGATGTTTCTTTTTCTGTGTGACTTATTTCACGTAGAATCATCGTACCTGAATCCACTCATTATGCTGCTACGGGCCTGATGACATAGATTTCATTGCTGAGTGATATTGCATTGTACGTAAGTACCACAACTTCTTTATCCATTTTTCGCTTTCTGTGATATTGAACTTGTACCGTAAACGAGGTTCTTGTAAACACAGCCGTCCCAAACTTTGGGGTGGCTGTGTCTTTTTGATTTTAATTTCCCTAAGCTATAGGACCATAAGTGGAAGTGCCCTAGGCTCTGTTGCTTTGTTTTTTAGATGTTTCAGGAAACACCATACACTTCTCCAGAGTGGCTGTTGGCAATTTACATCCCGCCCATCAGCATAACAAGGCTCCCAGATCTACATGGCCTGTCCTGCCTTTCTGGATTTTACACTTTTTTCAGATGGCCCTTTTCACCGGGGGGCAGTGAGACTTCATTGTAGTGCAGACTTCCTTTGCAAGCTTGGTTGGTTGGCCAAAAACTGCGTATGCTTTTTTTCCTGAATATATTCAGGAAGAAACGCATACGCCCTTTTTGGCCAAGTGCATCATTGTGGACGTTCTGCCTCTTTTCCTATGCTTTACATGCAATTCCAGTCTACCTCCTGAAATCGGATTCCTGCAATTCTGCCCCGCTTTCAAGTCCTCTTGGCAGCCTTACTTCAATATATTTTTGGACGATAGCTGTCATTTATAACTCTGCAGGTTTGTGAATTACAGTGTCCCTGAACTCCTTTCTTCAACTCGCTTTCTTGTGAGCTGACCGCAACACCACAGGATTGCTTCAGCCCTATTGTGGTTCCGGCATGGCACGCTGAGCCTTTGGTTAATTCCTCTTCCTGGTGGGAAATGAGAGTTAAATTTGCCCGTCCAGACACCTCCAGCTAGTCTCTCATGGGTTCTCCCTATTCCTGTTCATTTTCCGCAGAAATTGCAAACTGGGCCAAACAGGAGGTTAAAGGCACTGACTCTCCAAGTGGGGAGAGTGTTAGTAAAGCGTCTGGAATGTTGCACCCGAGTACCCAGGGACAAAAACTGAGACACATTTGAACACGTTTCCCGATCACATGGTGGATCATACTCTGGGTTCCACATGCATGTTTTAGCTGAAGGAAGAATCCCTTAAACCTGGAGAGTTGAGACCCATGGAATGGGTAATATGCAATATGACATCAAAGGGTCTGTATTTGCTCACCGAACCTCACCAATCCTATCACTGCTGCATTTATGCCACTGTACACACGCTTGATTCTCTTTCGGAGACATATAAATCCATAGGTTTTAAGATTCTTACTAGTCAGTTATACTCTTAGGCGTTTAATATGGGGTGTTGAGACCACTTCGTTGAGCAAGGAGTAGCTCTTGTCTATTACATATTTGGCTTATGGAACGGTATCTGTGCTAATTTCATTCTCTTGTTTTATGCAGCACCCCAACTCACCTTTCCCCTTAAGCAAGCATAAGTTGGTTTTCTACATTTGAGACCCTGTTCTGTTCTGTAATTCAATTCCTGTGTAGCCAAGTTTACATTCCGTGTAGTAGTGATATCTTATGATGTTTCTTTTTCTGTGTGACTTATTTCATTTAGAAACATCGTACCTGAATCCACTGATTATGCTGCTACGGGCCTGATGACAAAGATTTCATTGCTGAGTGATATTGCATTGTACGTAAGTACCACAACTTCTTTATCCATTTTTCACTTTCTGCGATATTGAACTTGTACCGTAAACGAGGTTCTTGTAAACAGAGCCGTCCCAAACTTTGGGGTGGCTGTGTCTTTTTGATTTTAATTTCCCTAAGCTATAGGACCATAAGTGGAAGTGCCCTAGGCTCTGTTGCTTTGTTTTTTAGATGTTTCAGGAAACACCATACACTTCCTCAGAGTGGCTGTTGGCAATTTACATCCCGCCCATCAGCATAACAAGGCTCCCTGTTCTCCATGGCCTGTCCTGCCTTTCTGTATTTTACACTTATTTCAGATGGCCGTTTTGACCGGGGGGCAGTGAGACTACATTGTAGTGCAGATTTCCTTTGCAAGCTTGCTTAATTGGCCAAAAAGGGCGTATGCGTTTTTTCCTATATATATTCTGGAAAAAAGGCATATGCCCTTTTTGGCCAAGTGCATCATTGTGGACGTTCTGCCACTTTTCCTATGCTTTACATGCAATTCCATTCTACCTCCTGAAATCGGTTTCCTGCAATTCTGCCCAACTTTCAAGTCCTCTTGGCAGCCTTACTTCAATATATTTTTGGACGATAGCTGTCATTTATAACTCTGCAGGTTTGTGAATGACAGTGCCCCTGAGCTCCTTTCTTCAACGCGCTTTCTTGTGAGCTGGCCGCAATACCACAGGATTGCTTCAGGCCCTAGTGTGTTTCCGGCACGGCACGCTGAGCCTTTGGTTAATTCCTCTTCCTGGTGGGAAATGAGAGTTAAATTTCCCGTCCAGACACCTCCAGCTAGTCTCTCATTGGTTCTCCCTATTCCTGTTCATCTTACGCAGAAATTGCAAACTGGGCCAAACGGGAGGATAAAGGCACTGACTCCCCAATAGGCAGAGTGTTAGTAAAACGTCTGGAATGTTACACCCGAGTATCAGGGAAAGAAAACTGAGACATATTTGAACACGTTTCCCGATCACATGGTGGATCATACTCTGGGTTCCACATGCATGTTTTAGCTGAAGGAAGAATCCCTTAAACCTGGAGAGTTGAGACCCATGGAATGGGTACCAAGAAATATGACTTCAAAGGGTCTGCATTTGCTCACCGCACCTCACCAATCCTATCACTGCTGCGTTTATGCTGCTGTGCACACGCTGTATTCTCTTTCGGAGACATATAAATCCATAGGTTTTAGGATTCTTACTAGTCAGGTATATTCTTAGGCGTTTAATATGGGGTGTTGAGTCCACTTCATTGAGCAAGGAGTAGCTCTTGTCTATTACATACTTGGCTTATGGAACGGTATCTGTGCTCATTTCAATCTCTTGTTTTATGCAGCACCCCAAATCAGCTTTCCCCTTCAGCAAGCATAAGTTGGTTTTCTACATTTGAGACCCTGTTCTGTTTTGTAATTCAGTTCCTGTGTAGCCAAGTTTACATTCCGTGTAGTAGTGATATCTTATGATGTTTCTTTTTCTGTGTGAGTTATTTCACTTAGAATCATCGTACCTGAACCCACTCATTATGCTGCTACGGGCCTGATGACATAGATTTCATTGCTGAGTGATATTGCATTGTACATAAGTACCACAACTTCTTTATCCATTTTTTGCTTTCCGTGATATTGAACTTGTACCGTAAACGAGGTTCTTGTAAACACAGCCGTCCCAAACTTTGGGGTGGCTGTGTCTTTTTGATTTTAATTTCCCTAAGCTATAGGACCATAAGTGGAAGTGCCCTAGGCTCTGTTGCTTTGTTTTTTGGATGTTTCAGGAAACACCATACACTTCTCCAGAGTGGCTGTTGGCAATTTACATCCCGCCCATCAGCATAACAAGGCTCCCAGTTCTCCATGGCCTGTCCTGCCTTTCTGGATTTTACACTTTTTTCAGATGGCCCTTTTGACCAGGGGGAAGTGAGACTTCATTGTAGTGCAGGTTTCCTTTGTAAGCTTGCTTGGTTGGCCAAAAGGGGGGTTTGCGTTTTTTCCTGAATATATTCAGGAAAAAACGCATACACCCTTTTTGGCCAAGTGCATCATTGTGGACGTTCTGCTTCTTTTCCTATGCTTTACATACAATTCCAGTCTACCTCCTGAAATCGGTTTCCTGCAATTCTGCCCCGCTTTCAAGTCCTCTTGGCAGCCTTACTTCAATATATTTTTGGACGATAGCTGTCATTTATAACTCTGCAGATTTGTGAATGACAGTGCCCCTGAGCTCCTTTCCTCAACTCGCTTTCTTGTGAGCTGGCCACAACACCGCGAGATTGCTTCAGGCCCTAGTGTGGTTCCGGCATGGCACGCTGAGACTTTGGTTAATTCCTCTGCCTGGTGGGAAATGAGAGTTAAATTTGCCCGTCCAGACACCTCCAGCTAGTCTCTCATTGGTTCTCCCTATTCCTGTTCATTTTCCGCAGAAATTGCAAACTGGGCCACAGGAGGTTAAAGGCACTGCAACTCCAAGTGGGGAGAGTGTTAGTAAAGCGTCTGGAATGTTGCACCTGTGTACCAGGGGACGAAAACTGAGACACATTTGAACATGTTTCCCGATCACATGGTGGATCATACTCTGGGTTCCACATGCATGTTTTAGCTGAAGGAAGAATCCCTTAAACAAGGAGAGTTGAGACCCATGGAATGGATAATATGCATTGTGACTGCAAAGGGTCTGCATTTGCTCACCGAACCTCACCAATCCTATCACTGCTGCGTTTATGCCGCTGTACACACGCTTGATTCTCTTTCGGAGACATATAAATCCATAGGTTTTAAGATTCTTACTAGTCAGGTATATTCTTAGGCGTTTAATATGGGGTGTTGAGTCCACTTCGTTGAGCAAGGAGTAGCTCTTGTGTATTACATATTTGGCTTATGGAACGGTATCTGTGCTACTTTCAATCTCTAGTTTTATGCAGCACCCCAACTCACCTTTCCCCTTCAGGAAGCATAAGTTGGTTTTCTACATTTGAGACCCTGTTCTGTTTTGTAATTCAGTTCCTGTGTAGCCAAGTTTACATTCCGTGTATTAGTGATATCTTATGATGTTTCTTTATCTGTGTGACTTATTTCACTTAGAATCATCGTACCTGAGTCCACTCATTATGCTGCGACGGGCCTGATGACACAGATTTCATTGCTGAGTGATATTGCATTGTACGTAAGTTCCACAACTTCTTTATCCATTTTTCACTTTCTGTGATATTGAACTTGTACCGTAACCGAGGTTCTTGTAAACAGAGCCGTCCCAAACTTTGGGGTGGCTGTGTCTTTTTGATTTTAATTTCCCTAAGCTATAGCACCATAAGTGGAAGTGCTCTAGGCTCTGTTGCTTTGTTTTTGAGATGTTTCAGGAAACACCATACACTTCTCCAGAGTGGCGGTTGGCAATTTACATCCCGCCCATCAGCATAACAAGGCTCCCAGTTCTCCATGGCCTTTCCTGCCTTTCTGGATTTTACACTTGTTTCAGATGGCACTTTACCGGGGGGCAGTGAGACTTCATTGTAGTGCAGATTTCCTTTGCAAGCTTTCTTGGTTGGCCAAAAAGGGCGTATGCGTTTTTCCTGAATATATTCAGGAAAGAACGCATACGCCCTTTTTGGCCAAGTGTATCATTGTGGACGTTCTGCCTCTTTTCCTCTGCTTCACTTGCAATTCCAGTCTACCTCCTGAAATCGGTTTCCTGCAATTCTACCCCGCTTTCAAGTCCTCTTGGCAGCCTTACTTCAATATATTTTTGGACGATAGCTGTCATTTATAACTCTGCAGGTTTGTGAATGACATTGCCCCTGAGCTCCTTTCTTCAACTCGCTTTCTTATGAGCTGGCCGCAAAACCGCAGGATTGCTTCAGGCCCTAGTGTGGTTCCGGCATGGCACGCTGAGCCTTTGGTTAATTCTTCTTCCTGGTGGGAAATGAGAGTTAAATTTGCCCGTCCAGACACCTGCAGCTAGTCTCTCATGCGTTCTCCCTATTCCTGTTCATTTTCCGCAGAAATTGCAAACTGGGCCAAACAGGAGGTTAAAGGCACTGACTCTCCAAGTGGGGAGAGTGTTAGTAAAGCATCTGGAATGTTGCACCCGAGTACCAGGGGACGAAAACTGAGACACATTTGAACACGTTTCCCGATCACACGGTGGATCATAATCTGGGTTCCACATGCATGTTTTAGCTGAAGGAAGAATCCCTTAAACCTGGAGAGTTGAGGCCCATGGAATGGGTACCATTCAATATGACTTCAAAGGGTCTGCATTTGCTCACTGAACCTCACCCATCCTATCACTGCTGCGTTTATGCCACTCTACACACGCTAGTTTCTCTTTTGGAGACATATAAATCCATAGGTTTTAAGATTCTTACTAGTCAGGTATATTCTTAGGCGTTTAATATGGGGTGTTGAGTCCACTTCGTTGAGCAAGGAGTAGCTCTTGTCTATTACATATTTGGCTTATGGAATGGTGTCTGTGCTAATTTCAATCTCTGGTTTTATGCAGCACCCCAACTCACCTTTCCCCTTCAGCAAGCATAAGTTGGTTTTCTACATTTGAGACCCTGTTCTGTTTTGTAATTCAGTTCCTGTGTAGCCAGGTTTACATTCCATGTATTAGTGATATCTTATGATGTTTTTTTTCTTTGTGACTTATTTCACTTAGAATCATCGTATCTCAATTCACTCAATATGCTGCTATGGGACTGATGACATAGAGTTCATTGCTGAGTGATATTGCATTGTACGTAAGTACTACAACTTCTTTATCCATTTTTCGCTTTCTGTGATATTGAACTTGTACCGTAAACGAGGTTCTTGTAAACAGAACCGTCCAAAACTTTGGGGTGGCTGTGTCTTTTTGATTTTAATTTCCCTAAGCTATAGGACCATAAGTGGAAGTGCCCTAGGCTCTGTTGCTTTGTTTTTTAGATGTTTCAGGAAACACCATACACTTCTCCAGAGTGGCTGTTGGCAGTTTACATCCCGGCCATCAGCATAACATGGCTCCCAGTTCTCCATGGCCTGTCCTGCCTTTCTGGATTTTACACTTTTTTCAGATGGCCCTTTTGACCGGGGGGCAGTGAGACTACATTGTAGTGCAGCTTTCCTTTGCAAGCTTGCTTGGTTGGCCATAAAGGGCGTATGCGTTTTTTCCTGAATATATTCAGGAAAAAACGCATACGCCCTTTTTGGTTAAGTGCATCATTGTGGACGTTCTGCCTCTTTTCCTATGCTATACATTCAATTCCAGTCTACCTCCTGAAATCGGTTCCTGCAATTCTGCCCCGCTTTCAAGTCCTCTTGGCAGCCTTACTTCAATATATTTTTGGATGATAGCTGTCATTTATAACTCTGCAGGTTTGTGAATTACAGTGCCCCTGAGCTCCTTTCTTCAACTCGCTTTCTTGTGAGCTGCCCGCAACACTGCAGGATTGCTTCAGGCCCTAGTGTGGTTCCGGCACGGCACTTTAAGCCTTTGTTTATTCCTCTTCTTGGTGGGAAATGAGATTTAAATGTGCCCGTCCAGACAACTCCAGCTAGTCTCTCATTGGTTCTCCCTATTCCTGTTCATCTTACACAGAAATTGCAAACTGGGCTAAACAGGGGGTTAAAGGCACTGACTCTCCAAGTGGGGAGAGTGTTAGTAAAGCGTCTGGAATGTTGCACCCGAGTACCAGGGGACGAAAACTGAGACATATTTGAACACGTTTCCCGATCACACGGTGGATCATACTCTGGGTTCCACATGCATGTTTTAGCTGAAGGAAGATTCCCTTAAACTTGGAGAGTTGATACCCATGGAATGGGTATCACGCAATATGACTTCAAAGGGTCTGCATTTGCTCACCGAACCTCACCAATCCTATCACTGCTGCGTTTATCCCGCTGTACACATGCTTGATTCTCTTTCGGAGACATATAAATCCATAGGTTTTAAGATTCTTACTAGTCAGGTATATTATTAGGCGTTTAATATGTGGTGGTGAGTCCACTTCGTTGAGCAAAGAGTAGCTCTTGTCTATTACATATTTGGCTTATGGAACGGTATCTGTGCTAATTTCAATCTCTGGTTTTATGCAGCACCCCAACTCACCTTTCCCCTTAAGCAAGCATAAGTTGGTGTTCTACATTTTAGACACTGTTCTGTTTTGTAATTCAGATCCTGTGTAGCCATGTTTACATTCCGTGTATTATTGATATCTTATGATATTTCTTTTTCTGTGTGACTTATTTCACTTAGAATCATCGTACCGGAATCCACTCATTATGCTGCTACGGGCCTGATGACATAGATTTCATTGCTGAGTGATATTGCATTGTACGTAAGTACCACAAATTCTTTATCCATTTTTCACTTTCTGCGATATTGAACTTGTACCGTAAACGAGGTTCTTGTAAACAGAGCCGTCCCAAACTTTGGGGTGGCTGTGTCTTTTTTATTTTAATTTCCCTAAGCTATAGGACCATAAGTGGAAGTGCCCTAGGCTCTGTTGCTTTGTTTTTTGGATGTTTCAGGAAACACCATACACTTCTCCAGAGTGGCTGTTGGCAATTTACATCCCTCCCATCAGCATAACAAGGCTCCCAGTTCTCCATGGCCTGTCCTGTCTTTCTGGATTTTACACCATTTTCAGATGGCCCTTTTGACCGGGGGGCAGTGAGACTTCATTGTAGTGCAGATTTCCTTTGCAAGCTTGCTTGGTTGGCCAAAAAGTGCGTATGCGTTTTTTCCTGAATATTCAGGAAGAAACGCATACGCACTTTTTGGCCAAGTGCATCATTGTGGACGTTCTGCCTCTTTTTCTATGCTTTACATGCAATTCCAGTCTACCTCCTGAAATCAGTTTCCTGCAATTCTGCCCCGCATTCAAGTCCTCTTGGCAACCTTACTTCAATATACTTTTGGACGATAGCTGTACTTTATATCTCAGCAGGTTTGTGAATTACAGTGCCCCTGAGCTCCTTTCTTCAACTCGCTTTCTTGTGAGCTGGCCGCAACACCGCAGGATTGCTTCAGGCCCTAGTGTGGTTCCGGCACGGCATGCTGAGCCTTTGGTTAATTCCTCTTCCTGGTGGGAAATGAGAGTTAAATTTGCCCGTCCAGACACCTCCAGCTAGTCTCTCATTGGTTCTGCCTATTCCTGTTCATTTTCCGCAGAAATTGCAAACTGGGCCAAACAGGAGGTTAAAGGCACTGACTCTCCAAGTGGGGAGAGTGTTAGTAAAGCGTCTGGAATGTTGCACCCGAGTACCAGGGGACGAAAACTGAGACACATTTGAACACGTTTCCCAATCACACGGTGGACCATACTCTGGGTTGCACATGCATGTTTTAGCTGAAGGAAGAATCCCTTAAACCTGGAGAGTTGAGACCCATGGAATGGATACCATGCAATATGACTTCAAAGGGTCTGCATTTGCTCACCGAACCTCACCAATCCTATCACTGCTGTGTTTATGCCGCTGTACACACGCTTGATTCTCTTTCGGAGACATATAAATCCATAGGTTTTAAGATTCTTACTAGTCAGGTATATTCTTAGGCATTTAATATGGGGTGTTGAGTCCACTTCTTTGAGCAAGGAGTAGCTCTTGTCTATTACATATTTGGCTTATGGAACGCTATCTGTGCTAATTTCAATCTCTGGTTTTATGCAGCACCCCAACTCAGCTTTCCCCTTAAGCAAGCATAAGTTGGTGTTCTACATTTTAGACCCTGTTCTGTTTTGTAATTCAGATCCTGTGTAGCCAAGTTTACATTCCGTGTATTATTGATATCTTATGATATTTCTTTTTCTGTGTGACTTATTTCACTTAGAATCATCGTACCGGAATCCACTCATTATGCTGCTATGGGCCTGATGACATAGATTTCATTGCTGAGTGATATTGCATTGTACGTAAGTACCACAACTTCTTTATCCATTTTTCGCTTTCTGTGATATTGAACTTGTACCGTAAACGAGGTTCTTGTAAACAGAGCCGTCCCAAACTTTGGGGTGGCTGTGTCTTTTTGATTTTAATTTCCCTAAGCTATAGGACCATAAGTGGAAGTGCCCTAGGCTCTGTTGCTTTGTTTTTTAGATGTTTCAGGAAACACCATACACTTCTCCAGAGTGGCTGTTGGCAATTTACATCCCTCCCATCAGCATAACAAGGCTCCCAGTTCTCCATGGCCTGTCCTGCCTTTCTGGATTTTACACTTTTTTCAGATGGCCCTTTTGACCGAGGGGCAGTGAGACTTCATTGTATTGCCGATTTACTTTGCAAGCTTGCTTGGTTGGCCAAAAAGTGCGTATGCGTTTTTTCCTGAATATTCAGGAAAAAACGCATACGCTCTTTTTGGCCAAGTGCATCATTGTGGACGTTCTGCCTCTTTTCCTATGCTTTACATGCACTTCCAGTCTACCTCCTGAAATTAGTTTCCTGCAATTCTGCCCCGCATTCAAGTCCTCTTGGCAGCCTTACTTCAATATATGTTTGGACGATAGCTGTACTTTATATCTCAGCAGGTTTGTGAATTACAGTGCCCCTGAGCTCCTTTGTTCAACTCGCTTTCTTGTGAGCTGGCCGCAACACCGCAGGATTGCTTCAGGCCCTAGAGTGGTTCCGGCACGGCATGCTGAGCCTTTGGTTAATTCCTCTTCCTGGTGGGAAATGAGAGTTAAATTTGCCCGTCCAGACACCTCCAGCTAGTCTCTCATTGGTTCTGCCTATTCCTGTTCTTTTTCCGCAGAAATTGCAAACTGGGTCAAACAGGAGGTTAAAGGCACTGACTCTCCAAGTGGGGAGAGTGTTAGTAAAGCGTCTGGAATGTTGCACCCGAGTACCAGGGGACGAAAACTGAGACACATTTGAACACGTTTCCCAATCACACGGTGGACCATACTCTGGGTTGCACATGCATGTTTTAGCTGAAGGAAGAATCCCTTAAACCTGGAGAGTTGAGACCCATGGAATGGGTACCATGCAATATGACTTCAAAGGGTCTGCATTTGCTCACCGAACCTCACCAATCCTATCACTGCTGTGTTTATGCCGCTGTACACACGCTTGATTCTCTTTCGGAGACATATAAATCCATAGGTTTTAAGATTCTTACTAGTCAGGTATATTCTTAGGCATTTAATATGGGGTGTTGAGTCCACTTCGTTGAGCAAGGAGTAGCTCTTGTCTATTACATATTTGGCTTATGGAACGGTATCTGTGCTAATTTCAATCTCTGGTTTTATGCAGCACCCCAACTCACCTTTCCCCTTAAGCAAGCATAAGTTGGTGTTCTACATTTTAGACCCTGTTCTGTTTTGTAATTCAGATCCTGTTTAGCCAAGTTTACATTCCGTGTATTATTGATATCTTATGATATTTCTTTTTCTGTGTGACTTATTTCACTTAGAATCATCGTACCGGAATCCACTCATTATGCTGCTATGGGCCTGATGACATAGATTTCATTGCTGAGTGATATTGCATTGTACGTAAGTACCACAACTTCTTTATCCATTTTTCGCTTTCTGTGATATTGAACTTGTACCGTAAACGAGGTTCTTGTAAACAGAGCCGTCCCAAACTTTGGGGTGGCTGTGTCTTTTTGATTTTAATTTCCCTAAGCTATAGGACCATAAGTGGAAGTGCCCTAGGCTCTGTTGCTTTGTTTTTTAGATGTTTCAGGAAACACCATACACTTCTCCAGAGTGGCTGTTGGCAATTTACATCCCTCCCATCAGCATAACAAGGCTCCCAGTTCTCCATGGCCTGTCCTGCCTTTCTGGATTTTACACTTTTTTCAGATGGCCCTTTTGACCGCGGGGCAGTGAGACTTCATTGTATTGCCGATTTACTTTGCAAGCTTGCTTGGTTGGCCAAAAAGTGCGTATGCGTTTTTTCCTGAATATTCAGGAAAAAACGCATACGCTCTTTTTGGCCAAGTGCATCATTGTGGACGTTCTGCCTCTTTTCCTATGCTTTACATGCACTTCCAGTCTACCTCCTGAAATCAGTTTCCTGCAATTCTGCCCCGCATTCAAGTCCTCTTGGCAGCCTTACTTCAATATATGTTTGGACAATAGCTGTACTTTATATCTCAGCAGGTTTGTGAATTACAGTGCCCCTGAGCTCCTTTCTTCAACTCGCTTTCTTGTGAGCTGGCCGCAACACCGCAGGATTGCTTCAGGCCCTAGAGTGGTTCCGGCACGGCATGCTGAGCCTTTGGTTAATTCCTCTTCCTGGTGGGAAATGAGAGTTAAATTTGCCCGTCCAGACACCTCCAGCTAGTCTCTCATTGGTTCTGCCTATTCCTGTTCTTTTTCCGCAGAAATTGCAAACTGGGCCAAACAGGAGGTTAAAGGCACTGACTCTCCAAGTGGGGAGAGTGTTAGTAAAGCGTCTGGAATGTTGCACCCGAGTACCAGGGGACGAAAACTGAGACACATTTGAACACGTTTCCCAATCACACGGTGGACCATACTCTGGGTTGCACATGCATGTTTTAGCTGAAGGAAGAATCCCTTAAACCTGGAGAGTTGAGACCCATGGAATGGGTACCATGCAATATGACTTCAAAGGGTCTGCATTTGCTCACCGAACCTCACCAATCCTATCACTGCTGTGTTTATGCCGCTGTACACACGCTTGATTCTCTTTCGGAGACATAAAAATCCATAGGTTTTAAGATTCTTACTAGTCAGGTATATTCTTAGGCATTTAATATGGGGTGTTGAGTCCACTTCGTTGAGCAAGGAGTAGCTCTTGTCTATTACATATTTGGCTTATGGAATGGTATGTGCTAATTTCAATCTCTGGTTTTTTGCAGCACCCCAACTCACCTTTCCCCTTAAGCAAGCATAAGTTGGTTTTCTACATTTGAGACCCTGTTCTGTTTTGTAATTCAGTTCCTGTGTAGCCAAGTTTACATTCCGTGTATTAGTGATATCTTATGATATTTCTTTTTCTGTGTGACTTATTTCACTTAGAATCATCGTACCGGAATCCACTCATTATGCTGCTATGGGCCTGATGACATAGATTTCATTGCTGAGTGATATTGCATTGTACGTAAGTACCACAACTTCTTTATCCATTTTTCGCTTTCTGTGATATTGAACTTGTACCGTAAACGAGGTTCTTGTAAACAGAGCCGTCCCAAACTTTGGGGTGGCTGTGTCTTTTTGATTTTAATTTCCCTAAGCTATAGGACCATAAGTGGAAGTGCCCTAGGCTCTGTTGCTTTGTTTTTTAGATGTTTCAGGAAACACCATACACTTCTCCAGAGTGGCTGTTGGCAGTTTACATCCCTCCCATCAGCATAACAAGGCTCCCAGTTCTCCATGGCCTGTCCTGCCTTTCTGGATTTTACACTTTTTTCAGATGGCCCTTTTGACCGCGGGGCAGTGAGACTTCATTGTATTGCCGATTTACTTTGCAAGCTTGCTTGGTTGGCCAAAAAGTGCGTATGCGTTTTTTCCTGAATATTCAGGAAAAAACGCATACGCTCTTTTTGGCCAAGTGCATCATTGTGGACGTTCTGCCTCTTTTCCTATGCTTTACATGCACTTCCAGTCTACCTCCTGAAATCAGTTTCCTGCAATTCTGCCCCGCATTCAAGTCCTCTTGGCAGCCTTACTTCAATATATGTTTGGACAATAGCTGTACTTTATATCTCAGCAGGTTTGTGAATTACAGTGCCCCTGAGCTCCTTTCTTCAACTCGCTTTCTTGTGAGCTGGCCGCAACACCGCAGGATTGCTTCAGGCCCTAGAGTGGTTCCGGCACGGCATGCTGAGCCTTTGGTTAATTCCTCTTCCTGGTGGGAAATGAGAGTTAAATTTGCCCGTCCAGACACCTCCAGCTAGTCTCTCATTGGTTCTGCCTATTCCTGTTCTTTTTCCGCAGAAATTGCAAACTGGGTCAAACAGGAGGTTAAAGGCACTGACTCTCCAAGTGGGGAGAGTGTTAGTAAAGCGTCTGGAATGTTGCACCCGAGTACCAGGGGACGAAAACTGAGACACATTTGAACACGTTTCCCAATCACACGGTGGACCATACTCTGGGTTGCACATGCATGTTTTAGCTGAAGGAAGAATCCCTTAAACCTGGAGAGTTGAGACCCATGGAATGGGTACCATGCAATATGACTTCAAAGGGTCTGCATTTGCTCACCGAACCTCACCAATCCTATCACTGCTGTGTTTATGCCGCTGTACACACGCTTGATTCTCTTTCGGAGACATATAAATCCATAGGTTTTAAGATTCTTACTAGTCAGGTATATTCTTAGGCATTTAATATGGGGTGTTGAGTCCACTTCGTTGAGCAAGGAGTAGCTCTTGTCTATTACATATTTGGCTTATGGAACGCTATCTGTGCTAATTTCAATCTCTGGTTTTATGCAGCACCCCAACTCACCTTTCCCCTTAAGCAAGCATAAGTTGGTGTTCTACATTTTAGACCCTGTTCTGTTTTGTAATTCAGATCCTGTTTAGCCAAGTTTACATTCCGTGTATTATTGATATCTTATGATATTTCTTTTTCTGTGTGACTTATTTCACTTAGAATCATCGTACCGGAATCCACTCATTATGCTGCTATGGGCCTGATGAAATAGATTTCATTGCTGAGTGATATTGCATTGTACGTAAGTACCACAACTTCTTTATCCATTTTTCGCTTTCTGTGATATTGAACTTGTACCGTAAACGAGGTTCTTGTAAACAGAGCCGTCCCAAACTTTGGGGTGGCTGTGTCTTTTTGATTTTAATTTCCCTAAGCTATAGGACCATAAGTGGAAGTGCCCTAGGCTCTGTTGCTTTGTTTTTTAGATGTTTCAGGAAACACCATACACTTCTCCAGAGTGGCTGTTGGCAATTTACATCCCTCCCATCAGCATAACAAGGCTCCCAGTTCTCCATGGCCTGTCCTGCCTTTCTGGATTTTACACTTTTTTCAGATGGCCCTTTTGACCGCGGGGCAGTGAGACTTCATTGTATTGCCGATTTACTTTGCAAGCTTGCTTGGTTGGCCAAAAAGTGCGTATGCGTTTTTTCCTGAATATTCAGGAAAAAACGCATACGCTCTTTTTGGCCAAGTGCATCATTGTGGACGTTCTGCCTCTTTTCCTATGCTTTACATGCACTTCCAGTCTACCTCCTGAAATCAGTTTCCTGCAATTCTGCCCCGCATTCAAGTCCTCTTGGCAGCCTTACTTCAATATATGTTTGGACAATAGCTGTACTTTATATCTCAGCAGGTTTGTGAATTACAGTGCCCCTGAGCTCCTTTGTTCAACTCGCTTTCTTGTGAGCTGGCCGCAACACCGCAGGATTGCTTCAGGCCCTAGAGTGGTTCCGGCACGGCATGCTGAGCCTTTGGTTAATTCCTCTTCCTGGTGGGAAATGAGAGTTAAATTTGCCCGTCCAGACACCTCCAGCTAGTCTCTCATTGCTTCTGCCTATTCCTGTTCTTTTTCCGCAGAAATTGCAAACTGGGTCAAACAGGAGGTTAAAGGCACTGACTCTCCAAGTGGGGAGAGTGTTAGTAAAGCGTCTGGAATGTTGCACCCGAGTACCAGGGGACGAAAACTGAGACACATTTGAACACGTTTCCCAATCACACGGTGGACCATACTCTGGGTTGCACATGCATGTTTTAGCTGAAGGAAGAATCCCTTAAACCTGGAGAGTTGAGACCCATGGAATGGGTACCATGCAATATGACTTCAAAGGGTCTGCATTTGCTCACCGAACCTCACCAATCCTATCACTGCTGTGTTTATGCCGCTGTACACACGCTTGATTCTCTTTCGGAGACATATAAATCCATAGGTTTTAAGATTCTTACTAGTCAGGTATATTCTTAGGCATTTAATATGGGGTGTTGAGTCCACTTCGTTGAGCAAGGAGTAGCTCTTGTCTATTACATATTTGGCTTATGGAACGCTATCTGTGCTAATTTCAATCTCTGGTTTTATGCAGCACCCCAACTCACCTTTCCCCTTAAGCAAGCATAAGTTGGTGTTCTACATTTTAGACCCTGTTCTGTTTTGTAATTCAGATCCTGTTTAGCCAAGTTTACATTCCGTGTATTATTGATATCTTATGATATTTCTTTTTCTGTGTGACTTATTTCACTTAGAATCATCGTACCGGAATCCACTCATTATGCTGCTATGGGCCTGATGACATAGATTTCATTGCTGAGTGATATTGCATTGTACGTAAGTACCACAACTTCTTTATCCATTTTTCGCTTTCTGTGATATTGAACTTGTACCGTAAACGAGGTTCTTGTAAACAGAGCCGTCCCAAACTTTGGGGTGGCTGTGTCTTTTTGATTTTAATTTCCCTAAGCTATAGGACCATAAGTGGAAGTGCCCTAGGCTCTGTTGCTTTGTTTTTTAGATGTTTCAGGAAACACCATACACTTCTCCAGAGTGGCTGTTGGCAATTTACATCCCTCCCATCAGCATAACAAGGCTCCCAGTTCTCCATGGCCTGTCCTGCCTTTCTGGATTTTACACTTTTTTCAGATGGCCCTTTTGACCGCGGGGCAGTGAGACTTCATTGTATTGCCGATTTACTTTGCAAGCTTGCTTGGTTGGCCAAAAAGTGCGTATGCGTTTTTTCCTGAATATTCAGGAAAAAACGCATACGCTCTTTTTGGCCAAGTGCATCATTGTGGACGTTCTGCCTCTTTTCCTATGCTTTACATGCACTTCCAGTCTACCTCCTGAAATCAGTTTCCTGCAATTCTGCCCCGCATTCAAGTCCTCTTGGCAGCCTTACTTCAATATATGTTTGGACAATAGCTGTACTTTATATCTCAGCAGGTTTGTGAATTACAGTGCCCCTGAGCTCCTTTCTTCAACTCGCTTTCTTGTGAGCTGGCCGCAACACCGCAGGATTGCTTCAGGCCCTAGTGTGGTTCCGGCACGGCATGCTGAGCCTTTGGTTAATTCCTCTTCCTGGTGGGAAATGAGAGTTAAATTTGCCCGTCCAGACACCTCCAGCTAGTCTCTCATTGGTTCTGCCTATTCCTGTTCTTTTTCCGCAGAAATTGCAAACTGGGCCAAACAGGAGGTTAAAGGCACTGACTCTCCAAGTGGGGAGAGTGTTAGTAAAGCGTCTGGAATGTTGCACCCGAGTACCAGGGGACGAAAACTGAGACACATTTGAACACGTTTCCCAATCACACGGTGGACCATACTCTGGGTTGCACATGCATGTTTTAGCTGAAGGAAGAATCCCTTAAACCTGGAGAGTTGAGACCCATGGAATGGGTACCATGCAATATGACTTCAAAGGGTCTGCATTTGCTCACCGAACCTCACCAATCCTATCACTGCTGTGTTTATGCCGCTGTACACACGCTTGATTCTCTTTCGGAGACATATAAATCCATAGGTTTTAAGATTCTTCCTAGTCAGGTATATTCTTAGGCATTTAATATGGGGTGTTGAGTCCACTTCGTTGAGCAAGGAGTAGCTCTTGTCTATTACATATTTGGCTTATGGAATGGTATGTGCTAATTTCAATCTCTGGTTTTTTGCAGCACCCCAACTCACCTTTCCCCTTAAGCAAGCATAAGTTGGTTTTCTACATTTGAGACCCTGTTCTGTTTTGTAATTCAGTTCCTGTGTAGCCAAGTTTACATTCCGTGTATTAGTGATATCTTATGAGGTTTCTTTTTCTGTGTGACTTATTTCACTTAGAATCATCGTACCTGAATCCACTCATTATGCTGCTATGGGCCTGATGACATAGATTTCATTGCTGAGTGATATTGCATTGTACGTAAGTACCACAACTTCTTTATCCATTTTTCACTTTCTGCGATATTGAACTTGTACCGTAAGCGAGGTTCTTGTAAGCAGAGCCATCCCAAACTTTGGGGTGGCTGTGTCTTTTTGATTTTAATTTCCCTAAGCTATAGGACCATAAGTGGAAGTGCCCTAGGCTCTGTTGCTTTGTTTTTTGGATGTTTCAGGAAACACCATACACTTCTCCAGAGTGGCTGTTGGCAATTTACATCCCTCCCATCAGCATAACAAGGCTCCCAGTTCTCCATGGCCTGTCCTGTCTTTCTGGATTTTACACCATTTTCAGATGACCCTTTTGACCGGGGAGCAGTGAGACTTTATTGTAGTGCAGATTTCCTTTGCAAGCTTGCTTGGTTGGCCAAAAAGGGCGTATGCGTTTTCTCCTGAATATATTCAGGAAAAAACGCATACGCACTTTTTGGCCAAGTGCATCATTGTGGACGTTCTGCCTCTTTTCCTATGCTTTACATGCCATTCCAGTCTACCTCCTGAAATCGGTTTCCTGCAATTCTGCCCCGCTTTCAAGTCCTCTTGGCAGCCTTACTTCAATATATTTTTGCACGATAGCTGTCATTTATAACTCTGCAGGTTTCTGAATGACAGTGCCCCTGAGCTCCTTTCTTCAACTCGCTTTCTTGTGAGCTGGCCGCAACACCGCAGGATTGCTTCAGGCCCTAGTGTGGTTCCGGCATGGCCGGATGAGCCTTTGGTTAATTCCTCTTCCTGGTGGGAAATGAGAGTTAAATTTGCCCGTCCAGACACCTCCAGCTAGTCTCTCATTGGTTCTCCCTATTCCTGTTCATCTTCCGCAGAAATTGCAAACTGGGCCAAACAGGAGGTTAAAGGCACTGACTCTCCAAGTGGGGAGAGTGTTAGTAAAGCATCTGGAATGTTGCACCCGAGTACCAGGGGACGAAAACTGAGACACATTTGAACAGGTTTCCCGATCAAACGGTGGATCATACTCTGGGTTCCACATGCATGTTTTAGCTGAAGGAAGAATCCCTTAAACCTGGAGACTTGAGACCCATGGAATGGGTACCATGCAATATGACTTCAAAGGGTCTGCATTTGCTCACGGAACCTCACCAATCCTATCACTGCTGCGCTTATGCTGCTGTACACATGCTTGATTCTCTTTCGGAGACATATAAATCCATAGGATTTAAGATTCTTACTAGTCAGGTATATTCTTAGGCATTTAATATGTGGTGTTGTGTCCTCTTCGTTGAGCAAGGAGTAGCTCTTGTCTATTACATATTTGGCTTATGGAACGGTATCTGTGCTAATTTCAATCTCTGGATTTATGCAGCAACCCAACTCACCTTTCCCCTTCAGCAAGCATAAGTTGGTTATGTACATTTGAGACACTGTTCTGTTTTGTAATTCAGTTCCTGTGTAGCCAATTTTACATTCTGTGTAGTAGTGATATCTTATGATGTTTCTTTTTCTGAGTGACTTATTTCACTTAGAATCATCGTACCTGAATCCACTCATTATGCTGCTACGGGCCTGATGACATAGATTTCATTGCTGAGTGATATTGCATTGTACGTAAGTACCACAACGTCTTTATCCATTTTTCGCTTTCTGTGATATTGAAGTTGTACCCTAAACGAGGGTCTTGTAAACAGAGCCGTCCCAAACTTTGGGGTGGCTGTGTCTTTTTGATTTTAATTTCCCTAAGCTATAGGACCATAAGTGGAAGTGCCCTAGGCTCTGTTGCTTTGTTCTTTAGATGTTTCAAGAAACACCATACACTTCTCCACAGTGGCTGTTGGCAATTTACATCCCGCCCATCAGCATAACAAGGCTCCCAGTTCTCCATGGCCTGTCCTGCCTTTCTGGATTTTACACATTTTTCAGATGTCCCTTTTGACCGGGGGGTAGTGAAACTTCATTGTAGTGCAGATTTCCTTTGCAAGCTTGCTTGGTTGGCCAAAATGTGCGTATGCGTTTTTTCCTGAATATATTAAGGAAAAAACGCATACGCCCTTTTTGGCCAAGTGCATCATTGTGGACGTTCTGCCTCGTTTCCTATGCTTTACATTCAATTCCAGTCTACCTCCTGAAATTGGTTTCCTGCAATTCTGCCCCGCTTTCAAGTCCTCTTGGCAGCCTTACTTCAATATATTTTTGGACGATAGTTGTCATTTATAACTCTGCAGGTTTGTGAATGACAGTGCCCCTGAGCTCCTTTCTTCAACTCGCTTTCTTGTGAGCTGTCCGCAACACCGCAGCATTGCTTCAGGCCCTAGTGTGGTTCCGGCATGGCACACTGAGCCTTTGGTTAATTCCTCTTCCTGGTGGGAAATGAGAGTTAAATTTGCCCGCCCAGACACCTCCAGCTAGTCTCTCATGGGTTCTCCCTATTCCTGTTCATTTTCCGCAGAAATTGCAAACTCGGCCAAAGAGGAGGTTAAAGGCACTGACTCTCCAAGTGGGGAGAGTGTTAGTAAAGCGTCTGGAATGTTGCACCCGAGTACCAGGGGACGAAAACTGAGACACATTTGAACACGTTTCCCGATGACATGGTGGATCATACTCTGGGTTCCACAGCATGTTTTAGCTGAAGGAAGAATCCCTTAAACCTGGAGAGTTGAGACCCATGGAATGGGTACCATGCAATATGACTTCAAAGGGTCTGCATTTGCTCACCGAACCTCACCAATCCTATCACTGCTGCGTTTATGCCGCTGTACACACGCTTGATTCTCTTTCGGAGACATATAAATCCATAGGTTTTAAGATTCTTACTAGTCAGGTATATTCTTAGGGGTTTAATATGGCGTCTTGTGTCCTCTTCGTTGAGCAAGGAGTAGCCCTTGTCTATTACATATTTGGCTTATGGAATGGTATCTGTGCTAATTTCAATCTCTGGTTTTATGAAGCATCCCAACTCACCTTTCCCCTTAACAAGCATAAGTTGGTTTTCTACATTTGAGACCCTGTTCTGTTTTGTAATTCAGTTCCTGTGTAGCCAAGTTTACATTCCGTGTAGTAGTGATATCTTATGATATTTCTTTTTCTGTGTGACTTATTTCACTTAGAATCATCGTACCTGAATCCATTCTTTATGCTGCTACGGGCCTGATGACATAGATTTCATTGCTGAGTGATATTGCATTGTACGTAAGTACCACAACTTCTTTATCCATTTTTCGCTTTCTGTGATATTGAACCGGTACCATAAACGAGGTTCTTGTAAACAGAGCCGTCCCAAACTTTGGGGTAGCTGTGTCTTTTTGATTTTAATTTCCCTAAGCTATAGGACCATAAGTGGAAGTGCCCTAGGCTCTGTTGCTTTGTTTTTTAGATGTTTCAGGAAACACCATACACTTCTCCAGAGTGGCTGTTGGCAATTTACATCCCACCCATCAGCAAAACAAGGCTCCCAGTTCTCCATGGCCTGTCCTGCCTTTCTGGATTTTACACTTTTTTCAGATGGCCCTTTTGACCGGGGGGAAGTGAGACTTCATTTTAGTGCAGATATCCTTTGCAAGCTTGCTTGGTTGGCCAAAAAGGGCGTATGCGTTTTTTCCTGAATATATTCAGGAAAAAACGCATACGCCCTTTTTGGTTAAGTGCATCATTGTGGACGTTCTGCCTCTTTTACTATGCTTTACATACAATTCCAGTCTACCTCCTGAAATCAGTTTCCTGCAATTCTGCCCCGCTTTCAAGTCCTCTTGGCAGCCTTACTTCAATATATTTTTGGACGATAGCTGTCATTTATAACTCTGCAGGTTTGTGAATGACAGTGCCCCTGAGCTCCTTTCTTCAACTCGCTTTCTTGTGAGCTGGCTGCAACACCGCAGGATTGCTTCAGGCCCTAGTGTGGTTCCGGCATGGCACGTTGAGCCTTTGGTTAATTCCTCTTCCTGGTGGGAAATGAGAGTTAAATTCCCGTCCAGACACCTCCAGCTAGTCTCTCATTGGTTCTCCCTATTCCTGTTCATTTTCCGCAGAAATTGCAAACTGGGCCAAACAGGAGGTTAAAGGCACTGACTCTCCAAGTGGGGAGAGTGTTAGTAAAGCTTCTGGAATGTTCCAAACAAGTACCAGGGGACGAAATCTGAGATACATTTGAACACGTTTCCCGATCACACGGTGGATCATACTCTGGGTTCCACATGCATGTTTTAGCTGAAGGAAGAATCCCTTAAACCTGGAGAGTTGAGACCCGTGGAATCGGTACCATGCAATATGACTTCAAAGGGTCTGCATTTGCTCACCGAACCTCACCAATCCTATCACTGCTGCAATTATGCCGCTGTAAACACGCTTGATTCTCTTTCGGAGACATATAAATCCATAGGTTTTAAGATTCTTACTAGTCAGGTATATTCTTAGGCGTTTAATATGGGGTGTTGAGTCCACTTCGTTGAGCAAGGTGTAGCTCTTGTCTATTACATATTTGGCTTATGGAACGATATCTGTGCTAATTTCAATCTCTGGTTTTATGCAGCACCCCAACTCACCTTTCCCCTTAAGCAAGCGTAAGTCGGTTTTCTACATTTGAGATCCTGTTCTGTTTTGTAATTCAGTTCCTGTGTAGCCAAGTTTACATTCCGTGTAGTAGTGATATCTTATGATGTTTCTTTTTCTGTGTGACTTATTTCACTTAGAATCATCGTACCTGAATCCACTCACTATGCTGCTATGGGCCTGATGACACAGATTTCGTTGCTGTGTGATATTGCATTGTACGTAATTACCACAACTTCTTTATCCATTTTTCGCTTTCTGTGATATTGAACTTGTACTGTAAACGAGGTTCTTGTAATCAGAGCCGTCCCAAAATTTGGGGTGGCTGTGTCTTTTTGATTTTAAGTTCCCTAAGCTATAGGACCATAAGTGGAAGTGCCCTAGGCTCTGTTGCTTTGTTTTTTAGATGTTTCAGGAAACACCATACTCTTCTCCAGAGTGGCTGTTGACAATTTTCATCCCGCCCTTCAGCATAACAAGGCTCCCAGTTCTACACGTGCTGTCCTGCCTTTCTGGATTTTACACTTTTTTCAGATGGCCCTTTTGACCAGGGGGCAGTGAGACTTCATTGTAGTGCAGATTTCCTTTGCAAGCTTGCTTGGCTGGCCAAAAAGGGCGTATGCGTTTTTTCCTGAATATATTCAGGAAAAAACGCATACGCCCTTTTTTGCCAAGTGCATCATTTTGGACGTTCTGCCGCTTTTCCTATGCTTTACATGCAATTCCAGTCTACCTCCTGAAATCGGTTTCCTGCAATTCTGCCCCGCTTTCAAGTCCTCTTGGCAGCCTTACTTCAATATATTTTTGGACGATAGCTGTCATTTATAACTCTGCAGGTTTGTGAATGATAGTACCCCTGAGCTCCTTTCTTCAACTCGCTTTCTTGTGAGCTGGCCGCAACACCGCAGGATTGCTTCAGGCCCTAGTGTGGTTCCAGCATGGCACGCTGAGCCTTTGGTTAATTCCTCTTCCTGGTGGGAAATGAGAGTTAAATTTGCCCATCCAGACACCTCCAGCTAGTCTCTCATTGGTTCTCCCTATTCCTGTTCATCTTACGCAGAAATGGCAAACTGGGACAAACAGGAGGTTAAAGGCACTGACTCTCCAAGTGGGGAGAGTGTTAGTAAAGCATCTGGAATGTTGCACCCGAGTACCAGGGGACGAAAACTGAGACACATTTGAACACGTTTCCCGATCACATGGTGGATCATACTCTGGGTTCCACATGCATGTTTCAGCTGAAGGAAGAATCCCTTAAATTGGAGAGTTGAGACCCATGGAATGGGTACCATGCAATATGACTTCAAAGGGTCTGCATTTGCTCACCGAACCTCACCAATCCTATCACTGGTGAGTTTATGTCGCTGTAAACACGCTTGATTCTTTTTCGGAGACATATAAATCCATAGGTTTTAAGATTCTTACTAGTCAGGTATATTCTTAGGCGTTTAATATGGGGTGTTGAGTCCACTTCGTTGAGCAAGGTGTAGGTCTTGTCTATTACATATTTGACTTATGGAATGGTATCTGTGCTAATTTCAATCTCTGGTTTTATGCAGCACCCCAACTCACCTTTCCCCTTAAGCAAGCATAAGTTGGTTTTCTACATTTGAGACCCTGTTCTGTTTTGTAATTCAGTTCCTGTGTAGCCAAGTTTACATTCCGTGTACTAGTGATATCTTATGATGTTTCTTTTTCTGTGTGACTTATTTCACTTAGAATCATCGTACCTGAATCCACTCATTATGATGCTATGGGCCTGATGACATAGATTTCATTGCTAAGTGATATTGCATTGTACGTAAGTACCACAACTTCTTTATCCATTTTTCGCTTTCTGTGATATTAAACTTGTACCGTAAATGAGGTTCTTGTAAACAGAGCCGTCCCAAACTTTGGGGTTGCTGTGTCTTTTTGATTTTAGTTTCCCTAGACTATGAGACCGTAAGTGGAAGTGCCCTAGGCTCTGTTGCTTTGTTTTTTAGATGTTTCAGGAAACACCATACACTTCTTCAGAGTGGCTGTTGGCAATTTACATCCCGCCCATCAGCATAACAAGGCTCCCAGTTCTCCATGGCCTGTCCTGCCTTTCTGGATTTTACACTTTTTTCAGATGGCCCTTTTGACTGGGGGCAGTGAGACTTCATTGTAGTGCAGATTTCCTTTGCAAGCTTGCTTGGTTGGCCAAAAAGGGCGTATGCGTTTTTCCTGAATATATTCAGTAAAAAACGCATACGCCCTTTTTGGCCAAGTGCATCATTGTGGACGTTCTGCCTCTTTTCCTATGCTTTACATGCAATTCCAGTCTACCTCCTGAAATCGGTTTCCTGCAATTCTGCCCCACCTTCAAGTCCTCTTGGCAGCCTTACTTCAATAAATTTTTGGACGATAGCTGTCATTTACAACTCTGCAGGTTTGTGAATGACAGTGCCCCTGAGCTCCTTTCTTCAACTCGCTTTCTTGTGAGCTGGCCGCAACACCGCAAGATTGCTTCAGGCCCTAATGTGGTTCTGGCATGGCACGCTGAGCCTTTGGTTAAATCCCCTTCCTGGTGGGAAATGAGAGTTAAATTAGCCCGTCCAGACACCTCCAGCTAGTCTCTCATTGGTTCTCCCTATTCGTGTTCATTTTCCGCCGAAATTGCAAACTGGGCCAAACAGGAGTTTAAAGGCACTGTCTCTCCAAGTAGAGAGAGTGTTAGTAAAGCTTCTGGAATGTTGCACCCGAGTACCAGGAGATGAAAACTGAGATACATTTGAACATGTTTCCCGATCACATGGTGGATCATACTCTGGGTTCCACATGCATGTTTTAGCTGAAGGAGAATCCCTTAAACCTGGAGAGTTGAGACCCATGTAATGGGTACCATGCAATATCACTTCAAAGGGTGTGCATTTGCTCACCGAACCTCACCATTCCTATCACTGCTGCGTTTATGCCGCTGTACACATGCTTGATTCGCTTTCGGAGACATATAAATCCATAGGTTTTAAGATTCTTACTAGTCACGTATATTCTTAGGCGTTTAATATGGGGTGTTGAGTCCACTTCGTTGAGCAAGGAGTAGCTCTAGTCTATTATATATTTGGCTTATGGAACGGTATCTGTGCTACTTTCAATCTCTGGTTTTATGCAGCACCCCAACTCACCTTTCCCCTTAAGCAAGCATAAGTTGGTTTTCTGCATTTGAGACCCTGTTCTGTTTTGTAATTCAGTTCCTGTGTAGCCAAGTTTACATTCCGTGTAGTAGTGATATCTTATGATGTTTCTTTTTCTGTGTGACTTATTTCACTTAGAATCATCGTACCTGAATCCACTCATTATGCTGCTATGGGCCTGATGACATAGATTTCATTGCTGAGTGATATTGCATTGTACGTAAGTACCACAAATTCTTTATCCATTTTTCGCTTTCTGTGATATTGAACTTGTACCGTAAACGAGGTTCTTGTAAACAGAGCCGTAGCAAACTTTGGGGTGGCTGTGTCTTTTTGATTTTAATTTCCCTAAGCTATAGGACAATAAGTGGAAGTGCCCTTGGCTCTGTTGCTTTGTTTTTTAGATGTTTCAGGAAACACCATACTCTTCTCCAGAGTGGCTGTTGGCAATTTACATCCCGCCCATCAGCATAACAAGGCTCCCAGTTCTCCATAGCCTGTCCTGCCTTTCTGGATTTTACACTTTTTTCAGATGGCCCTTTTGACCGGGGGGAAGTGAGACTTCATTGTAGTGCAGATTTCCTTTGCAAGCTTGCTTGGTTGGCCAAAAAGGGCGTATGCGTTTTTTCCTGAATATATTCAGGATAAAACGCATACGCCCTTTTTGGCCAAGTGCATCGTTGTGGACGTTCTGCCTCTTTTCCTATGCTTTACATGCAATTCCTGTCTACCTCCTGAAATTGGTTTCCTGCAATTCTGCCCCGCTTTCAAGTCCTGTTGGCAGCCTTACTTCAATATATTTTTGGACGATAGCTGTCATTTATAACTCTTCAGGTTTGTGAATGAGAGTGCCCCTGAGCTCCTTTCTTCAACTCGATTTCTTGTGAGCTGGCCGCACCACAGCAGGATTGCTTCAGGCCCTAGTGTGGTTCCAGCATTGCACGCTGAGCCTTTGGTTAATTCCTCTTCCGGGTGGGAAATGAGAGTTAAATTTGCCCATCCAGACACCTCCAGCTAGTCTCTCATTGGTTCTCCCTATTCCTGTACATCTTACACAGAAATTAGAAACTGGGCCAAACAGGAGGTTAAAGACACTGACTCTCCAAGTGGGGAGAGTGTTAGTAAAGCATCTGGAATGTTGCACCCGAGTACCAGGGGAAGAAAACTGAGACACATTTGAACACGTTTCCCGATCACACGGTGGATCATACTCTGGGTTCCACATGCATGTTTTAGCTGAAGGAAGAATCCCTTAAACCTGGAGAGTTGAGACCCATGGAATGGGTACCATGCAATATGACTTCAAAGGGTCTGCATTTGCTCACGGAACCTCACGAATCCTATCGCTGCGTTTATGCCGCTGTACACACGCTTGATTCTCTTTCGGAGACATAGATATCCATAGGTTTTAAGATTCTTACTAGTCAGGTATATTCTTAGGCGTTTAATATGGGGTGTTGAGTCCACTTCGTTGAGCAAGGAGTAGCTCTTGTCTATTACATATTTGGCTTATGGAATGGTATCTGTGCTAATTTCAATCTCTGGTTTTATGCAGCACCCCAACTCACCTTTCCCCTTCAGCAAGCATAAGTTGATTTTCTACATTTGAGACCCTGTTGTGTTTTGTAATTCAGTTCCTTTGTAGCCAAGTTTACATTCCGTGTATTAGTGATATCTTATGATGTTTCTTTTTCTGTGTAACTTATTTCACTTAGAATCATCGTACCTGAATCCACTCATTATGCTGCGACGGGCCTGATGACATAGATTTCATTGCTGAGTGATATTGCATTGTACGTAAGTACCACAACTTCTTTATCCATTTTTCGCTTTCTGTGATATTGAACTTCTACCGTAACCGAGGTTCTTGTAAACAGAGCTCTCCCAAACTTTGGGGTGGCTGTGTCTTTTTGATTTTAATTTCCCTAATCTATAGGACCATAAGTGGAAGTGCCCAAGGCTCTGTTGCTTTGTTTTTTAGATGTTTCAGGAAACACCATACACTTCTCCAGAGTGGCTGTTGGCAATTTACATCACGCCCATCAGCATAACAAGGCTCCCAGTTCTCCATGGCCTGTCCTGCCTTTCTGGATTTTACACTTTTTTCAGATGGCCCTTTTGACCGGGGGGCAGTGAGACTTCATTGTAGTGCAGATTTCCTTTGCAAGCTTGCTTGGTTGACCAAAAAGTGCGTATGCGTTTTTTCCTGAATATATTCAGGAAAAAACGCATACGCCCTTTTTGGCCAAGTGCATCATTCTGGACGTTCTGCCTCTTTTCCTATGCTTTACATGCAATTCCAGTCTACCTCCTGAAATCGGTTTCCTGCAATTCTGCCCCGCTTTCAAGTCCTCTTGGCAGCCTTACTTCAATATATTTTTGGACTATAGCTGTCATTTATAATTCTGCAGGTTTGTGAATTACAGTGCCCCTGAGCTCCTTTCTTCAACTCCCTTTCTTGTGAGCTGGCCACAATACCGCAGGATTGCTTCAGGCCCTAGTGTGGTTCCAGCATGGCACGCTGAGCCTTTGGTTAATTCCTCTTCCTGGTGGGAAATGAGAGTTAAATTTTCCCGTCCAGACACCTCCAGCTAGTCTCTCATTGCTTCTCCCACTTCCTGTCCATTTTCCGCAGAAATTGCAAACTGGGCCAAACAGGAGTTTAAAGGCACTGACACTCCAAGTGGGGAGAGTGTTAGTAAAGCGTCTGGAATGTTGCACCCGAGTACCAGGGGACGAAAACTGAGACACATTTGAACACATTTCCCGATCGCACGGTGCATCATACTCTGGGTTCCACATGCATGTCTTAGCTGAAGGAAGAATCCCTTAAACTTGGAGAGTTGAGACCCATGGAATGGGTACCATGCAATATGACTTCAAAGTGTCTGCATTTTCACACTGATCCTCACCAATCCTATCACTGCTGCGTTTATGCCGCTGTACACACGCTTGATTCTCTTTCGGAGACATATAAATCCATAGGTTTTAAGATTCTTACTAGTCAGGTATATTCTTAGGCGTTTAATATGGGGTGTTGAGTCCACTTCATTGAGCAAGGAGTAGCTCTTGTCTGTTATATATTTGGCTTATGGAACGGTATCTGTGCTAATTTCAATCTCTGGTTTTATGCAGCACCCCAACTCACCTTTCCCCTTAAGCAAGCATAAGTTGGTTTTCTACATTTGAGACCCTGTTCTGTTTTGTAATTCAGTTCCTGTGTAGCCAAGTTTAAATTCCGTGTAGTAGTGATATCTTATGATGTTTCTTTTTCTGTGTGACTTATTTCACTTAGAATCATCATACCTGAATCCCCTCATTATGCTGCTACGGGCCTGATGACATAGATTTCATTGCTGAGTGATATTGCATTGTACGTAAGTACCACAACTTCTTTTTCCATTTTTCGCTTTCTGCGGTATTGAACTTGTACCTTAAACGAGGTTCTTGTAAACAGAGCCGTCCCAAACTTTGGGGTGGCTGTGTCTTTTTTATTTTAATTTCCCTAAGCTATAGGACCATAAGTGGAAGTGCCCTAGGCTCTGTTGCTTTGTTTTTTAGATGTTTCAGGAAACACCATACACTTCTCCAGAGTGGCTGTTGGCAATTTACATCCTGCCTATCAGCATAACAAGGCTCCCTGTTCTCCATGGCCTGTCCTGCCTTTCTGGATTTTACACTTTTTTCAGATGGCCCTTTTGACCGGGGGGCAGTGAGACTTCATTTTAGTGCAGATTCCTTAGCAAGCTTGCTTGGTTGGCCAAAAAGGGCGTATGCGTTTTTTCCTGAATATATTCAGGAAAAAACGCATACGCCCTTTTTGGCCAAGTGCATCATTGTGGACGTTCTGCCTCTTTTCCTATGCTTTACATGCAATTCCAGTCTACCTCCTGAAATCGGTTTCCTGCAATTCTGCCCCACATTCAAGTCCTCTTGGCAGCCTTACTTCAATATATTTTTCGACGATAGCTGTCATTTATAACTCTGCAGGTTTGTGAATGATAGTGCCCCTGAGCTCCTTTCTTCAACTCGTTTTCTTGTGAGCTGCCCTCAACACCGCAGGATTGCTTCAGGCCCTAGT
Organism: Orcinus orca; assembly: GCF_937001465.1. Classification (NCBI taxonomy): domain Eukaryota; kingdom Metazoa; phylum Chordata; class Mammalia; order Artiodactyla; family Delphinidae; genus Orcinus; species Orcinus orca. The sequence continues at coordinate 60,970,629 of NC_064562.1, read as the reverse complement.
GTGGTTCCGGCACGGCACGCTGAGGCTTTGGTTAATTCCTCTCCGAGGTGGGAAATGAGAGTTAAATTTGCCCGTCCAGACACCTCCAGCTAGTCTCTCATTGGTTCTCCCTATTCCTGTTCATTTTCCGCAGAAATTGCAAACTGGGCCAAACAGGAGGTTAAAAGCACTGACTCTCCAAGTGGGGAGAGTGTTAGTAAAGCGTCTGGAATGTTGCACCCGAGTACCAGGGGACGAAAACTGAGACACATTTGAACACATTTCCCGATCACATGTTGGATCATAGTCTGGGTTCCACATGCATTTTTTAGCTGAAGGAAGAATCCCTTAAACCTGGAGAGTTGACACCCATGGAATGGGTACCATGCAGTATGACTTCAAATGGTCTGCATTTGCTCACCGAACCTCACCAGTCCTATCACTGCTTCGTTTATGCCGCTGTACACACGCTTGATTCTCTTTCAGAGACATATAAATCCATAGGTTTTAAGATTCTTACTAGTCAGGTATATTCTTAGGCGTTTAATATGGGGTGTTGTGTCCATTTAGTTGAGCAAGGAGTAGCTCTTGTCTATTACATATTTGGCTTATGGAACGGTATCTGTGCTAATTTCAATCTCTTGTTTTATGCAGCACCCCAACTCACCTTTCCCCTTCAGCAAGCATAAGTTGGTTTTCTACATTTGAGGCCCTGTTCTGTTTTGTAATTCAGTTCCTGTGTTGCCAAGTTTACATTCCGTGTATTAGTGATATCTTATGATGTTTCTTTTTCTGTGTGACTTATTTCACTTAGAATCATCGTACCTGAATCCACTCATTATGCTGCTACGGGCCTGATGACATAGATTTCATTGCTGAGTGATATTGCATTGTACGTAAGTACCACAACTTCTTTATCCATTTTTCGCTTTCTGTGATTTTGAACTTGTACTGTAAACGAGGTTCTTGTAAACAGAGCCATCCCAAACTTTGGGGTGGCTGTGTCTTTTTTATTTTAATTTCCCTAAGCTATAGGACCATAAGTGGAAGTGCCCTAGGCTCTGTTGCTTTGTTTTGTAGATGTTTCAGGAAACACCATACACTTCTCCAGAGTGGCTGTTGGCAATTTACATCCAGCCCTTCAGCATAACAAGGCTCCCAGTTCTCCATGGCCTGTCCTGCCTTTCTGGATTTTACACTTGTTTCAGATGGCCCTTTTGAAAGGGGAGCAGTGAGACTTCATTGTAGTGCAGATTTCATTTGCAAGCTTGCTTGGTTGGCCAAAAAGGGCATATGCGGTTTTTCCTGAATATATTCAGGAAAAAACGCATATGCCCTTTTTGGCCATGTGCATCATTGTGGACATTTTGCCTCTTTTCCTATGCTTTACATGCAATTCCTGTCTACCTCCTGAAATCGGTTTCCTGCAATTCTGCCCCACATTCAAGTCCTCTTGGCAGCCTTACTTCAATATATTTTTGGACGATAGCTGTCATTTATAACTCTGCAGGTTTGTGAAAGACAGTGCCCCTGAGCTCCTTTCTTCAACTCGCTTTCTTGTGAGCTGGCCACAACACCGCAGGATTGCTTTAGGCCCTAGTGTGGTTCCGACATGGCACACTGAGCCTTTGGTTAATTCCTCTTCCTTGTGAGAAATGAGAGTTAAATTTGCCTGTCCAGACACCTCCAGCTAGTCTCTCATGGGTTCTCCCTATTCCTGTTCATTTTCCGCAGAAATTGCAAACTGGGCCAAACAGGAGTTTAAAGGCACTGACTCTTCAAGTGGGGAGAGTGTTAGTAAAGCGTCTGGAATTTTGCACCCGAGTACCAGGGGACAAAAACTGAGACACATTTGAACACGTTTCCCGATCACACGGTGGATCATACTCTGGGTTCCACATGCATGTTTTAACTGAAGGAAGATTCCCTTAAACTTGGAGATTTGATTCCCATGGAATGAGTAATATGCAATATGACTTCAAAGGGTCTGCATTTGCTCACCGAACCTCACCAATCCTATCACTGCTGCGTGTATTCCACTGTACACACGCTTGATTCTCTTTCGGAGACATATAAATCCATAGGTTTTAAGATTCTTACTAGTCACGTATATTCTTAGGCGTTTAATATGGGGTGTTGAGTCCACTTCGTTGAGCAAGGAGTAGCTCTTGTCTGTTACATATTTGTCTTATGGAACGGTATCTGTGCTAATTTCAATCTCTGGTTTTAGGAAGCACCCCAAATCACCTTTCCCCTTAAGCAAGCATAAGTTGGTGTTCTACATTTGAGACCCTGTTCTGTTTTGTAATACAGTTCCTGTGTAGCCAAGTTTACATTCCGTGTAGTAGTGATATCTTATGATGTTTCTTTTTCTGTGTGACTTATTTCACTTAGAATCATCGTACCTGAATCCACTCATTATGTTGCTACGGTCCTGATGACATAGATCTTTGCTGAGTGATATTGCATTGTACATAAGTACCACAACTTCTTTATCCATTTTTCGCTTTCTGTTATATTGAACTTGTACCGTAACCGAGGTTCTTGTAAACAGAGCCATCCCAAACTTTGGGGTGGCTGTGTCTTTTTTATTTTAATTTCCCTAAGCTATAGGACCATAAGTGGAAGTGCCCTAGGCTCTGTTGTTTTCTTTTTTGGATGTTTCATGAAACACCATACACTTCTCCAGAGTGGCTGTTGGCAATTTACATCCCACCCATCAGCATAACAAGGCTCCCAGTTCTCCATGGCCTGTCCTGCCTTTCTGGATTTTACACTTTTTTCAGATGGCCCTTTTGACCGGGTGGTAGTGAGACTTCAATGTAGTGCAGATTTCCTTTGCAAGCTTGCTTGGTTGCCCAAAAAGGACGTATGCGTTTTTTCCTGAATATATTCAGGTAAAAACGCATACGCACTTTTTGGCCAAGTGCACCATTGTGGACGTTCTGCCTCTTTTCCTATGCTTTACATGCAATTCCAGTCTACCTCCTGAAATCGGTTTCCTGCAATTCTGCCCCGTTTTCAAGTCCTATTGGCAGCCTTACTTCAATATATTTTTGGACGATAGCTGTCATTTATAACTCTGCATGTTTGTGAATTACAGTGCCCCTGAGCTCCTTTCTTCAACTCGCTTTCTTGTGAGCTGGCCGCAACACCACAGGATTGCTTCAGGCCCTAGTGTGGTTCCGGCACGGCACGCTGAGCCTTTGGTTAATTCCTCTTCCTGGTGGGAAATGAGAGTTAAATTTGCCCATCCAGACACCTCCAGCTAGTCTCTCATTGGTTCTCCCTATTCCTGTTCATCTTCCGCAGAAATTGCAAACTGGGCCAAACGGGAGGATAAAGGCACTGACTCTCCAATGGGCAGAGTGTTAGTAAAACGTCTGGAATGTTACACCCGAGTATCAGGGGAAGAAAACTGAGACATATTTGAACACGTTTCCCGATCACACGGTGGATCATACTCTGGGTTCCACATGCATGTTTTAGCTGAAGGAAGAATCCCTTAAACCTGGAGAGTTGAGACCCATGGAATGGGTACCAAGAAATATGACTTCAAAGGGTCTGCATTTGCTCACCGCACCTCACCAATCCTATCACTGCTGCGTTTATGCTGCTGTGCACACGCTGTATTCTCTTTCGGAGACATATAAATCCATAGGTTTTAAGATTCTTACTAGTCAGGTATATTCTTAGGCGTTTAATATGGGGTGTTGAGTCCACTTCATTGAGCAAGGAGTAGCTCTTGTCTATTACATACTTGGCTTATGGAACGGTATCTGTGCTCATTTCAATCTCTGGTTTTATGTAGCACCCCAACTCAGCTTTCCCCTTAAGCAAGCATAAGTTGGTTTTCTACATTTGAGACCCTGTTCTGTTTTGTAATTCAGTTCCTGTGTAGCCAAGTTTACATTCCGTGTACTAGTGATATCTTATGATGTTTCTTTTTCTGTGTGACTTATTTCACTTAGAATCATCGTACCTGAACCCACTCATTATGCTGCTACGGGCCTGATGACATAGATTTCATTGCTGAGTGATATTGCATTGTACATAAGTACCACAACTTCTTTATCCATTTTTTGCTTTCCGTGATATTGAACTTGTACCGTAAACGAGGTTCTTGTAAACACAGCCGTCCCAAACTTTGGGGTGGCTGTGTCTTTTTGATTTTAACTTCCCTAGGTTATAGGACCATAAGTGGAAGTGCCCTAGGCTCTGTTGCTTTGTTTTTTGGATGTTTCAGGAAACACCATACACTTCTCCAGAGTGGCTGATGGCAATTTACATCCCGCCCATCAGCATAACAAGGCTCCCAGTTCTCCATGGCCTGTCCTGCCTTTCTGGATTTTACACTTTTTTCAGATGGCCCTTTTGACCGGGGGGCAGTGAGACTTCATTGTAGTGCAGATTTCCTTTGCAAGCTTGCTTGGTTGGCCAAAAAGTGCGTATGCGTTTTTCCCTGAAAATATTCACGATAAAACATATACGCCCTTTTTTGCCAAGTGCATCATTGTGGACGTTCTGTCTCTTTTCCTATGCTTTACATGCAATTCCAGTCTACCTCCTGAAATCGGGTTCCTGCAATTCTGCCCCGCTTTCAAGTCCTCTTGGCAGCCTTACTTCAATATATTTTTGGACGATAGCTGTCATTTATAACTCTGCAGGTTTCTGAATGACAGTGCCCCTGAGCTCCTTTCTTCAACTCGCTTGCTTGTGAGCTGGCCGCAACACCGCAGGATTGCTTCAGGCCCTAGTGTGGTTACGGCATGGCCGGATGAGCCTTTGGTTAATTCCTCTTCCTGGTGGGAAATGAGAGTTAAATTTGCCCGCCCAGATACCTCCAGCTAGTCTCTCATTGGTTCTCCCTATTCCTGTTCATTTTCCGCAGAAATTGCAAACTGGGCCAAACAGGAGGTTAAAGGCACTGACTCTCCAATGTGCAGAGTGTTAGTAAAGCGTCTGGTATGTTACACCCGAGTACCAGGGGACGAAAACTGAGACACATTTGAACACGCTTCCCGGTCTCACGGTGGATCATACTCTGGGTTCCACATGCATGTTTTAGCTGAATGAAGAATCCCTTAAACCTGGAGAGTTGAGACCCATGGAATGGGTACCATGCAATATGACTTCAAAGGGTCTGCATTTGCTCACCGAACCTCACCAATCCTATCACTGCTGCGTTTATGCCGCCATACACACGCTTGATTCTCTTTTGGAGACATATCAATCCATAGGTTTTAAGATTCCTACTACTCAGGTATATTCTTAGGCGTTTAATATGTGGTGTTGTGTCCACTTCGTTGAGCAAGGAGTAGCTCTTGTCTATTACATATTTGACTTATGGAACGGTATCTGTGCTAATTTCAATCTCTGGTTTTATGCAGCACCCCAACTCACCTTTCCCCTTTAGCAAGCATAAGTTGGTTTTCTACATTTGAGACGCTGTTCTGTTTTGTAATTCAGTTCCTGTGTAGCCACGTTTACATTCTGTGTATTAGTGATATCTTATGATTTTTCTTTTTCTGTGTGACTTATTTCACTTAAATCATCGTACCTGAATCCACTCATTATGCTGCTACGGGCCTGATGACATAGATTTCATTGCTGAGTGATACTGCATTGTACGTAAATACCACAATTTCTTTATCCATTTTTCACTTTCTGCGATATTGAACTTGTAGCATAAACGAGGTTCTTGTAAGCAGAGCCATCCCAAACTTTGGGGTGGCTGTGTCTTTTTGATTTTAATTTCCCTAAGCTATAGGACCATAAGTGGAAGTGCCCTAGGCTCTGTTGCTTTGTTTTTTAGATGTTTCAGGAAACACCATACACTTCCTCAGAGTGGCTGTTGGCAATTTACATCCCGCCCATCAGTATAACAAGGCTCCCAGTTCTCCATGGCCTGTCCTGCCTTTCTGGATTTTACACATTTTTCAGATGGCCGTTTTCCCCGGGGGGCAGTGAGACTTCATTGTAGTGCATATTTCCTTTGCAAGCTTGCTTAGTTGGCCAAAAAGGGCGTATGCGTTTTTTCCTATATATATTCTGGAAAAAAGGCATACGCACTTTTTGGCCAAGTGCATCATTGTGGACGTTCTGCCTCTTTTCCTATGCTTTACATGCAATTCCATTCTACCTCCTGAAATCGGTATCCTGCAATTCTGCCCAACTTTCAAGTCCCCTTGGCAGCCTTACTTCAATATATTTTTGGACGATAGCTGTCATTTATAACTCTGCATGTTTGTGAGTTACAGTGCCTCTGAGCTCCTTTCTTCAACTCGCTTTCTTGTGAGCTGTCCGCAACACTGAAGGATTGCTTCAGGCCCTAGTGCGGTTCCGGCATGGCACGCTGAGCCTTTGGTTAATTCCTCTTCCTGGTGGGAAATGAGAGTTAAATTTGCCCGTCCAGACACCTCCAGCTAGTCTCTCATGGGTTCTCCCTATTCCTGTACATTTTTCGCAGAAATTGCAAACTGGGCCAAACAGGAGGTTAAAGGCACTGACTCTCCAAGTGGGGAGAGTGTTAGTAAAGCGTCTGGAATGTTGCACCCGAGTACCAGGGGACGAAAACTGAGACACATTTGAACACATTCCCGATCACACGGTGGATCATACTCTGGGTTTCACATGCATGTTTTAGCTAAAGGAAGAATCCCTTAAACCTGGAGAGTTCAGACCCATGGAATGTGTACCATGCAATATGACTTCAAAGGGTCTGCATTTGCTCACTGAACCTCACCAATCCTATCACTGCTGCGTTTATGCCGCTGTACACACGCCTGATTCTCTTTCGAAGACATATAAATCAATAGGTTTTAAGATTCTTACTAGTCAGGTATATTCTTAGGCGTTTAATATGGGGTGTTGAGTCCACTTCATTGAGCAAGGAGTAGCTCTTGTCTATTACATAATTGGCTTAAGGAACCGTATCTGTGCTAATTTCAATCTCTGGTTTTATGCAGCACCCTAACTCACCTTTCCCCTTAAGCAAGCATAAGTTGGTGTTCTACATTTGAGACCCTGTTCTGTTTTGTAATTCAGTTCCTGTGTAGCCAAGTTTACATTCCGTGTAGTAGTGATATCTTAAGATGTTTCTTTTTCTGTGTGACTTATTTCACTTAGAATCATCGTACCTGAATCCACTCATTATGCTTCGACGGGCCTGATGACACAGATTTCATTGCTGAGTGATATTGCATTGTACGTAAGTTCCACAACTTCTTTATCCATTTTTCGCTTTCTGTGATATTGAACTTGTACTGTAAACGAGGTTCTTGTAAACAGAGCCGTCCCAAACTTTGGGGTGGCTGTGTCTTTTTGATTTTAATTTCCCTAAACTATAGGACCATAAGTGGAAGTGCCCTAGGCTCTGTTGCTTTCTTTTTTGGATGTTTCAGGAAACACCATACACTTCTCCAGAGTGGCTGTTGGCAATTTACATCCCGCCCATCAGCATAACAAGGCTCCCAGTTCTCCATGGCCTGTCCTGCCTTTCTGGATTTTACACTTTTTTCAGATGGCCCTTTTGATCGGGGGGCAGTGAGACTTCATTGCAGTGCAGATTTCCTTTGCAAGCTTGCTTGGTTGGCCAAAAAGGGCATATGAGTTTTTTCCTGAATATATTCAGGAAAATACGCATACGTCCTTTTTGGCCAAGTGTATCATTGTGGACGTTCTGCCTCTTTTCCTATGCTTTACATGCAATTCCAGTCTACCTCCTGAAATCGGTTTCCTGCAATTCTGCCCCACTTTCAAGTCCTCTTTTCAGCCTTACTTCAATATATTTTTGGACGATAGCTGTCATTTATAACTCTGCAGGTTTGTGAATGAAAGTGCCCCTGAGCTCCTTTCTTCAACTCGCTCATGTGAGCTTGCCACAACACTGCAGGATTGCTTCAGGCCCTAGTGTGGTTCCGGCATGGCATGCTGAGCCTTTGGTCAATTCCTCTTCCTGGTGGGAAATGAGAGTTAAATTTGCCCGTCCAGACATCTCCAGCTAGTCTCTCATGGGTTTTCCCTATTCCTGTTCATTTTCCGCAGAAATTGCAAACTGGGCCAAACAGGAGGTTAAAGGCACTGACTCTCCAAGTGGGGAGAGTGTTAGTAAAGCGTCTGGAATGTTGCACCCGAGTACCAGGGGACGAAAACTGAGACACATTTGAACACGTTTCCCGATCACACGGTGGATCATACTCTGGGTTCCACATGCATGTTTTAGCTGAAGGAAGAATCCCTTAAACCTGGAGAGTTGAGAACCATGGAATGGGTACCATGCAATATGACTTCAAAGGGTCTGCATTTGCTCACCGAACCTCACCAATCCTATCACTGCTGCGTTTATGCCGCTGTACACACGCTTGATTCTCTTTCGGAGACATAGAAATCCATAGGTTTTAAGACTCTTACTAGTCAGGTATATTCTTAGGCGTTTAATATGGGGTGTTGAGTCCACTTGGTTGAGCAAGGAGTAGCTCTTGTCTATTACATATTTGGCTTATGGAACGGTATCTGTGCTACTTTCAATCTCTAGTTTTATGCAGCACCCCAACTCACCTTTCCCCTTCAGGAAGCATAAGTTGGTTTTCTACATTTGAGACCCTGTTCTGTTTTGTAATTCAGTTCCTGTGTAGCCAAGTTTACATTCCGTGTAATAGTGATATCTTATGATGTTTCTTTATCTGTGTGACTTATTTCACTTAGAATCATCGTACCTGAGTCCACTCATTATGCTGCGACGGGCCTGATGACACAGATTTCATTGCTGAGTGATATTGCATTGTACGTAATTTCCAAAACTTCTTTATCCATTTTTCGCTTTCTGTGATATTGAACTTGTACCGTAACCGAGGTTCTTGTAAACAGAGCCGTCCCAAACTTTGGGGTGGCTCTGTCTTTTTGATTTTAATTTCCCTAAGCTATGGGACCATAAGTGGAAGTGCTCTAGGCTCTCTTGCTTTGTTTTTGAGATGTTTCAGGAAACACCATACACTTTTCCAGAGTGGCGGTTGGCAATTTACATCCCGCCCATCAGCATAACAAGGCTCCCAGTTCTCCATGGCCTGTCCTGCCTTTCTGGATTTTACACTTGTTTCAGATGGCACTTTACCAGGGGGCAGTGAGACTTCATTGTAGTGCAGATTTCCTTTGCAAGATTTCTTGGTTGGCCAAAAAGGGCGTATGCGTTTTTCCTGAATATATTAAGGAAAGAAAGCATACGCCCTTTTTGGCCAAGTGTATCATTGTGGACGTTCTGCCTCTTTTCCTCTGCTTCACTTGCAATTCCTGTCTACCTCCTGAAATCGGTTTCCTGCAATTCTGCCCCGCTTTCAAGTCCTCTTGGCAGCCTTACATCAATATATTTTTGGACGATAGCTGTCATTTATAACTCTGCAGGTTTGTGAATGACATTGCCCCTGAGCTCCTTTCTTCAACTCGCTTTCTTATGAGCTGGACGCAACACCGCAGGATTGCTTCAGGCCCTAGTGTGGTTCCGGCATGGCACGCTGAGCCTTTGGTTAATTCTTCTTCCTGGTGGGAAATGAGAGTTAAATTTGCCCGTCCAGACACCTGCAGCTAGTCTCTCATGGGTTCTCCCTATTCCTGTTCATTTTCTGCAGAAATTGCAAACTGGGCCAAACAGGAGGTTAAAGGCACTGACTCTCCAAGTGGGGAGAGTGTTAGTAAAGCGTCTGGAATGTTGCACCCGAGTACCAGGGGACGAAAACTGAGACACATTTGAACACGTTTCCCGATCACAGGGTGGATCATAATCTGGGTTCCACATGCATGTTTTAGCTGAAGGAAGAATCCCATAAACCTGGAGAGTTGAGACCCATGGAATGGGTACCATGCAATATGACTTCAAAGGGTCTGCATTTGCTCACCGAACCTCACCAATCCTATCACTACTGCGTTTATGCCGCTGTACACATGCTTGATTCTCTTTCAGAGACATATAAATCCATAGGTTTTCAGATTCTTACTAGTCAGGTATATTCTTAGGCGTTTAATATGGGGTGTTGAGTCCACTTGGTTGAGCAAGGAGTAGCTCTTGTCTATTACATATTTGGCTTATGGAATGGCATCTGTGCTAATTTCAATCTCTGGTTCTATGCAGCACCCCAACTCACCTTTCCCCTTAAGCAAGCATAAGTTGGCTTTCTATATTTGAGACCCTCTTCTGTTTTGTAATTCACTTCCTGTGTAACCAAGTTTACATTCTGTGTATTAGTGATATCTTATGATGTTTCTTTTTCTGTGTGACTTATTTCACTTAGAATCATCGTACCTGAATCCCCTCATTATGCTGCTACGGGCCTGATGACATAGATTTCATTGCTGAGTGATATTGCATTGTACGTAAGTACCACAACTTCTTTATCCATTTTTCACTTTCTGCGATATTGAACTTGTACCGTAAACGAGGTTCTTGTAAACAGAGCTGTCCCAAACTTTGGGGTGGCTGTGTGTTTTTGATTTTAATTTCCCTACGCTATAGGACCATAAGTGGAACAGCCCTAGGCTCTGTTGCTTTTTTTTTTGGATGTTTCAGGAAACACCATACACTTCTCAAGAGTGGCTGTTGGCAATATACATCCGGCCCATCAGCATAACAAGCCTCCCAGTTCTCCATGGCCTGTCCTGCCTTTCTGGATTTTACACTTTTTTCAGATGGCCCTTTTGACCCGGGGGCAGTGAGACTTCATTGTAGTGCAGATTTCCTTTGCAAGCTTGCTTGGTTGGCCAAAAAGGGCGTATGCGTTTTTTCCTGAATATATTCAGGAAAAATGCATACGCCCTTTTTGGCCAAGTGCATCATTGTGGACGTTCTGCCTCTTTTCCTATGCTTTACATGCAATTCCAGTGTACCTCCTGAAATCGGTTTCCTGCAATTCTGCCCCGCTTTCAAGTCCTCTTGGCAGTCTTACTTCAATATATTTTTGGACGATAGCTGTCATTTATAACTCTGCAGGTTTGTGAATTACAGTGCCCCTGAGCTCCTTTCTTCAACTCGCTTTCTTGTGAGCTGGCCGCAACACCGCAGCATTGCTTCAGGCTCTAGTGTGGTTACGGCTCGGCACGCTGAGCCTTTGGTTAATTCCTCTTCCTGGTGGGAAATGAGAGTTAAATTTGCCCGTCCAGACACCTCCAGCTAGTCTCTCATGGGTTCTCCATATTCCTGTTCACTTTCCGTAGAATTTGGAAACTGGGCCAAACAGGAGGTTAAAGGCACTGACTCTCCAAGTTGGGAGAGTGTTAGTAAAGCGTCTGGAATGTTGCACCCAAGTACCAGGGGACGAAAACTGAGACACATTTGAACACATTTTCCGATCACACGGTGGATCATACTCTGGGTTCCACATGCATGTTTTAGCTGAAGGAAGAATCCCTTAAACCTGGAGAGTTGAGGCCCATGGAATGGGTACCATTCAATATGACTTCAAAGGGTCTGCATTTGCTCACTGAACCTCACCCATCCTATCACTGCTGCGTTTATGCCACTCTACACACGCTAGTTTCTCTTTTGGAGACATATAAATCCATAGGTTTTAAGATTCTTACTAGTCAGGTATATTCTTAGACGTTTAATATGGGGTGTTGAGTCCACTTCGTTGAGCAAGGAGTAGCTCTTGTCTATTACATATTTGGCTTATGGAATTGTGTCTGTGCTAATTTCAATCTCTGGTTTATGCAGCACCCCAACTCACCTTTCCCCTTCAGCAAGCATAAGTTGGTTTTCTACATTTGAGACCCTGTTCTGTTTTGTAATTCAGTTCCTGTGTAGCCAGGTTTACATTCCATGTATTAGTGATATCTTATGATGTTTTTTTTCTTTGTGACTTATTTCACTTAGAATCATCGTATCTGAATCCACTCATTATGCTGCTATGGGACTGATGACATAGAGTTCATTGCTGAGTGATATTGCATTGTACGTAAGTACCACAACTTCTTTATCCATTTTTCGCTTTCTGTGATATTGAACTTGTACCGTAAACGAGGTTCTTGTAAACAGAACCGTCCAAAACTTTGGGGTGGCTGAGTCTTTTTGATTTTAATTTCCCTAAGCTATAGGACCATAAGTGGAAGTGCCCTAGGCTCTGTTGCTTTGTTTTTTAGATGTTTCAGGAAACACCATACACTTCTCCAGAGTGGCTGTTGGCAGTTTACATCCCGGCCATCAGCATAACATGTCTCCCAGTTCTCCATGGCCTGTCCTGCCTTTCTGGATTTTACACTTTTTTCAGATGGCCCTTTTGACCGGGGGGCAGTGAGACTACATTGTAGTGCAGCTTTCCTTTGCAAGCTTGCTTGGTTGGCCAAAAAGGGCGTATGCGTTTTTTCCTGAATATATTCAGGAAAAAACGCATATGCCCTTTTTGTCCAAGTGCATCATTGTGGACGTTCTGCCTCTTTTCCTATGCTATACATTCAATTCCAGTCTACCTCCTGAAATCGGTTTCCTGCAATTCTGCCCCGCTTTCAAGTCCTCTTGGCAGCCTTACTTCAATATATTTTTGGATGATAGCTGTCATTTATAACTCTGCAGGTTTGTGAATTACAGTGCCCCTGAGCTCCTTTCTTCAACTCGCTTTCTTGTGAGCTGGCCGCAACACTGCAGGATTTCTTCAGGCCCTAGTGTGGTTCCGGCACGGCACTTTGAGCCTTTGTTTATTCCTCTTCTTGGTGGGAAATGAGATTTAAATGTGCCCGTCCAGACAACTCCAGCTAGTCTCTCATTGGTTCTCCCTATTCCTGTTCATCTTACACAGAAATTGCAAACTGGGCTAAACAGGTGGTTAAAGGCACTGACTCTCCAAGTGGGGAGAGTGTTAGTAAAGCGTCTGGAATGTTGCACCCGAGTACCAGGGGACGAAAACTGAGACATATTTGAACACATTTTCCGATCACACGGTGGATCATACTCTGGGTTCCACATGCATGTTTTAGCTGAAGGAAGATTCCCTTAAACTTGGAGAGTTGATACCCATGGAATGGGTACCACGCAATATGACTTCAAAGGGTCTGCATTTGCTCACCGAACCTCACCAATCCTATCACTGCTGCGTTTATCCCGCTGTACACATGCTTGATTCTCTTTCGGAGACATATAAATCCATAGGTTTTAAGATTCTTACTAGTCAGGTATATTATTAGGCGTTTAATATGTGGTGGTGAGTCCACTTCGTTGAGCAAAGAGTAGCTCTTGTCTATTACATATTTGGCTTATGGAACGGTATCTGTGCTAATTTCAATCTCTGGTTTTATGCAGCACCCCAACTCACCTTTCCCCTTAAGCAAGCATAAGTTGGTGTTCTACATTTTAGACACTGTTCTGTTTTGTAATTCAGATCCTGTGTAGCCAAGTTTACATTCCGTGTATTATTGATATCTTATGATATTTCTTTTTCTGTGTGACTTATTTCACTTAGAATCATCGTACCGGAATCCACTCATTATGCTGCTACGGGCCTGATGACATAGATTTCATTGCTGAGTGATATTGCATTGTACGTAAGTACCACAAATTCTTTATCCATTTTTCGCTTTCTGTGATATTGAACTTGTACCGTAAACGAGGTTCTTGTAAACAGAGCCGTCCCAAACTTTGGGGTGGCTGTGTATTTTTGATTTTAATTTCCCTAAGCTATAGGACCATAAGCGGAAGTGCCCTAGGCTCTGTTGCTTTGTTTTCTAGATGTTTCAGGAAACACCATACACTTCTCCAGAGTGGCTGTTGGCAATTTACATCCCGCCCATCAGCATAACAAGGCTCCCAGTTCTCCATGGCCTGTCCTGCCTTTCTGGATTTTACACTTTTTTCAGATGGCCCTTTTGACCGCGGGGCAGTGAGACTTCATTGTATTGCCGATTTACTTTGCAAGCTTGCTTGGTTGGCCAAAAAGTGCGTATGCACTTTTTTTTCCCTGAATATTCAGGAAAAAACGCATACGCTCTTTTTGTTCAAGTGCATCATTGTGGACGTTCTGCCTCTTTTCCTATGCTTTACATGCAATTCCAGTCTACCTCCTGAAATCGGTTTCCTGCAATTCTGCACCGCATTCAAGTCCTCTTGGCAGCCTTACTTCAATATATTTTTGGATGATAGCTGTACTTTATATCTCAGCAGGTTTGTGAATTACAGTGCCCCTGAGCTCCTTTCTTCAACTTGCTTTCTTGTGAGCTGGCCGCAACACCGCAGGATTGCTTCAGGCCCTAGTGTGGTTCTGGCATGGCATGCTGAGCCTTTGGTTAATTCCTCTTCCTGGTGGGAAATGAGAGTTAAATTTGCCCCTCCAGACACCTCCAGCTAGTCTCTCATTGGTTCTCCCTATTCCTGTTCATTTTCCGCAGAAATTGCAAACTGGGCCGAACAGGAGGTTAAAGGCACTGACTCTCCAAGTGGGGAGAGTGTTATTAAAGCGTCTGGAATGTTGCACCCGAGTACCAGGGGACGAAAACTGAGACAGATTTGAACACGTTTCCCAATCACACGGTGGACCATACTCTGGGTTGCACATGCATGTTTTAGGTGAAGGAAGAATCCCTTAAACCTGGAGAGTTGAGACCCATGGAATGGGTACCATGCAATATGACTTCAAAGGGTCTGCATTTGCTCACCAAACCTCACCAGTCCTATCACTGCTGTGTTTATGCCACTGTACACATGCTTGATTCTCTTTCGGAGACATATAAATCCATAGGTTTTAAGATTCTTACTTGTCAGGTATATTATTAGGCATTTAATATGGGGTGTTGAGTCCACTTCGTTGAGCAAGGAGTAGCTCTTCTCTATTACATATTTGGCTTATGGAACGCTATGTGTGCTAATTTCAATCTCTGGTTTTATGCAGCACCCCAACTCACCTTTCCCCTTCAGCAAGCATAAGTTGGTTTTCTACATTTGAGACCCTGTTCTGTTTTGTAATTCAGTTCCTGTGTAGCCCAGTTTACATTCCGTGTATTAGTGATATCTTATGAGGTTTCTTTTTCTGTGTGACTTATTTCACTTACAATCATCGTACCTGAATCCACTCATTATGCTGCTATGGGCCTGATGACATAGATTTCATTGCTGAGTGATATTGCATTGTACGTAAGTACCACAACTTCTTTATCCATTTTTCGCTTTCTGCGATATTGAACTTGTACCGTAAGCGAGGTTCTCGTAAACAGAGCCGTCCCAAACTTTGGGGTGGCTGTGTCTTTTTGATTTTAATTTCCCTAAGCTATAGGACCATAAGTGGAAGTGCCCTAGGCTCTGTTGCTTTGTTCTTTAGATGTTTCAAGAAACACCATACACTTCTCCACAGTGGCTGTTGGCAATTTACATCCCGCCCATCAGCATAACAAGGCTCCCAGTTCTCCATGGCCTGTCCTGCCTTTCTGGATTTTACACATTTTTCAGATGTCCCTTTTGACCGGGGGGTAGTGAAACTTCATTGTAGTGCAGATTTCCTTTGCAAGCTTGCTTGGTTGGCCAAAATTTGCGTATGCGTTTTTTCCTGAATATATTCAGGAAAAAACGCATACGCCCTTTTTGGCCAAGTGCATCATTGTGGACGTTCTGCCTCTTTTCCTATGCTTTACATTCAATTCCAGTCTACCTCCTGAAATTGGTTTCCTGCAATTCTGCTCCGCTTTCAAGTCCTCTTGGCAGCCTTACTTCAATATATTTTTGGACGATAGCTGTCATTTATAACTCTGCAGGTTTGTGAATGACAGTGCCCCTGAGCTCCTTTCTTCAACTCACTTTCTTGTGAGCTGTCCGCAACACCGCAGCATTGCTTCAGGCCCTAGTGTGGTTCCAGCATGGCACACTGAGCCTTTGGTTAATTCCTCTTCCTGGTGGGAAATGAGAGTTAAATTTGCCCGCCCAGACACCTCCAGCTAGTCTCTCCTGGGTTCTCCCTATTCCTGTTCATTTTCCGCAGAAATTGCAAACTCGGCCAAACAGGAGGTTAAAGGCACTGACTCTCTAAGTGGGGAGAGTGTTAGTAAAGCGTCTGGAATGTTGCACCCGAGTACCAGGGGACGAAAACTGAGACACATTTGAACACGTTTCCCGATGACATGGTGGATCATACTCTGGGTTCCACAGCATGTTTTAGCTGAAGGAAGAATCCCTTAAACCTGGAGAGTTGAGACCCATGGAATGGGTACCATGCAATATGACTTCAAAGGGTCTGCATTTGCTCACCGAACCTCACCAATCCTATCACTGCTGCGTTTATACCGCTGTACACACGCTTGATTCTCTTTCGGAGACATATAAATCCATAGGTTTTAAGATTCTTACTAGTCAGGTATATTCTTAGGGGTTTAATATGGCGTCTTGAGTCCACTTCGTTGAGCAAGGAGTAGCCCTTGTCTATTACATATTTGGCTTATGGAATGGTATCTGTGCTAATTTCAATCTCTGGTTTTATGAAGCATCCCAACTCACCTTTCCCCTTAACAAGCATAAGTTGGTTTTCTACATTTGAGACCCTGTTCTGTTTTGTAATTCAGTTCCTGTGTAGCCAAGTTTACATTCCGTGTAGTTGTGATATCTTATGATATTTCTTTTTCTGTGTGACTTATTTCACTTAGAATCATCGTACCTGAATCCATTCTTTATGCTGCTACGGGCCTGATGACATAGATTTCATTGCTGAGTGATATTGCATTGTACGTAAGTACCACAACTTCTTTATCCATTTTTCGCTTTCTGTGATATTGAACCTGTACCATAAACGAGGTTCTTGTAAACAGAGCCGTCCCAAACTTTGGGGTAGCTGTGTCTTTTTGATTTTAATTTCCCTAAGCTATAGGACCATAAGTGGAAGTGCCCTAGGCTCTGTTGCTTTGTTTTTTAGATGTTTCAGGAAACACCATACACTTCTCCAGAGTGGCTGTTGGCAATTTACATCCCACCCATCAGCAAAACAAGGCTCCCAGTTCTCCATGGCCTGTCCTGCCTTTCTGGATTTTACACTTTTTTCAGATGGCCCTTTTGACCGGGAGGAAGTGAGACTTCATTTTAGTGCAGATATCCTTTGCAAGCTTGCTTGGTTGGCCAAAAAGGGCGTATGCGTTTTTTCCTGAATATATTCAGGAAAAAACGCATACGCCCTTTTTGGTTAAGTGCATCATTGTGGACGTTCTGCCTCTTTTCCTATGCTTTACATGCAATTCCAGTATACCTCCTGAAATCAGATTCCTGCAATTCTGCCCCACTTTCAAGTCCTCTTGGCAGCCTTACTTCAATATATTTTTGGACGATAGCTGTCATTTATAACTCTGCAGGTTTGTGAATTACAGTGCCCCTGAGCTCCTTTCTTCAACTCGCTTTCTTGTGAGCTGGCTGCAACACCGCAGGATTGCTTCAGGCCCTAGTGTGGTTCCGGCATGGCACGTTGAGCCTTTGGTTAATTCCTCTTCCTGGTGGGAAATGAGAGTTAAATTCCCGTCCAGACACCTCCAGCTAGTCGCTCATTGGTTCTCCGTATTCCTGTTCATTTTCCGCAGAAATTGCAAACTGGGCCAAACAGGAGGTTAAAGGCACTGACTCTCCAAGTGGGGAGAGTGTTAGTAAAGCTTCTGGAATGTTCCACCCAAGTACCAGGGGACGAAAACTGAGATACATTTGAACACGTTTCCCGATCACACGGTGGATCATACTCTGGGTTCCACATGCATGTTTTAGCTGAAGGAAGAATCCCTTAAACCTGGAGAGTTGAGACCCATGGAATGGGTACCATGCAATATGACTTCAAAGGGTCTGCATTTGCTCACCGAACCTCACCAATCCTATCACTGCAGCGTTTATGCCGCTGTACACACACTTGATTCTCTTTCAGATACATATAAATCCATAGGTTTTAAGATTCTTACTAGTCAGGTATATTCTTAGGCGTTTAATATGGGGTGTTGAGTCCACTTCGTTGAGCAAGGTGTAACTCTTGTCTGTTACATATTTGGCTTATGCAATGGTATCTGTGCTAATTTCAATCTCTGGTTTTATGCAGCACCCCAAGTCACCTTTCCCCTTAAGCAAGCATAAGTTGGTTTTCTACATTTGAGACCCTGTTCTGTTTTGTAATTCAGTTCCTGTGTAGCCAAGTTTACATTCCGTGTAGTAGTGAAATCTTATGATGTTTCTTTTTCTGTGTGACTTATTTCACTTAGAATCATCGTACCTGAATCCCCTCATTATGCTGCTACGGGCCTGATGACATAGATTTCATTGCTGAGTGATATTGCATTGTACGTAAGTACCACAACTTCTTTTTCCATTTTTCGCTTTCTGCGGTATTGAACTTGTACCTTAAACGAGGTTCTTGTAAACAGAGCCGTCCCAAACTTTGGGGTGGCTCTGTCTTTTTGATTTTAATTTCCCTAAGCTATAGGACCATAAGTGGAAGTGCCCTAGGCTCTGTTGCTTTGTTTTTTAGATGTTTCAGGAAACACCATACACTTCTCCAGAGTGGCTGTTGGCAATTTACATCCTGCCTATCAGCATAACAAGGCTCCCTGTTCTCCATGGCCTGTCCTGCCTTTCTGGATTTTACACTTTTTTCAGATGGCCCTTTTGACCGGGGGGCAGTGAGACTTCATTTTAGTGCAGATTCCTTAGCAAGCTTGCTTGGTTGGCCAAAAAGGGCGTATGCGTTTTTTCCTGAATATATTCAGGAAAAAACGCATACGCCCTTTTTGGCCAAGTGCATCATTCTGGACGTTCTGCCTCTTTTCCTATGCTTTACATGCAATTCCAGTCTACCTCCTGAAATCGGTTTCCTGCAATTCTGCCCCACATTCAAGTCCTCTTGGCAGCCTTACTTCAATATATTTTTGGACGATAGCTGTCATTTATAACTCTGCAGGTTTGTGAATGATAGTGCCGCTGAGCTCCTTTCTTCAACTCGTTTTCTTGTGAGCTGCCCTCAACACCGCAGGATTGCTTCAGGCCCTAGTGTGGTTCCGGCACGGCACGCTGAGGCTTTGGTTAATTCCTCTCCGAGGTGGGAAATGAGAGTTAAATTTGCCCGTCCAGACACCTCCAGCTAGTCTCTCATTGGTTCTCCCTATTCCTGTTCATTTTCCGCAGAAATTGCAAACTGGGCCAAACAGGAGGTTAAAGGCACTGACTCTCCAAGTGGGGAGAGTGTTAGTAAAGCATCTGGAATGTTGCACCCAAGTACCAGGGGACGAAAAGTGAGACACATTTGAACACATTTCCCGATCACATGTTGGATCATAGTCTGGGTTCCACATGCATTTTTTAGCTGAAGGAAGAATCCCTTAAACCTGGAGAGTTGAGACCCATGGAATGGGTACCATGCAATATGACTTCAAACGGTCTGCATTTGCTCACCGAACCTCACCAGTCCTATCACTGCTTCGTTTATGCCGCTGTACACACGCTTGATTCTCTTTCAGAGACATATAAATCCATAGGTTTTAAGATTCTTACTAGTCAGGTATATTCTTAGGCGTTTAATATGGGGTGTTGTGTCCACTTAGTTGAGCAAGGAGTAGCTCTTGTCTATTACATATTTGGCTTATGGAACAGTATCTGTGCTAATTTCAATCTCTGGTTTTATGCAGCACCCCAACTCACCTTTCCCCTTAAGCAAGCATAAGTTGGTTTTCTACATTTGAGTCCCTGTTCTGTTTTGTAATTCAGTTCCTGTGTTGCCAAGTTTACATTCCGTGTATTAGTGATATCTTATGATGTTTCTTTTTCTGTGTGACTTATTTCACTTAGAATCATCGTACCTGAATCCACTCATTATGCTGCTACGGGCCTGATGACATAGATTTCATTGCTGAGTGATATTGCATTGTACGTAAGTACCACAACTTCTTTATCCATTTTTCGCTTTCTGTGATATTGAACTTGTACCGTAAACGAGGTTCTTGTAAACAGAGCCATCCCAAATTTTGGGGTGGCTGTGTCTTTTTTATTTTAATTTCCCTAAGCTATAGGACCATAAGTGGAAGTGCCCTAGGCTCTGTTGCTTTGTTTTGTAGATGTTTCAGGAAACACCATACACTTCTCCAGAGTGGCTGTTGGCAATTTACATCCCGCCCATCAGCATAACAAGGCTCCCAGTTCTCCATGGCCTGTCCTGCCTTTCTGGATTTTACACTTGTTTCAGATGGCCCTTTTGAAAGGGGAGCAGTGAGACTTCATTGTAGTGCAGATTTCCTTTGCAAGCTTGCTTGGTTGGCCAAAAAGGGCGTATGCGGTTTTTCCTGAATATATTCAGGAAAAAACGCATACGCCCTTTTTGGCCACATGCATCATTGTGGACATTCTGCCTCTTTTCCTATGCTTTACATGCAATTCCAGTCTACCTCCTGAAATCGGTTTCCTGCAATTCTGCCCCACATTCAAGTCCTCTTGGCAGCCTTACTTCAATATATTTTTGGACGATAGCTGTCATTTATAACTCTGCAGGTTTGTGAAAGACAGTGCCCCTGACCTCCTTTCTTTAACTCGCTTTCTTGTGAGCTGGCCGCAACACCGCAGGATTGCTTTAGGCCGTAGTGTGGTTCCGACATGGCACGCTGAGACTTTGGTAAATTCCTCTTCCTGGTGAGAAATGAGAGTTAAATTTGCCCGTCCAGACACCTCCAGCTAGTCTCTCATGGGTTCTCCCTATTCCTGTTCATTTTCCGCAGAAATTGCAAACTGGGCCAAACAGGAGTTTAAAGGCACTGACTCTTCAAGTGGGAAGAGTGTTAGTGAAGCGTCTGGAATGTTGCACCCGAGTACCAGGGGACAAAAACTGAGACACATTTGAACACGTTTCCCGATCACACGGTGGATCATACTCTGGGTTCCACATGCATGTGTTAACTGAAGGAAGAATCCCTTAAACCTGGAAATTTGAGATCCATGGAATGAGTAATATGCAATATGACTTCAAAGTGTCTGCATTTGCTCACCGAACCTCACCAGTCCTATCACTGCTGCGTGTATTCCACTGTACACACGCTTGATTCTCTTTCGGAGACATATAAATCCATAGGTTTTAAGATCCTTACTAGTCAGGTATATTCTTAGGCGTTTAATATGGGGTGTTGAGTCCACTTCATTGAGCAAGGAGTAGCTCTTGTCTGTTACATATTTGGCTTATGGAACGGTATCTGTGCTAATTTCAATCTCTGGTTTTATGCAGCACCTCAACTCACCTTTCCCCTTAAGCAAGCATAAGTTGGTGTTCTACATTTGAGACCCTTTTCTGTTTTGTAATACAGTTCCTGTGTAGCCAAGTTTACATTCCGTGTAGTAGAGATATCTTATGATGTTTCTTTTTCTGTGTGACTTATTTCACTTAGAATCATCGTACCTGAATCCACTCATTATGCTGCTATGGGCCTGATGACATAGATCTTTGCTGAGTGATATTGCATTGTACATAAGTACCACAACTTCTTTATCCATTTTTCGCTTTCTGCGATATTGAACTTGTACCGTAACCGAGGTTCTTGTAAACACAGCCATCCCAAACTTTGGGGTGGCTGTGTCTTTTTTATTTTAATTTCCCTAAGCTATAGGACCATAAGTGGAAGTGCCCTAGGCTCTGTTGCTTTGTTTTTTGGATGTTTTAGGAAACACCATACACTTCTCCAGAGTGGCTGTTGGCAATTTACATCCCACCCATCAGCATAACAAGGCTCCCAGTTCTCCATGGCCTGTCCTGCCTTTCTGGATTTTACACTTTTCTCAGATGGCCATTTTGACCGGTGGGCAGTGAGACTTCATTGTAGTGCAGATTTCATTTGCAAGCTTGCTTGGTTGCCCAAAAAGGACGTATGCGTTTTTTCCTGAATATATTCAGGATAAAACGCATATGCCCTTTTTGGCCAAGTGCACCATTGTGGACATTCTGCCTCTTTTCCTATGCTTTACATGCAATTCCAGTCTACCTCCTGAAATCGGTTTCCTGCAATTCTGCCCCACTTTCAAGTCCTCTTGGCAGCCTTACTTCAATATATGTTTGGACGATAGCTGTCATTTATAACTCTGCATGTTTGTGAATTACAGTGCCCCTGAGCTCCTTTCTTCAACTCGCTTTCTTGTGAGCTGGCCGCAACACCACAGGATTGCTTCAGGCCCTAGTGTGGTTCCGGCATGGCACGCTGAGCCTTTGGTTAATTCCTCTTCCTGGTGGGAAATGAGAGTTAAATTTGCCCATCCAGACACCTCCAGCTACTGTCTCATTGGTTCTCCCTATTCCTGTTCATTTTCTGCAGAAATTGCAAACTGGGCCAAACAGGAGGTTAAAGGCACTGACTCTCCAAGTGGGGAGAGTGTTAGTAAAGCGTCTGGAATGTTGCACCCAAGTACCAGGGGGCGAAAACTGAGACACATTTGAACACATTTCCCGATCACATGTTGGATTATACTCTGGGTTCCACATGCATGTTTTAGCTGAAGGAAGAATCCCTTAAACCTGGAGAGTTGAGACCCATGGAATGGGTACCATGCAATATGACTTCAAAGGGTCTGCATTTGCTCACCGAACCTCACCAGTCCTATCACTGCTTCGTTTATGCAGCTGTACACACGCTTGATTCTCTTTCGGAGACATATAAATCCATAGGTTTTAAGATTCTTACTAGTCAGGTATATTCTTAGGCGTTTAATATGGGGTGTTGAGTCCACTTAGTTGAGCAAGGAGTAGCTCTTGTCTGTTGCATATTTGGCTTATGGAACGGTATCTGTGCTAATTTCTATCTCTGGTTTTATGCAGCACCCCAACTCACCTTTCCCCTTAAGCAAGCATAAGTTGGTTTTCTACATTTGAGGACCTGTTCTGTTTTGTAATTCAGTTCCTGTGTAGCCAAGTTTACATTCCGTGTATTAGTGATATCTTATGATGTTTCTTTTTCTGTGTGACTTATTTCACTTAGAATCATCGTACCTGAATCCACTCATTATGCTGCTACGGGCCTGATGACATAGATTTCATTGCTGAGTGATATTGCATTGTACGTAAGTACCACAACTTCTTTATCCATTTTTCGCTTTCTGTGATATTGAACTTGTACCGTAAACGAGGTTCTTGTAAACAGAGCCGTCCCAAACTTTGGGGTGGCTGTGTCTTTTTTATTTTAAATTCCCTAAGCTATAGGACCATAAGTGGAAGTGCCCTAGGCTCTGTTGCTTTGTTTTTTAGATGTTTCAGGAAACACCATACACTTCTCCAGAGTGGCTGTTGGCAATTTACATCCAGCCCTTCAGCATAACAAGGCTCCCAGTTCTCCATGGCCTGTCCTGCCTTTCTGGATTTTACACTTGTTTCAGATGGCCCTTTTGAAAGGGGAGCAGTGAGACTTCATTGTAGTGCAGATTTCCTTTGCAAGCTTGCTTGGTTGGCCAAAAAGGGTGTATGCGGTTTTTTCTGAATATATTCAGGAAAAAACGCATACGCCCTTTTTGGCCACGTGCATCATTGTGGACATTCTGCCTCTTTTCCTATGCTTTACATGCAATTCCAGTCTACCTCCTGAAATCGGTTTCCTGCAATTCTGCCCCACATTCAAGTCCTCTTGGCAGCCTTACTTCAATATATTTTTGGACGATAGCTGTCATTTATAACTCTGCAGGTTTGTGAAAGACAGTGCCCCTGAGCTCCTTTCTTCAACTCGCTTTCTTGTGAGCTGGCCACAACACCGCAGGATTGCTTCAGGCCCTAGTGTGGTTCCGACATGGCACGCTGAGCCTTTGGTTAATTCCTCTTCCTGGTGAGAAATGAGAGTTAAATTTGCCCGTCCAGAAACCTCCAGCTAGTCTCTCATTGGTTCTTTCTATTCCTGTTCATTTTCCGTAGAATTTGCAAACTGGACCAAACAGGAGGTTAAAGGCACTGACTCTCCAAGTGGGGAGAGTGTTAGTAAAGCGTCTGGAATGTTGCACCCGAGTACCAGGGGACAAAAACTGAGACACATTTGAACACATTTCCCGATCGCAAGGTGCATCATACTCTGGGTTCCACATGCATGTCTTAGCTGAAGGAAGAATCCCTTAAACTTGGAGAGTTGAGACCCATGGAATGGGTACCATGGAATATGACTTCAAAGTGTCTGCATTTTCACACTGATCCTCACCAATCCTATCACTGCTGCGTTTATGCCGCTGTACACACGCTTGATTCTCTTTCAGAGACATATAAATCCATAGGTTTTAAGATTCTTACTAGTCAGGTATATTCTTAGGCGTTTAATATAGGGTGTTGAGTCCACTTCATTGAGCAAGGAGTAGCTCTTGTCTGTTATATATTTGGCTTATGGAACGGTATCTGTGCTAATTTCAATCTCTGGTTTTATGCAGCATCCCAACTCACCTTTCCCCTTAAGCAAGCATAAGTTGGTTTTCTACATTTGAGACCCTGTTCTGTTTTGTAATTCAGTTCCTGTGTAGCCAAGTTTAAATTCCGTGTAGTAGTGATATCTTATGATGTTTCTTTTTCTGTGTGACTTATTTCACTTAGAATCATCGTACCTGAATCCCCTCATTATGCTGCTACGGGCCTGATGACATAGATTTCATTGCTGAGTGATATTGCATTGTACGTAAGTACCACAACTTCTTTTTCCATTTTTCGCTTTCTGCGGTATTGAACTTGTACCTTAAACGAGGTTCTTGTAAACAGAGCCGTCCCAAACTTTGGGGTGGCTCTGTCTTTTTGATTTTAATTTCCCTAAGCTATAGGACCATAAGTGGAAGTGCCCTAGGCTCTGTTGCTTTGTTTTTTAGATGTTTCAGGAAACACCATACACTTCTCCAGAGTGGCTGTTGGCAATTTACATCCTGCCTATCAGCATAACAAGGCTCCCTGTTCTCCATGGCCTGTCCTGCCTTTCTGGATTTTACACTTTTTTCAGATGGCCCTTTTGACCGGGGGGCAGTGAGACTTCATTTTAGTGCAGATTCCTTAGCAAGCTTGCTTGGTTGGCCAAAAAGGGCGTATGCGTTTTTTCCTGAATATATTCAGGAAAAAACGCATACGCCCTTTTTGGCCAAGTGCATCATTCTGGACGTTCTGCCTCTTTTCCTATGCTTTACATGCAATTCCAGTCTACCTCCTGAAATCGGTTTCCTGCAATTCTGCCCCACATTCAAGTCCTCTTGGCAGCCTTACTTCAATATATTTTTGGACGATAGCTGTCATTTATAACTCTGCAGGTTTGTGAATGATAGTGCCGCTGAGCTCCTTTCTTCAACTCGTTTTCTTGTGAGCTGCCCTCAACACCGCAGGATTGCTTCAGGCCCTAGTGTGGTTCCGGCACGGCACGCTGAGGCTTTGGTTAATTCCTCTCCGAGGTGGGAAATGAGAGTTAAATTTGCCCGTCCAGACACCTCCAGCTAGTCTCTCATTGGTTCTCCCTATTCCTGTTCATTTTCCGCAGAAATTGCAAACTGGGCCAAACAGGAGGTTAAAGGCACTGACTCTCCAAGTGGGGAGAGTGTTAGTAAAGCATCTGGAATGTTGCACCCAAGTACCAGGGGACGAAAAGTGAGACACATTTGAACACATTTCCCGATCACATGTTGGATCATAGTCTGGGTTCCACATGCATTTTTTAGCTGAAGGAAGAATCCCTTAAACCTGGAGAGTTGAGACCCATGGAATGGGTACCATGCAATATGACTTCAAACGGTCTGCATTTGCTCACCGAACCTCACCAGTCCTATCACTGCTTCGTTTATGCCGCTGTACACACGCTTGATTCTCTTTCAGAGACATATAAATCCATAGGTTTTAAGATTCTTACTAGTCAGGTATATTCTTAGGCGTTTAATATGGGGTGTTGTGTCCACTTAGTTGAGCAAGGAGTAGCTCTTGTCTATTACATATTTGGCTTATGGAACAGTATCTGTGCTAATTTCAATCTCTGGTTTTATGCAGCACCCCAACTCACCTTTCCCCTTAAGCAAGCATAAGTTGGTTTTCTACATTTGAGGCCCTGTTCTGTTTTGTAATTCAGTTCCTGTGTTGCCAAGTTTACATTCCGTGTATTAGTGATATCTTATGATGTTTCTTTTTCTGTGTGACTTATTTCACTTAGAATCATCGTACCTGAATCCACTCATTATGCTGCTACGGGCCTGATGACATAGATTTCATTGCTGAGTGATATTGCATTGTACGTAAGTACCACAACTTCTTTATCCATTTTTCGCTTTCTGTGATATTGAACTTGTACCGTAAACGAGGTTCTTGTAAACAGAGCCATCCCAAACTTTGGGGTGGCTGTGTCTTTTTTATTTTAATTTCCCTAAGCTATAGGACCATAAGTGGAAGTGCCCTAGGCTCTGTTGCTTTGTTTTGTAGATGTTTCAGGAAACACCATACACTTCTCCAGAGTGGCTGTTGGCAATTTACATCCCGCCCATCAGCATAACAAGGCTCCCAGTTCTCCATGGCCTGTCCTGCCTTTCTGGATTTTACACTTGTTTCAGATGGCCCTTTTGAAAGGGGAGCAGTGAGACTTCATTGTAGTGCAGATTTCCTTTGCAAGCTTGCTTGGTTGGCCAAAAAGGGCGTATGCGGTTTTTCCTGAATATATTCAGGAAAAAACGCATACGCCCTTTTTGGCCACATGCATCATTGTGGACATTCTGCCTCTTTTCCTATGCTTTACATGCAATTCCAGTCTACCTCCTGAAATCGGTTTCCTGCAATTCTGCCCCACATTCAAGTCCTCTTGGCAGCCTTACTTCAATATATTTTTGGACGATAGCTGTCATTTATAACTCTGCAGGTTTGTGAAAGACAGTGCCCCTGACCTCCTTTCTTTAACTCGCTTTCTTGTGAGCTGGCCGCAACACCGCAGGATTGCTTTAGGCCGTAGTGTGGTTCCGACATGGCACGCTGAGACTTTGGTAAATTCCTCTTCCTGGTGAGAAATGAGAGTTAAATTTGCCCGTCCAGACACCTCCAGCTAGTCTCTCATGGGTTCTCCCTATTCCTGTTCATTTTCCGCAGAAATTGCAAACTGGGCCAAACAGGAGTTTAAAGGCACTGACTCTTCAAGTGGGAAGAGTGTTAGTGAAGCGTCTGGAATGTTGCACCCGAGTACCAGGGGACAAAAACTGAGACACATTTGAACACGTTTCCCGATCACACGGTGGATCATACTCTGGGTTCCACATGCATGTGTTAACTGAAGGAAGAATCCCTTAAACCTGGAAATTTGAGATCCATGGAATGAGTAATATGCAATATGACTTCAAAGTGTCTGCATTTGCTCACCGAACCTCACCAGTCCTATCACTGCTGCGTGTATTCCACTGTACACACGCTTGATTCTCTTTCGGAGACATATAAATCCATAGGTTTTAAGATCCTTACTAGTCAGGTATATTCTTAGGCGTTTAATATGGGGTGTTGAGTCCACTTCATTGAGCAAGGAGTAGCTCTTGTCTGTTACATATTTGGCTTATGGAACGGTATCTGTGCTAATTTCAATCTCTGGTTTTATGCAGCACCTCAACTCACCTTTCCCCTTAAGCAAGCATAAGTTGGTGTTCTACATTTGAGACCCTTTTCTGTTTTGTAATACAGTTCCTGTGTAGCCAAGTTTACATTCCGTGTAGTAGAGATATCTTATGATGTTTCTTTTTCTGTGTGACTTATTTCACTTAGAATCATCGTACCTGAATCCACTCATTATGCTGCTATGGGCCTGATGACATAGATCTTTGCTGAGTGATATTGCATTGTACATAAGTACCACAACTTCTTTATCCATTTTTCGCTTTCTGCGATATTGAACTTGTACCGTAACCGAGGTTCTTGTAAACACAGCCATCCCAAACTTTGGGGTGGCTGTGTCTTTTTTATTTTAATTTCCCTAAGCTATAGGACCATAAGTGGAAGTGCCCTAGGCTCTGTTGCTTTGTTTTTTGGATGTTTTAGGAAACACCATACACTTCTCCAGAGTGGCTGTTGGCAATTTACATCCCACCCATCAGCATAACAAGGCTCCCAGTTCTCCATGGCCTGTCCTGCCTTTCTGGATTTTACACTTTTCTCAGATGGCCATTTTGACCGGTGGGCAGTGAGACTTCATTGTAGTGCAGATTTCATTTGCAAGCTTGCTTGGTTGCCCAAAAAGGACGTATGCGTTTTTTCCTGAATATATTCAGGATAAAACGCATATGCCCTTTTTGGCCAAGTGCACCATTGTGGACATTCTGCCTCTTTTCCTATGCTTTACATGCAATTCCAGTCTACCTCCTGAAATCGGTTTCCTGCAATTCTGCCCCACTTTCAAGTCCTCTTGGCAGCCTTACTTCAATATATGTTTGGACGATAGCTGTCATTTATAACTCTGCATGTTTGTGAATTACAGTGCCCCTGAGCTCCTTTCTTCAACTCGCTTTCTTGTGAGCTGGCCGCAACACCACAGGATTGCTTCAGGCCCTAGTGTGGTTCCGGCATGGCACGCTGAGCCTTTGGTTAATTCCTCTTCCTGGTGGGAAATGAGAGTTAAATTTGCCCATCCAGACACCTCCAGCTACTGTCTCATTGGTTCTCCCTATTCCTGTTCATTTTCTGCAGAAATTGCAAACTGGGCCAAACAGGAGGTTAAAGGCACTGACTCTCCAAGTGGGGAGAGTGTTAGTAAAGCGTCTGGAATGTTGCACCCAAGTACCAGGGGGCGAAAACTGAGACACATTTGAACACATTTCCCGATCACATGTTGGATTATACTCTGGGTTCCACATGCATGTTTTAGCTGAAGGAAGAATCCCTTAAACCTGGAGAGTTGAGACCCATGGAATGGGTACCATGCAATATGACTTCAAAGGGTCTGCATTTGCTCACCGAACCTCACCAGTCCTATCACTGCTTCGTTTATGCAGCTGTACACACGCTTGATTCTCTTTCGGAGACATATAAATCCATAGGTTTTAAGATTCTTACTAGTCAGGTATATTCTTAGGCGTTTAATATGGGGTGTTGAGTCCACTTAGTTGAGCAAGGAGTAGCTCTTGTCTGTTGCATATTTGGCTTATGGAACGGTATCTGTGCTAATTTCTATCTCTGGTTTTATGCAGCACCCCAACTCACCTTTCCCCTTAAGCAAGCATAAGTTGGTTTTCTACATTTGAGGACCTGTTCTGTTTTGTAATTCAGTTCCTGTGTAGCCAAGTTTACATTCCGTGTATTAGTGATATCTTATGATGTTTCTTTTTCTGTGTGACTTATTTCACTTAGAATCATCGTACCTGAATCCACTCATTATGCTGCTACGGGCCTGATGACATAGATTTCATTGCTGAGTGATATTGCATTGTACGTAAGTACCACAACTTCTTTATCCATTTTTCGCTTTCTGTGATATTGAACTTGTACCGTAAACGAGGTTCTTGTAAACAGAGCCGTCCCAAACTTTGGGGTGGCTGTGTCTTTTTTATTTTAAATTCCCTAAGCTATAGGACCATAAGTGGAAGTGCCCTAGGCTCTGTTGCTTTGTTTTTTAGATGTTTCAGGAAACACCATACACTTCTCCAGAGTGGCTGTTGGCAATTTACATCCAGCCCTTCAGCATAACAAGGCTCCCAGTTCTCCATGGCCTGTCCTGCCTTTCTGGATTTTACACTTGTTTCAGATGGCCCTTTTGAAAGGGGAGCAGTGAGACTTCATTGTAGTGCAGATTTCCTTTGCAAGCTTGCTTGGTTGGCCAAAAAGGGTGTATGCGGTTTTTTCTGAATATATTCAGGAAAAAACGCATACGCCCTTTTTGGCCACGTGCATCATTGTGGACATTCTGCCTCTTTTCCTATGCTTTACATGCAATTCCAGTCTACCTCCTGAAATCGGTTTCCTGCAATTCTGCCCCACATTCAAGTCCTCTTGGCAGCCTTACTTCAATATATTTTTGGACGATAGCTGTCATTTATAACTCTGCAGGTTTGTGAAAGACAGTGCCCCTGAGCTCCTTTCTTCAACTTGCTTTCTTGTGAGCTGGCCACAACACCGCAGGATTGCTTCAGGCCCTAGTGTGGTTCCGACATGGCACGCTGAGCCTTTGGTTAATTCCTCTTCCTGGTGAGAAATGAGAGTTAAATTTGCCCGTCCAGACACCTCCAGCTAGTCTCTCATGGGTTCTCCCTATTCCTGTTCATTTTCCGCAGAAATTGCAAACTGGGCCAAACAGGAGTTTAAAGGCACTGACTCTTCAAGTGGGGAGAGTGTTAGTAAAGCGTCTGGAATGTTGCACCCGAGTACCAGGGGACAAAAACTGAGACACATTTGAACACGTTTCCCGATCACATGGTGGATCATACTCTGGGTTCCACATGCATGTTTTAACTGAAGGAAGAATCCCTTAAACCTGGAGATTTGAGACCCATGGAATGAGTAATATGCAATATGACTTCAAAGTGTCTGCATTTGCTCACCGAACCTCACCAATCCTATCACTGCTGCGTGTATTCCACTGTACACACGCTTGATTCTCTTTCAGAGACATATAAATCCATAGGTTTTAAGATTCTTACTAGTCAGGTATATTCTTAGGTGTTTAATATGGTGTGTTGAGTCCACTTCATTGAGCAAGGAGTAGCTCTTGTCTGTTACATATTTGGCTTATGGAACGGTATCTGTGCTAATTTCAATCTCTGGTTTTATGCAGCACCCCAACTCACCTTTCCCCTTAAGCAAGCATAAGTTGGTGTTCTACATTTGAGACCCTGTTCTGTTTTGTAATACTGTTCCTGTGTAGCCAAGTTTACATTCCGTGTAGTAGAGATATCTTATGATGTTTCTTTTTCTGTGTGACTTATTTCACTTAGAATCATCGTACCTGAATCCACTCATTATGCTGCTATGGGCCTGATGACATAGATCTTTGCTGAGTGATATTGCATTGTACATAAGTACCACAACTTCTTTATCCATTTTTCGCTTTCTGCGATATTGAACTTGTACCGTAAACGAGGTTCTTGTAAACAGAGCCATCCCAAACTTTGGGGTGCTGTGTCTTTTTTATTTTAATTTCCCTAAGCTATAGGACCATAAGTGGAAGTGCCCGAGGCTCTGTTGCTTTGTTTTTTGGATGTTTCAGGAAACACCATACACTTCTCCAGAGTGGCTGTTGGCAATTTACATCCCACCCATCAGCATAACAAGGCTCCCAGTTCTCCAAGGCCTGTCCTGCCTTTCTGGATTTTACACTTTTTTCAGATGGCCCTTTTGACCGGTGGGCAGTGAGACTTCATTGTAGTGGAGATTTCCTTTGCAAGCTTGCTTGGTTGACCAAAAAGTGCGTATGCGTTTTTTCCTGAATATTCAGGAAAACGCATACGCTCTTTTTGGCCAAGTGCATCATTGTGGACGTTCTGCCTCTTTTCCTATGCTTTACATGCAATTCCAGTCTACCTCCTGAAATCGGTTTCCTGCAATTCTGCCCCGCTTTCAAGTCCTCTTGGCAGCCTTACTTCAATATATTTTTGGATGATAGCTGTCATTTATAACTCTGCAGTTTTGTGAATGACAGCGTCCCTGAGCTCCTTTCTTCAACTCGCTTTCTTGTGATCTGGCCGCAACACCGCAGGATTGCTTCAGGCCCTAGTGTGGTTCCAGCACGGCACGCTGAGCCTTTGGTTAATTCCTCTTCCTGGTGGGAAATGATAGTTAAATTTGCCCGTCCAGACACCTCCAGCTAGTCTCTCATTGGTTCTCCCTATTCCTGTTCATCTTCCACAGAAATTGCAAACTGGGCCAAACAGGAGGTTAAAGGCACTGACTCTCCAAGTGGGGAGAGTGTTAGTAAAGCGTCTGGAATGTTGCACCAGAGTACCAGGGGACGAAAGCTGAGATACATTTGAACACGCTTCCCGATCACACGGTGATTCATACTCTGGGTTCCACATGCATGATTTAGCTGAAGTAAGAATCCCTTAAAACTGCAGAGGTGAGACCCATGGAATGGGTACCATGCAATATGACTTCAAAGGGTCTGCATTTGCTCACCGAACTTCACCAATCCTATCACTGCTGCATTTATGCCACTGTACACACGCTTGGTTCTCTTTTGGAGACATATAAATCCATAGGTTTTAATATTCTTACTAGTCAGGTATATTCTTAGGCGTTTAATATGGGGTGTTGAGTCTACTTCGTTGAGCAAGGAGTAGCTCTTGTCTATTACATATTTGGCTTATGGAACGGTATCTGTGCTAATTTCAATCTCTGGTTTTATGCATCTCCCCAACTCACCTTTCCCCTTAAGCAAGCATAAGTTGGTTTTCTACATTTGAGACCCTGTTCTGTTTTGTAATTCAGTTCCTGTGTAGCCAAGTTTACATTCCGTGTATTAGTGATATCTTATGATGTTTTTTTTTCTGTGTGACTTATTTCACTTAGAATCATCGTACCTGAATCCACTCATTATGCTGCTACAGGCCTGATGACATAGATTTCATTGCTGAGTGATATTGCATTGTACGTAAGTACCACAACTTCTTTATCCATTTTTCGCTTTCTGTGATATTGAACTTGTACCGTAAACAAGGTTCTTGTGAACAGAGCCGTCCCAAATATTGGGGTGGCTGTGTCTTTTTGATTTTAATTTCCCTAAGCTATAGGACCATAAGTGGAAGTGCCCTAGGCTCTGTTGGTTTGTTTTTTAGATGTTTCAGGAAACACCATACACTTATCCAGAGTGGCCGTTGGCAATTTACAACCCGCCCATCAGCATAACAAGGCTCCCAGTTCTCCAGGGCCTGTCCTACCTTCCTGGATTTTACACTTTTTTCAGATGGGCCTTTTGACCGGGGGGCAGTGAGACTTCATTGTAGTGCAGATTTCCTTTGCAAGCTTGCTTGGTTGGCCAAAAATGGCGTATGCGTTTTTTCCTGAATATATTCAGGAAAAAACGCATACGGCCTTTTGGCCAAGTGAATCATTGTGGACGTTCTGCCTCTTTTCCTATCCTTTCCCCTTAAGCAAGCATAAGTTGGTTTTCTACATTTGAGACCCTGTTCTGTTTTGTAATTCAGTTCCTGTGTAGCCAAGTTTACATTCCGTGTAGTAGTGATATCTTATGATGTTTCTTTTTCTGTGTGACTTATTTCACTTAGAATCATCGTACCTGAAACCACTCATTATGCTGCTACGGGCCTGATGACATAGATTTCATTCCTGAGTGATATTGCATTGTACGTAAGTACCACAACTTCTTTATCCATTTTTCGCTTTCTGTGATATTGAACTTGTAACATAAACAAGGTTCTTGTAAACAGAGCCATCCCAAATTTGGGGTGGCTGTGTCTTTTTAATTTTAATTTCCCTAAGCTATAGGACCATAAGTGGAAGTGACCTAGGCTCTGTTGCTTTGTTTTTTAGATGTTTCAGGAAACACCATACACTTCTCCAGAGTGGCTGTTGGCAATTTACATCCCGCCCATCAGTATAACAAGGCTCCCAGTTCTCCAGGGCCTGTCCTGCCTTTCTGGATTTTACACTTTTTTCAGATGGCCCTTTTGACCGCAGGGCAGTGAGGCTTCATTGTAGTGGAGATTTCCTTTGCAAGCTTGCTTGGTTGACCAAAAAGTGCGTATGCGTTTTTTCCTGAATATTCAGGAAAACGCATACGCTCTTTTTGGCCAAGTGCATCATTGTGGACGTTCTGCCTCTTTTCCTATGCTTTACATGCAATTCCAGTCTACCTCCTGAAATCGGTTTCCTGCAATTCTGCCCCGCTTTCAAGTCTTCTTGGCAGCCTTACTTCAATATATTTTTGGGCGATAGCTGTCATTTATAACTCTGCAGGTTTGTGAATGACAGTGCCCCTGAGCTCCTTTCTTCAACTCGCTTTCTTGTGAGCTGGCCGCAACACCGCAGGATTGCTTCAGGCCCTAGTGTGGTTCCGGCACGGCACGCTGAGCCTTTGGTTAATTCCTCTTCCTGGTGGGAAATGATAGTTAAATTTGCCCGTCCAGACACCTCCAGCTAGTCTCTCATTGGTTCTCCCTATTCCTGTTCATCTTCCACAGAAATTGCAAACTGGGCCAAACAGGAGGTTAAAGGCACTGACTCTCCAAGTGGGGAGAGTGTTAGTAAAGCGTCTGGAATGTTGCACCAGAGTACCAGGGGACGAAAGCTGAGATACATTTGAACACGCTTCCCGATCACACGGTGATTCATACTCTGGGTTCCACATGCATGATTTAGCTGAAGGAAGAATCCCTTAAACCTGCAGAGGTGAGACCCATGGAATGGGTACCATGCAATATGACTTCAAAGGGTCTGCATTTGCTCACCGAACTTCACCAATCCTATCACTGCTGCATTTATGCCACTGTACACACGCTTGGTTCTCTTTTGGAGACATATAAATCCATAGGTTTTAATATTCTTACTAGTCAGGTATATTCTTAGGCGTTTAATATGGGGTGTTGAGTCCACTTCGTTGAGCAAGGAGTAGGTCTTGTCTATTACATATTTGGCTTATGGAACGGTATCTGTGCTAATTTCAATCTCTGGTTTTATGCATCTCCCCAACTCACCTTTCTCCTTAAGCAAGCATAAGTTGCTTTTCTACATTTGAGACCCTGTTCTTTTTTGTAATTCAGTTCCTGTGTAGCCAAGTTTACATTCCGTGTATTAGTGATATCTTATGATGTTTCTTTTTCTGTGTGACTTATTTCACTTAGAATCATCGTACCTGAATCCACTCATTATGCTGCTACAGGCCTGATGACATAGATTTCATTGCTGAGTGATATTGCATTGTACGTAAGTACCACAAATTCTTTATCCATTTTTCGCTTTCTGTGATATTGAACTTGTACCGTAAACAAGGTTCTTGTAAACAGAGCCGTCCCAAACATTGGGGTGGCTGTGTCTTTCTGATTTTAATTTCCCTAAGCTATAGGACCATAAGTGGAAGTGCCCTAGGCTCTGTTGGTTTGTTTTTTAGATGTTTCAGGAAACACCATACACTTATCCAGAGTGGCTGTTGGCAATTTACAACCCGCCCATCAGCATAACAAGGCTCCCAGTTCTCCAGGGCCTGACCTACCTTCCTGGATTTTACACTTTTTTCAGATGGCCCTTTTGACCGGGGGGCAGTGAGACTTCATTGTAGTGCAGATTTCCTTTGCAAGCTTGCTTGGTTGGCCAAAAATGGCGTATGCGTTTTTTCCTGTATATATTCAGGA
This sequence comes from Orcinus orca, assembly GCF_937001465.1. Classification (NCBI taxonomy): domain Eukaryota; kingdom Metazoa; phylum Chordata; class Mammalia; order Artiodactyla; family Delphinidae; genus Orcinus; species Orcinus orca. The sequence goes on along the minus strand of NC_064562.1, from coordinate 60,935,468 downwards.
AAAAACGCATACGGCCTTTTTGGCCAAGTGAATCATTGTGGACGTAATGCCTCTTTTCCTATCCTTTCCCCTTAAGCAAGCATAAGTTGGTTTTCTACATTTGAGACCCTGTTCTGTTTTGTAATTCAGTTCCTGTGTAGCCAAGTTTACATTCCGTGTAGTAGTGATATCTTATGATGTTTCTTTTTCTGTGTGACTTATTTCACTTAGAATCATCGTACCTGAAACCACTCATTATGCTGCTACGGGCCTGATGACATAGATTTCATTGCTGAGTGATATTGCATTGTACGTAAGTACCACAACTTCTTTATCCATTTTTCGCTTTCTGTGATATTGAACTTGTACTATAAATGGAGTTCTTGTAAACAGAGCCGTCCCAAACATTGGGGTGGCTTTGTCTTTTTTATTTTAATTTCCCTAAACTATAGGACCATAACTGGATGTGCCCTAGGCTCTGTTGCTTTGTTTTTTAGATGTTTCAGGAAACACCATACACTTCTCCAGAGTGGCTGTTGGCAATTTACATCCCGCCCATCAGCATAACAAGGCTCCCAGTTCTCCATGGCCTGTCCTGCCTTTCTGGATTTTACAATTTTTTCAGATAGCCCTTTTGACCGGGGGGCAGTGAGACTTCATTGTAGTGCAGATTTCCTTGCAAGCTTGCTTGGTTGGCCAAAAAGGGCGTATGCGTTTTTTCCTGAATATATTCAGGAAAAAACGCATACGCCCTTTTTGGCCAAGTGCATCATTGTGGACGTTCTGTCTCTTTTTCTATGCTTTAAATGCATTTCCAGTCTACCTCCAGAAATCGGTTTCCTGAAATTCTGCCCCACTTGCAAGTCCTCTTGGCAGGCTAACTTCAATATATTTTTGGACGATAGCTGTCATTTATAACTCTGCAGGTTTGTGAATGACAGTGCCCCTGAGCTCCTTTCTTCAACTCGCTTTCTTGTGAGCTGGCCGCAACACCGCAGGATTGCTTCAAGCCCTAGCGTGGTTCCGGCACGGCACGCTGAGCCTTTGGTTAATTCCTCTTCCTGGTGGGAAATGAGAGTTAAATTTGCCCGTCCAGACACCTCCAGCTAGTCTCTCATTGGTTCTCCCTATTCCTGTTCATTTTCCGCAGAAATTGCAAACTGGGCCAAACAGGAGGTTAAAGGCACTGACTCTCCAAGTGGGGAGAGTGTTAGTAAAGCATCTGGAATGTTGCACCCGTGTACCAGGGGACGAAAACTGAGACACATTTGAACACGCTTCCCGGTCACACGGTGGATCATACTCTGGGTTCCACATGCATGTTTTAGCTGAAGGAAGAATACCTTAAACTTGGAGAGTTGAGATCCATGTAATGGGTACCATGCAGTATGACTTCAAAGGGCCTGCATTTGCTCACCGAACCTCACCAATCCTATCACTGCTGCCTTTATGCCGCTGTACACATGCTTGATTCTCTTTCAGATACATATAAATCCAAAGGTTTAAAGATTCTTACTAGTCAGGTATATTCTTAGGCGTTTAATATGGGGTGTTGAGTCCACTTTGTTGAGCAAGGAGTAGCTCTTGTCTATTACATATTTGGCTTATGGAACGGTATCTGTGCTAATTTCTATCTCTGGTTTTATGCAGCACCCCAACTCACCTTTCCCCTTAAGCAAGCAGAAGTTTGTTTTCTACATTTGAGACCCTGTTCTGTTTGTAATTCAGTTCCTGTGTAGCCAAGTTTACATTCCGTGTATTAGTGATATCTTATGATGTTTCTTTTTCTGTGTGACTTATTTCACTTAGAATCATCGTACCTGAATCCACACATTATGCTGCTACGGGCCTGATGACATAGATTTCATTGCTGAGTGATATTGCATTGTACGTAAGTACCACAACTTCTTTATCCATTTTTCGCTTTCTGTGATATTGAACTTGTACCGTAAACGAGGTTCTTGTAAACAGAGCCGTCCCAAATTTTGGGGTGGCTGTGTCTTTTTGATTTTAAATTCCCTAAGCTATAGGACCATAAGTCGAAGTGCCCTAGGCTCTGTTGCTTTGTTTTTTGGATATTTCAGGAAACACCATAAACTTCTCCAGAATGGCTGTTGGCAATTTACATCCTGCCCATCAGCATAACAAGGCTCCCAGTTCTCCATGGCCTGTCCTGCCTTTCTGGATTTTACACTTTTTTCAGATGGCCCTTTTGACCGTGGGGAAGTGAGACTTCATTGTAGTGCAGATTTCCTTTGCAAGCTTGCTTCGTTGGCCAAAAAGGGCGTATGCGTGTTTTCCTGAATATATTCAGGAAAAAACGCATACGCCCTTTTTGGCCAAGTGCATCATTGTGGACGTTCTGCCTCTTTTCCTATGCTTTACATGCAATTCCAGTCTACCTCCTGAAATCGGTTTCCTGCAATTCTGCCCGGCATTCAAGTCCTCTTGGCAGCCTTACTTCAGTATATTTTTGGATGATAGCTGTCATTTATAACTCTGCAGGTTTGTGAATTACAGTGCCCCTGAGCTCCTTTCTTCAACTCGCTTTCTTGTGAGATAGCTGCAACACCGCAGGATTGCTTCAGGCCGTAGTGTGGTTCCGGCACGGCACGCTTAGCCTTTAGTTAATTCCTCTTCCTGGTGGGAAATGAGAGTTAAATTTGCCCGTCCAGACACCTCCAGCTAGTCTCTCATTGGTTCTCCCTATTGCTGTTTATTTTCCGCAGAAATTGCAAACTGGGCCAAACAGGAGGTTAAAGGCACTGACTCTCCAAGTGGGGAGAGTGTTAGTAAAGCGTCTGGAATGTTGCACCCAAGTACCAGGGGACGAAAACTGAGACACATTTGAACACATTTTCCGATCACACAGTGGATCATACTCTGGGTTCCACATGCATGTTTTAGCTGCAGGAAGAATCCCTTAAACCTAGAAAGTTGAGACCCATGGAATGGGTACCATGCAATATGACTTCAAAGGGTCTGCATTTGCTCACCGAATCTCACCAATCCTATCACTGCTGTGTTTATGCCGCTGTACACACGCTTGATTCTCTTTCGGAGACATATAAATCCATAGGTTTTAAGATTCTTACTAGTCAGGTATATTCTTAGGCGTTTAATATGGGGTGTTGAGTCCACTTCGTTGAGCAAGGAGTAGCTCTTGTCTATTACATATTTGGCTTATGGAACGGTATCTGTGCTAATTTCAATCTCTGGTTTTATGCAGCACCCCAACTCACCTTTCCCTTAAGCAAGCATAAGTTTGTTTTCTGCATTTGAGACCCTGTTCTGTTTTGTAATTCAGTTCCTGTGTAGCCAAGTTTACATTCCGTGTATTAGTGATATCTTATGATGTTTCTTTTTCTGTGTGACTTATTTCACTTAGAATCATCGTACCTGAATCCACTCATTATGCTGCTACGGGCCTGATGACATAGATTTCATTGCTGAGTGATATTGCATTGTACGTAAGTACCACAACTTCTTTATCCATTTTTCGCTTTCTGTGATATTGAACTTGTACTGTACACGAGATTCTTGTAAACAGAGCCGTCCCAAACTTTGGGGTGGCTGTGTCTTTTTGATTTTTATTTCCCTAAGCTATAGGACCATAAGTGGAAGTGCCCTAGGCTCTGTTGCTTTGTTTTTTAGATGTTTCAGGAAACACCATACACTTCTCCAGAGTGGCTGTTGGCAATTTACATCCCGCCCATCAGCATAACAAGGCTCCCAGTTCTCCATGGTCTGTCCTGCCTTTCTGGATTTTACACTTTTTTCAGATGTCCCTTTTGACGTGGGGGCAGAGAGTCTTCATTGTAGTGCAGATTTCCTTTGCAAGCTTGCTTGGTTTGCCAAAAAGGGCGTATGCGTTTTTTCCTGAATATATTCAGGAAAAAACACGCATATGCCCTTTTTGGCCAAGTGCATCATTGTGGACGTTCTGCCTCTTTTCCTATGCTTTACATGGAATTCCAGTCTACCTCCTGAAATCGGATTTCTACAATTCTGCCCCGCTTTCAAGTCCTCTTGGCAGCCTTACTTCAATATATTTTTGGTCGATAGCTGTCATTTGTAACTCTGCAGGTTTGTGAATTACAGTGCCCCTGAGCTCCTTTCTTCAACTCGCTTTCTTGTGAGCTGGCCGCAACACCGCAGAATTGCTTCAGGCCCTAGCGTGGTTCCGACACGGCACGCTGAGCCTTTGGTTAATTCCTCTTCCTGGTGGGAAATGAGAGTTAAATTTGCCCGTCCAGACACCTCCAGCTAGTCTCTCATTGGTTCTCCCTATTCCTGTTCATTTTCCGCAGAAATTGCAAACTGGGCCAAACAGGAGTTTAAAGGCACTGACTCTCCAAGTGGGGAGAGTGTTAGTAAAGCGTCTGGAATGTTGCACCCGAGTACCAGGGGATGAAATCTGAGACACATTTGCACACGTTTCCCGATCACACGGTGGATCATACTCTGGGTTCCACATGCATGTTTTAGCTGAAGGAAGAATCCCTTAAACCTAGAGAGTTGAGACCCATGGAATGGGTACCATGCAATATGACTTCAAAGGGTCTGCATTTGCTCACCTAACCTCACCAATCCTATCACTGCTGCTTTTATGTCGCTGCACACACGCTTGATTCTCTTTCGGTGACATAGAAATCCATAGGTTTTAAGATTCTTACTAGTCAGGTATATTCTTAGGGGTTTAATATGGGGTGTTGAGTCCACTTCGTTGAGCAAGGAGTAGCTCTTGTGTATTATCTATTTGGCTTATTGAACAGTATCTATGCTAATTTCAATCTCTGGTTTTATGCAGCACCCCAACTCACCTTTCCCCTTCAGCAAGCATAAGTTTGTTTTCTACATTGGAGACCCTGTTCTGTTTTGTACTTCAGTTCCTGTGTAGCCAAGTTTACATTCCGTGTATTAGTGATATCTTATGATTTTTCTTTTTCTGTGTGACTTATTTCACTTAGAATCATCGTACCTGAATCCACTCATTATGCTGCTATGGGCCTGATGACATAGAGTTCATTGCTAAGTGATATTGCATTGTACGTAAGTACCACAACTTCTTTATCCACTTTTCGCTTTCTGCGATATTGAACTTGTCCCGTAAACGACGTTCTTGTAAACAGAGCCGTCCCAAACTTTTGGGTGGCTGTGTCTTTTTGATTTTAATTTCCCTAAGCTATAGGACCATAAGTGGAAGTGCCCTAGGCTCTGTTGCTTTGTTTTTTGGATGTTTCAGGAAACACCATACACTTCTCCAGAGTGGCTGCTGGCAATTTACATCCCGCCCATCAGCATAACAAGGCTCCCAGTTCTCCATGGCCTGTGCTACCTTTTTGGATTTTACACTTTTTTCAGATGGCCCTTTTGACCGGGGGGAAGTGAGACTTCATTGTAGTGCAGATTTCCTTTGCAAGCAAGCTTGGTTGGCCAAAAAGTGCGTATGCATTTTTTTCTGATTATATTCAGGCATAAACGAATACGCTCTTTTTGGCCAAGTGCATCATTTTGGACGTTCTGCCTCTTTTTCTATGCTTTAAATGCATTTCCAGTCTACCTCCAGAAATCGGTTTCCTGAAATTCTGCCCCACTTGCAAGTCCTCTTGGCAGCCTAACTTCAATATATTTTTGGACGATAGCTGTCATTTATAACTCTGCAAGTTTGTGAATGACAGTGCCCCTGAGCTCCTTTCTTCAACTCGCTTTCTTGTGAGCTGGCCGCAACACTGCAGGATTGCTTCAAGCCCTAGCGTGGTTCCGGCATGGCACGCTGAGCCTTTGGTTAATTCCTCTTCCTGGTGGGAAATGAGAGTTAAATTTGCCCGTCCAGACACCTCCAGCTAGTCTCTCATTGGTTCTCCCTATTCCTGTTCATTTTCCGCAGAAATTGCAAACTGGGCCAAACAGGAGGTTAAAGGCACTGACTCTCAAAGTGGGGAGAGTGTTAGTAAAGCATCTGGAATGTTGCACCCGTGTACCAGGGGACGAAAACTGAGACACATTTGAACACGTTTCCCGATCACACGGTGGATCATACTCTGGGTTCCACATGCATGTTTTAGCTGAAGGAAGAATACCTTAAACTTGGAGAGTTGAGATCCATGTAATGGGTACCATGCAATATGACTTCAAAGGGCCTGCATTTGCTCACCGAACCTCACCAATCCTATCACTGCTGCCTTCATGCCGCTGTACACATGCTTGATTCTCTTTCGGATACATATAAATCCAAAGGTTTAAAGATTCTTACTAGTCAGGTATATTCTTAGGCGTTTAATATGGGGTGTTGAGTCCACTTTGTTGAGCAAGGAGTAGCTCTTGTCTATTACATATTTGGCTTATGGAACGGTATCTGTGCTAATTTCTATCTCTGGTTTTATGCAGCACCCCAACTCACCTTTCCCCTTAAGCAAGCAGAAGTTTGTTTTCTACATTTGAGACCCTGTTCTGTTTGTAATTCAGTTTCTATGTAGCCAAGTTTACATTCCGTGTATTAGTGATATCTTATGATTTTTCTTTTTCTGTGTGACTTATTTCACTTAGAATCATCGTACCTGAATCCACACATTATGCTGCTACGGGCCTGATGACATAGATTTCATTGCTGAGTGATATTGCATTGTACGTAAGTACCACAACTTCTTTATCCATTTTTCGCTTTCTGTGATATTGAACTTGTACCGTAAACGAGGTTCTTGTAAACAGAGCCGTCCCAAATTTTGGGGTGGCTGTGTCTTTTTGATTTTAAATTCCCTAAGCTATAGGACCATAAGTCGAATTGCCCTAGGCTCTGTTGCTTTGTTTTTTGGATATTTCAGGAAACACCATAAACTTCTCCAGAATGGCTGTTGGCAATTTACATCCTGCCCATCAGCATAACAAGGCTCCCAGTTCTCCATGGCCTGTCCTGCCTTTCTGGATTTTACACTTTTTTCAGATGGCCCTTTTGAGCGGCGGGAAGTGAGACTTCATTGTAGTGCAGATTTCCTTTGCAAGCTTGCTTCGTTGGCCAAAAAGGGCGTATGCGTGTTTTCCTGAATATATTCAGGAATAAACGCATACACCCTTTTTGGCCAAGTGCATCATTTTGGACGTTCTGCCTCTTTTCCTATGCTTTAAATGCATTTCCAGTCTACCTCCTGAAATCGGTTTCCTGCAATTCTGCCCCGCTTTCAAGTCCTCTTGGCAGCCTTACTTCAATATATTTTTGGACGATAGCTGTCATTTATAACTCTGCAGGTTTGTGAATTACAGTGCCCCTGAGCTCCTTTCTTCAACTCGCTTTCTTGTGAGCTGGCTGCAACACCGCAGGATTGCTTCAGGCCCTAGTGTGGTTCCGGCATGGCACGCTGAGCCTTTGGTTAATTCCTCTTCCTGGTGGGAAATGAGAGTTAAATTTGCCCGTCCAGACACCTCCAGCTAGTCTCTCATTGGTTCTCCCTATTCCTGTTCATCTTCCGCAGAAATTGCAAACAGGGCCAAACAGGAGGTTAAAGGCACTGACTCTCCAAGTGGGGAGAGTGTTAGTAAAGCGTCTGGCATGTTGCACCCGAGTACCAGGGGACGAAAACTGAGACACATTTGAACACGTTTCCCGATCACACGGTGGATCATACTCTGGGTTCCACATGCATGATTTAGCTGATGGAAGAATCCCTTGAACCTAGAGTTGAGACCCATGGAATGGGTACCATGCAGTATGACTTCAGAGGGTCTGCATTTGCTCACCGAACCTCACCAATCCTATCACTGCTGCGTTTAAGCCACTGTACACACGCTTGATTCTCTTTCGGAGACATATAAATCCATAGGTTTTAAGACTCTTACTAGTCAGGTATATTCTTAGGTGTTTAATATGGGGGGTTGAGTCCACTTCGTTGAGCAAGGGGTAGCTCTTGTCTATTACATATTGGGCTTATGAAATGGTATCTGTGCTAATTTAATCTCTGGTTTTATGCAGCAACCCAACTCACCTTTCCCCTTAAGCAAGCATAAGTTGGTTTTCTACATTTGAGACCCTGTTTTGTTTTGTAATTCAGTTCCTGTGTAGCCAAGTTTACATTCCGTGTATTAGTGATATCTTATGATGTTTCTTTTTCTGTGTGACTTATTTCACTTAGAATCATCGTACCTGAATCCACTCATTATGCTGCTACGGGTCTGATGACATAGATTTCATTGCTGAGTGATATTGCATTGTACATATGTACCACATCTACTTTATCCATTTTTCACTTTCTGTGATATTGAAGTTGTACTGTAAATGATATTCTTGTAAACAGAGCCGTTCCAAAATTTGGGGTGGCTGTGTCTTTTTTATTTTAATTTCCCTAAACTATAGGACGATAAGTGGAAGTGCCCTAGGCTCTGTTGCTTTGTTTTTTAGACGTTTCAGGAAACACCATACACTTCTCCAGAGTGGCTGTTGGCAATTTACATCCCGCCCATCAGCATAACAAGGCTCCCATTTCTCCATGGCCTGTCCTGCCTTTCTGGATTTTACACTTTTTTCAGATGGCCCTTTTGACCGGGGTGAAGTGAGACTTCATTGTAGTGCAGATTTCCTTTGGAAGCTTGCTTGGTTGGCCAGAAAGTGCGTATGCGTTTTTTCCTGAATATATTCAGGAAAAATGCATACGCCCTTTTTGGCCAAGTGCATCATTGTGGACGTTCTGCCTCTTTTCCTATGTTTTACATTCAGTTCCTGTCTACGTCCTGAAATAGGTTTCCTGCAATTCTGCCCCGCTTTCAAGTCCTCTTGGCAGGCTACTTCAATATATTTTTGGAGGATAGCTGTCATTTATAACTCTGCAGGTTTGTGAATTACAGTGCCCCTGAGCTCCTTTCTTCAACTCGCTTTCTTGTCAGCTGGCCGCATAACCGCAGGATTGCTTCAGGCCGTAGTGTGGTTCCAACACGGCATGCTTAGCCTTTAGTTAATTCCTCTTCCTGGTGGGAAATGAGAGTTAAATTTCCCCGTCCAGACACCTCCAGCTAGTCTCTCATTGGTTCTCCCTATTGCTGTTCATCTTCTGCAGAAATTGCAAACTTGGCCAAACAGGAGGTTAAAGGCACTGACTCTCTAAGTGGGGAGAGTGTTAGTAAAGCGTCTGGAATGTTGCACCCAAGTACCAGGGGACGAAAACTGAGACACATTTGAACACGTTTCCCGATCACACGGTGGATCATACTCTGGGTTCCACATGCATGTTTTAGCTGAAGGAAGAATCTCTTAAACCTGGAGAGTTGAGACCCATGGAATGGGAACCATGTAATATGACTTCAGAGGGTCTGCATTTGCTCACCGAACCTCACCAATCCTATCACTGCTGCGTTTATGCCGCTGTACACACGCTTGATTCTCTTTCGGAGACATATAAATCCATAGGTTTTAAGATTCTTACTAGTCAGATATATTCTTAGGCGTTTAATATGGGGTGTTTTGTCCATTTTGTTGAGCAAGGAGTAGCTCTTGTGTATTACATAGTTGGCTTATGCAACGGTATCTGTGCTAATTTCAATCTCTGGTTTTATGCAGCACCCCAACTCACCTTTCCCCTTAAGCAAGCATAAGTTGGTTTTCTACATTTGAGACCCTGTTCTGTTTTGTAATTCAGTTCCTGTGTAGCCAAGTTTACATTCCGTGTTGTAGTGACATCTTATGATGTTTCTTTTTCTCTTTTATTTATTTCACTTAGAATCATCATACCTGAATGCACTCATTATGCTGCTACGGGCCTGATGACATAGATTTCATTGCTGAGTGATACTGCATTGTACGTAAGTACCACAACTTCTTTATCCATTTTTCGCTTTCTGTGATATTGAACTTGTACCATAAACGAGGTTCTTGTAAACAGAGCCGTCCCGAACTTTTGGGTGGCTGTGTCTTTTTGATTTTAATTTCCCTAAGCTATAGGACCATAAGTGGAAGTGCCCTAGGCTCTGTTGCTTTGTATTTTAGATGTTTCAGGAAACACCAAACACTTCTCCAGAGTGGCTGTTGGCAATTACATCCCGCCCATCAGCATAACAAGGCTCCCGGTTCTCCATGGCCTGTCCTGACTTTCTGGATTTTACACTTTTTTCAGATGGCCCTTTTGACCGGGGGTCAGTGAGATTTCATTGTAGTGCAGATTTCCTTTGCAAGCTTGCTTGACTGGCCAAAAAGGGCGTATGCGTTTTTTCCTGAATATATTCAGGAAAAAACGCATACGCCCTTTTTGGCCAAGTGCATCATTGTGGACGTTCTGCCTGTTTTCCTATGCTTTACATGCAATTCCAGTCTACCTCCTGAAATCGGTTTCCTGCAATTCTGCCCCCCTTTCAATTCCTCTTGGTAGCCTTATTTCAATATATTTTTGTTCGATAGCTGTCATTTATAACTCTGCAGCTTTGTGAATGACAGTGCCCCTGAGCTCCTTTCTTCAACTCGCTTTCTTGTGAGCTGGCCGCAACACCGCAGGATTGCTTCAGACCCTAGTGTGGTTGCGGCACGGCAGGCTGAGCTTTTGGTTAATTCCTCTTCCTGGTGGGAAATGAGAGTTAAATTTCCCCGTCCAGACACCTCCAGCTAGTCTCTCATTGGTTCTCCCTATTCCTGTTCATCTTCCCCAGAAATTGCAAACTGGGCCAAATAGGTGGTTAAAGGCACTGACTCTCCAAGTGGGGAGAGTGTTAGTAAAGCGTCTGGAATGTTGCACCCGAGTAGCACAGGACGAAACCTGAGACACGTTTGAACACGTTTCCCAATCACACGGTGGATCATACTCTGGGTTCCACATGCATGTTTTAGCTGAAGGAAGAATCCCTTAAACCTGGAGAGTTGAGACCCATAGAATGGGTAACATGCAATATGACTTCAAAGGGTCTGCATTTGCTCACCGAACCTCACCAATCCTATCACTGCTGCATTTATGCCGCTGTATACACGCTTGATTCTCTTTCGGAGACATAGAAATACATAGGTTTTAAGATTCTTACTAGTCAGGTATATTCTTAGGCGTTTAATATGTGGTGTTGCGTCCACTTCGTTGAGCAAGGAGTAGCTCTTGTATATTACATATTTGGCTTATGAAACGGTATATGTGTGCTAATTTCAATCTCTGGTTTTATGCAGCACCCCAACTCACCTTTCCCCTTAAGCAAGCATAAGTTGGTTTTCTGCATTTCAGAACCTGTTCTGTTTTGTAATTCAGTTCCTGTGTAGCCAAGTTTACATTCCGTGTAGTAGTGATATCTTATGATGTTTCTTTTTCTGTGTGATTTATTTCACTTAGAATCATCATACCTGAATCCACTCATTATGCTGCTACGGGCCTGATGGCATAGATTTCATTGCTGAGTTATATTGCATTGTACGTAAGAACCACAACTTCTTTATCCATTTTTCGCTTTCTGCGATATTGAACTTGTACCGTAAACGAGGTTCTTGTAAACAGAGCCGTCCCAAACATTGGGGTGGCTGTGTCATTTTGATTTTAATTTCCCTAAGCTATAGGACCATAAGTGGAAGTGCCCTAGGCTCTGTTGCTTTGTTTTTTAGATGTTTCAGGAAACACCATACACTTCTCCAGAGTGGCTGTTGGCAATTTACATCCCGCCCATCAGCATAACAAGGCTCCCAGTTCTCCATGGCTTGTCCTGCCTTTCTGGATTTTACACTTTTTTCAGATTGCCCTTTTGACCGGGGGGCAGTGAGACTTCATTGTAGTGGAGATTTCCTTTTCAAGCTTGCTTGGTTGGCCAAAAAGTGCATATGCGTCTTTTCCTGAATATATTCTGGAAAACACGCATACGCCCTTTTTGGCCAGGTGCATCATTGTGGACCTTCTGCCTCTTTTCCTATGCTTTACATGCAATTCCAGTCTACCTCCTGAAATCGGTTTCCTGCAATTCTGCACCACTTTCAAATCCTCTTGGCAGCCTTAGTTCAATATATTTTTGGACGATAGCTGTCATTTATAACTCTGCATGTTTGTGAATTATAGTGCCCCTGAGCTCCTTTCTTCAACTCGCTTTCTTGTGAGCTGGCCGCAACACCACAGGATTGCTTCAGGCCCTAGTGTGGTTCCGGCACGGCACGCTGAGCCTTTGGTTAATTCCTCTTCCTGGTGGGAAATGAGAGTTAAATTTGCCCGTCCAGACACCTCCAGCTAGTCTCTCATTGGTTCTCCCTATTCCTGTTCATTTTCCGCAGAAATTGCAAACTGGGCAACACAGGAGGTTAAAGACACTGACTCTCCAAGTGGGGAGAGTCTTAGTAAAGCGTCTGGAATGTTGAACATGAGTACCAGGGGACGAAACCTGAGATACATTTGAACACGTTTCCCGATGACATGGTAGTTCATACTCTGGGTTCCAGATGCATGTTTTAGCTGAAGGAAGAATCCCTTAAACCTGGAGAGTTGAGACCCATGGAATGGGTACCATGCAATATGACTTCAAAGGGTCTGCATTTGCTCACCGAACCTCACCAGTCCTATCACTGCTGCGTTTATGCCGCTGTACACACGCTTGATTCTCTTTCGGAGACATATAAACCAATAGGTTTTAAGATTCTTACTAGTCAGGTATATTCTTAGGCGATTAATATGGGGTGTTGTGTCCTCTTCGTTGAGCAAGGAGTAGCTCTTGTCTATTACATATTGGCTTATGGAACGGTATCTGTGCTACTTTCAATCTCTTGTTTTATGCAGCACCCCAACTCACCTTTCCCCTTAAGCAAGCATAAGTTGGTTTTCTACATTTGAGATCCTGTGCTGTTTTGTAATTCAGTTCCTGTGTAGCCAAGTTTACATTCCGTGTGTTAGTGATATCTTATGATGTTTCTTTTTCTGTGTGACTTATTTCACTTAGAATCATCGTACCTGAATCCACTCATTATGCTGCTATGGACCTGATGACATAAATTTCATTGCTGAGTGATATTGCATTGTACGTAAGTACCACAACGTCTTTATCCATTTTTCGCTTTCTGTGATATTGAACTTGTACCGTAAATGAGGTTCTTGTAAACAGAGCCGTCCCAAACTTTTGGGTGGCTTTGTCTTTTTGAATTTAATTTCCCTAAGCTATAGGACCATAAGTGGAAGTGCCCTAGGCTCTGTTGCTTTGTTTTTTAGATGTTTCAGGAAACACCATACACTTCTCCAGAGTGGCTGTTGGCAATTTACATCCCGCCCATCAGCATAACAAGGCTCCCAGTTCTCCATGGCCTGTCCTGCCTTTCTGGATTTTACACTTTTTTCAGATGGCCATTTTGACCGGGAGGCAGTGAGACTTCACTGTAGTTCAGATTTCCTTTGCAAGCTTGCTTGGTTGGCCAAAAAGAGCTTATGCGTTTTTTCCTGAATATATTCAGGAAAAAACGCATACGCCCTTTTTGGCCAAGTGCATCATTGTGGACGTTCTACATCTTTTCCTATGCTTTACATTCAATTCCAGTCTACCTCCTGAAATGGGTTTCCTGCAATTCTGCCCCGCTTTCAAGTCCTCTTGGCAGCCTTACTTCAATATATTTTTGGACGATAGCTGTCATTTATAACTCTGCAGGTTTGTGAATGACAGTGCCCTGAGCTCCTTTCTTCAACTCGCTTTCTTGTGAGCTGGCCGCAACACCGCAGGTTTGCTTCAGGCCCTAGTGTGGTTCCGGCATGGCACGCTGAGCCTTTGGTTAATTCCTCTTCCTGGTGGGAAATGAGAGTTCAATTTGCCCGTCCAGACACCTCCAGCTAGTCTCTCATTGGTTCTCCCTATTCCTGTTCATTTTCTGCAGAAATTGCAAACTGGGCCAAAGAGGAGGTTAAAGGCACTGACTCTCCAATTGGGGAGAGTGTTAGTAAAGCGTCTGGAATGTTGCACCCGAGTACCAGGGGACGAAACCTGAGACACATTTGAACACGTTTCCCAATCACATGGTGGATCATACTCTGGGTACCACATGCATGTTTTAGCGGAAGGAAGAATCCCTTACACCTGGAGAGTTCAGACCCTTGGAATGGGTAATATGCAATATGACTTCAAAGGGTCTGCATTTGCTCACCGAACCTCACCAGTCCTATCACTGCTGCGTTTATGCTGCTGTACACACGCTTGATTCTCTTGCGGAGACATATAAATCCAAAGGTTTTAAGATTCTTACTAGTCATGTATATTCTTAGGTGTTTAATATGGGGTGTTGTGTCCTCTTCGTTGAGCAAGGTGTAGCTCTTGTCTATTACATATTTGGCTTATGGAATGGTATCTGTGCTAATTTCAATCTCTGGTTTTATGCAGCACCCCAACTCACCTTTCCCCTTAAGCAAGCATAAGTTGGTTTTCTACATTTGAGACCCTTTTCTGTTTTGTAATTCAGTTCCTGTGTAGCCAAGTTTACATTCCGTGTAGTAGTGATATCTTATGATGTTTCTTTTTCTGTGTGACTTATTTAACTTAGAATCATCATACCTGAATCCACTCATTATGCTGCTATGGACCTGATGACATAAATTTCATTGCTGAGTGATATTGCATTGTACGTAAGTACCACAACTTCTTTATCCATTTTTCGTTTTTTGTGATATTGAACTTGTACCGTAAACGAGGTTCTTGTAAACAGAGCCGTCCCAAACTTTGGGGTGGCTGTGTCTTTTTTATTTTAATTTCCCTAAGCTATAGGACCATAAGTGGAAGTGCCCTAGGCTCTGTTGCTTTGTTTTTTAGATGTTTCAGTAAACACCATACACTTCTCCAGAGTGGCTGTTGGCAATTTACATCCCGCCCATCAGCATAACAAGGCTCCCAGTTCTCCATGCCCTGTCCTGCCTTTCTGGATTTTACACTTTTTTCAGATGGCCCTTTCGACCAGGGAGCAGTGAGACTTCATTGTAGTACAGATTTCCTTTGCAAGCTTGCTTGGTTGGCCAAAAAGGGCGTATGCGTTTTTTCCTGAATATATTCAGGAAAAAACGCATACGCCCTTTTTGGCCAAGTGCATCATTGTCGACGTTCTGCCTCTTTTCCTGTGCTTTACATGCAATTCCAGTCTACCTCCTGAAATCGGTTTCCTGCAATTCTGCCCCGCATTCACGTCCTCTTGGCAGCCTTACTTCAATATATTTTTGGACGATAGCTGTCATTTATAACTCTGCAGGTTTGTGAATGACAGTGCCCCTGAGCTCCTTTCTTCAACTCGCTTTCTTGTGAGCTGGCCGAAACACCGCAGGATTGCTTCAGGCCCTAGTGTGGTTGCGGCATGGCACGCTGAGCCTTTGGTTAATTCCTCTTCCTGGTGGGAAATGAGAGTTAAATTTGCCCGTCCAGACACCTCCAGCTAGTCTCTCATTGGTTCTCCCTATTCCTGTTCATTTTCCGCAGAAATTGCAAACTGGGCCAAACAGGAGGTTAAAGGCACTGACTCTCCAAGTGGGGAGAGTGTTAGTAAAGCGTCTGGAATGTTGCACCCGAGTACCAGGGGACGAAACCTGAGAAACATTTGAACACGTTTCCCGATCACATGGTGAATCATACTCTGGGTTCCACATGCATGTTTTAGCTGAAGGAAGAATCCCTTAAATCTGGAGAGTTGAGACCCATGCATAGGGTACCATGCAATATGACCTCAAAGGGTCTGCATTTGCTCACCGAACCTCACCAATCCTATCACTACTGCTGTTATGCCACTGTACACACGCTTAATTCTCTTTTGGAGACATATAAATCCATAGGTTTTAAGATTCTTACTAGTCAGGTATATTCTTAGGCATTTAATATGGGGTGTTGTGTCCTCTTCATTGAGCAAGGAGTAGCTCTTGTCTATTACATATTTGGCTTATGGAACGGTATCTGTGCTAATTTCAATCTCTGGTTTTATGCAGCACCCCAACTCACCTTTCCCCTTAAGCAAGCATAAGTTGGTTTTCTACATTTGAGACCCTGTTCTGTTTGTAATTCAGTTCTTGTGTAGCCAAGTTTACATTCCGTGTAGTAGTGATATCTTATGATGTTTCTTTTTCTGTGTGACTTATTTCACTTAGAATCATCGTACCTGAATCCACTCATTATGCTGCTACGGGCCTGATGACATAGATTTCATTGCTGAGTGATATTGCATTGTACGTAAGTACCACAACGTCTTCATCCATTTTTCGCCCTCTGTGATATTGAACTTGTACCCTAAACGAGGTTCTTGTAAACAGAGCCGTCCCAAACTTTGGGGTGGCTGTGTCTTTTTTATTTTAATTTCCCTAAGCTATAGGACCATAAGTGGAAGTGCCCTAGGCTCTGTTGCTTTGTTTTTTGGATGTTTCAGGAAACACCCTACACTTCTCCAGAGTGGCTGTTGGCAATTTACATCCCGCCCATCAGCATAACAAGGCTCCCAGTTTTCCATGGCCTGTCCTGCCTTTCTGAATTTTACACTTTTTTCAGATGGCCTTTTTGAGCGGGTGGCAGTGAGACTACATTGTAGTGCAGATTTAATTTGTAAGCTTGCTTGGTTGTCCAAGAAGGACGTATGCGTTTTTTCCTGAATATATTCAGGAAAAAACGCATACACCCTTTTTGGCCAAGTGCACCATTGTGGATGTTCTGCCTCTTTTCCTATGCTTTACATGCAATTCCAGTCTACCTCCTGAAATCGGTTTCCTGCAATTCTGCCCCGCTTTCAAGTCCTCTTGGCAGCCTTACATCAATATATTTTTGTAGGATAGCTTCATTTATAACTCTGCATGTTTGTGAATTACAGTGCCCCTGAGCTCCTTTCTTCAACTCGCTTTCTTGTGAGCTGGCCGCAACACCACAGGATTGCTTCAGGCCCTAGTTTGGTTCCGGCACGGCATGATGAGCCTTTGGTTAATTCCTCTTCCTGGTGGGAAATGAGAGTTAAATTTGCCCATCCGGACACCTCCAGCTAGTGTCTCATTGGTTCTCCCTATTCCTGTTCATTTTCTGCAGAAATTGCAAACTGGGCCAAACAGGAGGTTAAAGGCACTGACTCTCCAAGTGGGGAGAGTGTTGGTAAAGCATCTGGAATGTTGCGCCCGAGTACCAGGGGACGAAAACTGAGAAACATTTGAACACGTTTCCTAATCACATGGTGGATCATACTCTGGGTTCCACATGCATGATTTAGCTGAAGGAAGAGTCCCTTAAACGTGGAGAGTTGAGACCCTTGGAATGGGTAACATGCAATATGACTTCAAAGGGTCTGCATTTGCTCACCGAACCTCAGAAGTCCTATCACTGCTGCGTTTATGCTGCTGTACACACGCTTGATTCTCTTTCGGAGACATATAAATCCAAAGGTTTTAAGATTCTTACTAGTCAGGTATATTCTTAGGCGTTTAATATGGGGTGTTGAGTCCACTTCGTTGAGCAAGGAGTAGCTCTTGTCTGTTGCATATTTGGCTTATGGAACGGTATCTGTGCTAATTTCAATCTCTGGTTTTATGCAGCACCCCAACTCACCTTTCCCCTTAAGCAAGCATAAGTTGGTTTTCTACATTTGAGATCCTGTTCTGTTTTGTAATTCAGTTCCTGTGTAGCCAAGTTTACATTCCGTGTAGTAGTGATATCTTATGATGTTTCTTTTTCTGTGTGACTTATTTCACTTAGAATCATCGTACCTGAATCCACTCATTATGCTGCTACGGGCCTGATGACATAGATTTCATTGCTCAGTGATATTGCATTGTACGTAAGTACCACATCTTCTTTATCCATTTTTCGCTTTCTGTGATATTGAACTTGTACCGTAAACGAGGTTCTTGTAAACAGAGCCGTCCCAAACTTTGGGGTGGCTGTGTCTTTTTGATTTTAATTTCCGTAAACTATAGGACCATAAGTGGAAGTGCCCTAGGCACTGTTGCTTTGTTTTTTAGATGTTTCAGGAAACACCATACACTTCTCCAGAGTGGCTGTTGGCAATTTACATCCCGTCCATCAGCATAACAAGGCTCCCAGTTCTCCATGGCCTGTCGTGCCTCTCTGGATTTTACACTTTTTTCAGATTGCCATTTTGACCGTGGAGGAGTGAGACTTCATTGTAGTTCAGATTTCCTTTGCAAGCTTGATTGGTTGGCCAAAAAGTACGTATGCGTTTTTTCCTGAATATATTCAGGTAAAAACGCATACGCCCTTTTTGGCCAAGTGCATCATTGTGGACGTTCTGCCTCTTTTCCTATGCTTTACATGCAATTCCAGTCTACCTCCTGAAATCGGTTTCCTGCAATTCTGCCCCACATTGAATTTCTCTTGGCAGCCTTACTTAGATATATTTTTGGAGGATAGCTGTCATATATAACTCTGCAGGTTTGTGAATTACAGTGTCCCTGAGCTCCTTTCTTCAACTCGCTTTCTTGTTAGCTGGCCACAAAGCCGCAGGATTGCTTCAGGCCTTAGTGTGGTTCTGGCATGGCACGCTTAGCCTTTGGTTAATTCCTCTTCCTGGTGGGAAATGAGAGTTAAATTTGCCCGTCCAGACACCTCCAGCTAGCCTCTCATTGGTTCTCCCTATTCCTGTTCATCTTCCGCAGAAATTGCAAACTGGGCCAACAGGAGTTTAAAGGCCCTGACTCTCCAAGTGGGGAGAGTGTTAGTAAAGCATCTGGAATGTTGCACCCGAGTACCAGGGGACGAAAACTGAGACACATTTGAACACATTTCCCGATCACATGGTGGATCATACTCTGGGTTCCACATGCATGTTGTAGCTAAAGGAAGAATCCCTTAAACCTGGAGAGTTGAGACCCATGGATAGGGCACCATGCAATATGACCTCAAAGGGTCTGCATTTGCTCACCGAACCTCACCAATCCTATCACTACTGCGCTTATGCCGCTGTACACACGCTTGATTCTCTTTCGGAGACATATAAATCCATAGGTTTTAAGATTCTTACTAGTCAGGTATATTCTTAGGCGTTTAATATGGGGTGTTGAGTCCACTTCGTTGAGCAAGGATTAGCTCTTGTCTATTACATATTTGGCTTATGGAACAGTATCTGTGCTAATTTCAATCTCTGGTTTTATGCAGCACCCCAACTCACCTTTCCCCTTAAGCAAGCATAATTTGGTTTTCTACATTTGAGACCCTGTTCTGTTTTGTAATTCAGTTCCTGTGTAGCCAAGTTTACATTCCGTGTAGTAGTGATATCTTATGATGTTTCCTTTTCTGTGTGACTTATTTCACTTAGAATCATCGTACCTGAATCCACTCATTATGGTTCTACGGGCCTGATGACATAGATTTCATTGCTGAGTGATATTGCATTGTACGTAAGTACCACAACTTCTTTATCCATTTTTCGCTTTCTGTGATATTGAACTTGTACCGTAAACGAGGTTCTTGTAAACAGAGCCATCCCAAACTTTGGGGTGGCTGTGTCTTTTTGATTTTAATTTCCCTAAGCTATAGGACCATAAGTGAAAGTGCCCTAGGCTCTGTTGCTTTGTTTTTTAGATTTTTCAGGAAACACCATAAACTTCTCCAGAGTGGCTGTTGGCAATTTACATCCTTCCCTTCAGCATAACAAGGCTCCCAGTTCTCCATGGCCTGTCCTGCCTTTCTGGATTTTACACTTTTTTCAGATGGCCCTTTTTTTTTTTTTATTTTTTTTATTTTTTTTATTTTTTTTACTTTTTTATTTTTTATTTTTTTAAACATCTTTATTGGAGCATAATTGCTTTACAATGGTATGTTAGTTTCAGCTTCACAACAAAATGAATCAGTTATATATATACATATGTTCCCATATCTCTTCCTGCTTGCATCATCCTCCCTCCCACCCTCCCTATCCCACCCCTCCAGGAGGTCACAAAGCACCGAGCTGATCTCCCTGTGCTATGCGGCTGCTTCCCACTAGCTATCTACCTTACGTTTGGTAGTGTATACATGTCCATGCCTCTTTATTGCTTTGTCACCGTTTACCCTTCCCCCTCCCCATAGCCTCAAGTCCATTCTCTAGTAAGTCTGTGTCTTTATTCCTGTTTCACCCCTAGGTTTTTCATGACATTTTTTTTTCCTTAAATTCCATATATATGTGTTAGCATACAGTATTTGTCTCTCTCTTTCTGACTTACTTCACTCTGTATGACAGACTCTAGGTCTATCCACCTCATTACAAATAGCTCAATTTCATCTCTTTTTATGGCTGAGTAATATTCCATTGTATATATGTGCCACATCTTCTTTATCCATTCATCCGATGATGGACACTTAGGTTGTTTCCATCTCTGGGCTATTGTAAATAGAGCTGCAATGAACATTTTGGTACATGACTCTTTTTGAATTATGGTTTTCTCAGGGTATATGCCCAGTAGTGGGATTGCTGGGTCATATGGTAGTTCTATTTGTAGCTTTTTAAGGAACCTCCATACTGTTCTCCACAGTGGCTGTATCAATTTACATTCCCACCAACAGTGTAAGAGGGTTCCCTTTTCTCCACACCCTCTCCAGCATTTATTGTTTCTAGATTTTTTGATGATGGCCATTCTGACTGGTGTGAGATGATATCTCATTGTAGTTTTGATTTGCATTTCTCTAATGATTAGTGATGTTGAGCATTCTTTCATGTGTTTGTTGGCACTCTGTATATCTTCTTTGGAGAAATGTCTATTTAGGTCTTCTGCCCATTTTTGGATTGGGTTGTTTGTTCTTTCGTTATTAAGCTGCATGAGCTGCTTATAAATTTTGGAGATTAATCCTTTGTCAGTTGCTTCATTTGCAAATATTTTCTCCCATTCTGAGGGTTGTCTTTTGGTCTTCTTTATGGTTTCCTTTGCTGCGCAAAAGCTTTTAAGTTTCATTAGGTCCCATTTGTTTACTTTTGTTTTTATTTCCATTTCTCTAGGAGGTGGGTCAAAAAGGATCTTGCTGTGATTTATGTCATAGAGTATTCTGCCTATGTTTTCCTCTAAGAGTTTGATAGTTTCTGGCCTTACATTTAGGTCTTTAATCCATTTTGAGCTTATTTTTGTGTATGGTGTTAGGGAGTGATCTAATCTCATACTTTTACATGTAGCTGTCCAGTTTTCCCAGCACCACTTATTGAATAGGCTGTCCTTTCTCCACTGTACATTTCTGCCTCCTTTGTCAAAGATAAGGTGACCATATGTGCGTGGGTTTATCTCTGGGCTTTCTATCCTGTTCCATTGATCTATATTTCTGTTTTTGTGCCAGTACCATACTGTCTTGATTACTGTAGCTTTGTAGTATAGTCTGAAGTCAGGAAGCCTGATTCCTCCAGCTCCATTTTTCGTTCTCAAGATTGCTTTGGCTATTCGGGGTCTTTTGTGTTTCCATACAAATTGTGAGATTTTTTGTTCTAGTTCTGTGAAAAATGCCAGTGGTAGTTTCATAGGGATTGCATTGAATCTGTAGATTGCTTTGGGTAGTAGAGTCATTTTCACAATGTTGATTCTTCCAATCCAAGAACATGGTGTATCTCTCCATCTATTTGTATCATTTTTAATTTCTTTCATCAGTGTCTTATAATTTTCTGCATACAGGTCTTTTGTCTCCTTAGGTAGGTTTATTCCTAGGTATTTTATTCTTTTTGTTGCAATGGTAAATGGGAGTGTTTTCTTGATTTCACTTTCAGATTTTTCATCCTTAGTGTATAGGAATGCCAGAGATTTCTGTGCATTAATTTTGTATCCTGCTACTTTACCAAATTCATTGATTAGCTCTAGTAGTTTTCTGGTAGCATCTTTAGGATTCTGTATGTATAGTATCATGTCATCTGCAAACAGTGACAGCTTTACTTCTTCTTTTCCGATTTGGATTCCTTTTATTTCCTTTTCTTCTCTGATTGCTGTGGCTAAAACTTCCAAAACTATGTTGAATAAGAGTGGTGAGAGTGGGCAACCTTGTCTTGTTCCTGATCTTAGTGGAAATGCTTTCAGTTTTTCACCATTGAGGACGATGTTGGCTGTGGATTTGTCATATATGGCCTTTATTATGTTGAGGAAAGTTCCCTCTATGCCTACTTTCTGCAAGGTTTTTATCATAAATGGGTGTTGAATTTTGTCAAAAGCTTTCTCTGCATCTATTGAGATGATCATATGGTTTTTCTCCTTCAATTTGTTATCACGTTGATTGATTTGCGTATATTGAAGAATCCTTGCATTCCTGGAATAAACCCCACTTGATCATGGTGTATGATCCGTTTAATGTGCTGTTGGATTCTGTTTGCTAGTATTTTGTTGAGGATCTTTGCATCTATGTTCATCAGTGATATTGGCCTGTAGTTTTCTTTCTTTGTGACATCCTTGTCTGGTTTTGGTATCAGGGTGATGGTGGCCTCGTAGAATGAGTTGGGGAGTGTTCCTCCCTCTGCTATATTTTGGAAGAGTCTGAGAAGGATAGGTGATAGCTCTTCTCTAAATGTGTGATAGAATTCGCCTGTGAAGCCATCTGGTCCTGGGCTTTTGCTTGTTGGAAGATTTTTAATCACAGTTTCAATTTCAGTGCTTGTGATTGGTCTGTTCATATTTTCTATTTCTTCCTGATTCAGTCTTGGCAGGTTGTGCCTTTCTAAGAATTTGTCCATTTCTTCCAGGTTGTCCATTTTATTGGCATAGAGTTGCTTGTAGTAATCTCTCATGATCTTTTGTATTTCTGCAGTGTCAGTTGTTACTTCTCCTTTTTCATTTCTAATTCTATTGATTTGAGTCTTCTCCCTTTTTTTCTTGATGAGTCTGGCTAATGGTTTATCAATTTTGTTTATCCTTTCAAAGAACCAGCTTTTAGTTTTATTGATCTTTGCTATCGTTTCCTTCATTTCTTTTTCATTTATTTCTGATCTGATTTTTATGATTTCTTTCCTCCTGCTAACTTTGGGGTTTTTTTGTTCTTCTTTCTCTAATTGCTTTAGGTGCAAGGTGAGGTTGTTTATTCGAGATGTTTCCTGTTTCTTAAGGTAAGATTGTATTGCTATAAACTTCCCTCTTAGAACTGCTTTTGCTGCATCCCATAGATTTTGAGTCGTCGTGTCTCCATTGTCATTTGTTTCTAGGTATTTTTTGATTTCCCCTTTGATTTCTTCAGTGATCACTTCGTTATTAAGTAGTGTATTGTTTAGCCTCCATGTGTTTGTATTTTTTACAGATCTTCTCCTGTGATTGATATCGAGTCTCATAGCGTTGTGGTCGGAAAAGATACTTGATACAATTTCAATTTTCTTAAATTTACCAAGGCTTGATTTGTGACCCAAGATATGATCTATCCTGGAGAATGTTCCATGAGCACTTGAGAAAAATGTGTATTCTGTTGTTTTTGGATGGAATGTCCTATAAATATCAATTAACTCCATCTCATTTAATGTATCATTTAAAGCTTGTGTTTCCTTATTTATTTTCATTTTGGATGATCTGTCCATTGGTGAAAGTGGGGTGTTAAAGTCCCCTACTATGAATGTGTTACTGTCGATTTCCCCTTTTATGGTTGTCAGTATTTGCCTTATGTATTGAGGTGCACCTATGTTGGGTGCATAAATATTTACAATTGTTATATCTTCCTCTTGGATCGATCCCTTGATCATTATGTAGTGTCCTTCTTTGTCTCTTCTAATAGTCTTTGTTTTAAAGTCTATTTTGTCTGATATGAGAATTGCTACTCCAGCTTTCTTTTGGTTTCCATTTGCATGAAATACCTTTTTCCATCCCCTTACTTTCAGTCTGTATGTGTCTCTAGGTCTGAAGTGGGTCTCTTGTAGACAGCAAATATATGGGTCTTGTTTTTGTATCCATTCAGCCAATCTGTGTCTTTTGGTGGGAGCATTTAGTCCATTTACATTTAAGGTAATTATCGATATGTGTGTTCCCATTCCCATTTTCTTAATTGTTTTGGGTTTGTTATTGTAGGTCTTTTCTTTCTTTTGTGTTTCTTGCCTAGAGAAGTTCCTTTAGCAGTTGTTGTAGAGCTGGTTTGGTGGTGCTGAACTCTCTCAGCTTTTGCTTGTCTGTAAAGGTTTTAATTTCTCCATCAAATCTGAATGAGATCCTTGCTGGGTAGAGTAATCTTGGTTGCAGGTTTTTCTCCTTCAACACTTTCAATATGTCCTGCCACTCCCTTCTGGCTTGCAGAGTTTCTGCTGAAAGATCAGCTGTTAACCTTATGGGGATTCCTTTGTGTGTTATTTGTTGTTTTTCCCTTGCTGCTTTTAATATGTTTTCTTTGTATTTAATTTTTGACAGTTTGATTAATATGTGTCTTGGCGTATTTCTCCTTGGATTTATCCTGTAAGGGACTCTCTGTGCTTCCTGGACTTGATTAACTATTTCCTTTCCCATATTAGGGAAGTTTTCAACTATAATCTCTTCAAATATTTTCTCAGTCCCTTTCTTTTTCTCTTCTTCTTCTGGAACCCCTATAATTCGAATGTTGGTACGTTTAATGTTGTCCCAGAGGTCTCTGAGACTGTCCTCAGTTCTTTTCATTCTTTTTTCTTTATTCTGCTCTGCAGTAGTTATTTCCACTATTTTATCTTCCAGGTCACTTATCCGTTCTTCTGCCTCAGTTATTCTGCTATTGATCCCATCTAGAGTACTTTTAATTTCATTTATTGTGTTGTTCATCGTTGCTTGTTTCATCTTTAGTTCTTCTAGGTCCTTGTTAACTGATTCTTGCATTTTGTCCATTCTATTGTCCATTCTATCTCCAAGATTTCGGATCAACCTTACTATCATTATTCTGAATTCTTTTTCAGGTAGACTGCCTATTTCCTCTTCATTTGTTAGGTCTGATGAGTTTTTATCTTGCTCCTTCATCTGCGGTGTGTTTTTCTGTCTTTTCATTTTGCTTATCTTACTGTGTTTGGGGTCTCCTTTTTTGCAGTCTGAAGGTTCGTAGTTCCTGTTGTTTTTTGTGTCTGTCCCCAGTGGCTAAGGTTGGTTCAGTGGGTTGTGTCGGCTTCCTGGTGGAGGGTACTAGTGCCTGTGTTCTGGTGGATGAGGCTGGATCTTGTCTTTCTGGTGGGCAGGTCCACGTCTGGTGGTGTGTTTTGGGGTGTCTGTAGACTTATTATGATTTTGGGCCGCCTCTCTGCTAATGGGTGGGATTGTGTTCCTGTCTTGCTAGTTGTTTGGCATAGGATGTCCAGCACTGTAGCTTGCTGGTCGTTGAGTGAAGCTGGGTGCTGGCGTTGAGATGGAGATCTCTCGGAGATTTTTGCTGTTTGATATTATGTGCAGCTGGGAGGTCTCTTGTGGATCAGTGTCCTGAAGTTGGCTCTCCCACCTCAGAGGCACAGCACTGACTCCTGGCTGCAGCACCAAGCGCCTTTCATCCACAGGGCTCCTTAATTTGGGATGATTCGTTGTCTATTCAGGTATTCCACAGATGCAGGGTATATCAAGTTGATTGTGGAGCTTTAATCCACTGCTTCTGAGGCTGCTGGGAGAGATTTCCCTTTCTCTTCTTTGTTCTCACAGTTCCCAGGGGCTCAGCTTTGGATTTAGCCCCGCCTGTGCGTGTAGGTCGCCGGAGGGCGTCTGTTCTTTGCTCAGACAGGACGGGGTTAAAGGAGCCGCTGATTCGGAGGCTCTGGCTCACTCAGGCCCGGGGGTAGGGAGGGGCACGGAGTGTGGGGCGGGCCTGCGGCGGCAGAGGCCGGCGAGACGTTGCAGCCTGAGGCGCGCCTGTGCGTTCTCCCGGGGGAGTTGTCCCTGGATCCCGGGACCCTGGCAGTGGCGGGCTGAACAGGCTCCCTGGAAGGGCGTGTGGCTAGTGACCTGTGTTCGCACACAGGCCTCCCGGTGGCGGCAGCAGCGGCCCTAGCGTCTCATGTCTGTCTCTGGGCTCCGCACTTTTAGCCGCGGCTCGCGCCCGTCCCTGGAGCTCTCTCAAGCAGCGTTCTTAATCCCCTCTCCTCGTGCACCAGGAAACAAAGAGGGACGTAAAAGTCTCTTGCCTCTTCGGCAGTTCCAGACTTCTCCCCGGACTCTCTCCCGGCCAGCCGCGGTGCACTAACGCCCTGCAGGCTGTGTTCACGCCGCCAACCTCAGTCCTCTCCCGGCGCTCCGACAAAAGCCGGAGCCTCAGCTCCCAGTCCCGCCCGCCCCGGCGGGCGAGCAGACAAGCCTCTCGGCTGGCGAGTTCCGGTCGGCCCGATCCTCTGCGCTGGAATCTGTCCGCTTTGCCCTCTGCACCCCTGTTGCTGTGCTCTCCTCCGCGGCTCCCAAGCTCCCCCACTCCGCCTCCCGAAGTCTCCACCCGCGAAGGGGCTTCCTAGTGTGTGGACACTTTTCCTCCTTCACAGCTCTCTCCCGCTGGTGCAGGACCCGTCCCAGTCCTTTTGTCTCTGTTTAGTTTTTTCTTTTGCCCTACCCAGGTACGTGGGGGGTTTCTTGCCTTTTGGGAGGTCTGAGTTCTTCTGCCAGCGTTCAGTAGATGCTCTGTAGGAGTTGTTCCATGCGTAGATGTATTTCTGGTGTATCTGTGGGGAGGAACATGATCTCCGCGTCTTACTCTTCCGCCATCTTCCCGGAAGTCTCCCAGATGGCCCTTTTGACCGGGGGGCAGTGAGACTTCATTGTAGTGCAGATTTCCTTTGCAAGCTTGCTTGGTTGGCCAAAAAGGGCATATGCGTTTTTTCCTGAATATATTCAGGAAAAAACACATACGCACTTTTTGGCCAAGTGCATCATTGTGGACGTTCTGCCTCTTTTCCTATGCTTTACATGCAATTCCTGTCTACCTCCTGAAATCGGTTTCCTGCAATTCTGCCCCACTTTCAAGTCCTCTTGGCAGCCTTACTTCAATATATTTTTGGAGGATAGCTGTCATTTATAACTCTGCATGTTTGTGAATTACAGTGCCCCTGAGCTCCTTTCTTCAACTCGCTTTCTTGTGAGCTGGCCGCAACACCACAGGATTGCTTCAGGCCCTAGTGTGGTTCCGGTACGGCACGATGAGCCTTTGGTTAATTCCTCTTCCTGGTGGGAAATGAGAGTTAAATTTGCCCGTCCAGACACCTCCAGCTAGTCTCTCATTGGTTCTCACTATTCCTGTTCATTTTCCGCAGAAATTGCAAACTGGGCCAAACAGGAGGTTAAAGGCACTGACTCTCCAAGTGGGGAGAGTGTTAGTAAAGCGTCTGGAATGTTGCACCCGAGTACCAGGGGACGAAACCTGAGAAACATTTGAACACATTTCCCGATCACATGGTGAATCATACTCTGGGTTCCACATGCATGTTTTAGCTGAAGGAAGAATCCCTTAAATCTGGAGAGTTGAGACCCATGGATAGGGTACCATGCAATATGACCTCAAAGGGTCTGCATTTGCTCACCGAACCTCACCAATCCTATCACTACTGCGCTTATGCCGCTGCACACACGCTTGATTCTCTTTCGGAGACATATAAATCCATAGGTTTTAAGATTCTTACTAGTCAGGTATATTCTTAGGAGTTTAATATGGGGTGTTGTGTCCTCTTCGTTGAGCAAGGAGTAGCTCTTGTCTATTACAGATTTGGCTTATGGAACGGTATCTGTGCTAATTTCAATCTCTGGTTTTATGCAGCACCCCAACTCACCTTTCCCCTTAAGCAAGCATAAGTTGGTTTTCTACATTTGAGACCCTGTTCTGTTTGTAATTCAGTTCTTGTGTAGCCAAGTTTACATTCCGTGTAGTAGTGATATCTTATGATGTTTCTTTTTCTGTGTGACTTATTTCACTTAGAATCATCGTACCTGAATCCACTCATTATGCTGCTACGGGCCTGATGACATAGATTTCATTGCTGAGTGATATTGCATTGTACGTAAGTACCACAACGTCTTCATCCATTTTTCGCCCTCTGTGATATTGAACTTGTACCCTAAACGAGGTTCTTGTAAACAGAGCCGTCCCAAACTTTGGGGTGGCTGTGTCTTTTTTATTTTAATTTCCCTAAGCTATAGGACCATAAGTGGAAGTGCCCTAGGCTCTGTTGCTTTGTTTTTTGGATGTTTCAGGAAACACCCTACACTTCTCCAGAGTGGCTGTTGGCAATTTACATCCCGCCCATCAGCATAACAAGGCTCCCAGTTTTCCATGGCCTGTCCTGCCTTTCTGAATTTTACACTTTTTTCAGATGGCCCTTTTGAGCGGGTGGCAGTGAGACTACATTGTAGTGCAGATTTAATTTGTAAGCTTGCTTGGTTGTCCAAGAAGGACGTATGCGTTTTTTCCTGAATATATTCAGGAAAAAACGCATACACCCTTTTTGGCCAAGTGCACCATTGTGGATGTTCTGCCTCTTTTCCTATGCTTTACATGCAATTCCAGTCTACCTCCTGAAATCGGTTTCCTGCAATTCTGCCCCGCTTTCAAGTCCTCTTGGCAGCCTTACATCAATATATTTTTGTAGGATAGCTGTCATTTATAACTCTGCATGTTTGTGAATTACAGTGCCCCTGAGCTCCTTTCTTCAACTCGCTTTCTTGTGAGCTGGCCGCAACACCACAGGATTGCTTCAGGCCCTAGTGTGGTTCTGGCACGGCACGATGAGCCTTTGGTTAATTCCTCTTCCTGGTGGGAAATGAGAGTTAAATTTGCCCATCCAGACACCTCCAGCTAGTGTCTCATTGGTTCTCCCTATTCCTGTTCATTTTCTGCAGAAATTGCAAACTGGGCCAAACAGGAGGTTAAAGGCACTGACTCTCCTAGTGGGGAGAGTGTTAGTAAAGCATCTGGAATGTTGCGCCCGAGTACCAGGGGACGAAAACTGAGAAACATTTGAACACGTTTCCCAATCACATGGTGGATCATACTCTGGGTTCCACATGCATGATTTAGCTGAAGGAAGAGTCCCTTAAACGTGGAGAGTTGAGACCCTTGGAATGGGTAATATGCAATATGACTTCAAAGGGTCTGCATTTGCTCACCGAACCTCAGAAGTCCTATCACTGCTGCGTTTATGCTGCTGTACACACGCTTGATTCTCTTTCGGAGACATATAAATCCAAAGGTTTTAAGATTCTTACTAGTCAGGTATATTCTTAGGCGTTTAATATGGGGTGTTGAGTCCACTTCGTTGAGCAAGGAGTAGCTCTTGTCTGTTGCATATTTGGCTTATGGAACGGTATCTTTGCTAATTTCAATCTCTGGTTTTATGCAGCACCCCAACTCACCTTTCCCCTTAAGCAAGCATAAGTTGGTTTTCTACATTTGAGATCCTGTTCTGTTTTGTAATTCAGTTCCTGTGTAGCCAAGTTTACATTCCGTGTAGTAGTGATATCTTATGATGTTTCTTTTTCTGTGTGACTTATTTCACTTAGAATCATCGTACCTGAATCCACTCATTATGCTGCTACAGGCCTGATGACATAGATTTCATTGCTGAGTGATATTGCATTGTACGTAAGTACCACATCTTCTTTATCCATTTTTCGCTTTCTGTGATATTGAACTTGTACCGTAAACGAGGTTCTTGTAAACAGAGCCGTCCCAAACTTTGGGGTGGCTGTGTCTTTTTGATTTTAATTTCCGTAAACTATAGGACCATAAGTGGAAGTGCCCTAGGCACTGTTGCTTTGTTTTTTAGATGTTTCAGGAAACACCATACACTTCTCCAGAGTGGCTGTTGGCAATTTACATCCCGCCCATCAGCATAACAAGGCTCCCAGTTCTCCATGGCCTGTCGTGCCTCTCTGGATTTTACACTTTTTTCAGATTGCCATTTTGACCGTGGGGCAGTGAGACTTCATTGTAGTTCAGATTTCCTTTGCAAGCTTGATTGGTTGGCCAAAAAGTACGTATGCGTTTTTTCCTGAATATATTCAGGTAAAAACGCATACGCCCTTTTTGGCCAAGTGCATCATTGTGGACGTTCTGCCTCTTTTCC
The DNA here is from genome assembly GCF_937001465.1 of Orcinus orca. Taxonomy (NCBI): domain Eukaryota; kingdom Metazoa; phylum Chordata; class Mammalia; order Artiodactyla; family Delphinidae; genus Orcinus; species Orcinus orca. The sequence goes on along the minus strand of NC_064562.1, from coordinate 60,905,674 downwards.
TATGCTTTACATGCAATTCCAGTCTACCTCCTGAAATCGGTTTCCTGCAATTCTGCCCCACATTGAATTTCTCTTGGCCGCCTTACTTCAATATAGTTTTGGAGGATAGCTGTCATATATAACTCTGCAGGTTTGTGAATTACAGTGCCCCTGAGCTCCTTTCTTCAACTCGCTTTCTTGTTAGCTGGCCACAAAGCCGCAGGATTGCTTCAGGCCTTAGTGTGGTTCTGGCACGGCACGCTTAGCCTTTGGTTAATTCCTCTTCCTGGTGGGAAATGAGAGTTAAATTTGCCCGTCCAGACACCTCCAGCTAGCCTCTCATTGGTTCTCCCTATTCCTGTTCATCTTCCACAGAAATTGCAAACTGGGCCAACAGGAGTTTAAAGGCCCTGACTCTCCAAGTGGGGAGAGTGTTAGTAAAGCATCTGGAATGTTGCACCCGAGTACCAGGGGACGAAAACTGAGACACATTTGAACACATTTCCCGATCACATGGTGGATCATACTCTGGGTTCCACATGCATGTTGTAGCTGAAGGAAGAATCCCTTAAACATGGAGAGTTGAGACCCATGGATAGGGTACCATGCAATATGACCTCAAAGGGTCTGCATTTGCTCACCGAACCTCACCAATCCTATCACTACTGCGCTTATGCCGCTGTACACACGCTTGATTCTCTTTCGGAGACATATAAATCCATAGGTTTTAAGATTCTTACTAGTCAGGTATATTCTTAGGCGTTTAATATGGGGTGTTGAGTCCACTTCGTTGAGCAAGGATTAGCTCTTGTCTATTACATATTTGGCTTATGGAACAGTATCTGTGCTAATTTCAATCTCTGGTTTTATGCAGCACCCCAACTCACCTTTCCCCTTAAGCAAGCATAATTTGGTTTTCTACATTTGAGACCCTGTTCTGTTTTGTAATTCAGTTCCTGTGTAGCCAAGTTTACATTCCGTGTAGTAGTGATATCTTATGATGTTTCCTTTTCTGTGTGACTTATTTCACTTAGAATCATCGTACCTGAATCCACTCATTATGGTTCTACGGGCCTGATGACATAGATTTCATTGCTGAGTGATATTGCATTGTACGTAAGTACCACAACTTCTTTATCCATTTTTCGCTTTCTGTGATATTGAACTTGTACCGTAAACGAGGTTCTTGTAAACAGAGCCATCCCAAACTTTGGGGTGGCTGTGTCTTTTTGATTTTAATTTCCCTAAGCTATAGGACCATAAGTGAAAGTGCCCTAGGCTCTGTTGCTTTGTTTTTTAGATTTTTCAGGAAACACCATAAACTTCTCCAGAGTGGCTGTTGGCAATTTACATCCTTCCCTTCAGCATAACAAGGCTCCCAGTTCTCCATGGCCTGTCCTGCCTTTCTGGATTTTACACTTTTTTCAGATGGCCTTTTTTTTTTTTTTTTTTTTTTTTATTTTTTTTATTTTTTTTACTTTTTTATTTTTTATTTTTTTAAACATCTTTATTGGAGCATAATTGCTTTACAATGGTATGTTAGTTTCAGCTTCACAACAAAATGAATCAGTTATATATATACATATGTTCCCATATCTCTTCCTGCTTGCATCACCCTCCCTCCCACCCTCCCTATCCCACCCCTCCAGGCGGTCACAAAGCACCGAGCTGATCTCCCTGTGCTATGCGGCTGCTTCCCACTAGCTATCTACCTTACGTTTGGTAGTGTATACATGTCCATGCCTCTTTATTGCTTTGTCACCGTTTACCCTTCCCCCTCCCCATAGCCTCAAGTCCATTCTCTAGTAAGTCTGTGTCTTTATTCCTGTTTCACCCCTAGGTTTTTCATGACATTTTTTTTTTCTTAAATTCCATATATATGTGTTAGCATACAGTATTTGTCTCTCTCTTTCTGACTTACTTCACTCTGTATGACAGACTCTAGGTCTATCCACCTCATTACAAATAGCTCATTTCATCTCTTTTTATGGCTGAGTAATATTCCATTGTATATATGTGCCACATCTTCTTTATCCATTCATCCGATGATGGACACTTAGGTTGTTTCCATCTCTGGGCTATTGTAAATAGAGCTGCAATGAACATTTTGGTACATGACTCTTTTTGAATTATGGTTTTCTCAGGGTATATGCCCAGTAGTGGGATTGCTGGGTCATATGGTAGTTCTATTTGTAGCTTTTTAAGGAACCTCCATACTGTTCTCCACAGTGGCTGTATCAATTTACATTCCCACCAACAGTGTAAGAGGGTTCCCTTTTCTCCACACCCTCTCCAGCATTTATTGTTTCTAGATTTTTTGATGATGGCCATTCTGACTGGTGTGAGATGATATCTCATTGTAGTTTTGATTTGCATTTCTCTAATGATTAGTGATGTTGAGCATTCTTTCATGTGTTTGTTGGCACTCTGTATATCTTCTTTGGAGAAATGTCTATTTAGGTCTTCTGCCCATTTTTGGATTGGGTTGTTTGTTCTTTCGTTATTAAGCTGCATGAGCTGCTTATAAATTTTGGAGATTAATCCTTTGTCAGTTGCTTCATTTGCAAATATTTTCTCCCATTCTGAGGGTTGTCTTTTGGTCTTCTTTATGGTTTCCTTTGCTGCGCAAAAGCTTTTAAGTTTCATTAGGTCCCATTTGTTTACTTTTGTTTTTATTTCCATTTCTCTAGGAGGTGGGTCAAAAAGGATCTTGCTGTGATTTATGTCATAGAGTATTCTGCCTATGTTTTCCTCTAAGAGTTTGATAGTTTCTGGCCTTACATTTAGGTCTTTAATCCATTTTGAGCTTATTTTTGTGTATGGTGTTAGGGAGTGATCTAATCTCATACTTTTACATGTAGCTGTCCAGTTTTCCCAGCACCACTTATTGAATAGGCTGTCCTTTCTCCACTGTACATTTCTGCCTCCTTTGTCAAAGATAAGGTGACCATATGTGCGTGGGTTTATCTCTGGGCTTTCTATCCTGTTCCATTGATCTATATTTCTGTTTTTGTGCCAGTACCATACTGTCTTGATTACTGTAGCTTTGTAGTATAGTCTGAAGTCAGGAAGCCTGATTCCTCCAGCTCCATTTTTCGTTCTCAAGATTGCTTTGGCTATTCGGGGTCTTTTGTGTTTCCATACAAATTGTGAGATTTTTTGTTCTAGTTCTGTGAAAAATGCCAGTGGTAGTTTCATAGGGATTGCATTGAATCTGTAGATTGCTTTGGGTAGTAGAGTCATTTTCACAATGTTGATTCTTCCAATCCAAGAACATGGTGTATCTCTCCATCTATTTGTATCATTTTTAATTTCTTTCATCAGTGTCTTATAATTTTCTGCATACAGGTCTTTTGTCTCCTTAGGTAGGTTTATTCCTAGGTATTTTATTCTTTTTGTTGCAATGGTAAATGGGAGTGTTTTCTTGATTTCACTTTCAGATTTTTCATCCTTAGTGTATAGGAATGCCAGAGATTTCTGTGCATTAATTTTGTATCCTGCTACTTTACCAAATTCATTGATTAGCTCTAGTAGTTTTCTGGTAGCATCTTTAGGATTCTGTATGTATAGTATCATGTCATCTGCAAACAGTGACAGCTTTACTTCTTCTTTTCCGATTTGGATTCCTTTTATTTCCTTTTCTTCTCTGATTGCTGTGGCTAAAACTTCCAAAACTATGTTGAATAAGAGTGGTGAGAGTGGGCAACCTTGTCTTGTTCCTGATCTTAGTGGAAATGCTTTCAGTTTTTCACCATTGAGGACGATGTTGGCTGTGGATTTGTCATATATGGCCTTTATTATGTTGAGGAAAGTTCCCTCTATGCCTACTTTCTGCAAGGTTTTTATCATAAATGGGTGTTGAATTTTGTCAAAAGCTTTCTCTGCATCTATTGAGATGATCATATGGTTTTTCTCCTTCAATTTGTTATCACGTTGATTGATTTGCGTATATTGAAGAATCCTTGCATTCCTGGAATAAACCCCACTTGATCATGGTGTATGATCCGTTTAATGTGCTGTTGGATTCTGTTTGCTAGTATTTTGTTGAGGATCTTTGCATCTATGTTCATCAGTGATATTGGCCTGTAGTTTTCTTTCTTTGTGACATCCTTGTCTGGTTTTGGTATCAGGGTGATGGTGGCCTCGTAGAATGAGTTGGGGAGTGTTCCTCCCTCTGCTATATTTTGGAAGAGTCTGAGAAGGATAGGTGATAGCTCTTCTCTAAATGTGTGATAGAATTCGCCTGTGAAGCCATCTGGTCCTGGGCTTTTGCTTGTTGGAAGATTTTTAATCACAGTTTCAATTTCAGTGCTTGTGATTGGTCTGTTCATATTTTCTATTTCTTCCTGATTCAGTCTTGGCAGGTTGTGCCTTTCTAAGAATTTGTCCATTTCTTCCAGGTTGTCCATTTTATTGGCATAGAGTTGCTTGTAGTAATCTCTCATGATCTTTTGTATTTCTGCAGTGTCAGTTGTTACTTCTCCTTTTTCATTTCTAATTCTATTGATTTGAGTCTTCTCCCTTTTTTTCTTGATGAGTCTGGCTAATGGTTTATCAATTTTGTTTATCCTTTCAAAGAACCAGCTTTTAGTTTTATTGATCTTTGCTATCGTTTCCTTCATTTCTTTTTCATTTATTTCTGATCTGATTTTTATGATTTCTTTCCTCCTGCTAACTTTGGGGTTTTTTTGTTCTTCTTTCTCTAATTGCTTTAGGTGCAAGGTGAGGTTGTTTATTCGAGATGTTTCCTGTTTCTTAAGGTAAGATTGTATTGCTATAAACTTCCCTCTTAGAACTGCTTTTGCTGCATCCCATAGATTTTGAGTCGTCGTGTCTCCATTGTCATTTGTTTCTAGGTATTTTTTGATTTCCCCTTTGATTTCTTCAGTGATCACTTCGTTATTAAGTAGTGTATTGTTTAGCCTCCATGTGTTTGTATTTTTTACAGATCTTCTCCTGTGATTGATATCGAGTCTCATAGCGTTGTGGTCGGAAAAGATACTTGATACAATTTCAATTTTCTTAAATTTACCAAGGCTTGATTTGTGACCCAAGATATGATCTATCCTGGAGAATGTTCCATGAGCACTTGAGAAAAATGTGTATTCTGTTGTTTTTGGATGGAATGTCCTATAAATATCAATTAACTCCATCTCATTTAATGTATCATTTAAAGCTTGTGTTTCCTTATTTATTTTCATTTTGGATGATCTGTCCATTGGTGAAAGTGGGGTGTTAAAGTCCCCTACTATGAATGTGTTACTGTCGATTTCCCCTTTTATGGTTGTCAGTATTTGCCTTATGTATTGAGGTGCACCTATGTTGGGTGCATAAATATTTACAATTGTTATATCTTCCTCTTGGATCGATCCCTTGATCATTATGTAGTGTCCTTCTTTGTCTCTTCTAATAGTCTTTGTTTTAAAGTCTATTTTGTCTGATATGAGAATTGCTACTCCAGCTTTCTTTTGGTTTCCATTTGCATGAAATACCTTTTTCCATCCCCTTACTTTCAGTCTGTATGTGTCTCTAGGTCTGAAGTGGGTCTCTTGTAGACAGCAAATATATGGGTCTTGTTTTTGTATCCATTCAGCCAATCTGTGTCTTTTGGTGGGAGCATTTAGTCCATTTACATTTAAGGTAATTATCGATATGTGTGTTCCCATTCCCATTTTCTTAATTGTTTTGGGTTTGTTATTGTAGGTCTTTTCCTTCTTTTGTGTTTCTTGCCTAGAGAAGTTCCTTTAGCAGTTGTTGTAGAGCTGGTTTGGTGGTGCTGAACTCTCTCAGCTTTTGCTTGTCTGTAAAGGTTTTAATTTCTCCATCAAATCTGAATGAGATCCTTGCTGGGTAGAGTAATCTTGGTTGCAGGTTTTTCTCCTTCAACACTTTCAATATGTCCTGCCACTCCCTTCTGGCTTGCAGAGTTTCTGCTGAAAGATCAGCTGTTAACCTTATGGGGATTCCTTTGTGTGTTATTTGTTGTTTTTCCCTTGCTGCTTTTAATATGTTTTCTTTGTATTTAATTTTTGACAGTTTGATTAATATGTGTCTTGGCGTATTTCTCCTTGGATTTATCCTGTAAGGGACTCTCTGTGCTTCCTGGACTTGATTAACTATTTCCTTTCCCATATTAGGGAAGTTTTCAACTATAATCTCTTCAAATATTTTCTCAGTCCCTTTCTTTTTCTCTTCTTCTTCTGGAACCCCTATAATTCGAATGTTGGTACGTTTAATGTTGTCCCAGAAGTCTCTGAGACTGTCCTCAGTTCTTTTCATTCTTTTTTCTTTATTCTGCTCTGCAGTAGTTATTTCCACTATTTTATCTTCCAGGTCACTTATCCGTTCTTCTGCCTCAGTTATTCTGCTATTGATCCCATCTAGAGTACTTTTAATTTCATTTATTGTGTTGTTCATCGTTGCTTGTTTCATCTTTAGTTCTTCTAGGTCCTTGTTAACTGATTCTTGCATTTTGTCCATTCTATTGTCCATTCTATCTCCAAGATTTCGGATCAACCTTACTATCATTATTCTGAATTCTTTTTCAGGTAGACTGCCTATTTCCTCTTCATTTGTTAGGTCTGATGAGTTTTTATCTTGCTCCTTCATCTGCGGTGTGTTTTTCTGTCTTTTCATTTTGTTTATCTTACTGTGTTTGGGGTCTCCTTTTTTGCAGTCTGAAGGTTCGTAGTTCCTGTTGTTTCTTGTGTCTGTCCCCAGTGGCTAAGGTTGGTTCAGTGGGTTGTGTCGGCTTCCTGGTGGAGGGTACTAGTGCCTGTGTTCTGGTGGATGAGGCTGGATCTTGTCTTTCTGGTGGGCAGGTCCACGTCTGGTGGTGTGTTTTGGGGTGTCTGTAGACTTATTATGATTTTGGGCCGCCTCTCTGCTAATGGGTGGGATTGTGTTCCTGTCTTGCTAGTTGTTTGGCATAGGATGTCCAGCACTGTAGCTCGCTGGTCGTTGAGTGAAGCTGGGTGCTGGCGTTGAGATGGAGATCTCTCGGAGATTTTTGCTGTTTGATATTATGTGCAGCTGGGAGGTCTCTTGTGGATCAGTGTCCTGAAGTTGGCTCTCCCACCTCAGAGGCACAGCATTGACTCCTGGCTGCAGCACCAAGCGCCTTTCATCCACAGGGCTCCTTAATTTGGGATGATTCGTTGTCTATTCAGGTATTCCACAGATGCAGGGTATATCAAGTTGATTGTGGAGCTTTAATCCACTGCTTCTGAGGCTGCTGGGAGAGATTTCCCTTTCTCTTCTTTGTTCTCACAGTTCCCAGGGGCTCAGCTTTGGATTTAGCCCCGCCTGTGCGTGTAGGTCGCCGGAGGGCGTCTGTTCTTTGCTCAGACAGGACGGGGTTAAAGGAGCCGCTGATTCGGAGGCTCTGGCTCACTCAGGCCCGGGGGTAGGGAGGGGCACGGAGTGTGGGGCGGGCCTGCGGCGGCAGAGGCCGGCGAGACGTTGCAGCCTGAGGCGCGCCTGTGCGTTCTCCCGGGGGAGTTGTCCCTGGATCCCGGGACCCTGGCAGTGGCGGGCTGAACAGGCTCCCTGGAAGGGCGTGTGGCTAGTGACCTGTGTTCGCACACAGGCCTCCCGGTGGCGGCAGCAGCGGCCCTAGCGTCTCATGTCTGTCTCTGGGCTCCGCACTTTTAGCCGCGGCTCGCGCCCGTCCCTGGAGCTCTCTCAAGCAGCGTTCTTAATCCCCTCTCCTCGTGCACCAGGAAACAAAGAGGGACGTAAAAGTCTCTTGCCTCTTCGGCAGTTCCAGACTTCTCCCCGGACTCTCTCCCGGCCAGCCGCGGTGCACTAACGCCCTGCAGGCTGTGTTCAAGCCGCCAACCTCAGTCCTCTCCCGGCGCTCCGACAAAAGCCGGAGCCTCAGCTCCCAGTCCCGCCCGCCCCGGCGGGCGAGCAGACAAGCCTCTCGGCTGGCGAGTTCCGGTCGGCCCGATCCTCTGCGCTGGAATCTGTCCGCTTTGCCCTCTGCACCCCTGTTGCTGTGCTCTCCTCCGTGGCGCCCAAGCTCCCCCACTCCGCCTCCCGAAGTCTCCACCTGCGAAGGGGCTTCCTAGTGTGTGGACACTTTTCCTCCTTCACAGCTCTCTCCCGCTGGTGCAGGACCCGTCCCAGTCCTTTTGTCTCTGTTTAGTTTTTTCTTTTGCCCTACCCAGGTACGTGGGGGGTTTCTTGCCTTTTGGGAGGTCTGAGTTCTTCTGCCAGCGTTCAGTAGATGCTCTGTAGGAGTTGTTCCACGCGTAGATGTATTTCTGGTGTATCTGTGGGGAGGAACATGATCTCCGCGTCTTACTCTTCCGCCATCTTCCCGGAAGTCTCCCAGATGGCCCTTTTGACCGGGGGGCAGTGAGACTTCATTGTAGTGCAGATTTCCTTTGCAAGCTTGCTTGGTTGGCCAAAAAGGGCGTATGCGTTTTTTCCTGAATATATTCAGGAAAAAACACATACGCACTTTTTGGCCAAGTGCATCATTGTGGACGTTCTGCCTCTTTTCCTATGCTTTACATGCAATTCCTGTCTACCTCCTGAAATCGGTTTCCTGCAATTCTGCCCCACTTTCAAGTCCTCTTGGCAGCCTTACTTCAATATATTTTTGGACGATATCTGTCATTTATAACTCTGCAGGTTTGTGAATGACAGTGCCCCTGAGCTCCTTTCTTCAACTCGCTTTCTTGTGAGCTAGCCGCAACACCGAAGGATTGCTTCAGACCCTAGAGTGGTTCCGGCATGGCAGGCTGAACCTTTGGTTAATTCCTCTTCCTGGTGGGAAATGAGAGTTAAATTTGCCCGTCCAGACACCTCCAGCTAGTCTCTCATTGGTTCTCCTATTCCTGTTCATCTTCCACAGATATTGCAAACTGGTCCAACAGGAGGTTAAAGGCCCTGACTCTCCAAGTGGGGAGAGTGTTAGTAAAGCATCTGGAATGTTGCACCCGAGTACCAGGGGACGAAAACTGAGACACATTTGAACACGTTTCCCGATCACACGGTGGATCATACTCTGGGTTCCACATGCATGTTGTAGCTGAAGGAAGAATCCCTTAAACCTGGAGAGTTGAGACCCATGGATAGGGTACCATGCAATATGACCTCAAAGGGTCTGCATTTGCTCATCGAACCTCACCAATCCTATCACTACTGCGCTTATGCCGCTGTACACATGCTTGATTCTCTTTCGGAGGCATATAAATCCATAGGTTTTAAGATTCTTACTAGTCAGGTATATTCTTAGGCGTTTAATATGGGGTATTGTGTCCTCTTCGTTGAGCAAGGAGTAGCTCTTGTCTATTACATATTTGGCTTATGGAATGGTATCTGCGCTAATTTCAATCTCTGGTTTTATGCAGCACCCCAACTCACCTTTCCCCTTAAGCAAGCATAGGTTGGTTTTCTACATTTGAGACCCTGTTCTGTTTTGTAATTCAGTTCCTGTGTAGCCAAGTTTACATTCCGTGTAGTAGTGATATCTTATGATGTTTCATTTTCTGTGTGACTTATTTCACTTAGAATCATCGTACCTGAATCCACTCATTATGCTGCTACGGGCCTGATGACATAGATTTCATTGCTGAGTGAATTTGAATTCTACGTAAGTACCACAACGTCTTTATCCATTTTTCGCTTTCTGTGATATTGAACTTGTACCGTAAACGAGGTTCTTGTAAACACAGCTGTCCCAAATATTGGGGTGGCTGTGTCTTTTTGATTTTAATTTCCCTAAGCTATAGGACCATAACTGGAAGTGCCCTAGGCTCTGTTGCTTTGTTTTTTGGATGTTTCAGGAAACACCATACACTTCTCCAGAGTGGCTGTTGGCATTTTACATCCCACCCATCAGCATAACAAGGCTCCCAGTTCTCCATGGCCTGTCCTGCCTTTCTGTATTTAACACTTTTTTCAGATGGCCCTTTTGACCGGGGGGCAGTGAGACTTCATTGTAGTGCAGATTTCCTTTGCAAGCTTGCTTGCTTGGCCAAAAAGGGCGTATGCGTTTTTCCCTGAATATATTCAAGAAAAAACGCATACGCCCTCTTTGGCCAAGTGCATCATTGTGGACGTTCTGCCTCTTTTCCTATGCTTTACATGCAATTCCAGTCTACCTCCTGAAATCGGTTTCCTGCAATTCTGCCCCGCTTTCAAGTCCTCTTGGCAGCCTTACTTCAATATATTTTTGGAGGATAGCTGTCATTTATAACTCTGCATGTTTGTGAATTACAGTGCCCCTGAGCTCCTTTCTTCAACTCGCTTTCTTGTGAGCTGGCCGCAACACCACAGGATTGCTTCAGGCCCTAGTGTGGTTCCGGTACGGCACGATGAGCCTTTGGTTAATTCCTCTTCCTGGTGGGAAATGAGAGTTAAATTTGCCCGTCCAGACACCTCCAGCTAGTCTCTCATTGGTTCTCACTATTCCTGTTCATTTTCCGCAGAAATTGCAAACTGGGCCAAACAGGATGTTAAAGGCACTGACTCTCCAAGTGGGGAGAGTGTTAGTAAAGCGTCTGGAATGTTGCACCCGAGTACCAGGGGACGAAACCTGAGAAACATTTGAACACGTTTCCCGATCACATGGTGAATCATACTCTGGGTTCCACATGCATGTTTTAGCTGAAGGAAGAATCCCTTAAATCTGGAGAGTTGAGACCCATGGATAGGGTACCATGCAATATGACCTCAAAGGGTCTGCATTTGCTCACCGAACCTCACCAATCCTATCACTACTGCGCTTATGCCGCTGTACACACACTTGATTCTCTTTCGGAGACATATAAATCCATAGGTTTTAAGATTCTTACTAGTCAGGTATATTCTTAGGAGTTTAATATGGGGTGTTGTGTCCTCTTCGTTGAGCAAGGAGTAGCTCTTGTCTATTACAGATTTGGCTTATGGAACGGTATCTTTGCTAATTTCAATCTCTGGTTTTATGCAGCACCCCAACTCACCTTTCCCCTTAAGCAAGCATAAGTTGGTTTTCTACATTTGAGATCCTGTTCTGTTTGTAATTCAGTTCTTGTGTAGCCAAGTTTACATTCCGTGTAGTAGTGATATCTTATGATGTTTCTTTTTCTGTGTGACTTATTTCACTTAGAATCATCGTACCTGAATCCACTCATTATGCTGCTACGGGCCTGATGACATAGATTTCATTGCTGAGTGATATTGCATTGTACGTAAGTACCACAACGTCTTCATCCATTTTTCGCTTTCTGTGATATTGAACTTGTACCCTAAACGAGGTTCTTGTAAACAGAGCCGTCCCAAACTTTGGGGTGGCTGTGTCTTTTTTATTTTAATTTCCCTAAGCTATAGGACCATAAGTGGAAGTGCCCTAGGCTCTGTTGCTTTGTTTTTTGGATGTTTCAGGAAACACCCTACACTTCTCCAGAGTGGCTGTTGGCAATTTACATCCCGCCCATCAGCATAACAAGGCTCCCAGTTTTCCATGGCCTGTCCTGCCTTTCTGAATTTTACACTTTTTTCAGATGGCCCTTTTGAGCGGGTGGCAGTGAGACTACATTGTAGTGCAGATTTAATTTGTAAGCTTGCTTGGTTGTCCAAGAAGGACGTATGCGTTTTTTCCTGAATATATTCAGGAAAAAACGCATACACCCTTTTTGGCCAAGTGCACCATTGTGGATGTTCTGCCTCTTTTCCTATGCTTTACATGCAATTCCAGTCTACCTCCTGAAATCGGTTTCCTGCAATTCTGCCCCGCTTTCAAGTCCTCTTGGCAGCCTTACTTCAATATATTTTTGGACGATAGCTGTCATTTATAACTCTGCAGGTTTGTGAATTACAGTGCCCCTGAGCTCCTTTCTTCAACTCGCTTTCTTGTGAGCTGGCCGCAACACCACAGGATTGCTTCAGGCCCTAGTGTGGTTCCGGCACGGCACGATGAGCCTTTGGTTAATTCCTCTTCCTGGTGGGAAATGAGAGTTAAATTTGCCCATCCAGACACCTCCAGCTAGTGTCTCATTGGTTCTCCCTATTCCTGTTCATTTTCTGCAGAAATTGCAAACAGGGTCAAACAGGAGGTTAAAGGCACTGACTCTCCTAGTGGGGAGAGTGTTAGTAAAGCATCTGGAATGTTGCGCCCGAGTACCAGGGGACGAAAACTGAGAAACATTTGAACACGTTTCCCAATCACATGGTGGATCATACTCTGGGTTCCACATGCATGATTTAGCTGAAGGAAGAGTCCCTTAAACGTGGAGAGTTGAGACCCTTGGAATGGGTAATATGCAATATGACTTCAAAGGGTCTGCATTTGCTCACCGAACCTCAGAAGTCCTATCACTGCTGCGTTTATGCTGCTGTACCCACGCTTGATTCTCTTTCGGAGACGTATAAATCCAAAGGTTTTAAGATTCTTACTAGTCAGGTATATTCTTAGGCGTTTAATATGGGGTGTTGAGTCCACTTCGTTGAGCAAGGAGTAGCTCTTGTCTGTTGCATATTTGGCTTATGGAACGGTATCTGTGCTAATTTCAATCTCTGGTTTTATGCAGCACCCCAACTCACCTTTCCCCTTAAGCAAGCATAAGTTGGTGTTCTACATTTGAGACCGTGTTCTGTTTTGTAATTCAGTTCCTGTGTAGCCAAGTTTACATTCCGTGTAGTAGTGATATCTTATGATGTTTCTTTTTCTGTGTGACTTATTTCACTTAGAATCATCGTACCTGAATCCACTCATTATGCTGCTACGGGCCTGATGACATAGATTTCATTGCTGAGTGATATTGCATTGTACGTAAGTACCACATCTTCTTTATCCATTTTTCGCTTTCTGTGATATTGAACTTGTACCGTAAACGAGGTTCTTGTAAACAGAGCCGTCCCAAACTTTGGGGTGGCTGTGTCTTTTTGATTTTAATTTCCGTAAACTATAGGACCATAAGTGGAAGTGCCCTAGGCACTGTTGCTTTGTTTTTTAGATGTTTCAGGAAACACCATACACTTCTCCAGAGTGGCTGTTGGCAATTTACATCCCGCCCATCAGCATAACAAGGCTCCCAGTTCTCCATGGCCTGTCGTGCCTCTCTGGATTTTACACTTTTTTCAGATTGCCATTTTGACCGTGGGGCAGTGAGACTTCATTGTAGTTCAGATTTCCTTTGCAAGCTTGATTGGTTGGCCAAAAAGTACGTATGCGTTTTTTCCTGAATATATTCAGGTAAAAACGCATACGCCCTTTTTGGCCAAGTGCATCATTGTGGACGTTCTGCCTCTTTTCCTATGCTTTACATGCAATTCCAGTCTACCTCCTGAAATCGGTTTCCTGCAATTCTGCCCCACATTGAATTTCTCTTGGCCGCCTTACTTCAATATATTTTTGGAGGATAGCTGTCATATATAACTCTGCAGGTTTGTGAATTACAGTGCCCCTGAGCTCCTTTCTTCAACTCGCTTTCTTGTTAGCTGGCCACAAAGCCGCAGGATTGCTTCAGGCCTTAGTGTGGTTCTGGCACGGCACGCTTAGCCTTTGGTTAATTCCTCTTCCTGGTGGGAAATGAGAGTTAAATTTGCCCGTCCAGACACCTCCAGCTAGCCTCTCATTGGTTCTCCCTATTCCTGTTCATCTTCCACAGAAATTGCAAACTGGGCCAACAGGAGTTTAAAGGCCCTGACTCTCCAAGTGGGGAGAGTGTTAGTAAAGCATCTGGAATGTTGCACCCGAGTACCAGGGGACGAAAACTGAGACACATTTGAACACATTTCCCGATCACATGGTGGATCATACTCTGGGTTCCACATGCATGTTGTAGCTGAAGGAAGAATCCCTTAAACATGGAGAGTTGAGACCCATGGATAGGGTACCATGCAATATGACCTCAAAGGGTCTGCATTTGCTCACCGAACCTCACCAATCCTATCACTACTGCGCTTATGCCGCTGTACACACGCTTGATTCTCTTTCGGAGACATATAAATCCATAGGTTTTAAGATTCTTACTAGTCAGGTATATTCTTAGGCGTTTAATATGGGGTGTTGAGTCCACTTCGTTGAGCAAGGATTAGCTCTTGTCTATTACATATTTGGCTTATGGAACAGTATCTGTGCTAATTTCAATCTCTGGTTTTATGTAGCACCCCAACTCACCTTTCCCCTTAAGCAAGCATAATTTGGTTTTCTACATTTGAGACCCTGTTCTGTTTTGTAATTCAGTTCCTGTGTAGCCAAGTTTACATTCCGTGTAGTAGTGATATCTTATGATGTTTCCTTTTCTGTGTGACTTATTTCACTTAGAATCATCGTACCTGAATCCACTCATTATGGTTCTACGGGCCTGATGACATAGATTTCATTGCTGAGTGATATTGCATTGTACGTAAGTACCACAACTTCTTTATCCATTTTTCGCTTTCTGTGATATTGAACTTGTACCGTAAACGAGGTTCTTGTAAACAGAGCCATCCCAAACTTTGGGGTGGCTGTGTCTTTTTGATTTTAATTTCCCTAAGCTATAGGACCATAAGTGAAAGTGCCCTAGGCTCTGTTGCTTTGTTTTTTAGATTTTTCAGGAAACACCATAAACTTCTCCAGAGTGGCTGTTGGCAATTTACATCCTTCCCTTCAGCATAACAAGGCTCCCAGTTCTCCATGGCCTGTCCTGCCTTTCTGGATTTTACACTTTTTTCAGATGGCCCTTTTTTTTTTTTTTTATTTATTTTATTTTTTTTACTTTTTTATTTTTTATTTTTTTAAACATCTTTATTGGAGCATAATTGCTTTACAATGGTATGTTAGTTTCAGCTTCACAACAAAATGAATCAGTTATATATATACATATGTTCCCATATCTCTTCCTGCTTGCATCACCCTCCCTCCCACCCTCCCTATCCCACCCCTCCAGGCGGTCACAAAGCACCGAGCTGATCTCCCTGTGCTATGCGGCTGCTTCCCACTAGCTATCTACCTTACGTTTGGTAGTGTATACATGTCCATGCCTCTTTATTGCTTTGTCACCGTTTACCCTTCCCCCTCCCCATAGCCTCAAGTCCATTCTCTAGTAAGTCTGTGTCTTTATTCCTGTTTCACCCCTAGGTTTTTCATGACATTTTTTTTTTCTTAAATTCCATATATATGTGTTAGCATACAGTATTTGTCTCTCTCTTTCTGACTTACTTCACTCTGTATGACAGACTCTAGGTCTATCCACCTCATTACAAATAGCTCATTTCATCTCTTTTTATGGCTGAGTAATATTCCATTGTATATATGTGCCACATCTTCTTTATCCATTCATCCGATGATGGACACTTAGGTTGTTTCCATCTCTGGGCTATTGTAAATAGAGCTGCAATGAACATTTTGGTACATGACTCTTTTTGAATTATGGTTTTCTCAGGGTATATGCCCAGTAGTGGGATTGCTGGGTCATATGGTAGTTCTATTTGTAGCTTTTTAAGGAACCTCCATACTGTTCTCCACAGTGGCTGTATCAATTTACATTCCCACCAACAGTGTAAGAGGGTTCCCTTTTCTCCACACCCTCTCCAGCATTTATTGTTTCTAGATTTTTTGATGATGGCCATTCTGACTGGTGTGAGATGATATCTCATTGTAGTTTTGATTTGCATTTCTCTAATGATTAGTGATGTTGAGCATTCTTTCATGTGTTTGTTGGCACTCTGTATATCTTCTTTGGAGAAATGTCTATTTAGGTCTTCTGCCCATTTTTGGATTGGGTTGTTTGTTCTTTCGTTATTAAGCTGCATGAGCTGCTTATAAATTTTGGAGATTAATCCTTTGTCAGTTGCTTCATTTGCAAATATTTTCTCCCATTCTGAGGGTTGTCTTTTGGTCTTCTTTATGGTTTCCTTTGCTGCGCAAAAGCTTTTAAGTTTCATTAGGTCCCATTTGTTTACTTTTGTTTTTATTTCCATTTCTCTAGGAGGTGGGTCAAAAAGGATCTTGCTGTGATTTATGTCATAGAGTATTCTGCCTATGTTTTCCTCTAAGAGTTTGATAGTTTCTGGCCTTACATTTAGGTCTTTAATCCATTTTGAGCTTATTTTTGTGTATGGTGTTAGGGAGTGATCTAATCTCATACTTTTACATGTAGCTGTCCAGTTTTCCCAGCACCACTTATTGAATAGGCTGTCCTTTCTCCACTGTACATTTCTGCCTCCTTTGTCAAAGATAAGGTGACCATATGTGCGTGGGTTTATCTCTGGGCTTTCTATCCTGTTCCATTGATCTATATTTCTGTTTTTGTGCCAGTACCATACTGTCTTGATTACTGTAGCTTTGTAGTATAGTCTGAAGTCAGGAAGCCTGATTCCTCCAGCTCCATTTTTCGTTCTCAAGATTGCTTTGGCTATTCGGGGTCTTTTGTGTTTCCATACAAATTGTGAGATTTTTTGTTCTAGTTCTGTGAAAAATGCCAGTGGTAGTTTCATAGGGATTGCATTGAATCTGTAGATTGCTTTGGGTAGTAGAGTCATTTTCACAATGTTGATTCTTCCAATCCAAGAACATGGTGTATCTCTCCATCTATTTGTATCATTTTTAATTTCTTTCATCAGTGTCTTATAATTTTCTGCATACAGGTCTTTTGTCTCCTTAGGTAGGTTTATTCCTAGGTATTTTATTCTTTTTGTTGCAATGGTAAATGGGAGTGTTTTCTTGATTTCACTTTCAGATTTTTCATCCTTAGTGTATAGGAATGCCAGAGATTTCTGTGCATTAATTTTGTATCCTGCTACTTTACCAAATTCATTGATTAGCTCTAGTAGTTTTCTGGTAGCATCTTTAGGATTCTGTATGTATAGTATCATGTCATCTGCAAACAGTGACAGCTTTACTTCTTCTTTTCCGATTTGGATTCCTTTTATTTCCTTTTCTTCTCTGATTGCTGTGGCTAAAACTTCCAAAACTATGTTGAATAAGAGTGGTGAGAGTGGGCAACCTTGTCTTGTTCCTGATCTTAGTGGAAATGCTTTCAGTTTTTCACCATTGAGGACGATGTTGGCTGTGGATTTGTCATATATGGCCTTTATTATGTTGAGGAAAGTTCCCTCTATGCCTACTTTCTGCAAGGTTTTTATCATAAATGGGTGTTGAATTTTGTCAAAAGCTTTCTCTGCATCTATTGAGATGATCATATGGTTTTTCTCCTTCAATTTGTTATCACGTTGATTGATTTGCGTATATTGAAGAATCCTTGCATTCCTGGAATAAACCCCACTTGATCATGGTGTATGATCCGTTTAATGTGCTGTTGGATTCTGTTTGCTAGTATTTTGTTGAGGATCTTTGCATCTATGTTCATCAGTGATATTGGCCTGTAGTTTTCTTTCTTTGTGACATCCTTGTCTGGTTTTGGTATCAGGGTGATGGTGGCCTCGTAGAATGAGTTGGGGAGTGTTCCTCCCTCTGCTATATTTTGGAAGAGTCTGAGAAGGATAGGTGATAGCTCTTCTCTAAATGTGTGATAGAATTCGCCTGTGAAGCCATCTGGTCCTGGGCTTTTGCTTGTTGGAAGATTTTTAATCACAGTTTCAATTTCAGTGCTTGTGATTGGTCTGTTCATATTTTCTATTTCTTCCTGATTCAGTCTTGGCAGGTTGTGCCTTTCTAAGAATTTGTCCATTTCTTCCAGGTTGTCCATTTTATTGGCATAGAGTTGCTTGTAGTAATCTCTCATGATCTTTTGTATTTCTGCAGTGTCAGTTGTTACTTCTCCTTTTTCATTTCTAATTCTATTGATTTGAGTCTTCTCCCTTTTTTTCTTGATGAGTCTGGCTAATGGTTTATCAATTTTGTTTATCCTTTCAAAGAACCAGCTTTTAGTTTTATTGATCTTTGCTATCGTTTCCTTCATTTCTTTTTCATTTATTTCTGATCTGATTTTTATGATTTCTTTCCTCCTGCTAACTTTGGGGTTTTTTTGTTCTTCTTTCTCTAATTGCTTTAGGTGCAAGGTGAGGTTGTTTATTCGAGATGTTTCCTGTTTCTTAAGGTAAGATTGTATTGCTATAAACTTCCCTCTTAGAACTGCTTTTGCTGCATCCCATAGATTTTGAGTCGTCGTGTCTCCATTGTCATTTGTTTCTAGGTATTTTTTGATTTCCCCTTTGATTTCTTCAGTGATCACTTCGTTATTAAGTAGTGTATTGTTTAGCCTCCATGTGTTTGTATTTTTTACAGATCTTCTCCTGTGATTGATATCGAGTCTCATAGCGTTGTGGTCGGAAAAGATACTTGATACAATTTCAATTTTCTTAAATTTACCAAGGCTTGATTTGTGACCCAAGATATGATCTATCCTGGAGAATGTTCCATGAGCACTTGAGAAAAATGTGTATTCTGTTGTTTTTGGATGGAATGTCCTATAAATATCAATTAACTCCATCTCATTTAATGTATCATTTAAAGCTTGTGTTTCCTTATTTATTTTCATTTTGGATGATCTGTCCATTGGTGAAAGTGGGGTGTTAAAGTCCCCTACTATGAATGTGTTACTGTCGATTTCCCCTTTTATGGTTGTCAGTATTTGCCTTATGTATTGAGGTGCACCTATGTTGGGTGCATAAATATTTACAATTGTTATATCTTCCTCTTGGATCGATCCCTTGATCATTATGTAGTGTCCTTCTTTGTCTCTTCTAATAGTCTTTGTTTTAAAGTCTATTTTGTCTGATATGAGAATTGCTACTCCAGCTTTCTTTTGGTTTCCATTTGCATGAAATACCTTTTTCCATCCCCTTACTTTCAGTCTGTATGTGTCTCTAGGTCTGAAGTGGGTCTCTTGTAGACAGCAAATATATGGGTCTTGTTTTTGTATCCATTCAGCCAATCTGTGTCTTTTGGTGGGAGCATTTAGTCCATTTACATTTAAGGTAATTATCGATATGTGTGTTCCCATTCCCATTTTCTTAATTGTTTTGGGTTTGTTATTGTAGGTCTTTTCCTTCTTTTGTGTTTCTTGCCTAGAGAAGTTCCTTTAGCAGTTGTTGTAGAGCTGGTTTGGTGGTGCTGAACTCTCTCAGCTTTTGCTTGTCTGTAAAGGTTTTAATTTCTCCATCAAATCTGAATGAGATCCTTGCTGGGTAGAGTAATCTTGGTTGCAGGTTTTTCTCCTTCAACACTTTCAATATGTCCTGCCACTCCCTTCTGGCTTGCAGAGTTTCTGCTGAAAGATCAGCTGTTAACCTTATGGGGATTCCTTTGTGTGTTATTTGTTGTTTTTCCCTTGCTGCTTTTAATATGTTTTCTTTGTATTTAATTTTTGACAGTTTGATTAATATGTGTCTTGGCGTATTTCTCCTTGGATTTATCCTGTAAGGGACTCTCTGTGCTTCCTGGACTTGATTAACTATTTCCTTTCCCATATTAGGGAAGTTTTCAACTATAATCTCTTCAAATATTTTCTCAGTCCCTTTCTTTTTCTCTTCTTCTTCTGGAACCCCTATAATTCGAATGTTGGTACGTTTAATGTTGTCCCAGAGGTCTCTGAGACTGTCCTCAGTTCTTTTCATTCTTTTTTCTTTATTCTGCTCTGCAGTAGTTATTTCCACTATTTTATCTTCCAGGTCACTTATCCGTTCTTCTGCCTCAGTTATTCTGCTATTGATCCCATCTAGAGTACTTTTAATTTCATTTATTGTGTTGTTCATCGTTGCTTGTTTCATCTTTAGTTCTTCTAGGTCCTTGTTAACTGATTCTTGCATTTTGTCCATTCTATTGTCCATTCTATCTCCAAGATTTCGGATCAACCTTACTATCATTATTCTGAATTCTTTTTCAGGTAGACTGCCTATTTCCTCTTCATTTGTTAGGTCTGATGAGTTTTTATCTTGCTCCTTCATCTGCGGTGTGTTTTTCTGTCTTTTCATTTTGCTTATCTTACTGTGTTTGGGGTCTCCTTTTTTGCAGTCTGAAGGTTCGTAGTTCCTGTTGTTTTTTGTGTCTGTCCCCAGTGGCTAAGGTTGGTTCAGTGGGTTGTGTCGGCTTCCTGGTGGAGGGTACTAGTGCCTGTGTTCTGGTGGATGAGGCTGGATCTTGTCTTTCTGGTGGGCAGGTCCACGTCTGGTGGTGTGTTTTGGGGTGTCTGTAGACTTATTATGATTTTGGGCCGCCTCTCTGCTAATGGGTGGGATTGTGTTCCTGTCTTGCTAGTTGTTTGGCATAGGATGTCCAGCACTGTAGCTTGCTGGTCGTTGAGTGAAGCTGGGTGCTGGCGTTGAGATGGAGATCTCTCGGAGATTTTTGCTGTTTGATATTATGTGCAGCTGGGAGGTCTCTTGTGGATCAGTGTCCTGAAGTTGGCTCTCCCACCTCAGAGGCACAGCACTGACTCCTGGCTGCAGCACCAAGCGCCTTTCATCCACAGGGCTCCTTAATTTGGGATGATTCGTTGTCTATTCAGGTATTCCACAGATGCAGGGTATATCAAGTTGATTGTGGAGCTTTAATCCACTGCTTCTGAGGCTGCTGGGAGAGATTTCCCTTTCTCTTCTTTGTTCTCACAGTTCCCAGGGGCTCAGCTTTGGATTTAGCCCCGCCTGTGCGTGTAGGTCGCCGGAGGGCGTCTGTTCTTTGCTCAGACAGGACGGGGTTAAAGGAGCCGCTGATTCGGAGGCTCTGGCTCACTCAGGCCCGGGGGTAGGGAGGGGCACGGAGTGTGGGGCGGGCCTGCGGCGGCAGAGGCCGGCGAGACGTTGCAGCCTGAGGCGCGCCTGTGCGTTCTCCCGGGGGAGTTGTCCCTGGATCCCGGGACCCTGGCAGTGGCGGGCTGAACAGGCTCCCTGGAAGGGCGTGTGGCTAGTGACCTGTGTTCGCACACAGGCCTCCCGGTGGCGGCAGCAGCGGCCCTAGCGTCTCATGTCTGTCTCTGGGCTCCGCACTTTTAGCCGCGGCTCGCGCCCGTCCCTGGAGCTCTCTCAAGCAGCGTTCTTAATCCCCTCTCCTCGTGCACCAGGAAACAAAGAGGGACGTAAAAGTCTCTTGCCTCTTCGGCAGTTCCAGACTTCTCCCCGGACTCTCTCCCGGCCAGCCGCGGTGCACTAACGCCCTGCAGGCTGTGTTCACGCCGCCAACCTCAGTCCTCTCCCGGCGCTCCGACAAAAGCCGGAGCCTCAGCTCCCAGTCCCGCCCGCCCCGGCGGGCGAGCAGACAAGCCTCTCGGCTGGCGAGTTCCGGTCGGCCCGATCCTCTGCGCTGGAATCTGTCCGCTTTGCCCTCTGCACCCCTGTTGCTGTGCTCTCCTCCGCGGCTCCCAAGCTCCCCCACTCCGCCTCCCGAAGTCTCCACCCGCGAAGGGGCTTCCTAGTGTGTGGACACTTTTCCTCCTTCACAGCTCTCTCCCGCTGGTGCAGGACCCGTCCCAGTCCTTTTGTCTCTGTTTAGTTTTTTCTTTTGCCCTACCCAGGTACGTGGGGGGTTTCTTGCCTTTTGGGAGGTCTGAGTTCTTCTGCCAGCGTTCAGTAGATGCTCTGTAGGAGTTGTTCCACGCGTAGATGTATTTCTGGTGTATCTGTGGGGAGGAACATGATCTCCGCGTCTTACTCTTCCGCCATCTTCCCGGAAGTCTCCCAGATGACCCTTTTGACCGGGGGGCAGTGAGACTTCATTGTAGTGCAGATTTCCTTTGCAAGCTTGCTTGCTTGGCCAAAAAGGGCGTATGCGTTTTTTCCTGAATATATTCAGGAAAAACGCATACGCCCTTTTTGGCCAAGTGCATCATTGTGGACGTTCTGCCTCTTTTCCTATGCTTTACATGCAATTCCAGTCTACCTCCTGAAATCGGTTTCCTGCAATTCTGCCCCGCTTTCAAGTCCTCTTGGCAGCCTTACTTCAATATATTTTTGGACGATAGCTGTCATTTATAACTCTGCAGGTTTGTGAATGACAGTGCGCCTGAGCTCCTTTCTTCAACTCGCTTTCTTGTGAGCTGGCCGCAACACCGCAGGATTGCTTCAGGCCCTAGTGTGGTTGCGGCACGGCACGCTGAGCCTTTGGTTAATTCCTCTTCCTGGTGGGAAATGAGAGTTAAATTTGCCCGTCCAGACACCTCCAGCTAGTCTCTCATTGGTTCTCCCTATTCCTTTTAATTTTCCGCGGAAATTGCAAACTGGGCCAAACAGGAGGTTAAAGGCACTGACTCTCCAAGTGGGGAGAGTGTTAGTAAAGCGTCTGGAATGTTGCACCCGAGTACCAGGGGACGAAAACTGAGACACATTTGAACACGTTTCCCGATCACACGGTGGATCATACTCTGGGTTCCACATGCATGTTTTAGCTGAAGGAAGAATCGCTTAAACCTGCAGCGTTGAGACCCATGGAATGGGTATCATGCAATATGACTTCAAAGGGTCTGCATTTGCTCACCGAACCTCACCAATCCTATCACTGCTGTGTTTATGCCGCTGTACACACGCTTGATTCTCTTTCGGAGACATATAAATCCATAGGTTTTAAGATTCTTACTAGTCAGGTATATTCTTAGGCGTTTAATATGGGGTGTTGAGTCCACTTCGTTGAGCAAGGAGTAGCTCTTGTCTATTACATATTTGGCTTATGGAACGGTATCTGTGCTAATTTCAATCTCTGGTTTTATGCAGCACCCCAACTCACCTTTCCCCTTAAGCAAGCATAGGTTGGTTTTCTACATTTGAGACCCTGTTCTGTTTTGTAATTCAGTTCCTGTGTAGCCAAGTTTACATTCCGTGTAGTAGTGATATCTTATGATGTTTCATTTTCTGTGTGACTTATTTCACTTAGAATCATCGTACCTGAATCCACTCATTATGCTGCTACGGGCCTGATGACATAGATTTCATTGCTGAGTGATATTGAATTCTACGTAAGTACCACAACGTCTTTATCCATTTTTCGCTTTCTGTGATATTGAACTTGTACCGTAAACGAGGTTCTTGTAAACACAGCTGTCCCAAATATTGGGGTGGCTGTGTCTTTTTGATTTTAATTTCCCTAAGCTATAGGACCATAACTGGAAGTGCCCTAGGCTCTGTTGCTTTGTTTTTTGGATGTTTCAGGAAACACCCTACACTTCTCCAGAGTGGCTTTTGGGAATTTACATCCCGCCCATCAGCATAACAAGGCTCCTAGTTCTCCATATCCTGTCCTGCCTTTCTGGATTTTACACTGTATTCAGATGGCTCTTTTGACCAGGGGAAGTGAGACTTCATTGTAGTGCAGATTTCCTTTGCAAGCTTGCTTGCTTGGCCAAAAAGGGGGTATGCGTTTTTTCCTGAATATATTCAGGAAAAACGCATACGCCCTTTTTGGCCAAGTGCATCATTGTGGACGTTCTGCCTCTTTTCCTATGCTTTACATGCAATTCCAGTCTACCTCCTGAAATCGGTTTCCTGCAATTCTGCCCCGCTTTCAAGTCCTCTTGGCAGCCTTACTTCAATATATTTTTGGACGATAGCTGTCATTTATAACTCTGCAGATTTGTAAATGACAGTGTGCCTGAGCTCCTTTCTTCAACTCGCTTTCTTGTGAGCTGGCCGCAACACCACAGGATTGCTACAGGCCGTAGTGTGGTTCCGGCACGGCACGCTGAGCCTTTGGTTAATTCCTCTTCCTGGTGGGAAATGAGAGTTAAATTTGCCCGTCCAGACACCTCCAGCTAGTCTCTCATTGGTTCTCCCTATTCCTGTTCATTTTCCGTGGAAATTGCAAACTGGGCCAAACAGGAGGTTAAAGGCACTGACTCTCCAAGTGGGGAGAGTGTTAGTAAAGCGTCTGGAATGTTGCACCCGAGTACCAGGGGAGGAAAACTGAGACACATTTGAACACGTTTCCCGATCACACGGTGGATCATACTCTGGGTTCCACATGCATGTTTTAGCTGAAGGAAGAATCCCTTAAACCTGGAGACTTGAGACCCATGGAATGGATACCATGCAATATGACTTCAAAGGGTCTGCATTTGCTCACCGAACCTCACCAATCCTTTCACTGCTGCTTTTATGCCGCTGTACACACGCTTGATTCTCTTTCGGAGACATATAAATCCATAGGTTTTAAGATTCTTACTAGTCAGGTATATTCTTAGGCGTTTAATATGGGGTGTTGAGTCCACTTCGTTGAGCAAGGAGTAGCTCTTGTCTATTACATATTTGGCTTATGGAATGGTATCTGTGCTAATTTCAATCTCTGGTTTTATGCAGCACCCCAACTCACCTTTCCCGTTAAGCAAGCATAAGTTGGTTTTCTACATTTGAGACCCTGTTCTGTTTTGTAATTCAGTTCCTGTGTAGCCAATTTTACATTCTGTGTAGTAGTGATATCTTATGATGTTTCTTTTTCTGAGTGACTTATTTCACTTAGAATCAACGTACCTGAATCCACTCATTATGCCGCTACGGGCCTGATGACATAGATTTCATTGCTGAGTGATATTGCATTGTACGTAAGTACCACAACGTCTTTATCCATTTTTCGCTTTCTGTGATATTGAACTTGTACCCTAAACGAGGTTCTTGTAAACACAGCCGTCCCAAACATTGGGGTTTCTGTGTCTTTTTGATTTTAATTTCCCTAAGCTATAGGACCATATGTGGAAGTGCCCTAGGCTCTGTTGCTTTGTTTTTTGATGTTTCAGGAAACACCATACACTTCTCCAGAGTGGCTGTTGGCAATTTACATACCGCCCATCAGCATAACAAGGCTCCCAGTTCTCCATGGCCTGTCCTGCCTTTCTGGATTTTACACTTTTTTCAGATGGCCCTTTTGACCGGGGGCAGTGAGACTTCATTGTAGTGCAGATTTCCTTTGCAAGGTTGCTTGGTTGGCCAAAAAGGGCGTATGCGTTTTTTCCTGAATATATTCAGGAAAAAACGCATACGCCCTTTTTGGCCAAGTGCATCATTGTGGACGTTCTGCCTCTTTTCCTATGCTTTACATGCAATTCCAGTCTACCTCCTGAAATCGGTTTCCTGCAATTCTGCCCCGCTTTCAAGTCCTCTTGGCAGCCTTACTTCAATATATTTTTGGACGATAGCTGTCATTTATAACTCTGCAGGTTTGTGAATTACAGTGCCCCTGAGCTCCGTTCTTCAATTCGCTTTCTTGTGAGCTGGCCGCAACACCGCAGGATTGCTTCAGGCCCTAGTGTGGTGGCGGCACGGCACGCTGAGCCTTTGGTTAATTCCTCTTCCTGGTGGGAAATGAGAGTTAAATTTGCCCGTCCAGACACCTCCAGCTAGTCTCTCATTGGTTCTCCCTATTCCTTTTCATTTTCCGCGGAAATTGCAAACTGGGCCAAACAGGAGGTTAAAGGCACTGACTCTCCAAGTGGGGAGAGTGTTAGTAAAGCGTCTGGAGTGTTGCACCCGAGTACCAGGGGAGGAAAACTGAGACACATTTGAACACGTTTCCCGATCACACGGTGGATCATACTCTGGGTTCCACATGCATGTTTTAGCTGAAGGAAGAATCCCTTAAACCTGGAGACTTGAGACCCATGGAATGGATACCATGCAATATGACTTCAAAGGGTCTGCATTTGCTCACCGAACCTCACCAATCCTTTCACTGCTGCATTTATGCCACTGTACACACGCTTGATTCTCTTTTGGAGACATATAAATCCATAGGTTTTAAGATTCTTACTTGTCAGGTATATTCTTAGGCGTTTAATATGGGGTGTTGAGTCCACTTCGTTGAGCAAGGAGTAGCTCTTGTCTATTACATATTTGGCTTATGGAACGGTATCTGTGCTAATTTCAATCTCTGGTTTTACGCAGCACCCCTACTCACCTTTCCCGTTAAGCAAGCATAAGTTGGTTTTCTACATTTGAGACCCTGTTCTGTTTTGTAATTCAGTTCCTGTGTAGCCAATTTTACATTCTGTGTAGTAGTGATATCTTATGATGTTTCTTTTTCTGAGTGACTTATGTCACTTAGAATCAACGTACCTGAATCCACTCATGATGCCGCTACGGGCTTGATGACATAGATTTCATTGCTGAGTGATATTGCATTGTACGTAGGTACCACAACGTCTTTATCCATTTTTCGCTTTCTGTGATATTGAACTTGTACCCTAAATGAGGTTCTTGTAAACAGAGCCGTCCCAAAGTTTGGGGTGGCTGTGTCTTTTTGATTTTAATTTCCCTAAGCTATAGGACCATAAGTGGAAGTGCCCTAGGCTCTGTTGCTTTGTTTTTTGATGTTTCAGGAAACACCATACACTTCTCCAGAGTGGCTGTTGGCATCTTATATCCCGCCCATCAGCATAACAAGGCTCCCTGTTCTTCATGGCCTGTCCTGCCTTTCTGGATTTTACACTTTTTTCAGATGGCCCTTTTGACCGGGGGGCAGTGAGACTTCATTGTAGTGCAGATTTCCTTTGCAAGCTTGCTTGGTTGGCCAAAAAGGGCGTATGCGTTTTTTCCTGAATATATTCAGGAAAAAACGCATACGCCCTTTTTGGCCAAGTGTATCATTCTGGACGTTCTGCCTCTTTTCCTATGCTTTACATGCAATTCCAGTCTACCTCCTGAAATCGGTTTCCTGCAATTCTGCCCCGCTTTCAAGTCCTCTTGGCAGCCTTACTTCAATATATTTTTGGACGATAGCTGTCATTTATAACTCTGCAGGTTTGTGAATTACAGTGCCCCTGAGCTCCGTTCTTCAACTCGCTTTCTTGTGAGCTGGCCGCAACACCGCAGGATTGCTTCAGGCCCTAGTGTGGTTCTGGCACGGCACGCTGAGCCTTTGGTGAATTCCTCTTCCTGGTGGGAAATGAGAGTTAAATTTGCCCGTCCAGACACCTCCAGCTAGTCTCTCATTAGTTCTGCCTATTCCGTTTCATTTTCCGCGGAAATTTCAAACTGGGCCAAACAGGAGTTTAAAGGCACTGAGTCTCCAAGTGGGGAGAGTGTTAGTAAAGTGTCTGGAATGTTGCACCCGAGTACCACGGGACCCAAACTGAGACACATATGAACACGTTTCCCGATCACACGGTGGATCATACTCTGGGTTCCACATGCATGCTTTAGCTGTAGGAAGAATCCCTTAAACCTGCAGAGTTGAGACCCATGGAATGGGTACCATGCAATATGACTTCAAAGGGTTTGCATTTGCTCACCGAACCTCACCAATCCTATCACTGCTGTGTTTATGCCGCTGTACACACGCTTGATTCTCTTTCGGAGACATATAAATCCATAGGTTTTAAGATTCTTACTAGTCAGGTATATTCTTAGGCGTTTAATATGGGGTGTTGAGTCCACTTCGTTGAGCAAGGAGTAGCTCTTGTCTATTACATATTTGGCCTATGGAAAGGTATCTGTGCTAATTTCAATCTCTGGTTTTATGCAGTAACCCAACTCACCTTTCCCCTTAAGCAAGCATAAGTTGGTTTTCTACATTTGAGACCCTGTTCTGTTTTGTAATTCAGTTCCTGTGTAGCCAAGTTTACATTCCGTGTAGTAGTGATATCTTATGATATTTCTTTTTCTGTGTGACTTATTTCACTTAGAATCATCATACCTGAATCCACTCATTATGGTGCTTCGGGCCTGATGACAAAGATTTCATTGCTGAGTGATATTGCATTGTACGTAAGTACCATAATTTCTTTATCCACTTTTCGCTTTCTGTGATATTGAACTTGTACCATAAAGGAGGTTCTTGTAAACAGAGCCGTCCCAAACTTTGGGGTGGCTGTGTCTTTTTGATTTTAATTTCCCTAAGCTATAGGACCATAAGTGGAAGCGCCCTAGACTCTGTTGCTTTGTTTTGTAGATGTTTCAGGAAACACCATACACTTCTCAAGAGTGGCTGTTGGCAATTTTCATCCCACCCTTCAGCATGACAAGGCTCCCAGTTCTCCATGGCCTGTCCTGCCTTTCTGGATTTTACACTTTTTTCAGATGGCATTTTTGACCTGGGGGCAGTGAGACTACATTGTAATGCAGATTTCCTTTGCAACCTTGCTTGGTTGGCCAAAAAGGGCGTATGCGTTTTTTCCTGAATATATTCAGGAAAAAACGCATACGCCCTTTTTGGCCAAGTGTATCATTCTGGACGTTCTGCCTCTTTTCCTATGCTTTACATGCAATTCCAGTCTACCTCCTGAAATCGGTTTCCTGCAATTCTGCCCCGCTTTCAAGTCCTCTTGGCAGCCTTACTTCAATATATTTTTGGACGATAGCTGTCATTTATAACTCTGCAGGTTTGTGAATGACAGTGCCCCTGAGCTCCTTTCTTCAACTCGCTTTCTTGTGAGCTGGCCGCAACACCGCAGGATTGCTTCAGGCCCTAGTGTGGTTCCGGCATGGCATGCTGAGCCTTTGGTTAATTCCTCTTCCTGGTGGGAAATGAGAGTTAAATTTGCCCGTCCAGACACCTCCAGCTAGTTTCTCATTGGTTCTCCCTATTCTTGTTCATTTTCCACAGAAATTGCAAACTTGGCCAAACAGGAGGTTAAAGGCACAGACTCTCCAAGTGGAGAGAGTGTTAGTAAAGCGTCTGGAATGTTGCACCCGAGTACAAGGGGACGAAAACTGAGACACATTTGAACACCTTTCCCGATCACATGGTGCATCATACTCTGGGTTCCACATGCATGTTTTAGCTGAAGGAAGAATCCCTCAAACCTGGAGAGTTGAGACCCATTGAATGGGTACCATGCAATATGACTTCAAAGGGTCTGCCTTTGCTCACCAAACTTCACCAATCCTATCACTGCTGCGTTTATGCCGCTGTACACACGCTTGATTCTTTTTCGGAGACATATAAATCCATAGGTTATAAGATTCTTACTAGTCAGGTATATTCTTAGGCGTTTAATATGGGGTGTTGAGTCCACTTCGTTGAACAAGGAGTAGCTCTTGTCTATTGCATATTTGGCTTATGGAATGGTATCTGTGCTAATTTCAATCTCTGGTTTTATGCAGCACCCCAACTCACCTTTCCGCTTAAGCAAGCATAAGTTGGTTTTCTACATTTGAGACCCTGGTCTGTTTTGTAATTCAGTTCCTTTGTAGCCAAGTTTACATTCCGTGTAGTAGTGATATCTTATGATGTTTCTTTTTCTGTGTGACTTATTTCACTTAGAATCATCGTACCTGAATCCACTCATTATGCTGCTACGGGCCTGAAAACATAGATTTCATTGCTGAGTGATATTGCATTGTACGTAAGTACCACAACTTCTTTATCCATTTTTCGCTTTCTGTGATATTGAACTTGTACCATAAATGAGGTTCTTGTAAACAGAGCCGTCCCAAATTTTGGGGTGGCTGTGTCTTTTTATCTTAATTTCCCTAAGCTATAGGACCATAAGTGGAAGTGCCCTAGGATCTGTTGCTTTTTTTCTTAGATATTTCAGGAAACACCATACACTTCTCCAGAGCGGCTGTTGGCAATTTTCATCACGCCCTTCAGCATGACAAGGCTCACATTTCTCCACGGCCTGTCCTGCCTTTCTGGATTTTAGAGTTTTCTCAGATGGCCCTTTTGACCGGGGGGCAGTGAGACTTCATTGTAGTACAGATTTCCTTGTCAAGCTTGCTTGGTTGGCCAAAAAGTGCGAATACGTTTTTTCCTGAATATATTCAGGAAACAACGCATACGCACTTTTTGGCCAAGTGCATCATTGTGGACGTTCTGCCTCTTTTCCTATGCTTTACATGCAATTCCAGTCTACCTCCTGAAATCAGTTTCCTGCAAATCTGCTCCACATTCAAGTCCTCTTGGCAGCGTTACTTCAATATATTTTTGGACGATAGCTGTCATTTATAACTCTGCAGGTTTGTGAATTACAGTGCCCCTGAGCTCCTTTCTTCAACTCGCTTTCTTTTGAGCTGGCCACAACACTGCAGGATTGCTTCAGGCCCTAGTGCGGTTCTGGAATGGCACGCTGAGCCTTTGGATAATTCCTCTTCCTGGTAGGAAATGAGAGTTAAATTTGCCCGTCCAGAAACCTCCAGCTAGTCTCTCATTGGTTGTCCCTATTCCTGTTCATTTTCCGCAGAAATTGCAAACTGGGCCAAAGAGGAGGTTAAAGGCACTGACTCTCCAAGTGGGGTGAGTGTTAGTAAAGCGTCTGGAATGTTGCACCCGAGTACCTGGGGACGAAATCTGAGACACATTTGAACACGTTTCCCGATCACACGGTGGATCATACTCTGGGTTCCACATGCATGTTTTAGCTGAAAGAAGAATCCCTTAAACCTGGAGAGTTGAGACCCATGGAATGGGTACCATGCAATATGACTTCAAAGGATCTGCATTTGCTCACCGAACCTCACCAATCCTATCACTGCTGCATTTATGCCGCTGTACACACGCTTGATTCTCTTTCGGAGACATATAAATCCATAGGTTTTAAGATTCTTACTAGTCAGGTATATTCTTAGGCGTTTAATATGGGCTGTTGAGTCCACTTCATTGAGCAAGGAGTAGCTCTTGTCTACTACATATTTGGCTTATGGAACGGTATCTGTGCTAATTTCAATCTCTGGTTTTATGCAGCACCCCAACTCATCTTTCCCCTTAAGAAAGCATAAGTTGGTTTTCTACATTTGAGACCCTGTTCTGTTCTGTAATTCAGTTCCTGTGTAGCGAAGTTTACATTCCATGTATTAGTGATATCTTATGATATTTCTTTTTCTGTGTGACTTATTTCACTTAGAATCATCGTACCTGAATCCACTCATTATGCTGCTACGGGCCTGATGACATAGATTTCATTGCTGAGTGATATTGCATTGTACCTAAGTACCACAACTTCTTTATCCATTTTTCGCTTTCTGTGATATTGAACTTGTACCGTAAACGAGGTTCTTGTAAACAGAGCCGTCCCAAACTTTGGGGTGGCTGTGTCTTTTTGATTTTAATTTCCCTAAGCTATAGGACCATAAGTGGAAGTGCCCTAGGCTCTGTTGCTTTGTTTTGTAGATGTTTCAGGAAACACCATACACTTCTCCAGAGTGGCTGTTGGCAATTTTCATCCCGCCCTTCACCATAACAAGGCTCCAAGTTCTCCACGGCCTGTCCTGCCTTTCTGGATTTTACACTTTTTTCAGATTGCCCTTTTGACCACGGGGCAGTGAGACTTCATTTTAGTACAGATTTCCTTTGCAAGCTTGCTTGGTTGGCCAAAAAGGGCGTATGCGTTTTTTCCTGAATATATTCAGGAAAAAACGCATACGCCCTTTTTGGCCAAGTGCATCATTGTGGACGTTCTGCCTCTTTTCCTATGCTTTACATGCAATTCCAGTCTACCTCCTGAAATCGGTTTCCTGCAATTCTGCCCCACTTTCAAGTCCTGTTGGCAGCCTTACTTCAATATATTTTTGGACGATAGCTGTCATTTATAACTCTGCAGGTTTGTGAATTACAGTGCCCCTGATCTCCTTTCTTCAACTCGCTTTCTTGTGAGCGGGCCGCAACACCGCAGGATTCCTTCAGGCCCTAGTGTGGTTCCGGCACGGCACGCTGAGCCTTTGGTTAATTCCTCTTCCTGGTGGGAAATGAGAGTTAAATTTGCCCGTCCAGACACCTCCAGCTACTCTCTCATTGGTTCTCCCTATTCCTGTTCATTTTCCGCAGAAATTGCAAACTGGGCCAAAGAGGAGGTTAAAGGCCCTGACTCTCCAAGTGGGGAGAGTGTTAGTAAAGCATCTGGAATGTTGCAACCGAGTACCAGGGGACGAAAACTGAGACACATTTGAACACGATTCCCGATCACACGGTGGATCATACTCTGGGTCCCACATCCATGTTTTCGCTGAAAGAAGAATCCGTTAAACCTGGAGAGTTGAGACGGATGGAAAGGGTACCATGCAATATGACTTCAAAGGGTCTGCATTTGCTCACCGAACCTCACCAATCCTATCACTGCTGCGTTTATGCCACTGTACACACGCTTGATTCTCTTTCGGAGACAGAAATCCATACGTTTTAAGATTGTTACTAGTCAGGTATATTCTTAGGCGTTTAATATGGGGTGTTGAGTCCACTTCGTTGAGCAAGGAGTTGCTCTTGTCTATTACATATTTCATTTATGGAACTGTATCTGTGCTCATTTCAATCTCTGGTTTTATGCAGCACCCCAACTCACCTTTCCCCTTAAGCAAGCATAAGTTGGTTTTCTGCATTTGAGACCCTGTTCTGTTTTGTAATTCAGTTCCTGTGTAGCCAAGTTTACTTTCCGTGTAGTAGTGATATCTTATGATGTTTCTTTTTCTGTGTGACTTATTTCACTTGGAATCATCGTACCTGAATCCACTCATTATGCTGCTACGGGCCTGATGACATAGATTTCATTGCTGAGTGATATTGCATTGTACGTAAGTACCACAACTTCGTTATCCATTTTTTGCTTTCTTTGATATTGAAGTTGTACCGTAAACGAGTTTCTTGTAAACAGAGCCGTCCCAAACTTTGGGGTGGCTGTGTCTTTTTGATTTTAATTTCCCTAAGCTATAGGACCATAAGTGGAAGTGCCCTAGGCTCTGTTGCTTTGTTTTTTGGATGTTTCAGGAAACACCATACACTTCTCCAGAGTGGCTGTTGGCAATTTACATCCCGCCCATCAGCATAACAAGGCACCCAGTTCTCCATGGCCTGTCCTGCCTTTCTGGATTTTAGAGTTTTCTCAGATGGCCCTTTTGACCGTGGGGCAGTGAGACTTTATTGTAGTTCAGATTTCCTTTGCAAGCTCGCTTGGTTGGCCAAAAAGTGCGTATGGGTTTTTTCCTGAATATATTCAGGAAAAAACGCATACGCCCTTTTTGGCCAAGTGCATCATTGTGGACGTTCTGCCTCTTTTCCTATTTTACATGCAATTCCAGTCTACCTCCTGAACTTGGTTTCCTGCAATTCTGCCCCGCTTTCAAGTCCTCTTGGCAGCCTTACTTCAATATATTTTTGGACGATAGCTGTCATTTATAACTCTGCAGGTTTGTGAAAGAAAGTGCCCCTGAGCTCCTTTCTTCAACTCGCTTTCTTGTGAGCTGGCCGCAACACCGCAGGATTGCTTCAGGCCCTAGAGTGGTTCCGCCAGGGCACGCTGAGCCTTTGGTTAATTCCTCTTCCTCGTGGGAAATGAGACTTAAATTTGCCCGTCCAGACACCTCCAGCTAGTCTCTCATTGGTTGTCCCTATTCCTGTTCATTTTCCGCAGAAATTGCAAACTGGGCCAAACAGGAGGTTAAAGGCACTGACTCTCCAAGTGGGGTGAGTGTTAGTAAAGCGTCTGGAATGTTGCACCCGAGTACCTGGGGACAAAATCTGAGACACATTTGAACACGTTTCCCGATCACACGGTGGATCATACTCTGGGTTCCACATGCATGTTTTAGCTGAAAGAAGAATCCCTTAAACCTGGAGAGTTGAGACCCATGGAATGGGTACCATGCAATATGACTTCAAAGGATCTGCATTTGCTCACCGAACCTCACCAATCCTATCACTGCTGCATTTATGCCGCTGTACACACGCTTGATTCTCTTTCGGAGACATATAAATCCATAGGTTTTAAGATTCTTACTAGTCAGGTATATTCTTAGGCGTTTAATATGGGCTGTTGAGTCCACTTCGTTGAGCAAGGAGTAGCTCTTGTCTACTACATATTTGGCTTATGGAACGGTATCTGTGCTAATTTCAATCTCTGGTTTTATGCAGCACCCCAACTCATCTTTCCCCTTAAGAAAGCATAAGTTGGTTTTCTACATTTGAGACCCTGTTCTGTTCTGTAATTCAGTTCCTGTGTAGCGAAGTTTACATTCTATGTATTAGTGATATCTTATGATATTTCTTTTTCTGTGTGACTTATTTCACTTAGAATCATCGTACCTGAATCCACTCATTATGCTGCTACGGGCCTGATGACATAGATTTCATTGCTGAGTGATATTGCATTGTTCGTAAGTACCACAACGTCTTTATCCATTTTTCACTTTCTGTGATATTGAACTTGTACCGTAAATGAGGTTCTTGTAAACAGAGCCATCCCAAACTTTGGGGTGGCTGTGTCTTTTTGATTTTAATTTCCCTAAGCTATAGGACCATAAGTGGAAGTGCCCTAGGCTCTGTTGCTTTGTTTTTTACATGTTTCAGGAAACACCATACACTTCTCCAGAGTGGCTGTTGGCAATTTACATCCCGCCCATCAGCATAACAAGGCTCCCAGTTCTCCATGGCCTGTCCTGGCTTTCTGGATTTTACACTTTTTTCAGATGGCCCTTTTGACCAGGGGGCAGTGAGACTTCATTGTAGTGCAGATTTCCTTTGCAAGCCTCGTTTGTTGGCCAAAAAGGGCGTATGCGTTTTTTCCTGAATATATTCAGGAAAAAACGCATATGCACTTTTTGGTCAAGTGCATCATTGTGGACTTTCTGCCTCTTTTCCTATGCTTTACATGCAATTCCAGTCTACCTCCTGAAATCGGTTTCCTGCATTTCTGCCCCGCATTCAAGTCTTCTTGGCAGACTTCCTTCAATATATTTTTGGATGATAGCTGTCATTTATAACTCTGCAGGTTTGTGAATGACAGTGCCCCTGAGCTCCTTTCTTCACATCCCTTTCTTGTGAGCTGGCCGCAACACCGCAGGATTGCTTCAGGCCCTAGTGTGGTTCCGGCATGGCATGCAGAGCCTTTGGTTAATTCCTTTTCCTGGTGGGAAATGAGAGTTAAATTTGCCCGTCCAGACACCTCCAGCTGGTCTGTCATTGGTTCTCCCTATTCCTGTTCATCTTACGCAGAAATTGCAAACTGGGCCAAACAAGAGTTTAAAGGCACTGACTCTCCAAGTGGGGAGAGTGTTAGTAAAGCGTCTGGAATTTTGCACCCGAGTACCAGGGGACAAAAATGAGACACATTTGAACACGTTTCCCGATCACATGGTGGATCATAACCTGGGTTCCACATGCATGTTGTAGCTGAAGGAAGAATCCCTTAAACCTGGAGAGTTGAGACCCATGGAATGGTTACCATGCAATATGACTTCAAAGGGTCTGCATTTGCTCACCGAACCTCACCGATCCAATCACTGCTGCGTTTATGCCAGTCTACACACGCTTGATTCTCTTTCAGAGACATATCAATCCATAGGTTTTAAGATTCTTACTAGTCAGGTATATTCTTAGGCGTTTAATATGGGGTGTTGAGTCAATTCCATTGAGCAAGGAATAGCTCTTGTCTATTACATATTTGGCTTATGGAACAGTATATGTGCTCATTTCAATCTCTGGTTTTATGCAGCGCCCCAACTCACCTTTCCCCTTAAGCAAGCATAAGTTGGTTTTCTAAATTTAAGTCCCTGTTCTGTTTTGTAATTCAGTTCCTGTGTAGCCAAGTCTACATTCCGTGTATTAGTGATATCTTACGATTTTTCTTTTTCTGTGTGACTTATTTCACTTAGAATCATCGTATCTAAATCCACTCGTTATGCTGCCACGGGCCTGATGACATAGATTTCATTGCTGAGTGATACTGCATTGTATGTAAGTACCACAACTTCTTTATCCGTTTTTCGCTTTCTGCGGTATTGAACTTGTACTGTAAACGAGGTTCTTGTAAACAGAGCCGTCCCAAACTTTGGGGTGGCTTTTTTTTTTTATTTTAATTTCCCTAAGCTATAGGACCATAAGTGGAAGTGCCCTAGGCTCCGTTGCTTTGCTTTTTAGATGTTTCAGGAAACACCATGCACTTCTCCAGAGTGGCTATTGGAAATTTACATCCCGCCCATTAGCATAACAAGGCTCCCAGTTCTCCATGGCCTGTCCTGCCTTTCTGGATTTTACACTTTTTTCAGATGGCCCTTTTGACTGGGGGGAAGTGAGACTTCATTGTGGTGCAGATTTCCTTTGCAAGCTTGCTTTGTTGGCCAAAAAGTGCCTATGCGTTTTTTCCTGAATATATTCAGGAAAAAACGCATACGCCCTTTTTGGCCAAGTGCATCATTGTGGACGTTCTGCCTCTTTTCGATTGCTTTACATGCAACTCCAGTCTACCTCCTGAAATCGGTTTCCTGCAATTCTGCCCCGCTTTCAAGTGTTCTTGGCAGCCTTACTTCAATATATTTTTGGACGATAGCTGTCATTTATAACTCTGCAGGTTTGTGAATGACAGTGACCTTGAGTTCCTTTCTTCAACTCGCTTTCTTGTGAGCTGGGCGCAACACCGCAGGATTGCTTCAGGCCCTAGTGTGGTTCCAGCATGGCACGCTGAGCCTTTGGTTAGTTCCTCTTCCTGGTGGGAAATGAGAGTTAAATTTGCCCGTCCAGACACCGCCAGCTTGTCTCTCATGGGTTCTCCCTATTCCTGTTGATCTTCCGCAGAAAATGCAAACTTGGTCAAACAGGAGGTTAAAGGCACTGACTCTCAATGTGGGGAGAGTGTTACTATAGCGTCTGGAATGTTGCACCCGAGTACCAGGGGACGAAAACTGAGACACATTTGAACACGTTTCCCGATCACACGGTGGATCATACTCTGGGTTCCACATGCATGTTTTAGCTGAGGAAGAATCCCTTAAACCTGGAGAGTTGAGACCCATGGAATGGGTACCATGCAATATGACTTCAACGGGTCTGCATTTGCTCACTAAACCTCACCAATCCTATCACTGCTGCGTTTATGCTGCTGTACACATGCTTAGTTCTCTTTCGTAGACATATAAATCCATAGGTTTTAAGATTCTTACTCGTCAGGTATATTCTTAGGCGTTTAATATGGGGTGTTGAGTCCACTTCGTTGAGCAAGGAGTAGCTCTTGTCTATTACATATTTGGCTTATGGAACGGCATCTGTGCTAATTTCAATCTCTGGTATTATGCAGCACCCCAACTCACCTTTCCCCTTAAGCAAGCATAAATTGGTTCTCTACATTTGAGACCCTGTTATGTTTGTAATTCAGTTCCTGTGTAGCCAAGTTTACATTCCGTGTATTAGTGATATCTTATGACGTTTGTTTTTCTGTGTGACTTATTTCACTTAGAATCATCGTAAGTGAATCCACTCATTATGCTGTTACAGACCTGATGACATAGATTTCATTGCTGAGTGATATTGCATTGTACGTAAGTACCACATCTTCTTTATCCATTTTTCGCTTTCTGTGATATTGAACTTGTACCGTAAACGAGGTTTTTGTAAACAGAGC
This sequence comes from Orcinus orca, assembly GCF_937001465.1. NCBI lineage: Eukaryota > Metazoa > Chordata > Mammalia > Artiodactyla > Delphinidae > Orcinus > Orcinus orca. The sequence goes on along the minus strand of NC_064562.1, from coordinate 60,868,583 downwards.
CGTCCCAAACTTTGGGGTGGCTGTGTCTTTTTCATTTTAATTTCCCTAAACTATAGGACGATAAGTGGAAGTGCCCTAGGCTCTGTTGCTTTGTTTTTTAGATGTTTCAGGAAACACCATACACTTCTCCAGAGTGGCTGTTGGCAATTTACATCCCGCCCATCAGCATAACAAGGCTCCCAGTTCTCCATGGCCTGTCCTGCCTTTCTGGATTGTACACTTTTTTCAGATGGCCCTTTTGACCGGGGGGAAGTGAGACTTCATTGTAGTGCAGATTTCCTTTGCAAGCTTGCTTGGTTGGCCAGAAAGGGCGTATGCATTTTTTCCTGAATATATTCAGGAAATAATCATATGCCCTTTTTGGCCAAGTGCATCATTGTGGAAGTTCTGCCTCTTTTCCTATGCTTTACATTCAGTTCCAGTCTACGTCCTGAAATCGGTTTCCTGTAATTCTGCCCCGCTTTCAGGTCCTCTTGGCAGACTACTTCAATATATTTTTGGAAGATAGCTGTCATTTATAACTTTGCAGGTTTGTGAATTACAGTGCCCCTGAGTTGCTTTCTTCAACTCGCTTTCTTGTGAGCTGGACGCAACACTGCAGGATTGCTTCAGGCCCTAGTGTGGTTCCGGCATGGCACGCTGAGCCTTTGGTTAATTCCTCTTCCTGGTGGGAAATGAGAGTTAAATGTGCCTGTCCAGACACCTCCAGCTAGTCTCTCATTGGTTCTCCCTATTCCTGTTCATTTTCCGCAGAAATTGCAAACTGGGCCAAACAGGAGGTTAAAGGCACTGACACTCCAAGTGGGGAGAGTGGTAGTAAAGCGTCTGGAATGTTGAACCTGAGTACCAGGGGACGAAAACTGACACACATTTGAACACGTTTCCAGATCACACGGTGGATCATACTCTGGGTTCCACATGCATGTTTTAGCTGAAGGAAGAATCCCTTAAACCTGGAGAGTTGAGACCCATGGAATGGGTACCACGCAATATGACTTCAAAGGGTCTGCATTTGCTCACCGATCCTCACCAATCCTATCACTGCTGCGTTTATGCCGCTGTACACATGCTTGATTCTCTTTCGGAAACATAGAAATCCATAGGTTTTAAGATTCTTACTAGTCAGGTATATTCTTATGCGTTTAATATGGGGTGTTGTGTCCACTTCGTTGAGCAAGGAGTAGCTCTTGTCTATTATATATTTGGATTAAGGAACGGTATCTGTGCTAATTTCAATCTCTGGTTTTATGCAGCACCCCAACTCACCTTTCCCCTTAAGCAAGCAAAAGTTTGTTTTCTACATTTGAGACCCTGTTCTGTTTTGTAATTCAGTTCCTGTGTAGCCAAGTTTACATTCCGTGTAGTAGTCATATCTTATGATGTTTCTTTTTCTGTGTGACTTATTTCACTTAGAATCATTGTACCTGAATACACTCATTATGCTGCTACGGGCCTGATGACATAGATTTCATTGCTGAGTGATATTGCATTGTACGTAAGTACCACAACGTCTTTATCCATTTTTCGCTTTCTGTGATATTGAAGTTGTACACTAAAAGAGGTTCTTGTAAACAGAGCCGTCCCAAACTTTGGGGTAGCTGTGTCTTTTTTATTTTAATTTCCCTAAGCTATAGGACCATAAGTGGAAGTGCCCTAGGCTCTGTTGCTTTGTTTTTTGGATGTTTCAGGAAACACCATACACTTCTCCAGAGTGGCTGTTGGCAATTTACATCCCGCCCATCAGCATAACAAGGCTCCCAGTTCTCCATGGCCTGTCCTGCCTTTCTGGGTTTTACCCTTTTTTCAGATGGCCCTTTGACCGGGGGGCAGTGAGACTTCATTGTAGTGCAGATTTCCTTTGCAAGCTTGCTTGGTTGGCCAAAAAGGGCGTATGCGTTTTTTCCTGAATATATTCAGGAAAAAACGTATACGCCCTTTTTGGCCAAGTGCATCATTGTGGACGTTCTGCCTCTTTTCCTATGCTTTACATTCATTTCCAGTCTACCTCCTGAAATCGGTTTCCTGCAATTCTGCACCGCTTTCAAGTCCTCTTGGCAGCCTTACTTCAATATATTTTGGGACGATAGCTGTCATTTATAACTCTGCAGATTTGTGAATGACAGTGCCCCTGAGCTCCTTTCTTCAACTCGCTTTCTTGTGAGCTTGCCGCAACACCGCAGGATTGCTTCAGGCCCTAGTGTGGTTCCGGCACGGCACGCTGAGCCTTTGGTTAATTCCTCTTTCTGGTGGGTAATGAGAGTTAAATTTGCCCGTCTAGACACCTCCTGCTAGTCTCTCATTGGTTCTCCCTATTCCTGTTCATCTTCCGCAGAAATTGCAAACTGGGCCAAACAGGAGGTTAAAGGCACTGACTCTCCAAGTGGGGAGAGTGTTAGTAAAGCGTCTGGAATTTTGCACCCGAGGACCAGGGGACAAAAACTGAGACACATTTGAACACGTTTCCCGATCACACGGTGGATCATACTCTGGGTTCCACATGCATGTTTTAGCTGATATAAGAATCCCTTAAACCTGCAGAGTTGAGACCCATGGAATGGGTACCATGCAATATGACTTCAAAGGTTCTGCATTTGCTCATCGAACCTCACCAATCCTATCACTGCTGCGTTTATGCCGCTGTACACACACTTGATTCTCTTTTGGAGACATATAAATCCATAGGTTTTAAGATTCTTACTAGTCAGGTATATTCTTAGGCGTTTAATATGGGGTGTTGAATCCACTTCGTTGAGCAAGGAGTAGCTCTTGTCTATTACATATTTGGCTTATGGAACGGTATCTGTGCCAATTTCAATCTCTGGTTTTATGCAGCACCCCAACACACCTTTCCCCTTAAGCACGCATAAGTTGGTGTTCTACATTTGAGACCCTGTTCTGTTTTGTAATTCAGTTTCTGCGTAGCCAAGTTTGCATTCCGTGTATTAGTGATATCTTATGATGTTTCTTTTTCTGTGTGACTTATTTCACTTAGAATCATCGTACCTGAATCCACTCATTATGCTGCTACGGGCCTGATGACATAGATTTCATTGCTGAGTGATATTGCATTGTACGTAAGTACCAAAACTTCTTTATCCATTTTTCGCTTTCTGTGATATTGAACTTGTACCGTAAACGAGGTTCTTGTAAACAGAGCCGTCCCAAACTTTGGGGTGGCTGTGTCTTTTTGATTTTAATTTCCCTAAGCTATAGGACCATAAGTGGAAGTGCCCTAGGCTCTGTTGCTTTGTTTTTTAGATGTTTCAGGAAACACCATACACTTCTCCAGAGGGGCTGTTGGCAATTTACATCCCGCCCATCAGCATAACAAGGCTCCCAGTTCTCCATGGCCTGTCCTGCCTTTCTGGATTGTACACTTTTTTCAGATGGCCCTTTTGACCGGGGGGAAGTGAGACTTCATTGTAGTGCAGATTTCCTTTGCAAGCTTGCTTGGTTGGCCAGAAACGGCGTATGCGTTTTTTCCTGAATATATTCAGGAAAAAACGCATACGCCCTTTTTGGCCAAGTGCATCATTGTGGACGTTCTGCCTCTTTTCCTATGCTTTACATGCAATTCCAGTCTACCTCCTGAAATCGGTTTCCTGCAATTCTGCCCCGCTTTCAAGTCCTCTTGGCAGCCTTACTTCAATATATTTTTGGACGATAGCTGTCATTTATAACTCTGCAGGTTTGTGAATGACAGTGCCCCTGAGCGCCTTTCTTCAACTCGCTTTCTTGTGAGCTGGCCGCAACACCGCAGGATTGCTTCAGGCCCTAGTGTGGTTCCGGCATGGCACGCTGAGCCTTTGGATAATTCCTCTACCTGGTGGGAAATGAGAGTTAAATTTGCTCGTCCAGACACCTCCAGCTAGTCTCTCATGGGTTCTCCCTATTCCTGTTCATTTTCCGCAGAAATTGCAAACTGGGCCAAACAGGAGGTTAAAGGCACTGACTCTCCAAGTGGGGAGAGTGTTAGTAAAGCGTCTGGAATTTTGCACCCGAGTACCAGGGGACAAAAACTGAGACACATTTGAACACGTTTCCCGATCACACGGTGGATCATACTCTGGGTTCCACATGCATGTTTTAGCTAAAGTAAGAATCCCTTAAACCTGCAGAGTTGAGACCCATGGAATGGGTACCATGCAATATGACTTCAAAGGGTCTGCATTTGCTCACCGAACCTCACCAATCCTATCACTGCTGCATTTATGCCGCTGTACACACGCTTGATTCTCTTTCGGAGACATATAAATCCATAGGTTTTAAGATTCTTACTAGTCAGGTATATTCTTAGGCGTTTAATATGGGGTGTTGAGTCCACTTCGTTGAGCAAGGAGTAGCTCTTCTCTATTACATATTTGGCTTATGGAACGGTATCTGTGCTAATATCAATCTCTGGTTTTATGCAGCACCCCAACTCACCTTTCCCCTTAAGCACGCATCAGTTGGTGTTCTACATTTGAGACCCTGTTCTGTTTTGTAATTCAGTTCCTGGGTAGCCAAGTTCACATTCCGTGTAGTAGTGATATCTTATGATGTTTCTTTTTCTGTGTGACTTATTTCACTTAGAATCATCGTACCTGAATCCACTCATTATGCTGCTACGGGCCTGATGACATAGATTTCATTGCTGAGTGATATTGCATTGTACGTAAGTACCAAAACTTCTTTATCCATTTTTCGCTTTCTGTGATATTGAACTTGTACTGTAAACGAGGTTCTTGTGAACAGAGCCATCCCAAACTTTGGGGTGGCTGTGTCTTTTTGGTTTTAATTTCCCTAAGCTATAGGACCATAAGTGGAAGTGCCCTAGGCTCTGTTGCTTTGTTTTTTGGATGTTTCAGGAAACACCATACACTTCTTCAGAGTGGCTGTTGGCAATTTACATCCCACCCATCAGCATAACAAGGCTCCCAGTTCTCAATGGCCTTTCCTGCCTTTCTGGATTTAACACTTTTTTCAGATGGCCCTTTGACCGGGGGCAGTGAGACTTCATTGTAGTGCAGATTTCCTTTGCAAGCTTGCTTGGTTGGCCAAAAAGGGCGTATGCGTTTTTTCCTGAATATATTCAAGAAAAAACGCATACGCACTTTTTGGCCAAGTGCATCATTGTGGACGTTCTGCCTCTTTTCCTATGCTCTACATGCAATTGAAGTCTACCTCCTGAAATCGGTTTCCTGCAATTCTGCCCCGCTTTCAAGTCCTCTTGGCAGCCTTACTTCAATATATTTTTGAACGATAGCTGTCATTCATAACTCTGCAGGTTTGTGAATGACAGTGCCCCTGAGCGCCTTTCTTCAACTCGCTTTCTTGTGAGCTGGCCGCAACACCACAGGATTGCTTCAGGCCCTAGTGTGGTTCCGGCATGGCACGCTGAGCCTTTGGATAATTCCTCTACCTGGTGGGAAATGAGAGTTAAATTTGCCCGTCCAGACACCTCCAGCTAGTCTCTCATGGGTTCTCCCTATTCCTGTTCATTTTCCGCAGAAATTGCAAACAGGGCCAAACAGGAGGTTAAAGGCACTTACTCTCCAAGTGGGGAGAGTGTTAGTAAAGCATCTGTAATTTTGCACCCGAGGACCAGGGGACAAAAACTGAGACACATTTGAACACGTTTCCCGATCACATGGTGGATCATACTCTGGGTTCCACATGCATGTTTTAGCTGAAGGAAGAATCCCTTAAACCTGGAGAGTTGAGACCCATGGAATGGGTACCATGCAATATGACTTCAAAGGGTCTGCATTTGCTCACCGAACCTCACCAATCCTATCACTGCTGCGTTTATGCCGCTGTACACACACTTGATTCTCTTTCGGAGACATATAAATCCATAGGTTTTAAGATTCTTACTAGTCAGGTATATTCTTAGGCGTTTAATATGGGGTGTTGAGTCCACTTCGTTGAGCAAGGAGTAGCTCTTGTCTATTACATATTTGGCTTATGGAACGGTATCTGTGCCAATTTCAATCAATGGTTTTATGCAGCACCCCAACACACCTTTCTCCTTAAGCACGCATAAGTTGGTGTTCTATATTTGAGACCCTGTTCTGTTTTGTAATTCAGTTTCTGTGTAGCCAAGTTTGCATTCCGTGTATTAGTGATATCTTATGATGTTTCTTTTTCTGTGTGACTTATTTCACTTAGAATCATCGTACCTGAATCCACTCATTATGCTGCTACGGGCCTGATGACATAGATTTCATTGCTGAGTGATATTGCATTGTACGTAAGTACCACAACTTCTTTATCCATTTTTCGCTTTCTGTGATATTGAACTTGTACTGTAAACGAGGTTCTTGTAAACAGAGCCGTGCCAAACTTTGGGGTGGCTGTGTCTTTTTGATTTTAATTTCCCTAAGCTATAGGACCATAAGTGGAAGTGCCCTAGGCTCTGTTGCTTTATTATTTAGATGTTTCAGGAAACACCATACACTTCTCCAGAGGGGCTGTTGGCAATTTACATCCCGCCCATCAGCATAACAAGGCTCCCAGTTCTCCATGGCCTGTCCTGCCTTTCTGGATTTTACACTTTTTTCAGATGGCCCTTTTGACCGGGGGGCAGTGAGACTTCATTGTAGTGCAGATATCCTTTGCAAGCTTGCTTGGTTGGCCAAAAAGGGCGTATGCGTTTTTTCCTGAATATATTCAGGAAAAAACGCATACGCCCTTTTTGGCCAAGTGCATCATTGTGGACGTTCTGCCTCTTTTCCTATGCTTTACATGCAATTCCAGTCTACCTCCTGAAATCGGTTTCCTGCAATTCTGCCCCACTTTCAAGTCCTCTTGGCAGCCTTACTTCAATATATTTTTGGACGATAGCTGTCATTTATAACTCTGCAGGTTTGTGAATGACAGTGCCCCTGAGCGCCTTTCTTCAACTCGCTTTCTTGTGAGCTGGCCGCAACACCACAGGATTGCTTCAGGCCCTAGTGTGGTTCCGGCATGGCACGCTGAGCCTTTGGATAATTCCTCTACCTGGTGGGAAATGAGAGTTAAATTTGCCCATCCAGACACCTCCAGCTAGTCTCTCATTGGTTCTCCCTATTCCTGTTCATTTTCCGCAGAAATTGCAAACTGGGCCAGACAGGAGGTTAAAGGCACTGACTCTCCAAGTGGGGAGAGTGTTAGTAAAGCGTCTGTAATTTTGCACCCGAGGACCAGGGGACAAAAACTGAGACACATTTGAACACGTTTCCCGATCACACGGTGAATCATACTCTGGGTTCCACATGCATGTTTTAGCTGAAGTAAGAATCCCTTAAACCTGCAGAGTTGAGACCCATGGAATGGGTACCATGCAATATGACTTCAATGGGACTGCATTTGCTCACCGAACCTCACCAATCCTATCACTGCTGCATTTATGCCGTTGTACACACGCTTGATTCTCTTTCGGAGACATATAAATCCATAGGTTTTAAGATTCTTACTAGTCAGGTATATTCTTAGGCGTTTAATATGGGGTGTTGAGTCCACTTCGTTGAGCAAGGAGTAGCTCTTGTCTATTACACATTTGGCTTATGGAACGGTATCTGTGCTAATTTCAATCTCTGGTGTTATGCAGCAACCCAACTCACCTTTCCCCTTAAGCACGCATCAGTTGGTGTTCTACATTTGAGACCCGGTTCTGTTTTGTAATTCAGTTCCTGTGTAGCCAAGTTCACATTCCGTGTAGTAGTGATATCTTATGATGTTTCTTTTTCTGTGTGACTTATTTCACTTAGAATCATCGTACCTGAATCCACTCATTATGCTGCTACGGGCCTGATGACATAGATTTCATTGCTGAGTGATATTGCATTGTACGTAAGTACCACAACTTCTTTATCCATTTTTCGCTTTTTGTGATATTGAACTTGTACTGTAAATGAGGTTCTTGTAAACAGAGCGGTCCCAAACTTTGGGGTGGCTGTGTCTTTTTGATTTTAATTTCCCTAAGCTATAGGACCATATGTGGAAGTGCCCTAGGCTCTGTTGCTTTGTTTTTTGGATGTTTCAGGAAACACCATACACTTCTCCAGAGTGGCTGTTGGCAATTTACATCCCGCCCATCAGCATAACAAGGCTCCCAGTTCTCAATGGCCTTTCCTGCCTTTCTGGATTTAACACTTTTTTCAGATGGCCCTTTGACCGGGGGCAGTGAGACTTCATTGTAGTGCAGATTTCCTTTGCAAGCTTGCTTGGTTGGCCAAAAAGGGCGTATGCGTTTTTTCCTGAATATATTCAAGAAAAAACGCATACGCCCTTTTTGGCCAAGTGCATCATTGTGGACGTTCTGCCTCTTTTCCTATGCTCTACATGCAATTCCTGTCTACCTCCTGAAATCGGTTTCCTGCAATTCTGCCCCGCTTTCAAGTCCTCTTGGCAGCCTTACTTCAATATATTTTTGGACGATAGCTGTCATTTATACCTCTGCAGGTTTGTGAATGACAGTGCCCCTGAGCGCCTTTCTTCAACTTGCTTTCTTGTGAGCTGGCCGCAACACCACAGGATTGCTTCAGGCCCTAGTGTGGTTCTGGCATGGCACGCTGAGCCTTTGGATAATTCCTCTACCTGGTGGGAAATGAGAGTTAAATTTTCCGGTCCAGACACCTCCAGCTAGTCTCTCATGGGTTCTCCCTATTCCTGTTCATTTTCCGCAGAAATTGCAAACTGGGCCAAACAGGAGGTTAAAGGCACTGACTCTCCAAGTGGGGAGAGTGTTAGTAAAGCGTCTGGAATTTTGCACCCGAATACCAGGGGACAAAAACTGAGACACATTTGAACACGTTTCCCGATCACACGGTGGATCATACTCTGGGTTCCACATGCATGTTTTAGCTGAAGTAAGAATCCCTTAAACCTGCAGAGTTGAGACCCATGGAATGGGTACCATGCAATATGACTTCAAAGGGTCTGCATTTGCTCACTGAACCTCACCAATCCTATCACTGCTGCGTTTATGCCCCTGTACACACGCTTGATTCTCTTTCGGAGACATATAAATCCATAGGTTCTAAGATTCTTACTAGTCAGGTATATTCTTAGGCGTTTAATATGGGGTGTTGAGTCCACTTCGTTGAGCAAGGAGTAGCTCTTGTCTATTACACATTTGGCTTATGGAACGGTATCTGTGCTAATTTCAATCTCTGGTGTTATGCAGCACCCCAACTCACCTTTCCCCTTAAGCACGCATCAGTTGGTGTTCTACATTTGAGACCCTGTTCTGTTTTGTAATTCAGTTCCTGTGTAGCCAAGTTCACATTCCGTGTAGTAGTGCTATCTTATGATGTTTCTTTTTCTGTGTGACTTATTTCACTTAGAATCATCCTACCTGAATCCACTCATTATGCTGCTACGGGCCTGATGACATAGATTTCATTGCTGAGTGGTATTGCATTGTACATAAGTACCACAACTTCTTTATCCATTTTTCGCTTTCTGTGATATTGAACTTGTACTGTAAACGAGGTTCTTGTAAACAGAGCCGTCCCAAACTTTGGGGTGGCTGTGTCTTTTTGATTTTAATTTCCCTAAGCTATAGGATCATAAGTGGAAGTGCCCTAGGCTCTGTTGCTTTGTTTTTTAGATGTTTCAGGAAACACCATAGACTGCTCCAGAGGGGCTGTTGGCAATTTACATCCCGCCCATCAGCATAACAATGCTCCCAGTTCTCCATGGCCTGTCCTGCCTTTCTGGATTTTACACTTTTTTCAGATGACCCTTTTGACCAGGGGGCAGTGAGACTTCATTGTAGTGCAGATTTCCTTTGCAAGCTTGCTTGGTTGGCCAAAAAGGGCGTATGCGTTTTTTCCTGAATATATTCAGGAAAAAACACATATGCCCTTTTTGGCCAAGTGCATCATTGTGGACGTTCTGCCTATTTTCCTATGCTTTACATGCAATTCCAGTCTACCTCCTGAAATCGGTTTCCTGCAATTCTGCCCTGCTTTCAAGTCCTCTTGGCAGCCTTACTTCAATATATTTTTGGACGATAGCTGTCATTTATAACTCTGCAGGTTTGTGAATTACAGTGCCCCTGAGCGCCTTTCTTCAACTCGCTTTCTTGTGAGCTGGCCGCAACACCACAGGATTGCTTCAGGCCCTAGTGTGGTTCTGGCATGGCACGCTGAGCCTTTGGATAATTCCTCTACCTGGTGGGAAATGAGAGTTAAATTTGCCCATCCAGACACCTCCAGCTAGTCTCTCATGGGTTCTCCCTATTCCTGTTCATTTTCCGCAGAAATTGCAAACTGTGCCAAACAGGATGTTAAAGGCACTGACTCTCCAAGTGGGGAGAGTGTTAGTAAAGCGTCTGGAATTTTGCACTCGAGTACCAGGAGACAAAAACTGAGACACATTTGAACACGTTTCCCGATCACATGGTGGATCATACTCTGGGTTCCACATGCATGTTTTAGCTGAAGGAAGAATCCCTTAAAACTGGAGAGTTGAGACCCATGGAATGGGTACCATGCAATATGACTTCAAAGGGTCTGCATTTGCTCACCGAACCTCACCAATCCTATCACTGCTGCGTTTATGCCGCTGTACACACACTTGATTCTCTTTCAGAGACATATAAATCCATAGGTTTTAAGATTCTTACTAGTCAGGTATATTCTCAGGCGTTTAATATGGGGTGTTCAGTCCACTTCGGTGAGCAAGGAGTAGCTCTTGTCTATTACATATTTGGCTTATGGAACGGTATCTGTGCCAATTTCAATCTCTGGTTTTATGCAGCACCCCAACACACCTTTCCCCTTAAGCACGCATAAGTTGGTGTTCTATATTTGAGACCCTGTTCTGTTTTGTAATTCAGTTTCTGTGTAGCCAAGTTTTCATTCCGTGTATTAGTGATATCTTATGATGTTTCTTTTTCTGTGTGACTTATTTCACTTAGAATCATCGTACCTGAATCCACTCATTATGCTGCTACGGGCCTGATGACATAGATTTCATTGCTGAGTGGTATTGCATTGTACGTAAGTACCACAACTTCTTTATCCATTTTTCGCTTTCTGTGATATTGAACTTGTACTGTAAACGAGGTTCTTGTAAACAGAGCCGTCCCAAACTTTGGGGTGGCTGTGTCTTTTTGATTTTAATTTCCCTAAGCTATAGGACCATAAGTGGAAGTGCCCTAGGCTCTGTTGCTTTGTTTTTTAGATGTTTCAGGAAACACCATAGACTGCTCCAGAGGGGCTGTTGGCAATTTACATCCCGCCCATCAGCATAACAATGCTCCCAGTTCTCCATGGCCTGTCCTGCCTTTCTGGATTTTACACTTTTTTCAGATGACCCTTTTGACCAGGGGGCAGTGAGACTTCATTGTAGTGCAGATTTCCTTTGCAAGCTTGCTTGGTTGGCCAAAAAGGGCGTATGCGTTTTTTCCTGAATATATTCAGGAAAAAACACATATGCCCTTTTTGGCCAAGTGCATCATTGTGGACGTTCTGCCTATTTTCCTATGCTTTACATGCAATTCCAGTCTACCTCCTGAAATCGGTTTCCTGCAATTCTGCCCTGCTTTCAAGTCCTCTTGGCAGCCTTACTTCAATATATTTTTGGACGATAGCTGTCATTTATAACTCTGCAGGTTTGTGAATTACAGTGCCCCTGAGCGCCTTTCTTCAACTCGCTTTCTTGTGAGCTGGCCGCAACACCACAGGATTGCTTCAGGCCCTAGTGTGGTTCTGGCATGGCACGCTGAGCCTTTGGATAATTCCTCTACCTGGTGGGAAATGAGAGTTAAATTTGCCCATCCAGACACCTCCAGCTAGTCTCTCATGGGTTCTCCCTATTCCTGTTCATTTTCCGCAGAAATTGCAAACTGTGCCAAACAGGATGTTAAAGGCACTGACTCTCCAAGTGGGGAGAGTGTTAGTAAAGCGTCTGGAATTTTGCACTCGAGTACCAGGAGACAAAAACTGAGACACATTTGAACACGTTTCCCGATCACATGGTGGATCATACTCTGGGTTCCACATGCATGTTTTAGCTGAAGGAAGAATCCCTTAAAACTGGAGAGTTGAGACCCATGGAATGGGTACCATGCAATATGACTTCAAAGGGTCTGCATTTGCTCACCGAACCTCACCAATCCTATCACTGCTGCGTTTATGCCGCTGTACACACACTTGATTCTCTTTCAGAGACATATAAATCCATAGGTTTTAAGATTCTTACTAGTCAGGTATATTCTCAGGCGTTTAATATGGGGTGTTGAGTCCACTTCGGTGAGCAAGGAGTAGCTCTTGTCTATTACATATTTGGCTTATGGAACGGTATCTGTGCCAATTTCAATCTCTGGTTTTATGCAGCACCCCAACACACCTTTCCCCTTAAGCACGCATAAGTTGGTGTTCTATATTTGAGACCCTGTTCTGTTTTGTAATTCAGTTTCTGTGTAGCCAAGTTTTCATTCCGTGTATTAGTGATATCTTATGATGTTTCTTTTTCTGTGTGACTTATTTCACTTAGAATCATCGTACCTGAATCCACTCATTATGCTGCTACGGGCCTGATGACATAGATTTCATTGCTGAGTGGTATTGCATTGTACGTAAGTACCACAACTTCTTTATCCATTTTTCGCTTTCTGTGATATTGAACTTGTACTGTAAACGAGGTTCTTGTAAACAGAGCCGTCCCAAACTTTGGGGTGGCTGTGTCTTTTTGATTTTAATTTCCCTAAGCTATAGGACCATAAGTGGAAGTGCCCTAGGCTCTGTTGCTTTGTTTTTTAGATGTTTCAGGAAACACCATAGACTGCTCCAGAGGGGCTGTTGGCAATTTACATCCCGCCCATCAGCATAACAATGCTCCCAGTTCTCCATGGCCTGTCCTGCCTTTCTGGATTTTACACTTTTTTCAGATGGCCCTTTTGACCAGGGGGCAGTGAGACTTCATTGTAGTGCAGATTTCCTTTGCAAGCTTGCTTGGTTGGCCAAAAAGGGCGTATGCGTTTTTTCCTGAATATATTCAGGAAAAAACGCATACACCCTTTTTGGCCAAGTGCATCATTGTGGACGTTCTGCCTCTTTTCCTATGCTTTACATGCAATTCCAGTCTACCTCCTGAAGTCGGTTTCCTGCAATTCTGCCCTGCTTTCAAGTCCTCTTGGCAGCCTTACTTCAATATATTTTTGGACGATAGCTGTCATTTATAACTCTGCAGGTTTGTGAATTACAGTGCCCCTGAGCGCCTTTCTTCAACTCGCTTTCTTGTGAGCTGGCCGCAACACCACAGGATTGCTTCAGGCCCTAGTGTGGTTCTGGCATGGCATGCTGAGCCTTTGGATAATTCCTGTACCTGGTGGGAAATGAGAGTTAAATTTGCCCATCCAGACACCTCCAGCTAGTCTCTAATGGGTTCTTCCTATTCCTGTTCATTTTCCGCAGAAATTGCAAACTGTGCCAAACAGGAGGTTAAAGGCACTGACTCTCCAAGTGGGGAGAGTGTTAGTAAAGCGTCTGGAATTTTGCACCCGAGTACCAGGGGACAAAAACTGAGACACATTTGAACACGTTTCCCGATCACATGGTGGATCATACTCTGGGTTCCACATGCATGTTTTAGCTGAAGTAAGAATCCCTTAAACCTGCAGAGTTGAGACCCATGGAATGGGTACCATGCAATATGACTTCAAAGGGTCTGCATTTGCTCACCGAACCTCACCAATCCTATCACTGCTGCGTTTATGCCGCTGTACACACACTTGATTCTCTTTCAGAGACATATAAATCCATAGGTTTTAAGATTCTTACTAGTCAGGTATATTCTCAGGCGTTTAATATGGGGTGTTGAGTCCACTTCGGTGAGCAAGGAGTAGCTCTTGTCTATTACATATTTGGCTTATGGAACGGTATCTATGCCAATTTCAATCTCTGGTTTTATGCAGCACCCCAACACACCTTTCCCCTTAAGCACGCATAAGTTGGTGTTCTATATTTGAGACCCTGTTCTGTTTTGTAATTCAGTTTCTGTGTAGCCAAGTTCGCATTCCGTGTATTAGTGATATCTTATGATGTTTCTTTTTCTGTGTGACTTATTTCACTTAGAATCATCGTACCTGAATCCACTCATTATGCTGCTACGGGCCTGATGACATAGATTTCATTGCTGAGTGATATTGCATTGTACGTAAGTACCACTACTTCTTTATCCATTTTTCGCTTTTTGTGATATTGAACTTGTACTGTAAACGAGGTTTTTGTAAACAGAGCCGTCCCAAACTTTGGGGTGGCTCTGTCTTTTTGATTTTAATTTCCCTAAGCTATAGGACCATAAGTGGAAATGCCCTAGGCTCTGTTGCTTTGTTTTTTAGATGTTTCAGGAAACACCATACACTTCTCCAGAGTGGCTGTTGGCAATTTACATCCCGCCCATCAGCATAACAAGGCTCCCAGTTCTCAATGGCCTTTCCTGCCTTTCTGGATTTAACACTTTTTTCAGATGGCCCTTTGACCGGGGGCAGTGAGACTTCATTGTAGTGCAGATTTCCTTTGCAAGCTTGCTTGGTTGGCCAAAAAGGGCGTATGCGTTTTTTCCTGAATATATTCAGGAAAAAACGCATAAGCCCTTTTTGGCCAAGTGCATCATTGTGGACATTCTGCCTCTTTTCCTATGCTTTACATGCAATTCAAGTCTACCTCCTGAAATCGGTTTCCTGCAATTCTGCCCCTCTTTCAAGTCCTCTTGGCAGCCTTACTTCAATATATTTTTGGACGATAGCTGTCATTTATAACTCTGCAGGTTTGTGAATGACAGTGCCCCTGAGCGCCTTTCTTCAACTCGCTTTCTTGTGAGCTGGCCGCAACACCACAGGATTGCTTCAGGCCCTAGTGTGGTTCCGGCATGGCACGCTGAGCCTTTGGATAATTCCTCTACCTGGTGGGAAATGAGAGTTAAATTTGCCCGTCCAGACACCTCCAACTAGTCTCTCATGGGTTCTCCCTATTCCTGTTCATTTTCCGCAGAAATTGCAAACTGGGCCAAACAGGAGGTTAAAGGCACTGACTCTCCAAGTGGGGAGAGTGTTAGTAAAGCGTCTGGAATTTTGCACCCGAGTACCACGGGACAAAAACTGAGACACATTTGAACACGTTTCCCGATCACACGGTGGATCATACTCTGGGTTCCACATGCATGTTTTAGCTGAAGTAAGAATCCCTTAAACCTGCAGAGTTGAGACCCATGGAATGGGTACCATGCAATATGACTTCAAAAGGTCTGCATTTGCTCACCGAACCTCAGCAATCCTATCACTGCTGCGTTTATGCCGCTGTACACACGCTTGATTCTCTTTCGGAGACATATAAATCCATAGGTTTTAAGATTCTTACTAGTCAGGTATATTCTTAGGCGTTTAATATGGGGTGTTGAGTCCACTTCGGTGAGCAAGGAGTAGCTCTTGTCTATTACATATTTGGCTTATGGAACGGTATCTGTGCCAATTTCAATCTCTGGTTTTATGCAGCACCCCAACACACCTTTCCCCTTAAGCACGCATAAGTTGGTGTTCTATATTTGAGACCCTGTTCTGTTTTGTAATTCAGATTCTGTGTAGCCAAGTTCGCATTCCGTGTATTAGTGATATCTTATGATGTTTCTTTTTCTGTGTGACTTATTTCACTTAGAATCATCGTACCTGAATCCACTCATTATGCTGCTACGGGCCTGATGACATAGATTTCATTGCTGAGTGATATTGCATTGTACGTAAGTACCACAACTTCTTTATCCATTTTTCGCTTTCTGTGATATTGAACTTGTACTGTAAACGAGGTTCTTGTAAACAGAGCCGTGCCAAACTTTGGGGTGGCTGTGTCTTTTTGATTTTAATTTCCCTAAGCTATAGGACCATAAGTGGAAGTGCCCTAGGCTCTGTTGCTTTGTTTTTTGGATGTTTCAGGAAACACCATACACTTCTCCAGAGTGGCTGTTGGCAATTTACATCCCGCCCATCAGCATAACAAGGCTCCCAGTTCTCAATGGCCTTTCTGGATTTTACCATTTTTTCAGATGGCCCTTTTGACCGGGGGGCAGTGAGACTTCATTGTAGTGCAGATTTCCTTTGCAAGCTTGCTTGGTTGGCCAAAAAGTGCATATGCGTTTTTTCCTGAATATATTCAGGAAAAAACGCATACGCCCTTTTTGGCCAAGTGCATCATTGTGGACGTTCTGCCTCTTTTCCTATGCTTTACATGCAATTCCAGTCTACCTCCTGAAATCGGTTTCCTGCAAATCTGCTCCACTTTCAAGTCCTCTTGACAGACTTACTTCAATATATTTTGAGACGATAGCTTCCATTTATAACTCTGCATTTTTGTGAATGACAGTGGCCCTGAGCTCCTTTCTTCAACTCGCTTTCTTGTGAGCTGGCCGCAACTCTGCAGGATTGCTTAAGGCCCTAGTGCGGTTCTGGCATGGCACGCTGAGCCTTTGGTTAATTCCTCTTCCTGGTGGGAAATGAGAGTTAAATTTGCCCGTCTAGACACCTCCAGCTTGTCTCTCATTGGTTCTCCCTATTTCTGTTCATTTTACGCAGAAATTGAAAACTGGGCCAAACAGGAGGTTAAAGGCCCTGACTCTCCAAGTTGGGAGAGTGTTATTAAAGCGTCTGGAATGTTGCACCCGAGTACCAGGGGACGAAAACTGAAACACATTTGAACACGTTTCCCGATCACACGGTGGATCATACTCTGGGTTCCACATGCATGTTTTAGGTGAAGGAAGAATCCCTTAAACCTGGAGAGTTGAGACCCGTGGAATGGGTACCATGCAATATGACTTCAAAGGGTCTGCATTTGCTCACTGAACCTCACCAATCCTATCACTGCTGCGTTTATGCCGCTGTACACACGCTTGATTCTCTTTCGGAGACATATAAATCCATAGGTTTTAAGATTCTTACTAGTCAGGTATATTCTTAGGCGTTTAATATGGGGTGTTGAGTCCACTTCGTTGAGCAAGGAGCAGCTCTTGTCTATTACATATTTGGCTTATGGAAAGGTATCTGTGCTAATTTCAATCTCTGGTTTTATGCAGCACCCCAAATCACCTTTCCCCTTAAGCAAGCATAAGTTGGTTTGCTACGTTTGAGACCCTGTTCTGTTTTGTAATTCAGTTCCTGTGTAGCCAAGTTTACATTCCGTGTAGTAGTGATATCTTCTGATGTTTCTTTTTCTGTATGACTTATTTCACTTAGAATCATCGTACCTGAATCCTCTCATTATTCTGCTACGGGCCTGATGACATAGATTTCATTGCTGAGTGATATAGCATTGTACGTAAGTACCACAACTTCTTTATCCATTTTTCGCTTTCTGTGATATTGAACTTGTACTGTAAATGAGGTTCTTGTAAACAGAGCCGTCCCAAATATTGGGGTGGCTGTGTCTTTTTGATTTTAATTTCCCTAAGCTATAGGACCATAAGTGGAAGTGCCCTAGGCTCTGTTGCTTTCTTTTTTAGATGTTTCAGGAAACACCATACACTTCTCCAGAGTGGCTGTTGGCAATTTACATCCTGCCTTTCAGCATAACAAGGCTCCCAGTTCTCCATGGCCTGTCCTGCCTTTCTGCATTTTACACTTTTTTCAGATGGCCCTTTTGACCGGGGGGAAGTGAGACTTCATTGTAGTGCAGATTTCCTTTGCAAGCTTGCTTGGTTGGCCAAAAAGGGCATATGCGTTTTTTCCTGAATATATTCAGGAAAAAACGCACATGCCCTTTTTGGCCAAGTGCATCATTGTGGACGTTCTGCCTCTTTTCCTATGCTTTACATGCAATTCCAGTCTACCTCGTGAAATCGGTTTCCTGCAATTCTGCTCCACTTGCAAGTCCTCTTGGCAGCCTTACTTCAATATATTTTTGGATGATAGCTGTCATTTATAACTCTGCAGGTTTGTGAATCACAGTGCCCCTGAGCTCCTTTCTTCAACTCGCTTTCTTGTGAGCTGGCTGCAACACCGAAGGATTGCTTCAGGCCCTAGTGCGGTTCCGGCATGGCACTCTAAGTCTTTGGTTAATTCCTCTTCCTGATGGGAAATGAGAGTTAAATTTTCCTGTCCAGACACCTCCAGCTAGTCTCTCATTGGTTCTCCGTATTCCTGTTCATTTTCCGCAGAAATTGCAAACTGGGCCAAACAGGAGGTTAAAGGCACAGACTGTCCAAGTGGGGAGAGTGTTAGTAAAGCGTCTGGAATTTGCACCCGAGTACCAGGGGACGAAAAGTGAGACACATTTGAACATGTTTCCCAATAACACGGTGGATCATACTCTGGGTTCCACATGCATGTTTTAGCTGAAGGAAGAATCCCTTAAACCTGGAGAGTTGAGGCGCATGGAATTGGTACCATGCAATATGACTTCAAAGGGTCTGCATTTGCTCACCGAACCTCACCAATCCTATCATTGCTGCGTTTATACCGCTGTACACACGCTTGATTCTCTTTCGGAGACATATCAATCCATAGGTTTTAAGATTCTTACTAGTCAGGTATATTCTTAGGCGTTTAATATGGGGTGTTTAGTCCACTTCGTTGAGCAAGGAGTAGCTCTTGTTATTACATATTTGGCTTATCTAACGGTATCTGTGCTAATTTCAATCTCTTGTTTTATGCAGCACCGCAACTCACCTTTCCCCTTAAGCAAGCATAAGTTGGTTTTCTACATTTGAGACCCTGTTCTGTTTTGTAATTCAGTTCCTGTGTAGCCAAGTTTACATTCCGTGTATTAGAGATAACTTATGATGTTTCTTTTTCTGTGTGACTTATCTCACTTAGAATCATCGTACCTGAATCCACTCTTTATGCTGCTATGGGTCTGATGACATAGATTTCATTGCTGAATGATATTGCATTGTACGTAAGTACCACAACGTCTTTATCAATTTTTCGCTTTCTGCGATATTGAACTTGTACCGTAAACGAGGTTCTTGTAAACAGAGCCGTCCTAAACATTCAGGTGGCAGTGTCTTTTTGATTTTAATTTCCCTAAGCTATAGGACCATAAGTGGAATTGCCCTAGGCTCTGTTGCTTTGTTTTTTAGATGTTTTAGGAAACACCGTACACTTCTCCAGAGTGGCTGTTGGCAATTTACCTCCCGCCCATCAGCATAAGAAGGCTCCCAGTTCTCCATGGCCTGTCCTGCCTTTCTGGATTTTACACTTTTTTCAGATGGCCCTTTTGACCGGGGGGAAGTGAGACTTCATTGTAGTGCAGATTTCCTTTGCAAGCTTGCTTGGTTGGCCAAAAAGGGCGTATGCGTTTTCTCCTGAATATATTCAGGAAAAAACGCATACGCCCTTCTTGTCCAAGTGCATCATTGTGGACGTTCTGCCTCTTTTCCTATGCTTTACATGCAATTCCAGTCTACCTCCTGAAATCGGTTTCCTGCAATTCTGCCCCGCTTTCAAGGCCTCTTGGCAGCCTTACTTCAATATATTTTTGACGATAGCTGTCATTTATAACTCTGCAGGTTTGTGAATTAAAGTGCCCCTGAGCTCCTTTCTTCATCTCGCTTTCTTGTGAGCTGGCCACAACACCACAGGATTGCTTCAGGCCCTAGTGTGGTTCCGGCATGGCACGCTGAGCCTTTGGTTAATTCCTCTTCCTGGTGGGAAATGAGAGTTAAATGTGCCCGTCCAGACACCTCCAGCTAGTCTCTCATTGGTTCTCCCTATTCCTGTTCATTTTCCGCAGATATTGCAAACTGGGCCAAACAGGAGGTTAAAGGCACAGACTGTCCAAGTGGGGAGAGTGCTAGTAAAGCGTCTGGAATGTTGCACCCGAGTACCAGGGGACGAAAACTGAGACACATTTGAACACGTTTTCCGATCACACGGTGGATCATACTGTGGGTTCCACATGCATGTTTTAGCTGAAGGAAGAATCCCTTAAACCTGGAGAGTTGAGACCCATGGAATGGGTACCATGCAATATGACTTCAAAGGGTCTGCCTTTGCTCACAGAACCTCACCAATCCTATCACTGTTGCGTTTATGCCGCTGTACACATGCTTGATTCTCTTTCGGAGACATATAAATCCATAGGTTTTAAGATTCTTACTAGTCACGTATATTCTTAGGCGTTTAATATGGGGTGTTGAGTCCACTTCGTTGAGCAAGGAGTAGCTCTTGTCTATTACATATTTGGCTTATGGAACGGTACCTGTGCTATTTTCAATCTCTGGTTTTATGCAGCACCCCAACTCACCTTTCCCCTTAAGCAAGCATAAGTTGGTTTTCTACATTTGTGACCCTGTTCTGTTTTGTAATTCAGTTCCTGTGTAGCCAAGTTTACATTCCGTGTATTAGTGATATCTTATGATGTTTCTTTTTCTGTGTGCCTTATTTCACTTAGAATCATCGTACCTGAATCCACTCATTATGCTGCTACGGGCCTGATGACATAGATTTCATTGCTGAGTGATATTGCATTGTACGTAAGTACCACAACTTCTTTATCCATTTTTCGCTTTCTGCGATATTGAACTTGTACTGTAAACGAGGTTCTTGTAAACAGAGCCATCCCAAATTTTGGGGTGGCTGTGTCTTTTTGATTTTAATTTCCCTAAGCTATAGGACCATAAGTGGAAGTGCCCTAGGCTCTGTTGCCTGTTTTTTAGATGTTTCAGGAAACACCATACACTTCTCCAGAGTGGCTGTTGGCAATTTACATCCCGCCCATCAGCATAACAAGGCTCCCAGTTCTCCATGGCTTGTCCTGCCTTTCTGGATTTTACACTTTTTTCAGATGGCCCTTTTGACTGGGCGGAAGTGAGACTTCATTGTAATGCAGATTTCCTTTGCAAGCTTGCTTGGTTGGCCAGAACGGGCGTATGCGTTTCTTCCTGAATATATTCAGGAAAAAACGCATACGCCCTTTTTGGCCAAGTGCATGATTGTCGATGTTCTGAGTCTTTTCATATGTTTTCAATGCAATTCCAGTCTACCTCCTGAAATCAGTTTCCTGCAATTCTGCCTTGCTGTCAGTGCCTCTTCATAGCCTTACCTCAATATACTTTTGAAAAATAATTGGCCTTTATAACTCTGCAGGTTTTTGAATTGCAGTGGCCCTTAGTTCCATTTTTCAGCTCTTACTTTTGTGATCTTGCCTCATATCCGCAGGATTTCTTCAGGCCCTATTCTTCTTCTGGGGCTCCTTGCTGTGCCTTTGGTTAATTCTTCTTCCTATGTGAAATTAGAGTGACATGTGGCCATTGAAACCGCTACAGCTATTTTCTCACTCGTTCCCCCTATTCCCATTTATCCTCCGCACTAACTGCAGACTGTGCGATACCGGAACTTAAAGGCATTGACTCTCCATGTGGGGATGTTGTTAGTAAAGTGGCTGGAATGTTGATCCGGAGCCCCAGGAGAGGAAAATGAGGTGCGTTTTAGAAACCCTTCCCGATCATATGGTATACCATCTGCTGGATTTCCCATGCATGGTTTAGCTGTAGGAAGATTCCCTTCAACCTGGAGTGTTGGGACCCTTGGAATGAGTAGCATGAAGTATTGCATTAAACTTTCGGCAGTTGCTCACCAAAGCTCACCAATCCTCTCAGCCCCAAGTGTCCAGCCTTATGTCTTATCCAGCTGTGGGTTTATATGTGGTCATTCCAGGTTGCATCACAGCCCCTGAGCGAATTTTGTAAGAATTTTTCTCTCTTTCATTGTTTCTGCGTTTTGGTTTTAAAATTTATTTCTATAATGGGGTTTAGCTCATTTTCACTGCTGTGTTTGTGCCGCTCTGCACACACTTGATTCCCTTATGGAGATATATCAATACATGGGTTTTAAGATTCTTATTACTCAGATATATTTCTCTGCGGTGTATAGGGTGTGTTGAGGCCAGTTCATTGAGCAAGGTGTAGATCTTGTCTAATACCTATTTGGTTTATTGAACGGTATCTGTACTAATTTCAAACTCTGGTTTTATGCATCACCCCACCTCTCCTTTCCCCTTAAGCTGACATAAGTGTGTTTTCTAAATGTGAGACACTGTTCTGTTTTGTAATTCATTTTTTGTGCAGCCATATTTATCCTCCCTCTATAAGTGATATCTTATGATATGTTTCTTTTTCTGTTTGACTTATTTCAAGTAGTATTATCGGACCTAAATCCACTCTTTATCCTTCTACTAGCCTTATTACATTGATTTCATGGTGAAGAGATATTCCATTGTACATAAGTACCACATTTTCTTTATCCATTGTTCTCTTTCCTGGGATATTTAAGGTGTACTGAAGTTGAGGTTCTTGTAAACAGAGTAGCCCTAAACTGTGGTGTGCTTGTGTCTTGTTGATTTTTAGACTTCCCTAGATATACTCCCGTGATTGGAAGTGCCCTATGCTCTGTAGCTCTGTTTTTTAGATGATTTAGGAACCACCATACACTTCTCCGGAGTGGCTCTCGGCAGTTCACACACTGTCCATCAGCGTATAAAGGCTCCCTGTTCTCCATGGCCTGTCCTGCATTTCTGGTTTTTACAATTTTTTCGGATGGCCCTTTTGACCGGTGGGAAATGAGACTTCTTTGTTGTGCACATTTGCATTGCTTGCTTGCTTGGTTGCCTATAAAGTGCGTATGCGTTTTTTCCTGGATATATTCAGGAAAAAACGCATACTCCCTTTTGGGCCAACTGCATCATTGTCGAAATTCTGCCGCTTTTCATGTGCTTTAAAGACGAGTCCAATCTATCTCTTGAAATCTGTTTCTTGCAATTCTGTCTTGCATTCAGATCCTCTTCTTTGCCTTACCTCAACATATTTTTGGATGTTAGTTTTTATTTATAACTCTGCAGGTTTGTGAATTGCAGTGACCCTGAGCTCCATTTTTTAAGTTGCTCTTTTGTGAGCTGGCCTCAAAGCCGCAGGATTGCTTCAGGCCCTATTTTGGCTCTGGCGAGGCGGGCTGAGCCTTTTTTTAATTCTTATTCTTAATGGGAAATTAGAGTGACATGTGCCCGTCCAAACCCCTACAACTATTCTCTCATTGGTTCCCCCTCTTCCCGTTCATCCTCCTCACAATTTGCAAAATGTGTGAAACAGAAGTTTAAATGTGCTGATTCTCTAAGTGGGGAGATTCTAAGTAACGTGGCTGGAATGATGAACAGGAGCACCAGGAGAGGATAAATGAGGTGCATTTTAGACACATCTCCCGATCACATGGTGTACAGTCCTCTGGGTTTTCCATGCATGTTTTAGCTGTAGGAAGATTCCTTGAACCTGCAGATTTGGGACCCATTGAATGGGTACCAGGTAGTATTACTTTAAAGGGTGTGCATTTCCTCACCCAACCTCACATTTCTCTTAGCACGAACAGTTTCCAGCCTTATGTCTCATCCTGCTGTGGGTCTAGATGTGTTCAATCCATGTTGCATCACCGTCCCTGAGGAAAAGTTGTAAGAGGTTTTCTCTGTCTCTCTGTCGTTTATTTTTTTCAATTTATTACTATATTGGTTACAGCTGATTTTCAAAGCTCTGTTTCTTGCTGCTGTACATCCACTTGATTCACGTACAGAGAGACATCAATAAATTCTTTTTCAGATTCTTACCAGTCGTATATATTCTTTTCCGGTGACTTGAGTGTGCTGAGTGCAGTTCTTTTAGCTACCGTGTAGGCCTTGTTGATTATCAGTTTGGTATTTGGAATGGTATCTTTGCTAATTTCAACCTCCTGGATGATGCCTCACCCCTCCCCACCTTTCCCGTTTAGCAGCCTTACGCGTGTTTTCTACATATTTGACTATGTTTTTGTTTTGTAATTTATTTCATGTGTAGCCATTTTGGATTCCACCTTTAAGTGATATCTTATGATATGTGTCTTTTTCTTTTTGAATTATGTCACTTAGAATGATCATACGTAACTCCTCCGGAGTTGTTACAACTGGCCATATTTCATTGATTTCCAGGCTGAGTAATATTCCACTCTACATAAGTACCACATCTCTATCCATTTTTTCCCTCCAGAGACATTTAAGTTATATCCTAGTCGAGGATCTTTTAAACAGAGAGGCAGTAAACATTGGGGTGCCTGTGTCCTCTCGATTTTTGTTTTTCCCAAGATATACGCCCATGAGTGCAAGTGCCCTATGCTCTGTAGCTCATTTTTTAGATGCTTTAGTAAACACAATACACTTCTCCAGAATGGCCATTGGCAATATACATTTCCACTATAAGCCTCACAGGGCTCCCTCTTCTCCTTGCCCTGTCCTGCATTTCTGGTGTTTACACTTTATGAGGATGGCTCTTCTGACTGATGCGAAGTGATATCTTTTGTAGTATTGATTTCCAGTGCCCACCTGTTTGGTTGGCTAAAAAAGTGTATGCCCTTTTCTTGAATATATACAGAAAAAAACGCATACAGCCTTTTTGGCCAACTGCAATGTTGGCAATGTTCAGCCCCTTTTCTTGTGCTTAATGGCGAGTCCTTTCTACCTCCTCAAATCCCTTTCCTGCCATTCTCCCTTGCTTACCAATCCTTTTCTCTGACTTTCCTCAAGACATTTTTCAGTGATAGATATTTTCAACTCTGCAGTTTCGTGAATTTTACTGCCCCTGAGTTCCATTGTTTAACTTGTGTTTATGGGAACTGGCCACAAAGCAGTGGGATTTCCTCAAGCCCTATACTGTTTCCATGGGCAACCCTAGCCTTTGGTCAATTCATCTTCCTGATTGGAAATTAGAGTGACATGTGCCTGTCTGAACACCTAGGACTTGTCTCTCATTGTTCCTCATCCTTCCGCTTCATCCTCTGGACAAATTCCAAACTGTACGCAACAGGATGTTGACAGTGCTGACATCTCCAAGTGGGGAGACTGTTAGTAAAGACGCTGGAGGGGTGAACCCGAGCACCAGGAGATGAGGAGATGAGATGCCTTTTCCAAACTCTTCCCGATCAGACGGTATACCATCCTCTGGGTGTGACAGACATGCTTTAGCAGTAGGAAGAGTCCCATTCATGTAAGGAGAACACCAGGGCTTTTTCAAAATCAGTGTCTCCCCGAAACCCAAACTGGGGAGTTTTTTAAGCTACGGCTACACATATGTTCATTAAGGGCCTTGGGAAGTAGGCAGAGTCCAAACTTTAGATGATTGAAGTCTTCAGGGTCAGAAGCACTCACCACCGGCTTCCCTTAGGTTACACTTTAACTGTCATTGATAGATGATGTCAATAAAAATATCTATTCTTTTCCCGATTATTTCCCCTTATAGGTTATTGCAAAATATTGAGTGTAGTTCCCTGTGCTATACAGTAGTTCCTTGTTGATGATCTATTTTATACATAGCAGTGTGTATGTGTTAATTCCAAACTGTTAATTTATCCCTCCTCCCACCTTTCCCCTTTGGTAATAATACATTATAAGATTTTATACTTCTCAGAAATGGGGGAGCTGAAAGAGAGGTATCATTTTCAATGGAAAAGCATTTAAAACAAGATTGAAGCTTTAACCAAGATTATTAGATGTACATCCTTGGAAAGAAATCACTTCATTTCTCTAATATTGACCTGACAAATAAGACAAACCTTTTCACTGAACTTGCTTATAATAAAGTGATGGAAATATCAAATGGAAGTGTTAGAAACATCTTATTTTACCCGAGCCTTATAAACTGTTCTATGTTAACTACAGTTTGGCTCACACATCTGTTCATTGAAGTTACAATAGTCTCAATTTCTGTTACTGATCCTCCAGAGTGGACCCCAACAAGTGTCCCCCTGCCCAGTGTCATTGGGGCCAACAGATCGAGACTGAGTTTGGTTCACAAGCAAAGGAAACTTTATATTTTGATCAGAGAATGGAGAGGTGAGAGCATGCACTACCCCGTGGGCTGTGGGCTCTGCTGCTGTGTAGAGATCCTGTGAGAGTCAGTGGGAGGGAGGGGGCGGAGCTCTCGAGGGCCGGGTTGGCTGCAGCTCAGGCTCTATATCTCGGAGTCTGCACTGGGCCCCAGGAGCTGAGGTGTCGACCCAGCCATTCTGCACTAGGAAATCTGGTCTGAAGTGCCGGGTGTGGAACCTCTGCATGCGGGACCCTAGGAGCACGTGAAATTAGACAAAGCACAAAGGATAAAAAAGGTCAGACTTGACTTTATTGCCCAGATTCTATTTTTATCTCCCAGGGATTTTTAATGGGCTTTGCTGGGGACAAACCCTTCCTCTGCCTTTTGTCCCGTTCCTCATTCTTGGAGTGCTGAGGGTGCAGACCCTTCTTCTGTAACTGCTGAGTGCTGAGTTGGGAGCCCTCATACCAGGGGACGAGGGTCAGAACTTCTCCCCAGCAGCCTCCAGGTGACGTTGATTGGCCCCAGGACCCCTGCCTCCCTGCTCGTCCGCCTGAGCACCAGCATTGGAAGTGTTATAGATTCTAATGACCTTTAAGGGTCCAGGAAAGAGATGTGCAGAGATGCTGTGGGGGCCGGTTTCACCCCGCCCCACATTTGTTCGGCCACCTTAGGCTGACCGTTTCTGCCAGCCTAGATGCTCTGACCAGTAGTCTGCTCTTTCTTCAATTAGGCCCCTGAATTAACGTAAAAACAGCACCAGGTGTCAGAGGCCTGCCCGCTCAACTCCCAGACAGTCCAGGGTCAGTGGTGATCAAGGACCATGATGGCCACTGAGTCAACAGCCTTTTGAAGTAAACAGGAGTCCAGCCGGTCTTATTGGCCACCATCATCACAGTGTCTGTAGGCTTTTCTACGGTGACAGTGTGATATACGGTTCCCCCGCCAAGATTATTAGCTCCCCTCCGGGTGCAGTAAGTCCTGCAAGCAGTAGTCTACTCCTTCGGGACACACTATTGTTGTTTTATGAGAGAAACTCCAGGTCAAGTGATGTTCACACGAGTCGTCATGGTGCCCTGTTGCCCCCGGTTATCTCTCTGGATGTTGGAGTTGGAGGGCCTCCTCACTCGAGGTCGGTGTGCCCACGGAGCGAACCCTGCAACTTCAGGGCATGGCTGGTGATTAGGATCACCACGTGGGGTCCTTTTCCCTTAGGAGGGAGGTGGCCTTTTGGGCTGCTGATTTCCAGGTTTTTAGATACCGCCAGTATCTTGGCCAGATGTGGCAGTGGGCCAAGCCCCTTGGTGACTGTAGTTTATCCTACCTGGATGGCATTCTTGCGTTGTTCCATTTCAAGTGGTCCCAGTTTTTGCACTAATTCTCCAATGGCGATTCACCTTTCACTGGGAATGTAAAGGTCAAAGGGTTTCGCTCAATTAGGGAGTTCCAGGGCAAGGGTCTGAATTGACTGCTCTTTCAATTCTTGAAAGGCCACTTCTGGATTCTGTTCAAAAGGATCATCATCTTTTCCTTTCAGTGTTTCATATAGAGGCCCAGCTAGTAGACTGTAGTTAGGGATCCAGAAGCAGCAAACTCTGGCCTCCCCAGGAACCCCTAAGCTGTCTTCTAGTTTTAGAAAGGGGTAAGGCTGCAAATGGTTTCTTCCCTTTCCTGGGATGGGCTTCTCTGACCTTGTGTGAGAATGAAGCCCAGGCAGGTCACCGCAGTCTGTGATATTTGAGCTTTTTCTTGGACAACTTCTATCCTTTATTGGCTTGGTAGTTCAGAGGCCTCCTTAGTAGGGCTGGCGATCAGAATGTCATCTGCATATTGAAGGAGGGTTTCCTTTTCCAGAGGTAGAACTTTTCGGTCTTTAGCTAAGCTTTCCCCAAAGATGGTGTGGGAATTTTTGAACCCTTGGGGCAAGACGGCCCGGAAGTATTGTTTTAGTTGTATGTTGAGTCCTGCCACTCACAAGCCAAAATTTCTTGTGACTCTGGGACTAATGGAATACAAAAGAAGGCATCATTGAAGACTAATACAGAATACCATGTCCTGGTGGTTGGTAGAATGACCAGCAGGGTGTAGGAATCAGGAGCAACTGGAGGTATATCCTCGGTGGCTTCACTGACTGTCCTGACATCCTTTACCAGGTCCCCAGCAGCCCATGGGGCTCTCGTGGTCAGGCCAATCCCAGGATATGGAGCTCTCCTGGGCAGGTACCCCACCCCCAACCCAGCCCACAGGGCTCTCATGGTCAGGCCCCTCCCAGGATACAGAGCTACCCTTCCAGGTACCGTGGCAGGGCTGGGCACACAGGAACCGTGCACATAGCCCTCATTGAAGAGCACCCCCAGCTCACCTGTCGCTCAGAGCTGACACAGAGCACCTCAGAGCAGGACTTGAACTAACAAACAGCAGCTCCGACAGGTCTGTGACCCTGGGCATCACTGTGTGTGGCCTCCCTCCACCTGGTCTTCCAGAGACTTCCACTGCACCCAGGGCACCAGGCCTCTGTCTCCAACCACCACCCACCCCCTCCTCTCCCTGACTCCTGGGTTCCTCTCATTAGGAGAGGGTTTTCTTGAAGTTGTCTCCCACTCATGGGCCAGATAAAATGATTAGAAAACAAGCCAAAGCTGCAGCCCCTTGTCTATCCTGACTCTCAGGAGCCCACACCTGTTCCTTGGACCTGGCCGGTTCAGCAAGTTCCATTTTCTGCAACTGTGAGCCCCTGAGGGGTGATGATTGGCTGACCTGGGCAGCCTTACCGTGCCGGCCAGCCCTCCCCAGGTGTGCCTGGGTTGAGATCAATATAAATACCACTCCAGGCAGCAAGAGCCCCTGCAGCTGTGCCTGACGCCATTTTCTCTGCCCTGTCAGCAGTCTCGGGGCTGGGCTGGTGGGAGGGAGTGAGAGGCCACGGCTTTGTGGGTGGCCCAGTGTGAGTGGGGCTCTGCTGGACTTTCTGCAGCAGTTGCCAGGCTGCCACCTGCTAAAGAAGAGGATGTGTCACCCATACCTGCTGCTGGAATTTCTCCCTGGGCAGAGGTGAGGAAGGAAAAAAGCAGTGGGGGCAGGGACAGGACGGGTATCTCAGGCAGGGAAATGGAAATCTTCCAGAAGAGCACCCAGGGCCAGGACCATCCTGGCTGGCCTGCAGGCACCAAGTCAGCTGGCATGCTGTCACTCGTGTGGCTCCATGGCCCTTCCTCTAGGCTTTCAAGTCCTTGTATATATTCAGGTGTTTTACCTGGGAAGGGTGGGAACAGTTCAGCAGCAACTGGCCTGGGGCTCAGCTCACGTTTACTCACAGATGCCTCGGCACGGTGCCCCAGCTTTACAATGAGGACGCTTGTTGTGTGGGGGCTGCTGGCTGAATGGGAGACGATTCCCCACCACTGACCAACTTCAGAATTGTTTACAACTGGAGCAAGTGCCCTGATACGGTTTTCCTCTGAGTAACTGGTGGGTTCTGTTTTTTTTTTCTCTTTTTCGTTTTTGGTTCAAGGTAGATTTTATTCCTCTTTTTTGTATTTACAGATATAAGCATGGAAATAATTTATTCATATAAATACATGTATGTGAAAGGAATAATTGTTTTTTCTGTTTTATTTTTTAAATTTTATTTCTTTTTAATTTTGAATTTTATTTTATATTTTTATACAGCAGGTTCTTATTGGTTATCTATTTTATACATATAAATGTTTACATGCCAATCCCAATCTCTCAACTCCTCCCACCACCACCCCCCCAAGAGCTTTCCCCCCTTGTTGTCCATACGATTGTTGTCTACATCTGTTGCTCTATTTATGCCTTGCAAAATGGTTAATCTGTACAGTTTTTCTAGGTTCCACATATATGCATGAATATACAAGATTTGTTTTTCTCTTTCTGACTTACTTCACTCTGTATGACAGTCTCTAGATCCATCGACGTCTCTACAAATGACTCAATTTCATTCCTTTCATGGCTTAGTAATATTCCATTTTATATATGTACCACATCTTTATGCATTCGTCTGTCTGTGGGCATTTAGGTTGCTTCCATTACCTCGATATTGTAAATAGTGATGCAATGAACATTGCGGTGAATGTCTCTTTTTGATTTATGGTTTTGTCTGGGTATATGTCCAGTACTGGGATTGCTGTATCATATGGTAATTCTATTATTAGTTTCTTAAGAAACTCCATATTGTTCTCCATAGTGACTGTATCAATTTATATTCCCAACAATAGTGGAAGAGGCTTCCTTTTCTCCACACCCTTTCCAGCATTTGTTGTTTGTAGATTTTCAGATGATGCCCATTCTAACAGGTGTGAGGTGATACCTCATTGTTGAGTCCATTTCGTTGAGCAAGGGGTAGGTCTTGTCTATTACATATTTGGCTTATGGAACGGTATCTGTGCTAATTTCAAACTCTGGTTTTATGCAGCACCCCAACTCACCTTTCCCCTTAAGCAAGCATAAGTTGGTTTTCTAAACTTGAGACCCTGTTCTGTTTTGTAATTCAGTTCATGTGTAGCCAAGTTTACATTTCGTGCATTAGTGATATCTTATGATGTTTCTTTTTCTGTGTGACTTATTTCACTTAGAATCATCGTGCCTCAATCCACTCATTATGCTGCTACAGGCCTGGTGACACAGATTTCATTGCTGAGTGGTATTCTGTTGTACATAAGTACTGCAACTTCTTTATCAATTATTTGTTCTCTGGGATATTTAACTTGTACTGTAGAAGACGTTCCTGTAAACAGAGCCGTCCCAAATTTTGGGGTGGCTGTGTCTTTTTGATTTTAATTTCCCTAAGCTATAGGACCATAAGTGGAAATGCCCTAGACTCTGTTGCTTTGTTTTTCAGATGTATCAGGAAACACCATACACTTCTCCAGAGTGGCTGTTGGCAATTTACATCCCGCCCATCAGCATAACAAGGCTCCTTTTTCCCCATGGCCTGTCTTGCCTTTCTGGATTTTACACTTTTCTCAGATGGCCCTTTAGACCGGGGGGAAGTGACACTTCATAGTAGTTCGGATTTCCATTGCAAGCTTGCTTGGTTTGCCAAAAAGGGCGTATGTGTTTTTTCCTGAATATATTCAGGAACAAACTCATATGCCCTTTTTTGCCAAGTGCATCATTGTCCATGTTCTGCCTCTTTTCCTATGCTTTACATGCAAATCCAGTCTACCTCCTGAAATCGGTTTCCTGAAATTCTGCCCCGCTTTCAAGTCCTCTTCGAAGCCTTACTTCAATATATTTTTGGAGGTTATCTGTCATTTATAACTCTGCAGGTTTGTGAATTACAGGGCCCCTGAGCTCCTTTCTTCAACTCGCTTTCTTGTGAGCTGGCCGCAAACCCGCAAGGCTGCTTCAGGCCCTAATCTGCTTCTGGCAGGGCACGCTGAGCCTTTGGTTAATTCCTCTTCCTGGTGGGAAATGAGTGTTAAATATGCCCGTCCAGACACCTACCTCACTCTCAACCCCTTGGTGATGTGGGTCCTCTGGTTTGTGGCCACCTTTGCTGGGTTCCTCACCTTTCGATGATGTGGCCCCACTAGTGTGAGGACACTCCTGCCTGGTTCTCATCCACGTGGTTATGTGGACCCCCTGGTGAGAGTCTGTTCCTGGCTGTGTTCCTCACCCTTCTGTGAGGGAGACCCTCTGCTGATAGGTCACTCCTGCATGGCTGGCACACATTGCCTTGGTGAAGTCAGCCGTGTGGTGGCAGTTGGAGCGTGCTGGGAATCTCCTCCCACCGGTGATGATGGCCCTCTTGCATCAGGCCCTAACTGCTGGGCTCACCAACTTTTCTTAATGAGCCCAGTGATGCTTTGGCACTCCTCTTAGGATCCCATCTCCATGGGGATGTGCGCCTTCTGCTCTGAGGTCCCAACGGCTGGGTTGTTCACATTTTCATGATGTGGGCTCTCTGGAGTTAGTTCACAGAGGCCTGGATCCCATAGCCTCTGTGCTCTTGGCCGCCTGCTGAGAGGTTCGAACTGCTGGATTCCTCACTTTTTTAATTTTTTGGGCCCTCTGTTGTGAGGATCCTCCTGCCTGCCTTACTCCCAGCCCCTTCGTGATGTGTGTCATCTGGTTTGAGGCCACATGTGCTGGGTTCCTCACCTTTCGATGATGTGGGACCAATGGTCTTAGGAGACTCCTGCCTGGTTCACATCCCCTTGGTGATGTGGGCCCTCTGTTGAGAGTCTGATCCTGGCTGGGTTCCTCACCCATCTGTGAGGTGGGCCGTCTGTTGTGAGGTCACTCCTGCCTGGCTTGCTCACCTCGCCTTGTGGACATGAGCCCTCTGGTGGCACTTGGAGCCTGCTGGGAGCCTCCTCCCCTCGGTTATGATGGGCCCTCTGGCGTCAGGCCCTAACTGCTGGGCTCCCCATATTTTGTGATGTGCGCCCAGTGGTGCGAGGACACTCCAGCCAGGTTCACATCCCCATTGGGATGTGGGCCTTCTGCTCTGAGGTCCCAACACCTGGGTTGCTCACAGTTTCATGATGTGGGCTCTCTGCTGTTAGTTCACTCCTGCCTGCATCCCATAGCTTCTGTGCTCTCGGCCGCCTGCTGGGAGGTTCCAACTGCTGGATTCCTCACCTTTCTTATTCTTTGGGCCCTCTGCTTTTAGGCTACTCCTGCCTGCCTCACTCCCATTCCCTTTGTGATATGTGTCCTCTGATTTGAGGCCACATGTGCTGGGTTCCGCACCTTTCGATGATGTGGCTCCACTGGAGGGAAGACAGTCCTGACTGGTTCCCATCCCCTTGCTGATGTGGGCCCTCAGGTGAGAGTCTGATCCTGGCTGGGTTCCTCACCCTTCTGTGAGGTGGGCCCTCTGCTGCGAGGTCAATCATGCCTGTCTGGCACATGTCACCTTGGCGACGTGGGCCCTCTGGTGGCAGTTGGAGTGTGCTGGGATCCTCCTCCCCTCGGTGATGAGGGCCCTCTTGCCTTAGGCCATAACTTCTGGGCTCCCCACATTTTCTGATGTGCGCCAAGTGAGTGAGGACACTCTTGCCAGGTTCCCATCCCCATGCGGATATGGGCCTTCTGCTCTGAAGTCAAAACGGCTGGCTTGCTCACAGTACCATGATGTGGGCCCTCTGCTGTGAGTTCACTCCGGCAAGGATCCCTTATCATCGGTGCTCTGAGCCGCCTGCTGGGAGGTTCCAACTGCTGGATTCCTCAACTTTTTTATTCTATGTGCCCTCTGTTGTGAGGCTCCTCCTGCTTGCCTCACTGCCAGCCCCTTGGTGATGACTGTCCTATGGCTTGAGGCCACATGTGCTGCGTTCCTCACCTTTCAGTGATGTGGCCCCACTCGTGTGAGGACACTCCTGCCTGGTTCCCATCCCCTTGGTGAGGTGGGCCCTCTGGCGAGAGTCTAATCCTGGCTGGGTTCCTCAACGTTCTGTGAGGTAGGCCCTCTGCTGTGAGGTCACTCCTGCCTGGCTGGCACACGTCACCTTGGAGACATGAGCCCTCTGGTGGCAGTTGGAGCGTGCAGGGTGCCTCCTCCTCTCGGTGATGACGGCCCTCTGGCGTCATGCTCTAAATGGTGGGCTCCCCACATTTTCTGATGTGCGCCCAGTGGTGCGAGGACACTCCAGCCAGGTTCCCATTCCCATGGGGATGTGGGCCTTCTGTGCTGAGGTCCCAACGCCAGGTTTGCTCACAGTTTTATGATGTGGGCCCTCTGCTGTGAGTTCACTGTGGCCTGGATCCCATAGCCTCGGTGTTCTGGGCCGCCTGCTGGAAGGTCTAAATGCTGGAATCCTCACGTTTTTTATATTATGTGCCCTGTGTTGTGAGGCTACTCCTGCCTGCCTCA
Organism: Orcinus orca; assembly: GCF_937001465.1. Classification (NCBI taxonomy): domain Eukaryota; kingdom Metazoa; phylum Chordata; class Mammalia; order Artiodactyla; family Delphinidae; genus Orcinus; species Orcinus orca. Next base: position 60,834,958 of record NC_064562.1, on the reverse strand, counting down.
CTCCAAGGCCCTTGGTGATGTGGGTCCTCTGGTTTGAGGACACATGTGCTGGGTTCCTCACCTTAAGATGATGAGGCCTCACTGGTGTGAGGATAATCCTGACTGGTTCCCATCCCCTTTGTGATGTGGGCCCTCTGGTGAGAGTCTGATCCTGGCTGGGTTCCTCACCCATCTGTGAGGTGGGCCCTCTACTATCAGGTAACTCTTGCCTGGCTTGCTCACCTCGCCTTGTTGACATGAGCCCTCTGCTGGCACTTGGACCCTGCTGGGAGCCTCCTCACCTCTGTGGTGAGGGCCCTCTGACGTCAGGCCCTAACTGCTGGGCTCCCCAACTCTTCTTAGTGAGCCCAGTGATGCTCGGGCACTCCTCTTAGGTTCCCATCTCCATGGGGATGTGGGCCTTCTGCTCTGAGGTCCCAACGGCTGGGTTGATCACAATTTCATGATGTGGGCTCTCTGGTGTTAGTTCACTGTGGCCTGGATCCCATAGCCTCTGTGCTCTTGGCCACCTGCTGGGAGGTTCCAACTGCTCGATTCCTCAACTTTTGTATTCTATGGGTCCTCTGTTGTGATGCTCCTCCTGCCTGCCTCACTCGCAACCCCTTCGTGATGGGGGTCTTCTGGTTTGAGGCCACATGTGCTGGGTTCCGCAACTTTCAATGATGTGGCCCCACTGGTGTGAGGACACTCCTGCCTGGTTCCCATCCCCTTGGTGATGTGGGCCTTCTGGTGACAGTCTTATCCTGGCTGGGTTCCTCACTCTTCTGTGAGGTAGGCCCTCTGCTCTGAGGTCAATCCTGCCTGACTTGCACACATCACCTTGGTGACGTGGGCCCTCTGTTGGCACATGGAACCTGCTGGGAGCCTCCTGCCCTCGGTGATGACGGCCCTCTAGCATCAGGCCCTAACTGCTGGGCTCCCCACGTTTTCTGATGTGAGCCCAGTGATGCCAGGACACTCCTGTCAGATTCCCATCCCCATGGGATGTGGGCTTTCTGCTCTGAGGTCCCAACGCCTGGGTTGCTCACAGTTTCATGATGTGGGCTCTCTGGTGTTAGTTCACTCCTGCCTGCATCCCATAGCTTCTGTGCTCTCGGCTGCCTGCTGGGAGGTTCCAACTGCTGGATTCCTCACCTTTTTTATATTTTGGGCCCTCTGTTTTTAGGCTACTCCTACCTGCCTCACTCCCAGCCCCTTGCTGATGGGTGTCCTATGGTTTGAAGCCACATGTTCTGGGTTCCTCACCTTTAGATGATGTGGCCCTACTCATGTGAGGACACTCCTGCCTGGTTCCAATCCATTTGGTGATGTGGGCCCTCTGGTGCGAGTCTGATCCTGACTGGGTTCGTCACACTTCTCTGAGGTGGGCCCTCTGCTGTGAGGTCATTCGTGCCTGGTTGGCACACATCGCCTTGGTGACGTCAGCCCTCTGGTGGCAGTTGGAGCCTGCTGGGAGCCTCCTTCCCTTGGTGATGAGGGTCCTCTGGCGTCAGGCCCTAACTGCTGGTCGCCCAAAATTTTCTGATACGTTCTCAGTGGTGCGAGGACACTCCTACCAGATTTCCATCCCCATGGGGATGTGGGCCTCCTGCTCTGAGGTCCCAATGGTTGGGTTGCTCAGTTTCATGACATGGGCCCTCTTCTGTGAGTTCACTGTGGCCTGGATCCCATAGCCTCGGTGCTCTGGGCCGCCTGCTGGGAGGTTCCAACTGCTGGATTCCTCACTTTTTTATTCTATGGGCCCAGTGTTGTGAGGCTACTCCTGCCTGCCTCACTCTGAGGCCCTTGGTGATGTGGGTCCTCTGGTTTGAGGACACATGTGCTGAGTACCTCACCTTTTGATGATGTGGCCCCACTGGTGTGAAGACACTCCTGCCTGGTTCCCATCCCCTTGGTGATGTGGGCCCTCTGGTGAGAGTCTGATGTTGGCTGGGTTTCTCACCCTTCTGTGAGGTGGGACATCTGCTGTGAGGTAACTGCTGCCTGGCTTGCTCACGTTGCCTTGGCAATGTGAGCCCTCAGGTGGCAGTTGGAGCCTGCTGGGAATCTCCTCCCTTCAGTTATGAGAGCTCTGGATAAAACACATATGCCCTTTTTTCCCAAGTGCATTATTTTCCAAGTTCTGTCTCTTTTCCTATGCTTTAAGAGCGACTCCCGTGTACCTTCTGAAATCGGTTTCCAGCAATTCTGCCCCGCATTCAAGTCGTCTTCGCAGCCTTACTTCAGTATAATTTTGGATGATAGCTGTCATTTATAACTCCACAGGTTTGTGAACTACAGTGCACCTCAGCTCCTTTCTTCAACTCGCTTTCTTGTGAGCTGGCCGCAAAACCGCAGGATCTCTTCAGGCCCTAATCGAGTTCCAGCATGGCACGTGGACCCATTGGTTCATTCGTCTTCCTGGTGGGAAAGGAGAGTTAAATTTGCCCGTCCAGACACCTCCAGCTAGTCTCTCATGGGTTCTCCCTATTCCTGTTCATTTTCCGCAGAAATTGCAAACTGGGCCAAACAGGAGGTTAAAGGCACTGACTCTCCAAGTGGGGAGAGTGTTAGTAAAGCGTCTGGAATGTTGCACCTGAGTACCAGGGGACGAAAACTGAGACACATTTGAACACGTTTCCCGATCACACGGTGGATCATACTCTGGGTTCCACATGCATGTTTTAGCTGAAGGAAGAATCCCTTAAACCTGGAGAGTTGAGACCCATGGAATGGGTACCATGTAATATGACTTCAAAGGGTCTGCATTTGCTCACTGAACCTCACCAATCCTATCACTGCTGCGTTTATGCCGCTGTACACATGCTTGATTATGTTTCGGAGAAATATAAATCCATAAGTTTTAAGATTCTTACTAGTCAGGTATACTCTTAGGCGTTTAATATGGGGTGTTGAGTCCACTTCGTTGAGCAAGGAGTAGCTCTTGTCTATTACATATTTGGCTTACGGAACGGTATCTGTGCTAATTTCAATCTCTGGTTTTATGCAGCACCCCAACTCACCTTTCCCCTGAAGCAAGCATAAGTTGGTGTTCTACATTTGAGACCCTGTTCTGTTTTGTAATTCAGTTCCTGTGTAGCCAAGTTTACATTCCGTGTAGTAGAGATATCTTATGATGTTTCTTTTTCTGTATGACTTATTTCACTTAGAATCATCGTACCTGAATCCACTCATTATGCTGTGATGGGCTTGATGACGTAGATTTCATTGCTCAGTGATATTGCATTGTACGTAAGTACCACAACTTCTTTAACCATTTTTCGCTTTCTGTGGTATTGAACTTGTACCATAAAGGAAGTTCTTGTAAACAGAGCCGTCCCAAACTTTGGGGTGGCTGTGTCTTTTTGATTTTAATTTCCCTAATCTATAGGACCATACGTGGAAGTGCCCTAGGCTCTGTTGCTTTGTTTTTTGGATGTTTCAGGAAACACCATACACTTCTCCAGAGTGGCTGTTGGCAATTTACATCCCGCCCATCAGCATAACAAGGCTCCCAGTTCTCCATGGCCTGTCCTGCCTTTCTGGATTTTACACTTTTTTCAGATGGCCCTTTTGACCGGGGGGCAGTGAGACTTCATTGTAGTGCAGATTTCCTTTGCAAGCTGGCTTGATTGGCCAAAAAGGGCGCATGCGTTTCTTCCTGAATATATTCAGGAAAAAACGCATATGCCCTTTTTGGCCAAGTGCATCATTGTGGACGTTCTGCCTCTTTTCCTATACTTTACATGCAATTCCAGTCTACCTCCTGAAATCGGTTTCCTGCAATTCTGCCCCGCTTTCAAGTCCTCTTGGCAGCCTTACTTCAATATATTTTTGTACGATAGCTGTCATTTATAACTCTGCAGGTTTGTGAATGACAGTGCCCCTGAGCTCCTTTCTTCAACTCGCTTTCTTGTGAGCTGGCCGCAACACCGCTGGATTGCTTCAGGCCCTAGTGTGGTTCCGGCACGGCACGCTGAGCATTTGGTTAATTCCTCTTCCTGGCGGGAAATGAGAGTTAAATTTGCCCGTACAGACACCTCCAGCTAGTCTCTCATGGGTTCTCCCTATTCCTGTTCATTTTCCGCAGAAATTGCAAACTGGGCCAAACAGGAGGTTAAACGCACTGACTCTCCAAGTGGGGAGAGTGTTAGTAAAGCATCTGGAATGTTGCACCCGAGTACCAGGGGACGAAAACTGAGACACATTTGCACACATTTCCCAATCACATGGTGGATCATAGTCTGGGTTCCACATGCATGTTTTAGCTGAAGGAAGAATCCCTTAAACCTGGAGAGTTGAGACAATGGAATGGGTACCATGCAATATGACTTCAAAGGGTCTGCATTTGTTCACCGAACCTCACCAATCCTATCACTGCTGCATTTATGTCGCTGTACACACTCTTGATTCTCTTTCGAAGACATATAAATCCATAGGTTTTAAGATTCTTACTAGTCAGGTATACTCTTATGCGTTTAACATGGGGTGTTGAGTCCACTTCGTTGAGCAAGGAGTAGCTCTTGTCTATTACATATTTGGCTTATGGAACGGTATCTGTGCTAATTTCAATCTCTGGTTTTATGCAGCACCCCAAGTCACCTTTCCCCTTCAGCAAGCATAAGTTGGTTTTCTACATTTGAGACCCGGTTCTGTTTTGTAATTCAGTTCCTGTGTAGCCAAGTTTACATTCCATGTAGTAGTGATATCTTATGATGTTTCTTTTTCTGTGTGACTTATTTCACTTAGAATCATCATACCTGAGTCCACTCATTATTCTGCTACGGGCCTGATGACATAGATTTCTTTGTTGAGTGATATTGCATTGTACGTAAGTACCAAAACTTCTTTATCCATTTTTCGCTTTCTGTGATATTGAACTTGTACCGTAAACGAGGTTCTTGTAAACAGAGCCATCCCAAACTTTGAGGTGGCTGTGTCTTTTTGATTTTAAGTTCCCTAAGCTATAGGACCATAAGTGGAAGTGCCCTAGGCTCTGTTGCTTTGTTTTTTAGATGTTTCAGGAAACACCATACACTTCTCCAGAGTGGCTGTTGGCAATTTACATCCTGCCCATAAGCATAACAAGGCTCCCAGTTCTCCATGGCCTGTCCTGCCTTTCTGGATTTTACACTGTTTTCAGATGGCCCTTTAGACCGGGGGGCAGTGAGACTTCGTTGTAGTGCAGATTTCCTTTGCAAGCTTGCTTGGTTGGCCAAAAAGGGCGTATGCGTTTTTTCCTGAATATATTCAGGAAAAAACGCATACGCCCTTTTTTGCCAAGTGCATCATTGTGGACATTCTGCCTCTTTTCCTCTACTTTACATGCAATTTTAGTCTGCCTCCTGAAATTGGCTTCCTGCAATTCTGCCCCACCTTCAAGTCCTCTTGGCAGCCTTACTTCAATATATTTTTGGACGATAGCTGTCATTTATAACTCTGCAGGTTTGTGAATGACAGTGCCCCTGAGCTCCTTTCTTCAACTCGCTTTCTTGTGAGCTGGCCGCAACACGGCAGGATTGCTTCAGGCCCTAGTGTGGTTCCGGCATGGCACGCTGAGCCTTTGGTTAATTCCTCTTCCTGGTGGGAAAGTAGAGTTAAATTTGCCCGTCCAGACACCTCCAGCTAGTCTCTCATTGGTTCTCCCTATTCCTGTTCATCTTACGCAGGAATTGCAAACTAGGCCAAAGGAGGTTAAAGGCACTGACTCTCCAAGTGGGGAGAGTGTTAGTAAAGCGTCTGGAATGTTGCACCCGAGTACCAGGGAACGAAAACTGAGACACATTTGAACACGTTTCCCGATCACATGGTGGATCATACTCTGGGTTCCACATGCATGTTTTAGCTGAAGGAAGAATCCCTTAAACCTGCAGAGTTGAGACCCATGGAATGGGTACCATGCAATATGACTTCAAAGAGTCTGTATTTGCTCACCGAACCTCATCCATCCTATCACTGCTGCGTTTATGCCTCTGTACGTACGCTTGATTGTCTTTCGGAGACATATAAATCCATAGGTTTTAAGATTCTTATTAGTCAGGTATATTCTTAGGCATTTAATATGGGGTGTTGAGTCCACTTCGTTGAGCAAGGAGTAGCTCTTGTCTATTACATATTTGGCTTATGGAACGGTATCTGTGCTAATTTCAATCTCTGGTTTTATGCAGCACCCCAACTCACCTTTCCCCTTAAGCAAGCATAAGTTGGTTTTCTACATTTGAGACCCTGTTCTGTTTTGTAATTCAGTTCCTGTGTAGCCAAGTTTACATTCCATGTATTAGTGATATCTTATGATGTTTCTTTTTCTGTGTGACTTATTTCACTTAGAATCATCGTACCTGAATCCACTCATTATGCTGCTATGGGCCTGATGACATAGATTTCTTTGCTGAGTGATATTGCATTGTACGTAAGTACCACAACTTCTTTATCCATTTTTCGCTTTCTGTGATATTGAACTTGTACCGTAAACGAGGTTCTTGTAAACAGAGCCGTCCCAAACTTTGGGGTGGCTGTGTCTTTTTGATTTTAAGTTCCCTAAGCTATAGGACCATAAGTGGAAGTGCCCTAGGCTCTGTTGCTTTGTTTTTTAGATGTTTCAGGAAACACCATACACTTCTCCAGCGTGGCTGTTGGCAATTTACATCCCGCCCATCAGCATAACAAGGCTCCCAGTTCTCCATGGCCTGTCCTGCCTTTCTGGATTTTACAGTTTTTTCAGATGTCCCTTTTGACTGGGTGGCAGTGAGACTTCATTGTAGTGCAGATTTCCTTTGCAAGCTTGCTTGGTTGGCCAGAAAGGGCGTATGCGTTTCTTCCTGAATATATTCAGGAAGAAACGAATACCCCCTTTTTGGCCAAGTGCATGATTGTCGATGTTCTGAGTCTTTTCATATGGTTTCGATGCAATTCCAGTCTACCTCCTGAAATCGGTTTCCTGCAATTCTGCCTTGCTCTCAGTGCCTCTTCATAGCCTTACCTCAATATACTTTTGGAAAATAGTTGGCCTGTATAACTCTGCAGGTTTTTGAATTGCAGTTTCCCTTAATTCCATTTTTCAGCTCTTATTTTTGTGATCTTGCCTCATATCCACAGGATTTCTTCAGGCCCTATTCTTCTTCTGGGGCGCCTTGCTGTGCCTTTGGTTAATTCTTCTTCCTATGTGAAATTAGAGTGACATGTGGCCATTGAAACCGCTACAGCTATTTTCTCACTGGTTCCCCCTATTCCCATTCATCCTCCGCACTAACTGCAGACTGTGCGATACCGGAACTTAAAGGCGTTGACTCTCCATGTGGGGATGTTGTTAGTAAAGTGGCTGGAATGTTGATCCGGAGCCCCAGGAGAGGAAAATGAGGTGCGTTTAGAAACCCTTCCCGATCATATGGTATACCATCTGCTGGATTTCCCATGCATGGTTTAGCTGTAGGAAGATTCCCTTCAACCTGGAGTGTTGGGACCCTTGGAATGAGTAGCATGAAGTATTGCATTAAACTTTCGGCAGTTGCTCACCAAAGCTCACCAATCCTCTCAGCCCCAAGTGTCCAGCCTTATGTCTTATCCAGCTGTGGGTTTATATGTGGTCATTCCAGGTTGCATCACAGCCCCTGAGCGAATTTTGTAAGAATTTTTCTCTCTTTCATTGTTTCTGCGTTTTGGTTTTAAAATTTATTTCTATAATGGGGTTTAGCTCATTTTCACTGCTGTGTTTGTGCCGCTCTGCACACACTTGATTCCCTTATGGAGATATATCAATACATGGGTTTTAAGATTCTTATTACTCAGATATATTTCTCTGCGGTGTATAGGGTGTGTTGAGGCCAGTTCATTGAGCAAGGTGTAGATCTTGTCTAATACCTATTTGGTTTATTGAACGGTATCTGTGCTAATTTCAAACTCTGGTTTTATGCATCACCCCACCTCTCCTTTCCCCTTAAGCTGACATAAGTGTGTTTTCTAAATGTGAGACACTGTTCTGTTTTGTAATTCATTTTTTGTGCAGCCATATTTATCCTCCCTCTATAAGTGATATCTTATGATATGTTTCTTTTTCTGTTTGACTTATTTCAAGTAGTATTATCGGACCTAAATCCACTCTTTATCCTTCTACTAGCCTTATTACATTGATTTCATGGTGAAGAGATATTCCATTGTACATAAGTACCACATTTTCTTTATCCATTGTTCTCTTTCCTGGGATATTTAAGGTGTACTGAAGTTGAGGTTCTTGTAAACAGAGTAGCCCTAAACTGTGGTGTGCTTGTGTCTTGTTGATTTTTAGACTTCCCTAGATATACTCCCGTGATTGGAAGTGCCCTATGCTCTGTAGCTCTGTTTTTTAGATGATTTAGGAACCACCATACACTTCTCCGGAGTGGCTCTCGGCAGTTCACACACTGTCCATCAGCGTATAAAGGCTCCCTGTTCTCCATGGCCTGTCCTGCATTTCTGGTTTTTACAATTTTTTCGGATGGCCCTTTTGACCGGTGGGAAATGAGACTTGTTTGTTGTGCACATTTGCATTGCTTGCTTGCTTGGTTGCCCATAAAGTGCGTATGCGTTTTTTCCTGGATATATTCAGGAAAAAACGCATACTCCCTTTTGGGCCAACTGCATCATTGTCGAAATTCTGCCGCTTTTCATGTGCTTTAAAGATGAGTCCAATCTATCTCTTGAAATCTGTTTCTTGCAATTCTGTCTTGCATTCAGATCCTCTTCTTTGCCTTACCTCAACATATTTTTGGACGTTAGTTTTCATTTATAACTCTGCAGGTTTGTGAATTGCAGTGACCATAAGCTCCATTTTTTAAGTTGCTCTTTTGTGAGCTGGCCTCAAAGCCACAGGATTGCTTCAGGCCCTATTTTGGCTCCGGCGAGGCGGGCTGAGCCTTTTTTTAATTCTTATTCTTAATGGAAAATTAGAGTGACATGTGCCCGTCCAAACCCCTACAACTATTCTCTCATTGGTTCCCCCTCTTCCCGTTCATCCTCCTCACAATTTGCAAAATGTGTGAAACAGAAGTTTAAATGTGCTGATTCTCTAAGTGGGGAGATTCTAAGTAACGTGGCTGGAATGATGAACAGGAGCACCAGGAGAGGATAAATGAGGTGCATTTTAGACACATCTCCCGATCACATGGTGTACAGTCCTCTGGGTTTTCCATGCATGTTTTAGCTGTAGGAAGATTCCTTGAACCTGCAGATTTGGGACCCATTGAATGGGTACCAGGCAGTATTACTTTAAAGGGTGTGCATTTCCTCACCCAACCTCACATTTCTCTTAGCGCGAACAGTTTCCAGCCTTATGTCTCATCCTGCTGTGGGTCTAGATGTGTTCAATCCATGTTGCATCACCGTCCCTGAGGAAAAGTTGTAAGAGGTTTTCTCTGTCTCTCTGTCGTTTATTTTTTTCAATTTATTACTATATTGGTTACAGCTGATTTTCAAAGCTCTGTTTCTTGCTGCTGTACATCCACTTGATTCACGTACAGAGAGACATCAATAAATTCTTTTTCAGATTCTTACCAGTCGTATATATTCTTTTCCGGTGACTTGAGTGTGCTGAGTGCAGTTCTTTTAGCTACCGTGTAGGCCTTGTTGATTATCAGTTTGGTATTTGGAATGGTATCTTTGCTAATTTCAACCTCCTGGATGATGCCTCACCCCTCCCCACCTTTCCCGTTTAGCAGCCTTACGCGTGTTTTCTACATATTTGACTATGTTTTTGTTTTGTAATTTATTTCATGTGTAGCCATTTTGGATTCCACCTTTAAGTGATATCTTATGATACGTGTCTTTTTCTTTTTGAATTATGTCACTTAGAATGATCATACGTAACTCCTCCGGAGTTGTTACAACTGGCCATATTTCATTGATTTCCAGGCTGAGTAATATTCCACTCTACATAAGTACCACATCTCTATCCATTTTTTCCCTCCAGAGACATTTAAGTTATATCCTAGTCGAGGATCTTTTAAACAGAGAGGCAGTAAACATTGGGGTGCCTGTGTCCTCTCGATTTTTGTTTTTCCCAAGATATACGCCCATGAGTGCAAGTGCCCTATGCTCTGTAGCTCATTTTTTAGATGCTTTAGTAAACACAATACACTTCTCCAGAATGGCCGTTGGCAATATACATTTCCACTATAAGCCTCACAGGGCTCCCTCTTCTCCTTGCCCTGTCCTGCATTTCTGGTGTTTACACTTTATGAGGATGGCTCTTCTGACTGATGCGAAGTGATATCTTTTGTAGTATTGATTTCCAGTGCCCACCTGTTTGGTTGGCTAAAAAAGTGTATGCCCTTTTCTTGAATATATACAGAAAAAAACGCATACAGCCTTTTCGGCCAACTGCAATGTTGGCAATGTTCAGCCCCTTTTCTTGTGCTTAATGGCGAGTCCTTTCTACCTCCTCAAATCCCTTTCCTGTCATTCTCCCTTGCTTACCAATCCTTTTCTCTGACTTTCCTCAAGACATTTTTCAGTGATAGATATTTTCAACTCTGCAGTTTCATGAATTTTACTGCCCCTGAGTTCCATTGTTCAACTTGTGTTTATGGGAACTGGCCACAAAGCAGTGGGATTTCCTCAAGCCCTATACTGTTTCCATGGGCAACCCTAGCCTTTGGTCAATTCATCTTCCTGATTGGAAATTAGAGTGACATGTGCCTGTCTGAACACCTAGGACTTGTCTCTCATTGTTCCTCATCCTTCCGCTTCATCCTCTGGACAAATTCCAAACTGTACGCAACAGGATGTTGACAGTGCTGACATCTCCAAGTGGGGAGACTGTTAGTAAAGACGCTGGACGGGTGAACCCGAGCACCAGGAGATGAGGAGATGAGATGCCTTTTCCAAACTCTTCCCGATCAGACGGTATACCATCCTCTGGGTGTGACAGACATGCTTTAGCAGTAGGAAGAGTCCCATTCATGTAAGGAGAACACCAGGGCTTTTTCAAAATCAGTGTCTCCCTGAAACCCAAACTGGGGAGTTTTTTAAGCTACGGCTACACGTATGTTCATTAAGGGCCTTGGGAAGTAGGCAGAGTCCAAACTTTAGATGATTGAAGTCTTCAGGGTCAGAGGCACTCACCACCGGCTTCCCTTAGGTTACACTTTAACTGTCATTGATAGATGATGTCAATAAAAATATCTATTCTTTTTCCGATTATTTCCCCTTATAGGTTATTGCAAAATATTGAGTGTAGTTCCCTGTGCTATACAGTAGTTCCTTGTTCATGATCTATTTTATACATAGCAGTGTGTATGTGTTAATTCCAAACTGTTAATTTATCCCTCCTCCCACCTTTCCCCTTTGGTAATAATAAATTATAAGATTTTATACTTCTCAGAAATGGGGGAGCTGAAAGAGAGGTATCATTTTCAATGGAAAAGCATTTAAAACAAGATTGAAGCTTTAACCAAGATTATTAGATGTACATCCTTGGAAAGAAATCACTTCATTTCTCTAATATTGACCTGACAAATAAGACAAACCTTTTCACTGAACTTGCTTATAATAAAGTGATGGAAATATCAAATGGAAGTGTTAGAAACATCTTATTTTACCCGAGCCTTATAAACTGTTCTATGTTAACTACAGTTTGGCTCACACATCTGTTCATTGAAGTTACAATAGTCTCAATTTCTGTTACTGATCCTCCAGAGTGGACCCCAACAAGTGTCCCCCTGCCCAGTGTCATTGGGGCCAACAGATCGAGACTGAGTTTGGTTCACAAGCAAAGGAAACTTTATATTTTGATCAGAGAATGGAGAGGTGAGAGCATGCACTACCCCGTGGGCTGTGGGCTCTGCTGCTGTGTAGAGATCCTGTGAGAGTCAGTGGGAGGGAGGGGGCGGAGCTCTCGAGGGCCGGGTTGGCTGCAGCTCAGGCTCTATATCTCGGAGTCTGCACTGGGCCCCAGGAGCTGAGTTGTCGACCCAGCCATTCTGCACTAGGAAATCTGGTCTGAAGTGCCGGGTGTGGAACCTCTGCATGCGGGACCCTAGGAGCACGTGAAATTAGACAAAGCACAAAGGATAAAAAAGGTCAGACTTGACTTTATTGCCCAGATTCTATTTTTATCTCCCAGGGATTTTTAATGGGCTTTGCTGGGGACAAACCCTTCCTCTGCCTTTTGTCCCGTTCCTCATTCTTGGAGTGCTGAGGGTGCAGACCCTTCTTCTGTAACTGCTGAGTGCTGAGTTGGGAGCCCTCATACCAGGGGACGAGGGTCAGAACTTCTCCCCAGCAGCCTCCAGGTGACGTTGATTGGCCCCAGGACCCCTGCCTCCCTGCTCGTCCGCCTGAGCACCAGCATTGGAAGTGTTATAGATTCTAATGACCTTTAAGGGTACAGGAAAGAGATGTGCAGAGACGCTGTGGGGGCCGATTTCACCCCGCCCCACATTTGTTCAGCCACCTTAGGCTGACCGTTTCTGCCAGCCTAGATGCTCTGACCAGTAGTCTGCTCTTTCTTCAATTAGGCCCCTGAATTAACGTAAAAACAGCACCAGGTGTCAGAGCCCTGCCCGCTCAACTCCCAGACAGTCCAGGGTCAGTGGTGATCAAGGACCATGATGGCCACTGAGTCAACAGCCTTTTGAAGTGAACAGGAGTCCAGCCGGTCTTATTGGCCACCATCATCACAGTGTCTGTAGGCTTTTCTATGGTGACAGTGTGATATACGGTTCCCCCGCCAAGATTATTAGCTCCCCTCCGGGTGCAGTAAGTCCTGCAAGCAGTAGTCTACTCCTTCGGGACACACTATTGTTGTTTTATGAGAGAAACTCCAGGTCAAGTGATGTTCACACGAGTCGTCATGGTGCCCTGTTGCCCCCGGTTATCTCTCTGGATGTTGGAGTTGGAGGGCCTCCTCACTCGAGGTCGGTGTGCCCACGGAGCGAACCCTGCAACTTCAGGGCATGGCTGGTGATTAGGATCACCACGTGGGGTCCTTTTCCCTTAGGAGGGAGGTGGCCTTTTGGGCTGCTGATTTCCAGGTTTTTAGATACCGCCAGTATCTTGGCCAGATGTGGCAGTGGGCCAAGCCCCTTGGTGACTGTAGTTTATCCTACCTGGATGGCATTCTTGCGTTGTTCCATTTCAAGTGGTCCCAGTTTTTGCACTAATTCTCCAATGGCGATTCACCTTTCACTGGGAATGTAAAGGTCAAAGGGTTTCGCTCAATTAGGGAGTTCCAGGGCAAGGGTCTGAATTGACTGCTCTTTCCATTCTTGAAAGGCCACTTCTGGATTCTGTTCAAAAGGATCATCATCTTTTCCTTTCAGTGTTTCATATAGAGGCCCAGCTACTAGACTGTAGTTAGGGATCCAGAAGCAGCAAACCCTGGCCTCCCCAGGAGCCCCTAAGCAGTCTTCTAGTTTTAGAAAGGGGTAAGGCTGCAAATGGTTTCTTCCCTTTCCTGGGATGGGCTTCTCTGACCTTGTGTGAGAATGAAGCCCAGGCAGGTCACCGCAGTCTGTGATATTTGAGCTTTTTCTTGGACAACTTCTATCCTTTATTGGCTTGGTAGTTCAGAGGCCTCCTTAGTAGGGCTGGCGATCAGAATGTCATCTGCATATTGAAGGAGGGTTTCCTTTTCCAGAGGTAGAACTTTTCGGTCTTTAGCTAAGCTTTCCCCAAAGATGGTGTGGGAATTTTTGAACCCTTGGGGCAAGACGGCCCGGAAGTATTGTTTTAGTTGTATGTTGAGTCCTGCCACTCACAAGCCAAAATTTCTTGTGACTCTGGGACTAATGGAATACAAAAGAAGGCATCATTGAAGACTAATACAGAATACCATGTCCTGGTGGTTGGTAGAATGACCAGCAGGGTGTAGGAATCAGGAGCAACTGGAGGTATATCCTCGGTGGCTTCACTGACTGTCCTGACACCCTTTACCAGGTCCCCAGCAGCCCATGGGGCTCTCGTGGTCAGGCCAATCCCAGGATATGGAGCTCTCCTGGGCAGGTACCCCACCCCCAACCCAGCCCACGGGGCTCTCATGGTCAGGCCCCTCCCAGGATACAGAGCTACCCTTCCAGGTACCGTGGCAGGGCTGGGCACACAGGAACCGTGCACATAGCCCTCATTGAAGAGCACCCCCAGCTCACCTGTCGCTCAGAGCTGACACAGAGCACCTCAGAGCAGGACTTGAACTAACAAACAGCAGCTCCGACAGGTCTGTGACCCTGGGCATCACTGTGTGTGGCCTCCCTCCACCTGGTCTTCCAGAGACTTCCACTGCACCCAGGGCACCAGGCCTCTGTCTCCAACCACCACCCACCCCCTCCTCTCCCTGACTCCTGGGTTCCTCTCATTAGGAGAGGGTTTTCTTGAAGTTGTCTCCCACTCATGGGCCAGATAAAATGATTAGAAAACAAGCCAAAGCTGCAGCCCCTTGTCTATCCTGACTCTCAGGAGCCCACACCTGTTCCTTGGACCTGGCCGGTTCAGCAAGTTCCATTTTCTGCAACTGTGAGCCCCTGAGGGGTGATGATTGGCTGACCTGGGCAGCCTTACCGTGCCGGCCAGCCCTCCCCAGGTGTGCCTGGGTTGAGATCAATATAAATACCACTCCAGGCAGCAAGAGCCCCTGCAGCTGTGCCTGACGCCATTTTCTCTGCCCTGTCAGCAGTCTCGGGGCTGGGCTGGTGGGAGGGAGTGAGAGGCCACGGCTTTGTGGGTGGCCCAGTGTGAGTGGGGCTCTGCTGGACTTTCTGCAGCAGTTGCCAGGCTGCCACCTGCTAAAGAAGAGGATGTGTCACCCATACCTGCTGCTGGAATTTCTCCCTGGGCAGAGGTGAGGAAGGAAAAAAGCAGTGGGGGCAGGGACAGGACGGGTATCTCAGGCAGGGAAATGGAAATCTTCCAGAAGAGCACCCAGGGCCAGGACCATCCTGGCTGGCCTGCAGGCACCAAGTCAGCTGGCATGCTGTCACTCGTGTGGCTCCATGGCCCTTCCTCTAGGCTTTCAAGTCCTTGTATATATTCAGGTGTTTTACCTGGGAAGGGTGGGAACAGTTCAGCAGCAACTGGCCTGGGGCTCAGCTCACGTTTACTCACAGATGCCTCGGCACGGTGCCCCAGCTTTACAATGAGGACGCTTGTTGTGTGGGGGCTGCTGGCTGAATGGGAGACGATTCCCCACCACTGACCAACTTCAGAATTGTTTACAACTGGAGCAAGTGCCCTGATACGGTTTTCCTCTGAGTAACTGGTGGGTTCTGTTTTTTTTTTCTCTTTTTCGTTTTTGGTTCAAGGTAGATTTTATTCCTCTTTTTTGTATTTACAGATATAAGCATGGAAATAATTTATTCATATAAATACATGTATGTGAAAGGAATAATTGTTTTTTCTGTTTTATTTTTTAAATTTTATTTCTTTTTAATTTTGAATTTTATTTTATATTTTTATACAGCAGGTTCTTATTGGTTATCTATTTTATACATATAAATGTTTACATGCCAATCCCAATCTCTCAACTCCTCCCACCACCACCCCCCCAAGAGCTTTCCCCCCTTGTTGTCCATACGATTGTTGTCTACATCTGTTGCTCTATTTATGCCTTGCAAAATGGTTAATCTGTACAGTTTTTCTAGGTTCCACATATATGCATGAATATACAAGATTTGTTTTTCTCTTTCTGACTTACTTCACTGTGTATGACAGTCTCTAGATCCATCGACGTCTCTACAAATGACTCAATTTCATTCCTTTCATGGCTTAGTAATATTCCATTTTATATATGTACCACATCTTTATGCATTCGTCTGTCTGTGGGCATTTAGGTTGCTTCCATTACCTCGATATTGTAAATAGTGATGCAATGAACATTGCGGTGAATGTCTCTTTTTGATTTATGGTTTTGTCTGGGTATATGTCCAGTACTGGGATTGCTGTATCATATGGTAATTCTATTATTAGTTTCTTAAGAAACTCCATATTGTTCTCCATAGTGACTGTATCAATTTATATTCCCAACAATAGTGGAAGAGGCTTCCTTTTCTCCACACCCTTTCCAGCATTTGTTGTTTGTAGATTTTCAGATGATGCCCATTCTAACAGGTGTGAGGTGATACCTCATTGTTGAGTCCATTTCGTTGAGCAAGGGATAGGTCTTGTCTATTACATATTTGGCTTATGGAACGGTATCTGTGCTAATTTCAAACTCTGGTTTTATGCAGCACCCCAACTCACCTTTCCCCTTAAGCAAGCATAAGTTGGTTTTCTAAACTTGAGACCCTGTTCTGTTTTGTAATTCAGTTCATGTGTAGCCAAGTTTACATTTCGTGCATTAGTGATATCTTATGATGTTTCTTTTTCTGTGTGACTTATTTCACTTAGAATCATCGTGCCTCAATCCACTCATTATGCTGCTACAGGCCTGGTGACACAGATTTCATTGCTGAGTGGTATTCTGTTGTACATAAGTACTGCAACTTCTTTATCAATTATTTGTTCTCTGGGATATTTAACTTGTACTGTAGAAGACGTTCCTGTAAACAGAGCCATCCCAAATTTTGGGGTGGCTGTGTCTTTTTGATTTTAATTTCCCTAAGCTATAGGACCATAAGTGGAAATGCCCTAGACTCTGTTGCTTTGTTTTTCAGATGTATCAGGAAACACCATACACTTCTCCAGAGTGGCTGTTGGCAATTTACATCCCACCCATCAGCATAACAAGGCTCCTTTTTCCCCATGGCCTGTCTTGCCTTTCTGGATTTTACACTTTTCTCAGATGGCCCTTTAGACCGGGGGGAAGTGACACTTCATAGTAGTTCGGATTTCCATTGCAAGCTTGCTTGGTTTGCCAAAAAGGGCGTATGTGTTTTTTCCTGAATATATTCAGGAACAAACTCATATGCCCTTTTTTGCCAAGTGCATCATTGTCCATGTTCTGCCTCTTTTCCTATGCTTTACATGCAAATCCAGTCTACCTCCTGAAATCGGTTTCCTGAAATTCTGCCCTGCTTTCAAGTCCTCTTCGCAGCCTTACTTCAATATATTTTTGGAGGTTATCTGTCATTTATAACTCTGCAGGTTTGTGAATTACAGGGCCCCTGAGCTCCTTTCTTCAACTCGCTTTCTTGTGAGCTGGCCGCAAACCCGCAAGACTGCTTCAGGCCCTAATCTGCTTCTGGCAGGGCACGCTGAGCCTTTGGTTAATTCCTCTTCCTGGTGGGAAATGAGTGTTAAATATGCCCGTCCAGACACCTACCTCACTCTCAACCCCTTGGTGATGTGGGTCCTCTGGTTTGTGGCCACCTTTGCTGGGTTCCTCACCTTTCGATGATGTGGCCCCACTAGCGTGAGGACACTCCTGCCTGGTTCTCATCCACGTGGTTATGTGGACCCCCTGGTGAGAGTCTGTTCCTGGCTGTGTTCCTCACCCTTCTGTGAGGGAGACCCTCTGCTGATAGGTCACTCCTGCATGGCTGGCACACATTGCCTTGGTGAAGTCAGCCGTGTGGTGGCAGTTGGAGCGTGCTGGGAATCTCCTCCCACCGGTGATGATGGCCCTCTTGCATCAGGCCCTAACTGCTGGGCTCACCAACTTTTCTTAATGAGCCCAGTGATGCTTTGGCACTCCTCTTAGGATCCCATCTCCATGGGGATGTGCGCC
The DNA here is from genome assembly GCF_937001465.1 of Orcinus orca. Taxonomy (NCBI): domain Eukaryota; kingdom Metazoa; phylum Chordata; class Mammalia; order Artiodactyla; family Delphinidae; genus Orcinus; species Orcinus orca. The sequence continues at coordinate 60,817,350 of NC_064562.1, read as the reverse complement.
TTCTGCTCTGAGGTCCCAACGGCTGGGTTGTTCACATTTTCATGATGTGGGCTCTCTGGAGTTAGTTCACAGAGGCCTGGATCCCATAGCCTCTGTGCTCTTGGCTGCCTGCTGAGAGGTTCGAACTGCTGGATTCCTCACTTTTTTAATTTTTTGGGCCCTCTGTTGTGAGGATCCTCCTGCCTGCCTTACTCCCAGCCCCTTCGTGATGTGTGTCATCTGGTTTGAGGCCACATGTGCTGGGTTCCTCACCTTTCGATGATGTGGGACCAATGGTCTTAGGAGACTCCTGCCTGGTTCACATCCCCTTGGTGATGTGGGCCCTCTGTTGAGAGTCTGATCCTGGCTGGGTTCCTCACCCATCTGTGAGGTGGGCCGTCTGTTGTGAGGTCACTCCTGCCTGGCTTGCTCACCTCGCCTTGTGGACATGAGCCCTCTGGTGGCACTTGGAGCCTGCTGGGAGCCTCCTCCCCTCGGTTATGATGGGCCCTCTGGCGTCAGGCCCTAACTGCTGGGCTCCCCACATTTTGTGATGTGCGCCCAGTGGTGCGAGGACACTCCAGCCAGGTTCACATCCCCATTGGGATGTGGGCCTTCTGCTCTGAGGTCCCAACACCTGGGTTGCTCACAGTTTCATGATGTGGGCTCTCTGCTGTTAGTTCACTCCTGCCTGCATCCCATAGCTTCTGTGCTCTCGGCCGCCTGCTGGGAGGTTCCAACTGCTGGATTCCTCACCTTTCTTATTCTTTGGGCCCTCTGCTTTTAGGCTACTCCTGCCTGCCTCACTCCCATTCCCTTTGTGATATGTGTCCTCTGATTTGAGGCCACATGTGCTGGGTTCCGCACCTTTCGATGATGTGGCTCCACTGGAGGGAAGACAGTCCTGACTGGTTCCCATCCCCTTGCTGATGTGGGCCCTCAGGTGAGAGTCTGATCCTGGCTGGGTTCCTCACCCTTCTGTGAGGTGGGCCCTCTGCTGCGAGGTCAATCATGCCTGTCTGGCACATGTCACCTTGGCGACGTGGGCCCTCTGGTGGCAGTTGGAGTGTGCTGGGATCCTCCTCCCCTCGGTGATGAGGGCCCTCTTGCCTTAGGCCATAACTTCTGGGCTCCCCACATTTTCTGATGTGCGCCAAGTGAGTGAGGACACTCTTGCCAGGTTCCCATCCCCATGTGGATATGGGCCTTCTGCTCTGAAGTCAAAACGGCTGGCTTGCTCACAGTACCATGATGTGGGCCCTCTGCTGTGAGTTCACTCCGGCAAGGATCCCTTATCATCGGTGCTCTGAGCCGCCTGCTGGGAGGTTCCAACTGCTGGATTCCTCAACTTTTTTATTCTATGTGCCCTCTGTTGTGAGGCTCCTCCTGCCTGCCTCACTGCCAGCCCCTTGGTGATGACTGTCCTATGGCTTGAGGCCACATGTGCTGCGTTCCTCACCTTTCAGTGATGTGGCCCCACTCGTGTGAGGACACTCCTGCCTGGTTCCCATCCCCTTGGTGAGGTGGGCCCTCTGGTGAGAGTCTAATCCTGGCTGGGTTCCTCAACGTTCTGTGAGGTAGGCCCTCTGCTGTGAGGTCACTCCTGCCTGGCTGGCACACGTCACCTTGGAGACATGAGCCCTCTGGTGGCAGTTGGAGCGTGCAGGGTGCCTCCTCCTCTCGGTGATGACGGCCCTCTGGCGTCATGCTCTAAATGGTGGGCTCCCCACATTTTCTGATGTGCGCCCAGTGGTGCGAGGACACTCCAGCCAGGTTCCCATTCCCATGGGGATGTGGGCCTTCTGTGCTGAGGTCCCAACGCCAGGTTTGCTCACAGTTTTATGATGTGGGCCCTCTGCTGTGAGTTCACTGTGGCCTGGATCCCATAGCCTCGGTGTTCTGGGCCGCCTGCTGGAAGGTCTAAATGCTGGAATCCTCACGTTTTTTATATTATGTGCCCTGTGTTGTGAGGCTACTCCTGCCTGCCTCACTCCAAGGCCCTTGGTGATGTGGGTCCTCTGGTTTGAGGACACATGTGCTGGGTTCCTCACCTTAAGATGATGAGGCCTCACTGGTGTGAGGATAATCCTGACTGGTTCCCATCCCCTTTGTGATGTGGTCCCTCTGGTGAGAGTCTGATCCTGGCTGGGTTCCTCACCCATCTGTGAGGTGGGCCCTCTACTATCAGGTAACTCTTGCCTGGCTTGCTCACCTCGCCTTGTTGACATGAGCCCTCTGCTGGCACTTGGACCCTGCTGGGAGCCTCCTCACCTCTGTGGTGAGGGCCCTCTGATGTCAGGCCCTAACTGCTGGGCTCCCCAACTCTTCTTAGTGAGCCCAGTGATGCTCGGGCACTCCTCTTAGGTTCCCATCTCCATGGGGATGTGGGCCTTCTGCTCTGAGGTCCCAACGGCTGGGTTGATCACAATATCATGATGTGGGCTCTCTGGTGTTAGTTCACTGTGGCCTGGATCCCATAGCCTCTGTGCTCTTGGCCGCCTGCTGGGAGGTTCCAACTGCTCGATTCCTCAACTTTTGTATTCTATGGGTCCTGTGTTGTGATGCTCCTCCTGCCTGCCTCACTCGCAACCCCTTCGTGATGGGGGTCTTCTGGTTTGAGGCCACATGTGCTGGGTTCCGCAACTTTCAATGATGTGGCCCCACTGGTGTGAGGACACTCCTGCCTGGTTCCCATCCCCTTGGTGATGTGGGCCTTCTGGTGACAGTCTTATCCTGGCTGGGTTCCTCACTCTTCTGTGAGGTAGGCCCTCTGCTCTGAGGTCAATCCTGCCTGACTTGCACACATCACCTTGGTGACATGGGCCCTCTGTTGGCACATGGAACCTGCTGGGAGCCTCCTGCCCTCGGTGATGACGGCCCTCTAGCATCAGGCCCTAACTGCTGGGCTCCCCACGTTTTCTGATGTGAGCCCAGTGATGCCAGGACACTCCTGTCAGGTTCCCATCCCCATGGGGATGTGGGCTTTCTGCTCTGAGGTCCCAACGCCTGGGTTGCTCACAGTTTCATGATGTGGGCTCTCTGGTGTTAGTTCACTCCTGCCTGCATCCCATAGCTTCTGTGCTCTCGGCCGCCTGCTGGGAGGTTCCAACTGCTGGATTCCTCACCTTTTTTATACTTTGGGCCCTCTGTTTTTAGGCTACTCCTACCTGCCTCACTCCCAGCCCCTTTCTGATGGGTGTCCTATGGTTTGAAGCCACATGTTCTGGGTTCCTCACCTTTAGATGATGTGGCCCTACTCATGTGAGGACACTCCTGCCTGGTTCCAATCCATTTGGTGATGTGGGCCCTCTGGTGCGAGTCTGATCCTGACTGGGTTCGTCACACTTCTCTGAGGTGGGCCCTCTGCTGTGAGGTCATTCGTGCCTGGTTGGCACACATCGCCTTGGTGACGTCAGCCCTCTGGTGGCAGTTGGAGCCTGCTGGGAGCCTCCTTCCCTTGGTGATGAGGGTCCTCTGGCGTCAGGCCCTAACTGCTGGTCGCCCAAAATTTTCTGATACGTTCTCAGTGGTGCGAGGACACTCCTACCAGATTTCCATCCCCATGGGGATGTGGGCCTCCTGCTCTGAGGTCCCAATGGCTGGGTTGCTCAGTTTCATGACATGGGCCCTCTTCTGTGAGTTCACTGTGGCCTGGATCCCATAGCCTCGGTGCTCTGGGCCGCCTGCTGGGAGGTTCCAACTGCTGGATTCCTCACTTTTTTATTCTATGGGCCCAGTGTTGTGAGGCTACTCCTGCCTGCCTCACTCTGAGGCCCTTGGTGATGTGGGTCCTCTGGTTTGAGGACACATGTGCTGAGTACCTCACCTTTTGATGATGTGGCCCCACTGGTGTGAAGACACTCCTGCCTGGTTCCCATCCGCTTGGTGATGTGGGCCCTCTGGTGAGAGTCTGATGTTGGCTGGGTTTCTCACCCTTCTGTGAGGTGGGACATCTGCTGTGAGGTAACTCCTGCCTGGCTTGCTCACGTTGCCTTGGCAATGTGAGCCCTCAGGTGGCAGTTGGAGCCTGCTGGGAATCTCCTCCCTTCAGTTATGAGAGCTCTGGATAAAACACATATGCCCTTTTTTCCCAAGTGCATTATTTTCCAAGTTCTGTCTCTTTTCCTATGCTTTAAGAGCGACTCCCGTGTACCTTCTGAAATCGGTTTCCAGCAATTCTGCCCCGCATTCAAGTCGTCTTCGCAGCCTTACTTCAGTATAATTTTGGATGATAGCTGTCATTTATAACTCCACAGGTTTGTGAACTACAGTGCACCTCAGCTCCTTTCTTCAACTCGCTTTCTTGTGAGCTGGCCGCAAAACCGCAGAATCTCTTCAGGCCCTAATCGAGTTCCAGCATGGCACGCGGACCCATTGGTTCATTCGTCTTCCTGGTGGGAAAGGAGAGTTAAATTTGCCCGTCCAGACACCTCCAGCTAGTCTCTCATGGGTTCTCCCTATTCATGTTCATTTTCCGCAGAAATTGCAAACTGGGCCAAACAGGAGGTTAAAGGCACTGACTCTCCAAGTGGGGAGAGTGTTAGTAAAGCGTCTGGAATGTTGCACCTGAGTACCAGGGGACGAAAACTGAGACACATTTGAACACGTTTCCCGATCACACGGTGGATCATACTCTGGGTTCCACATGCATGTTTTAGCTGAAAGAAGAATCCCTTAAACCTGGAGAGTTGAGACCCATGGAATGGGTACCATGTAATATGACTTCAAAGGGTCTGCATTTGCTCACTGAACCTCACCAATCCTATCACTGCTGCGTTTATGCCGCTGTACACATGCTTGATTATGTTTCGGAGACATATAAATCCATAAGTTTTAAGATTCTTACTACTCAGGTATACTCTTAGGCGTTTAATATGGGGTGTTGAGTCCACTTCGTTGAGCAAGGAGTAGCTCTTGTCTATTACATATTTGGCTTACGGAACGGTATCTGTGCTAATTTCAATCTCTGGTTTTATGCAGCACCCCAACTCACCTTTCCCCTGAAGCAAGCATAAGTTGGTGTTCTACATTTGAGACCCTGTTCTGTTTTGTAATTCAGTTCCTGTGTAGCCAAGTTTACATTCCGTGTAGTAGAGATATCTTATGATGTTTCTTTTTCTGTATGACTTATTTCACTTAGAATCATCGTACCTGAATCCACTCATTATGCTGTGATGGGCCTGATGACGTAGATTTCATTGCTGAGTGATATTGCATTGTACGTAAGTACCACAACTTCTTTAACCATTTTTCGCTTTCTGTGGTATTGAACTTGTACCATAAAGGAAGTTCTTGTAAACAGAGCCGTCCCAAACTTTGGGGTGGCTGTGTCTTTTTGATTTTTATTTCCCTAATCTATAGGACCATACGTGGAAGTGCCCTAGGCTCTGTTGCTTTGTTTTTTGGATGTTTCAGGAAACACCATACACTTCTACAGAGTGGCTGTTGGCAATTTACATCCCGCCCATCAGCATAACAAGGCTCCCAGTTCTCCATGGCCTGTCCTGCCTTTCTGGATTTTACACTTTTTTCAGATGGCCCTTTTGACCGGGGGGCAGTGAGACTTCATTGTAGTGCAGATTTCCTTTGCAAGCTGGCTTGATTCGCCAAAAAGGGCGCATGCGTTTCTTCCTGAATATATTCAGGAAAAAACGCATATGCCCTTTTTGGCCAAGTGCATCATTGTGGACGTTCTGCCTCTTTTCCTATGCTTTACATGCAATTCCAGTCTACCTCCTGAAATCGGTTTCCTGCAATTCTGCCCCGCTTTCAAGTCCTCTTGGCAGCCTTACTTCAATATATTTTTGGACGATAGCTGTCATTTATAACTCTGCAGGTTTGTGAATGACAGTGCCCCTGAGCTCCTTTCTTCAACTCGCTTTCTTGTGAGCTGGCCGCAACACCGCTGGATTGCTTCAGGCCCTAGTGTGGTTCAGGCACGGCACGCTGAGCCTTTGGTTAATTCCTCTTCCTGGTGGGAAATGAGAGTTAAATTTGCCCGTCCAGACACCTCCAGCTAGTCTCTCATTGGTTCTCCCTATTCCTGTTCATCTTACGCAGAAATTGCAAACTCGGCCAAACAGGAGTTTAAAGGCACTGACTCTCCAAGTTGGGAGAGTGTTAGTAAAGCATCTGGAATGTTGTACCCGAGTACCAGGGGACGAAAACTGAGACACATTTGAACACGTTTCCCGATCACATGGTGGATCATACTCTGGGTTCCACATGCATGTTTTAGCTGAAGGAATAATCCCTTAAACCTGGAGAGTTGAGAACCATGGAATGGGTACCATACAATATGACTTCAAAGCGTCTGCATTTGCTCACTGAACCTCACCAATCCTATCACTGCTGCATTTATGCCGCTGTACACACGCTTGATTCTCTTTGGGAGACATATAAATCCATAGGTTTTAAGATTCTTACCAGTCAGGAATATTCTTAGGCATTTAATATGGGGTGTTGAGTCCACTTCGTTGAGCAAGGTGTAGCTCTTGTCTATTACATATTTGGCTTATGGAACGGTATCTGTGCTAATTTCAATCTCTGGTTTTATGCAGCACCCCAACTCACCTTTCCCCTTAAGCAAGCATAAGTTGGTTTTCTACATTTGCGACCCTGTTCTGTTTTGTAATTCAGTTCATGTGTAGCCAAGTTTACATTCCGTGTAGTAGTGATATCTTATGATGTTTCTTTTTCTGTGTGACTTATTTCACTTAGAATCATCGTACCTGAATCCACTCATTATGCTGCTACGGGCCTGATGACATAGATTTCATTGTTGAGTGATATTGCATTGTACGTAAGTACCACAACTTCTTTATCCATTTTTCGCTTTCTGCGATATTGAACTTGTACCGTAAACGAGGTTCTTGTTTACAGAGCCATCCCAAACATTGGGGTGGCTGTGCTTTTTGATTTTAATTTCCCTAAGCTATAGGACCATAAGTGGAAGTGCCCTAGGCTCTGTTGCTTTGTTTTTTAGATGTTTCAGGAAACACCATACACTTCTCCAGAGTGGCTGTTGGCAATTTACATCCCGCCCATCAGCATAACAAGGCTCCCAGTTCTCCATGGCCTGTCCTGCCTTTCTGGATTTTACACTTTTTTCAGATGGCCCTTTTGACCGGGGGGCAGTGAGACTTCATTGTAGTGCAGATTTCCTTTGCAAGCTTGCTTGGTTGGCCAAAAAGGGCGTATGCGTTTTTTCCTGAATATATTCAGGAAAAAACGCATACGCCCTTTTTGGCCAAGTGCATCATTGTGGACGTTCTGCCTCTTTTCCTATGCTTTACATGCAATTCCTGTCTACCTCCTGAAATCGGTTTCCTGCAATTCTGCCCCGCTTTCAAGTCCTCTTGGCAGCCTTACTTCAATATATTTTTGGACGATAGCTGTCATTTATAACTCTGCAGGTTTGTTAATGACAGTGCCCCTGAGCTCCTTTCTTCAACTCGCTTTCTTGTGAGCTGGCCGCAACACCGCAGGATTGCTTCAGGCCCTAGTGTGGTTCCGTCATGGCATGCTGACCCTTTGGTTAATTCCTCTTCCTGTTGGGAAATGAGAGTTAAATTTGCCCGTCCAGACACCTCCAGCTAGTCTCTCATTGGTTCTCCCTATTCCTGTTCATCTTCCGCAGAAATTGCAAACTGGGCCAAACAGGAGGTTAAAGGCACTGACTCTCCAAGAGGGGAGAGTGTTAGTAAAGCGTCTGGAATGTTGCACCCGAGTACCAGGGGACGAAAACTTATACACATTTGAACACGTTTCCCAATCACACGGTGGATCATACTCTGGGTTCCACATGCATGTTTTAGCTGAAGGAAGAATCCCTTAAACCTGGAGAGTTGAGACCCATGGAATGGGTACCATGCAATATGACTTCAAAGTGTCTGCATTTGCTCACCGAACCTCACCAATCCTATCACTGCTGCGTTTATGCCGCTGTACACACGCTTGATTCTCTTTCGGAGACATAGAAATCCATAGGTTTTAAGGTTCTTAATAGTCAGGTATATTCTTAGGCGTTTAATATGGGGTGTTGAGTCCACTTCGTTGAGCAAGGAGTAGCTCTTGTCTATTACATATTTGGCTTATGCAACGGTATCTGTGCTAATTTCAATCTCTGGTTTTACGCAGCACCCCAAATCACCTTTCCCCTTAAGCAAGCATAAGTTGGTGGTCTACATTTGAGACCCTGTTCTGTTTTGTAATTCAGTTCCTGTGTAGCCAAGTTTCCATTCCATGTAGTAGTGATATCTTATGATGTTTCTTTTTCTGTGTGACTTATTTCACTTAGAATCATCGTACCTGAGTCCACTCATAATGCTGCTACGGGCCTGATGACATAGATTTCATTGTTGAGTGATATTGCATTGTACGTAAGTACCACAAATTCTTTATCCATTTTTCGCTTTCTGTGATATTGAACTTGTACCGTAAACGAGGTTCTTGTAAACAGAGCCGTCCCAAACTTTGGGGTGGCTGTGTCTTTTCGATTTTAATTTCCCTAAGCTATAGGACCATAAGTGGAAGTGCCCTAGGCTCTGTTGCTTTGTTTTTTAGATGTTTCTGGAAACACCATACACTTCTCCAGAGTGGCTGTTGGCACTTTACATCCCGCCCATCAGCATAACAAGGCTCCCAGTTCTCCATGGCCTGTCCTGCCTTTCTAGATTTTACACTTTTTACAGATGGCCATTTTGACCGGGGGGCAGTGAGACTTCATTGTAGTGCAGATTTGCTTTGCAAGCTTGCTTGGTTGGCCAAAAAGTGCGTATGCGTTTTTTCCTGAATATATTCAGGAAAAAACGCATACGCCCTTTTTGGCCAAGTGCATCATTGTGGACGTTCTGCCTCTTTTCCTATGCTTTACATGCAATTCCAGTCTACCTCCTGAAATCGGTTTTCTGCAATTCTGCCCCACATTCAAGTCATCTTGGCAGCCTTACTTCAATATATTTTTGGACGATAGCTGTCATTTATAACTCTGCAGCTTTGTGAATTACAGTGCCCCTGACCTCCTTTCTTCAACTCGCTTTCTTGTGAGCTGGCCGCAACACCGCAGGATTTCTTCAGGCCCTAGTGTGGTTCCGGCACGGCACGCTGAGCCTTTGGTTAATTCCTCTTCCTGGTGGGAAATGAGAGTTAAATTTGCCCGTCCAGACACCTCCAGCTAGTCTCTCATTGGTTCTCCCTATTCCTGTACATTTTCCGCAGAAATTGCAAATTGGGCCAAACAGGAGGTTGAAGGCACTGACTCTCCAAGTGGGGAGAGTGTTAGTAAAGTGTCTGGAATGTTGCACCCGAGTACCAGGGGACGAAAACTGAGACACATTTGAACACGTTTCCCGATCACACGGTGGATTATACTCTGGGTTCCACATGCATGTTTTAGCTGAAGGAAGAATCCCTTAAACCTGCAGAGTTGAGACCCATGGAATGGGTACCATGCAATATGACTTCAAAGGGTCTGCATTTGCTCACCGAACCTCACCAATCCTATCACTGCTGCATTTATGCGGCTGTACACACGCTTGATTCTCTTTCGGAGACATAGAAATCCATAGGTTTTAAGATTGTTACTAGTCAGGTATATTCTTAGGCGTATAATATGTGGTGTTGAGTCCACTTCGTTGAGCAAGGAGTAGCTCTTGTCTATTACATATTTGGCTTATGGAACGGTATCTGTGCTAATTTCAATCTCTGGTTTTATGCAGCACCCCAACTCACCTTTCCCCTTAAGCAAGCATAAGTTGGTTTTCTACATTTGAGACCCTCTTCTGTTTTGTAATTCTGTTCCTGTGTAGCCAAGTTTCCATTCTGTGTATTAGTGATAACTTATGATGTTTCTTTTTCTGTGTGACTTATTTCACTTAGAATCATCGTACCTGAGTCCACTCATAATGCTGCTACGGGCCTGATGACATAGATTTCATTGCTGAGTGATATTGCATTGTACGTAAGTACCACAACTTCTTTATCCATTTTTCGCTTTCTGTGATATTGAACTTGTACCGTAAACGAGGTTCTTGTAAACAGAGCCGTCCCAAACTTTGGGGTGGCTGTGTCTTTTTTATTTTAATTTCCCTAATCTATAGGACCATAAGTGGAAGTGCCCTAGGCTCTGTTGCTTTGTTTTTTAGATGTATCAGGAAACACCATACACTTCACCAGAGTGGCTGTTGGCAATTTACATCCCGACCATCAGCATAAGAAGGCTCCCAGTTCTCCATGGCCTGTCCTGCCTTTCTGGATTTTACACTTTTTTCAGATGGCCCTTTTGACCGGGGGGCAGTGAGACTTCATTGTAGTGCAGATTTCCTTTGCAAGCTTGCTTGGTTGGCCAAAAAGGGCGTATGCGTTTTTTCCTGAATATATTCAGGAAAAAACGCATACGCGCTTTTTGGCCAAGTGCATCATTGTGGACGTTCTGCCTCTTTTCCTATGTTTTACATGCAATTCCAGTCTATCTCCTGAAATCGGTTTCCTGCAATTCTGCCCGGCTTTCAAGTCCTCTTGGCAGCCTTACTTCAATATATTTTTGGACGATAGCTGTCATTTATAACTCTGCAGGTTTGTGAATTACAATGCCCCTGAGCTCCTTTCTTCAACTCGCTTTCTTGTGAGCTGGCCAAAAAACCGCAGGATTGCTTCAGGCCCTAGTGTGGTTCCGGCACGGCACTTTGAGCCTTTGGTTAATTACTCTTCCGGTTGGGAAATGAGAGTTAAATGTGCCCGTCCAGACACCTCCAGCTAGTCTCTCATTGGTTCTCCCTATTCCTGTTCATTTTCCGCAGAAATTGCAAACTGGGCCAAACGGGAGGTTAAAGGCACTGACTCTCGAAGTGGGGAGAGTGTTAGTAAAGCGTCTGGAATGTTGCACCCGAGTACCAGGGGACGAAAACTGAGACACATTTGAACACGTTTCCCGATCACACGGTGGATCATACTCTGGGTTCCACATGCATGTTTTAGCTGAAGGAAGAATCCCTTAAACCTGGAGAGTTGAGACCCATGGAATGGGTACCATGCAGTATGACTTAAAAGGGTCTGCATTTGCTCACCGAACCTCACCAATCCTATCACTGTTGCACTTATGCCGCTGTACACATGTTTGATTCTCTTTCGGAGACATATAAATCCATAGGTTTTAAGATTCTTAGTAGTCAGGTATATTCTTAGGCTTTTAATATGGGGTGTTGTGTCCTCTTCGTTCAGCAAGGAGTAGCTCTTGTCTATTACATATTTGGCTTATGGAACTGTATCTGTGCTAATTTCAATCTCTGGTTTTATGCAGCACCCCAACTCACCTTTCCCCTTCAGCAAGCATAAGTTGGTTTTCTACATTTGAGACCATGTTCTGTTTTGTAATTCAGTTCCTGTGTAGCCAGGTTTACATTCCATGTATTAGTGATATCTTATGATGTTTCTTTTTCTGTGTGGCTTAATTCACTTAGAATCATCGTACCTGAATCCACTCATTATGATGCTACGGGCCTGATGACATAGATTTCATTTGCGAGTGATATTGCATTGTACGTAAGTACCACAACGTCTTTATCCATTTTTCGCTTTCTGTGATATTGAACTTGTACCCTAAAAGAGGTTCTTGTAAACAGAGCCGTCCCACATTTTGGGGTGGCTGTGTCTTTTTGATTTTAATTTCTCTAAGCTATAGGACCATAATTGGAAGTGCCCTAGGCTCTGTTCCTTTTTTTTTGGATGTTTCAGGAAACACCATACAGTTCTCCATAGTGGCTGTTGGCAATTTACATCCCGCCCATCAGCATAACAAGGCTCCCAGTTCTCCATGGCCTGTCCTGACTTTCTGGATTTTACACTTTTTTCAGATGGCCCTTTTGATCGGGGGGCAGTGAGACTTAATTGTAGTGCAGATTTCCTTTGCAAGCTTGCTTGGTTGGCCAAAAAGGGCGTATGCGTTTTTTCCTGAATATATTCAGAAAAAACGCATACGCCCTTTTTGGCCAAGTGCATCATTGTGGACGTTCTGCCTCCTTTCCTGTGCTTTACATTCAATTCCAGTCTACCTCCTGAAATCAGTTTCCTGCAATTCTGCCCCGCTTTCAAGTCCTCTTGGCAGCCTTACTTCAATATATTTTTGGACGATAGCTGTCATTTATAACTCTGCAGGTTTGTGAATGACAGTGCCCCTGAGCTCCTTTCTTCAACTCGCTTTCTTGTGCGATGGTTGCAACACCGCAGGATTGCTTCAGGCCCTAGTGTGGTTCCGGCATGGCACGCTGAGCCTTTGGTTAATTCCTCTTCCTGGTGGGAAAGTAGAGTTAAATTTGCCCATCCAGACACCTCCAGCTAGTCTCTCATTGGTTCTCCCTATTCCTGTTCATCTTACGCAGGAATTGCAAACTGGGCCAAAGGATGTTAAAGGCACTGACTCTCCAAGTGGGGAGAGTGTTAGTAAAGCGTCTGGAATGTTGCACCTGAGTACCAGGGGACGAAAACTGAGACACATTTGAACACGTTTCCCGATCACACGGTGGATCATACTCTGGGTTCCACATGCATGTTTTAGCTGAAGGAAGAATCCCTTAAACCTGGAGAGTTGAGACCCATGGAATGGGTACCATGCAATATGACTTCAAAGTGTCTGCATTTGCTCACCGAACCTCACCAATCCTATCACTGCTGCGTTTATGCCGCTGTACACACGCTTGATTCTCTTTCGGAGACATAGAAATCCATAGGTTTTAAGGTTCTTAATAGTCAGGTATATTCTTAGGCGTTTAATATGGGGTGTTGAGTCCACTTCGTTGAGCAAGGAGTAGCTCTTGTCTATTACATATTTGGCTTATGCAACGGTATCTGTGCTAATTTCAATCTCTGGTTTTACGCAGCACCCCAAATCACCTTTCCCCTTAAGCAAGCATAAGTTGGTGGTCTACATTTGAGACCCTGTTCTGTTTTGTAATTCAGTTCCTGTGTAGCCAAGTTTCCATTCCATGTAGTAGTGATATCTTATGATGTTTCTTTTTCTGTGTGACTTATTTCACTTAGAATCATCGTACCTGAATCCACTCTTTATGCTGCTATGGGCCTGATGACATAGATTTCATTGCTGAGTGATATTGCATTGTACGTAAGTACCACAACTTCTTTATCCATTTTTCGCTTTCTGTGACATTGAACTTGTACCGTAAACAAGGTTCTTGTAAACAGAGCCGTCCCAAATTTTGGGGTGGCTGTGTCTTTTTGATTTTAATTTCCCTAAGCTATAGGACCATAAGTGGAAGTGCCCTAGGCTCTGTTGCTTTGTTTTTTAGATGTTTCAGGAAACACCATAAACTTCTCCAGAGTGGCTGTTGGCAATTTACATCCCGCCCATCAGCATAACAAGGCTCCCAGTTCTCCATGGGCTGTCCTGCCTTTCTGGATTTTACACTTTTTTCACATGGCCCTTTTGACCGGGGGGCAGTGACACTTTATTGTAATGCAGATTTCCTTTGCAAGCTTGCTTGGTTGGCCAAAAAGGGCGTATGCGTTTTTTCCTGAATATATTCAGGAAAAAACACGAACGCCCTTTTTGGCCAAGTGCATCATTGTGGACGTTCTGCCTCTTTTCCTATGCTTTGCATGCAATTCCAGTCTACCTCCTGAAATCGGTTTCCTGCAATTCTGCCCCGCTTTCAAGTCCTCTTGGCAGACTTACTTCAATATAGTTTTGGACGATAGCTGTCATTTATAACTCTTCAGGTTGTGAATTACAGTGCCCTTGAGCTCCTTTCTTCAACTCGCGTCCTTGTTAGCTGGCCGCAACACCGTAGGATTGCATCAGGCCCTAGTGTGGTTCTGGCATGGCACACGGAGCCTTTGGTTAATTCCTCTTCCTGGTGGGACATGAGAGTTAAATTTGCCCGTCCAGACACCTCCAGCTAGTCTCTCATTGGGTCTCCCTATTCCTGTTCATTTTCCGCAGAAATTGCAAACTGGGCCAAACAGGAGGTTAAAGGCACTGACTCTCCAAGTGGGGAGATTGTTAGTAAAGCGTCTGGAATGTTGCACCTGAGTACCAGGGGGCGAAAACTGAGACACATTTGAACACGTTTCCCGATCACACGGTGGATCATACTCTGGGTTCCACATGCATGTTTTAGCTGCAGGAAGAGTCCCTTAAACCTGGAGAGTTGAGACCCATGGAATGGGTACCATGCAATATGACTTCAAAGGGTCTGCATTTGCTCACCGAAACTCACCAATCCTATCTCTGCTGCGCTTATGCCGCTGTAAACTCGCTTGATTCTCTTTTGGAGACATATAAATCCATAGGTTTTAAGATTCTTACTAGGCAGGTATATTCTTAGGCGTTTAATATGGGGTGTTGAGTCCACTTCGTTGAGCAAGGAGTAGCTCTTGTCTATTACATATTTGGCTGATGGAATGGTATCTGTGCTAATTTCACTCTCTGGTTTTATGCAGCACCCCAACTCACCTTTCCCCTTAAGCAAGCATAAGTCGGTTTTCTACGTTTGAGACCCTGTTCTGTTTTGTAATTCAGTTCCTGTGTAGCCAAGTTTACATTCCGTGTAGTAGTGATATCTTATGATGTTTCTTTTTCTGTGTGACTTATTTCACTTAGAATAATCGTACCTGAATCCACTCATTATGCTGCTACAGGCCTGATGACATAGATTTCATTGCTGAGTGATATTGCATTGTACGTAAGTACCACAACTTCTTTATCCATTTTTCGCTTTCTGTGATATTGAACTTGTACCATAAACGAGGTTCTTGTAAACAGAGCCCTCCCAAACTTTGGGGTGGCTGTGTCTTTTTGATTTTAATTTCCCTAAGCTATAGCACCATAAGTGGAAGTGCCCTAGGCTCTGTTGCTTTGTTTTTTAGATGTTTCAGGAAACACCATACACTTCTCCAGAGTGGCTGTTGGCAATTTACATCCCGCCCATCAGCATAACAAGGCTCCCAGTTCTCCATGGCCTGTCCTGCCTTTCTGGATTTTACACTTTTTTCAGATGGCCCTTTTGACTGGGGGGGAAGTGAGACTTAATTGCAGTGCAGATTTCCTTTGCAAGCTTGCTTGGTTGGCCAAAAAGTGCGTATGCGTTTTTTCCTGAATATATTCAGGGAAAAACACATACGCCCTTTTTAGCCAAGTGCATCATTGTGGACCTTCTGCCTCTTTTCCTATGCTTTACATGCAATTCCAGTCTACCTCCTGAAATCGTTTTCCTGCAATTCTGCCCCACTTTCAAGTCCTCTTTGCAGCCTTACTTCAATATATTTTTGGACGATAGCTGTCATTTATAACTCTGCAGGTTTGTGAATTACAGTGCCCCTGAGCTCCTTTCTTCAACTCGCTTTCTTGTGAGCTGGCCGCAACACCGCATGATTGCTTCAGGCCCTAGTGTGGTTCCGGCACGGCACGCTGAGCCTTTGCTTAATTCCTCTTCCTGGTGGGAAATGAGAGTTAAATTTGTCCGACCAGACACCTCCAGCTAGTCTCTCATTGGTTCTCCCTATTCCTGTTCATCCTACGCAGAAATTGCAAACTGGGCCAAACAGGAGTTTAAAGGCACTGACTCTCCAAGTGGGGAGAGTGTTAGTAAAGCGTCTGGAATGTTGCACCCGAGTACCAGGCGACGAAACCTGAGACACATTTGAACACGTTTCCTGATCACACGGTGGATCATACTCTGGGTTCCACATGCATGTTTTAGCTGAAGGAAGAATCCCTTAAACCTGGAGAGTTGAGACCCATGGAATGGGTACCATGTAATATGACTTCAAAGGGTCTGCATTTGCTCACCGAACCTCACCAATCCTATCACTGCTGCGTTTATGCCGCTGTACACACGCTTGATTCTCTTTCAGAGACATATAAATCCATAGGTTTTAAGATTCTTACTTGTCAGGTATATTCTTAGGCGTTTAATATGGGGTGTTGAGTCCACTTCGTTGAGCAAGGAGTAGCTCTTGTCTATTACATATTTGGCTTATGGAATGGTATCTGTGCTAATTTCAATCTCTGGTTTTATGCAGCACCCCAACTCACCTTTCCCCTTAAGCAAGCATAAGTTGGTTTTCTACATTTGAGACCCTGTTCTGTTTTGTAATTCAGTTCCTGTGTAGCCAAGTTTACATTCCGTGTACTAGTGATATCTTATGATGTTTCTTTTTCTGTGTGACTTATTTCACTTAGAATCATCGTACCTGAATCCACTCATTATGCTGCTACAGGCCTGATGACATAGATTTCATTGCTGAGTGATATTGCATTGTACGTAAGTACCACAACTTCTTTATCCATTTTTCGCTTTCTGTGATATTGAACTTGTACCGTAAACGAGGTTCTTGTAAACAGAGCCGTCCCAAACTTTGGCGTGGCTGTGTCTTTTTGGTTTTAATTTCCCTAAGCTGTAGGACCATAAGTGGAAGTGCCCTAGGCTCTATTGCTTTGTTTTTTAGATGTTTCAGGAAACACCATACACTTCTCCAGAGTGGCTCTTGGCAATTTACATCCCGCCCATCATCATAACAAGGCTCCCAGTTCTCCATTGCCTGTCCTGCCTTTCTGGATTTTACACTTTTTTCATATGTCCCTTTTGACTAGATGGCAGTGAGACTTCATTGTATTGCAGATTTCCTTTGCAAGCTTGTTTGGCTGGCCAAAAAGGGCGTATACGTATTTTCCAGAATATATTCAGGAAAAAACGCATACGCCGTTTTTTGCCAAGTGCATCATTGTGGACGTTCTGCCTCTTTTCCTATGCTTTACATGCAATTCCAGTCTACCTCCTGAAATCGGTTTCCTGCAATTCTGCCCCACATTCAAGTCCTCTTGGCAGCCTTACTTCAATATATTTTTGGACGATAGCTCTCATTTATAACTCTGCAGGTTTGTGAATTACAGTGCCCCTGAGCTCCATTCTTCAACTCGTTTTCTTGTGAGCTGGCCACAACACTGCAGGATTGCTTGAGGCCCTAGTGTGGTTCCGGCACGGCACGCTGAGCCTTTGGTTAATTCCTCTTCCTGGTGGGAAATGAGAGTTAAATTTGCCCGTCCAGACACCTCTAGCTAGTCTCTCGTTGGTTCTCCCTATTCCTGTTCATTTTCCGCAAAAATTGCAAACTGGGCCAAACAGGAGGTTAAAGGCACTGATTCTCCAAGTGGGGAGAGTGTTAGTAAAGCGTCTGCAATGTTACACCTGAGTACCAGGGGACGAAAACTGAGACACATTTGAACACGTTTCCCGATCACACGGTGGATCATACTCTGGGTTCCACATGCATGTATTAGCTGAAGGAAGAATCCCTTAAACCTGGAGAGTTGAGACCAATGGAATGGGTACCATGCAATATGACTTCAAAGTGTCTGCATTTGCTCACCGAACCTCACCAATCCTATCACTGCTGCGTTTATGGCGCTGTACACATGCTTGATTCTCTTTCGGAGACATATAAATCCATAGGTTTTAAGATTCTTACTAGTCAGGTATATTCTTAGGCGTTTAATATGGGGTGTTGAGTCCACTTCGTTGAACAAGGAGTAGCTCTTGTTTATTACATATTTGGCTTATGGAAAGGTATCTGTGCTAATTTCAATCTCTGGTTTTATGCAGCACCCCAACTCACGTTTCCCCTTAAGCAAGCATAAGTTGGTTTTCTACATTTGAGACACTCTTCTGTTTTGTAATTCAGTTCCTGTGTAGCCAAGTTTACATTCCGTGTACTAGTGATATCTTATGATGTTTCTTTTTCTGTGGGACTTATTTCACTTAGAATAATCGTACCTGAATCCACTCATTATGCTGCTACGGGCCTGATGACATAGATTTCATTGCTGAGTGATATTGCATTGTACGTAAGTACCACAACTTCTTTATCCATTTTTTGCTTTCTGTGATATTGAACTTGTACCGTAAATGAGGTTCTTGTAAATAGAGACGTCCCAAACTTTGGGGTGGCTGTGTCTTTTTTATTTTAATTTCCCTAACCTATAGGACCATAAGTGGAAGTGCCCTAGGGTCTGTTGCTTTGTTTTTTAGATGTTTCAGGAAACACCATACACTTCTCCAGAGTGGCTGTTGGCAATTTACATCCCGCCCATCAGCATAACAAGGCTCCCAGTTCTCCATAGCCTGTCCTGCCTTTCTGGATTTTACACTTTTTTCAGATGGCCCTTTTGACCGGGGGGCAGTGAGACTTCATTGTAGTGCAGATTTCCTTTGCAAGCTTGCTTGGTTGGCCAAAAAGTGCGTATGCATTTTTTTCTGAATATATTGAGAAATAAACGCATAAGCCCTTTTTGGCCAAGTGCATCATTGTGGACGTTCTGCCTCTTTTCCTATGCTTTAAATGCATTTCCAGTCTACCTCCTGAAATCGATTTCCTGAAATTCTGCCCGACTTTCAAGTCCTCTTGGCAGCCTTACTTCGATATATTTTTGGACGATAGCTGTCATTTATAACTCTGCAGGTTTGTGAATTACAGTGCCCTTGAGCTCCTTTCTTCAACTCGCTTTTTGTGAGCTGGCCAGAACACCGCAGGATTGCTTCAGGCCCTAGTGTGGTTCCGGCACGGCACGCTGAGCCTTTGGTTAATTCCTCTTGCTGGTGGGAAATGAGAGTTAAATTTGCCTGTCCAGACACCTCCAGCTACTCTCTCATTGCTTCTCCCTATTCCTGTTCATTTTCTGCAGAAACTGCAAATTGGGCCAAACAGGAGGTTAAAGGCACTGTCTCTCCAAGTGGGGAGAGTGTTAGTAAAGCGTCTGAAATGTTGCACCCGAGTACCAGGGGACGAAAACTGAGACACATTTGAACACGTTTCCCAATCACACGGTGGAACATACTCTGGGTTCCACATGCATGTTTTAGCTGAAGGAAGAATACCTTAAACTTGGAGAGTTGAGACCCATGGAATGGGTACCAAGGAATATGACTTCAAAGGGTCTGCATTTGCCCACCAAACCTCACCAATCCTATCACTGCTGCCTTTATGCCGCTGTATACACGCTTGATTCTCTTTCGGAGACATATAAATCCAAAGGTTTCAAGATTCTTACTAGTCAGGTACATTCTTAGGTGTTTAATATGGGGTTTTGAGTCCACTTCGTTGAGCAAGGAGTAGCTCTTGTCTATTACATATTTGGCTTATGCAACGGTATCTGTGCTAATTTCAATCTCTGGTTTTATGCAGCACCCCAACTCACCTTTCCCCTTAAGCAAGCATAAGTTGATTTTCTGCCTTTGAGACCCTGTTCTGTTTTGTAATTCAGTTCCTGTGTAGCCAAGTTTACATTCCGTGTATTAGTGATATCTTATGATGTTTCTTTTTCTGTGTGACTTATTTCACTTAGAATCATCGTACCTGAAACCACTCATTATGCCTCTACGGGCCTGATGACATAGATTTCATTGCTGAGTGATATTGCATTGTACGTAAGTACCACAGCTTCTTTATCCATTTTTCGCTTGCTGTGATATTGATCTTGTACCGTAAATGAGGTTCTTGTAAACAGAGCCATCCCGAACTTTTAGGTGGCTGTGTCTTTTTGATTTTAATTTCCCTAAGCTATAGGACCATAAGTGGAAGTGCCCTAGGCTCTGTTGCTTTGTTTTTTGGATGTTTCAGGAAACAGCATACACTTCTCCAGAGTGGCTGTTGGCAATTTACATCCCGCCCATCAGCATAACAAGGCTCCCAGTTCTCCATGGCCTGTCCTGCCTTTCTGGATTTTACACTTTTTTCAGATGGCCCTTTTGAGCGGGTGGCAGTGAGACTTCATTGTAGTGCAGATTTCCTTTGCAAGCTTGCTTGGTTGGACAAAAAGCGCGTATGCATTTTTTCCTGAATATATTCAGGAAAAAACGCATACGCCCTTTTTGGCCAAGTGCATCATTGTGGACGTTCTGCCTCTTTTCCTATGCTTTACATTCAGTTCCAGTCTACGTCCTGAAATCGGTTTCCTGCAATTCTGCCCCGCTTTCAATTCCTCTTGGCAGACTACTTCAATATATTTTTGGAGGATAGCTGTCATTTATAACTCTGCAGGTTTGTGAATGACAGTGCCCCTGAGCTCCTTTCTTCAACTCGCTTTCTTGTGAGCTGGCCGCAACACCGCAAGATTGCTTCAGGCCCTAGTGTGGTTCCGGCACGGCACGCTGAGCCTTTGTTTAATTCCTCTTCCTGGTGGGAAATGAGAGTTAAATTTGCCCGTCCAGACACCTCCAGCTAGTCTCTCATTGGTTCTCCCTATTGCTGTTCATCTTCTGCAGAAATTGCAAACTGGGCCAAATAGGAGGTTAAACGCACTGACTCTCTAAGTGGGGAGAGTGTTAGTAAAACGTCTGGAATGTTGCACCCGAGTACCAGGGGACGAAAACTGAGACACATTTGAACACGTTTCCCGATCACACGTAGGATCATACTCTGGGGTCCACATGCATGTTTTAGCTGAAGGAAGAATCCCTTAAACCTGGAGAGTTGAGACCCATGGAATGGGTACCATGCAGTATGACTTCAGAAGGTCTGCATTTGTTCTCCGAACCTCAACAATCCTTTCACAGCTGCTTTTATGCTCCTGTACACACGCTTGATTCTCTTTCGGAGATATATAAATCCATAGGTTTTAAGATTCTTACTAGTCAGGTACATTCTTAGGCGTTTAATATGAGGTGTTGTGTCCATTTCGTTGAGCAAGGAGTAGCTCTTGTCTATTACATAGTTGGCTTATGGAACGGTATCTGTGCTAATTTCAATCTCTGGTTTTATGCAGCACCTCAACTCGCCTTTCCCCTTAAGCAAGCATAAGTTTGTTTTCTACATTTGAGACCCTGTTCTGTTTTGTAATTCAGTTCCTGTGTAGCCAAGTTTACATTCCGTGTATTAGTGATATCTTATGATGTTTCTTTTTCTGTGTGATTTATTTCACTTAGAATCATCGTACCTGAATCCACTCATTATGCTGCTACGGGCCTGATGACATAGATTTCATTGCTGAGTGATATTGCATTGTACGTAAGTACCACAACTTCTTTATCCATTTTTCGCTTTCTGTGATATTGAACTTGTACCGTAAACGAGGTTCTTGTAAACAGAGCCGTCCCAAACTTTGGCGTGGCTGTGTCTTTTTGGTTTTAATTTCCCTAAGCTGTAGGACCATAAGTGGAAGTGCCCTAGGCTCTATTGCTTTGTTTTTTAGATGTTTCAGGAAACACCATACACTTCTCCAGAGTGGCTCTTGGCAATTTACATCCCGCCCATCATCATAACAAGGCTCCCAGTTCTCCATTGCCTGTCCTGCCTTTCTGGATTTTACACTTTTTTCATATGTCCCTTTTGACTAGATGGCAGTGAGACTTCATTGTATTGCAGATTTCCTTTGCAAGCTTGTTTGGCTGGCCAAAAAGGGCGTATACGTATTTTCCAGAATATATTCAGGAAAAAACGCATACGCCGTTTTTTGCCAAGTGCATCATTGTGGACGTTCTGCCTCTTTTCCTATGCTTTACATGCAATTCCAGTCTACCTCCTGAAATCGGTTTCCTGCAATTCTGCCCCACATTCAAGTCCTCTTGGCAGCCTTACTTCAATATATTTTTGGACGATAGCTCTCATTTATAACTCTGTAGGTTTGTGAATTACAGTGCCCCTGAGCTCCATTCTTCAACTCGTTTTCTTGTGAGCTGGCCACAACACTGCAGGATTGCTTGAGGCCCTAGTGTGGTTCCGGCACGGCACGCTGAGCCTTTGGTTAATTCCTCTTCCTGGTGGGAAATGAGAGTTAAATTTGCCCGTCCAGACACCTCTAGCTAGTCTCTCGTTGGTTCTCCCTATTCCTGTTCATTTTCCGCAAAAATTGCAAACTGGGCCAAACAGGAGGTTAAAGGCACTGATTCTCCAAGTGGGGAGAGTGTTAGTAAAGCGTCTGCAATGTTACACCTGAGTACCAGGGGACGAAAACTGAGACACATTTGAACACGTTTCCCGATCACACGGTGGATCATACTCTGGGTTCCACATGCATGTATTAGCTGAAGGAAGAATCCCTTAAACCTGGAGAGTTGAGACCAATGGAATGGGTACCATGCAATATGACTTCAAAGTGTCTGCATTTGCTCACCGAACCTCACCAATCCTATCACTGCTGCGTTTATGGCGCTGTACACATGCTTGATTCTCTTTCGGAGACATATAAATCCATAGGTTTTAAGATTCTTACTAGTCAGGTATATTCTTAGGCGTTTAATATGGGGTGTTGAGTCCACTTCGTTGAACAAGGAGTAGCTCTTGTTTATTACATATTTGGCTTATGGAAAGGTATCTGTGCTAATTTCAATCTCTGGTTTTATGCAGCACCCCAACTCACCTTTCCCCTTAAGCAAGCATAAGTTGGTTTTCTACATTTGAGACCCTGTTCTGTTTTGTAATTCAGTTCCTGTGCAGCCAAGTTTACATTCCGTGTATTAGTGATATCTTATGATGTTTCTTTTTCTGTGTGACTTATTTCACTTAGAATCATCGAACCTGAATCCACTCATTATGCTGCTACGGGCCTGATGACATCGATTTCATTGCTGAGTGATATTGCATTGCACGTAAGTACCACAACTTCTTTATCCATTTTTCGCTTTCTGCGATATTGAACTTGTTCCATAAACGAGGTTCTTGTAAACAGAGCCGTCCCAAACTTTTGGGTGGCTGTGTCTTTTTGATTTTAATTTCCCTAAGCTATAGGCCATAAGTGGAAGTGCCCTAGGCTCTGTTGCTTTGTTTTTTGGATGTTTCAGGAAACACCACACACTTGTCCAGAGTGGCTGTTGGCATTTTACATCCCGCCCATCAGCATAACAAGGCTCCCAGTTCTTCATGGCCTCTCCTGCCTTTCTGGATTTTACACTTTTTTCACATGGCCCTTTTGAATGGTGGGCAGAGAGACTTCATTGTAGTGCAGATTTCCTTTGCAAGCTTGCTTGGTTGGCCAAAAAGGTCGTTTCCGTTTTTTCCTGAATATATTCAGGAAAAAATGCATACGCCCTTTTTGGCCAAGTGCATCATTGTGGACGTTCTGCCTCTTTTCCTATGCTTTACATGCAATTCCAGTCTACCTCCTGAAATCGGTTTCCTGCAATTCTGCCCCGCTTTCAAGTCCTCTTGGCAGCCTTACTTCAATGTATTTTTGGACGATAGCTGTCATTTATAACTCTGCAGGTTTGTGAATTACAGTACCCCTGAACTCCTTTCTTCAACTCGCTTTCTTGTGGGCTGGCCGCAACACTGCAGGATTGCTTCAGGCCCTAGTGTGGTTCCGGCACGGCACGCTGAGCCTTTGGTTAATTCCGCTTCCTAGTGGGAAAGTAGAGTTAAATTTGCCCGTCCACACACCTCCAGCTAGTCTCTCATGGGTTCTCCCTATTCCTGTTCATTTTCCGCAGAAATTGCAAACTCGGCCAAACAGGAGGTTAAAGGCACTGACTCTCCAAGTGGGGAGAGTGTTAGTAAAGCGTCTGGAATGTTGCACCCGAGTACCATGGGACGAAAACTGGGACACATTTGAACACGTTTCCCGATCACACGGTGGATCATACTCTGGGTTCCACATGCATGTTTTATCTGAAAGAAGAATCCCTTAAACCTGGAGAGTTGAGACCCATGGAATGGGTACCATGCAATATGACTTCAAAGGGTCTGCATTTGCTCACCGAACCTCACCAATCGTATCACTGCTGCGTTTATGCTGCTGTACACACGCTTGATTCTCTTTCGGAGACATATAAATCCATAGGTTTTAAGATTCTTACTAGTCAGGTATATTCTTAGGCGTTTAATATGGGGTGTTGAGTCCACTTCGTTGAGCAAGGAGTAGCTCTTGTCTATTACATATTTGGCTTATGGAACGGTATCTGTGCTAATATCAATCTCTGGTTGTATGCAGCACCCCAACTCACCTTTTCCCTTAAGCAAGCATAAGTTGGTGTTCTACATTTGAGACCCTGTTCTGTTTTGTAATTCAGTTCCTGTGTAGCCAAGTTTACATTCCGTGTATTATTGGTATCTTATGATGTTTCTTTTTCTGTGTGACTTATTTCACTTAGAATCATCGTACCGGAATACACTCGTTATGCTGCTACGGGCCTGATGACATAGATTTCATTGCTGAGTGATATTGCATTGTACGTAAGTAGCACTACTTCTTTATCCATTTTTCGCTTTCTGTGATATTGAACTTGTACCATAAAGGAGGTTCTTGTAATCAGAGCCGTCCCAATCTTTGGGGTGGCTTTGTCTTTTTGATTTTAATTTCCCTAAGCTATAGGACCATAAGTGGAAGTGCCCTAGGCTCTGTTGCTTTGTTTTTTAGATGTTTCAGGAAACACCATACACTTCTCCAGAGTGGCTGTTGGCAATTTACATCCCACCCATCAGCATAACAAGGCTCCCAGTTCTCCATGGCCTGTCCTGCCTTTCTGGATTTTACACATTTTTCAGATGGCCCTTTTGACCGGGGGGCAGTGAGACTTCATTGTAGTGCAGATTTCCTTTGCAAGCTTGCTTGGTTCGCCAAAAAGTGCGTATGCGTTTTTTCCTGAATATTCAGGAAAAAACGCATACGCTCTTTTTGGCCAAGTGCATCATTGTGGACGTTCTGCCTCTTTTCCTATGCTTTACATGCAATTCCTGTCTACCTCCTGAAATCGGTTTCCTGCAATTCTGCCCCGCTTTCAAGTCCTCTTGGCAGCCTTACTTCAATATATTTTTGGACGATAGCTGTCCTTTATATCTCAGCAGGTTTGTGAATTACAGTGCCCCTGAGCTCCTTTCTTCACCTGGCTTTCTTGTGAGCTGGCCGCAACACCACAGGATTGCTTCACGCCTTAGTGTGGTTCACGCACGGCATGCTGAACCTTTAGTTAATTCCTCTTCCTGGTGGGAAATGAGAGTTAAATTTGCCCGTCCAGACACCTCCAGCTAGTCTCTCATTGGTTCTCCCTATTCCTGTTCATTTTCCGCAGAAATTGCAAACTGGGCCAAACAGGAGGTTAAAGGCACTGACTCTCCAAGTGGGGAGAGTGTTAGTAAAGCGTCTGAAATGTTGCACCCGAGTACCAGAGGACGAAAACTGAGACACATTTGAACACGTTTCCCGATCACATGGTGGATCATACTCTGGGTTCCACATGCATGTTTTAGCTGAAGGAAGAATCCCTTAAACCTGGAGAGTTGAGACCCATGGAATGGGTACCATGTAATATGACTTCAAAGGGTCTGCATTTGCTCACCGAACCTCACCAATCCTATCACTCCTGCGTTTATGCTGCTGTACACACGCTTGATTCTCTTTCGGACACATATCAATCCATAGGTTTTAAGATTCTTACTAGTCAGGTATATTCTTAGTCATTTAATATGGGGTGTTGAGTCCACTTCGTTGAGCAAGGAGTAGATCTTGTCTATTACATATATGGCTTATGGAACGGTATCTGTGCTAATTTCAATCTCTGGTTTTATGCAACACCCCAACTCACCTTTCCCCTTAAGCAAGCATAAGTTGGTTTTCTTCATTTGAGACCCTGTTCTGTTTTGTAATTCAGTTCCTGTGTAGCCAAGTTTACATTCCGTGTATTAGTGATATCTTACGATGTTTCTTTTTCTGTGTGACTTATTTCACTTAGAATCATCGTACCTGAATCCACTCATTATGCTGCTACAGGCCTGATGACATAGATTTCATTGCTGAGTGATATTGCATTGTACGTAAGTACCACATCGTCTTTATCCGTTTATCGCTTTCTGTGATATTGAACTTGTACCCTAAACGAGGTTCTTGTAAACAGAGCCATCCCAAACTTTGGGGTGGCTGTGTCATTTTGATTTTAATTTCCCTAAGCTATAGGAGCATAAGTGGAAGTGCCCTAGGCTCTGTTCCTTTGTTTTTTAGATGTTTCAGGAAACACCATACACTTCTCCAGAGTGGCTGTTAGCAATTTACATCCCGCCCATCACCATAAAAAGGTTCCTATTTCTCCATGGCCTGTCCTGCCTTTCTGGATTTTACAGTTTTTTCAGATGGCCCTTTTGACCGGGGGGCAGTGAGACTTCATTGTAGTGCAGATTTCCTTTGCAAGCTTGCTTTGTTGGCCAAAAAGTGCCTATACGTTTTTTCGTGAATATATTCAGGAAAAAACACAAACGCCCTTTTTGGCCAAGTGCATCATTGTGGACGTTCTGCCTCTTTTCCTATGCTTTACATGCAATTCCTGTCTACCTCCTGAAATCGGTTTCCTGCAATTCTGCCCGGCTTTCAAGTCCTCTTGGCAGCCTTACTTCAATATATTTTTGGACGATAGCTGTCATTTATAACTCTGCAGGTTTGTGAATTACAGTGCCACTGAGCTCCTTTTTTCAACTCGCTTTCTTGTGAGCTGGCCACAACACCGCAGGACTGCTTCAGGCCCTAGAGTGGTTCCGGCATGGCCCGCTGAGCCTTTGGTTAATTCCTCTTCCTGGTGGGAAATGAGAGTTAAATTTGCCCGTCCATACACCTCCTGCTAGTCTCTCATTGGTTCTCCCTATTCCTGTTCATCTTATGCAGAAATTGCAAACTGGGCCAAACAGGATGTTAAAGGCACTGACTCTCCAAGTGGGAAGAGTGTTAGTAAAGCATCTGGAATGTTGCACCCGAGTACCAGGGTACGAAAACTGAGACATATTTGAACACATTCCCGATCACACGGTGGATCATACTCTGGGTTCCACATGCATGTTTTAGCTGAAGGAAGAGTCCCTTAAACTTGGAGAGTGGAGACCCATGGAATGGGTACCCCGCAATATGACTTCAAAGGGTCTGCATTTGCTCACCGAACCTCACCAATCCTATCACTGCTGCGTTTATGCCACTGTACACACGCTTTATTCTCTTTCGGAGACATATAAATCCATAGGTTTTAAGATTCTTACCAGTCAGGTATATTCTTAGGCGTTTAATATGGGGTGTTGAGTCCACTTCGTTGAGCAAGGAGTAGCTCTTGTCTATTACATATTTGTCTTATGGAACGGTATCTGTGCTAATTTCAATCTCTGGTTTTATGCAGCACCCCAACTCACCTTTCCCCTTAAGCAAGCAGAAGTTGGTTTTCTACATTTGAGACCCTGTTCTGTTTTGTAATTCAGTTCCTGTGTAGCCAAGTTTACATTCGGTGTATTAGTGATATCTTATGATGTTTCTTTTTCTGTGTGACTTATTTCACTTAGAATCATTGAACCTGAATCCACTCATTCTGCTGCTACGGGCCTGATGACATAGATTTCATTGCTGAGTGATATTGCATTGCACGTAAGTACCACAACTTCTTTATCCATTTTTCGCTTTCTGCGATATTGAACTTGTTCCATAAACGAGGTTCTTGTAAACAGAGCCGTCCCAAACTTTTGGGTGGCTGTGTCTTTTTGATTTTAATTTCCCTAATCTATAGGCCATAAGTGGAAGTGCCCTAGGCTCTGTTGCTTTGTTTTTTGGGTGTTTCAGGAAACAGCACACACTTGTCCAGAGTGGCTGTTGGCAATTTACATCCCGCCCATCAGCATAACAAGGCTCCCTGTTCTCCATGGCGTGTCCTGCCTTTCTGGATTTTACACATTTTTCAGATGGCCCTTTTGACCGGGGGGCAGTGAGACTTCATTGTAGTGCAGATTTCCTTTGCAAGCTTGCTTGGTTGCCCAAAAAGGGCGTATGCGATTTTTCCTGAATATATTCAGGAAAAAACGCATACGCCCTTTTTGGCCAAGTGCATCATTGTGGACGTTCTGCCTCTTTTCCTATGCTTTACATGCAATTCCAGTCTACCTCCTGAAATCAGTTTCCTGCAATTCTGCCCCGCTTTCAAGTCCTCTTGGCAGCCTTACTTCAATATATTTTTGGACGATAGCTGTCATTTATAACTCTGCAGGTTTGTGAATGACAGTGCCCCTCAGCTCCTTTCTTCAACTCCCTTTCTTCTGAGCTGGCCGCAACACCGCAGGATTGCTTCAGGCCCTAGTGTGGTTCTGGCATGGCACACTGAGCCTTTGGTTAATTCCTCTTCCTGGTGGGAAATGAGAGTTAAATTTGCCCGTCCAGACACCTCCAGCTAGTCTCTCATTGGTTCTCCCTATTCCTGTTCATCTTCCACAGAAATTGCAAACTGGGCCAAACAGGAGGTTAAAGGCACTGACTCTCCAAGTGGGGAGAGTGTTAGTAAAGCCTCTGGAATGTTGAATCCGAGTACGAGGGGACGAAAACTGAGACACATTTGAACACATTTCACGATCACACGGTGGATCATACTCTGGGTTCCACATGCATGTTTTAGCTGAAGGAAGAATCCCTTAAACCTGGAGAGTTGAGACCCATGGAATGGGTACCATGCAATATGACTTCAAAGGGTCTGCATTTGCTCACCGAACCTCACCAATCCTATCACTGCTTTGTTTATGCCGCTGTACACACGCTTGATTCTCTTTCGGAGACATATCATTCCATAGGTTTTAAGATTCTTACTAGTCAGGTATAGTCTTAGGCATTTAATATGGCGTGTTTAGTCCACTTCATTGAGCAAGGAGCAGCTCTTGTCTATTACATATTTGGCTTATGGAATGGTATCTGTGCTAATTTCAATCTCTGGTTTTATGCAGCACCCCAACTCACCTTTCCCATTAAGCAAGCATAAGTTGGTTTTCTACATTTGAGACCCTGTTCTGTTTTGTAATTCAGTTCCTGTGTAACCAAGTTTACATTCCGTGTATTAGTGATATCTTATGATGTTTCTTTTTCTGTGTGACTTATTTCACTTAGAATCATCGAACCTGAATGCACTCATTATGCTGCTACGGGCCTGATGACATAGATTTCATTGCTGAGTGATATTGCATTGTACCTAAGTACCACAACTTCTTTATCCATTTTTTGCTTTCTGTGATATTGAACTTGTACCGTAAACGAGGTTCTTGTAAACCGAGCCGTCCCAAACTTTGGGGTGGCTGTGTCTTTTTGATTTTAATTTCCCTAAGCTATAGGACCATAAGTGGAATTGCCCTAGGCTTTCTTGCTTTGTTTTTTAGATGTTTCAGGAAACACCATACACTTCTCCAGAGTGGCTGTTGGCAATTTACATCCTGCCCATCAGCATAACAAGTCTCCCAGTTCTCCATGGCCTGTCTTGCCTTTCTGGATTTTACACTTTTTTCAGATGGCCCTTTTGACTGGGGGGTAGTGAGACTTCATTGTAGTGCAGATTTCCGTTGCAAGGTTGCTTGGTTGGCCAAAAAGTCCGTATGCGTTTTTTCCTGAATATATTCAGGAAAAAACACATATGCGCCTTTTGGCCCAGTGCATCATTGTGGACGTTCTGCCTGTTTTCCTATGCTTTACATGCAATTCCAGTCCACCTCCTGAAATCAGTTTCTTGAAATTCTGCCCCGCTTTCAAGTCCTCTTGGCAGCCTTATTTCAATATATTCTTGGACGTTAGCTGTCATTTATAACTCTGCAGGGTTGTGAATTACAGTGCCCCTGAGCTCCTTTCTTCAACTCGCTTTCTTGTGAACTGGCTGCAACACCGCAGGATTGCTTCAGGCCCTAGTGTGGTTACGGCATGGCATGCTGAGCCTTTGGTTAATTCCTCTTCCTGGTGGGAAATGAGAGTTAAATTTGCCCGTGCAGACACCTCCTGTTAGTCTCTCATTTGTTCTCCCTATTCCTGTTCATTTTCCGCAGAAATTGCAAACTGGGCCAAACAGGATTTTAAAGGCACTGACTCTCCAAATGGGGAGAGTGTTAGTAAAGCGTCTGGAATGTTGCACCCGAGTACCAGGGGACGAAAACTGACACACATTTGAACACGTTTCCCGATCACATGGTGGATCATACTCTGGGTTTCACATGCATGTTTTAGCAGAAGGAAGAATCCCTGAAACATGGGGAGTTGAAACCCATGGAATGGGTACCATGCAATATGACTTCGAAGGGTCTGCATTTGCTCACCGAACCTCACCAATCCTATCAGTGCTGCGCTTATGCCGCTGTACACACGCTTGATTCTCTTTCGGAGACATATAAATCCATAGGTTTTAAGATTCTTACTAGTCAGGTATATTCTTAGGCGTTTAATATGGGGTGTTGAGTCCACTTCGTTGAGCAAGGAGTAGCTCTTGTCTATTACATATTTGGCTTATGGAACGGTATCTGTGCTAATTTCAATCTCTGGTTTTATGCAGCACCCCAACTCACCTTTCCCCTTAAGCAAGCATAAGTTGGTTTTCTACATTTGAGACCCTGTTCTGTTTTGTAATTCAGTTCCTGTGTAGCCAAGTTTACATTCCGTGTAATAGTGATATCTTATGATGTTTCTTTTTCTGTGTGACTTATTTCACTTAGAATCATCGTACCTGAATCCACTCATTATGCTGCTACGGGCCTGATGACATAGATTTCATTGCTGAGTGATATTGCATTGTACGTAAGTACCACAACTTCTTTATCCATTTTTCGCTTTCTGTGATATTGAACCAGTAGGGTAAACGAGGTTCTTGTAAACAGAGCCGTCCCAAACTATGGGGTGCCTGCGTCTTTTTGATTTTAATTTCCCTAAGCTATAGGACCATAAGTAGAAGTTCCCTAGGCTCTGTTGCTTTGATTTTAGATGTTTCAGGAAACACCATACACTTCTCCAGAGTGGCTGTTCGCAATTTACATCCCGCCCATCAGCATAACAAGGCTCCCAGTTCTCCATGGCCTGTCCTGCCTTTCTGGATTTTACACTTTTTTCAGATGGCCCTTTTGACCGGGGGGAAGTGAGACTTCCTTGTAGTGCAGATTTCTTTTGCAAGCTTGCTTGGTTGGCCAAAAAGCGCGTATGCGTTTTTTCCTGAATATATTCTGGAAAAAACGCATACACCCTTTTTCGCGAAGTGCATCATTGTGGACGTTCTGCCTCTTTTCCTACGCTTTTCATGCAATTCCAGTCTACCTCCTGAAATCGGTTTCCTGCAATTCTGCCCCGCATTCAAGTCCTCTTGGCAGCCTTACTTCAATATATTTTTGGACGATAGCTGTCATTTATAACTCTGCAGGTTGGTGAATGACAGTGCCCCTGAGCTCCTTTCTTCAACTTGCTTTCTTGTGAGCTGGCCGCAACACCGCAGGATTGCTTCAGGCCCTAGTGTGGTGCCGGCACGGCACTCTGAGCCTTTGCTTAATTCCTCTTCCTGGTGGGAAATGAGAGTTAAATTTCCCCGTCCAGACACCTACAGCTAGTCTCTCATTGGTTCTCCATATTCCTGTTCATTTTCCGCAGGAATTGCAAACTGGGCCAAACAGGCGGTTAAAGGCACTGACTCTCCAAGTGGGGAGAGTGTTAGTAAAGCGTTTGGAATATTGCACCCGAGTTCCAGAGGACGAAAACTGAGACACATTTGAACACATTTCCCGATCACACGGTCGATCATACTCTGGGTTCCACATGCATGTTTTAGCCGAAGGAAAAATCCCTTAAACCTGGAGAGTTGAGACCCATGGAATGGGTACCATGCAATATGACTTCAAAGAGTCTGCATTTGCTCACCGAACCTCACCAATCCTATCACTGCTGCGTTATTCCGCTGTACACACGTTTGATTCTCTTTTGGAGACATATAAATCCATAGGTTTTAAGATTCTTACTACTCAGGTATATTCTTAGGCGTTTAATATGGGGTGTTGAGTCCACTTCGTTGAGCAAGGAGTAGCTCTTGTCTATTACATATTTGGCTTATGGAACGGTATCTGTGCTACTTTCAATCTCTAGTTTTATAGAGCACCCCAACTCATCTTTCCCCTTAAGCAAGCATAAGTTGGTTTTCTACATTTGAGACCCTGTTGTGTTTTGTAATTCAGTTCCTGTGTAGCCAAGTTTACATTTCGTGTATTAGTGATATCTTATGATGTTTCTTTTTCTGTGTGACTTTTTTCACTTAGAATCATCGTACCTGAATCCACTCATTATGCTGCTACGGGCCTGATGACATAGATTTCATTGCTGAGTGATATTGCATTGTACGTAAGTACCACAACTTCTTTATCCATTTTTCGCTTTCTGTGATATTGAACTTGTACCGTAAACGAGGTTCCTGTAAACAGAGCCGTCCCAAACTTTGGGGTGGATGTGTCTTTTTGATTTTAATTTTCCTAAGCTATAGGAGCATAAGTGGAATTGCCCTAGGCTCTCTTGCTTTGTTTTTTAGATGTTTCAGGAAACACCATACACTTCTCCAGAGTGCCTGTTTGGCAATTTACATCCCGCCCATCAGCATAACAAGGCTCCCAGTTCTCCATGGCCTGTCCTGCCTTTCTGGATTTCACACTTTTTTCAGATGGCCCTTTTGACAGGGGGGCAGTGACACTTCATTGTAATGCAGATTTCCTTTGCAAGCTTGCTTGGTTGGCCAAAAAGTGCCTATGCGTTTTTTCCTGAATATATTCAGGATAAAGCACGTACGCACTTTTTGGCCAAGTGCATCATTGTGGACGTTCTGCCTCTTTTCCTATGCTTTACATGCAATTCCAGTCTACCTCCTGAAACCGGTTTCCTGCAATTGTTCCCTGCTTTCAAGTCCTCTTGGCAGCCTTACTTCAATATATTTTTGGACGATAGCTGTCATTTATAACTCTGCAGGTTTGTGAATGACAGTGCCGCTGAGCTCCTTTCTTCAACTCGCTTTCTTGTGAGCTGGCCGCAACACCGCAGGATTGCTTCAGGCCCCAGTGTGGTTCCGGCATGGCACGCTGAGCCTTTGGTTAATTCCTCTTCCTGGTGGGAAATGAGAGTTAAATTTCCCCGTCCAGACACCTCCAGCTAGTCTTTCATTGGTTCTCCCTATTCCTGTTCATTTTCCGCAGAATTTGCAAACTGGGTCAAACAGGAGGTTAAAGGCACTGACTCTCCAAGTGGGGAGAGTGTTAGTAAAGCATCTGGAATGTTGCACCCGAGTACCAGGGGACGAAAACTGAGACACATTTGAACACGTTTCCCGATCACATGGTGGATCATACTCTGGGTTCCACATGTATGTTTAAGCTGAAGGAAGAATCCCTTAAACCTGGAGAGTTGAGACCCATGGAATGGATGCCAGTTAATATGAATTCAAAGGGTCTGCATTTGCTCACCGAACCTCACCAATCCTATCACTGCTGCATTTATGCCGCTGTACACACGCTTGTTTCTCTTTCGGAGACATATCAATCCATAGGTTTTAAGATTCTTACTAGTCAGGTATATTCTTAGGCGTTTAATATGGGGTGTTGAGTCCACTTCGTTGAGCAAGGAGTAGCTCTTGTCTATTACATATTTGGCTTATGGAACGGTATCTGTTCTAATTTCAATCTCTGGTTTTATGCAGCACCCCAACTCACCTTTCCCCTTAAGCAAGCATAAGTTGGTTTTCTACATTTGAGTCCCTGTTCTGTTTTGTAATTCAGTTCCTGTGTAGCCAAGTTTACATTCCGTGTATTAGTGATATCTTATGATGTTTCTTTTTCTGTGTGACTTATTTCACTTAGAATCATCGTACCTGAATCCACTCATTATGCTACTACGGGCCTGATGACATAGATTTCATTGCTGAGTCATATTGCATTGTACGTAAGTACCACAACTTCTTTATCCATTTTTCACTTTCTGTGATATTGAACTTGTACCATAAACGAGGTTCTTGTAAACAGAGCCGTCCCAAACTTTGGGGTGGCTGTGTCTTTTTGATTTTAATTTCCCTAAGCTATAGGACCATAAGTGGAATTGCCCTAGGCTCTCTTGCTTTGTTTTTTAGATGATTCAGGAAACACCATACACTTCTCCAGAGTGGCTGTTGGCAATTTACATCCCGCCCATCAGCATAACAAGGCTCCCAGTTCTCCATGGCCTGTCCTGCCTTTCTGGATTTTACACTTTTTTCAGATGGCCCTTTTGACCGCGGGGCAGTGACACTTCATTGTAATGCAGATTTCCTTTTCAAGCTTGCTTGGTTGGCTAAAGAGTGCGTATGCATTTTTTCCTGAATATATTCAGGATAAAGCACGTACGCAATTTTTGGCCAAGTGCATCATTGTGGACGTTCTGCCTCTTTTCCTATGCTTTACATGCAATTCCCGTCTACCTCCTGAAACCAGTTTCCTGCAATTCTTCCCCGCTTTCAAGTCCTCTTGGCAGCCTTACTTCAATATATTTTTGGACGATAGCTGTCATTTATAACTCTGCAGGTTTGTGAATGACAGTGCCCCTGAGCTCCTTTCTTCAACTCGCTTTCTTGTGAGCTGGCCGCAACACCGCAGGATTGCTTCAGGCCCCAGTGTGGTTCCAGCATGGCACGCTGAGCCTTTGGTTAATTCCTCTTCCTGGTGGGAAATGAGAGTTAAATTTACCCGTCCAGACACCTCCAGCTAGTCTCTCATTGGTTATCCCTATTCCTGTTCATTTTCTGCAGAAATTGCAAACTGGGCCAAACAGGAGTTTAAAGACACTGACTCTCCAAGTGGGGAGAGTGTTAGTAAATCATCTGGAATGTTGCACCCGAGTACCAGGGGGCGAAAACTGAGATACATTTGAACACGTTTCCCGATCACACGGTGGATCATACTCTGGGTTCCACATGCATGTTTTAGCTGAAGGAAGAATCCCTTAAACCTGGACAGTTGAGACCCATGGAATGGGTGCCATGCAATATGACTTCAAAGGGTCTGCATTTGCTCACCGAACCTCACCAATCCTATCACTGCTGCGTTTATGCCGCTGTACACATGCTTGATTCCCTTTCAGAGACATATAAATCCATAGGTTTTAAGATTCTTACTAGTCAGGTATATTCTTAGGCGTTTAATATGGGGTGTTGTGTCCACTTCGTTGAGCAAGGAGTAGCTCTTGTCTATTACATATTTGGCTTATGGAACGGTATCTGTGCTCATTTCAATCTCAGGTTTTATGCAGCACCCCAACTCATCTTTCCCCTTAAGCAAGCATAAGTTGGTTTTCTACATTTGAGACCCTGTTCTGTTTTGTAATTCAGTTTCTGTGTAGCCAAGTTTACATTCCGTGTATTAGTGATATCTTATGATGTATCTTTTTCTGTGTGACTTATTTCACTTAGAATCATCATACCTGAATCCACTCTTTATGGTGCTATGGGCTTGATGACAGAGATTTCATTGCTGAGTGATATTGCATTGTACGTAAGTACCACAACTTCTTTATCCATTTGTCGCGTTCTGTGATATTGAACTTGTACCGTAAACGAGGTTCTTGTAAACACAGCCGTCCCAAACTTTGGGGTGGCTGTGTCTTTTTGATTTTAATTTCCCTAAGCTATAGGACCATAAGTGGAAGTGCCCTAGGCTCTGTTGCTTTGTTTTTTAGATGTTTCAGGAAACACCATACACTTCTACAGAGTGGCTTTTGACAATTTACATCCCGCCCATCAGCATAACAAGGCTCCCAGTTCTCCATGGCCTGTCCTGCCTTTCTGGATTTTACACTATTTTCAGATGGCCCTTTTGACCGGGGGGCAGTGAGACTTCATTGTAGTGCACATTTCCTTTGCAAGCTTGCTTGGTTGGCCAAAAAGGTCGTATGCGTTTTTTCCTATTGAGGAAAAAACGCATACGCCCTTTTTGGCCAAGTGCATCATTGTGGACGTTCTGCCTCTTTTCCAATGCTTTACATGCAATTCCAGTCTACCTCCTGAAACCGGTTTCCTGCAATTCTGCCCCGCTTTCAAGTCCTCTTGGCAGCCTTACTTCAATATATTTTTGGAAGATATCTGTCATTTATAACTCTGCAGGTTTATGAATGACAGTGCCCCTGAGCTCCTTTCTTCAACACGCTTTCTTGTGAACAAGCCGCAACAAGGCAGGATTGCTTCAGGCCCCAGTGTGGTTCCAGCATGGCACGCTGAGCCTTTGGTTAATTCCTTTTCCTGGTGGGAAATGAGAGTTAAATTTGCCCGTCCAGACACCTCCAGCTAGTCTCTCATTGGTTATCCCTATTCCTGTTCATTTTCTGAAGAATTTGCAAACTGGGCCAAACAGGAGGTTAAAGGCACTGACTCTCCAAGTGGGGAGAGTTTTAGTAAAGCATCTGGAATGTTGCACCCGAGTACCAGGGGACGAAAACTGAGACACATTTGAACACATTTCCCGATCACACGGTGGATCATACTCTGGGTTCCACATGCATGTTTTAGCTGAAGGAAGAATCCCTTAAACCTGGAGAATTGAGACCCATGGAATGGGTGCCATGCAATATGACTTCAAAGGGTCTGCATTTGCTCACCGAACCTCACCAATCCTATCACTGCTGCGTTTATGCCGCTGTACATACACTTGATTCTCTTTCGGTGACATATCAATCCATAGGTTTTAAGATTCTTACTAGTCTGGTATATTCTTAGGCGTTTAATATGGGGTGTTGAGTCCACTTCGTTGAGCAAGGAGTAGCTCTTGTCTATTACATATTTGGCTTATGGAACTGTATCTGTGCTAATTTCAATCTCTGGTTTTATGCAGCACCCCAACTCACCTTTCCCCTTAAGCAAGCATAAGTTGGTTTTCTACATTTGAGACCCTGTTCTGTTTTGTAATTCAGTTCCTGTGTAGCCAAGTTTACATTCCGTGTAATAGTGATATCTTATGATGTTTCTTTTTCTGTGTGACTTATTTCACTTAGAATCATCGTACCTGAATCCACTCATTATGCTGCTACGGGACTGAAAACATAGATTTCATTGCTGAGTGATATTGCCGTGTACATAAATACCACAACTTCTTTATCCATTTTTCGCTTTCTGTGATATTGAACTTGTACCGTAAACGAGGTTCTTGTAAACAGAGCCATCCCAAACTTTGGGGTGGCTGTGTCTTTTTGATTTTAATTTCCCTAAGCTATAGGACCATAAGTGGAAGTGCCCTAGGCTCTGTTGCTTTGTTTTTTGCATGTTTCAGGAAACACCATACACTTCTCCAGAGTGGCTGTTGGCAATTTACATCCCGCCCATCAGCATAACAAGGCTCCCAGTTCTCCATGGCCTGTCCTGCCTTTCTGGATTTTACACTTTTTTCAGATGGCCCTTTTGCCCGGGGGGAAGTGAGACTTCATTGTAGTGCAGATTTCCTTTGCAAGCTTGCTTAGTTGGCCAAAAAGGGCGTATGCGTTTTTTCCTGAATATATTCAAGAAAAAACGCATATGCCCCTTTTGTCCAAGTGCATCATTGTGGACGTTCTGCCTCTTTTCCTTTGCTTTTCGTGCAATTCCAGTCTACCTCCTGAAATCGGTTTCCTGCAATTCTGCCCCGCTTTCAAGTCCTCTTGGCAGCCTTACTTCAATATATTTTTGGACGTTATCTGTCATTTATAACTCTGCAGGTTTGTGAATTACAGGGCCCCTGAGCTCCTTTCTTCAACTCGTTTTCTTGTGAGCTAGCCACAACACCGCAGGATTGCTTTAGGCCCTAGTGTAGTTCCGGCATGGCACACTGAGCCTTTGGTTAATTCCTCTTCCTGGTGGGAAATGAGCGTTAAATTTGCCCATCCAGACACCTCCAGCTAGTCTATCATTGTTTCTCCCTATTCCTGTTCATTTTCCACAGAAATTGCAAACTGGGCCAAACAGGAGGTTAAAGGCACTGACTCTCCAAGTGGGGAGAGTGTTAGTAAAGTGTCTGGAATGTTGCACCCGAGTACCAGGGGACGAAAACTGAGACACATTTGAACACGTTTCCCGATCACACGGTGGATCATACCCTGGGTTCACCATGCATGTTTTAGCTGAAGGAAGAATCCCTTAAACCTGGAGAGTTGAGACCCATGGAATGGGTACCATGCAATATGACTTCAAAGGGTCTGCATTTGCTCACCGAACCTCACCAATCCTATCACTGCTGCGTTTATGCCGCTGTACACACGCTTGATTCTCTTTCGGAGACATATAAATCCATAGGTTTAAGATTCTTACTAGTCAGGTATATTCTTAGGCGTTTAATATGGGGTGTTGAGTCCACTTCGTTGAGCAAGGAGTAGCTCTTGTCTTTTACATATTTGGCTTATGGAAAGTATCTGTGCTAATTTTAATCTCTGGTTTTATGCAGCACCCCAACTCACCTTTCCCCTTAAGCAAGCATAAGGTGGTTTTCTACATTTGAGAACCTGTTCTGTTTTGTAATTCAATTCCTGTGTAGCCAAGTTTACATTCCATGTATTAGTGATAACTTATGATGTTTCTTTTTCTGTGTGACTTATTTCACTTAAAATCATCGTACCTGAATCCACTCATTATACTGCTTCGGGCCTGATGACATAGATTATATTGTTGAGTGATATTACATTGTACGTAAGTACCACAACTTCTTTATCCATTTTTCGCTTTCTGCGATATTGAAATTGTACCGTAAATGAGGTTCTTGTAAACAGAGCCGTCCCAAACTTTGGGGTGGCTGTGTCTTTTTGATTTTAATTTCCCTAAGCTATAGGACCATAAGTGGAAATGCCCTAGGCTCTGTTGCTTTGTTTTTTGGATGTTTCAGGAAACACCATACACTTCTCCAGAGTGGCTGTTGGCAATTTACATCCCGCCCATCAGCATAGGAAGGCTCCCAGTTCTCCATGGCCTGTCCTGCCTTTCTGTATTTTACACTTTTTTCAGATGGCCCTTTTGACCGGGGGGCAGTGAGACTTCATTGTACTGCAGATTTCCTTTGCAGGCTTGCTTGGTTGGCCAAAAAGGGCGTATGCGTTTTTTCCTGAATATATTCAGGAAAAAACGCATACGCCCTTTTTGGCCAAGTGCATCATTGTGGACGTTCTGCCTCTTTTCCTATGCTTTACATTCAATTCCAGTCTAGCTCCTGAAATCGGTTTCCTGCAATTCTGCCCCGCTTTCAAGTCCTCTTGGCAGCCTTACTTCAATATATTTTTGGACGATAGCTGTCATTTATAACTCTGCAGGTTTGTGAATGATAGTGCCCCTGAGCTCCTTTCTTCAACTCGCTTTCTTGTGAGCTGGCCGCAACACCACAGGATTGCTTCAGGCCCTAGTGTCTTTCCGGCATTGCACGCTGAGCCTTTGGTTAATTCCTCTTCCTAGTGGGAAATGAGAGTTAAATTTGCCCGTCCAGACACATCCAGATAATCTCTCATGAGTTCTCCCTATTCCTGTTCATTTTCCGCAGAAATTGCAAACCGGGCCAAACAGGAGGTTAAAGGCACTGACTCTCCAAGTGGGGAGAGTGTTAGTAAAGCCTCTGGAATGTTGCACCCGAGTACCAGGGGACGAAAACTGAGACACATTTGAACACGTTTCCCGATCACATGGTGGATCATACTCTGGTTTCCACATGCATGTTTTAGCTGAAGGAAGAATCCCTTAAACCTGGAGAGTTGAGACCCATGGAATGGGTACCGTACAATATGAATTCAAACTGTCTGCATTTGCTCACCGAACCTCACCAATCCTATCACTGCTGCGTTTATGCCACTGTACAGACGCTTGATTCTCTTTCGGAGACATATAAATCCATAGGTTTTAAGATTCTTACTAGTCAGGTATATTCTTAGGCGTTTAATATGCGGTGTTGAGTCCACTTCGTTGAGCAAGGAGTAGCTCTTGTCTATTACATATTTGGCTTATGGAACGATATTTGTGCTAATTTCAATCTCTGGTTTTATGCAGCACCCCAACTCACCTTTCCCCTTAAGCAAGCATAAGTTGGTTTTCTACATTTGAGACCCT
Organism: Orcinus orca; assembly: GCF_937001465.1. Lineage (NCBI taxonomy): Eukaryota > Metazoa > Chordata > Mammalia > Artiodactyla > Delphinidae > Orcinus > Orcinus orca. The sequence continues at coordinate 60,777,592 of NC_064562.1, read as the reverse complement.
GTTCTGTTTTGTAATTCAGTTCCTGTGTATCCAAGTTTACATTCCGTGTATTAGTGATATCTTATGATGTTTCTTTTTCTGTGTGACTTATTTCACTTAGAATCATCGTACCTGAATCCATTCATTATGCTGCTATGGGCCTGATGAGATAGATTTCATTGCTGAGTGATATTGCATTGTACGTAAGTACCACAACGTCTTTATCCATTTTTCGCTTTCTGTGATATTGAACTTGTACCGTAAACGAGGTTCTTGTAAACAGAGCCGTCCCAAACTTTGGGGTGGCTGTGTCTTTTTGATTTTAATTTCCCTAAGCTATAGGACCATAAGTGGAAGTGCCCTAGGCTCTGTTGCTTTGTTTTTTACATGTTTCAGGAAACACCATACACTTCTCCAGAGTGGCTGTTGGCAATTTCCATCCCGCCCATCAGCATAACAAGGCTCCCAGTTCTCCATGGCTTGTCCTGCCTTTCTGGATTTTACACTTTTTTCAGATGGCCCTTTTGACCGGGGGGCAGTGACACTTCCTTGTAATGCAGATTTCCTTTGCAAGCTTGCTTGGTTTGCCAAAAAGCGCGTATGCGTTTTTTCCTGAATATATTCAAGAAAAAATGCGTACGCCCTTTTTGGTCAAATGCATCATTGTGGACGTTCTGCCTCTTTTCCTATGCTTTACATGCAATTCCAGTCTACCTCCTGAAATCGGTTTCCTGCAATTCTGCCCCGCTTTGAAGTCCTCTTGGCAGACTTACTTCAATATTTTTTTGGACGATAGCTGTCATTTATAATTCTGCAGGTTTGTGAATGACAGTGCCCCTTAGCTCCTTTCTTCAACTCGCTTTCTTGTGAGCTGGCCACAACACCGCAGTATTGCTTCAGGCCCTAGTGTGGTTCCGGCATGGCATGCTGAGCCTTTGGTTAATTCCTCTTCCTGGTGGGAAATGAGAGTTAAATTTGCCCGTCCAGACACCTCCAGCTAGTCTCTCATTGGTTCTCCCTATTCCTGTTCATCTTACGCAGAAATTGCAAACTGGGCCAAACAGGAGGTTAAAGGCACTGACTCTCCAAGTGGGGAGAGTGTTAGTAAAGCGTCTGGAAGGCTACACCCGAGTACCAGGGGACGAAAACTGAGACACATTTGAACACATTTCCCGATCACACGGTGGATCATACTCTGGGTTCCACATGCATGTTTTAGCTGAAGGAAGAATCCCTTAAACCTGGAGAGTTGAGACCCATGGAATGGGTACCAGGCAGTATGACTTCAAAGGGTCTGCATTTGCTCACCGAACCTCACCAATCCTATCACTGCTGCGTTTATGCCACTGTACACATGCTTGAATCTCTTTCGGAGACATATAATTCCATAGGTTTTGAGATACTTACTAGTCAGGTGTATTATTAGGTGTTTAATATGGGGTGTTGAGGCCACTTCGTTGAGCAATGAGTAGCTCTTGTCTATGACATATTTGGCTTATGGAACGGTATCTGTGCTAATTTCAATCTCTGGATTTACGTAGCACCCCAACTCACCTTTCCCCTTAAGCAAGCATAAGTTGGTTTTCTACATTTGAGACCCTGTTCTGTTTTGTAATTCAGTTCCTGTGTAGCCAAGTTTACATTCTATGTATTAGTGATATCTTATGATGTTTCTTTTTCTGTGTGACTTATTTCACTTAGAATCATCGTACCTGAATCCACTCATTATGCTGCTACAGGCCTGATGACATAGATTTCATTGTTGAGTGATATTGCATTGTACGTAAGAACCGCAACGTCTTTATCCATTTTTCGCTTTCTGTGATATTGAACTTGTACCGTAAACGAGGTTCTTGTAAACAGAGCCGTCCCAAACTTTGGGGTGGCTGTGTCTTTTTGATTTTAATTTCCCTAAGCTATAGGACCATAAGTGGAAGTGCCCTAGGCTCTGTTGCTTTGTTTTTTAGATGTTTCAGAAAACACCATACACTTCTCCAGAGTGACTGTTGGCAATTTACATCCCGCCCATCAGCATAACAAGGCTCCCAGTTCTCCATGGCCTGTCCTGCCTTTCTGGATTTTACACTTTTTTCAGATGGCCGTTTTGACCGGGGGGCAGTGAGACTTCATTGTAGTGCAGACTTCCTTTGCAAGCTTGCTTGGTTGGCAAAAAAGGGCGGATGCGTTTTTTCCTGAATATATTCAGGAAAAAACGCATACGCCCTTTTTGGCCAAGTGCATCATTGTGGACGTTCTGCCTCCTTTCCTATGCTTTACATGCAATTCCAGTCTACCTCCTGAAATCGGTTTCCTGCAATTCTGCCCCGCTTTCAAGTCCTCTTGGCAGCCTCACTTCAATATAATTTTGGACGATAGCTGTCATTTATAACTCTGCAGGTTTGTGAATTACAGTGCCCCTGAGCTCCTTTCTTCAGCTCGCTTTCTTGTGAGCTGCACGCAACACTGCAGAATTGCTTCAGGCCCTAGTGTGGTTCCGGCATGGCACGCTGACCGTTTGGTTAATTCCTCTTCCTGGTGGGAAATGAGAGTTAAATTTGCCCGTCCAGACACCTCCAACTAGTCTCTCATTGGTTCTCCCTATTCCTGTTCATTTTCCGCAGAAATTGCAAACTCGGCCAAACAGAAGTTTAAAGGCACTGACTCTCCAAGTGGGGAGAGTGTTAGTAAAGCGTCTGGAATGTTGCACCCGAGTACCAGGGGACGAAAACTGAGACACATTTGAACACGTTTCACGATCATACGGTGGATCATACTCTGGGTTCCACACGCATGTTTTAGCTGAAAGAAGAATCCCTTAAACCTGGAGAGTTGAGACCCATGGAATGGGTACCATGCAGTATGACTTCAAAGGGTCTGCATTTGCTCACCGAACCTCACCAACACTATCACTGTTGCGTTTATGCTGCTGTACAGACGCTTGATTCTCTTTCGGAGACATATAAATCCATAGGTTTTAAGATTGTTACTAGTCAGGTATATTCTTAGGCGTTTAATACGGGGTGTTGAGTCCACTTCGTTGAGCAAGGAGTAGCTCTTGTCTATTACATATTTGGCTTATGGAACGGTATCTGTGCTAATTTCAATCTCTGGTTTTATGCAGCACCGCAACTCACCTTTTCCCTTAAGCAAGCATAAGTTGGTGTTCTACATTTGAGTCCCTGTTCTGTTTTGTAATTCAGTTCCTGTGTAGCCAAGTTTACATTCCGTGTAGTAGTGATATCTTATGATGTTTCTTTTTCTGTGTGAATTATTTCACTTAGAATCATCGTACCTGAATCCACTCATTATGCTGCGATGGGCCTGATGATATAGATTTCATTGTTGAATGATATTGCATTGTACGTAAGTGCCACAAGGTCTTTATCCATTTTTCGCTTTCTGTGATATTGAACTTGTACCATAAAACGAGGTTGTTGTAAACAGAGCCGTTCCAAACTTTGGGGTGGCTGTGTCTTTTGATTTTAATTTCCCTAAGCTATAGGACCATAAGTGGAAGTGCCCTAGGCTCTGTAGCTTTGTTTTTTAGATGTTTCAGGAAACACCATACACTTCTCCAGAGTGGCTGTTGGCAATTTCCATCCCGCCCATCAGCATAACAAGGCTCCCAGTTCTCCATGGCCTGTCCTGCCTTTCTGGATTTTACACTTTTTTCAGATGGCCCTTTTAACCGGGGGGCAGTGACACTTCATTGTAATGCAGATTTCCTTTGCAAGATTGCTTGGTTGGCCAAAGAGGGCGTATGCGTTTTCTCCTGAATATATTCAGGAGAAAACGCATACGCCATTTTTGGCCAAGTGCATCATTGTGGACGTTCTGCCTCTTTTCCTATGCTTTACATGCAATTCCAGTCTACCTCTTGAAATCGGTTTCCTGCAGTTCTGCCCTGGTGCTCAAGTCCTCTTGGCAGCCTTACTTCAGTATATTTTTGGATGATAGCTGTCATTTATAACTCTGCAGGTTTGTGAATGACAGTGCCCCTGAGCTCCTTTCTTCAACTTGCTTTCTTGTGAGCTGGCCACAACACCGCAGGATTGCTTCAGGCCCTAGTGTGGTTCTGGCACGGCACGCTGAGCCTTTGCTTAATTCCTCTTCCTGGTGGAAAATGAGAGTTAAATTTGCCCGTCCAGACACCTCCAGCTAGTCTCATTGGTTCTCCCTATACCTGTTCATCTTCCGCAGACATTGCATACTGTGCCAAACAGGAGGTTAAAGGCACTGTCTCTCTAAGTGGGGAGAGTGTTATTAAAGCGTCTGGAATGTTGCACCCGAGTACCAGGGGACGAAAACTGAGACACATTTGCAGACGTTTCCCGATCACACAGTGGATCATACTCTGGGTTCTACATGCATGTTTAAGCTGAAGGAAGAATCCCTTAAACCTGGAGAGTTGAGACCCATGGAATGGGTACCATGCAATATGACTTCAAAGGGTCTGCATTTGCTCACCGAACCTCACCAATCCTATCACTGCTGCGTTTATGCCGCTGTACACACGCTTGATTCTCTTTCGGAGACATATAAATCCACAGGTTTTAAGATTTTACTAGTCAGGTATATTCTTAGGTGTTTAATATGGGGTGTTGAGTCCACTTCGTTGAGCAAGGAGTAGCTCTTGTCTATTACATATGTGGCTTATGGAATGGTATCTGTGCCAATTTCAATCTCTGGTTTTATGAAGCACCCCAACTCACCTTTCCCCTTAAACAAGCATAAGTTGGTTTTCTTATTTAGAGACCATTTTCTGTTCTGTAATTCAGTTCCTGTGTAGCCAAGTTTACATTCCGTGTAGTAGTTTTATCTTATGATGTTTCTTTTTCTGTGTGACTTATTTCACTTAGAATCATTGTATCTGAATCTACTCATTATGGTGCTACGGGCCTGATGACATAGATTTCATTGCTGAGTGATATTGCATTGTACCTAAGTAACACAACTTCTTTATCCATTTTTCGCTTTCTGTGATATTGAACTTGTACTGTAAACGAGGTTCTTGTAAACAGAGCCGTCCCAAATTTTGGGGTGGTTGTGTCTTTTTGATTTTAATTTCCCTAATCTATAGGACCATAAGTGGAAGTGCCCTAGGCTCTGTTGCTTTGTTTTATAGATGTTTCAGGAAACACCATACACTTCTCCAGAGTGGCTGTTGGCAATTTTCTTCCCGCCCTTCAGCATAACAAGGCTCCGAGTTCTCCATGCCCTGTCTTGCCTTTCTGGATTTTACATTTTTTTCAGATGTCCCTTTTGACCGGGGGGCAGTGAGACTTCATTGTAGTTCAGATTTCCTTTGCAAGCTTGCTTGGCTGGCCAAAAAGGGCGTATGCGTTTTTTCCTGAATATATTCAGGAAAAAACACATGCGCCCTTTTTGGCCAAGTGCATCATTGTGGACGTCCTGCCTATTTTCCTATGCTTTACATGCAATTCCAGTCTACCTCCTGAAATCGGTTTCCTGCAATTCTACCCCAACTTCAAGTCCTCTTGTCAGCCTTACTTCAATATATTTTTGGATGATAGCTGTCATTTATAACTCTGCAGGTTTGTGAAATTCAGTGCCCCTGAGCTCCTTTCTTCAACTCGCTTTCTTGTGAGCTGGCCGCAACACCACAGGATTGCTTCAGGCCCTAGTGTGGTTACGGCACGGCACGCTGAGCCTTTGGTTAATTCCTCTTCCTTGTGGGAAATGAGAGTTAAATTTGCCCGTCCAGACACCTCCAGCTAGTCTCTCATGGGTTCTCCCTATTCCTGTGCATTTTCCGCAGAAATTGCAAACTGGGCCAAACAGGAGGTTAAAGGCACTGACTCTCCAAGTGGGGAGAGTGTTAGTAAAGCGTCTGGAATGTTGCCCCCGAGTACAAGGGGACGAAAACTGAGACACATTTGAACACGTTTCCCGATCACACGGTGGATCATACTCTGGGTTCCACATACACGTTTTAGCTGAAGGAAGAATCCCTTAAACCTGGAGAGTTGAGACCCATGGAATGGATACCATGCAATATGACTTCAAAGGGTCTGCATTTGCTCACCAAACCTCACCAATCCTATCACTGCTGCGCTTATGCCGCTGTACACACGGTTGATTCTCTTTCGGAGACATATAAATGCATAGGTTTTAAGGTTCTTACTAGTCAGGTATATTCTTAGGCGTTTAATATGGGGTTTTGAGTCCACTTCGTTGAGCAAGGAGTAGCTCTTGTCTATTACATATTTGGCTTATGGAAAGATATCTGTGCTAATTTCAATCTCTGATTTTATGCAGCACCCCAACTCACCTTTCCCCTTACTCAAGCATAAGTTGGTTTTCTACTTTCGAGACCCTGTTCTGTTTTGTAATTCAGTTCCTGTGTAGCCAAGTTTACATTCCGTGTAGTAGTGATATCTTATGATGTTTCTTTTTCTGTGTGACTTATTTCACTTAGAATCATCGTACCTGAATCCACTCATTATGCTGCTATGGGCCTGATGATATAGATTTCAATGCTGAGTGATATTGCATGGTACGTAAGTACCACAACTTCTTTATCCATTTTTCGCTGTCTGTGATATTGAACTTGTACCGTAAACAGGTTCTTGTAAACAGAGCCATCGGAAACTTTGGGGTGGGTGTGTCTTTTTGATTTTAATTTCCCTAAGCTATAGGACCATAAGTGGAAGTGCCCTAGGCTCTGTTGCTTTGTTTTGTAGATGTTACAGGAAATACGATACACTTTTCCAGAGTGGCTGTTGACAATTTACATCCCACCCTTCAGCATGACAAGGCTCCCAGTTCTCCATGGCCTGTCCTGCCTTTCTGGATTTTACACTTTTTTCAGATGTCCCTTTTCACCAGGGGGAAGTGAGACTTCATTGTAGTGCACATTTCCTTTGCAAGCTTGCTTGGTTGGCCAAAAAGGGCGTATGCGTTTTTTCCTGAATATATTCAAGAAAAAACGCATACGCCCTTTTTGGCCAAGTGCATCGTGGTGGACTTTCTGCCTCATTTCCTATGCTTTACATGCAATTCCAGTCTACCTCCTGAAATCGGTTTCCTGCAATTCTGCCCCACTTTCAAGTCCTCTTGGCAGCCTTACTTCAGTATATTTTTGGATGATAGCTGTCATTTATATCTCTGTAGGTTTGTGAATGACAGTGCCCCTGAGCTCCTTTCTTCAACTCGCTTTCTTGTGAGCTGGCCGCAACACCGCAGGATTGCTTCAGGCCCTAGAGTGGTTCTGGCACGGCATGCTGAGCCTTTGGTTACTTCCTCTTCCTGGTGGGAAATGAGAGTTACATTTTCCCGTTCAGATACCTCCAGCTAGTCTCTCATTGGTTCTCCCTATTCCTGTTCATCTTCCGCAGAAATTGCAACCTGGGCCAAACAGGAGGATAAAGGCACTGACTCTCCAATGGGCAGAGTGTTAGTAAAGCATCTGGAATGTTGCACCAGAGTACCAGGGGACGAAAACTGAGACACATTTGAACAGCTTCCCGGTCACACGGTGGATCATACTCTGGGTTCCACATGCATGTTTTAGCTGAAGGAAGAATCCCTTAAACCTGGAGAGTTGAGACCCATGGAATGGGTACCATGCAATATGACTTCAAAGGGTCTGCATTTGCTCACCGAACCTCACCAATCCTATCACTGCTGCGTTTATGCTGCTGTACACACGCTTGATTCTGTTTTGGAGACATATCAATCCATAGGTTTTAAGATTCCTACTAGTTATGTATATTCTTAGGCGTTTATTATGGGGTGTTGAGTCCACTTCGTTGAGCAAGGAGTAGCTCTTGTCTATTGCATATTTGGCTTATGGAACGGTATCTGTGCTAATTTCAATCTCTGGTTTTATGCAGCACCACAACTCTCCTTTCCCCTTAAGCAAGAATAAGTTGGTGTTCTACATTTGAGACCCTGTTCTGCTTTGTAATTCAGTTCCTTTGTAGCCAAGTTTACATTCCGTGTAGTAGTGATATCTTATGATGTTTCTTTTTCTGTGTGAATTATTTCACTTAGAATCATCGTACCTGAATCCACTCATTATGCTGCGATGGGCCTGATGATATAGATTTCATTGTTGAATGATATTGCATTGTACGTAAGTGCCACAAGGTCTTTATCCATTTTTCGCTTTCTGTGATATTGAACTTGTACCATAAACGAGGTTGTTGTAAACAGAGCCGTTCCAAACTTTGGGGTGGCTGTGTCTTTTTGATTTTAATTTCCCTAAGCTATAGGACCATAAGTGGAAGTGCCCTAGGCTCTGTAGCTTTGTTTTTTAGATGTTTCAGGAAACACCATACACTTCTCCAGAGTGGCTGTTGGCAATTTCCATCCCGCCCATCAGCATAACAAGGCTCCCAGTTCTCCATGGCCTGTCCTGCCTTTCTGGATTTTACACTTTTTTCAGATGGCCCTTTTAACCGGGGGGCAGTGACACTTCATTGTAATGCAGATTTCCTTTGCAAGATTGCTTGGTTGGCCAAAGAGGGCGTATGCGTTTTCTCCTGAATATATTCAGGAGAAAACGCATACGCCATTTTTGGCCAAGTGCATCATTGTGGACGTTCTGCCTCTTTTCCTATGCTTTACATGCAATTCCAGTCTACCTCTTGAAATCGGTTTCCTGCAGTTCTGCCCTGGTGCTCAAGTCCTCTTGGCAGCCTTACTTCAGTATATTTTTGGATGATAGCTGTCATTTATAACTCTGCAGGTTTGTGAATGACAGTGCCCCTGAGCTCCTTTCTTCAACTTGCTTTCTTGTGAGCTGGCCACAACACCGCAGGATTGCTTCAGGCCCTAGTGTGGTTCTGGCACGGCACGCTGAGCCTTTGCTTAATTCCTCTTCCTGGTGGAAAATGAGAGTTAAATTTGCCCGTCCAGACACCTCCAGCTAGTCTCATTGGTTCTCCCTATACCTGTTCATCTTCCGCAGACATTGCATACTGTGCCAAACAGGAGGTTAAAGGCACTGTCTCTCTAAGTGGGGAGAGTGTTATTAAAGCGTCTGGAATGTTGCACCCGAGTACCAGGGGACGAAAACTGAGACACATTTGCAGACGTTTCCCGATCACACAGTGGATCATACTCTGGGTTCTACATGCATGTTTAAGCTGAAGGAAGAATCCCTTAAACCTGGAGAGTTGAGACCCATGGAATGGGTACCATGCAATATGACTTCAAAGGGTCTGCATTTGCTCACCGAACCTCACCAATCCTATCACTGCTGCGTTTATGCCGCTGTACACACGCTTGATTCTCTTTCGGAGACATATAAATCCACAGGTTTTAAGATTCTTACTAGTCAGGTATATTCTTAGGTGTTTAATATGGGGTGTTGAGTCCACTTCGTTGAGCAAGGAGTAGCTCTTGTCTATTACATATGTGGCTTATGGAATGGTATCTGTGCCAATTTCAATCTCTGGTTTTATGAAGCACCCCAACTCACCTTTCCCCTTAAACAAGCATAAGTTGGTTTTCTTATTTAGAGACCATTTTCTGTTCTGTAATTCAGTTCCTGTGTAGCCAAGTTTACATTCCGTGTAGTAGTTTTATCTTATGATGTTTCTTTTTCTGTGTGACTTATTTCACTTAGAATCATTGTATCTGAATCTACTCATTATGGTGCTACGGGCCTGATGACATAGATTTCATTGCTGAGTGATATTGCATTGTACCTAAGTAACACAACTTCTTTATCTATTTTTCGCTTTCTGTGATATTGAACTTGTACTGTAAACGAGGTTCTTGTAAACAGAGCCGTCCCAAATTTTGGGGTGGTTGTGTCTTTTTGATTTTAATTTCCCTAATCTATAGGACCATAAGTGGAAGTGCCCTAGGCTCTGTTGCTTTGTTTTATAGATGTTTCAGGAAACACCATACACTTCTCCAGAGTGGCTGTTGGCAATTTTCTTCCCGCCCTTCAGCATAACAAGGCTCCGAGTTCTCCATGCCCTGTCTTGCCTTTCTGGATTTTACATTTTTTTCAGATGTCCCTTTTGACCGGGGGGCAGTGAGACTTCATTGTAGTTCAGATTTCCTTTGCAAGCTTGCTTGGCTGGCCAAAAAGGGCGTATGCGTTTTTTCCTGAATATATTCAGGAAAAAACACATGCGCCCTTTTTGGCCAAGTGCATCATTGTGGACGTCCTGCCTATTTTCCTATGCTTTACATGCAATTCCAGTCTACCTCCTGAAATCGGTTTCCTGCAATTCTACCCCAACTTCAAGTCCTCTTGTCAGCCTTACTTCAATATATTTTTGGATGATAGCTGTCATTTATAACTCTGCAGGTTTGTGAATTTCAGTGCCCCTGAGCTCCTTTCTTCAACTCGCTTTCTTGTGAGCTGGCCGCAACACCACAGGATTGCTTCAGGCCCTAGTGTGGTTACGGCACGGCACGCTGAGCCTTTGGTTAATTCCTCTTCCTTGTGGGAAATGAGAGTTAAATTTGCCCGTCCAGACACCTCCAGCTAGTCTCTCATGGGTTCTCCCTATTCCTGTGCATTTTCCGCAGAAATTGCAAACTGGGCCAAACAGGAGGTTAAAGGCACTGACTCTCCAAGTGGGGAGAGTGTTAGTAAAGCGTCTGGAATGTTGCCCCCGAGTACCAGGGGAGAAAAACTGAGACACATTTGAACACGTTTCCCGATCACACGGTGGATCATACTCTGGGTTCCACATGCATGTTTGAGCTGAAGGAAGAATCCCTTAAACCTGTAGAGTTGAGACCCATGGAATGGATACCATGCAATATGACTTCAAAGGGTCTGCATTGGCTCACCGAACATCATAAATCCTGTCACTGCTGCGTTTATGCCACTGTACACACGCTTGATTCTCTTTCGGAGACATATCAATCCATAGGTTTTAAGATTCTTACTAGTCAGGTATATTCTTAGGCGTTTAAGATGGGGTGTTGAGTCCACTTCGTTGAGCAAGGAGTAGCTTTTGTCTATTACATATTTGGTTTATGGAACGGTATCTGTGCTAATTTTAATCTCTGGTTTTATGCAGCACCCCAACTCACCTTTCCCCTTAAGCAAGCATAAGTTGGTTTGCTACATTTGAGACCCTATTCTGTTTTGTAATTCAGTTCCTGTGTAGCCAAGTTTACATTCTGTGTATTAGTGATATCTTATGATGTTTCTTTTTCTGTGTGACTTTTTTCACTTAGAATCATCGTACCTGAATCCACTCATTATGCTGCTACGGGCTTGATGATATAGATTTCATTGCTGAGTGATATTGCATTGTACGTAAGTACCACTACTTCTTTATCCATTTTTCACCTTCTGCGATATTGAACTTGTACCGTAAATGAGGTTCTTGTTAACAGAGCCGTCCCAAACTTTGGGGTGGCTGTGTCTTTTTGATTTTAATTTCCCTAAGCTATAGGACCATAAGTGGAAGTGCCCTAGGCTCTGTTGCTTTGTTTTTTAGATGTTTCAGGAAACACCATACACTTCTCCAGAGTGGCTGTTGGCAATTTACATCCCGCCCATCAGCATAACAAGGCTCCCAGTTCTCCATGGCCTGTCCTGCCTTTCTGGATTTTACACTTTTTTCAGGTGGCCCTTTTCACCAGGGGGCAGTGAGACTTCATTTTAGTGCAGATTTCTTTGCAAGCTTGCTTGTTTGGCCAAAAAGGGCATATGCGTTTTTTCCTGAATATATTCAGGAAAAAACGCATATGCCTTTTTGGCCAAGTGCATCATTGTGGACGTTCTGCCTCTTTTCCTATGCTTTACATGCAATTCCAGTCTACCTCCTGAAATCGGTTTCCTGCAATTCTGCCCCGCTTTCAAGTCCTCTTGGCAGCCTTACTTCAATATATTTTTGGACGATAGCTGTCATTTATAACTCTGCAGGTTTGTGAATTACAGTTCCCCTGAGCTCCTTTCTTCAACTCGCATTCTTGTGAGTTGGCCACAACACCGCAGGATTGCTTCAGGCCCTAGTGTGGTTCTGGCACGGCATGCTGAGCCTTTGGTTAATTCCTCTTCCTGGTGGGAAATGAGAGTTAAATTTGCCCATCCAGACACCTCCGGCTAGTCTCTCATTGGTTCTCCCTATTCCTGTTCATTTTCCGCAGAAATTGCAAACTGGGCCAAACAGGAGGTTAAAGGCACTGACTCTCCAAGTGGGGAGAGTGTTAGTAAAGCGTCTGGAATGTTGCACCCGAGTACCAGGGGACGAAAACTGAGACACATTTGAACATATTTCCCGATCACATGGTGGATCATACTCTGGGTTCCACATGCATGTTGTAGCTGAAGGAAGAATCCCTTAAACCTGGAGAGTTGAGACCCATGGAATGGGTACCATGCAATGTGCCTTCAAAGGGTCTGCATTTGCTCACCGAACATCACCAATCCTATCACTGCTGCGTTTATGCCGCTGTACACACGCTTGATTCTCTTTCAGAGACATATAAATCCATAGGTTTTAAGATTCCTACTAGTCAGGTATATTCTTAGGCATTTAATATGGGGTGTTGAGTCTACTTCGCTGAGCAAGGAGTAGCTCTTGTTTATTACATATTTGGCTTATGGAACGGTATCTGTGCTAATTTCAATCACTGGTTTTATGCAGCACCCCAACTCACCTTTCCCCTTAAGCAAGCATAAGTTGTTGTTCTACATTTGAGACCCTGTTCTGTTTTGTAATTCAGTTCCTGTGTAGCCAAGTTTACATTCCGTGTATTAGTGATATCTTATGATGTTTCTTTTTCTCTGTGACTTATTTCACTTACAATCATCGTACCTGAATCCACTCATTATGCTGCTACGGGCCTGATGACATAGATTTCATTGCTGAGTGATATTGCATTGTACGTAAGTACCACAACTTCTTTATCCATTTTTCGCTTTCTGTGATATTGAACTTGTACCGTAAACGAGGTTTTTGTAAACAGAGCCATCCCAAACTTTGGGGTGGCTGTATCTTTTTGATTTTAATTTCCCTATGCTATAGGACCATAAGTGGAAGTGCTCTAGGCTCTCTTGCTTTGTTTTTTAGATGTTTCAGGAAACACCATACACTTCTCCAGAGTGGCTGTTGGCAATTTACATCCCGCCCATCAGCATAACAAGGCTCCCAGTTCTCCATGGCCTGTCCTGCCTTTCTGGATTTTACACTTTTTTCAGATGGCCCTTTTGACCGGGGGGCAGTATCACTTCATTGTAGTGCAGATTTCCTTTGCAAGCTTGCTTGGTTGGCCAAAAAGGGCGGATGCGTTTTTTCCTGAATATATTCAGGAAAAAACGCATACGCCCTTTTTGGCCAAGTGCATCATTGTGGACGTTCTGCCTCTTTTCCTATGCTTTACATGCAATTCCAGTCTACCTCCTGAAATCGGTTTCCTGCAATTCTGCCCCGCTTTCAAGTCCTCTTGGCAGCCTTACTTCAATATATTTTTGGACGATAGCTGTCATTTATAACTCTGCAGTTTTGTGAATTACAGTGCTCCTGAGCTCCTTTCTTCAACTCGCTTTCTTGTGAGCTTGCCGCAACACCGCAGGACTGCTTCAGGCCCTAGTGTGGTTCCGGCATGGCATGCTGAGCCTTTGGTTAATTTCTCTTCCTGCTGGGAAATGAGAGTTAAATTTGCCCGTCCAGACACCTCCACCTAGTCTCTCAATGGTTCTCCCTATTCCTGTTCATTTTCCGTGGAAATTGCAAATTGGGCCAAACAGGAGGTTAAAGGCACTGACTCTCTAAGTGGGGAGAGGGTTAGTAAAGCATCTGGAATGTTGCACCTGAGTACCAGGGCACGAAAACTGAGACACAATTGAACATGTTTCCCGATCACACGGTGGATCATACTCTGGGTTCCACATGCATGTTTTAGCTGAAGGAAGAATCCCTTAAACCTGGAGAGTTGAGACCCATGGAATGGATACCATGCAATATGACTTCAAAGGGTCTGCATTGGCTCACCGAACATCATCAATCCTGTCACTGTTGCGTTTATGGCTCTGTACACACGCTTGATTCTCTTTCGGAGACATATCAATCCATAGGTTTTAAGATTCTTACTAGTCAGTTATATTCTTAGGCGTTTAAGATGGCGTGTTGAGTCCACTTCGTTGAGCAAGGAGTAGCTCTTGTCTATTACATATTTGGCTTATGGAACGGTATCTGTGCTTATTTTAATCTCTTGTTTTATGCAGCACTCCAACTCACCTTTCCCCTTAAGCAAGCATATGTGGTTTTCTACATTTGAGACCCTGTTCTGTTTTGTAATTCAGTTCCTGTATAGCCAAGTTTACATTCCGTGTATTAATGATATCTTATGATGTTTCTTTTTCTGTGTGACTTATTTCACTTAGAATAATCGTACCTGAATCCACTCATTATGCTGCTACGGGCCTGATGACATAGATTTCATTGCTGAGTGATATTCCATTGTACATAAGTACCACAACTTCTTTATCCATTTTTCACTTTCTGTGATATTGAACTTGTACCATAAACGAGGTTCTTGTAAACAGAGCCGTCCCAAACTTTGGGGTGGCTGTGTCTTTTTGATTTTAATTTCCCTAAGCTATAGGACCATAAGTGGAATTGCCCTAGGCTCTCTTGCTTTGTTTTTTAGATGTTTCAGGAAACACCATACACTTCTCCAGAGTGGCTGTTGGCAATTTACATCCCGCCCATCAGCATAACAAGGCTCCCAGTTCTCCATGGCCTGTCCTGCCTTTCTGGATTTTACACTTTTTTCAGATGGCCCTTTTGACCGGGGGGCAGTGACACTTCATTGTAATGCAGATTTCCTTTGCAAGCTTGCTTGGTTGGCCAAAAAGCGCGTATGCGTTTTTTCTTGAATATATTCAGGAAAAAACACGTATGCCCTTTTTGGCCAAGTGCATCATTGTGGACGTTCTGCCTCTTTTCCTATGCTTTACATGCAATTCCATTCTACCTCCTGAAATCGGTTTCCTGCAATTCTGCCCCGCTTTCTAGTCCTCTTGGCAGCCTTACTTCAATATATTTTTGGACAATAGCTGTCATTTATAACTCTGCAGGTTTGTGAATTACAGTGCCCCTGAGTTCCTTTCTTCAACTCGCTTTCTTGTGAGCTGGCCACAACGCCGCAGAATTGCTTCAGGCCCTAGTGTGGGTCTGGCATGGCATGCTGAGCCTTTGGTTAATTCCTCTTCCTGGTGGGAAATTAGAGTTAAATTTGCCCGTCCAGACACCTCCAGCTAGTCTCTCATTGGTTCTCCCTATTCCTGTTCATTTTCCGCAGAAATTGCAAACTGGGCCAAACAGGAGGTTAAAGCACTGACTCTCCAAGTGGGGAGAGTGTTAGTAAAGCGTCTGGAATGTTGCACCCGAGTACCAGGGGACGAAAAGTGAGACACATTTGAACACATTTCCCGATCACATGGTGGATCATACTCTGGGTTCCACATGCATGTTGTAGCTGAAGGAAGAATCCCTTAAACCTGGAGAGTTGAGACCCATGGAATGGGTACCATGCAATGTGCCTTCAAAGGGTCTGCATTTGCTCACCGAACATCACCAATCCTATCACTGCTGCGTTTATGCCGCTGTACACACGCTTGATTCTCTTTCAGAGACATATAAATCCATAGGTTTTAAGATTCCTACTAGTCAGGTATATTCTTAGGCATTTAATATGGGGTGTTGAGTCTACTTCGCTGAGCAAGGAGTAGCTCTTGTTTATTACATATTTGGCTTATGGAACGGTATCTGTGCTAATTTCAATCACTGGTTTTATGCAGCACCCCAACTCACCTTTCCCCTTAAGCAAGCATAAGTTGTTGTTCTACATTTGAGACCCTGTTCTGTTTTGTAATTCAGTTCCTGTGTAGCCAAGTTTACATTCCGTGTATTAGTGATATCTTATGATGTTTCTTTTTCTCTGTGACTTATTTCACTTACAATCATCGTACCTGAATCCACTCATTATGCTGCTACGGGCCTGATGACATAGATTTCATTGCTGAGTGATATTGCATTGTACGTAAGTACCACAACTTCTTTATCCATTTTTCGCTTTCTGTGATATTGAACTTGTACCGTAAACGAGGTTTTTGTAAACAGAGCCATCCCAAACTTTGGGGTGGCTGTATCTTTTTGATTTTAATTTCCCTATGCTATAGGACCATAAGTGGAAGTGCTCTAGGCTCTCTTGCTTTGTTTTTTAGATGTTTCAGGAAACACCATACACTTCTCCAGAGTGGCTGTTGGCAATTTACATCCCGCCCATCAGCATAACAAGGCTCCCAGTTCTCCATGGCCTGTCCTGCCTTTCTGGATTTTACACTTTTTTCAGATGGCCCTTTTGACCGGGGGGCAGTATCACTTCATTGTAGTGCAGATTTCCTTTGCAAGCTTGCTTGGTTGGCCAAAAAGGGCGGATGCGTTTTTTCCTGAATATATTCAGGAAAAAACGCATACGCCCTTTTTGGCCAAGTGCATCATTGTGGACGTTCTGCCTCTTTTCCTATGCTTTACATGCAATTCCAGTCTACCTCCTGAAATCGGTTTCCTGCAATTCTGCCCCGCTTTCAAGTCCTCTTGGCAGCCTTACTTCAATATATTTTTGGACGATAGCTGTCATTTATAACTCTGCAGTTTTGTGAATTACAGTGCTCCTGAGTTCCTTTCTTCAACTCGCTTTCTTGTGAGCTTGCCGCAACACCGCAGGACTGCTTCAGGCCCTAGTGTGGTTCCGGCATGGCATGCTGAGCCTTTGGTTAATTTCTCTTCCTGCTGGGAAATGAGAGTTAAATTTGCCCGTCCAGACACCTCCACCTAGTCTCTCAATGGTTCTCCCTATTCCTGTTCATTTTCCGTGGAAATTGCAAACTGGGCCAAACAGGAGGTTAAAGGCACTGACTCTCTAAGTGGGGAGAGGGTTAGTAAAGCATCTGGAATGTTGCACCTGAGTACCAGGGCACGAAAACTGAGACACAATTGAACATGTTTCCCGATCACACGGTGGATCATACTCTGGGTTCCACATGCATGTTTTAGCTGAAGGAAGAATCCCTTAAACCTGGAGAGTTGAGACCCATGGAATGGATACCATGCAATATGACTTCAAAGGGTCTGCATTGTCTCACCGAACATCATCAATCCTGTCACTGTTGCGTTTATGGCTCTGTACACACGCTTGATTCTCTTTCGGAGACATATCAATCCATAGGTTTTAAGATTCTTACTAGTCAGTTATATTCTTAGGCGTTTAAGATGGCGTGTTGAGTCCACTTCGTTGAGCAAGGAGTAGCTCTTGTCTATTACATATTTGGCTTATGGAACGGTATCTGTGCTTATTTTAATCTCTTGTTTTATGCAGCACTCCAACTCACCTTTCCCCTTAAGCAAGCATATGTGGTTTTCTACATTTGAGACCCTGTTCTGTTTTGTAATTCAGTTCCTGTATAGCCAAGTTTACATTCCGTGTATTAATGATATCTTATGATGTTTCTTTTTCTGTGTGACTTATTTCACTTAGAATAATCGTACCTGAATCCACTCATTATGCTGCTACGGGCCTGATGACATAGATTTCATTGCTGAGTGATATTCCATTGTACGTAAGTACCACAACTTCTTTATCCATTTTTCACTTTCTGTGATATTGAACTTGTACCATAAACGAGGTTCTTGTAAACAGAGCCGTCCCAAACTTTGGGGTGGCTGTGTCTTTTTGATTTTAATTTCCCTAAGCTATAGGACCATAAGTGGAATTGCCCTAGGCTCTCTTGCTTTGTTTTTTAGATGTTTCAGGAAACACCATACACTTCTCCAGAGTGGCTGTTGGCAATTTACATCCCGCCCATCAGCATAACAAGGCTCCCAGTTCTCCATGGCCTGTCCTGCCTTTCTGGATTTTACACTTTTTTCAGATGGCCCTTTTGACCGGGGGGCAGTGACACTTCAATGTAATGCAGATTTCCTTTGCAAGCTTGCTTGGTTGGCCAAAAAGCACGTATGCGTTTTTTCTTGAATATATTCAGGAAAAAACACGTATGCCCTTTTTGGCCAAGTGCATCATTGTGGACGTTCTGCCTCTTTTCCTATGCTTTACATGCAATTCCATTGTACCTCCTGAAATCGGTTTCCTGCAATTCTGCCCCGCTTTCTAGTCCTCTTGGCAGCCTTACTTCAATATATTTTTGGACAATAGCTGTCATTTATAACTCTGCAGGTTTGTGAATTACAGTGCCCCTGATTTCCTTTCTTCAACTCGCTTTCTTGTGAGCTGGCCACAACGCCGCAGAATTGCTTCAGGCCCTAGTGTGGGTCTGGCATGGCATGCTGAGCCTTTGGTTAATTCCTCTTCCTGGTGGGAAATTAGAGTTAAATTTGCCTGTCCAGACACCTCCAGCTAGTCTCTCATTGGTTCTCCCTATTCCTGTTCATTTTCCGCAGAAATTGCAAACTGGGCCAAACAGGAGGTTAAAGCACTGACTCTCCAAGTGGGGAGAGTGTTAGTAAAGCGTCTGGAATGTTGCACCCGAGTACCAGGGGACGAAAAGTGAGACACATTTGAACACATTTCCCGATCACATGGTGGATCATACTCTGGGTTCCACATGCATGTTTTAGCTGAAGGAAGAATCCCTTAAACCTGGAGAGTTGAGACCCATGGAATGGGTACCATGCAATATGACTTCGAAGGGTCTGCATTTGCTCACCGAACATCACCAATCCTATCACTGCTGCGTTTATGCCACTATACACACGCTTGATTCTCTTTCGGAGACATATCAATCCATAGGTTTTAAGATTCTTACTAGTCAGGTATATTCTTAGGTGTTTAATATGGGGTGTTGTGTCCACTTCGTTGAGCAAAGAGTAGCTCTTGTCTGTTACATTTTTGGCTTATGGAACGGGATCTGTGCTAATTTCAATCTCTGGTTTTATGCAGCACCCCAACTCACCTTTCCTCTTAAGCAAACATAAGTTGGTTTTCTACATTTGAGACCCTGTTCTGTTTTGTAATTCAGTTCCTGTGTAGCCAAGGTTACATTCGGTGTAGTAGTGATATCTTATGACGTTTCTTTTTCTGTGTGACTTATTTCACTTAGAATCATCGTACCTGAATCCACTCACTATGCTGCTACGGGCCTGATGACATAGATTTCATTGCTGAGTGATATTGCATTGTACGTAAGTACCACAACTTCTTTATCCATTTTTTGCTTTCTGTGATATTGAACTTGTACCGTAAACAAGGTTCTTGTAAACATAGCCGTCCCAAACTTTGGGGTGGCTGTGTCTTTTTGATTTTAATTTCCCTAAGCTATAGGACCATAAGTGGAATTGCCCTAGGCTCTCTTGCTTTGTTTTTTAGATGTTTCAGGAAACACCATACACTTCTCCAGAGTGGCTGTTGGCAATTTCCATCCCGCCCATCAGCATAACAAGGCTCCCAGTTCTCCATGGCCTGTCCTGCCTTTCTGGATTTTACACTTTTTTCAGATGGCCCTTTTAACCGGGGGGCAGTGACACTTCATTGTAATGCAGATTTCCTTTGCAAGATTGCTTGGTTGGCCAAAAAGCGCGTATGCGTTTTTTCCTGAATATATTCAGGAAAAAACACGTATGCCCTTTATGGCCAAGTGCATCATTGTGGTAGTTCTGCCTCTTTTCCTACGCTTTACATGCAATTCCATTCTACCTCCTGAAATCGGTTTCCTGCAATTCTGCCCCGCTTTCTAGTCCTCTTGGCAGCCTTACTTCAATATATTTTTGGACGATAGCTGTCATTTATAACTCTGCAGGTTTGTGAATTACAGTGCCCCTGAGTTCCTTTCTTCAACTCGCTTTCTTGTGAGCTGGCCACAACACCGCAGAATTGCTTCAGGCCCTAGTGTGGGTCTGGCATGGCATGCTGAGCCTTTGGTTAATTCCTCTTCCTGGTGGGAAAGTAGAGTTAAATTTGCCCGTCCAGACACCTCCAGCTAGTCTCTCATTGGTTCTCCCTATTCCTGTTCATTTTCCGCAGAAATTGCAAACTGGGCCAAACAGGAGGTTAAAGCACTGACTCTCCAAGTGGGGAGAGTGTTAGTAAAGCGTCTGGAATGTTGCACCCGAGTACCAGGGGACGAAACCTGAGACACATTTGAACACGTTTCCCGGTTACACGGTGGATCATACTCTGGGTTCCACATGCATGTTTTAGCTGAAGGAAGAATCCCTTAAACCTGGAGAGTTGAGACCCATGGAATGGGTACCATGCAATATGACTTCAAAGTGTCTGCATTTGCTTACCGAACCTCACCTATCCTATCACTGCTGTGTTTATGCCGCTGTACACACGCTTGATTCTCTTTTGGAGACATATCAATCCATAGGTTTTAAGATTCCTACTAGTCAGGTATATTCTTAGGCGTTTAATATGGGGTGTTGTGTCCACTTCGTTGAGCAAGGAGTAGCTCTTGTCTATTACATATTTGGCTTATGGAACGGTATCTGTGCTAATTTCAATCTCTGGTTTTATGCAGCACCCCAACTCACCTTTCCCATTCAGCAAGCATAAGTTGGTTTTCTACATTTGAGACCCTGTTCTGTTTTGTAATTCAGTTCCTGTATAGCCACGTTTACATTCTGTGTATTAGTGATATCTTATGATGTTTCTTTTTCTGTGTGACTTATTTCACTTAGAATCATCGTACCTGAATCCACCCATTATGCTGCTACGGGCCTGATGACATAGATTTCATTGCTGAGTGATATTGCATTGTACGTACGTTCCACAACTTCTTTATACATTTTTTGCTTTCTGCGATATTGAACTTGTACCGTAAACGAGGTTCCTGTAAACAGAGCCGTCCCAAACTTTGGGGTGGCTGTGTCTTTTTGATTTTAATTTCCCTAAGCTATAGGACCATAAGTGGAAGTGCCCTAGGCTCTGTTGCTTTGTTTTTTAGATGTTTCAGGAAACACCATACACTTCTCCAGAGTGGCTGTTGGCAATTTACATCCCACCCATCAGCATAACAAGGCTCCCAGTTCTCCATGGCCTGTCCTGCCTTTCTGGATTTTACACTTTTTTCAGATGGCCCTTTTGACTGGGGGGAAGTGAGACTTCATTGTATTGCAGATTTTCTTTGCAAGGTTGCTTGGTTGGCCAGAAAGGGCATATGCGTTTCTTCCTGAATATATTCAGGAAAAAACGCATACGCAGTTTTTGGCCAAGTGCATGATTGTGGATGTTCTGAGTCTTTTCATATGTTTTCAATGCAATTCCAGTCTACCTCCTGAAATCGGTTTCCTGCAATTCTGCTTTGCTGTCAGTGCCTCTTCATAGCGTTACCTCAATATACTTTTGAAAAATAATTGGCCTTTATAACTCTGCAGGTTTTTGAATTGCAGTGGCCCTTAGCTCCATTTTTCAGCTCTTATTTTTGTGATCTTGCCTCATATCCACAGGATTTCTTCAGGCCCTATTCTTCTTCTGGGGCGCCTTGCTGTGCCTTTGGTTAATTCTTCTTCCTATGTGATATTAGAGTGACATGTGTCCATTGAAACCGCTACAGCTATTGTCTCACTGGTTCCCCCTATTCCCATTCATCCTCCGCACTAACTGCAGACTGTGCGATACCGGAACTTAAAGGCATTGACTCTCCATGTGGGGATGTTGTTAGTAAAGGTGCTGGAATGTTGATCCGGAGCCCCAGCAGAGGAAAATGAGGTGCGTTTTAGGAACCTTTCCCGATCATATGGTATACCATCTGCTGGATTTCCCATGCATGGTTTAGCTGTAGGAAGATTCCCTTCAACCTGGAGTGTTGGGACCCTTGGAATGAGTAGCATGAAGTATTGCATTAAACTGTCAGCAGTTGCTCACCAAAGCTCACCAATCCTCTCAGCCCCAAGTGTCCAGCCTTATGTCTTATCCAGCTGTGGGTTTATATGTGGTCATTCCAGGTTGCATCACAGCCCCTGAGCGAATTTTGTAAGAATTTTTCTCTCTTTCATTGTTTCTGCGTTTTGGTTTTAAAATTTATTTCTATAATGGGGTTTAGCTCATTTTCACTGCTGTGTTTGTGCCACTCTGCACACACTTGATTCCCTTATGGAGATATATCAATACATGGGTTTTAAGATTCTTATTACTCAGATATATTTCTCTGCGGTGTATAGGGTGTGTTGAGGCCAGTTCATTGAGCAAGGTGTAGATCTTGTCTAATACCTATCTGGTTTATTGAACGGTATCTGTGCTAATTTCAAACTCTGGTTTTATGCATCACCCCACCTCTCCTTTCCCCTTAAGCTGACATAAGTGTGTTTTCTAAATGTGAGACACTGTTCTGTTTTGTAATTCATTTTTTGTGCAGCCATATTTATCCTCCCTCTATAAGTGATATCTTATGATATGTTTCTTTTTCTGTTTGACTTATTTCAAGTAGTATTATCGGACCTAAATCCACTCTTTATCCTTCTACTAGCCTTATTACATTGATTTCATGGTGAAGAGATATTCCATTGTACATAAGTACCACATTTTCTTTATCCATTGTTCTCTTTCCTGGGATATTTAAGGTGTACTGAAGTTGAGGTTCTTGTAAACAGAGTAGCCCTAAACTGTGGTGTGCTTGTGTCTTGTTGATTTTTAGACTTCCCTAGATATACTCCCGTGATTGGAAGTGCCCTATGCTCTGTAGCTCTGTTTTTTAGATGATTTAGGAACCACCATACACTTCTCCGGAGTGGCTCTCGGCAGTTCACACACTGTCCATCAGCGTATAAAGGCTCCCTGTTCTCCATGGCCTGTCCTGCATTTCTGGTTTTTACAATTTTTTCGGATGGCCCTTTTGACCGGTGGGAAATGAGACTTCTTTGCTGTGCACATTTGCATTGCTTGCTTGCTTGGTTGCCCATAAAATGCGTATGCTTTTTTTCCTGGATATATTCAGGAAAAAACGCATACTCCCTTTGGGGCCAACTGCATCATTGTCGAAATTCTGCCGCTTTTCATGTGCTTTAAAGACGAGTCCAATCTATCTCTTGAAATCTGTTTCTTGCAATTCTGTCTTGCATTCAGATCCTCTTCTTTGCCTTACCTCAACATATTTTTGGACGTTAGTTTTCATTTATAACTCTGCAGGTTTGTGAATTGCAGTGACCCTGAGCTCCATTTTTTAAGTTGCTCTTTTGTGAGCTGGCCTCAAAGCCACAGGATTGCTTCAGGCCCTATTTTGGCTCCGGCGAGGTGGGCTGAGCCTTTTTTAATTCTTATTCTTAATGGGAAATTAGAGTGACATGTGCCCGTCCAAACCCCTACAACTATTCTCTCATTGGTTCCCCCTCTTCCCGTTCATCCTCCTCACAATTTGCAAAATGTGTGAAACAGAAGTTTAAATGTGCTGATTCTCTAAGTGGGGAGATTCTAAGTAACGTGGCTGGAATGATGAACAGGAGCACCAGGAGAGGATAAATGAGGTGCATTTTAGACACATCTCCCGATCACATGGTGTACAGTCCTCTGGGTTTTCCATGCATGTTTTAGCTGTAGGAAGATTCCTTGAACCTGCAGATTTGGGACCCATTGAATGGGTACCAGGTAGTATTACTTTAAAGGGTGTGCATTTCCTCACCCAACCTCACATTTCTCTTAGCGCGAACAGTTTCCAGCCTTATGTCTCATCTTGCTGTGGGTCTAGATGTGTTCAATCCATGTTGCATCACCGTCCCTGAGGAAAAGTTGTAAGAGGTTTTCTCTGTCTCTCTGTCGTTTATTTTTTTCAATTTATTACTATATTGGTTACAGCTGATTTTCAAAGCTCTGTTTCTTGCTGCTGTACATCCACTTGATTCACGTACAGAGAGACATCAATAAATTCTTTTTCAGATTCTTACCAGTCATAGATATTCTTTTCCGGTGACTTGAGTGTGCTGAGTGCAGTTCTTTTAGCTACCGTGTAGGCCTTGTTGATTATCAGTTTGGTATTTGGAATGGTATCTTTGCTAATTTCAACCTCCTGGATGATGCCTCACCACCCCCACCTTTCCCGTTTAGCAGCCTTACGCGTGTTTTCTACATATTTGACTATGTTTTTGTTTTGTAATTTATTTCATGTGTAACCATTTTGGATTCCACCTTTAAGTGATATCTTATGATATGTGTCTTTTTCTTTTTGAATTATGTCACTTAGAATGATCATACGTAACTCCTCTGGAGTTGTTACAACTGGCCATATTTCATTGATTTCCAGGCTGAGTAATATTCCACTCTACATAAGTACCACATCTCTATCCATTTTTTCCCTCCAGAGACATTTAAGTTATATCCTAGTCGAGGATCTTTTAAACAGAGAGGCAGTAAACATTACGGTGCCTGTGTCCTCTCAATTTTTGTTTTTCCCAAGATATACGCCCATGAGTGCAAGTGCCCTATGCTCTGTAGCTCATTTTTTAGATGCTTTAGTAAACACAATACACTTCTCCAGAATGGCCGTTGGTAATATACATTTCCACTATAAGCCTCACAGGGCTCCCTCTTCTCCTTGCCCTGTCATGCATTTCTGGTGTTTAC
Organism: Orcinus orca; assembly: GCF_937001465.1. NCBI lineage: Eukaryota > Metazoa > Chordata > Mammalia > Artiodactyla > Delphinidae > Orcinus > Orcinus orca. Next base: position 60,753,091 of record NC_064562.1, on the reverse strand, counting down.
ACTTTATGAGGATGGCTCTTCTGACTGATGCGAAGTGATATCTTTTGTAGTATTGATTTCCAGTGCCCACCTGTTTGGTTGGCTAAAAAAGTGTATGCCCTTTTCTTGAATATATACAGAAAAAACGCATACAGCCTTTTTGGCCAACTGCAATGTTGGCAATGTTCAGCCCCTTTTCTTGTGCTTAATGGCGAGTCCTTTCTACCTCCTCAAATCCCTTTCCTGCCATTCTCCCTTGCTTACCAATCCTTTTCTCTGACTTTCCTCAAGACATTTTTCAGTGATAGATATTTTCAACTCTGCAGTTTCGTGAATTTTACTGCCCCTGAGTTCCATTGTTTAACTTGTGTTTATGGGAACTGGCCACAAAGCAGTGGGATTTCCTCAAGCCCTATACTGTTTCCATGGGCAACCCTAGCCTTTGGTCAATTCATCTTCCTGATTGGAAATTAGAGTGACATGTGCCTGTCTGAACACCTAGGACTTGTCTCTCATTGTTCCTCATCCTTCCGCTTCATCCTCTGGACAAATTCCAAACTGTACACAACAGGATGTTGACAGTGCTGACATCTCCAAGTGGGGAGACTGTTAGTAAAGACGCTGGAGGGGTGAACCCGAGCACCAGGAGATGAGGAGATGAGATGCCTTTTCCAAACTCTTCCTGATCAGATGGTATACCATCCTCTGGGTGTGACAGACATGTTTTAGCAGTAGGAAGTGTCCCATTCATGTAAGGAGAACACCAGGGCTTTTTCAAAATCAGTGTCTCCCCGAAACCCAAACTGGGGAATTTTTTAAGCTACGGCTACACATATGTTCATTAAGGGCCTTGGGAAGTAGGCAGAGTCCAAACTTTAGATGATTGAAGTCTTCAGGGTCAGAAGCACTCACCACCGGCTTCCCTTAGGTTACACTTTAACTGTCATTGATAGATGATGTCAATAAAAATATCTATTCTTTTTCCGATTATTTCCCCTTATAGGTTATTGCAAAATATTGAGTGTAGTTCCCTGTGCTATACAGTAGTTCCTTGTTGATGATCTATTTTATACATAGCAGTGTGTATGTGTTAATTCCAAACTGTTAATTTATCCCTCCTCCTACCTTTCCCCTTTAGTAATAATAAATTATAAGATTTTATACTTCTCAGAAATGGGGGAGCTGAAAGAGAGGTATCATTTTCAATGGAAAAGCATTTAAAACAAGATTGAAGCTTTAACCAAGATTATTAGATGTACATCCTTGGAAAGAAATCACTTCATTTCTCTAATATTGACCTGACAAATAAGACAAACCTTTTCACTGAACTTGCTTATAATAAAGTGATGGAAATATCAAATGGAAGTGTTAGAAACATCTTATTTTACCCGAGCCTTATAAACTGTTCTATGTTAACTACAGTTTGGCTCACACATCTGTTCATTGAAGTTACAATAGTCTCAATTTCTGTTACTGATCCTCCAGAGTGGGCCCCAACAAGTGTCCCCCTGCCCAGTGTCATTGGGGCCAACAGATCGAGACTGAGTTTGGTTCACAAGCAAAGGAAACTTTATATTTTGATCAGAGAATGGAGAGGTGAGAGCATGCACTACCCCGTGGGCTGTGGGCTGGGCTGCTGTGTAGAGATCCCGTCAGAGTCAGTGGGAGGGAGGGGGCGGAGCTCTCGAGGGCGGGGTTGGCTGCAGCTCAGGCTCTATATCTCGGAGTCTGCACTGGGCCCCAGGAGCTGAGGTGTCGACCCAGCCATTCTGCACTAGGAAATCTGGTCTGAAGTGCCGGGTGTGGAACCTCTGCATGCGGGACCCTAGGAGCACGTGAAATTAGACAAAGCACAAAGGATAAAAAAGGTCAGACTTGACTTCATTGCCCAGATTCTATTTTTATCTCCCAGGGATTTTTAATGGGCTTTGCTGAGGACAAACCCTTCCTCTGCCTTTTGTCCCGTTCCTCATTCTTGGAGTGCTGAGGGTGCAGACCCTTCTTCTGTAACTGCTGAGTGCTGAGTTGGGAGCCCTCATACCAGGGGACGAGGGTCAGAACTTCTCCCCAGCAGCCTCCAGGTGACGTTGATTGGCCCCAGGACCCCTGCCTCCCTGCTCGTCCGCTTGTGCACCAGCATTGGAAGTGTTATAGATTCTAATGACCTTTAAGGGTCCAGGAAAGAGATGTGCAGAGACGCTGTGGGGGCCGATTTCACCCCGCTCCACATTTGTTCGGCTACCTTAGGCTGACCGTTTCTGCCAGCCTAGATGCTCTGACCAGTAGTCTGCTCTTTCTTCAATTAGGCCCCTGAATTAACGTAAACACAGCACCAGGTGTCAGAGCCCTGCCCGCTCAACTCTCAGACAGTCCAGGGTCAGTAGTGATCAAGGACCATGATGGCCACTGAGTCAACAGCCTTTTGAAGTAAACAGGAGTCCAGCCGGTCTTATTGGCCACCATCATCACGGTGTCTGTAGACTTTTCTATGGTGACAGTGTGATATACGGTTCCCCCGCCAAGATTATTAGCTCCCCTCCGGGTGCAGTAAGTCCTGCAAGCAGTAGTCTACTCCTTCAGGACACACTATTGTTGTTTTATGAGAGAAACTCCAGGTCAAGTGATGTTCACACGAGTCGTCATGGTGCCCTGTTGCCCCCGGTTATCTCTCTGGATGTTGGAGTTGGAGGGCCTCCTCACTCGAGGTCGGTGTGCCCACGGAGCGAACCCTGCAACTTCAGGGCATGGTTGGTGATTAGGATCACCACATGGGGTCCTTTTCCCTTAGGAGGGAGGTGACCTTTTGGGCTGCTGATTTCCAGGTTTTTAGATACCGCCAGTATCTTGGCCAGATGTGGCAGTGGGCCAAGCCCCTTGGTGACTGCAGTTTTTCCTACCTGGATGGCATTCTTGCGTTGTTCCATTTCAAGTGGTCCCAGTTTTTGCACTAATTCTCCAATGGCGATTCACCTTTCACCAGGAATGGAAAGGTCAAAGGGTTTAGCTCAATTAGGGAGTTCCAGGGCAAGGGTCTGAATTGACTGCTCTTTCCATTCTCGAAAGGCCACTTCTGGATTCTGTTCAAAAGGATCATCATCTTTTCCTTTCAGTGTTTCATATAGAGGCCCAGCTAGTAGACTGTAGTTAGGGATCCAGAAGCAGCAAACCCTGGCCTCCCCAGGAACCCCTAAGCTGTCTTCTAGTTTTAGAAAGGGGTAAGGCTGCAAATGGTTTCTTCCCTTTCCTGGGATGGGCTTCTCTGACCTTGTGTGAGAATGAAGCCCAGGCAGGTCACCGCAGTCTGTGATATTTGAGCTTTTTCTTGGACAACTTCTATCCTTTATTGGCTTGGTAGTTCAGAGGCCTCCTTAGTAGGGCTGGCGATCAGAATGTCATCTGCATATTGAAGGAGGGTTTCCTTTTCCAGAGGTAGAACTTTTCAGTCTTTAGCTAAGCTTTCCCCAAAGATGGTGTGGGAATTTTTGAACCCTTGGGGCAAGACGGCCCGGAAGTATTGTTTTAGTTGTATGTTGAGTCCTGCCACTCACAAGCCAAAATTTCTTGTGACTCTGGGACTAATGGAATACAAAAGAAGGCATCATTGAAGACTAATACAGAATACCATGTCCTGGTGGTTGGTAGAATGACCAGCAGGGTGTAGGAATCAGGAGCAACTGGAGGTATATCCTCGGTGGCTTCACTGACTGTCCTGACATCCTTTACCAGGTCCCCAGCAGCCCATGGGGCTCTCGTGGTCAAGCCAATCCCAGGATATGGAGCTCTCCTGGGCAGGTACCCCACCCCCAACCCAGCCCACGGGGCTCTCATGGTCAGGCCCCTCCCAGGATACAGAGCTACCCTTGCAGGTACCGTGGCAGGGCTGGGCACACAGGAACCATGCACATAGCCCTCATTGAAGAGCACCCCCAGCTCACCTGTCGCTCAGAGCTGACACAGAGCACCTCAAAGCAGGACTTGAACTAACAAACAGCAGCTCCGACAGGTCTGTGACCCTGGGCATCACTGTGTGTGGCCTCCCTCCACCTGGTCTTCCAGAGACTTCCACTGCACCCAGGGCACCAGGCCTCTGTCTCCAACCACCACCCACCCCTCCTCTCCCTGACTCCTGGGTTCCTCTCATTAAGAGAGGGTTTTCTTGAAGTTGTCTCCCACTCATGGGCCAGATAAAATGATTAGAAAACAAGCCAAAGCTGCAGCCCCTTGTCTATCCTGACTCTCAGGAGCCCACACCTGTTCCTTGGACCTGGCCGGTTCAGCAAGTTCCATTTTCTGCAACTGTGAGCCCCTGAGGGGTGATGATTGGCTGACCTGGGCAGCCTTACTGTGCCGGCCAGCCCTCCCCAGGTGTGCCTGGGTTGAGATCAATATAAATACCACTCCAGGCAGCAAGAGCCCCTGCAGCTGTGCCTGACGCCATTTTCTCTGCCCTGTCAGCAGTCTCGGGGCTGGGCTGGTGGGAGGGAGTGAGAGGCCACGGCTTTGTGGGTGGCCCAGTGTGAGTGGGGCTCTGCTGGACTTTCTGCAGCAGTTGCCAGGCTGCCACCTGCTAAAGAAGAGGATGTGTCACCCATACCTGCTGCTGGAATTTCTCCCTGGGCAGAGGTGAGGAAGGAAACAAGCAGTGGGGGCAGGGACAGGATGGGTATCTCAGGCAGGGAAATGGAAATCTTCCAGAAGAGCACCCAGGGCCAGGACCATCCTGGCTGGCCTGCAGGCACCAAGTCAGCTGGCATGCTGTCACTCGTGTGGCTCCATGGCCCTTCCTCTAGGCTTTCAAGTCCTTGTATATATTCAGGTGTTTTACCTGGGAAGGGTGGGAACAGTTCAGCAGCAACTGGCCTGGGGCTCAGCTCACGTTTACTCACAGATGCCTCGGCACGGTGCCCCAGCTTTGCAATGAGGACGCTTGTTGTGTGGGGGCTGCTGGCTGAATGGGAGACGATTCCCCACCACTGGCCAAGTTCAGAATTGTTTACAACTGGAGCAAGTGCCCTGATACGGTTTTCCTCTGAGTAACTGGTGGGTTCTGTTATTTTTTTCTCTTTTTCGTTTTTGGTTCAAGGTAGATTTTATTCCTCTTTTTTGTATTTACAGATATAAGCATGGAAATAATTTATTCATATAAATACATGTATGTGAAGGGAATAATTGTTTTTTCTGTTTTATTTTTTAAATTTTATTTCTTTTTAATTTTGAATTTTATTTTATATTTTTATACAGCAGGTTCTTATTGGTTATCTATTTTATACATATAAATGTTTACATGCCAATCCGAATCTCTCAACTCCTCCCACCACCACCCCCCCAAGGGCTTTGCCCCCTTGTTGTCCATACGATTGTTGTCTACATCTGTTGCTCTATTTATGCCTTGCAAAATGGTTAATCTGTACAGTTTTTCTAGGTTCCACATATATGCATGAATATACAAGATTTGTTTTTCTCTTTCTGACTTACTTCACTCTGTATGACAGTCTCTAGATCCATCGACGTCTCTACAAATGACCCAATTTCATTCCTTTCATGGCTTAGTAATATTCCATTTTATATATGTACCACATCTTTATGCATTCGTCTGTCTGTGGGCATTTAGGTTGCTTCCATTACCTCGATATTGTAAATAGTGATGCAATGAACATTGCGGTGAATGTCTCTTTTTGATTTATGGTTTTGTCTGGGTATATGTCCAGTACTGGGATTGCTGTATCATATGGTAATTCTATTATTAGTTTCTTAAGAAACTCCATATTGTTCTCCATAGTGACTGTATCAATTTATATTCCCAACAATAGTGGAAGATGCTTCCTTTTCTCCACACCCTTTCCAGCATTTGTTGTTTGTAGATTTTCAGATGATGCCCATTCTAACAGGTGTGAAGTGATACCTCATTGTTGAGTCCATTTCGTTGAGCAAGGGGTAGGTCTTGTCTATTACATATTTGGCTTATGGAATGGTATCTGTGCTAATTTCAAACTCTGGTTTTATGCAGCAACCCAACTCACCTTTCCCCTTAAGCAAGCATAAGTTGGTTTTCTAAACTTGAGACCCTGTTCTGTTTTGTAATTCAGTTCATGTGTAGCTAAGTTTACATTCCGTGCATTAGTGATACCTTATGATGTTTCTTTTTCTGTGTGACTTATTTCACTTAGAATCATCGTGCTTCAATCCACTCATTACGCTGGTACAGGCCTGGTGACACAGATTTCATTGCTGAGTGGTATTCTGTTGTACGTAAGTATCGCAACTTCTTTATCAATTATTTGTTCTCTGGGATATTTAACTTGTACTGTAGAAGAGGTTCCTGTAAACAGAGCCGTCCCAAATTTTGGGGTGGCTGTGTCTTTTTGATTTTAATTTCCCTAAGCTATAGGACCATAAGTGGAAATGCCCTAGACTCTGTTGCTTTGTTTTTCAGATGTATCAGGAAACACCATACATTTCTCCAGAGTGGCTGTTGGCAATTTACATCCCGCCCATCAGCATAACAAGGCTCCTTTTTCCCCATGGCCTGTCTTGCCTTTCTGGATTTTACACTTTTCTCAGATGGCCCTTTAGACCGGGGGGAAGTGACACTTCATAGTAGTTCGGATTTCCATTGCAAGCTTGCTTGGTTTGCCAAAAAGGGTGTATGTGTTTGTTCCTGAATATATTCAGGAACAAACTCATACGCCCTTTTTTGCCAAGTGCATCATTGTCGATGTTCTGCCTCTTTTCCTATGCTTTAAATGCAAATCCAGTCTACCTCCTGAAATCGGTTTCCTGAAATTCTGCCCCGCTTTCAAGTCCTCTTCGCAGCCTTACTTCAATATATTTTTGGACGTTAGCTGTCATTTATAACTCTGCAGGTTTGTGAATTACAGGGCCCCTGAGCTCCTTTCTTCAACTTGCTTTCTTGTGAGCTGGCCGCAAACCCGCAAGACTGCTTCAGGCCCTAATCTGCTTCTGACAGGGCATGCTGAGCCTTTGGTTAATTCCTCTTCCTGGTGGGAAATGAGTGTTAAATATGCCCATCCACACACCTACCTGACTCTCAACCCCTTGGTGATGTGGGTCCTCTGGTTTGTGGCCACCTTTGCTGGGTTCCTCACCTTTCGATGATGTGGCCCCACTAGTGTGAGGACACTCCTGCCTGGTTCTCATCCACGTGGTTATGTGGACCCCCTGGTGAGAGTCTGTTCCTGGCTGTGTTCCTCACCCACCTGTGAGGGAGACCCTCTGCTGATAGGTCACTCCTGCATGGCTGGAACACATTGCCTTGGTGAAGTCAGCCGTGTGGTGGCAGTTGGAGCGTGCTGGGAATCTCCTCCCCCCGGTGATGAGGGCCCTCTTGGGTCAGGCCCTAACTGCTGGGCTCACCAACTTTTCTTAGTGAGCCCAGTGATGCTTTGGCACTCCTCTTAGGATCCCATCTCCATGGGGATGTGGGCCTTCTGCTCTGAGGTCCCAACGCCTGGGTTGTTCACATTTTCATGATGTGGGCTCTCTGGTGTTAGTTCACAGAGGCCTGGATCCCATAGCCTCTGTGCTCTTGGCCGCCTGCTGGGAGGTTCCAACTGCTGGATTCCTCACTTTTTTAATTTTTTGGGCCCTCTGTTGTGAGGATCCTCCTGCGTGCCTCACTCCCAGCCCCTTCGTGATGTGTGTCATCTGGTTTGAGGCCACATGTGCTGGATTCCTCACCTTTCGATGATGTGGGACCAATGGTCTTAGGAGACTCCTGCCTGGTTCACATCCCCTTGGTGATGTGGGCCCTCTGTTGAGAGTCTGATCCTGGCTGGGTTCCTCACCCATCTGTGAGGTGGGCCGTCTGCTGTGAGGCCACTCCTGCCTGGTTTGCTCATCTCGCCTTGTGGACATGAGCCCTCTGGTGGCACTTGGAGCCTGCTGGGAGCCTCCTCCCCTCGGTGATGAGGGCCCTCTGGCGTCAGGCCCTAACTGCTGGGCTCCCCACGTTTTGTGATGTGCGCCCAGTGGTGCGAGGACACTCCAGCCCGGTTCACATACCCATTGGGATGTGGGCCTTCTGCTCTGAGGTCCCAACGCCTGGGTTGCTCACAGTTTCATGATGTGGGCTCTCTGCGGTTAGTTCACTCCTGCCTGCATCCCATAGCTTCTGTGCTCTCGGCCGCCTGCTGGGAGGTTCCAACTGCTGGATTCCTCACCTTTCTTATTCTTTGGGCCCTCTGTTTTTAGGCTACTCCTGCCTGCCTCACTCCCATTCCCTTAGTGATATGTGTCCTCTGATTTGAAGCCACATGTGCTGGGTTCCTCACCTTTCGATGATGTGGCCCCACTGGTGGGAGGACAGTCCTGACTGGTTCCCATCCCCTTGGTGTTGTGGGCCCTCTGGCGAGAGTCTCATCCTGCCTCGGTTCCTCACCCTTCTGTTAGATAGGCCCTCTGCTGTGAGGTCACTACTGCCTGGCTGGCGCATGCCACCTTGTAGACGTGGGCCCTCTGTTGGCAGTTGGAACCTGCTGGGAGTCTCCTCCCTTCAGTTATTAGGGCCCCCTGGCGTCAGGCCCTAAGTGCTGGGCTCCTAACATTTTCTGATATGTGCTAAGTGGTGCGAAGCCACTCCTGCCAGGTTCCCATCCCAATGGGGATGTGGGCCTTCTGTTCTGAGGTCCCAACGGCTGGGCTGCTCACAGGTTCATGATGTGGGCCCTCTGCTGTGAGTTCACTGCGGCCTGGATCCCATAGCCTCGGTGCTCTGGGCCGCTTGCTGGGAGGTTCCAACTGCTGGATTCCTCAACTTTTATATTCTATGGACCCTGTGTTGTGAGGCCGGTCCTGCCAGCCTAATTCTGAACCCCTTGGTGATGTGGTTCCTCTGGTTTGAGGCTACATGTGCTGGGATCCTCACCTTTCGATGATGTTGTCCCACTGGTGTGGGGACACTCCTGCCTGGTTCCCATCCCCTTGGTGAAGTGGGCCCTCTGGTGTGAGGCTGATCCTGACTGGGTTCGTCACACTTCTCTGAGGTGGGCCCTCTGCTGTGAGGTCATTCGTGCCTGGTTGGCACACATCGCCTTGGCGACGTCAGCCCTCTGGTGGCAGTTGGAGGCTGCTGGGAGTCTCATTCCCTTGGTGATGAGGGCCCTCTGGCGTCAGGCCCTAAGTGCTGGTCTCCCAAAATTTTCTGATAGGTTCTCAGTGGTGCGAGGACACTCCTACCAGATTTCCATCCCCATGGGTATGTGGGCCTCCTGCTCTGAGGTCCCAATGGCTGGGTTGCTCAGTTTCATGACATGAGCCCTCTTCTGTGAGTTCACTGTGGGCTGGATCCCATAGCCTCGGTGCTCTGGACCGCCTGCTGGGAGGTTCCAACTGCTGGATTCCTCACTTTATTATTCTATGTGCCCAGTGTTGTGAGGCTACTCCTGCCTGCCTCACTCCGAGGCCCTTGGTGATGTGGGTCCTCTGGTTTGAGGACACATGTGCTGAGTACCTCACCTTTCAATGATGTGGCCCCACTGGTGTGAAGACACTCCTGCCTGGTTCCCATCCCCTTGGTGATGTGGGCCCTCTGGTGAGAGTCTGATGTTGGCTGGGGTTCTCAACCTTCTGTGAGGTGGGACCTCTGCTGTGAGGTAACTCCTGCCTGGCTTGCTCACGTTGCCTTGGCAACGTGAGCCCTCAGGTGGCAGTTGGAGCCTGCTGGGAATCTCCTCCCCTCAGTTATGAGAGCTCTGGATAAAAAACATATGCACTTTTTTGCCAAGTACATTATTTTCCAAGTTCTGTCTCTTTTCCTATGCTTTAAGAGCGACTCCCCTGTACCTTCTGAAATCGGTTTCCTGCAATTCTGCCCCGCTTTCAAGTCCTCTTGGCAGCCTTACTTCAATACATTTTTGGACCATAGCTGTCATTTATAACTCTGCAGGTTTGTGAATGACAGTGCCCCTGAGCTCCTTTCTTCAACTCGCTTTCTTGTGAGCTGGCCGCAACACCACAGGATTGCTTCAGGCCCTAGTGTCTTTACGGCATGGCACGCTGAGCCTTTGGTTAATTCCTCTTCCTAGTGGGAAATGAGAGTTAAATTTGCCCGTCCAGACACATCCAGATAATCTCTCATGAGTTCTCCCTATTCCTGTTCATTTTCCGCAGAAATTGCAAACTGGGCCAAACAGGAGGTTAAAGGCACTGACTCTCCAAGTGGGGAGAGTGTTAGTAAAGCGTCTGGAAGGCTGCACCCGAGTACCAGGGGACGAAAACTGAGACACATTTGAACACGTTTCCCTATCACACGGTGGATCATACTCTGGGTTCCACATGCATGTTTTAGCTGAAGGAAGAATCCCTTAAACCTGGAGAGTTGAGACCCATGGAATGGGTACCAGGCAGTATGACTTCAAAGGGTCTGCATTTGCTCACCGAACCTCACCAATCCTATCACTGCTGCGTTTATGCCACTGTACACATGCTTGAATCTCTTTCGGAGACATATAAATCCATAGGTTTTGAGATACTTACTAGTCAGGTGTATTATTAGGTGTTTAATATGGGGTGTTGAGGCCACTTCGTTGAGCAATGAGTAGCTCTTGTCTATTACATATTTGGCTTATGGAACGGTATCTGTGCTAATTTCAATCTCTGGATTTACGTAGCACCCCAACTCACCTTTCCCCTTAAGCAAGCATAAGTTGGTTTTCTACATTTGAGACCCTGTTCTGTTTTGTAATTCAGTTCCTGTGTAGCCAAGTTTACATTCCGTGTATTAGTGATATCTTATGATGTTTCTTTTTCTGTGTGACTCATTCAGTTAGAATCATCGTACCTGAATCCACTCATTATACTGCTTCGGGCCTGATGACATAGATTATATTGTTGAGTGATATTGCATTGTACGTAAGTACCACAACTTCTTTATCCATTTTTCGCTTTCTGCGATATTGAAATTGTACCGTAAATGAGGTTCTTGTAAACAGAGCCGTCCCAAACTTTGGGGTGGCTGTGTCTTTTTGATTTTAATTTCCCTAAGCTATAGGACCATAAGTGGAAATGTCCTAGGCTCTGTTGCTTTGTTTTTTGGATGTTTCAGGAAACACCATACACTTCTCCAGAGTGGCTGTTGGCAATTTACATCCCGCCCATCAGCATAGGAAGGCTCCCAGTTCTCCATGGCCTGTCCTGCCTTTCTGTATTTTACACTTTTTTCAGATGGCCCTTTTGACCGGGGGGCAGTGAGACTTCATTGTACTGCAGATTTCCTTTGCAGGCTTGCTTGGTTGGCCAAAAAGGGCGTATGCGTTTTTTCCTGAATATATTCAGGAAAAAACGCATACGCCCTTTTTGGCCAAGTGCATCATTGTGGACGTTCTGCCTCTTTTCCTATGCTTTACATTCAATTCCAGTCTAGCTCCTGAAATCGGTTTCCTGCAATTCTGCCCCGCTTTCAAGTCCTCTTGGCAGCCTTACTTCAATATATTTTTGGACGATAGCTGTCATTTATAACTCTGCAGGTTTGTGAATGACAGTGCCCCTGAGCTCCTTTCTTCAACTCGCTTTCTTGTGAGCTGGCCGCAACACCACAGGATTGCTTCAGGCCCTAGTGTCTTTCCGGCATGGCACGCTGAGCCTTTGGTTAATTCCTCTTCCTAGTGGGAAATGAGAGTTAAATTTGCCCGTCCAGACACATCCAGATAATCTCTCATGGTTCTCCCTATTCCTGTTCATTTTCCGCAGAAATTGCAAACTGGGCCAAACAGGAGGTTAAAGGCACTGACTCTCCAAGTGGGGAGAGTGTTAGTAAAGCCTCTGGAATGTTGCACCCGAGTACCAGGGGACGAAAACTGAGACACATTTGAACACGTTTCCCGATCACATGGTGGATCATACTCTGGTTTCCACATGCATGTTTTAGCTGAAGGAAGAATCCCTTAAACCTGGAGAGTTGAGACCCATGGAATGGGTACCGTACAATATGAATTGAAACTGTCTGCATTTGCTCACCGAACCTCACCAATCCTATCACTGCTGCGTTTATGCCACTGTACAGACGCTTGATTCTCTTTCGGAGACATATAAATCCATAGGTTTTAAGATTCTTACTAGTCAGGTATATTCTTAGGCGTTTAATATGCGGTGTTGAGTCCACTTCGTTGAGCAAGGAGTAGCTCTTGTCTATTACATATTTGGCTTATGGAACGATATTTGTGCTAATTTCAATCTCTGGTTTTATGCAGCACCCCAACTCACCTTTCCCCTTAAGCAAGCATAAGTTGGTTTTCTACATTTGAGACCCTGTTCTGTTTTGTAATTCAGTTCCTGTGTAGCCAAGTTTACATTCCGTGTATTAGTGATATCGTATGATGTTTCTTTTTCTGTGTGACTTATTTCACTTAGAATCATCGTACCTGAATCCATTCATTATGCTGCTATGGGCCTGATGAGATAGATTTCATTGCTGAGTGATATTGCATTGTACGTAAGTACCACAACGTCTTTATCCATTTTTCGCATTCTGTGATATTGAACTTGTACCGTAAACGAGGTTCTTGTAAACAGAGCCGTCCCAAACTTTGGGGTGGCTGTGTCTTTTTGATTTTAATTTCCCTAAGCTATAGGACCATAAGTGGAAGTGCCCTAGGCTCTGTTGCTTTGTTTTTTACATGTTTCAGGAAACACCATACACTTCTCCAGAGTGGCTGTTGGCAATTTACATCCCGCCCATCAGCATAACAAGGCTCCCAGTTCTCCATGGCTTGTCCTGCCTTTCTGGATTTTACACTTTTTTCAGATGGCCCTTTTGATCGGGGGGCAGTGAGACTTCATTGTAGTGCAGATTTCCTTTGCACGCTTGCTTGGTTGGCCAAAGAGGGCGTATGCGTTTTCTCCTGAATATATTCAGGAGAAAACGCATACGCCATTTTTGGCCAAGTGCATCATTGTGGACGTTCTGCCTCTTTTCCTATGCTTTACATGCAATTCCAGTCTACCTCTTGAAATCGGTTTCCTGCAGTTCTGCCCTGGTGCTCAAGTCCTCTTGGCAGCCTTACTTCAGTATATTTTTGGATGATAGCTGTCATTTATAACTCTGCAGGTTTGTGAATGACAGTGCCCCTGAGCTCCTTTCTTCAACTTGCTTTCTTGTGAGCTGGCCACAACACCGCAGGATTGCTTCAGGCCCTAGTGTGGTTGTGGCACGGCACGCTGAGCCTTTGCTTAATTCCTCTTCCTGGTGGAAAATGAGAGTTAAATTTGCCCGTCCAGACACCTCCAGCTAGTCTCATTGGTTCTCCGTATACCTGTTCATCTTCCGCAGACATTGCATACTGTGCCAAACAGGAGGTTAAAGGCACTGTCTCTCTAAGTGGGGAGAGTGTTATTAAAGCGTCTGGAATGTTGCACCCGAGTACCAGGGGACGAAAACTGAGACACATTTGCAGACGTTTCCCGATCACACAGTGGATCATACTCTGGGTTCTACATGCATGTTTAAGCTGAAGGAAGAATCCCTTAAACCTGGAGAGTTGAGACCCATGGAATGGGTACCATGCAATATGACTTCAAAGGGTCTGCATTTGCTCACCGAACCTCACCAATCCTATCACTGCTGTGTTTATGCCGCTGTACACACGCTTGATTCTCTTTCGGAGACATATAAATCCATAGGTTTTAAGATTCTTACTAGTCAGGTATATTCTTAGGTGTTTAATATGGGGTGTTGAGTCCACTTCGTTGAGCAAGGAGTAGCTCTTGTCTATTACATATGTGGCTTATGGAATGGTATCTGTGCCAATTTCAATATCTGGTTTTATGAAGCACCCCAACTCACCTTTCCCCTTAAACAAGCATAAGTTGGTTTTCTAATTTAGAGACCATTTTGTGTTCTGTAATTCAGTTCCTGTGTAGCCAAGTTTACATTCCGTGTAGTAGTTTTATCTTATGATGTTTCTTTTTCTGTGTGACTTATTTCACTTAGAATCATTGTATCTGAATCTACTCATTATGGTGCTACGGGCCTGATGACATAGATTTCATTGCTGAGTGATATTGCATTGTACCTAAGTAACACAACTTCTTTATCCATTTTTCGCTTTCTGTGATATTGAACTTGTACTGTAAACGAGGTTCTTGTAAACAGAGCCGTCCCAAATTTTGGGGTGGTTGTGTCTTTTTGATTTTAATTTCCCTAATCTATAGGACCATAAGTGGAAGTGCCCTAGGCTCTGTTGCTTTGTTTTATAGATGTTTCAGGAAACACCATACACTTCTCCAGAGTGGCTGTTGGCAATTTTCTTCCCGCCCTTCAGCATAACAAGGCTCCGAGTTCTCCATGGCCTGTCTTGCCTTTCTGGATTTTACATTTTTTTCAGATGTCCCTTTTGACCGGGGGGCAGTGAGACTTCATTGTAGTTCAGATTTCCTTTGCAAGCTTGCTTGGCTGGCCAAAAAGGGCGTATGCGTTTTTTCCTGAATATATTCAGGAAAAAATGCATGCGCCCTTTTTGGCCAAGTGCATCATTGTGGACGTCCTGCCTATTTTCCTATGCTTTACATGCAATTCCAGTCTACCTCCTGAAATCGGTTTCCTGCAATTCTACCCCAACTTCAAGTCCTCTTGTCAGCCTTACTTCAATATATTTTTGGATGATAGCTGTCATTTATAACTCTGCAGGTTTGTGAATTACAGTGCCCCTGAGCTCCTTTCTTCAACTCTCTTTCTTGTGAGCTGGCCGCAACACCGCAGGATTGCTTCAGGCCCTAGTGTGGTTACGGCACGGCACGCAGAGCCTTTGGTTAATTCCTCTTCCTTGTGGGAAATGAGAGTTAAATTTGCCCGTCCAGACACCTCCAGCTAGTCTCTCATGGGTTCTCCCTATTCCTGTGCATTTTCCGCAGAAATTGCAAACTGGGCCAAACAGGAGGTTAAAGGCACTGACTCTCCAAGTGGGGAGAGTGTTAGTAAAGCGTCTGGAATGTTGCCCCCGAGTACAAGGGGACGAAAACTGAGACACATTTGAACACGTTTCCCGATCACATGGTGGATCATACTCTGGGTTCCACATACACGTTTTAGCTGAAGGAAGAATCCCTTAAACCTGGAGAGTTGAGACCCATGGAATGGATACCATGCAATATGACTTCAAAGGGTCTGCATTTGCTCACCAAACCTCACCAATCCTATCACTGCTGCGCTTATGCCGCTGTACACATGGTTGATTCTCTTTCGGAGACATATAAATGCATAGGTTTTAAGGTTCTTACTAGTCAGGTATATTCTTAGGCGTTTAATATGGTGTTTTGAGTCCACTTCGTTGAGCAAGGAGTAGCTCTTGTCTATTACATATTTGGCTTATGGAAAGATATCTGTGCTAATTTCAATCTCTGATTTTATGCAGCACCCCAACTCACCTTTCCCTTTACTCAAGCATAAGTTGGTTTTCTACTTTCGAGACCCTGTTCTGTTTTGTAATTCAGTTCCTGTGTAGCCAAGTTTACATTCCGTGTAGTAGTGATATCTTATGATGTTTCTTTTTCTGTGTGACTTATTTCACTTAGAATCATCGTACCTGAATCCACTCATTATGCTGCGACGGGCCTGATGACATAGATTTCAATGCTGAGTGATATTGCATGGTACATAAGTACCACAACTTCTTTATCCATTTTTCGCTGTCTGTGATATTGAACTTGTACCGTAAACAGGTTCTTGTAAACAGAGCCATCGGAAACTTTGGGGTGGGTGTGTCTTTTTGATTTTAATTTCCCTAAGCTATAGGACCATAAGTGGAAGTGCCCTAGGCTCTGTTGCTTTGTTTTGTAGATGTTACAGGAAATACGATACACTTTTCCAGAGTGGCTGTTGACAATTTACATCCCACCCTTCAGCATGACAAGGCTCCCAGTTCTCCATGGCCTGTCCTGCCTTTCTGGATTTTACACTTTTTTCAGATGTCCCTTTTCACCAGGGGGAAGTGAGACTTCGTTGTAGTGCACATTTCCTTTGCAAGCTTGCTTGGTTGGCCAAAAAGGGCGTATGCGTTTCTTCCTGAATATATTCAGGAAAAAACGCATACGCCCTTTTTGGCCAAGTGCATCATTGTGGACGTTCTGCCTCTTTTCCTATGCTTTACATGCAATTCCAGTCTACCTCCTGAAATCGGTTTCCTGCAATTCTACCACGCATTCAAGTCCTCTTGGCAGCCTTACTTCAATATATTTTTGGACGATAGGTGTCATTTATAACTCTGCATGTTTGAGAATTACAGTGCCCCTGAGCTCCTTTCTTCAACTTGCTTTCTTGTGAGCTGGCCGCAACACCGCAGGATTGCTTCAGGCGCTAGTGTGGTTCCGGCACGGCACGCTGAGCCTTTGGTTACTTCCTCTTCCTGGTGGGAAAAGAGAGTTAAATTTGCCCGTCCAGACACCTCCGGCTAGTCTCTCATTGGTTCTCCCTATTCCTGTTCATCTTCCGCAGAAATTGCAACCTGGGCCAAACAGGAGGATAAAGGCACTGACTCTCCAATGGGCAGAGTGTTAGTGAAGCATCTGGAATGTTGCACCCGAGTACCAGGGGACGAAAACTGAGACACATTTGAACAGCTTCCCGGTCACACGGTGGATCATACTCTGGGTTCCACATGCATGTTTTAGCTGAAGGAAGAATCCCTTAAACCTGGAGAGTTGAGACCCATGGAATGGGTACCATGCAATATGACTTCAAAGGGTCTGCATTTGCTCACCGAACCTCACCAATCCTATCACTGCTGCGTTTATGTTGCTGTACACACGCTTGATTCTGTTTTGGAGACATATCAATCCATAGGTTTTAAGATTCCTACTCGTCAGGTATATTCTTAGGCGTTTAATATGTGGTGTTGTGTCCACTTCATTGAGCAAGGAGTAGCTCTTGTCTATTACATATTTGACTTATGGAACGGTATCTGTGCTAATTTCAATCTCTGGTTTTATGCAGCACCCCAACTCACCTTTCCCCTTCAGGAAGCATAAGTTGGTTTTCTACATTTGAGACGCTGTTCTGTTTTGTAATTCAGTTCCTGTGTAGCCACGTTTACATTCTGTGTATTAGTGATATCTTATGATGTTTCTTTTTCTGTGTGACTTATTTCACTTAGAATCATCGTACCTGAATGCACTCATTATCCTGCTACGGGCCTGATGACATAGATTTCATTGCTGAGTGATATTGCATTTTACGTAAGTTCCACAACTTCTTTATCCATTTTTCGCTTTCTGCAATATTGAACTTGTACCGTAAATGAGGTTCCTGTTAACAGAGCCGTCCCAAACTTTGGGGTGGCTGTGTCTTTTTGATTTTAATTTCCGTAATCTATAGGACCATAAGTGGAAGTAACCTAGACTCTGTTGCTTTGTTTTTTAGATGTTTCAGGAAACACCATATACTGCTCCAGAGTGGCTGTTGGCAATTTACATCCCAGTCATCAGCATAACAAGGCTCCCAGTTCTCCATGGCCTGTCCGGCCTTTCTGGATTTTACACTTTTTTCAGATGACCCTTTTGACCAGGGGGCAGTGAGACTTCATTGTAGTGCAGATTTCCTTTGCAAGCTTGCTTGGTTGGCCAAAAAGGGCGTATACGTTTTTTCCTGAATATATTCAGGAAAAAATGCATACGCCCTTTTTGGCCCAGTGCATCATTGTGCACGTTCTGCCTCTTTTCCTATGCTTTACATGCAATTCCAGTCTACCTCCTGAAATCGGTTTCCTGCAATTCTGCCCCGCTTTCAAGTCCTCTTGGCAGCCTTACTTCAATATATTTTTGGACGATAGCTGTCATTTATAACTCTGCAGGTTTGTGAATTACAGTGCCCCTGAGCTCCTTTCTTCAACTGGCTTTCTTGTGAGCTGGCCACAACACCACAGGATTGCTTCAGGCCCTAATGTGTTTCCGGCATGGCACGCTGAGCCTTTGGTTAATTCCTCTTCCTGGTGGGAAATGAGAGGTAAATTTGCCCATCCAGAGAGCTCCAGCTAGTCCCTTATGGGTTCTCCCTATTCCTGTTCATTTTCCGCAGAAATTGCAAACTGGGCCAAACAGGAGATTAAAGGAACTGACTCTCCAAATGCGGAGAGTTTTAGTAAAGCGTCTGGAATGTTGCACCCGAGTACCACGGGACGAAAACTGAGACACATATGAACATGTTTCCCGATCACACGGTGGATCATACTCTGGGTTCCACATGCATGTTTTAGCTGAAGGAAGAATCCCTTAAACATGGAGAGTTGAGACCCATGGAATGGGTACCATGCAATATGACTTCAAAGGGTCTGCATTTGCTCACCGAACCTAACCAGTCCTATCACTGCTGCGTTTATGCCGCTGTACACACGCTTGATTCTCTTTCGGAGACATATAAATCCATAGGTTTTAAGATTCTTACTAGTCAGGTATATTCTTAGGCGTTTAATATGGGGTGTTGAGTCCACTTCGTTGAGCAAGGAGAAGCTCTTGTCTATTACATATTTGGCTTATGGAACGGTATCTGTGCTAATTTCAATCTCTGGTTTTATGCAGCACCCCAACTCACCTTTCCCCTTAAGCAAGCATAAGTTGGTTTTCTACATTTGAGACCCTGTTCTGTTTTGTAATTCAATTCCTGTGTAGCCAAGTTTACATTCCGTGTATTAGTGATATCTTATGATGTTTCTTTTTCTGTGTGACTTATTTCACTTAGAATCATCGTACCTGAGTCCACTCATTATGCTGCTACGGGCCTGATGACATAGATTTCATTGCTCAGTGATATTGCATTGTACGTAAGTACCACAACTTCTTTATCCATTTTTCGCTTTCTGTAATATTGAACTTGTACCGTAAACGAGGTTCTTGTAAACAGAGCCGTCCCAAACTTTGGGGTGGCTGTGTCTTTTTGATTTTAATTACCCTAAGCTATAGGACCATAAGTGGAAGTGCCCTAGGCTCTGTTGCTTTGTTTTTTGGATGTTTCAGGAAACACCATACACTTCTCCAGAGTGGCTGTTGGCAATTTACATCCCGCCCATCAGCATAACAAGGCTCCCAGTTCTCCATGGCCTGTCCTGCCTTTCTGGATTTTACACTTTTTTCAGATGACCCTTTTGACCGGGGGGCAGTGAGACTTCAATGTAGTGCAGATTTCCTTTGCAAGCTTGCTTGCTTGGCCAAAAAGGGCGTATGCGTTTTTTCCTGAATATATTCAGGAAAAAACGCATACGCCCTTTTTGGCCAAGTGCATCATTGTGGACGTTCTGCCTCCTTTCCTATGCTTTACATGCAATTCCAGTCTACCTCCTGAAATCGGTTTCCTGCAATTCTGCCCCGCTTTCAAGTCCTCTTGGCAGCTTTACTTCAACATATTTTTGGACGATAGCTGTCATTTATACCTCTGCAGGTTTGTGAATGACAGTGCCCCTGATCTCCTTTCTTCAACTCGCTTTCTTGTGAGCTGGCCGCAACACCGCAGTATTGCTTCAGGCCCTAGTGTGGTTCCGGCACGGGACGCAGAGCCTTTGGTTAATTCCTCTTCCTGGTGGGAAATGAGAGTTAAATTTGCCCGTCCAGTCACCTCCAGCTAGTCTCTCATTGGTTCTCCCTATTCCTGTTCAATTTCCGCAGAAATTGCAAGCTGGGCCAAACAGGAGTTTAAAGGCACTGACTCTCCAAGTGGGGAGAGTGTTAGAAAGCATCTGGAATGTTGCACCCGAATACCAGGGGACAAAAACTGAGACACATTTGAACACGTTTCCCGATCACACGGTGGATCATACTCTGGGTTCCACATGCATGTTTGAGCTGAAGGAAGAATCCCTTAAACCTGTAGAGTTGAGACCCATGGAATGGATACCATGCAATATGACTTCAAAGGGTCTGCATTGGCTCACCGAACATCATCAATCCTGTCACTGCTGCGTTTATGCCACTGTACACACGCTTGATTCTCTTTCGGAGACATATCAATCCATAGGTTTTAAGATTCTTACTAGTCAGGTATATTCTTAGGCGTTTAAGATGGGGTGTTGAGTCCACTTCGTTGAGCAAGGAGTAGCTTTTGTCTATTACATATTTGGTTTATGGAACGGTATCTGTGCTAATTTTTATCTCTGGTTTTATGCAGCACCCCAACTCACCTTTCCCCTTAAGCAAGCATAAGTTGGTTTGCTACATTTGAGACCCTATTCTGTTTTGTAATTCAGTTCCTGTGTAGCCAAGTTTACATTCTGTGTATTAGTGATATCTTATGATGTTTCTTTTTCTGTGTGACTTTTTTCACTTAGAATCATCGTACCTGAATCCACTCATTATGCTGCTACGGGCTTGATGATATAGATTTCATTGCTGAGTGATATTGCATTGTACGTAAGTACCACTACTTCTTTATCCATTTTTCACCTTCTGCGATATTGAACTTGTACCGTAAATGAGGTTCTTGTTAACAGAGCCGTCCCAAACTTTGGGGTGGCTGTGTCTTTTTGATTTTAATTTCCCTAAGCTATAGGACCATAAGTGGAAGTGCCCTAGGCTCTGTTGCTTTGTTTTTTAGATGTTTCAGGAAACACCATACACTTCTCCAGAGTGGCTGTTGGCAATTTACATCCCGCCCATCAGCATAACAAGGCTCCCAGTTCTCCATGGCCTGTCCTGCCTTTCTGGATTTTACACTTTTTTCAGATGGCCCTTTTCACCAGGGGGCAGTGAGACTTCATTTTAGTGCAGATTTCTTTGCAAGCTTGCTTGGTTGGCCAAAAAGGACATATGCGTTTTTTCCTGAATATATTCAGGAAAAAACGCATATGCCCTTTTTGGCCAAGTGCATCATTGTGTACGTTCTGCCTCTTTTCCTATGCTTTACATGCAATTCCAGTCTACCTCCTGAAATCGGTTTCCTGCAATTCTGCCCCGCTTTCAAGTCCTCTTGGCAGCCTTACTTCAATATATTTTTGGACGATAGCTGTCATTTATAACTCTGCAGGTTTGTGAATTACAGTGCCCCTGAGCTCCTTTCTTCAACTCGCTTTCTTGTGAGTTGGCCACAACACCGCAGGATTGCTTCAGGCCCTAGTGTGGTTCTGGCACGGCATGCTGAGCCTTTGGTTAATTCCTCTTCCTGGTGGGAAATGAGAGTTAAATTTGCCCATCCAGACACCTCCAGCTAGTCTCTCATTGGTTCTCCCTATTCCTGTTCATTTTCCGCAGAAATTGCAAACTGGGCCAAACAGGAGGTTAAAGGCACTGACTCTCCAAGTGGGGAGAGTGTTAGTAAAGCGTCTGGAATGTTGCACCCGAGTACCAGGGGACGAAAACTGAGACACATTTGAACATATTTCCCGATCACATGGTGGATCATACTCTGGGTTCCACATGCATGTTGTAGCTGAAGGAAGAATCCCTTAAACCTGGAGAGTTGAGACCCATGGAATGGGTACCATGCAATGTGCCTTCAAAGGGTCTGCATTTGCTCACCGAACATCACCAATCCTATCACTGCTGCGTTTATGCCGCTGTACACACGCTTGATTCTCTTTCAGAGACATATAAATCCATAGGTTTTAAGATTCCTACTAGTCAGGTATATTCTTAGGCATTTAATATGGGGTGTTGAGTCTACTTCGCTGAGCAAGGAGTAGCTCTTGTTTATTACATATTTGGCTTATGGAACGGTATCTGTGCTAATTTCAATCACTGGTTTTATGCAGCACCCCAACTCACCTTTCCCCTTAAGCAAGCATAAGTTGGTGTTCTACATTTGAGACCCTGTTCTGTTTTGTAATTCAGTTCCTGTGTAGCCAAGTTTACATTCCGTGTAGTAGTGATATCTTATGATGTTTCTTTTTCTCTGTGACTTATTTCACTTACAATCATCGTACCTGAATCCACTCATTATGCTGCTACGGGCCTGATGACATAGATTTCATTGCTGAGTGATATTGCATTGTACGTAAGTACCACAACTTCTTTATCCATTTTTCGCTTTCTGTGATATTGAACTTGTACCGTAAACGAGGTTTTTGTAAACAGAGCCATCCCAAACTTTGGGGTGGCTGTATCTTTTTGATTTTAATTTCCCTATGCTATAGGACCAGAAGTGGAAGTGCTCTAGGCTCTCTTGCTTTGTTTTTTAGATGTTTCAGGAAACACCATACACTTCTCCAGAGTGGCTGTTGGCAATTTACATCCCACCCATCAGCATAACAAGGCTCCCAGTTCTCCATGGCCTGTCCTGCCTTTCTGGATTTTACACTTTTTTCAGATGGCCCTTTTGACCGGGGGGCAGTATCACTTCATTGTAGTGCAGATTTCCTTTGCAAGCTTGCTTGGTTGGCCAAAAAGGGCGGATGCGTTTTTTCCTGAATATATTCAGGAAAAAACGCATACGCCCTTTTTGGCCAAGTGCATCATTGTGGACGTTCTGCCTCTTTTCCTATGCTTTACATGCAATTCCAGTCTACCTCCTGAAATCGGTTTCCTGCAATTCTGCCCCGCTTTCAAGTCCTCTTGGCAGCCTTACTTCAATATATTTTTGGACGATAGCTGTCATTTATAACTCTGCAGTTTTGTGAATTACAGTGCTCCTGAGTTCCTTTCTTCAACTCGCTTTCTTGTGAGCTTGCCGCAACACCGCAGGACTGCTTCAGGCCCTAGTGTGGTTCCGGCATGGCATGCTGAGCCTTTGGTTAATTTCTCTTCCTGGTGGGAAATGAGAGTTAAATTTGCCCGTCCAGACACCTCCACCTAGTCTCTCAATGGTTCTCCCTATTCCTGTTCATTTTCCGTGGAAATTGCAAACTGGGCCAAACAGGAGGTTAAAGGCACTGACTCTCTAAGTGGGGAGAGGGTTAGTAAAGCATCTGGAATGTTGCACCTGAGTACCAGGGCACGAAAACTGAGACACATTTGAACATGTTTCCCGATCACACGGTGGATCATACTCTGGGTTCCACATGCATGTTTTAGCTGAAGGAAGAATCCCTTAAACCTGGAGAGTTGAGACCCATGGAATGGATACCATGCAATATGACTTCAAAGGGTCTGCATTGGCTCACCGAACATCATCAATCCTGTCACTGTTGCGTTTATGGCTCTGTACACACGCTTGATTCTCTTTCGGAGACATATCAATCCATAGGTTTTAAGATTCTTACTAGTCAGTTATATTCTTAGGCGTTTAAGATGGCGTGTTGAGTCCACTTCGTTGAGCAAGGAGTAGCTCTTGTCTATTACATATTTGGCTTATGGAACGGTATCTGTGCTTATTTTAATCTCTTGTTTTATGCAGCACTCCAACTCACCTTTCCCCTTAAGCAAGCATATGTGGTTTTCTACATTTGAGACCCTGTTCTGTTTTGTAATTCAGTTCCTGTATAGCCAAGTTTACATTCCGTGTATTAATGATATCTTATGATGTTTCTTTTTCTGTGTGACTTATTTCACTTAGAATAATCGTACCTGAATCCACTCATTATGCTGCTACGGGCCTGATGACATAGATTTCATTGCTGAGTGATATTCCATTGTACGTAAGTACCACAACTTCTTTATCCATTTTTCACTTTCTGTGATATTGAACTTGTACCATAAACGAGGTTCTTGTAAACAGAGCCGTCCCAAACTTTGGGGTGGCTGTGTCTTTTTGATTTTAATTTCCCTAAGCTATAGGACCATAAGTGGAATTGCCCTAGGCTCTCTTGCTTTGTTTTTTAGATGTTTCAGGAAACACCATACACTTCTCCAGAGTGGCTGTTGGCAATTTACATCCCGCCCATCAGCATAACAAGGCTCCCAGTTCTCCATGGCCTGTCCTGCCTTTCTGGATTTTACACTTTTTTCAGATGGCCCTTTTGACCGGGGGGCAGTGACACTTCATTGTAATGCAGATTTCCTTTGCAAGCTTGCTTGGTTGGCCAAAAAGCACGTATGCGTTTTTTCTTGAATATATTCAGGAAAAAACACATATGCCCTTTTTGGCCAAGTGCATCATTGTGGACGTTCTGCCTCTTTTCCTATGCTTTACATGCAATTCCTTTGTACCTCCTGAAATCGGTTTCCTGCAATTCTGCCCCGCTTTCTAGTCCTCTTGGCAGCCTTACTTCAATATATTTTTGGACGATAGCTGTCATTTATAACTCTGCAGGTTTGTGAATTACAGTGCCCCTGAGTTCCTTTCTTCAACTCGCTTTCTTGTGAGCTGGCCACAACACCGCAGAATTGCTTCAGGCCCTAGTGTGGGTCTGGCATGGCATGCTGAGCCTTTGGTTAATTCCTCTTCCTGGTGGGAAAGTAGAGTTAAATTTGCCCGTGCAGACACCTCCAGCTAGTCTCTCATTGGTTCTCCCTATTCCTGTTCATTTTCCGCAGAAATTGCAAACTGGGCCAAGCAGGAGGTTAAAGCACTGACTCTCCAAGTGGGGAGAGTGTTAGTAAAGCGTCTGGAATGTTGCACCCGAGTACCAGGGGACGAAACCTGAGACACATTTGAACACGTTTCCCGGTTACACGGTGGATCATACTCTGGGTTCCACATGCATGTTTTAGCTGAAGGAAGAATCCCTTAAACCTGGAGAGTTGAGACCCATGGAATGGGTACCATGCAATATGACTTCAAAGGGTCTGCATTTGCTTACCGAACCTCACCAATCCTATCACTGCTGTGTTTATGCCGCTGTACACACGCTTGATTCTCTTTTGGAGACATATCAATCCATAGGTTTTAAGATTCCTACTAGTCAGGTATATTCTTAGGCGTTTAATATGGGGTGTTGTGTCCACTTCGTTGAGCAAGGAGTAGCTCTTGTCTATTACATATTTGGCTTATGGAACGGTATCTGTGCTAATTTCAATCTCTGGTTTTATGCAGCACCCCAACTCACCTTTCCCATTCAGCAAGCATAAGTTGGTTTTCTACATTTGAGACCCTGTTCTGTTTTGTAATTCAGTTCCTGTATAGCCACGTTTACATTCTGTGTATTAGTGATATCTTATGATGTTTCTTTTTCTGTGTGACTTATTTCACTTAGAATCATCGTACCTGAATCCACCCATTATGCTGCTACGGGCCTGATGACATAGATTTCATTGCTGAGTGATATTGCATTGTACGTACGTTCCACAACTTCTTTATACATTTTTTGCTTTCTGCGATATTGAACTTGTACCGTAAACGAGGTTCCTGTAAACAGAGCCGTCCCAAACTTTGGGGTGGCTGTGTCTGTTTGATTTTAATTTCCCTAAGCTATAGGACCATAAGTGGAAGTGCCCTAGGCTCTGTTGCTTTGTTTTTTAGATGTTTCAGGAAACACCATACACTTCTCCAGAGTGGCTGTTGGCAATTTACATCCCACCCATCAGCATAACAAGGCTCCCAGTTCTCCATGGCCTGTCCTGCCTTTCTGGATTTTACACTTTTTTCAGATGGCCCTTTTGACTGGGGGGAAGTGAGACTTCATTGTATTGCAGATTTTCTTTGCAAGGTTGCTTGGTTGGCCAGAAAGGGCGTATGCGTTTCTTCCTGAATATATTCAGGAAAAAACGCATACGCAGTTTTTGGCCAAGTGCATGATTGTGGATGTTCTGAGTCTTTTCATATGTTTTCAATGCAATTCCAGTCTACCTCCTGAAATCGGTTTCCTGCAATTCTGCTTTGCTGTCAGTGCCTCTTCATAGCCTTACCTCAATATACTTTTGAAAAATAATTGGCCTTTATAACTCTGCAGGTTTTTGAATTGCAGTGGCCCTTAGCTCCATTTTTCAGCTCTTATTTTTGTGATCTTGCCTCATATCCACAGGATTTCTTCAGGCCCTATTCTTCTTCTGGGGCGCCTTGCTGTGCCTTTGGTTAATTCTTCTTCCTATGTGATATTAGAGTGACATGTGTCCATTGAAACCGCTACAGCTATTGTCTCACTGGTTCCCCCTATTCCCATTCATCCTCCGCACTAACTGCAGACTGTGCGATACCGGAACTTAAAGGCATTGACTCTCCATGTGGGGATGTTGTTAGTAAAGGTGCTGGAATGTTGATCCGGAGCCCCAGCAGAGGAAAATGAGGTGCGTTTTAGGAACCTTTCCCGATCATATGGTATACCATCTGCTGGATTTCCCATGCATGGTTTAGCTGTAGGAAGATTCCCTTCAACCTGGAGTGTTGGGACCCTTGGAATGAGTAGCATGAAGTATTGCATTAAACTGTCGGCAGTTGCTCACCAAAGCTCACCAATCCTCTCAGCCCCAAGTGTCCAGCCTTATGTCTTATCCAGCTGTGGGTTTATATGTGGTCATTCCAGGTTGCATCACAGCCCCTGAGCGAATTTTGTAAGAATTTTTCTCTCTTTCATTGTTTCTGCGTTTTGGTTTTAAAATTTATTTCTATAATGGGGTTTAGCTCATTTTCACTGCTGTGTTTGTGCCGCTCTGCACACACTTGATTCCCTTATGGAGATATATCAATACATGGGTTTTAAGATTCTTATTACTCAGATATATTTCTCTGCGGTGTATAGGGTGTGTTGAGGCCAGTTCATTGAGCAAGGTGTAGATCTTGTCTAATACCTATCTGGTTTATTGAACGGTATCTGTGCTAATTTCAAACTCTGGTTTTATGCATCACCCCACCTCTCCTTTCCCCTTAAGCTGACATAAGTGTGTTTTCTAAATGTGAGACACTGTTCTGTTTTGTAATTCATTTTTTGTGCAGCCATATTTATCCTCCCTCTATAAGTGATATCTTATGATATGTTTCTTTTTCTGTTTGACTTATTTCAAGTAGTATTATCGGACCTAAATCCACTCTTTATCCTTCTACTAGCCTTATTACATTGATTTCATGGTGAAGAGATATTCCATTGTACATAAGTACCACATTTTCTTTATCCATTGTTCTCTTTCCTGGGATATTTAAGGTGTACTGAAGTTGAGGTTCTTGTAAACAGAGTAGCCCTAAACTGTGGTGTGCTTGTGTCTTGTTGATTTTTAGACTTCCCTAGATATACTCCCGTGATTGGAAGTGCCCTATGCTCTGTAGCTCTGTTTTTTAGATGATTTAGGAACCACCATACACTTCTCCGGAGTGGCTCTCGGCAGTTCACACACTGTCCATCAGCGTATAAAGGCTCCCTGTTCTCCATGGCCTGTCCTGCATTTCTGGTTTTTACAATATTTTCGGATGGCCCTTTTGACCGGTGGGAAATGAGACTTCTTTGCTGTGCACATTTGCATTGCTTGCTTGCTTGGTTGCCCATAAAATGCGTATGCTTTTTTTCCTGGATATATTCAGGAAAAAACGCATACTCCCTTTGGGGCCAACTGCATCATTGTCGAAATTCTGCCGCTTTTCATGTGCTTTAAAGACGAGTCCAATCTATCTCTTGAAATCTGTTTCTTGCAATTCTGTCTTGCATTCAGATCCTCTTCTTTGCCTTACCTCAACATATTTTTGGACGTTAGTTTTCATTTATAACTCTGCAGGTTTGTGAATTGCAGTGACCATGAGCTCCATTTTTTAAGTTGCTCTTTTGTGAGCTGGCCTCAAAGCCACAGGATTGCTTCAGGCCCTATTTTGGCTCCGGCGAGGTGGGCTGAGCCTTTTTTAATTCTTATTCTTAATGGGAAATTAGAGTGACATGTGCCCGTCCAAACCCCTACAACTATTCTCTCATTGGTTCCCCCTCTTCCCGTTCATCCTCCTCACAATTTGCAAAATGTGTGAAACAGAAGTTTAAATGTGCTGATTCTCTAAGTGGGGAGATTCTAAGTAACGTGGCTGGAATGATGAACAGGAGCACCAGGAGAGGATAAATGAGGTGCATTTTAGACACATCTCCCGATCACATGGTGTACAGTCCTCTGGGTTTTCCATGCATGTTTTAGCTGTAGGAAGATTCCTTGAACCTGCAGATTTGGGACCCATTGAATGGGTACCAGGTAGTATTACTTTAAAGGGTGTGCATTTCCTCACCCAACCTCACATTTCTCTTAGCGCGAACAGTTTCCAGCCTTATGTCTCATCTTGCTGTGGGTCTAGATGTGTTCAATCCATGTTGCATCACCGTCCCTGAGGAAAAGTTGTAAGAGGTTTTCTCTGTCTCTCTGTCGTTTATTTTTTTCAATTTATTACTATATTGGTTACAGCTGATTTTCAAAGCTCTGTTTCTTGCTGCTGTACATCCACTTGATTCACGTACAGAGAGACATCAATAAATTCTTTTTCAGATTCTTACCAGTCATAGATATTCTTTTCTGGTGACTTGAGTGTGCTGAGTGCAGTTCTTTTAGCTACCGTGTAGGCCTTGTTGATTATCAGTTTGGTATTTGGAATGGTATCTTTGCTAATTTCAACCTCCTGGATGATGCCTCACCACCCCCACCTTTCCCGTTTAGCAGCCTTACGCGTGTTTTCTACATATTTGACTATGTTTTTGTTTTGTAATTTATTTCATGTGTAACCATTTTGGATTCCACCTTTAAGTGATATCTTATGATATGTGTCTTTTTCTTTTTGAATTATGTCACTTAGAATGATCATACGTAACTCCTCTGGAGTTGTTACAACTGGCCATATTTCATTGATTTCCAGGCTGAGTAATATTCCACTCTACATAAGTACCACATCTCTATCCATTTTTTCCCTCCAGAGACATTTAAGTTATATCCTAGTCGAGGATCTTTTAAACAGAGAGGCAGTAAACATTAGGGTGCCTGTGTCCTCTCGATTTTTGTTTTTCCCAAGATATACGCCCATGAGTGCAAGTGCCCTATGCTCTGTAGCTCATTTTTTAGATGCTTTAGTAAACACAATACACTTCTCCAGAATGGCCATTGGTAATATACATTTCCACTATAAGCCTCACAGGGCTCCCTCTTCTCCTTGCCCTGTCATGCATTTCTGGTGTTTACACTTTATGAGGATGGCTCTTCTGACTGATGCGAAGTGATATCTTTTGTAGTATTGATTTCCAGTGCCCACCTGTTTGGTTGGCTAAAAAAGTGTATGCCCTTTTCTTGAATATATACAGAAAAAACGCATACAGCCTTTTTGGCCAACTGCAATGTTGGCAATGTTCAGCCCCTTTTCTTGTGCTTAATGGCGAGTCCTTTCTACCTCCTCAAATCCCTTTCCTGCCATTCTCCCTTGCTTACCAATCCTTTTCTCTGACTTTCCTCAAGACATTTTTCAGTGATAGATATTTTCAACTCTGCAGTTTCGTGAATTTTACTGCCCCTGAGTTCCATTGTTTAACTTGTGTTTATGGGAACTGGCCACAAAGCAGTGGGATTTCCTCAAGCCCTATACTGTTTCCATGGGCAACCCTAGCCTTTGGTCAATTCATCTTCCTGATTGGAAATTAGAGTGACATGTGCCTGTCTGAACACCTAGGACTTGTCTCTCATTGTTCCTCATCCTTCCGCTTCATCCTCTGGACAAATTCCAAACTGTACGCAACAGGATGTTGACAGTGCTGACATCTCCAAGTGGGGAGACTGTTAGTAAAGACGCTGGACGGGTGAACCCGAGCACCAGGAGATGAGGAGATGAGATGCCTTTTCCAAACTCTTCCTGATCAGATGGTATACCATCCTCTGGGTGTGACAGACATGTTTTAGCAGTAGGAAGTGTCCCATTCATGTAAGGAGAACACCAGGGCTTTTTCAAAATCAGTGTCTCCCCGAAACCCAAACTGGGGAATTTTTTAAGCTACGGCTACACATATGTTCATTAAGGGCCTTGGGAAGTAGGCAGAGTCCAAACTTTAGATGATTGAAGTCTTCAGGGTCAGAAGCACTCACCACCGGCTTCCCTTAGGTTACACTTTAACTGTCATTGATAGATGATGTCAATAAAAATATCTATTCTTTTTCCGATTATTTCCCCTTATAGGTTATTGCAAAATATTGAGTGTAGTTCCCTGTGCTATACAGTAGTTCCTTGTTGATGATCTATTTTATACATAGCAGTGTGTATGTGTTAATTCCAAACTGTTAATTTATCCCTCCTCCTACCTTTCCCCTTTAGTAATAATAAATTATAAGATTTTATACTTCTCAGAAATGGGGGAGCTGAAAGAGAGGTATCATTTTCAATGGAAAAGCATTTAAAACAAGATTGAAGCTTTAACCAAGATTATTAGATGTACATCCTTGGAAAGAAATCACTTCATTTCTCTAATATTGACCTGACAAATAAGACAAACCTTTTCACTGAACTTGCTTATAATAAAGTGATGGAAATATCAAATGGAAGTGTTAGAAACATCTTATTTTACCCGAGCCTTATAAACTGTTCTATGTTAACTACAGTTTGGCTCACACATCTGTTCATTGAAGTTACAATAGTCTCAATTTCTGTTACTGATCCTCCAGAGTGGGCCCCAACAAGTGTCCCCCTGCCCAGTGTCATTGGGGCCAACAGATCGAGACTGAGTTTGGTTCACAAGCAAAGGAAACTTTATATTTTGATCAGAGAATGGAGAGGTGAGAGCATGCACTACCCCGTGGGCTGTGGGCTGGGCTGCTGTGTAGAGATCCCGTCAGAGTCAGTGGGAGGGAGGGGGCGGAGCTCTCGAGGGCGGGGTTGGCTGCAGCTCAGGCTCTATATCTCGGAGTCTGCACTGGGCCCCAGGAGCTGAGGTGTCGACCCAGCCATTCTGCACTAGGAAATCTGGTCTGAAGTGCCGGGTGTGGAACCTCTGCATGCGGGACCCTAGGAGCACGTGAAATTAGACAAAGCACAAAGGATAAAAAAGGTCAGACTTGACTTCATTGCCCAGATTCTATTTTTATCTCCCAGGGATTTTTAATGGGCTTTGCTGAGGACAAACCCTTCCTCTGCCTTTTGTCCCGTTCCTCATTCTTGGAGTGCTGAGGGTGCAGACCCTTCTTCTGTAACTGCTGAGTGCTGAGTTGGGAGCCCTCATACCAGGGGACGAGGGTCAGAACTTCTCCCCAGCAGCCTCCAGGTGACGTTGATTGGCCCCAGGACCCCTGCCTCCCTGCTCGTCCGCTTGTGCACCAGCATTGGAAGTGTTATAGATTCTAATGACCTTTAAGGGTCCAGGAAAGAGATGTGCAGAGACGCTGTGGGGGCCGATTTCACCCCGCTCCACATTTGTTCGGCTACCTTAGGCTGACCGTTTCTGCCAGCCTAGATGCTCTGACCAGTAGTCTGCTCTTTCTTCAATTAGGCCCCTGAATTAACGTAAACACAGCACCAGGTGTCAGAGCCCTGCCCGCTCAACTCTCAGACAGTCCAGGGTCAGTAGTGATCAAGGACCATGATGGCCACTGAGTCAACAGCCTTTTGAAGTAAACAGGAGTCCAGCCGGTCTTATTGGCCACCATCATCACGGTGTCTGTAGACTTTTCTATGGTGACAGTGTGATATACGGTTCCCCCGCCAAGATTATTAGCTCCCCTCCGGGTGCAGTAAGTCCTGCAAGCAGTAGTCTACTCCTTCAGGACACACTATTGTTGTTTTATGAGAGAAACTCCAGGTCAAGTGATGTTCACACGAGTCGTCATGGTGCCCTGTTGCCCCCGGTTATCTCTCTGGATGTTGGAGTTGGAGGGCCTCCTCACTCGAGGTCGGTGTGCCCACGGAGCGAACCCTGCAACTTCAGGGCATGGTTGGTGATTAGGATCACCACATGGGGTCCTTTTCCCTTAGGAGGGAGGTGACCTTTTGGGCTGCTGATTTCCAGGTTTTTAGATACCGCCAGTATCTTGGCCAGATGTGGCAGTGGGCCAAGCCCCTTGGTGACTGCAGTTTTTCCTACCTGGATGGCATTCTTGCGTTGTTCCATTTCAAGTGGTCCCAGTTTTTGCACTAATTCTCCAATGGCGATTCACCTTTCACCAGGAATGGAAAGGTCAAAGGGTTTAGCTCAATTAGGGAGTTCCAGGGCAAGGGTCTGAATTGACTGCTCTTTCCATTCTCGAAAGGCCACTTCTGGATTCTGTTCAAAAGGATCATCATCTTTTCCTTTCAGTGTTTCATATAGAGGCCCAGCTAGTAGACTGTAGTTAGGGATCCAGAAGCAGCAAACCCTGGCCTCCCCAGGAACCCCTAAGCTGTCTTCTAGTTTTAGAAAGGGGTAAGGCTGCAAATGGTTTCTTCCCTTTCCTGGGATGGGCTTCTCTGACCTTGTGTGAGAATGAAGCCCAGGCAGGTCACCGCAGTCTGTGATATTTGAGCTTTTTCTTGGACAACTTCTATCCTTTATTGGCTTGGTAGTTCAGAGGCCTCCTTAGTAGGGCTGGCGATCAGAATGTCATCTGCATATTGAAGGAGGGTTTCCTTTTCCAGAGGTAGAACTTTTCAGTCTTTAGCTAAGCTTTCCCCAAAGATGGTGTGGGAATTTTTGAACCCTTGGGGCAAGACGGCCCGGAAGTATTGTTTTAGTTGTATGTTGAGTCCTGCCACTCACAAGCCAAAATTTCTTGTGACTCTGGGACTAATGGAATACAAAAGAAGGCATCATTGAAGACTAATACAGAATACCATGTCCTGGTGGTTGGTAGAATGACCAGCAGGGTGTAGGAATCAGGAGCAACTGGAGGTATATCCTCGGTGGCTTCACTGACTGTCCTGACATCCTTTACCAGGTCCCCAGCAGCCCATGGGGCTCTCGTGGTCAAGCCAATCCCAGGATATGGAGCTCTCCTGGGCAGGTACCCCACCCCCAACCCAGCCCACGGGGCTCTCATGGTCAGGCCCCTCCCAGGATACAGAGCTACCCTTGCAGGTACCGTGGCAGGGCTGGGCACACAGGAACCATGCACATAGCCCTCATTGAAGAGCACCCCCAGCTCACCTGTCGCTCAGAGCTGACACAGAGCACCTCAGAGCAGGACTTGAACTAACAAACAGCAGCTCCAACAGGTCTGTGACCCTGGGCATCACTGTGTGTGGCCTCCCTCCACCTGGTCTTCCAGAGACTTCCACTGCACCCAGGGCACCAGGCCTCTGTCTCCAACCACCACCCACCCCTCCTCTCCCTGACTCCTGGGTTCCTCTCATTAAGAGAGGGTTTTCTTGAAGTTGTCTCCCACTCATGGGCCAGATAAAATGATTAGAAAACAAGCCAAAGCTGCAGCCCCTTGTCTATCCTGACTCTCAGGAGCCCACACCTGTTCCTTGGACCTGGCCGGTTCAGCAAGTTCCATTTTCTGCAACTGTGAGCCCCTGAGGGGTGATGATTGGCTGACCTGGGCAGCCTTACTGTGCCGGCCAGCCCTCCCCAGGTGTGCCTGGGTTGAGATCAATATAAATACCACTCCAGGCAGCAAGAGCCCCTGCAGCTGTGCCTGACGCCATTTTCTCTGCCCTGTCAGCAGTCTCAGGGCTGGGCTGGTGGGAGGGAGTGAGAGGCCACGGCTTTGTGGGTGGCCCAGTGTGAGTGGGGCTCTGCTGGACTTTCTGCAGCAGTTGCCAGGCTGCCACCTGCTAAAGAAGAGGATGTGTCACCCATACCTGCTGCTGGAATTTCTCCCTGGGCAGAGGTGAGGAAGGAAACAAGCAGTGGGGGCAGGGACAGGATGGGTATCTCAGGCAGGGAAATGGAAATCTTCCAGAAGAGCACCCAGGGCCAGGACCATCCTGGCTGGCCTGCAGGCACCAAGTCAGCTGGCATGCTGTCACTCGTGTGGCTCCATGGCCCTTCCTCTAGGCTTTCAAGTCCTTGTATATATTCAGGTGTTTTACCTGGGAAGGGTGGGAACAGTTCAGCAGCAACTGGCCTGGGGCTCAGCTCACGTTTACTCACAGATGCCTCGGCACGGTGCCCCAGCTTTGCAATGAGGACGCTTGTTGTGTGGGGGCTGCTGGCTGAATGGGAGATGATTCCCCACCACTGGCCAAGTTCAGAATTGTTTACAACTGGAGCAAGTGCCCTGATACGGTTTTCCTCTGAGTAACTGGTGGGTTCTGTTATTTTTTTCTCTTTTTCGTTTTTGGTTCAAGGTAGATTTTATTCCTCTTTTTTGTATTTACAGATATAAGCATGGAAATAATTTATTCATATAAATACATGTATGTGAAGGGAATAATTGTTTTTTCTGTTTTATTTTTTAAATTTTATTTCTTTTTAATTTTGAATTTTATTTTATATTTTTATACAGCAGGTTCTTATTGGTTATCTATTTTATACATATAAATGTTTACATGCCAATCCGAATCTCTCAACTCCTCCCACCACCACCCCCCCAAGGGCTTTGCCCCCTTGTTGTCCATACGATTGTTGTCTACATCTGTTGCTCTATTTATGCCTTGCAAAATGGTTAATCTGTACAGTTTTTCTAGGTTCCACATATATGCATGAATATACAAGATTTGTTTTTCTCTTTCTGACTTACTTCACTCTGTATGACAGTCTCTAGATCCATCGACGTCTCTACAAATGACCCAATTTCATTCCTTTCATGGCTTAGTAATATTCCATTTTATATATGTACCACATCTTTATGCATTCGTCTGTCTGTGGGCATTTAGGTTGCTTCCATTACCTCGATATTGTAAATAGTGATGCAATGAACATTGCGGTGAATGTCTCTTTTTGATTTATGGTTTTGTCTGGGTATATGTCCAGTACTGGGATTGCTGTATCATATGGTAATTCTATTATTAGTTTCTTAAGAAACTCCATATTGTTCTCCATAGTGACTGTATCAATTTATATTCCCAACAATAGTGGAAGATGCTTCCTTTTCTCCACACCCTTTCCAGCATTTGTTGTTTGTAGATTTTCAGATGATGCCCATTCTAACAGGTGTGAAGTGATACCTCATTGTTGAGTCCATTTCGTTGAGCAAGGGGTAGGTCTTGTCTATTACATATTTGGCTTATGGAATGGTATCTGTGCTAATTTCAAACTCTGGTTTTATGCAGCACCCCAACTCACCTTTCCCCTTAAGCAAGCATAAGTTGGTTTTCTAAACTTGAGACCCTGTTCTGTTTTGTAATTCAGTTCATGTGTAGCTAAGTTTACATTCCGTGCATTAGTGATACCTTATGATGTTTCTTTTTCTGTGTGACTTATTTCACTTAGAATCATCGTGCTTCAATCCACTCATTACGCTGGTACAGGCCTGGTGACACAGATTTCATTGCTGAGTGGTATTCTGTTGTACGTAAGTATCGCAACTTCTTTATCAATTATTTGTTCTCTGGGATATTTAACTTGTACTGTAGAAGAGGTTCCTGTAAACAGAGCCGTCCCAAATTTTGGGGTGGCTGTGTCTTTTTGATTTTAATTTCCCTAAGCTATAGGACCATAAGTGGAAATGCCCTAGACTCTGTTGCTTTGTTTTTCAGATGTATCAGGAAACACCATACATTTCTCCAGAGTGGCTGTTGGCAATTTACATCCCGCCCATCAGCATAACAAGGCTCCTTTTTCCCCATGGCCTGTCTTGCCTTTCTGGATTTTACACTTTTCTCAGATGGCCCTTTAGACCGGGGGGAAGTGACACTTCATAGTAGTTCGGATTTCCATTGCAAGCTTGCTTGGTTTGCCAAAAAGGGTGTATGTGTTTGTTCCTGAATATATTCAGGAACAAACTCATACGCCCTTTTTTGCCAAGTGCATCATTGTCGATGTTCTGCCTCTTTTCCTATGCTTTAAATGCAAATCCAGTCTACCTCCTGAAATCGGTTTCCTGAAATTCTGCCCCGCTTTCAAGTCCTCTTCGCAGCCTTACTTCAATATATTTTTGGACGTTAGCTGTCATTTATAACTCTGCAGGTTTGTGAATTACAGGGCCCCTGAGCTCCTTTCTTCAACTTGCTTTCTTGTGAGCTGGCCGCAAACCCGCAAGACTGCTTCAGGCCCTAATCTGCTTCTGACAGGGCATGCTGAGCCTTTGGTTAATTCCTCTTCCTGGTGGGAAATGAGTGTTAAATATGCCCATCCACACACCTACCTGACTCTCAACCCCTTGGTGATGTGGGTCCTCTGGTTTGTGGCCACCTTTGCTGGGTTCCTCACCTTTCGATGATGTGGCCCCACTAGTGTGAGGACACTCCTGCCTGGTTCTCATCCACGTGGTTATGTGGACCCCCTGGTGAGAGTCTGTTCCTTGCTGTGTTCCTCACCCACCTGTGAGGGAGACCCTCTGCTGATAGGTCACTCCTGCATGGCTGGAACACATTGCCTTGGTGAAGTCAGCCGTGTGGTGGCAGTTGGAGCGTGCTGGGAATCTCCTCCCCCCGGTGATGAGGGCCCTCTTGGGTCAGGCCCTAACTGCTGGGCTCACCAACTTTTCTTAGTGAGCCCAGTGATGCTTTGGCACTCCTCTTAGGATCCCATCTCCATGGGGATGTGGGCCTTCTGCTCTGAGGTCCCAACGCCTGGGTTGCTCACAGTTTCATGATGTGGGCTCTCTGGTGTTAGTTCACAGAGGCCTGGATCCCATAGCCTCTGTGCTCTTGGCCGCCTGCTGGGAGGTTCCAACTGCTGGATTCCTCACTTTTTTAATTTTTTGGGCCCTCTGTTGTGAGGATCCTCCTGCGTGCCTCACTCCCAGCCCCTTCGTGATGTGTGTCATCTGGTTTGAGGCCACATGTGCTGGATTCCTCACCTTTCGATGATGTGGGACCAATGGTCTTAGGAGACTCCTGCCTGGTTCACATCCCCTTGGTGATGTGGGCCCTCTGTTGAGAGTCTGATCCTGGCTGGGTTCCTCACCCATCTGTGAGGTGGGCCGTCTGCTGTGAGGCCACTCCTGCCTGGTTTGCTCATCTCGCCTTGTGGACATGAGCCCTCTGGTGGCACTTGGAGCCTGCTGGGAGCCTCCTCCCCTCGGTGATGAGGGCCCTCTGGCGTCAGGCCCTAACTGCTGGGCTCCCCACGTTTTGTGATGTGCGCCCAGTGGTGCGAGGACACTCCAGCCTGGTTCACATACCCATTGGGATGTGGGCCTTCTGCTCTGAGGTCCCAACGCCTGGGTTGCTCACAGTTTCATGATGTGGGCTCTCTGCGGTTAGTTCACTCCTGCCTGCATCCCATAGCTTCTGTGCTCTCGGCCGCCTGCTGGGAGGTTCCAACTGCTGGATTCCTCACCTTTCTTATTCTTTGGGCCCTCTGTTTTTAGGCTACTCCTGCCTGCCTCACTCCCATTCCCTTAGTGATATGTGTCCTCTGATTTGAAGCCACATGTGCTGGGTTCCTCACCTTTCGATGATGTGGCCCCACTGGTGGGAGGACAGTCCTGACTGGTTCCCATCCCCTTGGTGTTGTGGGCCCTCTGGCGAGAGTCTCATCCTGCCTCGGTTCCTCACCCTTCTGTTAGATAGGCCCTCTGCTGTGAGGTCACTACTGCCTGGCTGGCGCATGCCACCTTGTAGACGTGGGCCCTCTGTTGGCAGTTGGAACCTGCTGGGAGTCTCCTCCCTTCAGTTATTAGGGCCCCCTGGCGTCAGGCCCTAAGTGCTGGGCTCCTAACATTTTCTGATATGTGCTAAGTGGTGCGAAGCCACTCCTGCCAGGTTCCCATCCCAATGGGGATGTGGGCCTTCTGTTCTGAGGTCCCAACGGCTGGGCTGCTCACAGGTTCATGATGTGGGCCCTCTGCTGTGAGTTCACTGCGGCCTGGATCCCATAGCCTCGGTGCTCTGGGCCGCTTGCTGGGAGGTTCCAACTGCTGGATTCCTCAACTTTTATATTCTATGGACCCTGTGTTGTGAGGCCGGTCCTGCCAGCCTAATTCTGAACCCCTTGGTGATGTGGTTCCTCTGGTTTGAGGCTACATGTGCTGGGATCCTCACCTTTCGATGATGTTGTCCCACTGGTGTGGGGACACTCCTGCCTGGTTCCCATCCCCTTGGTGAAGTGGGCCCTCTGGTGTGAGGCTGATCCTGACTGGGTTCGTCACACTTCTCTGAGGTGGGCCCTCTGCTGTGAGGTCATTCGTGCCTGGTTGGCACACATCGCCTTGGCGACGTCAGCCCTCTGGTGACAGTTGGAGGCTGCTGGGAGTCTCATTCCCTTGGTGATGAGGGCCCTCTGGCGTCAGGCCCTAAGTGCTGGTCTCCCAAAATTTTCTGATAGGTTCTCAGTGGTGCGAGGACACTCCTACCAGATTTCCATCCCCATGGGTATGTGGGCCTCCTGCTCTGAGGTCCCAATGGCTGGGTTGCTCAGTTTCATGACATGAGCCCTCTTCTGTGAGTTCACTGTGGGCTGGATCCCATAGCCTCGGTGCTCTGGACCGCCTGCTGGGAGGTTCCAACTGCTGGATTCCTCACTTTATTATTCTATGTGCCCAGTGTTGTGAGGCTACTCCTGCCTGCCTCACTCCGAGGCCCTTGGTGATGTGGGTCCTCTGGTTTGAGGACACATGTGCTGAGTACCTCACCTTTCAATGATGTGGCCCCACTGGTGTGAAGACACTCCTGCCTGGTTCCCATCCCCTTGGTGATGTGGGCCCTCTGGTGAGAGTCTGATGTTGGCTGGGGTTCTCAACCTTCTGTGAGGTGGGACCTCTGCTGTGAGGTAACTCCTGCCTGGCTTGCTCACGTTGCCTTGGCAACGTGAGCCCTCAGGTGGCAGTTGGAGCCTGCTGGGAATCTCCTCCCCTCAGTTATGAGAGCTCTGGATAAAAAACATATGCACTTTTTTGCCAAGTACATTATTTTCCAAGTTCTGTCTCTTTTCCTATGCTTTAAGAGCGACTCCCCTGTACCTTCTGAAATCGGTTTCCTGCAATTCTGCCCCGCTTTCAAGTCCTCTTGGCAGCCTTACTTCAATACATTTTTGGACCATAGCTGTCATTTATAACTCTGCAGGTTTGTGAATGACAGTGCCCCTGAGCTCCTTTCTTCAACTCGCTTTCTTGTGAGCTCTCCGCAACACCCCGAGTGTAGTTCCAGAACGGCACGCTGAGCCTTTGGTTAAATCCTCTTCCTGGTGGGAAATGAGAGTTAAATTGGCCCGTCCAGACACCTCCAGCTAGTCTCTCATTGTTTCTCCCTATTCTGTTCATTTTCCGCAGAAATTTCAAACTGGGCCAAACAGGAGGTTAAAGGCACTGACTCTCCAAGTGGGGAGAGTGTTAGTAAAGCGTCTGGAATGTTGCACCCGAGTACCAGGGGATGAAATCTGAGACACATTTGAACATGTTTCCCGATCACACGGTGGATCGTACTCTGGGTTCCACATGCATGTTTTAGCTGAAGGAAGAATCCCTTAAACCTGGAGAGTTGAGACCCATGGAATGGGTAATAGGCAATATGACTTCAAAGGGTCTGCATTTGCTCACCGAACCGCACAAATCATATCACTGCTGCGTTTATGCCACCGTACACACGCTTGATTCTCTTTTGGAGACATATAAATCCATAGGTTTTAAGATTCTTACTAGTCAGGTATATTCTTAGGCGTTTAATATGGGGTGTTGAGTCCACTTCGTTGAGCAAGGAGTAGCTCTTGTCTATTACATATTTGGCTTATGGAACGGTATCTGTGCTAATTTCAATCTCTGGTTTTATGCAGCACCCCAACTCACCTTTCCCCTTAAGCAAGCATAAGTTGGTTTTCTACTTTTGAGACCCTGTTCTGTTTTGTAATTCAGTTCCTGTGTAACCAAGTTTACATTGCGTCTAGTAGTGATATCTTATGATGTTTCTTTTTCTGTGTGACTTATTTCACTTAGAAACATCGTACCTGAATCCACTCATTATGCTGCTACGGGCCTGATGACAAAGATTTCATTGCTGAGTGATATTGCATTGTTCATAAGTACCACAACTTCTTTATCCATTTTTCACTTTCTGCGATATTGAACTTGTACCGTAAACGAGGTTCTTCTAATCAGAGCCGTCCCAAACTTTGGGGTGGCTGTGTCTTTTTGATTTTAATTTCCCTAAGCTATAGGACCATAAGTGGAAGTGCCCTAGGCTCTGTTGCTTTGTGTTTTAGATGTTTCAGGAAACACCATACACTTCCTCAGAGTGGCTGTTGGCAATTTACATCCCGCCCATCAGCATAACAAGGCTCCCAGATCTCCATGGCCTGTCCTGCCTTTCTGGATTTTACACTTTTTTCAGATGGCCCTTTTGACCGGGGGGCAGTGAGACTTCATTGTAGTGCAGATTTCCTTTGCAAGCTTGCTTGGTTGGCGAAAAAGGGCGTATGCGTTTTTTCCTGAATATATTCAGGAAAAAACGCATACGCCCTTTTTGGCCAAGTGCATCATTGTAGACGTTCTGCCTCTTTTCCTATGCTTTACATGCAATTCCAGTCTACCTCCTGAAATCGGTTTCCTGCAATTCTGCCCCACATTCAAGTCCTCCTGGCTGCCTTACTTCAATATATTTTTGGACGATAGCTGTCATTTATAACTCTGCAGGTTTGTGAATTACAGTGCCCCTGAGCTCCTTTCTTCAACTCGCTTTCTTGTGAGCTGGCCACAACATCGCAGGATTGCTTCAGGCCCTAGTGTGGTTCTGGCACGGCACGCTGAGCCTTTGGTTAATTCCTCTTCCTGGTGGGAAATGAGAGTTAAATTGGCCCGTCCAGACACCTCCAGCTAGTCTCTCATTGGTTCTCCCTATTCCTGTTCATTTTCCGCAGACAATGCATACTCGGCCAAACAGGAGGTTAAAGGCACTGACTCTCCAAGTGGGGAGAGTGTTATTAAAGCGTCTGGAATGTTGCACCCGAGTACCAGGGGACGAAAACTGAGACACATTTGAACACGTTTCCCGATCACAAAGTGGATCATACTCTGGGTTCCACATGCATGTTTAAGCTGAAGGAAGAATCCCTTAAACCTGGAGAGTTGAGACCCATGGAATGGGTACCATGCAATATGACTTCAAAGGGTCTGCATTTGCTCACCGAACCTCACCAATCCTATCACTGCTGCGTTTATGCCGCTGTACACACGCTTTATTCTCTTTCGGAGACATATAAATCCATAGGTTTTAAGAATCTTACTAGTCAGGTATAATCATAGGCGTTTAATATGGGGTGTTGAGTCCACTTCGTTGAGCAAGGAGTAGCTCTTGTCTATTACATA
Source organism: Orcinus orca (assembly GCF_937001465.1). Taxonomy (NCBI): domain Eukaryota; kingdom Metazoa; phylum Chordata; class Mammalia; order Artiodactyla; family Delphinidae; genus Orcinus; species Orcinus orca. The sequence continues at coordinate 60,712,123 of NC_064562.1, read as the reverse complement.
TTTGGCTTATGGAATGGTATCTGTGCTAATTTCAATCTCTGGTTTTATGCAGCACCCCAACTCACCTTTCCCCTTAAACAAGCATAAGTTGGTTTTCTACATTTGAGACCATGTTCTGTTCTGTAATTCAGTTCCTGTGTAGCCAAGTTTACATTCCGTGTAGTAGTGATATCTTATGATGTTTCTTTTTCTGTGTGACTTATTTCACTTAGAATCATCGTACCTGAATCCACTCATTATGCTGCTATGGGCCTGATGACATAGATTTCATTGCTGAGTGATATTGCATTGTACGTAAGTACCACAACTTCTTTATCCATTTTTCGCTTTCTGTGATATTGAATATGTACCGTAAAAGAGGTTCTTGTAAACAGATACGTCCCAAAATTTGGGGTGGCTGTGTCTTTTTTATTTTAATTTCCCTAAGCTATAGGACCATAAGTGGAAGTGCCCTAGGCTCTGTTGCTTTGTTTTTTAGATGTTTCAGGAAACACCATACACTTCTCCAGAGTGGCTGTTGGCAATTTACATAGTGCCCATCAGCATAACAAGGCTCCCAGTTCTCCATGGCCTGTCCTGCCTTTCTGGATTTTACACTTTTTTCAGATGGCCCTTTGACCGGGGGGCAGTGAGACTTCATTGTAGTGCAGATTTCCTTTGCAAGCTTGCTTGGTTGGCCAAAAAGGGCGTATGCGTTTTTTCCTGAATATATTCAGGAAAAAACGCATACGCCCTATTTGGCCAAGTGCATCATTGTGGACCTTCTGCCTCTTTTCCTATGCTTTACATGCAATTCCAGTTTACCTGCTGAAATCGGTTTCCTGCAATTCTGCCCCGCTTTCAAGTCCTCTTGGCAGCCTTACTTCAATATGTTTTTGGACGATAGCTGTCATTTATAACTCTGCAGGTTTGTGAATGACAGTGCCCCTGAGCTCCTTTCTTCAACTCGCTTTCTTGTGAGCTGGCCGCAACACCGCAGGATTGCTTCAGGCCCTAGTGTGGTTCTGGCACGGCACGCTGAGCCTTTGTTTAATTCCTCTTCCTGGTGGGAAATGAGAGTTAAATTGGCCCGTCCAGACACCTCCAGCTAGTCTCTCATTGGTTCTCCCTATTCCTGTTCATTTTCCGCAGAAATTGCAAACTGGGCCAAAAAGGAGGTTAAAGGCACTGACTCTCCAAGTGGGGAGAGTTAGTAAAGCATCTGGAATGTTGCACCCGAGTACCAGGGGACGAAAACTGAGACACATTTGAACACATTTCCTGATCACACGGTGGATCATACTCTGGGATCCACATGCATGTTTTAGCTGAAGGAAGAATCCCTTAAACCTGGAGAGTTGAGACCCATGGAATGGGTAGCATGCAATATGACTTCAAAGGGTCTACATTTGCTCACCGAACCTCACCAATCGTATCACTGCTGCGTTTATGCCGCTGTACACACGCTTGATTCTCTTTCGGGGACATATAAATCCATAGGTTTTAAGATTCTTACCAGTCAGGTATATTCTTAGGCGTTTAATATGGGGTGTTGTGTCCACTTCGTTGAGCAAGGAGTAGCTCTAGTCTATTACATATTTGACTTATGGAACGGTATCTGTGCTAATTTCAATCTCTGGTTTTATGCAGCACCCCAACTCACCTTTCCCCTTCAGCAAGCAGAAGTTGGTTTTCTATATTTGAGACGCTATTCTGTTTCGTATTTCAGTTCCTGTGTAGCCACGTTTACATTCTGTGTATTAGTGATATCTTATGATGTTTCTTTTTCTGTGTGACTTATTTCACTTAGAATCATCGTACCTGAATCCACTCATTATGCTGCTACGGGCCTGATGACATAGATTTCATTGCTGAGTGATATTGCATTGTACGTAAGTACCACAACTTCTTTATCCATTTTTCGCTTTCTGTGTTATTGAACTTGTCCCGTAAACGAGGTTCTTCTAATCAGAGCCGTCCCAAACTTTGGGGTGGCTGTGTCTTTTTGATTTTAATTTCCCTAAGCTATAGGACCATAAGTGGAAGTGCCCTAGGCTCTGTTGCTTTGTTTTTTAGATGTTTCAGGAAACACCATACACTTCCTCAGAGTGGCTGTTGGCAATTTACATCCCGCCCATCAGCATAAAAAGGCTACCAGTTCTCCATGGCCTGTCCTGCCTTTCTGGATTTTACACTTTTTTCAGATGGCCCTTTTGACCAGGGGGCAGTGAGACTGCATTGTAGTGCAGATTTCCTTTGCAAGCTTGCTTAGTTGGCCAAAAAGGGCTTATGCGTTTTTTCCTATATATATTCTGGAAAAAAGGCATATGCCCTTTTTGGCCAAGTGCATCATTGTGGACGTTCTGCCTCTTTTCCTATGCTTTACATGCAATTCCAGTCTACCTCCTGAAATCGGTTTCCTGCAATTCTGCCCCGCTTTCAAGTCCTCTTGGCAGCCTTACTTCAATATATTTTTGGACGATAGCTGTCATTTATAACTCTGCAGGTTTGTGAATGACATTGCCCCTGAGCTCCTTTCTTCAACTCGCTTTCTTGTGAGCTGGCCGCAACACCGCAGGATTGCTTCAGGCCCTAGTGTGGTTCCGGCATGGCACGCTGAGCCTTTGGTTAATTCCTCTTCCTGGTGGGAAATGAGAGTTAAATTTGCCCGTCCAGACACCTCCAGCTAGTCTCTCATTGGTTCTCCCTATTCCTGTTCATTTTCCGCAGAAATTGCAAACTGGGCCAAACAGGAGGTTAAAGGCACTGACTCTCCAAGTGGGGAGAGTGTTAGTAAAGCGTCTGGAATGTTGCACCCGAGTACCAGGGGACGAAAACTGAGACACATTTGGACACGTTTCCCGATCACACGGTGGATCATACTCTGGGTTCCACATGCATGTTTTAGCTGAAGGAAGAATCCCTTAAACCTGGAGAGTTGAGACCCATGGAATGGGTACCATGCAATATGACTTCAAAGGGTCTGCATTTGCTCACCGAACCTCACCAATCCTATCACTGCTGCGTTTATGCTGCTGTACACATGCTTGATTCTCTTTCGGAGACATATAAATCCATAGGTTTTAAGATTCTTACTAGTCAGGTATATTTTTATGCGTTTAATATGGGGTGTTGAGTCGACTTCGTTGAGCAAGGTGTAGCTCTAGGCTATTATATATTTGGCTTATGGAACGGTATTTGTGCTACTTTCAATCTCTGGTTTTATGCAGCACCCCAACTCACCTTTACCCTTTAAGAAAGCATAAGTTGGTTTTCTGCATTTGAGACCCTGTTCTGTTATGTAATTCAGTTCCTTTGTAGCCAAGTTTACATTCCGTGTAGTAGTGATATCTTATGATGTTTCTTTTTCTGTGTGACTTATTTCACTTAGAATCATCGTACCTAAATCCACTCATTATGCTGCTACGGGCCTGATGACATAGATTTCATTGCTGAGTGATATTGCATTGTACGTAAGTACCACAACTTCTTTATCCATTTTTCGCTTTCTGTGTTATTGAACTTGTACCGAAAACGAGGTTCTTTTAAACAGAGCCATCCCAAACTTTGGGGTGGCTGTGTCTTTTTGATTTTAGTTTCCCGAAGCTATAGGACCATAAGTGGAAGTTCCCTAGGCTCTGTTTCTTTGTCTTTTAGATGTTTCAAGAAACACCATACACTTCTCCAGAGTGGCTGTTGGCAATTCACATCCCGCCCATCAGCATAACAAGGCTCCCAGTTCTCCATGGGCTGTCCTGCCTTTCTGGATTTTGGACTTTTCTCAGATGGCCCTTTTGACTGGGGGGCAGTGAGACTTCATTGTAGTGCAGATTTCCTTTGCAAGCTTGCTTGGTTGGCCAAAAAGTGCGTATGCGTTTTTTCCTTAATATATTCAGGAAAAAACGCATATGCCCTTTTTGGCCAAGTGCATCATTGTGGACGTTCTGCCTCTTTTCCTACGCTTTACATGCAATTCCAGTCTACCTCCTGAAATCGGTTTCCTGCAATTCTGCCCCGCTTTCAGCTCCTCTTGGCAGCCTTACTTCAATATATTTTTGGATGATAGCTGTCATTTATAACTCTGCAGGTTTGTGAATGATAGTGCCCTTGAGCTCCTTTTTTCAACTCGCTTTCTTGTGAGCTGGCCGCAACACCGCAGGATTGCTTCAGATCCTAGTGTGGTTCCAGCATGGCACGCTGAGCCTTTGGTTAATTCCTCTTCCTGGTGGGAAATGAGAGTTAAATTTGCCCGTCCAGACACCTCCAGCTAGTCTCTCATTGGTTCTCCCTATTCCTGTTCATCTTACGCAGAAATTGCAAACTGGGCCAAAGAGGAGGTTAAAGGCACTGACTCTCCAAGTGGTGAGAGTGTTAGTAAAGCGTCTGGAATGTTGCACCCAAGTACCAGGGGACGAAAACTGAGACACATTTGAACACGTTTCCCGATCACATGCTGGATCATACTCTGGGTTCCACATGCATGTTTTAGCTGAAGGAAGAATCCCTTAAACCTGGAGAGTTGAGACCCATGGAATGGGTACCATGCAATATGACTTCAAAGGGTCTGCATTTGCTCACCGAACCTCACCAATCCTATCACTGCTACGTTTATGCCGCTGTACACACGCTTGATTCTCTTTCAGAGACATATAAATCCATAGGTTTTAAGATTCTTACTAGTCAGGTATATTCTTAGGCGTTTAATATGGGGTGTTGAGTCCACTTCTTTGAGCAAGGAGTAGCTCTTGTTATTACATATTTGGCTTATGGAACGGTATCTGTGCTAATTTCAATCTCTGGTTTTATGCAGCACCCCAACTCACCTTTCCCCTTAAGCAAGCATAAGTTGGTGTTCTACATTTGAGACCCTGTTCTGTTTTGTAATTCAGTTGCTGTGTAGCCAAGTTTACATTCCGTGTAGTAGTGATATCTTATGATGTTTCTTTTTCTGTGTGACTTATTTCACTTAGAATCATCGTAACTGAATCCACTCATTATGCTGCTACGGGCCTGATGACATAGATTTCATTGCTGAGTGATATTGCATTGTACGTAAGTACCACAAATTCTTTATCCATTTTTCGCTTTCTGTGTTATTGAACTTGTACCGTAAACGAGGTTCTTGTAAACAGAGCCATCCCAAACATTGGGGCGGCTGTGTCTTTTTGATTTTAATTTCCCTAAGCTATAGCACCATAAGTGGAAGTGCCCTAGGCTCTGTTGCTTTGTTTTGTAGATGTTTCAGGAAACACCATACACTTCTCCAGAGTGGCTGTTGGCAATTAACATCCCGCCCATCAGCATAACAAGGCTCCCAGTTCTCCATGGCCTGTCCTGATTTCTGGATTTTACACTTTTTTCACATGGCCCTTTTGACCGGGGGGCAGTGAGACTTCATTGTAGTGCAGATTTCCTTTGCAAGCTTGCTTGGTTGGCCAAAAAGGGCGTATGCGGTTTTTCCTGAATATATTCAGGAAAAAACGCATACGCCCTTTTTGGCCAAGTGCTTCATTGTGGACGTTCTGCCTCTTTTCCTATGCTTTACATGCAATTCCAGTCTACCTCCTGAAATCGGTTTCCTGCAATTCTGCCCCACATTCAAGTCCTCTTGGCAGCCTTACTTCACTATATTTTTGGATGATAGCTGTCATTTATAACTCTGCAGGTTTGTGAATGACAGTGCCCCTGAGCTCCTTTCTTCAACTTGCTTTCTTGTGAGCCTGCCGCAACACTGCAGGATTGCTTCAGGACCTAGTGTGGTTACGGGACGGCACGCTGAGCCTTTGTTTAATTCCTCTTCCTGGTGGGAAATGAGAGTTAAATTTGCCCGTCCAGACACCTCCAGCTAGTCTCTCATTGGTTCTCCCTATTCCTGTTCATTTTCCGCAGAAATTGCAAACTGGGCCATACAGGAGGTTAAAGGCACTGACTCTCCAAGTGGGGAGAGTGGTAGTAAAGCGTCTGGAATGTTGCACCCGAGTACCAGGGGATGAAAACTGAGACACGTTTGAACACGTTTCCCGATCACACGGTGGATCATACTCTGGGATCCACATGCATGTTTTAGCTGAAGGAAGAATCCCTTAAAGCTGGAGAGTTGAGACCCATGGAATGGGTAATATGCAGTATGACTTCAAAGGGTCTGCATTTGCTCACCGAACCTCACCAATCCTATCACTTCTGCATTTATGCCACTGTACACACGCTTGATTCTCTTTGGGAGACATATAAATCCATAGGTTTTAAGATTCTTACCAGTCAGGTATATTCTTAGGCGTTTAATATGGGGTGTTGAGTCCACTTCGTTGAGCAAGGTGTCGCTCTTGTCTATTACATATTTGGCTTATGGAACGGTATCTGTGCTAATTTCAATCTCTGGTTTTATGCAGCACCCCAACTCACCTTTCCCCTTAAGCAAGCATAAGTTGGTTTTCTACATTTGCGACCCTGTTCTGTTTTGTAATTCAGTTCCTGTGTAGCCAAGTTTACATTCCGTGTAGTAGTGATATCTTATGATGTTTCTTTTTCTGTGTGACTTATTTCACTTAGAATCATCGTACCTGAATCCACTCATTATACTGCTACGGGCCTGATGACATAGATTTCATTGCTGAGTGATATTGCATTGTACGTAAGTACCACAACTTCTTTATCCATTTTTCACTTTCTGTGATATTGAACTTGTACCGTAAACGAGGTTCTTGTAAACAGAGCCATCCCAAACTTTCGGGTGGCTGTGTCTTTTTGATTTTAATTTCCCTAAGCTATAGGACCATAAGTGGAAGTGCCCTAGGCTCTGTTGCTTTGTTTTTTAGATGTCTCAGGAAACACCATACACTTCTCCAGAGTGGCTGTTGGCAATTTACATCCTGCCCATCAGCATAACAAGGCTCCCAGTTCTCCATGGCCTGTCCTGCCTTTCTGGATTTTACACTTTTTTCAGATGGCCCTCTTGACCGGGGGGCAGTGAGACTTCATTGTAGTGCAGATTTCCTTTGCAAGCTTGCTTGGTTGGCCAAAAAGGGCGTATGCGTTTTTTCCTGAATATATTCAGGAAAAAACGCATACGCCCTTTTTGGCCAAGTGCATCATTGTGGACGTTCTGCCTCTTTTCCTATGCTTTACATGCAATTCCAGTCTACCTCCTGAAATCGGTTTCTTGCAATTCTGCCCGGCATTCAAGTCCTCTTGGCAGCCTTACTTCAATATATTTTTGGACGATAGCTGTCATTTATAACTCTGCAGGTTTGTGAATTACAGTGCCCCTGAGCTCCTTTCTTCAACTCGCTTTCTTGTGAGCTGGCCGCAATACCGCAGGATTGCTTCAGATCCTAGTGTGGTTCCAGCATGGCACGCTGAGCCTTTGGTTAATTCCTCTTCCTGGTGGGAAATGAGAGTTAAATTTGCCCGTCCAGACACCTCCAGCTAGTCTCTCATTGGTTCTCCCTATTCCTGTTCATCTTACGCAGAAATTGCAAACTGGGCCAAAGAGGAGGTTAAAGGCACTGACTCTCCAAGTGGTGAGAGTGTTAGTAAAGCGTCTGGAATGTTGCACCCAAGTACCAGGGGACGAAAACTGAGACACATTTGAACACGTTTCCCGATCACATGCTGGATCATACTCTGGGTTCCACATGCATGTTTTAGCTGAAGGAAGAATCCCTTAAACCTGGAGAGTTGAGACCCATGGAATGGGTACCATGCAATATGACTTCAAAGGGTCTGCATTTGCTCACCGAACCTCACCAATCCTATCACTGCTACGTTTATGCCGCTGTACACACGCTTGATTCTCTTTCAGAGACATATAAATCCATAGGTTTTAAGATTCTTACTAGTCAGGTATATTCTTAGGCGTTTAATATGGGGTGTTGAGTCCACTTCTTTGAGCAAGGAGTAGCTCTTGTTATTACATATTTGGCTTATGGAACGGTATCTGTGCTAATTTCAATCTCTGGTTTTATGCAGCACCCCAACTCACCTTTCCCCTTAAGCAAGCATAAGTTGGTGTTCTACATTTGAGACCCTGTTCTGTTTTGTAATTCAGTTGCTGTGTAGCCAAGTTTACATTCCGTGTAGTAGTGATATCTTATGATGTTTCTTTTTCTGTGTGACTTATTTCACTTAGAATCATCGTAACTGAATCCACTCATTATGCTGCTACGGGCCTGATGACATAGATTTCATTGCTGAGTGATATTGCATTGTACGTAAGTACCACAAATTCTTTATCCATTTTTCGCTTTCTGTGTTATTGAACTTGTACCGTAAACGAGGTTCTTGTAAACAGAGCCATCCCAAACATTGGGGCGGCTGTGTCTTTTTGATTTTAATTTCCCTAAGCTATAGCACCATAAGTGGAAGTGCCCTAGGCTCTGTTGCTTTGTTTTGTAGATGTTTCAGGAAACACCATACACTTCTCCAGAGTGGCTGTTGGCAATTAACATCCCGCCCATCAGCATAACAAGGCTCCCAGTTCTCCATGGCCTGTCCTGATTTCTGGATTTTACACTTTTTTCACATGGCCCTTTTGACCGGGGGGCAGTGAGACTTCATTGTAGTGCAGATTTCCTTTGCAAGCTTGCTTGGTTGGCCAAAAAGGGCGTATGCGGTTTTTCCTGAATATATTCAGGAAAAAACGCATACGCCCTTTTTGGCCAAGTGCTTCATTGTGGACGTTCTGCCTCTTTTCCTATGCTTTACATGCAATTCCAGTCTACCTCCTGAAATCGGTTTCCTGCAATTCTGCCCCACATTCAAGTCCTCTTGGCAGCCTTACTTCACTATATTTTTGGATGATAGCTGTCATTTATAACTCTGCAGGTTTGTGAATGACAGTGCCCCTGAGCTCCTTTCTTCAACTTGCTTTCTTGTGAGCCTGCCGCAACACTGCAGGATTGCTTCAGGACCTAGTGTGGTTACGGGACGGCACGCTGAGCCTTTGTTTAATTCCTCTTCCTGGTGGGAAATGAGAGTTAAATTTGCCCGTCCAGACACCTCCAGCTAGTCTCTCATTGGTTCTCCCTATTCCTGTTCATTTTCCGCAGAAATTGCAAACTGGGCCATACAGGAGGTTAAAGGCACTGACTCTCCAAGTGGGGAGAGTGGTAGTAAAGCGTCTGGAATGTTGCACCCGAGTACCAGGGGATGAAAACTGAGACACGTTTGAACACGTTTCCCGATCACACGGTGGATCATACTCTGGGATCCACATGCATGTTTTAGCTGAAGGAAGAATCCCTTAAAGCTGGAGAGTTGAGACCCATGGAATGGGTAATATGCAGTATGACTTCAAAGGGTCTGCATTTGCTCACCGAACCTCACCAATCCTATCACTTCTGCATTTATGCCACTGTACACACGCTTGATTCTCTTTGGGAGACATATAAATCCATAGGTTTTAAGATTCTTACCAGTCAGGTATATTCTTAGGCGTTTAATATGGGGTGTTGAGTCCACTTCGTTGAGCAAGGTGTCGCTCTTGTCTATTACATATTTGGCTTATGGAACGGTATCTGTGCTAATTTCAATCTCTGGTTTTATGCAGCACCCCAACTCACCTTTCCCCTTAAGCAAGCATAAGTTGGTTTTCTACATTTGCGACCCTGTTCTGTTTTGTAATTCAGTTCCTGTGTAGCCAAGTTTACATTCCGTGTAGTAGTGATATCTTATGATGTTTCTTTTTCTGTGTGACTTATTTCACTTAGAATCATCGTACCTGAATCCACTCATTATACTGCTACGGGCCTGATGACATAGATTTCATTGCTGAGTGATATTGCATTGTACGTAAGTACCACAACTTCTTTATCCATTTTTCACTTTCTGTGATATTGAACTTGTACCGTAAACGAGGTTCTTGTAAACAGAGCCATCCCAAACTTTCGGGTGGCTGTGTCTTTTTGATTTTAATTTCCCTAAGCTATAGGACCATAAGTGGAAGTGCCCTAGGCTCTGTTGCTTTGTTTTTTAGATGTCTCAGGAAACACCATACACTTCTCCAGAGTGGCTGTTGGCAATTTACATCCTGCCCATCAGCATAACAAGGCTCCCAGTTCTCCATGGCCTGTCCTGCCTTTCTGGATTTTACACTTTTTTCAGATGGCCCTCTTGACCGGGGGGCAGTGAGACTTCATTGTAGTGCAGATTTCCTTTGCAAGCTTGCTTGGTTGGCCAAAAAGGGCGTATGCGTTTTTTCCTGAATATATTCAGGAAAAAACGCATACGCCCTTTTTGGCCAAGTGCATCATTGTGGACGTTCTGCCTCTTTTCCTATGCTTTACATGCAATTCCAGTCTACCTCCTGAAATCGGTTTCTTGCAATTCTGCCCGGCATTCAAGTCCTCTTGGCAGCCTTACTTCAATATATTTTTGGACGATAGCTGTCATTTATAACTCTGCAGGTTTGTGAATTACAGTGCCCCTGAGCTCCTTTCTTCAACTCGCTTTCTTGTGAGCTGGCCGCAATACCGCAGGATTGCTTCAGACCCTAGAGTGGTTCCTGCATGGCACACTGAGCCTTTGGTTAATTCCTCTTCCTGGTGGGAAATGAGAGTTAAATTTGCCCGTCCAGACACCTCCAGCTAGTCTCACATTGGTTCTCCCTATTCCTGTTCATCTTCTGCAGAAACTGCAAACTGGGCCAACAGGAATTTAAAGGTCCTGACTCTCCAAGTGGGGAGACTGTTAGTAAAGCTTCCGGAATGTTGCACCCGAGTACCAGTGGACGAAAACTGAGACACATTTGAACACATTTCCCGATCACATGGTGGATCATACTCTGGGTTCCACATGCATGTTGTAGCTGAAGGAAGAATCCCTTAAACCTGGAGAGTTGAGACCCATGGATAGGGTACCATGCAATATGACCTCAAAGGGTCTGCATTTGCTCACCGAACCTCACCAATCCTATCACTACTGCGCTTATGCCGCTGTACACACGCTTGATTCTCTTTCGGAGACATATAAATACATAGGTTTTAAGATTCTTACTAGTCAGGTATATTCTTAGGCTTTTAATATGGGGTGTTGTGTCCTCTTCTTTGAGCAAGGAGTAGCTCTTGTCTATTACATATTTGGCTTATGGAACGGTATGTGTGCTAATTTCAATCTCTGGTTTTATGCAGCACCCCAACTCACCTTTCCCCTTAAGCAAGCATAAGTTTGTTTTCTACATTTGAGACCCTGTTCTGTTTTGTAATTCAGTTCCTGTGTAGCCAAGTTTACATTCCGTGTAGTAGTGATATCTTATGATGTTTCTTTTTCTGTTGACTTATTTCACTTAGAATCATCGTACCTGAATCCACTCATTATGCTGCTACGGGCCTGATGACATAGATTTCATTGCTGAGTGATATTGCATTGTACGTAAGTCCCACAACTTCTTTATCCATTTTTCGCTTTCTGTGATATTGAACATATACCATAAACGAGGTTCTTGTAAACAGAGCCGTCCCAAAATTTGGGGTGGCTGTGTCTTTTTGATTTTAATTTCCCTAAGCTATAGGACCATAAGTAGATGTGCCCTAGGCTCTGTTGCTTTGTTTTGTAGATGTTTCAGGAAACACCATACACTTCTCCAGAGTGGCTGTTGGCAAATTACATCCCGCCCATCAGCATAACAAGGCTCCCAGCTCTCCATGGCCTGTCCTGCCTTTCTGGATTTTACACTTTTTTCACATGGCCCTTTTGACCGGGGGGCAGTGAGACTTCATTGTAGTGCAGATTTCCTTTGCAAGCTTGCTTGGTTGGCCAAAAAGGGCGTATGCGTTTTTTCCTGCATACATTCAGGAAAAAACGCATACGCACTTTTTGGCCAAGTGCATCATTGTGGACGTTCTGCCTCTTTTCCTATGCTTTACATGCAATTCCAGTCTACCTCCTGAACTCGGTTTCCTGCAATTCTGCCCCGCTTTCAAGTCCTCTTGGCAGCCTTACTTCAATATATTTCTGGACGATAGCTGTCATTTATAACTCTGCAGTTTTGTGAATTACAGTGCCCCTGAGCTCCTTTCTTCAACTCGCTTTCTTGTGAGCTGGCCGCAATACCGCACGATTGCTTCAGGCCCTAGTGTGGTTCCAGCACGGCACACAGATCCTTTGGTTAATTTCTCTTCCTGGTGGGAAAGGAGAGTTAAATTTGCCCATCCAGACACCTCCAGCTAGTGTCTCATTGGTTCTCCCTATTCGTGTTCATTTTCTGCAGAAATTGCAAACTGGGCCAAACAAGAGGTTAAAGGCACTGACTCTCCAAGTGGGGAGAGTGTTAGTAAAGCGTCTGGAATGTTGCACCCAAGTACAAGGGGACGAAAACTGAGACACATTTGAACACATTTCCCGATCACATGTTGGATCATACAATGGGTTCCACATGCATGTTTTAGCTGAAGGAAGAATCCCTTAAACCTGGAGAGTTGAGACCCATGGAATGGGTACCATGCAATATGACTTCAAAGGGTCTGCATTTGCTCACCGAACCTCACCAGTCTTATCACTGCTGCGTTTATGCCACTGTACACACGCTTGATTCTCTTTCGGAGACATATAAATCCATAGGTTTTAAGATTTTTACTACTCAGGTGTATTCTTAGGCGTTTAATATGGGGTGTTGTGTCCACTTAGTTGAGAAAGTAGTAGCTCTTGTCTATTACATATTTGGCTTATGGAACAGTATCTGTTCTAATTTCAGTCTCTGATTTTATGCAGCACCCCAACTCACCTTTCCCCTTAAGCAAGCATAAGTTGTTTTTCTGCATTTGAGACCCTGTTCTGTTTTGTAATTCAGTTCCTGTGTAGCCAAGTTTACATTCCGTGTAGTAGTGATATCTTATGATGTTTCTTTTACTTTGTGACTTATTTCCCTTAGAATCATCGTACCTGAATCCACTCATTATGCTGCTACAGGCCTGTTGACATAGATTTCATTGCTGAGTGATATTGCATTGTACGTAAGTACCACAACTTCTTTATCCATTTTTCGCATTCTGCGATAATGAACTTGTACCGTAAACGAGGTTCTTGTAAAGAGAGCAGTCGCAAACTTTGGGGTGGCTGTGTCTTTTTGATTTTAATTTCCCTAAGCTATATGACCATAAGTGGAAGTACACTACGCTCTGTTGCTTTGTTTTTTGGAGGTTTCAGGAAACACCATACGCTTCTCCAGAGTGGCTGTTGGCAATTTACATCCCGCCCATCAGCATAACAAGGCTCCCAGTTCTCCATGGCCTGTCCTGCCTTTCTGGATTTTACACTTTTTTCAGATGGCCCTTTTGACCGGAGGGCTGTGAGACTTCATTGTAGTGCAGATTTCCTTTGCAAGCTTGCTTGGTTGGCCAAAAAGTGCGTATGCGTTTTTTCCTGAATATATTCAGGAAAAAACGCATACGCCCTTTTTGGCCAAGAGCATCATTGTGGACGTTCTGCCACTTTCCCTATGCTTTACATGCAATTCCAGTCTACCTCCTGAAATCGGTTTCCTGCAATTCTGCCCCGCTTTCAAGTCCTCTTGGCAGCCTTACTTCAATATATTTTTGGACGATAGCTGTCATTTATAACTCTGCAGGTTTGTGAATTACAGTGCCCCTGAGCTCCTTTCTACAACTCGCTTTCTTGTGAGGTGGCTGCAACACCGCAGGATTGCTTCAGGCCCTAGTGTGGTTCCGGCATGGCACGCTGAGCCTTTGGTTAATTCCTCTTCCTTGTGGGAAATGAGAGTTAAATTTGCCCGTCCAGACACCTCCAGCTACTCTCTCATTGGTTCTCCCTATTCCTGTTGATTTTCCGAAGAAATTGCAAACTGGGCCAAACAGGAGGTTAAAGGCACTGACTCTCCAAGTGGGGAGAGTGTTAGTAAAGCGTCTGGAATGTTGCACCCGAGTACCAGGGGACGAAAACTGAGACACATTTGAACACGTTTCCCGATCACACGGTGGATCATACTCTGGGTTCCACATGCATGTTTTAGCTGAAGGAAGAATCCCTTAAACCTGGAGAGTTGAGACCCATGGAATGGGTACCATGCAATATGACTTCAAAGGGTCTGCATTTGCTCACCGAACCTAACCAGTCCTATCACTGCTGCGTTTATGCCACTGTACACATGTTGAATCTCTTTCGGAGACATATAAATCCATAGGTTTTAAGATTGTTACTAGTCAGGTATATTTTTAGGCATTTAATATGGGGTGTTGAGTCGACTTCATTGAGCAAGGTGTAGCTCTAGTCTATTATATATTTGCCTTATGGAACGGTATATGTGCTACTTTCAATCTCTGGTTTTATGCAGCACCCCAACTCACCTTTCCCCTTAAGCAAGCATAAGTTGGTGTTCTACATTTGAGACCCTGTTCTGTTTTGTAATTCAGTTGCTGTGTAGCCAAGTTTACATTCCGTGTAGTAGTGATATCTTATGATGTTTCTTTTTCTGTGTGACTTATTTCACTTAGAATCATCATACCTGAATCCACTCATTATGCTGCTACGGGCCTGATGACATAGATTTCATTGCTGAGTGATATTGCATTGTACGTAAGTACCACAACTTCTTTATCCATTTTTCGCTTTCTGTGTTATTGAACTTGTACCGGAAATGAGGTTCTTGTAAACAGAGCCATCCCAAACTTTGGGGTGGCTGTGTCTTTTTGATTTTAATTTCCCTAAGCTATAGGACCATAAGTGGAAGTTCCCTAGGCTCTGTTGTTTTGTCTTTTAGATGTTTCAGGAAACACCATACACTTCTCCAGAGTTGCTGTTGGCAATTTACATCCCGCCCATCAGCATAACAAGGCTCCCAGTTCTCCATGGCCTGTCCTGCCTTTCTGGATTTTACACTTTTTTCAGATGGCCCTTTTGACCGGGAGGCAGTGAGACTTCAATGTAGTGCAGATTTCCTTTGCAAGCTTGCTTGGTTGGCCAAAAAGTGCATATGCGTTTTTTCCTGAATATATTCAGGAAAAAACCCATGCGCCCTTTTTGGCCAAATGCATCATTGTGGACGTTCTGCCTCTTTTCCTATGCTTTACATGCAATTCCAGTCTACCTCTTGAAATCGGTTTCCTGCAATTCTGCCCCGCTTTCAAGTCCTCTTGGCAGCCTTACTTCAATATATTTTTGGACGATAGCTGTCATTTATAACTCTGCAGGTTTGTGAATGACAGTGCCCCTGAGCTCCTTTCCTCAACTCGCTTTCTTGTGAGCTGCCCACAACACTGCAGGATTGCTTCAGGCCCTAGTGTGGTTCCGGCATGGCACGCTGAGCCTTTGGTTAATTCCTCTTCCTGGTGGGAAATGAGAGTTAAATTTGCCTGTCCAGACACCTCCAGCTAGTCTCTCATTGGTTCTCCCTATTCCTGTACATTTTCTGCAGAAATTGCAAACTGGGCCCTAAAGGAGGTTAAAGGCACTGACTCTCCAAGTGGGGAGAGTGTTAGTAAAGCGTATGGAATTTTGCACGCGAGTACCAGGGCACGAAAACTGAGACACATTTGAACACGTTTCCCGATCACACGGTGGATCATACTCTGGGTTCCACATGCATGTTTTAGCTGAAGGAAGAATCCCTTAAGCCTGGAGAGTTGAGACCCATGGAATGGGTACCATGCAATATGACTTCAAAGGGTCTGCATTTGCTCACCGAACCTCACCAATCCTATCACTGCTGCATTTATGCTGCTGTACACATGCTTGATTCTCTTTCGGAGACATATAAATCCATAGGTTTTAAGATTCTTACTAGTCAGGTATATTCTTAGGCGTTTAATATGTGGTGTTGAGTCCACTTCGTTGAGCAAGGAGTAGCTCTTGTCTATTACATATTTGGCTTATGGAACGGTATCTGTGCTAATTTCAATCTCTGGTTTTATGCAGCACCCCAACTCACCTTTCCCCTTAAGCAAGCATAAGTTGGTGTTCTACATTTGAGACCCTGTTCTGTTTTGTAATTCAGTTGCTGTGTAGCCAAGTTTACATTCCATGTAGTAGTGATATCTTATCATGTTTCTTTTTCTGTGTGACTTATTTCACTTAGAATCATCGTACCTGAATCCACTCATTATGCTGCTACGGGCCTGATGACATAGATTTCATTGCTGAGTGATATTACATTGTACATAAGTACCACAACTTCTTTATCCATTTTTCGCTTTCTGTGATATTGAACATATACCGTAAACGAGGTTCTTGTAAACAGAGCCGTCCCAAAATTTGGGGTGGCTGTGTCTTTTTGATTTTAATTTCCCTAAGCTATAGTACCATAAGTGGAAGTGCCCTAGGCTCTGTTGCTTTGTTTTTTAGATGTTTCAGGAAACACCATACACTTCCTCAGAGTGGCTGTTGGCAAATTACATCCCGCCCATCAGCATAACAAGGCTCCCAGTTCTCCATGGCCTGTCCTGCCTTTCTGGATTTTACACTTTTTTCAGATGGCCCTTTTGACCGGGGGGCAGTGAGACTTCATTGTAGTGCAGATTTCCTTTGCAAGCTTGCTTGGTTGGCCAAAAAGGGCGTATGCGTTTTTTCCTGCATACATTCAGGAAAAAACGCATACGCACTTTTTGGCCAAGTGCATCATTGTGGACGTTCTGCCTCTTTTCCTATGCTTTACATGCAATTCCAGTCTACCTCCTGAACTCGGTTTCCTGCAATTCTGCCCCGCTTTCAAGTCCTCTTGGCAGCCTTACTTCAATATATTTTTGGACGATAGCTGTCATTTATAAGTCTGCAGGTTTGTGAATGACAGTGCCCCTGAGCTCCTTTCTTCAACTCGCTTTCTTGTGAGCCTGCCGCAACACTGCAGGATTGCTTCAGGACCTAGTGTGGTTCCGGGACGGCACGCTGAGCCCTTGTTTAATTCCTCTTCCTGGTGGGAAATGAGAGTTAAATTTGCCCGTCCAGACACCTCCTGCTAGTCTCTCATTGGTTCTCCCTATTCCTGTTCATTTTACGCAGAAATTGCAAACTGGGCCATACAGGAGGTTAAAGGCACTGACTGTCCAAGTGGGGACAGTGGTAGTAAAGCGTCTGGAATGTTGCACCCGAGTACCAGGGGATGAAAACTGAGACACATTTGAACACGTTTCCCGATCACACGGTGGATCATACTGTGGGATCCACATGCATGTTTTAGCTGAAGGAAGAATCCCTTAAAGCTGGAGAGTTGAGACCCATGGAATGGGTACCATGCAATATGACTTCAAAGGGTCTGCATTTGCTGACTGAATCTCAACAATGCTATCACTGCTGCGTTTATGCCACTGTACACACGCTTGATTCTCTTTCGGAGACATACAAATCCATAGGTTTTAAGATTCTTACTAGTCCGGTATTTTCTTAGGCGTTTAATATGGGGTTTTGAGTCCACTTCGTTGAGCAAGGAGTAGCTCTTGTCTATTACATATTTGGCTTATGGAACGGTATCTGTGCTAATTTCAATCTCTGGTTTTATGCAGCTCCCCAACTCACCTTTCTCCATAAGCAAGCATAAGTTGGTTTTCTACATTTGAGACCCTGTTCTGTTTTTTAATTCAGTTCCTGTGTAGCCAAGATTACATTCTGTGTATTAGTGATATCTTATAATGTTTCATTTTCGGTGTGACTTATTTCACTTAGAATCATCGTACCTGAATCCACTCATTATGCTGCTACGGGCCTGATGACATAGATTTCATTGCTGAGTGATATTGCATTGTACGTAAGTACCACAACTTCTTTATCCATTTTTCGCTTTCTGTGATATTGAACTTGTACCGTAAACGAGGTTCTTGTAAACAGAGCCGTCCCAAACTTTGGGGTGGCTGTGTCTTTTTGATTTTAATTTCCCTAAGCTATAGGACCATGATTGGAAGTGCCCTAGGCTCTGTTGCTTTGTTTCTTAGATGTTTCAGGAAACACCATACACTTCTCCAGAGTGGCTGTTGGCAATTTCCATCGTGCCCATCAGCATAACAAGGCTCCCAGTTCTCCATGGCCTGTCCTGCTTCTCTGGATTTTACACTTTTTTCAGATTGCCCTTTAGACCGGGGGGCAGTGAGACTTCATTTTAGTGCAGATTTCCTTTGCAAGCTTGCTTGGTTAGCCGAAAAGTGCGTATGCGTTTTTTCCTGAATATATTCAGGAAAAAATGCATACGCACTTTTTGGCCAAGTGCATCATGGTGGACGTTCTGCCTCTTTTCCTGTGCTTTACCTGCAATTCCAGTCTACCTTCTGAAATCGGTTTCCTGCAATTCTGCCCCGCTTTCAAGTCCTCTTGGCAGGCTTACTTCAATATTTTTTTGGATGATAACAGTCATTTATAACTCTGCAGGTTTGTGAATGATAGTTCCCCTGAGCTCCTTTCTTCAACTCTCTTTCTTGTGAGCTGGCCACAACACCGCAGGATTGCTTCAGGCCCTAGTGTAGTTCCGGCATGGTACGCTGAGCCTTTGGTTAATTCCTCTTCCTGGTGGGAAATGAGAGTTAAATTTGCCCGTCCAGACACCTTCAGCTTGTCTCTCATTGGTTCTCCCTATTCCTGTTCATTTTCCGCAGAAATTGCAAACTGGGCCAAACAGGAGGTTTAAGGCACTGACTCTCCAAGTGGGGAGAGTGTTAGGAAAGCATCTGGAATGTTTCACCCGAGTACCAGGGGAGGAAAACTGAGACATATTTGAACACGTTTCCCGATCACACGGTGGATCATACTCTGGGTTCCACATGCATGTTTTAGCTGAAGGAAAAAACCCTTAAACCTGGAGAGTAGAGACCCATGGAATGGGTACCATGCAATATGACTTCAAAGGGTCTGCCTTTGCTCACCGATCCTCACCAATCCTATCACTGCTGCGTTTATGCCGCTGTACACACGCTTGATTATCTTTCGGAGACATATAAATCCATAGGTTTTAAGATTCTTACTAGTCAGGTATATTCTTAGGCGTTTAATATGGGGTGTTGAGTCCACTTCGTTGAGCAAGGAGTAGCTCTTTTCTATTACATATTTGGCTTATGGAACGGTATCTGTGCTAATTTCAATCTCTGGTTTTATGCAGCACCCCAACTCACCTTTCCCCTTAAGCAAGCATAAGTTGGTGTTCTACATTTGAGACCCTGTTCTGTTTTGTAATTCAGTTCCTGTGTAGCCAAGTTTACATTCCGTGTAGTAGTGATATCTTATGATGTTTCTTTTTCTGTGTGACTTATTTCACTTAGAATCATCGTACCTGAATCCACTCATTATGCTGCTATGGGCCTGATGACATAGATTTCGTTCCTGAGTGATATTGCATTGTACGTAAGAACCACAACGTCTTTATCCATTTTTCGCTTTCTGCGATATTGAGCTTGTACCGTAAACGAAGTTCTTGTAAACAGAGCCGCCCAAACTTTGGGGTGGCTGTGTCTTTTTGATTTTAATTTCCCTAATCTATACGACCATAAGGGGAAGTGCCCTAGGCTCTGTTGCTTTGTTTTTTGGATGTTTCAGGAAACACCACACACCTCTGCAGAGTGGCTATGGCAATTTACATCCTGCCCATCAGCATAACAAGGCTCCCAGTTCTCCATGGCCTGTCCTGCCTTTCTGGATTTTACACTTTTTTCAGATGGCTCTTTTGACCGGGGGGCAGTGAGACTTCATTGTAGTGCAGATTTCCTTTGCAAGCTTGCTTGGTTGGCCAAAAAGTGCGTATGCGTTTTTTCCTGAATATATTCACGAAAAAACGCATACGCCCTTTTTGGCCAAGTGCATCATTATGGCCGTTCTGCCTCTTTTCCTATGCTTTACATGCAATTCCTGTCTACCTCCTGAAATCGGTTTCCTGCAATTCTGCCCCGCTTTCAACTCCTCTTGGCAGCCTTACTTCAATATATTTTTGGATGATAGCTGTCATTTATAACTCTGCAGGTTTGTGAATGATAGTGCCCTTGAGCTCCTTTTTTCAACTCGCTTTCTTGTGAGCTGGCCGCAACACCGCAGGATTGCTTCAGATCCTAGTGTGGTTCCAGCATGGCACGCTGAGCCTTTGGTTAATTCCTCTTCCTGGTGGGAAATGAGAGTTAAATTTGCCCGTCCAGACACCTCCAGCTAGTCTCTCATTGGTTCTCCCTATTCCTGTTCATCTTACGCAGAAATTGCAAACTGGGCCAAACAGGAGGTTAAAGGCACTGACTCTCCAAGTGGTGAGAGTGTTAGTAAAGCGTCTGGAATGTTGCACCCAAGTACCAGGGGACGAAAACTGAGACACATTTGAACACGTTTCCCGATCACATGGTGGATCATACTCTGGGTTCCACATGCATGTTTTAGCTGAAGGAAGAATCCCTTAAACCTGGAGAGTTGAGACCCATGGAATGGGTACCATGCAATATGACTTCAAAGGGTCTGCATTTGCTCACCGAACCTCACCAATCCTATCACTGCTGCGTTTATGCCGCTGTACACACGGTTGATTCTCTTTCGGAGACATATAAATCCATAGGTTTTAAGATCCTTACTAGTCAGGTATATTCTTAGGCGTTTAATATGGGGTGTTGAGTCCACTTCTTTGAGCAAGGAGTAGCTCTTGTTATTACATATTTGGCTTATGGAACGGTATCTGTGCTAATTTCAATCTCTGGTTTTATGCAGCACCCCAACTCACCTTTCCCCTTAAGCAAGCATAAGTTGGTGTTCTACATTTGAGACCCTGTTCTGTTTTGTAATTCAGTTGCTGTGTAGCCAAGTTTACATTCCGTGTAGTAGTGATATCTTATGATGTTTCTTTTTCTGTGTGACTTATTTCACTTAGAATCATCGTAACTGAATCCACTCATTATGCTGCTACGGGCCTGATGACATAGATTTCATTGCTGAGTGATATTGCATTGTACGTAAGTACCACAAATTCTTTATCCATTTTTCGCTTTCTGTGATATTGAACTTCTACCGTAAATGAGGTTCTTGTAAACAGAGCCGTCCCAAACTTTGGGGCGGCTGTGTCTTTTTGATTTTAATTTCCCTAAGCTATAGCACCATAAGTGGAAGTGCCCTAGGCTCTGTTGCTTTGTTTTGTAGATGTTTCAGGAAACACCATACACTTCTCCAGAGTGGCTGTTGGCAATTAACATCCTGCCCATCAGCATAACAAGGCTCCCAGTTCTCCATGGCCTGTCCTGATTTCTGGATTTTACACTTTTTTCAGATGGCCCTTTTGACCGGGGGCAGTGAGACTTCATTGTAGTGCAGATTTACTTTGCAAGCTTGCTTGGTTGGCCAAAAAGGGCGTATGCGGTTTTTCCTGAATATATTCAGGAAAAAACGCATACGCCCTTTTTGGCCAAGTGCTTCATTGTGGACGTTCTGCCTCTTTTCCTATGCTTTACATGCAATTCCAGTCTACCTCCTGAAATCGGTTTCCTGCAATTCTGCCCCACATTCAAGTCCTCTTGGCAGCCTTACTTCACTATATTTTTGGATGATAGCTGTCATTTATAACTCTGCAGGTTTGTGAATGACAGTGCCCCTTAGCTCCTTTCTTCAACTTGCTTTCTTGTGAGCCTGCCGCAACACTGCAGGATTGCTTCAGGACCTAGTGTGGTTACGGGACGGCACGCTGAGCCTTTGTTTAATTCCTCTTCCTGGTGGGAAATGAGAGTTAAATTTGCCCGTCCAGACACCTCCAGCTAGTCTCTCATTGGTTCTCCCTATTCCTGTTCATTTTCCGCAGAAATTGCAAACTGGGCCATACAGGAGGTTAAAGGCACTGACTCTCCAAGTGGAGAGAGTGGTAGTAAAGCGTCTGGAATGTTGCACCCGAGTACCAGGGGATGAAAACTGAGACACGTTTGAACACGTTTCCCGATCACACGGTGGATCATACTCTGGGATCCACATGCATGTTTTAGCTGAAGGAAGAATCCCTTAAAGCTGGAGAGTTGAGACCCATGGAATGGGTAATATGCAGTATGACTTCAAAGGGTCTGCATTTGCTCACCGAACCTCACCAATCCTATCACTTCTGCGTTTATGCCACTGTACACACGCTTGATTCTCTTTGGGAGACATATAAATCCATAGGTTTTAAGATTCTTACCAGTCAGGTATATTCTTAGGCGTTTAATATGTGCTGTTGAGTCCACTTCGTTGAGCAAGGAGTAGCTCTTGTCTATTACATATTTGGCTTATGGAACGGTATCTGTGCTAATTTCAATCTCTGGTTTTATGTAGCACCCGTACTCACCTTTCCCCTTAAGCAAGCATAAGTTGGTTTTCTACATTTGAGACCCTGTTCTGTTTTGTAATTCAGTTCCTGTGTAGCCAAGTTCACATTCCATGTAGTAGTGATATCTTATGATGTTTCTTTTTCTGTGTGACTTATTTCACTTAGAATCATCGTACCTGAATCCACTCATTATGCTGCTATGGGCCTGATGACATAGATTTCATTGCTGAGTGATATTGCATTGTACTTAATACCACAACTTCTTTATCCATTTTTCGCTTTCTGTGATATTGAACTTGTACTGTAAACGAGGTCTTGTAAACAGAGCCGTCCCAAACTTTGGGGTGGCTGTGTCTTTTTGATTTTAATTTCCCTAAGCTATAGGAACATAAGTGGAATTGCCCTAGGCTCTGTTGCTTTGTTTTTTAGATGATTCAGGAAACACCATACACTTCTCCAGAGTGGCTGTTGGCAATTTACATCGTGCCCATCAGCATAACAAGGCTCCCAGTTCTCCATGGCCTGTCCTGCCTTTCTGGATTTTACACTTTTTTCAGATGGCCCTTTTGACCGGGGGGCAGTGAGACTTCATTGTAGTGCAGATTTCCTTTGCAAGCTTGCTTGGTTGGCTAAAAAGTGTGTATGAGTTTTTTACCGAATACATTCAGGAAAAAAAGCATACGCCCTTTTTGGCCAAGTGCATCATTGTGGACGTTCTGCCTCTTTTCCTATGCTTTACATGCAATTCCAGTCTACCTCCTGAAATCAGTTTCCTGCAATTCTGCCCCGCTTTCAAGTCCTTTTGGCAGCCTTACTTCAATATATTTTTGGATGATAGCTGTCATTTATAACTCTGCAGGTTTGTGAATGATAGTGCCCTTGAGCTCCTTTTTTCAACTCGCTTTCTTGTGAGCTGGCCGCAACACCACAGGATTGCTTCAGATCCTAGTGTGGTTCCAGCATGGCACGCTGAGCCTTTGGTTAATTCCTCTTCCTGGTGGGAAATGAGAGTTAAATTTGCCCGTCCAGACACCTCCAGCTAGTCTCTCATTGGTTCTCCCTATTCCTGTTCATCTTACGCAGAAATTGCAAACTGGGCCAAAGAGGAGGTTAAAGGCACTGACTCTCCAAGTGGTGAGAGTGTTAGTAAAGCGTCTGGAATGTTGCACCCAAGTACCAGGGGACGAAAACTGAGACACATTTGAACACGTTTCCCGATCACATGGTGGATCATACTCTGGGTTCCACATGCATGTTTTAGCTGAAGGAAGAATCCCTTAAACCTGGAGAGTTGAGACCCATGGAATGGGTACCATGCAATATGACTTCAAAGGGTCTGCATTTGCTCACCGAACCTCACCAATCCTATCACTGCTGCGTTTATGCCGCTGTACACACGCTTGATTCTCTTTCGGAGACATATAAATCCATAGGTTTTAAGATTTTTACTAGTCAGGTATATTCTTAGGCGTTTAATATGGGGTGTTGAGTCCACTTCTTTGAGCAAGGAGTAGCTCTTGTTATTACATATTTGGCTTATGGAACGGTATCTGTGCTAATTTCAATCTCTGGTTTTATGCAGCACCCCAACTCACCTTTCCCCTTAAGCAAGCATAAGTTGGTGTTCTACATTTGAGACCCTGTTCTGTTTTGTAATTCAGTTGCTGTGTAGCCAAGTTTACATTCCGTGTAGTAGTGATATCTTATGATGTTTCTTTTTCTGTGTGACTTATTTCACTTAGAATCATCGTAACTGAATCCACTCATTATGCTGCTACGGGCCTGATGACATAGATTTCATTGCTGAGTGATATTGCATTGTACGTAAGTACCACAAATTCTTTATCCATTTTTCGCTTTCTGTGATATTGAACTTCTACCGTAAATGAGGTTCTTGTAAACAGAGCCGTCCCAAACTTTGTGGCGGCTGTGTCTTTTTGATTTTAATTTCCCTAAGCTATAGCACCATAAGTGGAAGTGCCCTAGGCTCTGTTGCTTTGTTTTGTAGATGTTTCAGGAAACACCATACACTTCTCCAGAGTGGCTGTTGGCAATTAACATCCCGCCCATCAGCATAACAAGGCTCCCAGTTCTCCATGGCCTGTCCTGATTTCTGGATTTTACAATTTTTTCACATGGCCCTTTTGACCGGGGGGCAGTGAGACTTCATTGTAGTGCAGATTTCCTTTGCAAGCTTGCTTGGTTGGCCAAAAAGGGCGTATGCGGTTTTTCCTGAATATATTCAGGAAAAAACGCATACGCCCTTTTTGGCCAAGTGCTTCATTGTGGACGTTCTGCCTCTTTTCCTATGCTTTACATGCAATTCCAGTCTACCTCCTGAAATCGGTTTCCTGCAATTCTGCCCCGCATTCAAGTCCTCTTGGCAGCCTTACTTCACTATATTTTTGGATGATAGCTGTCATTTATAACTCTGCAGGTTTGTGAATGACAGTGCCCCTGAGCTCCTTTCTTCAACTTGCTTTCTTGTGAGCCTGCCGCAACACTGCAGGATTGCTTCAGGACCTAGTGTGGTTACGGGACGGCACGCTGAGCCTTTGTTTAATTCCTCTTCCTGGTGGGAAATGAGAGTTAAATTTGCCCGTCCAGACACCTCTAGCTAGTCTCTCATTGGTTCTCCCTATTCCTGTTCATTTTCCGCAGAAATTGCAAACTGGGCCATACAGGAGGTTAAAGGCACTGACTCTCCAAGTGGGGAGAGTGGTAGTAAAGCGTCTGGAATGTTGCACCCGAGTACCAGGGGATGAAAACTGAGACACGTTTGAACACGTTTCCCGATCACACGGTGGATCATACTCTGGGATCCACATGCATGTTTTAGCTGAAGGAAGAATCCCTTAAAGCTGGAGAGTTGAGACCCATGGAATGGGTAATATGCAGTATGACTTCAAAGGGTCTGCATTTGCTCACCGAACCTCACCAATCCTATCACTTCTGCGTTTATGCCACTGTACACACGCTTGATTCTCTTTGGGAGACATATAAATCCATAGGTTTTAAGATTCTTACCAGTCAGGTATATTCTTAGGCGTTTAATATGGGGTATTGAGTGTACTTCGTTGAGCAAGGTGTAGCTCTTGTCTATTACATATTTGGCTTATGGAACGGTATCTGTGCTAATTTCAATCTCTGGTTTTATGCAGCACCCCAACTCACCTTTCCCCTTAAGCAAGCATAAGTTGGTTTTCTACATTTGCGACCCTGTTCTGTTTTGTAATTCAGTTCCTGTGTAGCCAAGTTTACATTCCGTGTAGTAGTGATATCTTATGATGTTTCTTTTTCTGTGTGACTTATTTCACTTAGAATCATCGTACCTGAATCCACTCATTATACTGCTACGGGCCTGATGACATAGATTTCATTGCTGAGTGATATTGCATTGTACGTAAGTACCACAACTTCTTTATCCATTTTTCGCTTTCTGTTATATTGAACTTGTACCGTAAACGAGGTTCTTGTAAACAGAGCCATCCCAAACTTTGGGGTGGCTGTGTCTTTTTGATTTTAATTTCCCTAAGCTATAGGACCATAAGTGGAAGTGCCCTAGGCTCTGTTGCTTTGTTTTTTAGATGTCACAGGAAACACCATACACTTCTCCAGAGTGGCTGTTGGCAATTTACATCCCGCCCATCAGCATAACAAGGCTCCCAGTTCTCCATGGCCTGTCCTGCCTTTCTGGATTTTACACTTTTTTCAGATGGCCCTCTTGACCGGGGGGCAGTGAGACTTCATTGTAGTGCAGATTTCCTTTGCAAGCTTGCTTGGTTGGCCAAAAAGGGCGTATGCGTTTTTTCCTGAATATATTCAGGAAAAAACGCATACGCCCTTTTTGGCCAAGTGCATCATTGTGGACGTTCTGCCTCTTTTCCTATGCTTTACATGCAATTCCAGTCTACCTCCTGAAATCGGTTTCCTGCAATTCTGCCCGGCATTCAAGTCCTCTTGGCAGCCTTACTTCACTATATTTTTGGACGATAGCTGTCATTTATAACTCTGCAGGTTTGTGAATTACAGTGCCCCTGAGCTCCTTTCTTCAACTCGCTTTCTTGTGAGCTGGCCGCAATACCGCACGATTGCTTCAGACCCTAGAGTGGTTCCGGCATGGCACACTGAGCCTTTGGTTAATTCCTCTTCCTGGTGGGAAATGAGAGTTAAATTTGCCCGTCCAGACACCTCCAGCTAGTCTCTCATTGGTTCTCCCTATTCCTGTACATTTTCTGCAGAAATTGCAAACTGGGCCATACAGGAGTTTAAAGGCACTGACTCTCCAAGTGGGGAGAGTGTTAGTAAAGCATCTAGAATGTTGCACCCGAGTACCAGGGGACAAAAACTGAGACACATTTGACACGTTTCCCGATCACACGGTGGATCATACTCTGGGTTCCACATGCATGTTTTAGTTGAAGGAAGAATCCCTTAAACCTGGAGAGTTGAGACCCATGGAATGGGTACCATGCAATATGACTTCAAAGGGTCTGCATTTGCTCACCGAACCTCGCCAATCCTATCACTGCTGCATTTATGCTGCTGTACACATGCTTGATTCTCTTTTGGAGACATATAAATCCATAGGTTTTAAGATTCTTACTAGTCAGGTATATTCTTAGGCGTTTAATATGTGGTGTTGAGTCCACTTCGTTGAGCAAGGAGTAGCTCTTGTCTATTACATATTTGGCTTATGGAACGGTATGTGTGCTAATTTCAATCTCTGGTTTTATGCATCACCCCAACTCACCTTTCCCCTTAAGCAAGCATAAGTTGGTGTTCTACATTTGAGACCCTGTTCTGTTTTGTAATTCAGTTGCTGTGTAGCCAAGTTTACATTCCATGTAGTAGTGATATCTTATCATGTTTCTTTTTCTGTGTGACTTATTTCACTTAGAATCATCGTACCTGAATCCACTCATTATGCTGCTACGGGCCTGATGACATAGATTTCATTGCTGAGTGATATTGCATTGTACGTAAGTACCACAACTTCTTTATCCATTTTTCGCTTTCTGTGATATTGAACATATACCATAAACGAGGTTCTTGTAAACAGAGCCGTCCCAAAATTTGGGGTGGCTGTGTCTTTTTGATTTTAATTTCCCTAAGCTATAGGACCATAAGTAGATGTGCCCTAGGCTCTGTTGCTTTGTTTTGTAGATGTTTCAGGAAACACCATACACTTCTCCAGAGTGGCTGTTGGCAATTAACATCCCGCCCATCAGCATAAGAAGGCTCCCAGTTCTCCATGGCCTGTCCTGCCTTTCTGGATTTTACACTTTTTTCACATGGCCCTTTTGACCGGGGGGCAGTGAGACTTCATTGTAGTGCAGATTTCCTTTGCAAGCTTGCTTGGTTGGCCAAAAAGGGCGTATGCGTTTTTTCCTGCATACATTCAGGAAAAAACGCATACGCACTTTTTGGCCAAGTGCATCATTGTGGACGTTCTGCCTCTTTTCCTATGCTTTACATGCAATTCCAGTCTACCTCCTGAACTCGGTTTCCTGCAATTCTGCCCCGCTTTCAAGTCCTCTTGGCAGCCTTACTTCAATATATTTCTGGACGATAGCTGTCATTTATAACTCTGCAGTTTTGTGAATTACAGTGCCCCTGAGCTCCTTTCTTCAACTCGCTTTCTTGTGAGCTGGCCGCAATACCGCACGATTGCTTCAGGCCCTAGTGTGGTTCCAGCACGGCACACAGAGCCTTTGGTTAATTTCTCTTCCTGGTGGGAAATGAGAGTTAAATTTGCCCATCCAGACACCTCCAGCTAGTGTCTCATTGGTTCTCCCTATTCGTGTTCATTTTCTGCAGAAATTGCAAACTGGGCCAAACAAGAGGTTAAAGGCACTGACTCTCCAAGTGGGGAGAGTGTTAGTAAAGCGTCTGGAATGTTGCACCCAAGTACAAGGGGACGAAAACTGAGACACATTTGAACACATTTCCCGATCACATGTTGGATCATACAATGGGTTCCACATGCATGTTTTAGCTGAAGGAAGAATCCCTTAAACCTGGAGAGTTGAGACCCATGGAATGGGTACCATGCAATATGACTTCAAAGGGTCTGCATTTGCTCACCGAACCTCACCAATCCTATCACTGCTGCATTTATGCTGCTGTACACATGCTTGATTCTCTTTCGGAGACATATAAATCCATAGGTTTTAAGATTCTTACTAGTCAGGTATATTCTTAGGCGTTTAATATGTGGTGTTGAGTCCACTTGGTTGAGCAAGGAGAAGCTCTTGACTATTACATATTTGGCTTATGGAACGGTATCTGTGCTAATTTCAATCTCTGGTTTTATGCAGCACCCCAACTCACCTTTCCCCTTAAGCAAGCATAAGTTGGTGTTCTACATTTGAGACCCTGTTCTGTTTTGTAATTCAGTTGCTGTGTAGCCAAGTTTACATTCCATGTAGTAGTGATATCTTATCATGTTTCTTTTTCTGTGTGACTTATTTCACTTAGAATCATCGTACCTGAATCCACTCATTATGCTGCTACGGGCCTGATGACATAGATTTCATTGCTGAGTGATATTGCATTGTACATAAGTACCACAACTTCTTTATCCATTTTTCGCTTTCTGTGATATTGAACATATACCGTAAACGAGGTTCTTGTAAACAGAGCCGTCCCAAAATTTGGGGTGGATGTGTCTTTTTGATTTTAATTTCCCTAAGCTATGGGACCATAAGTGGAAGTGCCCTAGGCTCTGTTGCTTTGTTTTTTAGATGTTTCAGGAAACACCATACACTTCCTCAGAGTGGCTGTTGGCAAATTACATCCCGCCCATCAGCATAACAAGGCTCCCAGTTCTCCATGGCCTGTCCTGCCTTTCTGGATTTTACACTTTTTTCAGATGGCCCTTTTGACCGGGGGGCAGTGAGACTTCATTGTAGTGCAGATTTCCTTTGCAAGCTTGCTTGGTTGGCCAAAAAGGGCGTATGCGTTTTTTCCTGCATACATTCAGGAAAAAACGCATACGCACTTTTTGGCCAAGTGCATCATTGTGGACGTTCTGCCTCTTTTCCTATGCTTTACATGCAATTCCAGTCTACCTCCTGAACTCGGTTTCCTGCAATTCTGCCCGGCTTTCAAGTCCTCTTGGCAGGCTTACTTAAATATTTTTTTGGATGATAACAGTCATTTATAACTCTGCAGGTTTGTGAATGATAGTTCCCCTGAGCTCCTTTCTTCAACTCTCTTTCTTGTGAGCTGGCCACAACACCGCAGGATTGCTTCAGGCCCTAGAGTAGTTCCGGCATGGTACGCTGAGCCTTTGGTTAATTCCTCTTCCTGGTGGGAAATGAGAGTTAAATTTGCCCGTCCAGACACCTTCAGCTTGTCTCTCATTGGTTCTCCCTATTCCTGTTCATTTTCCGCAGAAATTGCAAACTGGGCCAAACAGGAGGTTTAAGGCACTGACTCTCCAAGTGGGGAGAGTGTTAGGAAAGCATCTGGAATGTTTCACCCGAGTACCAGGGGAGGAAAACTGAGACATATTTGAACACGTTTCCCGATCACACAGTGGATCATACTCTGGGTCCACATGCATGTTTTAGCTGAAGGAAAAAACCCTTAAACCTGGAGAGTAGAGACCCATGGAATGGGTACCATGCAATATGACTTCAAAGGGTCTGCCTTTGCTCACCGATCCTCACCAATCCTATCACTGCTGCGTTTATGCCGCTGTACACACGCTTGATTCTCTTTCGGAGACATATAAATCCATAGGTTTTAAGATTCTTACTAGTCAGGTATATTCATAGGCGTTTAATATGGGGTGTTGAGTCCACTTCGTTGAGCAAGGAGTAGCTCTTTTCTATTACATATTTGGCTTATGGAACGGTATCTGTGCTAATTTCAATCTCTGGGTTTATGCAGCACCCCAACTCAACTTTCCCCTTAAGCAAGCATAAGTTGGTGTTCTACATTTGAGACCCTGTTCTGTTTTGTAATTCAGTTCCTGTGTAGCCAAGTTTACATTCCGTGTAGTAGTGATATCTTATGATGTTTCTTTTTCTGTGTGACTTATTTCACTTAGAATCATCATACCTGAATCCACTCATTATGCTGCTATGGGCCTGATGACATAGATTTCGTTGCTGAGTGATATTGCATTGTACGTAAGTACCACAACGTCTTTATCCATTTTTCGCTTTCTGCGATATTGAGCTTGTACCGTAAACGAAGTTCTTGTAAACAGAGCCGCCCAAACTTTGGGGTGGCTGTGTCTTTTTGATTTTAATTTCC
The DNA here is from genome assembly GCF_937001465.1 of Orcinus orca. Taxonomy (NCBI): domain Eukaryota; kingdom Metazoa; phylum Chordata; class Mammalia; order Artiodactyla; family Delphinidae; genus Orcinus; species Orcinus orca. The sequence continues at coordinate 60,681,702 of NC_064562.1, read as the reverse complement.
CTAATCTACACGACCATAAGTGGAAGTGCCCTAGGCTCTGTTGCTTTGTTTTTTGGATGTTTCAGGAAACACCACACACCTCTGCAGAGTGGCTATGGCAATTTACATCCTGCCCATCAGCATAACAAGGCTCCCAGTTCTCCATGGCCTGTCCTGCCTTTCTGGATTTTACACTTTTTTCAGATGGCTCTTTTGACCGGGGGGCAGTGAGACTTCATTGTAGTGCAGATTTCCTTTGCAAGCTTGCTTGGTTGGCCAAAAAGTGCGTATGCGTTTTTTCCTGAATATATTCACGAAAAAACGCATACGCCCTTTTTGGCCAAGTGCATCATTGTAGACGTTCTGCCTCTTTTCCTATGCTTTACATGCAATTCCAGTCTACCTCCTGAAATCGGTTTCCTGCAATTCTGCCCTGCTTTCAACTCCTCTTGGCAGCCTTACTTCAATATATTTTTGGATGATAGCTGTCATTTATAACTCTGCAGGTTTGTGAATGATAGTGCCCTTGAGCTCCTTTTTTCAACTCGCTTTCTTGTGAGCTGGCCGCAACACCGCAGGATTGCTTCAGATCCTAGTGTGTTTCCAGCATGGCACGCTGAGCCTTTGGTTAATTCCTCTTCCTGGTGGGAAATGAGAGTTAAATTTGCCCGTCCAGACACCTCCAGCTAGTCTCTCATTGGTTCTCCCTATTCCTGTTCATCTTACGCAGAAATTGCAAACTGGGCCAAACAGGAGGTTAAAGGCACTGACTCTCCAAGTGGTGAGAGTGTTAGTAAAGCGTCTGGAATGTTGCACCCAAGTACCAGGGGACGAAAACTGAGACACATTTGAACACGTTTCCCGATCACATGGTGGATCATACTCTGGGTTCCACATGCATGTTTTAGCTGAAGGAAGAATCCCTTAAACCTGGAGAGTTGAGACCCATGGAATGGGTACCATGCAATATGACTTTAAAGGGTCTGCATTTGCTCACCGAACCTCACCAATCCTATCACTGCTGCGTTTATGCCGCTGTACACACGGTTGATTCTCTTTCGGAGACATATAAATCCATAGGTTTTAAGATTCTTACTAGTCAGGTATATTCTTAGGCGTTTAATATGGGGTGTTGAGTCCACTTCTTTGAGCAAGGAGTATCTCTTGTTATTACATATTTGGCTTATGGAACGGTATCTGTGCTAATTTCAATCTCTGGTTTTATGCAGCACCCCAACTCACCTTTCCCCTTAAGCAAGCATAAGTTGGTGTTCTACATTTGAGACCCTGTTCTGTTTTGTAATTCAGTTGCTGTGTAGCGAAGTTTACATTCCGTGTAGTAGTGATATCTTATGATGTTTCTTTTTCTGTGTGACTTATTTCACTTAGAATCATCGTAACTGAATCCACTCATTATGCTGCTACGGGCCTGATGACATAGATTTCATTGCTGAGTGATATTGCATTGTACGTAAGTACCACAAATTCTTTATCCATTTTTCGCTTTCTGTGATATTGAACATATACCATAAACGAGGTTCTTGTAAACAGAGCCGTCCCAAACTTTGGGGCGGCTGTGTGTTTTTGATTTTAATTTCCCTAAGCTATAGCACCATAAGTGGAAGTGCCCTAGGCTCTGTTGCTTTGTTTTGTAGATGTTTCAGGAAACACCATACACTTCTCCAGAGTGGCTGTTGGCAATTAACATCCCGCCCATCAGCATAACAAGGCTCCCAGTTCTCCATGGCCTGTCCTGATTTCTGGATTTTACACTTTTTTCAGATGGCCCTTTTGACCGGGGGGCAGTGAGACTTCATTGTAGTGCAGATTTCCTTTGCAAGCTTGCTTGGTTGGCCAAAAAGGGCGTATGCGGTTTTTCCAGAATATATTCAGGAAAAAACGCATACGCCCTTTTTGGCCAAGTGCTTCATTGTGGACGTTCTGCCTCTTTTCCTATGCTTTACATGCAATTCCAGTCTACCTCCTGAAATCGGTTTCCTGCAATTCTGCCCCGCTTTCAAGTCCTCTTGGCAGCCTTACTTCACTATATTTTTGGATGATAGCTGTCATTTATAACTCTGCAGGTTTGTGAATGACAGTGCCCCTGAGCTCCTTTCTTCAACTTGCTTTCTTGTGAGCCTGCCGCAACACTGCAGGATTGCTTCAGGACCTAGTGTGGTTACGGGACGGCACGCTGAGCCTTTGTTTAATTCCTCTTCCTGGTGGGAAATGAGAGTTAAATTTGCCCGTCCAGACACCTCCAGCTAGTCTCTCATTGGTTCTCCCTATTCCTGTTCATTTTCCGCAGAAATTGCAAACTGGGCCATACAGGAGGTTAAAGGCACTGACTCTCCAAGTGGGGAGAGTGGTAGTAAAGCGTCTGGAATGTTGCACCCGAGTACCAGGGGATGAAAACTGAGACACGTTTGAACACGTTTCCCGATCACACGGTGGATCATACTCTGGGATCCACATGCATGTTTTAGCTGAAGGAAGAATCCCTTAAAGCTGGAGAGTTGAGACCCATGGAATGGGTAATATGCAGTATGACTTCAAAGGGTCTGCATTTGCTCACCGAACCTCACCAATCCTATCACTTCTGCGTTTATGCCACTGTACACACGCTTGATTCTCTTTGGGAGACATATAAATCCATAGGTTTTAAGATTCTTACCAGTCAGGTATATTCTTAGGCGTTTAATATGTGCTGTTGAGTCCACTTCGTTGAGCAAGGAGTAGCTCTTGTCTATTACATATTTGGCTTATGGAACGGTATATGTGCTAATTTCAATCTCTGGTTTTATGTAGCACCCGTACTCACCTTTCCCCTTAAGCAAGCATAAGTTGGTTTTCTACATTTGAGACCCTGTTCTGTTTTGTAATTCAGTTCCTGTGTAGCCAAGTTCACATTCCATGTAGTAGTGATATCTTATGATGTTTCTTTTTCTGTGTGACTTATTTCACTTAGATTCATCGTACCTGAATCCACTCATTATGCTGCTTCGGTCCTGATGACATAGATTTCATTGCTGAGTGATATTGCATTGTACGTAAGTACCACAAATTCTTTATCCATTTTTTGCTTCTGTGATATTGAACTTGTACCATAAACGAGGGTCTTGTAAACAGAGCCGTCCCAAAATTTGGTGTGGCTGTGTCTTTTTGATTTTAATTTCCCTAAGCTATAGGACCATAAGTGGAAGTGCCCTAGGCTCTGTTGCTTTGTTTTTTAGATGTTTCAGGAAACACCATACACTTCTCCAGAGTGGCTGTTGGCAATTTACATCCCGCCCATCAGCATAACAAGGCTTCCAGTTCTCCATGGCCTGTCCTGCCTTTCTGGATTTTACACTTTTTTCAGATGGCCCTTTTGACCAGGGGGCAGTGAGACTTCATTGTAGAGCAGATTTCCTTTGCAAGCTTGCTTGGTTGGCCAAAAAGGGCGTATTCGTTTTTTCCTGAATATATTCAGGAAAAAACGCATACGCCCTTTTTGGCCAAGTGCATCATTATGGACTTTCTGCCTCTTTTCCTATGCTTTACATGCAATTCCAGTCTACCTCCTGATATCAGTTTCCTGCAATTCTGCCCCGCTTTCAAGTCCTCTTGGCAGCCTTACTTCAATATATTTTTGGATGATAGCTGTCATTTATAACTCTGCAGGTTTGTGAATGACAGTGCCCCTGAGCTCCTTTCTTCAACTCGCTTTCTTGTGAGCTGGCCGCAACACCGCAGGATTGCTTCAGGCCCTAGTGTGGTTCCGGCATGGCACGCTGAGCCTTTGGTTAATTCCTCTTCCTGCTGGGAAATGAGAGTTAAATTTGCGTGTCCAGACACCTCCAGCTAGTCTCTCATGAGTTCTCCCTATTCCTGTTCATTTTCCGCAGAAATTGCAAACTGGGCCAAACAGGAGGTTAAAGGAACTGACTCTCCAAGTGGAGAGAGTGTTAGTAAAGTGTCTGGAATGTTGCACCCGAGTACCAGGGGACGAAAACTGAGACACATTTGAACACATTTCCCGATCACACGGTGGATCATACTCTGGGTTCCACATGCATGTTTTAGCTGAAGGAAGAATCCCTTAAACCTGTAGAGTTGAGACCCATGGAATGGGTACCATGCAATATGACTTCAAAGGGTCTGCATTTGCTCACCGAACCTCACCAGTCCTATCACTGCTGCATATATGCCGCTGTACACACACTTGATTCTCTTTCAGAGACATATAAATCCATAGGTTTTAAGATTCTTACTAGTCAGGTATTTTCTTAGGCGTTTAATATGGGGTGTTGAGTCCACTTCGTTGAGCAAGGAGTAGCTCTTGTCTATTACATATTTGGCTTATGGAACGGTATCTGTGCTAATTTCAATCTCTGGTTTTATGCAGCACCCCAACTCACCTTTCCCCTTAAGCAAGCATAAGTTGGTTTTCTACATTTGAGACCCTGTTCTGTTTTGTAATTCAGTTCCTGTGTAGCCAAGTTTACATTCCGTGTAGTAGTGATATCTTATGATGTTTCTTTTTCTGTGTGACTTATTTCACTTAGAATCATCGTACCTGAATCCACTCATTATGCTGCTACGGGCCTGATGACAGATTTCATTGCTGAGTGATATTGCATTGTACGTAAGTACCACAACTTCTTTATCCATTTTTCGCTTTCTGTGATATTGAACTTGTACCGTAAACGAGGTTCTTGTAAACAGAGCCGTCCCAAATTTTGGGGTGGCTGTGTCTTTTTTATTTTAATTTCCCTAAGCTATAGGACCATATGTGGAAGTGCCCTAGGCTCTGTTGTTTGTTTTTTAGATGTTTCAGGAAACACCATACACTTCTCCAGAGTGGCTGTTGGCAATTTACATCCCGCCCTTCAGCATAACAAGGCTCCCAGTTCTCCATGGCCTGTCCTGCCTTTCTGGATTTTACACTTTTTTCAGATGGCCCTCTTGACTGGGGGGCAGTGAGACTTCATTGTAGTGCAGATTTCCTTTGCAAGCTTGCTTGGTTGGCCAAAAAGTGCGTATGCGGTTTTTCCTGAATATATTCAGGAAAAAACGCATACGCCCTTTTTGGCCATGTGCATCATTGTGGACGTTCTGCCTCTTTTCCTATGCTTTACATGCAACTCCAGTCTACCTCCTGAAATTGGTTTCCTGCAATTCTGCCCCGCTTTCAAGTCCTCTTGGCAGCCTTACTTCAATATATTTTTGGACGATAGCTGTCATTTATAACACTGCATGTTTGTGAATTACAGTGCCCCTGAGCTCCTTTCTTCAACTCGCTTTCTTGTGAGCTGGCCGCAACACCACAGGATTGCTTCAGGCCCTAGTGTGGTTCCGGAACGGCATGCTGAGCCTTTGGTTAATTCCTCTTCCTGGTGGGAAATGAGAGTTAAATTTGCCCGTCCAGACACCTCCAGCTAGTCTCTCATTGGTTCTCCCTATTCCTGTTCATTTTCCGCAGAAATTGCAAACTGGGCCAAACAGGAGGTTAAAGGCACTGACTCTCCAAGTGGGGAGAGTTTTAGTAAAGCGTCTGGAATGTTGCACCTGAGTACCAGGGAACGAAAACTGAGACACCTTTGCACACATTTCCCGATCACACGGTGGATCATACTCTGGGTTCCACATGCATGTTTTAGCTGAAGGAAGAATCCCTTAACCTGGAGAGTTGAGACCCATGGAATGGGTGCCATGCAATATGACTTCAAGGGTCTGCATTTGCTCACCGAACCTCACCAATCCTATCACTGCTGCGTTTATGCCGCTGTACACACGCTTGATTCTCTTTCAGAGACATATAAATCCATAGGTTTTAAGTTTCTTACTAGTCAGGTATATTCTTAGGCGTTTAATATGGGGTGTTGAGTCCACTTCGTTGAGCAAGGAGTAGCTCTTGCCTATTACATATTTGGCTTATGGAACGGTATCTGTGCTAATTTCAATCTCTGGTTTTATGCAGCACCCCAACTCACCTTTCCCCTTAAGCAAGCATAAGTTGGTTTTCTACATTTGAGACCCAGTTCTGTTTTGTAATTCAGTTCCTGTGTAGCCAAGTTTACATTCCGAGTATTAGTGATATCTTATGATGTTGCTTTTTCTGTGTGCCTTATTTCACTTAGAATCATCGTACCTGAATCCACTCATTATGCTGCTACGGGCCTGATGACATAGATTTCATTGCTGAGTGATATTGCATTGTATATAAGTACCACAACTTTTTTATCCATTTTTCGCTTTCTGTGATATTGAACTTGTACCGTAAACGAGGTTCTTGTAAACAGAGCCGTCCCAAACTTTGGGGTGGCTGTGTCTTTTTGATTTTAATTTCCCTAAGCTATAGGACCATAAGTGGAAGTGCCCTAGGCTCTGTTGCTTTGTTTCTTAGATGTTTCAGGAAACACCAAACACTTCTCCAGAGTGGCTGTTGGCAATTTACATCCCACCCATCAGCATAACAAGGCTCCCAGTTCTCCATGGCCTGTCCTGCCTTTCTGGATTTTACACTTTTTTCTGATGGCCCTTTTGACCTGGAGGCAGTGAGACTTCATTGTAGTGCAGATTTCCTTTGCAAGCTTGCTTGGTTGGCCAAAAAGGGCGTATGCGTTTTTTCCTGAATATATTCAGGAAAAAACGCATACGCACTTTTTGGCCACGTGCATCATGGTGGACGTTCTGCCTCATTTCCTATGCTTTACATGCAATTCCAGTCTACCTCCTGAAATCGGTTTCCTGCAATTCTGCTCCGCTTTCAAGTCCTCTTGGCAGCCTTACTTCAATATATTTTTGGACGATAGCTGTCATTTATAACTCTGCAGGTTTGTGAATTACAGTGCCCCTGAGCTCCTTTCTTCAACTCGATTTCTTGTGCGCTGGCCGCAACACCGCAGGATTGCTTCAGGCCCCATTGCGGTTCTGGCATGACAAGCTGAGCCTTTGGTTAATTCCTCTTCCTGGTGGGAAATGAGAGTTAAATTTGCCCGTCCAGACACCTCCAGCTAGTCTATCATTGGTTCTCCCTATTCCTGTTCATTTTCCGCAGAAATTGCAAACTGGGCCAAACAGAAGTTTAAAGGCACTGACTCTCCAAGTGGGGAGAGTGTTAGTAACGTGTCTGGAATGTTGCACCCGAGTACCAGGGGACGAAAACTGAGACACATTTGAACACGTTTCCCGATCACACGGTGGATCATACTCTGGGTTCCACATGCATGTTTTAGCTGAAGGAAGAATCCCTTAAACCTGGAGAGTTCAGACCCATGGAATGGGTACCATGCAATATGACTTGAAATGGTCTGCATTTGCTCACCGAACCTCACCAATCCTATCACTGCTGCGTTTATGCCGCTGTACAGACGCTTGATTCTCTTTCGGAGACATATAAATCCATAGGTTTTAAGATTCTTACTAGTCAGGTATATTCTAAGGCGTTTAATATGGGGTGTTGAGTCCACTTCGTTGAGCAAGGAGTAGCTCTTGTTTATTACGTATTTGGCTTATGGAACGGTATCTGTGCTAATTTCAATCTCTGGTTTTATGCAGCACCCCAAATCACCTTTCCCCTTAAGCAAGCATAAGTTGGTTTTCTACATTTCAGACCCTGTTCTGTTTTGTAATTCAGTTCCTGTGTAGCCAAGTTTACATTCCGTGTATTAGTGATATCTTATGATGTTTCTTTTTCTTTGTGACTTATTTCACTTAGAATCATCTTACCTGAATCCACTCATTATGCTGCTACGGGCCTGATGACATAGATTTCATTGCTGAGTGATATTGCATTGTACGTAAGTACCACAACTTCTTTATCCATTTTTCACTCTCTGCGATATTTAACTTCTACCGTAAAGGAGGTTCTTGTTAACAGAGCCTTCCCAAACATCAGGGTGGCTGTGTCTTTTTTATTTTAATTTCCCTAAGCTATAGGACCATAAGTGGAAGTGCCCTAGGCTCTGTTTCTTTGTTTTTTAGATGTTTCAGGAAACACCATACACTTCTCCAGAGTGGCTGTTGGCAATTTACATCCCGCCCATCAGCATAACAAGGTTCCCAGTTCTCCATGGCCTGTCCTGCCTTTCTGGATTTTACACATTTTTCAGATGGCCCTTTTGACCGGGCGGCAGTGAGACTTCATTGAAGTGCAGATTTGCTTTGCAAGCTTGCTTGTTTGGCCAAAAAGGGCGTATGCGTTTTTTCCTGAATATATTCAGGAAAAAACGCATACGCCCTTTTTGGCCAAGTGCATCATTGTGGACTTTCTGCCTCTTTTCCTATGCTTTACATGCAATTCCAGTCTACCTCCTGAAATCGGTTTCCTGCAATTCTGCCCCACATTCAAGTCCTCTTGGCAGCCTTACTTCAATATATTTTTGGATGATAGCTGTCATTTATAACTCTGCAGGTTTGTGAATGACAGTGCCCCTGAGCTCCGTTCTTCAACTTGCTTTCTTGTGAGCTGGCCGCAGCACCGCAGGATTGCTTCAGGCCCTAGTGTGGTTCTGCATGGCATGCTGAGCTTTTGGTTAATTCCTCTTCCTGGTGGGAAAGTAGAGTTAAATTTGCCCGTCCAGACACCTCCAGCTAGTCTCTCATGGGTTCTCCCTATTCCTGTGCATTTACCGCAGAAATTGAAAACTGGGCCAAACAGGAGGTTAAAGGCACTGACTCTCCAAGTGGGGAGAGTGTTAGTAAAGCATATGGAATGTTGCACCCGAGTACCAGGGGACGAAAACTGAGACACATTTGAACACGTTTCCCGATCACACAGTGGATCATACTCTGGGTTCCACATGCATGTTTTAGCTGAAGGAAGAATCCCTTAAACCTGGAGAGTTGCGACCCATGGAATCGGTACCATGCAATATGACTTCAAAGGGTCTGCATTTGCTCACCGAACCTCTCCAATCCTATCACTGCTGCGTTTATGCTGCTGTACACACGCTTGATTCTCTTTCGGAGACATAAATCCATAGGTTTTAAGATTCTTACTAGTCAGGTATATTCTTCGGCGTTTAATATGGGTTGTTGAGTCCAATTCATTGAGCAATGAGTAGCTCTTGTCTATTACATATTTGGCTTATGGAACGGTATCTGTGCTAATTTCAATCAATGGTTTTATGCAGCACCCCAACTCACCTTTCCCCTTAAGCAAGCATAAGTTGGTTTTCTACATTTGAGACCCTGTTCTGTTTTGTAATTCAGTTCCTGTGTAGCCAAGTTTACATTCCGTGTAGTAGTGATATCTTATGATGTTTCTTTTTCTGTGTGACTTATTTCACTTAGAATCATCGTACCTGAATCCACTCATTATGCTGCTACGGGCCTAATGACATAGATTTCATTGCTGTGTGATATTGCATTGTACGTAAGTACCACAACTTCTTTATTCATTTTTTCCTTTCTGTGATATTGAACTTGTACCGTAAACGAGGTTCTTGTAAACAGAGCCATCCCAAACTTTGGGGTGGCTGTGTCTTTTTGATTTTAATTTCCCTAAGCTATAGGACCATAAGTGGAAGTGCCCTAGGCTCTGTTGCTTTGTTTTTTAGATGTTTCAGGAAACACCATACACTTCTCCAGAGTGGCTGTTGGCAATTTACATCCCGCCCATCAGCGTAACAAGGCTCCCAGTTCTCCATGGCCTGTCCTGCCTTTCTGGATTTTACACTTTTTTCAGATGGCCCTATTGACTGGGGGGCAGTGAGTCTTCATTGTAGTGCAGATTTCCTTTGCAAGCTTGCTTGGTTGGCCAAAAAGTGTGTATGAGTTTTTTACCGAATGCATTCAGGAAAAAACGCATACACCCTTTTTGGCCAAGTGCATCATTGTGGACGTATTGCCTCTTTTCCTATGCTTTACATGCAATTCCAGTCTACCTCCTGAAAACGGTTTCCTGCAATTCTGCCCCGCTTTCAAGTCCTCTTGGCAGCAGTACTTCAATATATTTTTGGATGATAGCTGTCATTTATTACTCTGCAGGTTTGTGAATGACAGTGCCCCTGAGCTCCTTTCTTCAAATCGCTTTCTTGTGAGCTGGCCGCAACACGGCAGGATTGCTTCAGGCCCTAGTGTGGTTTCGGCATGGCACGCTGAGCCTTTGCTTAATTCCTCTTCCTGGTGGGAAATGAGAGTTAAATTTGCCCGTCCAGACACCTCCAGCTAGTCTCTCATTGGTTCTCCCTATTCCTGTTCATTTTCCGCAGAAATTGCAAACTGGGCCAAACAGGAGGTTAAAGGCACTGACTCTTCATGTCGGGAGAGTGTTAGTAAAGCGTCTGGAATGTTGCACCCGAGTACGAGGGGACGAAAACTGAGACACATTTGAACACGTTTCCCGATCACATGGTGGATCATACTCTGGGTTCCACATGCATGTTTTAGATGAAGGAAGAATCCCTTAAACCTGGAGAGTTGAGACCCATGGAATGTGTGCCATGCAATATGACTTCAAAGGGTCTGCATTTGCTCACTGAAACTCACCAATCCTATCACTGCTGCGCTTATGCCACTGTACACACGCGTGGTTCTCCTTCGGAGACATATAAATCCATAGGTTTTAAGATTCTTACTAGTCAGGTATAGTCTTAGGCGTTTAATATGGGGTGTTGAGTCCACTTCATTGAGCAAGGAGTAGTTCTTGTCTATTACATATTTGGCTTATGGAACGGTATCTGTGCTAATTTCAATCTCTGGTTTTATGCAGCACCCCAACTCACCTTTCCCCTTAAGCAAGCATAAGTTGGTTTTCTACATTTGAGACCCTGTTCTGTTTTGTAATTCAGTTCCTGTGTAGCCAAGTTTACATTCCGTGTATTACTGATATCTTATGAGGTTTCTTTTTCTGTGTGACTTATTTCACTCAGAATCATCATACCTGAATCCACTCATTATGCTGCTACGGGCCTGATGATATAGATTTCATTGCTGAGTGATATTGCATTGTACATAAGTACCACAACTTCTTTATCCATTTTTCACTTTCTGCGATATTGAACTTGTACCATAAACGAGGTTCTTGTAAACAGAGCCGTCCCAAACTTTGGGGTGGCTGTGTCTTTTTGATTTTAATTTCCCTAAGCTATAGGACCATAAGTGGAAGTGCCCTAGGCTCTGTTGCTTTGTTTTTTAGATGTTTCAGGAAACACCACACACTTCTCCAGAGTGGCTGTTGGCAATTTACATCCCACCCATCAGCATAACAAGGCTCCCAGTTCTCCATGGCCTGTCCTGCCTTTCTGGATTTTACACTTTTTTCAGATGGCCCTTTTGACCGGGGGGCAGTGAGACTTCATTGTAGTGCAGATTTTCTTTGCAAGCTTGCTTGGTTGGCCAAAAAGAGCGTATGCATTTTTTCCTGAATATATTCAGGAAAAAACGCATACGCCCTTTTTGGCCAAGTGCATCATTGTGGACGTTCTGCCTCTTTTCCTATGCTTTACATGCAATTCCAGTCTACCTCCTGAAATCGGTTTCCTTCAATTCTGCCCCGCTTTCAAGTCCTCTTGGCAGCCTTACTTCAATATATTTTTGGACGATAGCTGTGATTTATAACTCTGCAAGTTTGTGAATTACAGTGCCTCTGAGCTCCTTTTTTCAACTCGCTTTCTTGTGAGCTGGCCGCAACACCGCAGGATTGCTTCAGGCCCTAGTGTGGTTCCGGCATGGCACTCTAAGCCTCTGTTTAATTCCTCTTCCTGGTGGGAAATGAGAGTTAAATTTGCCCGTCCAGACACCTCCAGCTAGTCTCTCATGGGTTCTCCCTATTCCTGTTCATTTTCCGCAGAAATTGCAAACTGGGCCAAACAGGAGGTTAAAGGCACTGACTCTCCAATTGGGGAGAGTGTTAGTAAAGCGTCTGGAATGTTGCACCCCAGTACCAGGGGACGAAAACTGAGACACATTTGAACACATTTCCCGATCACATGGTGGATCATACTCTGGGTTCCACATGCATTTTTTATCTGAAAGAAGAATCCCTTAAACCTGGAGAGTTGAGACCCATGGAATGTGTGCCATGCAATATGACTTCAAAGGGTCTGCATTTGCTCACCGAACCTCACCAATCCTATCACTGCTGCGCATATGCCACTGTACACACTCTTGATTCTCCTTCGGAGACATATAAATCCATAGGTTTTAAGATTCTTACTAGTCAGGTATAGTCTTAGGCGTTTAATATGGGGTGTTGAGTCCACTTCATTGAGCAAGGAGTAGTTCTTGTCTATTACATATTTGGCTTATGGAACGGTATCTGTGCTAATTTCAATCTCTGGTTTTATGCAGCACCCCAACTCACCTTTCCCCTTAAACAAGCATAAGTTGTTTTTCTATATTTGAGACCCTGTTCTGTTTTGTAATTCAGTTCCTGTGTAGCCAAGTTTACATTCCGTGTATTAGTGATATCTTATGAGGTTTCTATTTCTGTGTGACTTATTTCAGTTAGAATCATCATACCTGAATCCACTCATTATGCTGCTACGTCCCTGATGATATAGATTTCATTGCTGAGTGATATTGCATTGTACATAAGTACCACAACTTCTTTATCCATTTTTCACTTTCTGCGATATTGAACTTGTACCATAAACGAGGTTCTTGTTAACAGAGCCATCCCAAACTTTGGGGTGGCTGTGTCTTTTTGATTTTAATTTCCCTAAGCTACAGGACCATAACTGGAAGTGCCCTAGGCTCTGTTGCTTTGTTTTTTAGATGTTTCAGGAAACACGATACACATCTCCAGAGTGGCTGTTGGCAATTTATATCTCACCCATCAGCATAACAAGGCTCCCAGTTCTCCATGGCCTGTCCTGCCTTTCTGGATTTTACACTTTTTTCAGATGGTCCTTTTCACCGGGGGGCAGTGAGACTTCATTGTAGTGCAGATTTCCTTTGCAAGCTTGCTTGGTTGGCCAAAAAGGGCGTATGCGTTTTTTCCTGAATATATTCAGGAAAAAACGCATACGCCCTTTTTGGCCAAGTGCATCATAGTGGACGTTCTGCCTCTTTTCCTATGCTTTACATGCAATTCCAGTCTACCTCCTGAAATCGGTTTCCTGCAATTCTGCCCCACTTTCAAGTCCTCTTGGCAAACTTACTTCAATATATTTTTGGACGATAGCTGTCATTTATAACTCTGCAGGTTTGTGAATGACAGTGCCCCTGAGCTCCTTTCTTCAACTCGCTTTCTTGTGAGCTGGCCGCAACACCACAGGATTGCTTCAGGCCCTAGTGTGGTTCCGGCATGGCCTGCTGAGCCTTTGGTTAATTCCTCTTCCAGGTGGGAAATGAGAGTTAAATTTGCCCATCCAGACACCTCCAGCTAGTCTCTCATTAGTTCTCCCTATTCCTGTTCATTTTCCGCAGAAATTGAAAACTGGGCCAAACAGGAGGTTAAAGGCACTGACTCTCCAAGTGGGGAGAGTGTTAGTAAAGCATATGGAATGTTGCACCCGAGTACCAGGGGACGAAAACTGAGACACATTTGAACACATTTCCCGATCACACTGTGGATCATACTCTGGGTTCCACATACATGTTTTAGCTGAAGGAAGAATCCCTTAAACCTGGAGAGTTGAGACCCATGGAATGGGTACCATGCAATATGACTTCAAAGGGTCTGCATTTCCTCACCGAACATCACCAATCCTATCACTGCTGCGTTTATGCCGCTGTACACACGCTTGATTATCTTTCGGAGACATATAAATCCATAGGTTTTAAGATTCTTACTAGTCAGGTATATTCTTAGACGTTTAATATGGGGTGTTGAGTCCACTTCGTTGAACAAGGAGTAGCTCTTGTCTATTACATATATGGCTTATGGAACGGTATCTGTGCTAATTTCAATCTCTGGTTTTATGCAGCACCCCAACTCACCTTTCCCCTTAAGCAAACATAAGTTGGTTTTCTACATTTGAGACACTGTTCTGTTTTGTAATTCAGTTCCTGTGTAGCCAAGTTTACATTCCGTGTAGTAGTGATATCTTATGATGTTTCTTTTTCTGTGTGACTTATTTCACTTAGAATCATCGTACCTGAATCCACTCATTATGCTGCTATGGGCCTGATGACATAGATTTCATTGCTGAGTGATATTGCATTGTACTTAATACCACAACTTCTTTATCCATTTTTCGCTTTCTGTGATATTGAACTTGTACTGTAAACGAGGTCTTGTAAACAGAGCCGTCCCAAACTTTGGTGTGGCTGTGACTTTTTGATTTTAATTTCCCTAAGCTATAGGACCATAAGTGGAAGTGCCCTAGGCTCTGTTGCTTTGTTTTTTAGATGATTCAGGAAACACCATACACTTCTCCAGAGTGGCTGTTGGCAATTTACATCGTGCCCATCAGCATAACAAGGCTCCCAGTTCTCCATGGCCTGTCCTGCCTTTCTGGATTTTACACTTTTTTCAGATGGCCCTTTTGACCGGGGGGCAGTGAGACTTCATTGTAGTGCAGATTTCCTTTGCAAGCTTGCTTGGTTGGCTAAAAAGTGTGTATGAGTTTTTTACCGAATACATTCAGGAAAAAAAGCATACGCCCTTTTTGGCCAAGTGCATCATTGTGGACGTTCTGCCTCTTTTCCTATGCTTTACATGCAATTCCAGTCTACCTCCTGAAATCGGTTTCCTGCAATTCTGCCCCGCTTTCAAGTCCTCTTGGCAGCCTTACTTTAATATATTTTTGGACGAGAGCTGTCATTTATAACTCTGCAAGTTTGTGAATGACAGTGCCCCTGAGCTCCTTTCTTCAACTCGCTTTCTTGTGAGCTGGCCGCAACACCGCAGGATTGCTTCAGGCCCTAGTGTGGTTCTGGCATGGCACGCTGAGCCTTTGGTTAATTCCTCTTCCTGGTGGGAAATGAGAGTTAAATTTGCCCGTCCAGACACCTCCAGCTAGTCTATCATAGGTTCTCCCTATTCCTGTTCATTTTCCGCAGAAATTGCAAACTGGGCCAAACAGGAGGTTAAAGGCACTGACTCTCCAAGTGGGGAGAGTTAGTAAAGCATCCGGAACGTTGCACCCGAGTACCAGGGGACGAAAACTGAGACACATTTGAACACGTTTCCCGATATCACGGTGGATCATACTCTGGGTTCCACATGCATGTTTTAGCTGAAGGAAGAATCCCTTAAACCTGGAGAGTTGAGACCCATGGAATGGGTACCATGCAATATGACTTCAAAGGGTCTGCATTTGCTCACCGAACCTCACCAATCCTATCACTGCTGCGTTTATGCCGCTGTACACATGCTTGATTCTCTTTTGGATACATATAAATCCATAGGTTTTAAGATTCTTACTAGTCAGGTATATTCTTAGGCGTTTAATATGGGGTGTTGAGTCCACTTGGTTGAGCAAGGAGTAGCTCTTGACTATTACATATTTGGCTTATGGAACGGTATCTGTGCTAATTTCAATCTCTGGTGTTATGCAGCACCCCAACTCACCTTTCCACTTAAGCAAGCATAAGTTGGTTTTCTACATTTGAGACCCTGTTTTGTTTTGTAATTCAGTTCCTGTGTAACCAAGTTTACATTCCGTGTAGTAGTGATATCTTATGATGTTTCTTTTTCTGTGTGACTTATTTCACTTAGAATCATCGTACCTGAATCCACTCATTATGCTGCTATGGGCCTGATGACATAGATTTCATTGCTGAGTGATATTGCATTGTACGTAAGTACCACAACTTCTTTATCCATTTTTCGCTTTCTGTGATATTGAATATGTACCGTAAACGAGGTTCTTGTAAACAGATACGTCCCAAAATTTGGGGTGGCTGTGTCTTTTTTATTTTAATTTCCCTAAGCTATAGGACCATAAGTGGAAGTGCCCTAGGCTCTGTTGCTTTGTTTTTTAGATGTTTCAGGAAACACCATACACTTCTCCAGAGTGGCTGTTGGCAATTTACATCGTGCCCATCAGCATAACAAGGCTCCCAGTTCTCCATGGCCTGTCCTGCCTTTCTGGATTTTATACTTTTTTCAGATGGCCCTTTGACCGGGGGGCAGTGAGACTTCATTGTAGTGCAGATTTCCTTTGCAAGCTTGCTTGGTTGGCCAAAAAGGGCGTATGCGTTTTTTCCTGAATATATTCAGGAAAAAACGCATACGCCCTATTTGGCCAAGTGCATCATTGTGGACCTTCTGCCTCTTTTCCTATGCTTTACATGCAATTCCAGTCTACCTGCTGAAATCGGTTTCCTGCAATTCTGCCCCACATTCAAGTCCTCTTCGCTGCCTTACTTCAATATATTTTTGGACGATAGCTGTCATTTATAACTCTGCAGGTTTGTGAATGACAGTGCCCCTGAGCTCCTTTCTTCAACTCGCTTTCTTGTGAGCTGGCCGCAACACCGCAGGATTGCTTCAAGCCCTAGTTTGGTTCTGGCACGGCACGCTGAGCCTTTGTTTAATTCCTCTTCCTGGTGGGAAATGACAGTTAAATTTGCCCGTCCAGACACCTCCAGCTAGTCTCTCATTGGTTCTCCCTATTCCTGTTCATTTTCCGCAGAAATTGCAAACTGGGCCAAAAAGGAGGTTAAAGGCACTGACTCTCCAAGTGGGGAGAGTTAGTAAAGCGTCTGGAATGTTGCACCCGAGTACCAGGGGACGAAAACTGAGACACATTTGAACACATTTCCTGATCACACGGTGGATCATACTCTGGGATCCACATGCATGTTTTATCTGAAGGAAGAATCCCTTAAACCTGGAGAGTTGAGACCCATGGAATGGGTAGCATGCAATATGACTTCAAAGGGTCTACATTTGCTCACCGAACCTCACCAATCGTATCACTGCTGCGTTTATGCCGCTGTACACACGCTTGATTCTCTTTCGGGGACATATAAATCCATAGGTTTTAAGATTCTTACTAGTCAGGTATATTCTTAGGCGTTTAATATGGGGTGTTGTGTCCACTTCGTTGAGCAAGGAGTAGCTCTAGTCTATTACATATTTGACTTATGGAACGGTATCTGTGCTAATTTCAATCTCTGGTTTTATGCAGCACCCCAACTCACCTTTCCCCTTCAGCAAGCAGAAGTTGGTTTTCTATATTTGAGTAGCTGTTCTGTTTCGTATTTCAGTTCCTGTGTAGCCACGTTTACATTCTGTGTATTAGTGATATCTTATGATGTTTCTTTTTCTGTGTGACTTATTTCACTTAGAATTATCGTACCTGAATCCACTCATTATGCTGCTACGGGCCTGATGACATAGATTTCATTGCTGAGTGATATTGCATTGTACGTAAGTTCCACAAGTTCTTTATCCATTTTTCGCTTTCTGCGATATTGAACTTGTACCGTAAACGAGGTTCCTGTAAACAGAGCCGTCCCAAATTTTGGGGTGGCTGTGTCTTTTTGATTTTAATCTCTGTAAGCTATAGGACCATAAGTGGAAGTGCCCTAGACTCTGTTGCTTTGTTTTTTAGATGTTTCAGGAAACACCATACACTGCTCCAGAGTGGCTGTTGGCAATTTACATCCCACCCATCAGCATAACAAACCTCCCAGTTCTCCGTGGCCTGTCCTGCCTTTC
The DNA here is from genome assembly GCF_937001465.1 of Orcinus orca. NCBI lineage: Eukaryota > Metazoa > Chordata > Mammalia > Artiodactyla > Delphinidae > Orcinus > Orcinus orca. Next base: position 60,664,178 of record NC_064562.1, on the reverse strand, counting down.
TGGATTTTACACTTTTTTCAGATGACCCGTTTGACCATGGGGCAGTGAGACTTCATTGCAGTGCAGATTTCCTTTGCAAGCTTGCTAGGTTTGCCAAAAAGGGCGTATGCGTTTTTTCCTGAATATATTCAGGAAAAAATGCATACGCCCTTTTTGGCCCAGTGCATCATTGTGGACGTTCTGCCTCTTTTCCTATGCTTTACATGCAATTCCAGTCTACCTCCTGAAATCGGTTTCCTGCAATTCTGCCCAACATTCAAGTCCTCTTGGCTGCCTTACTTCAATATATTTTTGGACGAGAGCTGTCATTTATAACTCTGCAAGTTTGTGAATGACAGTGCCCCTGAGCTCCTTTCTTCAACTCGCTTTCTTGTGAGCTGGCCGCAACACGGCAGGATTGCTTCAGGCCATAGTGTGGTTCCGGCACAGCACGCTGAGCCTTTGGTTAAATCCTCTTCCTGGTGGGAAATGAGAGTTAAATTTGCCCGTCCAGACACCTCCAGCTAGTCTCTCATTGTTTCTCCCTATTCTGTTCATTTTCCGCAGAAATTTCAAAGTGGGCCAAACAGGAGGTTAAAGGCACTGACTCTCCAAGTGGGGAGAGTGTTAGTAAAGCGTCTGGAATGTTGCACCCGAGTACCAGGGGATGAAATCTGAGACATATTTGAACATGTTTCCCGATCACACGGTGGATCATACTCTGGGTTCCACATGCATGTTTTAGCTGAAGGAAGAATCCCTTAAACCTGGAGAGTTGAGACCCATGGAATGGGTAATAGGCAATATGACTTCAAAGGGTCTGCATTTGCTCACCGAACCTCACCAATCATATCACTGCTGCGTTTATGCCACTGTACACACGCTTGATTCTCTTTTCGAGACATATAAATCCATAGGTTTTAAGATTCTTACTAGTCAGGTATATTCTTAGGCGTTTAATATGGGGTGTTGAGTCCACTTCGTTGAGCAAGGAGTAGCTCTTGTCTATTACATATTTGGCTTATGGAACGGTATCTGTGCTAATTTCAATCTCTGGTTTTATGCAGCACCCCAACTCAGCTTTCCCCTTAAGCAAGCATAAGTTGGTTTTCTACATTTGAGACCCTGTTCTGTTTTGTAATTCAGTTCCTGTGTAACCAAGTTTACATTGCGTCTAGTAGTGATATCTTATGATGTTTCTTTTTCTGTGTGACTTATTTCACTTAGAATCATCGTACTTTTATCCACTCATTATGCTGCTACGGGCCTGATGACATAGATTTCATTGCTGAGTGATATTGCATTGTTCATAAGTACCACAACTTCTTTATCCATTTTTCACTTTCTGCGATATTGAACTTGTACCGTAAACGAAGTTCTTCTAATCAGAGCCGGCCCAAACTTTGGGGTGGCTGTGTCTTTTTGATTTTAATTTCCCTAAGCTATAGGACCATAAGTGGAAGTGACCTAGGCTCTGTTGCTTTGTTTTTTAGACGTATCAGGAAACACCATACACTTCCTCAGAGTGGCTGTTGGCAATTTACATCCCGCCCATCAGCATAACAAGGCTCCCAGTTGTCCATGGCCTGTCCTGCCTTTCTGGATTTTACACTTTTTTCAGATGGCCCTTTTGACCAGGGGGCAGTGAGACTGCATTGTAGTGCAGATTTCCTTTGCAAGCTTGCTTAGTTGGACAAAAAGGTCGTATGCGTTTTTTCCTATATATATTCTGGAAAAAAGGCATACGCCCTTTTTGGCCAAGTGCATCATTGTGGACGTTCTGCCTCTTTTCCTATGCTTTACATGCAATTCTAGTCTATCTCCTGAAATCGGTTTCCTGCAATTCTGCCCCGCTTTCAAGTCCTCTTGGCAGCCTTACTTCAATATATTTTTGGACGATAGCTGTCATTTATAACTCTGCAGGTTTGTGAATGACATTGCCCCTGAGCTCCTTTCTTCAACTCGCTTTCTTGTGAGCTGGCCGCAACACCGCAGGATTGCTTCAGGCCCTAGTGTGGTTCCGGCATGGCACGCTGAGCCTTTGGTTAATTCCTCTTCCTGGTGGGAAATGAGAGTTAAATTTGCCCGTCCAGACACCTCCAGCTAGTCTCTCATTGGTTCTCCCTATTCCTGTTCATTTTCCGCAGAAATTGCAAACTGGGCCAAACAGGAGGTTAAAGGCACTGACTCTCCAAGTGGGGAGAGTGTTAGTAAAGCGTCTGGAATGTTGCACCCGAGTACCAGGGGACGAAAAGTGAGACACATTTGAACACATTTCCCGATCACACGGTGGATCATACTCTGGGTTCCACATGCATGTTTTAGCTGAAAGAAGAATCCCTTAAACCTGGAGAGTTGAGACCCATGGAATGGGTACCATGCAATATGACTTCAAAGGGTCTGCATTTGCTCACCGAACCTCACCAATCCTATCACTGCTGCGTTTATGCCACTGTACACATGCTTGATTCTCTTTCGGAGACATATAAATCCATAGGTTTTAAGATTCTTACTAGTCAGGTATATTTTTAGGCGTTTAATATGGGGTGTTGAGTCGACTTCGTTGAGCAAGGTGTAGCTCTAGGCTATTATATATTTGGCTTATGGAACGGTATCTGTGCTACTTTCAATCTCTGGTTTTATGCAGCACCCCAACTCACCTTTCCCCTTAAGCAAGCATAAGTTGGTTTTCTGCATTTGAGACCCTGTTCTGTTTTGTAATTCAGTTCCTTTGTAGCCAAGTTTACATTCCGTGTATTAGTGATATCTTATGATGTTTCTTTTTCTGTGTGACTTATTTCACTTAGAATCATCGTACCTGAATCCACTCATTATGCTGCTACGGGCCTGATGACATAGATTTCATTGCTGAGTGATATTGCATTGTACGTAAGTACCACAAATTCTTTATCCATTTTTCGCTTTCTGTGATATTGAACTTCTACCGTAAATGAGGTTCTTGTAAACAGAGCCATCCCAAACTTTGGGGCGGCTGTGTCTTTTTGATTTTAATTTCCCTAAGCTATAGCACCATAAGTGGAAGTGCCCTAGGCTCTGTTGCTTTGTTTTGTAGATGTTTCAGGAAACACCATACACTTCTCCAGAGTGGCTGTTGGCAATTAACATCCCGCCCATCAGCATAACAAGGTTCCCAGTTCTCCATGGCCTGTCCTGATTTCTGGATTTTACACTTTTTTCACATGGCCCTTTTGACCGGGGGGCAGTGAGACTTCATTGTAGTGCAGATTTCCTTTGCAAGCTTGCTTGGTTGGCCAAAAAGGGCGTATGCGGTTTTTCCTGAATATATTCAGGAAAAAACGCATACGCCCTTTTTGGCCAAGTGCTTCATTGTGGACGTTCTGCCTCTTTTCCTATGCTTTACATGCAATTCCAGTCTACCTCCTGAAATCGGTTTCCTGCAATTCTGCCCCGCATTCAAGTCCTCTTGGCAGCCTTACTTCACTATATTTTTGGATGATAGCTGTCATTTATAACTCTGCAGGTTTGTGAATGACAGTGCCCCTGAGCTCCTTTCTTCAACTCGCTTTCTTGTGAGCTGGCCGCAACACCGCAGGATTGCTTCAAGCCCTAGTTTGGTTCTGGCACGGCACGCTGAGCCTTTGTTTAATTCCTCTTCCTGGTGGGAAATGACAGTTAAATTGGCCCGTCCAGACACCTCCAGCTAGTCTCTCATTGGTTCTCCCTATTCCTGTTCATTTTCCGCAGAAATTGCAAACTGGGCCAAAAAGGAGGTTAAAGGCACTGACTCTCCAAGTGGGGAGAGTTAGTAAAGCGTCTGGAATGTTGCACCCGAGTACCAGGGGACGAAAACTGAGACACATTTGAACACGTTTCCTGATCACACGGTGGATCATACTCTGGGATCCACATGCATGTTTTAGCTGAAGGAAGAATCCCTTAAACCTGGAGAGTTGAGACCCATGGAATGGGTAGCATGCAATATGACTTCAAAGGGTCTACATTTGCTCACCGAACCTCACCAATCATATCACTGCTGCGTTTATGCCGCTGTACACACGCTTGATTCTCTTTCGGGGACATATAAATCCATAGGTTTTAAGATTCTTACTAGTCAGGTATATTCTTAGGCGTTTAATATGGGGTGTTGTGTCCACTTCGTTGAGCAAGGAGTAGCTCTAGTCTATTACATATTTGACTTATGGAACGGTATCTGTGCTAATTTCAATCTCTGGTTTTATGCAGCACCCCAACTCACCTTTCCCCTTCAGCAAGCAGAAATTGGTTTTCTATATTTGAGTCGCTGTTCTGTTTCGTATTTCAGTTCCTGTGTAGCCACGTTTACATTCTGTGTATTAGTGATATCTTATGATGTTTCTTTTTCTGTGTGACTTATTTCACTTAGAATCATCGTACCTGAATCCACTCATTATGCTGCTACGGGCCTGATGACATAGATTTCATTGCTGAGTGATATTGCATTGTACGTAAGTTCCACAAGTTCTTTATCCATTTTTCGCTTTCTGCGATATTGAACTTGTACCGTAAACGAGGTTCCTGTAAACAGAGCCGTCCCAAATTTTGGGGTGGCTGTGTCTTTTTGATTTTAATCTCCGTAAGCTATAGGACCATAAGTGGAAGTGCCCTAGACTCTGTTGCTTTGTTTTTTAGATGTTTCAGGAAACACCATACACTGCTCCAGAGTGGCTGTTGGCAATTTACATCCCACCCATCAGCATAACAAACCTCCCAGTTCTCCGTGGCCTGTCCTGCCTTTCTGGATTTTACACTTTTTTCAGATGACCCTTTTGACCATGGGGCAGTGAGACTTCATTGCAGTGCAGATTTCCTTTGCAAGCTTGCTTGGTTTGCCAAAAAGGGCGTATGCGTTTTTTCCTGAATATATTCAGGAAAAAATGCATACCCCCTTTTTGGCCCAGTGCATCATTGTGGACGTTCTGCCTCTTTTCCTATGCTTTACATGCAATTCCAGTCTACCTCCTGAAATCGGTTTCCTGCAATTCTGCCCAACATTCAAGTCCTCTTGGCTGCCTTACTTCAATATATTTTTGGACGAGAGCTGTCATTTATAACTCTGCAAGTTTGTGAATGACAGTGCCCCTGAGCTCCTTTCTTCAACTCGCTTTCTTGTGAGCTGGCCGCAACACGGCAGGATTGCTTCAGGCCATAGTGTGGTTCCGGCACAGCACGCTGAGCCTTTGGTTAAATCCTCTTCCTGGTGGGAAATGAGAGTTAAATTTGCCCGTCCAGACACCTCCAGCTAGTCTCTCATTGTTTCTCCCTATTCTGTTCATTTTCCGCAGAAATTTCAAAGTGGGCCAAACAGGAGGTTAAAGGCACTGACTCTCCAAGTGGGGAGAGTGTTAGTAAAGCGTCTGGAATGTTGCACCCGAGTACCAGGGGATGAAATCTGAGACACATTTGAACATGTTTCCCGATCACACGGTGGATCATACTCTGGGTTCCACATGCATGTTTTAGCTGAAGGAAGAATCCCTTAAACCTGGAGAGTTGAGACCCATGGAATGGGTAATAGGCAATATGACTTCAAAGGGTCTGCATTTGCTCACCGAACCTCACCAATCATATCACTGCTGCGTTTATGCCACTGTACACATGCTTGATTCTCTTTTCGAGACATATAAATCCATAGGTTTTAAGATTCTTACTAGTCAGGTATATTCTTAGGCGTTTAATATGGGGTGTTGAGTCCACTTCGTTGAGCAAGGAGTAGCTCTTGTCTATTACATATTTGGCTTATGGAACGGTATCTGTGCTAATTTCAATCTCTGGTTTTATGCAGCACCCCAACTCAGCTTTCCCCTTAAGCAAGCATAAGTTGGTTTTCTACATTTGAGACCCTGTTCTGTTTTGTAATTCAGTTCCTGTGTAACCAAGTTTACATTGCGTCTAGTAGTGATATCTTATGATGTTTCTTTTTCTGTGTGACTTATTTCACTTAGAATCATCGTACATTTATCCACTCATTATGCTGCTACGGGCCTGATGACATAGATTTCATTGCTGAGTGATATTGCATTGTTCATAAGTACCACAACTTCTTTATCCATTTTTCACTTTCTGCGATATTGAACTTGTACCGTAAACGAAGTTCTTCTAATCAGAGCCGGCCCAAACTTTGCGGTGGCTGTGTCTTTTTGATTTTAATTTCCCTAAGCTATAGGACCATAAGTGGAAGTGCCCTAGGCTCTGTTGCTTTGTTTTTTAGACGTATCAGGAAACACCATACACTTCCTCAGAGTGGCTGTTGGCAATTTACATCCCGCCCATCAGCATAACAAGGCTCCCAGTTGTCCATGGCCTGTCCTGCCTTTCTGGATTTTACACTTTTTTCAGATGGCCCTTTTGACCAGGGGGCAGTGAGACTGCATTGTAGTGCAGATTTCCTTTGCAAGCTTGCTTAGTTGGCCAAAAAGGGCATATGCGTTTTTTCCTATATATATTCTGGAAAAAAGGCATACGCCCTTTTTGGCCAAGTGCATCATTGTGGACGTTCTGCCTCTTTTCCTATGCTTTACATGCAATTCTAGTCTATCTCCTGAAATCGGTTTCCTGCAATTCTGCCCCGCTTTCAAGTCCTCTTGGCAGCCTTACTTCAATATATTTTTGGACGATAGCTGTCATTTATAACTCTGCAGGTTTGTGAATGACATTGCCCCTGAGCTCCTTTCTTCAACTCGCTTTCTTGTGAGCTGGCCGCAACACCGCAGGATTGCTTCAGGCCCTAGTGTGGTTCCGGCATGGCACGCTGAGCCTTTGGTTAATTCCTCTTCCTGGTGGGAAATGAGAGTTAAATTTGCCCGTCCAGACACCTCCAGCTAGTCTCTCATTGGTTCTCCCTATTCCTGTTCATTTTCCGCAGAAATTGCAAACTGGGCCAAACAGGAGGTTAAAGGCACTGACTCTCCAAGTGGGGAGAGTGTTAGTAAAGCGTCTGGAATGTTGCACCCGAGTACCAGGGGACGAAAAGTGAGACACATTTGAACACGTTTCCCGATCACACGGTGGATCACACTCTGGGTTCCACATGCATGTTTTAGCTGAAAGAAGAATCCCTTAAACCTGGAGAGTTGAGACCCATGGAATGGGTACCATGCAATATGACTTCAAAGGGTCTGCATTTGCTCACCGAACCTCACCAATCCTATCACTGCTGCGTTTATGCCACTGTACACATGCTTGATTCTCTTTCGGAGACATATAAATCCATAGGTTTTAAGATTCTTACTAGTCAGGTATATTTTTAGGCGTTTAATATGGGGTGTTGAGTCGACTTCGTTGAGCAAGGTGTAGCTCTAGGCTATTATATATTTGGCTTATGGAACGGTATCTGTGCTACTTTCAATCTCTGGTTTTATGCAGCACCCCAACTCACCTTTCCCCTTAAGCAAGCATAAGTTGGTTTTCTGCATTTGAGACCCTGTTCTGTTTTGTAATTCAGTTCCTTTGTAGCCAAGTTTACATTCCGTGTATTAGTGATATCTTATGATGTTTCTTTTTCTGTGTGACTTATTTCACTTAGAATCATCGTACCTGAATCCACTCATTATGCTGCTACGGGCCTGATGACATAGATTTCATTGCTGAGTGATATTGCATTGTACGTAAGTACCACAACTTCTTTATCCATTTTTCGCATTCTGCGATAATGAACTTGTACGGTAAACGAGGTTCTTGTAAACAGAGCTGTCCCAAACTTTGGGGTGGCTGTGTCTTTTTGATTTTAATTTCCCTAAGCTATATGACCATAAGTGGAAGTACACTACGCTCTGTTGCTTTGTTTTTTGGAGGTTTCAGGAAACACCATACACTTCTCCAGAGTGGCTGTTGGCAATTTACATCCCGCCCATCAGCATAACAAGGCTCCCAGTTCTCCATGGCCTGTCCTGCCTTTCTGGATTTTACACTTTTTTCAGATGGCCCTTTTGACCGGAGGGCTGTGAGACTTCATTGTAGTGCAGATTTCCTTTGCAAGCTTGCTTGGTTGGCCAAAAAGTGCGTATGCGTTTTTTCCTGAATATATTCAGGAAAAAACGCATACGCCCTTTTTGGCCAAGAGCATCATTGTGGACGTTCTGCCACTTTCCCTATGCTTTACATGCAATTCCAGTCTACCTCCTGAAATCGGTTTCCTGCAATTCTGCCCCGCTTTCAAGTCCTCTTGGCAACCTTACTTCAATATATTTCTGGACGATAGCTGTCATTTATAACTCTGCAGTTTTGTGAATTACAGTGCCCCTGAGCTCCTTTCTTCAACTCGCTTTCTTGTGAGCTGGCCGCAACACCGCAGGATTGCTTCAGGCCCTAGTGTGGTTCCGGCATGGCACGCTGAGCCTTTGGTTAATTCCTCTTCCTTGTGGGAAATGAGAGTTAAATTTGCCCGTCCAGACACCTCCAGCTACTCTCTCATTGGTTCTCCCTATTCCTGTTGATTTTCCGAAGAAATTGCAAACTGGGCCAAACAGGAGGTTAAAGGCACTGACTCTCCAAGTGGGGAGAGTGTTAGTAAAGCGTCTGGAATGTTGCACCCGAGTACCAGGGGACGAAAACTGAGACACATTTGAACACGTTTCCCGATCACACGGTGGATCATACTCTGGGTTCCACATGCATGTTTTAGCTGAAGGAAGAATCCCTTAAACCTGGAGAGTTGAGACCCATGGAATGGGTACCATGCAATATGACTTCAAAGGGTCTGCATTTGCTCACCGAACCTAACCAGTCCTATCACTGCTGCGTTTATGCCGCTGTACACATGTTGATTCTCTTTCGGAGACATATAAATCCATAGGTTTTAAGATTGTTACTAGTCAGGTATATTTTTAGGCATTTAATATGGGGTGTTGAGTCGACTTCATTGAGCAAGGTGTAGCTCTAGTCTATTATATATTTGCCTTATGGAACGGTATATGTGCTACTTTCAATCTCTGGTTTTATGCAGCACCCCAACTCACCTTTCCCCTTAAGCAAGCATAAGTTGGTGTTCTACATTTGAGACCCTGTTCTGTTTTGTAATTCAGTTGCTGTGTAGCCAAGTTTACATTCCGTGTAGTAGTGATATCTTATGATGTTTCTTTTTCTGTGTGACTTATTTCACTTAGAATCATCGTACCTGAATCCACTCATTATGCTGCTACGGGCCTGATGACATAGATTTCATTGCTGAGTGATATTGCATTGTACGTAAGTACCACAACTTCTTTATCCATTTTTCGCTTTCTGTGTTATTGAACTTGTACCGTAAACGAGGTTCTTGTAAACAGAGCCATCCCAAACTTTGGGGTGGCTGTGTCTTTTTGATTTTAATTTCCCTAAGCTATAGGACCATAAGTGGAAGTTCCCTAGGCTGTGTTGTTTTGTCTTTTAGATGTTTCAGGAAACACCATACACTTCTCCAGAGTGACTGTTGGCAATTTACATCCCGCCCATCAGCATAACAAGGCTCCCAGTTGTCCATGGCCTGTCCTGCCTTTCTGGATTTTACACTTTTTTCAGATGGCCCTTTTGACCGGGAGGCAGTGAGACTTCAATGTAGTGCAGATTTCCTTTGCAAGCTTGCTTGGTTGGCCAAAAAGTGCATATGCGTTTTTTCCTGAATATATTCAGGAAAAAACCCATGCGCCCTTTTTGGCCAAATGCATCATTGTGGACGTTCTGCCTCTTTTCCTATGCTTTACATGCAATTCCAGTCTACCTCCTGAAATCGGTTTCCTGCAATTCTGCCCCGCTTTCAAGTCCTCTTGGCAGCCTTACTTCAATATATTTTTGGACGATAGCTGTCATTTATAACTCTGCAGGTTTGTGAATGACAGTGCCCCTGAGCTCCTTTCCTCAACTCGCTTTCTTGTGAGCTGCCCACAACACTGCAGGATTGCTTCAGGCCCTAGTGTGGTTCCGGCATGGCACGCTGAGCCTTTGGTTAATTCCTCTTCCTGCTGGGAAATGAGAGTTAAATTTGCCTGTCCAGACACCTCCAGCTAGTCTCTCATTGGCTCTCCCTATTCCTGTACATTTTCTGCAGAAATTGCAAACTGGGCCATAAAGGAGGTTAAAGGCACTGACTCTCCAAGTGGGGAGAGTGTTAGTAAAGCGTATGGAATTTTGCACGCGAGTACCAGGGGATGAAAACTGAGACACATTTGAACACGTTTCCCGATCACACGGTGGATCATACTCTGGGTTCCACATGCATGTTTTAGCTGAAGGAAGAATCCCTTAAACCTGGAGAGTTGAGACCCATGGAATGGGTACCATGCAATATGACTTCAAAGGGTCTGCATTTGCTCACCGAACCTCAACAATCCTATCACTGCTGCATTTATGCTGCTGTACACATGCTTGATTCTCTTTCGGAGACATATAAATCCATAGGTTTTAAGATTCTTACTAGTCAGGTATATTCTTAGGCGTTTAATATGTGGTGTTGAGTCCACTTCGTTGAGCAAGGAGTAGCTCTTGTCTATTACATATTTGGCTTATGGAACGGTATCTGTGCTAATTTCAATCTCTGGTTTTATGCAGCACCCCAACTCACCTTTCCCCTTAAGCAAGCATAAGTTGGTGTTCTACATTTGAGACCCTGTTCTGTTTTGTAATTCAGTTGCTGTGTAGCCAAGTTTACATTCCATGTAGTAGTGATATCTTATCATGTTTCTTTTTCTGTGTGACTTATTTCACTTAGAATCATCGTACCTGAATCCACTCATTATGCTGCTACGGGCCTGATGACATAGATTTCATTGCTGAGTGATATTGCATTGTACGTAAGTACCACAACTTCTTTATCCATTTTTCGCTTTCTGTGATATTGAACATATACCGTAAACGAGGTTCTTGTAAACAGAGCCGTCCCAAAATTTGGGGTGGCTGTGTCTTTTTGATTTTAATTTCCCTAAGCTATAGGACCATAAGTGGAAGTGCCCTAGGCTCTGTTGCTTTGTTTTTTAGATGTTTCAGGAAACACCATACACTTCCTCAGAGTGGCTGTTGGCAAATTACATCCCGCCCATCAGCATAACAAGGCTCCCAATTCTCCATGGCCTGTCCTGCCTTTCTGGATTTTACACTTTTTTCACATGGCCCTTTTGACCGGGGGGCAGTGAGACTTCATTGTAGTGCAGATTTCCTTTGCAAGCTTGCTTGGTTGGCCAAAAAGTGCGTATGCGTTTTTTCCTGCATACATTCAGGAAAAAACGCATACGCACTTTTTGTCCAAGTGCATCATTGTGGACGTTCTGCCTCTTTTCCTATGCTTTACATGCAATTCCAGTCTACCTCCTGAACTCGGTTTCCTGCAATTCTGCCCCGCTTTCAAGTCCTCTTGGCAGCCTTACTTCAATATATTTCTGGACGATAGCTGTCATTTATAACTCTGCAGTTTTGTGAATTACAGTGCCCCTGAGCTCCTTTCTTCAACTCGCTTTCTTGTGAGCTGGCCGCAATACCGCACGATTGCTTCATGCCCTAGTGTGGTTCCAGCACGACACACAGATCCTTTGGTTAATTTCTCTTCCTGGTGGGAAATGAGAGTTAAATTTGCCCATCCAGACACCTCCAGCTAGTCTCTCATTGGTTCTCCCTATTCGTGTTCATTTTCTGCAGAAATTGCAAACTGGGCCAAACAAGAGGTTAAAGGCACTGACTCTCCAAGTGGGGAGAGTGTTAGTAAAGCGTCTGGAATGTTGCACCCAAGTACAAGGGGACGAAAACTGAGACACATTTGAACACATTTCCCGATCACATGTTGGATCATACAATGGGTTCCACATGCATGTTTTAGCTGAAGGAAGAATCCCTTAAACCTGGAGAGTTGAGACCCATGGAATGGGTACCATGCAATATGACTTCAAAGGGTCTGCATTTGCTCACCGAACCTCACCAGTCCCATCACTGCTGCGTTTATGCCACTGTACACACGCTTGATTCTCTTTCGGAGACATATAAATCCATAGGTTTTAAGATTTTTACTACTCAGGTGTATTCTTAGGCGTTTAATATGGGGTGTTGAGTCCACTTAGTTGAGAAAGTAGTAGCTCTTGTCTATTACATATTTGGCTTATGGAACAGTATCTGTTCTAATTTCAGTCTCTGATTTTATGCAGCACCCCAACTCACCTTTCCCCTTAAGCAAGCATAAGTTGTTTTTCTGCATTTGAGACCCTGTTCTGTTTTGTAATTCAGTTCCTGTGTAGCCAAGTTTACATTCCGTGTAGTAGTGATATCTTATGATGTTTCTTTTTCTTTGTGACTTATTTCACTTAGAATCATCGTACCTGAATCCACTCATTATGCTGCTACAGGCCTGTTGACATAGATTTCATTGCTGAGTGATATTGCATTGTACGTAAGTACCACAACTTCTTTATCCATTTTTCGCATTCTGCGATAATGAACTTGTACCGTAAACGAGGTTCTTGTAAACAGAGCAGTCGCAAACTTTGGGGTGGCTGTGTCTTTTTGATTTTAATTTCCCTAAGCTATATGACCATAAGTGGAAGTACACTACGCTCTGTTGCTTTGTTTTTTGGAGGTTTCAGGAAACACCATACACTTCTCCAGAGTGGCTGTTGGCAATTTACATCCCGCCCATCAGCATAACAAGGCTCCCAGTTCTCCATGGCCTGTCCTGCCTTTCTGGATTTTACACTTTTTTCAGATGGCCCTTTTGACTGGAGGGCTGTGAGACTTCATTGTAGTGCAGATTTCCTTTGCAAGCTTGCTTGGTTGGCCAAAAAGTGCGTATGCGTTTTTTCCTGAATATATTCAGGAAAAAACGCATACGCCCTTTTTGGCCAAGAGCATCATTGTGGACGTTCTGCCACTTTCCCTATGCTTTACATGCAATTCCAGTCTACCTCCTGAAATCGGTTTCCTGCAATTCTGCCCCGCTTTCAAGTCCTCTTGGCAGCCTTACTTCAATATATTTTTGGACGATAGCTGTCATTTATAACTCTGCAGTTTTGTGAATTACAGTGCCCCTGAGCTCCTTTCTTCAACTCGCTTTCTTGTGAGCTGGCCGCAACACCGCAGGATTGCTTCAGGCCCTAGTGTGGTTCCGGCATGGCACGCTGAGCCTTTGGTTAATTCCTCTTCCTTGTGGGAAATGAGAGTTAAATTTGCCCGTCCAGACACCTCCAGCTACTCTCTCATTGGTTCTCCCTATTACTGTTGATTTTCCGAAGAAATTGCAAACTGGGCCAAACAGGAGGTTAAAGGCACTGACTCTCCAAGTGGGGAGAGTGTTAGTAAAGCGTCTGGAATGTTGCACCCGAGTACCAGGGGACGAAAACTGAGACACATTTGAACACGTTTCCCGATCACACGGTGGATCATACTCTGGGTTCCACATGCATGTTTTAGCTGAAGGAAGAATCCCTTAAACCTGGAGAGTTGAGACCCATGGAATGGGTACCATGCAATATGACTTCAAAGGGTCTGCATTTGCTCACCGAACCTAACCAGTCCTATCACTGCTGCGTTTATGCCGCTGTACACATGTTGATTCTCTTTCGGAGACATATAAATCCATAGGTTTTAAGATTGTTACTAGTCAGGTATATTTTTAGGCATTTAATATGGGGTGTTGAGTCGACTTCATTGAGCAAGGTGTAGCTCTAGTCTATTATATATTTGCCTTATGGAACGGTATATGTGCTACTTTCAATCTCTGGTTTTATGCAGCACCCCAACTCACCTTTCCCCTTAAGCAAGCATAAGTTGGTGTTCTACATTTGAGACCCTGTTCTGTTTTGTAATTCAGTTGCTGTGTAGCCAAGTTTACATTCCGTGTAGTAGTGATATCTTATGATGTTTCTTTTTCTGTGTGACTTATTTCACTTAGAATCATCGTACCTGAATCCACTCATTATGCTGCTACGGGCCTGATGACATAGATTTCATTGCTGAGTGATATTGCATTGTACGTAAGTACCACAACTTCTTTATCCATTTTTCGCTTTCTGTGTTATTGAACTTGTACCGTAAACGAGGTTCTTGTAAACAGAGCCATCCCAAACTTTGGGGTGGCTGTGTCTTTTTGATTTTAATTTCCCTAAGCTATAGGACCATAAGTGGAAGTTCCCTAGGCTCTGTTGTTTTGTCTTTTAGATGTTTCAGGAAACACCATACACTTCTCCAGAGTGGCTGTTGGCAATTTACATCCCGCCCATCAGCATAACAAGGCTCCCAGTTCTCCATGGCCTGTCCTGCCTTTCTGGATTTTACACTTTTTTCAGATGGCCCTTTTGACCGGGAGGCAGTGAGACTTCAATGTAGTGCAGATTTCCTTTGCAAGCTTGCTTGGTTGGCCAAAAAGTGCATATGCGTTTTTTCCTGAATATATTCAGGAAAAAACCCATGCGCCCTTTTTGGCCAAATGCATCATTGTGGACGTTCTGCCTCTTTTCCTATGCTTTACATGCAATTCCAGTCTACCTCCTGAAATCAGTTTCCTGCAATTCTGCCCCGCTTTCAAGTCCTCTTGGCAGCCTTACTTCAATATATTTTTGGACGATAGCTGTCATTTATAACTCTGCAGGTTTGTGAATGACAGTGCCCCTGAGCTCCTTTCCTCAACTCGCTTTCTTGTGAGCTGCCCACAACACTGCAGGATTGCTTCAGGCCCTAGTGTGGTTCCGGCATGGCACGCTGAGCCTTTGGTTAATTCCTCTTCCTGGTGGGAAATGAGAGTTAAATTTGCCTGTCCAGACACCTCCAGCTAGTCTCTCATTGGTTCTCCCTATTCCTGTACATTTTCTGCAGAAATTGCAAACTGGGCCCTAAAGGAGGTTAAAGGCACTGACTCTCCAAGTGGGGAGAGTGTTAGTAAAGCGTATGGAATTTTGCACGCGAGTACCAGGGGACGAAAACTGAGACACATTTGAACACGTTTCCCGATCACACGGTGGATCATACTCTGGGTTCCACATGCATGTTTTAGCTGAAGGAAGAATCCCTTAAACCTGGAGAGTTGAGACCCATGGAATGGGTACCATGCAATATGACTTCAAAGGGTCTGCATTTGCTCACCGAACCTCACCAATCCTATCACTGCTGCATTTATGCTGCTGTACACATGCTTGATTCTCTTTCGGAGACATATAAATCCATAGGTTTTAAGATTCTTACTAGTCAGGTATATTCTTAGGCGTTTAATATGTGGTGTTGAGTCCACTTCGTTGAGCAAGGAGTAGCTCTTGTCTATTACATATTTGGCTTATGGAAGGGTATCTGTGCTAATTTCAATCTCTGGTTTTATGCAGCACCCCAACTCACCTTTCCCCTTAAGCAAGCATAAGTTGGTGTTCTACATTTGAGACCCTGTTCTGTTTTGTAATTCAGTTGCTGTGTAGCCAAGTTTACATTCCATGTAGTAGTGATATCTTATCATGTTTCTTTTTCTGTGTGACTTATTTCACTTAGAATCATCGTACCTGAATCCACTCATTATGCTGCTACGGGCCTGATGACATAGATTTCATTGCTGAGTGATATTGCATTGTACGTAAGTACCACAACTTCTTTATCCATTTTTCGCTTTCTGTGATATTGAACATATACCGTAAACGAGGTTCTTGTAAACAGAGCCGTCCCAAAATTTGGGGTGGCTGTGTCTTTTTGATTTTAATTTCCCTAAGCTATAGGACCATAAGTGGAAGTGCCCTAGGCTCTGTTGCTTTGTTTTTTAGATGTTTCAGGAAACACCATACACTTCCTCAGAGTGGCTGTTGGCAAATTACATCCCGCCCATCAGCATAACAAGGCTCCCAGTTCTCCATGGCCTGTCCTGCCTTTCTGGATTTTACACTTTTTTCAGATGGCCCTTTTGACCGGGGGGCAGTGAGACTTCATTGTAGTGCAGATTTCCTTTGCAAGCTTGCTTGGTTGGCCAAAAAGGGCGTATGCGTTTTTTCCTGCATACATTCAGGAAAAAACGCATACGCACTTTTTGGCCAAGTGCATCATTGTGGACGTTCTGCCTCTTTTCCTATGCTTTACATGCAATTCCAGTCTACCTCCTGAACTCGGTTTCCTGCAATTCTGCCCCGCTTTCAAGTCCTCTTGGCAGCCTTACTTCAATATATTTTTGGACGATAGCTATCATTTATAACTCTGCAGTTTTGTGAATTACAGTGCCCCTGAGCTCCTTTCTTCAACTCGCTTTCTTGTGAGCTGGCCGCAACACCGCAGGATTGCTTCAGGCCCTAGTGTGGTTCCGGCATGGCACGCTGAGCCTTTGGTTAATTCCTCTTCCTTGTGGGAAATGAGAGTTAAATTTGCCCGTCCAGACACCTCCAGCTACTCTCTCATTGGTTCTCCCTATTACTGTTGATTTTCCGAAGAAATTGCAAACTGGGCCAAACAGGAGGTTAAAGGCACTGACTCTCCAAGTGGGGAGAGTGTTAGTAAAGCGTCTGGAATGTTGCACCCGAGTACCAGGGGACGAAAACTGAGACACATTTGAACACGTTTCCCGATCACACGGTGGATCATACTCTGGGTTCCACATGCATGTTTTAGCTGAAGGAAGAATCCCTTAAACCTGGAGAGTTGAGACCCATGGAATGGGTACCATGCAATATGACTTCAAAGGGTCTGCATTTGCTCACCGAACCTAACCAGTCCTATCACTGCTGCGTTTATGCCGCTGTACACATGTTGATTCTCTTTCGGAGACATATAAATCCATAGGTTTTAAGATTGTTACTAGTCAGGTATATTTTTAGGCATTTAATATGGGGTGTTGAGTCGACTTCATTGAGCAAGGTGTAGCTCTAGTCTATTATATATTTGCCTTATGGAATGGTATATGTGCTACTTTCAATCTCTGGTTTTATGCAGCACCCCAACTCACCTTTCCCCTTAAGCAAGCATAAGTTGGTGTTCTACATTTGAGACCCTGTTCTGTTTTGTAATTCAGTTGCTGTGTAGCCAAGTTTACATTCCGTGTAGTAGTGATATCTTATGATGTTTCTTTTTCTGTGTGACTTATTTCACTTAGAATCATCGTACCTGAATCCACTCATTATGCTTCTACGGGCCTGATGACATAGATTTCATTGCTGAGTGATATTGCATTGTACGTAAGTACCACAACTTCTTTATCCATTTTTCGCTTTCTGTGTTATTGAACTTGTACCGTAAACGAGGTTCTTGTAAACAGAGCCATCCCAAACTTTGGGGTGGCTGTGTCTTTTTGATTTTAATTTCCCTAAGCTATAGGACCATAAGTGGAAGTTCCCTAGGCTCTGTTGTTTTGTCTTTTAGATGTTTCAGGAAACACCATACACTTCTCCAGAGTGGCTGTTGGCAATTTACATCCCGCCCATCAGCATAACAAGGCTCCCAGTTCTCCATGGCCTGTCCTGCCTTTCTGGATTTTACACTTTTTTCAGATGGCCCTTTTGACCGGGAGGCAGTGAGACTTCAATGTAGTGCAGATTTCCTTTGCAAGCTTGCTTGGTTGGCCAAAAAGTGCATATGCGTTTTTTCCTGAATATATTCAGGAAAAAACCCATGCGCCCTTTTTGGCCAAATGCATCATTGTGGACGTTCTGCCTCTTTTCCTATGCTTTACATGCAATTCCAGTCTACCTCCTGAAATCGGTTTCCTGCAATTCTGCCCCGCTTTCAAGTCCTCTTGGCAGCCTTACTTCAATATATTTTTGGACGATAGCTGTCATTTATAACTCTGCAGGTTTGTGAATGACAGTGCCCCTGAGCTCCTTTCCTCAACTCGCTTTCTTGTGAGCTGCCCACAACACTGCAGGATTGCTTCAGGCCCTAGTGTGGTTCCGGCATGGCACGCTGAGCCTTTGGTTAATTCCTCTTCCTGGTGGGAAATGAGAGTTAAATTTGCCTGTCCAGACACCTCCAGCTAGTCTCTCATTGGTTCTCCCTATTCCTGTACATTTTCTGCAGAAATTGCAAACTGGGCCCTAAAGGAGGTTAAAGGCACTGACTCTCCAAGTGGGGAGAGTGTTAGTAAAGCGTATGGAATTTTGCACGCGAGTACCAGGGGACAAAAACTGAGACACATTTGAACACGTTTCCCGATCACACGGTGGATCATACTCTGGGTTCCACATGCATGTTTTAGCTGAAGGAAGAATCCCTTAAACCTGGAGAGTTGAGACCCATGGAATGGGTACCATGCAATATGACTTCAAAGGGTCTGCATTTGCTCACCGAACCTCACCAATCCTATCACTGCTGCATTTAAGCTGCTGTACACATGCTTGATTCTCTTTCGGAGACATATAAATCCATAGGTTTTAAGATTCTTACTAGTCAGGTATATTCTTAGGCGTTTAATATGTGGTGTTGAGTCCACTTCGTTGAGCAAGGAGTAGCTCTTGTCTATTATATATTTGGCTTATGGAACGGTATCTGTGCTAATTTCAATCTCTGGTTTTATGCAGCACCCCAACTCACCTTTCCCCTTAAGCAAGCATAAGTTGGTGTTCTACATTTGAGACCCTGTTCTGTTTTGTAATTCAGTTGCTGTGTAGCCAAGTTTACATTCCATGTAGTAGTGATATCTTATCATGTTTCTTTTTCTGTGTGACTTATTTCACTTAGTATCATCGTACCTGAATCCACTCATTATGCTGCTACGGGCCTGATGACATAGATTTCATTGCTGAGTGATATTGCATTGTACATAAGTACCACAACTTCTTTATCCATTTTTCGCTTTCTGTGATATTGAACATATACCGTAAACGAGGTTCTTGTAAACAGAGCCGTCCCAAAATTTGGGGTGGCTGTGTCTTTTTGATTTTAATTTCCCTAAGCTATAGGACCATAAGTGGAAGTGCCCTAGGCTCTGTTGCTTTGTTTTTTAGATGTTTCAGGAAACACCATACACTTCCTCAGAGTGGCTGTTGGCAAATTACATCCCGCCCATCAGCATAACAAGGCTCCCAGTTCTCCATGGCCTGTCCTGCCTTTCTGGATTTTACACTTTTTTCAGATGGCCCTTTTGACCGGGGGGCAGTGAGACTTCATTGTAGTGCAGATTTCCTTTGCAAGCTTGCTTGGTTGGCCAAAAAGGGCGTATGCGTTTTTTCCTGCATACATTCAGGAAAAAACGCATACGCACTTTTTGGCCAAGTGCATCATTGTGGACGTTCTGCCTCTTTTCCTATGCTTTACATGCAATTCCAGTCTACCTCCTGAACTCGGTTTCCTGCAATTCTGCCCCGCTTTCAAGTCCTCTTGGCAGCCTTACTTCAATATATTTTTGGACGATATCTATCATTTATAACTCTGCAGTTTTGTGAATTACAGTGCCCCTGAGCTCCTTTCTTCAACTCGCTTTCTTGTGAGCTGGCCGCAACACCGCAGGATTGCTTCAGGCCCTAGTGTGGTTCCGGAATGGCACGCTGAGCCTTTGGTTAATTCCTCTTCCTTGTGGGAAATGAGAGTTAAATTTGCCCGTCCAGACACCTCCAGCTACTCTCTCATTGGTTCTCCCTATTACTGTTGATTTTCCGAAGAAATTGCAAACTGGGCCAAACAGGAGGTTAAAGGCACTGACTCTCCAAGTGGGGAGAGTGTTATTAAAGCGTCTGGAATGTTGCACCCGAGTACCAGGGGACGAAAACTGAGACACATTTGAACACGTTTCCCGATCACACGGTGGATCATACTCTGGGTTCCACATGCATGTTTTAGCTGAAGGAAGAATCCCTTAAACCTGGAGAGTTGAGACCCATGGTATGGGTACCATGCAATATGACTTCAAAGGGTCTGCATTTGCTCACCGAACCTAACCAGTCCTATCACTGCTGCGTTTATGCCGCTGTACACATGTTGATTCTCTTTCGGAGACATATAAATCCATAGGTTTTAAGATTGTTACTAGTCAGGTATATTTTTAGGCATTTAATATGGGGTGTTGAGTCGACTTCATTGAGCAAGGTGTAGCTCTAGTCTATTATATATTTGCCTTATGGAACGGTATATGTGCTACTTTCAATCTCTGGTTTTATGCAGCACCCCAACTCACCTTTCCCCTTAAGCAAGCATAAGTTGGTGTTCTACATTTGAGACCCTGTTCTGTTTTGTAATTCAGTTGCTGTGTAGCCAAGTTTACATTCCGTGTAGTAGTGATATCTTATGATGTTTCTTTTTCTGTGTGACTTATTTCACTTAGAATCATCGTACCTGAATCCACTCATTATGCTGGTACGGGCCTGATGACATAGATTTCATTGCTGAGTGATATTGCATTGTACGTAAGTACCACAACTTCTTTATCCATTTTTCGCTTTCTGTGTTATTGAACTTGTACCGTAAACGAGGTTCTTGTAAACAGAGCCATCCCAAACTTTGGGGTGGCTGTGTCTTTTTGATTTTAATTTCCCTAAGCTATAGGACCATAAGTGGAAGTTCCCTAGGCTCTGTTGTTTTGTCTTTTAGATGTTTCAGGAAACACCATACACTTCTCCAGAGTGGCTGTTGGCAATTTACATCCCGCCCATCAGCATAACAAGGCTCCCAGTTCTCCATGGCCTGTCCTGCCTTTCTGGATTTTACACTTTTTTCAGATGGCCCTTTTGACCGGGAGGCAGTGAGACTTCAATGTAGTGCAGATTTCCTTTGCAAGCTTGCTTGGTTGGCCAAAAAGTGCATATGCGTTTTTTCCTGAATATATTCAGGAAAAAACCCATGCGCCCTTTTTGGCCAAATGCATCATTGTGGACGTTCTGCCTCTTTTCCTATGCTTTACATGCAATTCCAGTCTACCTCCTGAAATCGGTTTCCTGCAATTCTGCCCCGCTTTCAAGTCCTCTTGGCAGCCTTACTTCAATATATTTTTGGACGATAGCTGTCATTTATAACTCTGCAGGTTTGTGAATGACAGTGCCCCTGAGCTCCTTTCCTCAACTCGCTTTCTTGTGAGCTGCCCACAACACTGCAGGATTGCTTCAGGCCCTAGTGTGGTTTTGGCATGGCACGCGGAGCCTTTGGTTAATTCCTCTTCCTGCTGGGAAATGAGAGTTAAATTTGCCTGTCCAGACACCTCCAGCTAGTCTCTCATTGGTTCTCCCTATTCCTGTACATTTTCTGCAGAAATTGCAAACTGGGCCCTAAAGGAGGTTAAAGGCACTGACTCTCCAAGTGGGGAGAGTGTTAGTAAAGCGTATGGAATTTTGCACGCGAGTACCAGGGGACGAAAACTGAGACACATTTGAACACGTTTCCCGATCACACGGTGGATCATACTCTGGGTTCCACATGCATGTTTTAGCTGAAGGAAGAATCCCTTAAACCTGGAGAGTTGAGACCCATGGAATGGGTACCATGCAATATGACTTCAAAGGGTCTGCATTTGCTCACCGAACCTCACCAATCCTATCACTGCTGCATTTATGCTGCTGTACACATGCTTGATTCTCTTTCAGAGACATATAAATCCATAGGTTTTAAGATTCTTACTAGTCAGGTATATTCTTAGGCGTTTAATATGTAGTGTTGAGTCCACTTCGTTGAGCAAGGAGTAGCTCTTGTCTATTACATATTTGGCTTATGGAACGGTATCTGTGCTAATTTCAATCTCTGGTTTCATGCAGCACCCCAACTCACCTTTCCCCTTAAGCAAGCATAAGTTGGTGTTCTACATTTGAGACCCTGTTCTGTTTTGTAATTCAGTTGCTGTGTAGCCAAGTTTACATTCCATGTAGTAGTGATATCTTATCATGTTTCTTTTTCTGTGTGACTTATTTCACTTAGAATCATTGTACCTGAATCCACTCATTATGCTGCTACGGGCCTGATGACATAGATTTCATTGCTGAGTGATATTGCATTGTACATAAGTACAACTTCTTTATCCATTTTTCGCTTTCTGTGATATTGAACATATACCGTAAATGAGGTTCTTGTAAACAGAGCCGTCCCAAAGTTTGGGGTGGCTGTGTCTTTTTGATTTTAATTTCCCTAAGCTATAGGACCATAAGTGGAAGTGCCCTAGGCTCTGTTGCTTTGTTTTTTAGATGTTTCAGGAAACACCATACACTTCCTCAGAGTGGCTGTTGGCAAATTACATCCCGCCCATCAGCATAACAAGGCTCCCAGTTCTCCATGGCCTGTCCTGCCTTTCTGGATTTTACACTTTTTTCAGATGGCCCTTTTGACCGGGGGGCAGTGAGACTTCATTGTAGTGCAGATTTCCTTTGCAAGCTTGCTTGGTTGGCCAAAAAGGGCGTATGCGTTTTTTCCTGCATACATTCAGGAAAAAACGCATACGCACTTTTTGGCCAAGTGCATCATTGTGGACGTTCTGCCTCTTTTCCTATGCTTTACATGCAATTCCAGTCTACCTCCTGAACTCGGTTTCCTGCAATTCTGCCCCACTTTCAAGTCCTCTTGGCAGCCTTACTTCAATATATTTTTGGACGATAGCTATCATTTATAACTCTGCAGTTTTATGAATTACAGTGCCCCTGAGCTCCTTTCTTCAACTCGCTTTCTTGTGAGCTGGCCGCAACACCGCAGGATTGCTTCAGGCCCTAGTGTGGTTCCGGCATGGCACGCGGAGCCTTTGGTTAATTCCTCTTCCTTGTGGGAAATGAGAGTTAAATTTGCCCGTCCAGACACCTCCAGCTACTCTCTCATTGGTTCTCCCTATTACTGTTGATTTTCCGAAGAAATTGCAAACTGGGCCAAACAGGAGGTTAAAGGCACTGACTCTCCAAGTGGGGAGAGTGTTAGTAAAGCGTCTGGAATGTTGCACCCGAGTACCAGGGGACGAAAACTGAGACACATTTGAACACGTTTCCCGATCACACGGTGGATCATACTCTGGGTTCCACATGCATGTTTTAGCTGAAGGAAGAATCCCTTAAAGCTGGAGAGTTGAGACCCATGGAATGGGTACCATGCAATATGACTTCAAAGGGTCTGCATTTGCTGACTGAATCTCAACAATCCTATCACTGCTGCGTTTATGCCACTGTACACACGCTTGATTCTCTTTCGGAGACATATAAATCCATAGGTTTTAAGATTCTTACTAGTCCGGTATTTTCTTAGGCGTTTAATATGGGGTTTTGAGACCACTTCGTTGAGCAAGGAGTAGCTCTTGTCTATTACATATTTGGCTTATGGAACGGTATCTGTGCTAATTTCAATCTCTGGTTTTATGCAGCTCCCCAACTCACCTTTCTCCATAAGCAAGCATAAGTTGGTTTTCTACATTTGAGACCCTGTTCTGTTTTGTAATTCAGTTCCTGTGTAGCCAAGATTACATTCTGTGTATTAGTGATATCTTATAATGTTTCATTTTCGGTGTGACTTATTTCACTTAGAATCATCGTACCTGAATCCACTCATTATGCTGCTACGGGCCTGATGACATAGATTTCATTGCTGAGTGATATTGCATTGTACGTAAGTACCACAACTTCTTTATCCATTTTTTGCTTTCTGTGATATTGAATTTGTACCGTAAACGAGGTTCTTGTAAACAGAGCCATCCCAAACTTTGGGGCGGCTGTGTCTTTTTGATTTTAATTTCCCTAAGCTATAGCACCATAAGTGGAAGTGCCCTAGGCTCTGTTGCTTTGTTTTGTAGATGTTTCAGGAAACACCATACACTTCTCCAGAGTGGCTGTTGGCAATTAACATCCCGCCCATCAGCATAACAAGGCTCCCAGTTCTCCATGGCCTGTCCTGATTTCTGGATTTTACACTTTTTTCAGATGGCCCTTTTGACCGGGGGGCAGTGAGACTTCATTGTAGTGCAGATTTCCTTTGCAAGCTTGCTTGGTTGGCCAAAAAGGGCGTATGCGGTTTTTCCTGAATATATTCAGGAAAAAACGCATACGCCCTTTTTGGCCAAGTGCTTCATTGTGGACGTTCTGCCTCTTTTCCTATGCTTTACATGCAATTCCAGTCTACCTCCTGAAATCGGTTTCCTGCAATTCTGCCCCGCATTCAAGTCCTCTTGGCAGCCTTACTTCACTATATTTTTGGATGATAGCTGTCATTTATAACTCTGCAGGTTTGTTAAAGACAGTGCCCCTTAGCTCCTTTCTTCAACTTGCTTTCTTGTGAGCCTGCCGCAACACTGCAGGATTGCTTCAGGACCTAGTGTGGTTACGGGACGGCACGCTGAGCCTTTGTTTAATTCCTCTTCCTGGTGCGAAATGAGAGTTAAATTTGCCCGTCCAGACACCTCCAGCTAGTCTCTCATTGGTTCTCCCTATTCCTGTTCATTTTCCGCAGAAATTGCAAACTGGGCCATACAGGAGGTTAAAGGCACTGACTCTCCAAGTGGGGAGAGTGGTAGTAAAGCGTCTGGAATGTTGCACCCGAGTACCAGGGGATGAAAACTGAGACACGTTTGAACACGTTTCCCGATCACACGGTGGATCATACTCTGGGATCCACATGCATGTTTTAGCTGAAGGAAGAATCCCTTAAAGCTGGAGAGTTGAGACCCATGGAATGGGTAATATGCAGTATGACTTCAAAGGGTCTGCATTTGCTCACCGAACCTCACCAATCCTATCACTTCTGCGTTTATGCCACTGTACACACTCTTGATTCTCTTTGGGAGACATATAAATCCATAGGTTTTAAGATTCTTACCAGTCAGGTATATTCTTAGGCGTTTAATATGTGCTGTTGAGTCCACATCGTTGAGCAAGGAGTAGCTCTTGTCTATTACATATTTGGCTTATGGAATGGTATCTGTGCTAATTTCAATCTCTGGTTTTATGTAGCACCCGTACTCACCTTTCCCCTTAAGCAAGCATAAGTTGGTTTTCTACATTTGAGACCCTGTTCTGTTTTGTAATTCAGTTCCTGTGTAGCCAAGTTCACATTCCATGTAGTAGTGATATCTTATGATGTTTCTTTTTCTGTGTGACTTATTTCACTTAGAATCATCGTACCTGAATCCACTCATTATGCTGCTATGGGCCTGATGACATAGATTTCATTGCTGAGTGATATTGCATTGTACGTAAGTACCACAAATTCTTTATCCATTTTTCGCTTTCTGTGATATTGAACTTGTACCATAAACGAGGGTCTTGTAAACAGAGCCATCCCAAAATTTGGTGTGGCTGTGTCTTTTTGATTTTAATTTCCCTAAGCTATAGCACCATAAGTGGAAGTGCCCTAGGCTCTGTTGCTTTGTTTTTTAGATGTTTCAGGAAACACCATACACTTCTCCAGAGTGGCTGTTGGCAATTTACATCCCGCCCATCAGCAAAACAAGGCTCCCAGTTCTCCATGGCCTATCCTGCCTTTCTGGATTTTACACTTTTTTCAGATGGCCCTCTTGACTGGGGGGCAGTGAGAGTTCATTGTAGTGCAGATTTCCTTTGCAAGCTTGCTTGGTTGGCCAAAAAGGGCGTATGCGTTTTTTCCTGAATATATTCAGGAAAAAACGCATACGCCCTTTTTGGCCAAGTGCATCATTATGGACTTTCTGCCTCTTTTCCTATGCTTTACATGCAATTCCAGTCTACCTCCTGATATCGGTTTCCTGCAATTCTGCCCCGCTTTCAAGTCCTCTTGGCAGCCTTACTTCAATATATTTTTGGATGATAGCTGTCATTTATAACTCTGCAGGTTTGTGAATGACAGTGCCCCTGAGCTCCTTTCTTCAACTCGCTTTCTTGTGAGCTGGCCGCAACACCGCAGGATTGCTTCAGGCCCTAGTGTGGTTCCGGCATGGCACGCTGAGCCTTTGGTTAATTCCTCTTCCTGCTGGGAAATGAGAGTTAAATTTGCGCGTCCAGACACCTCCAGCTAGTCTCTCATGAGTTCTCCCTATTCCTGTTCATTTTCCGCAGAAATTGCAAACTGGGCCAAACAGGAGGTTAAAGGAACTGACTCTCCAAGTGGAGAGAGTGTTAGTAAAGTGTCTGGAATGTTGCACCCGAGTACCAGGGGACGAAAACTGACACACATATGAACACATTTCCCGATCACACGGTGGATCATACTCTGGGTTCCACATGCATGTTTTAGCTGAAGGAAGAATCCCTTAAACCTGGAGAGTTGAGACCCATGGAATGGGTACCATGCAATATGACTTCAAAGGGTCTGCATTTGCTCACCGAACCTCACCAATCCTATCACTGCTGCATATATGCCGCTGTACACACACTTCATTCTCTTTCAGAGACATATAAATCCATAGGTTTTAAGATTCTTACTAGTCAGGTATTTTCTTAGGCGTTTAATATGGGGTGTTGAGTCCACTTCGTTGAGCAAGGAGTAGCTCTTGTCTATTACATATTTGGCTTATGGAACGGTATCTGTGCTAATTTCAATCTCTGGTTTTATGCAGCACCCCAACTCACCTTTCCCCTTAAGCAAGCATAAGTTGGTTTTCTACATTTGAGACCCTGTTCTGTTTTGTAATTCAGTTCCTGTGTAGCCAAGTTTACATTCCGTGTAGTAGTGATATCTTATGATGTTTCTTTTTCTGTGTGACTTATTTCACTTAGAATCATCGTACCTGAATCCACTCATTATGCTGCTACGGGCCTGATGACAGATTTCATTGCTGAGTGATATTGCATTGTACGTAAGTACCACAACTTCTTTATCCATTTTTCGCTTTCTGTGATATTGAACTTGTACCGTAAATGAGGTTCTTGTAAACAGAGCCGTCCCAAACTTTGGGGTGGCTGTGTCTTTTTTATTTTAATTTCCCTAAGCTATAGGACCATATGTGGAAGTGCCCTAGGCTCTGTTGTTTGTTTTTTAGATGTTTCAGGAAACACCATACACTTCTCCAGAGTGGCTGTTGGCAATTTACATCCCGCCCTTCAGCATAACAAGGCTCCCAGTTCTCCATGGCCTGTCCTGCCTTTCTGGATTTTACACTTTTTTCGGATCGCCCACTTGACTGGGGGGCAGTGAGACTTCATTGTAGTGCAGATTTCCTTTGTAAGCTTGCTTGGTTGGCCAAAAAGTGCGTATGCGGTTTTTCCTGAATATATTCAGGAAAAAACGCATACGCCCTTTTTGGCCATGTGCATCATTGTGGACGTTCTGCCTCTTTTCCTATGCTTTACATGCAACTCCAGTCTACCTCCTGAAATTGGTTTCCTGCAATTCTGCCCCGCTTTCAAGTCCTCTTGGCAGCCTTACTTCAATATATTTTTGGACGATAGCTGTCATTTATAACACTGCATGTTTGTGAATTACAGTGCCCCTGAGCTCCTTTCGTCAACTCGCTTTCTTGTGAGCTGGCCGCAACACCACAGGATTGCTTCAGGCCCTAGTGTGGTTCCGGAACGGCATGCTGAGCCTTTGGTTAATTCCTCTTCCTGGTGGGAAATGAGAGTTAAATTTGCCTGTCCAGACACCTCCAGCTAGTCTCTCATTGGTTCTCCCTATTCCTGTTCATTTTCCGCAGAAATTGAAAACTGGGCCAAACAGGAGGTTAAAGGCACTGACTCTCCAAGTGGGGAGAGTTTTAGTAAAGCGTCTGGAATGTTGCACCTGAGTACCAGGGAACGAAAACTGAGACACCTTTGCACACATTTCCCGATCACAGGGTGGATCATACTCTGGGTTCCACATGCATGTTTTAGCTGAAGGAAGAATCCCTTAACCTGGAGAGTTGAGACCCATGGAATGGGTGCCATGCAATATGACTTCAAGGGTCTGCATTTGCTCACCGAACCTCACCAATCCTATCCCTGCTGCGTTTATGCCGCTGTACACACGCTTGATTCTCTTTCGGAGACATATAAATCCATAGGTTTTAAGTTTCTTACTAGTCAGGTATATTCTTAGGCGTTTAATATGGGGTGTTGAGTCCACTTCGTTGAGCAAGGAGTAGCTCTTGCCTATTACATATTTGGCTTATGGAACGGTATCTGTGCTAATTTCAATCTCTGGTTTTATGCAGCACCCCAACTCACCTTTCCCCTTAAGCAAGCATAAGTTGGTTTTCTACATTTGAGACCCAGTTCTGTTTTGTAATTCAGTTCCTGTGTAGCCAAGTTTACATTCCGAGTATTAGTGATATCTTATGATGTTTCTTTTTCTGTGTGACTTATTTCACTTAGAATCATCGTACCTGAATCCACTCATTATGCTGCTATGGGCCTGATGACATAGATTTCATTGCTGAGTGATATTGCATTGTACATAAGTACCACAACTTCTTTATCCATTTTTCGCTTTCTGTGATATTGAACTTGTACCGTAAACGAGGTCTTGTAAACAGAGCCGTCCCAAACTTTGGGGTGGCTGTGTCTTTTTGATTTTAATTTCCCTAAGCTATAGGACCATAAGTGGAAGTGCCCTAGGCTCTGTTGCTTTGTTTTTTAGATGATTCAGGAAACACCATACACTTCTCCAGAGTGGCTGTTGGCAATTTACATCCCACCCATCAGCATAACAAGGCTCCCAGTTCTCCATGGCCTGTCCTGCCTTTCTGGATTTTACACTTTTTTCAGATGGCCCTTTTGACCCGGGGGCAGTGAGACTTCATTCTAGTGCAGATTTCCTTTGCAAGCTTGCTTGGTTGGCCAAAAAGTGCGTATGCGTTTTTTCCTGAATATATTCAGGAAACAACGCATACGCACTTTTTGGCCAAGTGCATCATTGTGGACGTTCTTCCTCTTTTCCTATGCTTTACATGCAATTCCTGTCTACCTCCTGAAATCGGTTTCCTGCAATTCTGCCCCGCATTCAAGTCCTCTTGGCAGCCCTACTTCAATATATTTTTGGATGATAGCTGTCATTTATAACTCTGCAGGTTTGTGAATGACAGTGCTCCTGAGCTCCTTTCTTGAACTCGCTTTCTTGTGAGCTGGCCGCAACACCGCAGGATTGCTTCAGGCCCTAGTGTGGTTCCGGCATGGCACGCGGAGCCTTTGGTTAATTCCTCTTCCTGCTGGGAAATGAGAGTTAAATTTGCCCGTCCAGACACCTCCAGCTAGTCTCTCATTGGTTCTCCCTATTCCTGTTCATTTTCCGCAGAAATTGCAAACTGGGCCTAACAGGAGGTTAAAGGCACTGACTCTCCAAGTGGGGAGAGTGTTAGTAAAGTGTCTGGAATGTTGCACCCGAGTACCAGGGGACGAAAACTGAGACACATTTGAACACGTTTCCCGATCACACGGTGGATCATACTCTGGGTTCCACATGCATGTTTTAGCTGAAGGAAGAATCCCTTAAACCTGGAGAGTTGAGACCCATGGAATGGGTGCCATGCAATATGACTTCAAAGGGTCTGCATTTTATCACCGAACCTCACCAATCCTATCACTGTTGCGTTTATGCCGCTGTACACACGCTTGATTCTCCTTCGGAGACATATAAATCCATAGGTTTTAAGATTCTTAGTAGTCAGGTATATTCTTAGGCATTTAATATGGGGTGTTGTGTCCACTTCGTTGAGCAAGGAGTAGCTCTTGTCTATTATGTATTTGGCTTATGGAATGTTATCTGTGCTAATTTCAATCTCTGGTTTTATGCAGCACCCCAACTCACCTTTCCCCTTAAGCAAGCATAAGTTGGTTTTCTACATTGGAGACCCTGTTCTGTTTTGTAATTCAGTTCCTGTGTAGCCAAGTTTACATTCCGTGTAGTAGTGATATCTTATGATGTTTCTTTTTCTGTGTGACTTATTTCACTTAGAATCATCGTACCTGAATCCACTCATTATGCTGCTATGGGCCTGATGACATAGATTTCATTGCTGAGTGATATTGCATTGTACGTAAGTACCACAACTTCTTTATCCATTTTTCGCTTTCTGTGATATTGAACTTGTACCGTAAACGAGGTCTTGTAAACAGAGCCGTCCCAAACTTTGGGGTGGCTGTGTCTTTTTGATTTTAATTTCCCTAAGCTATAGGACCATAAGTGGAAGTGCCCTAGGCTCTGTTGCTTTGTTTTTTAGATGATTCAGGAAACACCATACTCTTCTCCAGAGTGGCTGTTGGCAATTTACATCCCACCCATCAGCATAACAAGGCTCCCAGTTCTCCATGGCCTGTCCTGCCTTTCTGGATTTTACACTTTTTTCAGATGGCCCTTTTGACCCGGGGGCAGTGAGACTTCATTGTAGTGCAGATTTCCTTTGCAAGCTTGCTTGGTTGGCTAAAAAGTGTGTATGAGTTTTTTACCGAATACATTCAGGAAAAAAAGCATACGCCCTTTTTGGCCCAGTGTATCATTGTGCACGTTCTGCCTCTTTTCCTATGCTTTACATGCAATTCCAGTCTACCTCCTGAAATCGGTTTCCTGCAATTCTGCCCCGCTTTCAAGTCCTCTTGGCAGCCTTACTTCAATATATTTTTGGACGATAGCTGTCATTTATAACTCTGCAAGTTTGTGAATGACAGTGCCCCTGAGCTCCTTTCTTCAACTCGCTTTCTTGTGAGCTGGCCGCAACACCGCAGGATTGCTTCAGGCCCTAGTGTGGTTCTGGCATGGCACGCTGAGCCTTTGGTTAATTCCTCTTCCTGGTGGGAAATGAGAGTTAAATTTGCCTGTCCAGACACCTCCAGCTAGTCTATCATTGGTTCTCCCTATTCCTGTTCATTTTCCGCAGAAATTGCAAACTGGGCCAAACAGGATGTTAAAGGCACTGACTCTCCAAGTGGGGAGAGTTAGTAAAGCATCCGGAATATTGTACCCGAGTACCAGGGGACGAAAACTGAGACACATTTGAACACGTTTCCTGATCACACGGTGGATCATACTCTGGGTTCCACATGCATGTTTTAGCTGAAGGAAGAATCCCTTAAACCTGGAGAGTTGAGACCCATGGAATGGGTACCATGCAATATGACTTCAAAGGGTCTGCATTTGCTCACTGAACCTCACCAATCGTATCACTGCTGTGTTTATGCCGCTGTACACACGCTTGATTCTCTTTCGGATACATATAAATCCATAGGTTTTAAGATTCTTACTAGTCAGGTATATTCTTAGGCGTTTAATATGGGGTGTTGAGTCCACTTCGTTGAGCAAGGAGTAGCTCTTGTCTATTACATATTTGGCTTATGGAACGGTATCTGTGCTAATTTCAATCTCTGGTTTTATGCAGCACCCCAACTCACCTTTCCCCTTAAGCAAGCATAAGTTGGTTTTCTACATTTGAGACCCAGTTCTGTTTTGTAATTCAGTTCCTGTGTAGCCAAGTTTACATTCCGTGTATTAGTGATATCTTATGATGTTTCTTTTTCTGTGTGACTTATTTCACTTAGAATCATCGTACCTGAATCCACTCATTATGCTGCTACGGGCCTGATGACATAGATTTCATTGCTGAGTGATATTGCATTGTACGTAAGTACCACAACTTCTTTATCCATTTTTCGCTTTCTGTGATATTGAACTTGTACCGTAAACGAGGTCTTGTAAACAGAGCCGTCCCAAACTTTGGGGTGACTGTGTCTTTTTGATTTTAATTTCCCTAAGCTGTAAGACCATAAGTGGAAGTGCCCTAGGCTCTGTTGCTTTGTTTTTTAGATGTTTCAGGAAACACCATACACTTCTCCAGAGTGGCTGTTGGCAATTTACATCCTGCCCATCAGCATAACAAGGCTCCCTGTTCTCCATGGCGTGTCCTGCTTTTCTGGATTTTACAATTTTTTCAGATGGCCCTTTTGACTGGGGGGCAGTGAGACTTCATTGTAGTGCAGATTTGTTTGCAAGCTTGCTTGGTTGGCCAAAAAGGGCGTATGCGTTTTTTCCTGAATATATTCAGAAAAAACGCATACGCCCTTTTTGGCCAAGTGCATCATTGTGGACGTTCTGCCTCTTTTCCTATGCTTTACATGCAATTCCAGTCTACCTACTGAAATCGGTTTCCTGCAATTCTGCCCCGCTTTCAAATCCTCTTGGCATCCTTACTTCAATATACTTTTGGACGATAGCTGTCATTTATAACTCTGCAGGTTTGTGAATGACAGTGCCCCTGAGCTCCTTTCTTCAACTCGCTTTCTTTTGAGTTGGCCGCAACACCGCAGAATTGCTTCAGGCCCTAGTGTGGTTCCAGCATGGCACGCTGAGCCTTTGGTTAATTCCTCTTCCAGGTGGGAAATGAGAGTTAAATTTGCCTGTCCACACACCTCCAGCTAGTCTCTCATTGGTTTTCCTTATTCCTGTTCATTTTCCGCCGAAATTGCAAACTGGGCGAAACAGGAGGTTAAAGGCACTGACTCTCCAAGTGGGGAGACTGTTAGTAAAGCGTCTGGAATGTTGCTCCCAAGTACCAGGGGACGAAAACTGAGACACATTTGAACACGTTTCCTGATCACACGGTGGATCATACTCTGGGTTCCTCATGCATGTTTTAGCTGAAGGAAGAATCCCTTAAACCTGGAGAGTTGAGACCCATGGAATGGGTACCATGTAATATGACTTCAAAGTGTCTGCATTTGCTCACCGAACCTCACCAATCCTATCACTGCTGCGTTTATGCCGCTGTACACTCGCTTGATTCTCTTTCGGAGACATATAAATCCATAGGTTTTAAGATTCTTACTAGTCAGGTATATTCTTAGGCGTTTAATATGGGGTGTTGAGTCCACTTCGTTGAACAAGGAGTAGCTCTTGTCTATTACATATTTGGCTTATGGAACGGTATATGTGCTAATTTCAATCTCTGGTTTTATGCAGCACCCCAACTCACCTTTCCCCTTAAGCAAGCATAAGTTGGTTTTCTACATTTGAGACCCTCTTCTGTTTTGTAATTCAGTTCCTGTGTAGCCAAGTTTACATTCCGTGTACTAGTGATATCTTATGATGTTTCTTTTTCTGTGTGACTTATTTCACTTAGAATCATCGTACCTGAATCCACTCATTATTCTTCTATGGGCCTGATGACATAGATTTCATTGCTGAGTGATATTTCATTGTACGTAAGTACCACAACATCTTTATCCATTTTTCGCTTTCTGTGATATTGAACTTGTACCGTAAACGAGGTTCTTGTAAACAGAGCCGTCCCAAACTTTGGGGTGGCTGTGTCTTTTTGATTTTAATTTCCCTAAGATATAGGACCATAAGTGGAAGTGCCCTAGGCTCTGTTGCTTTGTTTTTTAGATGTTGCAGGAAACACCATACACTTCTCCAGAGTGGCTGTTGGCAATTTACATCCCGCCCATCAGCATAACAAGGCTCCCAGTTCTCCATGGCCTGTCCTGCCTTTCTGGATTTTACACTTTTTTCAGATGGCCCTTTTGACCAGGGGGCAGTGAGACTTCATTGTAGTGCAGATTTCCTTTGAAAGCTTGCTTGGTTGGCCAAAAAATGCATATGCGTTTTTTCCTGAATATATTCAGAAAAAAACGCTTACGCCATTTTTGGCCAAGTGCATCATTGTGGACGTTCTGCCTCTTTTCCTATGCTTTATATGCAATTCCAGTCTACCTCCTGAAATCGGTTTCCTGCAATTCTGCCCCACTTTCAAGTCCTCTTGGCAGCCTTACTTCAATGTATTTTTGGACGATAGCTGTCATTTATAACTGCAGGTTTGTGAATGACAGTGCCCCTGAGCTCCTTTCTTCAGCTCGCTTTCTTGTGAGCTGTCCGCAACACCGCAGGATTGATTCAGGGCCTAGTGTGTTTCCGGCACGGTACTCTGAGCCTTTGGTTAATTCCTCTTCCTGTTGGGAAATGAGAGTTAAATTTGCCCGTCCAGACACCTCCAGCTAGTCTCTCATTGGGTCTCCCTATTCCTGTTCATTTTCCGCAGAAATTGCAAACTGGGCCAAACAGGCGGTTAAAGGCTCTGAGTCTCCAAGTGGGGAGAGTTTTAGTAAAGCGTCTGGAATATTGCACCCGAGTACCAGAGGACCAAAACTGAGATACATTTGAACGCATTTCCCGATCAAACGGTGGATCATACTCTGGGTTCCACATGCATGTTTTAGCCGAAGGAAGAATCCCTTAAACCTGGAGAGTTGAGACCCATGGAATGGGGACCATGCAATATGACTTCAAGGGGTCTGCATTTGCTCAGCAAAACTCACCAATCCTATCACTGCTGCGTTTATGCCGCTGTACAGATGCTTGATTCTCTTTCGGAGACATATAAATCCATAGGTTTTAAGATTCTTACTAGTCAGGTATATTCTTAAGCGTTTAATATGGGGTGTTGAGTCCACTTCGTTGAGCAAGGAGTAGCTCTTGTCTATTACATATTTGGCTTATGGATCGGTATCTCTACTAATTTCAATCTCTGGTTGTATGCAGCACCCCAACTCACCTTTCCCCTTAAGCAAGCATAAGTTGGTTTTCTACATTTGAGACCTTGTTCTGTTTTGTAATTCAGTTCCTGTGTAGCCAAGTTTACATTCCGTGTATTATTGGTATTTTATGATGTTTCTTTTTCTGTGTGACTTATTTCACTTAGAATCATCATACCGGAATCCACTCATTATGCTGCTACAGGCCTGATGACATAGATTTCATTGCTGAGTGATATTGCATTGTACGTAAGTACCACAACTTCTTTATCCATTTTTCGCTTTCTGTGATATTGAACTTGTACCGTAAAGGAGGTTCTTGTAAACAGAGCCGTCCCAAACTTTGGGGTGGCTGTGTCTTTTTGATTTTAATTTCCCTAAGCTATAGGACCATAAGTGGAAGTGCCCTAGGCTCTGTTGCTTTGTTTTTTAGATGTTTCAGGAAACACCATACACTTCTCCAGAGTGGCTGTTGGCAATTTACATCCCGCCCATCAGCATAACAAGGCTCCCAGTTCTCCATGGCCTGTACTGCCTTTCTGGATTTTACACTTTTTTCAGATGGCCCTTTTGACTTTGGGGCAGTGAGACTTCATTGTACTGCAGATTTCCTTTGCAAGCTTGCTTGGTTGGCCAAAAAGGGCATATGCGTTTTTTCCTGAATATATTCAGGAAAAAACGCATATGCCCTTTTTGGCCAAGTGCATCATTGTGGACGTTCTGCCTCTTTTCCTATGCTTTACATGCAATTCCTGTCTACCTCCTTAAATAGGTTTCCTGCAATTCTGCCCGGCATTCAAGTCCTCTTGGCAGCCTTACTTCAATATATTTTTGGACGATAGCTGTCATTTATAACTCTGCAGGTTTGTGAATTACAGTGCCCCTGAGCTCCTTCCTTCAACTCGATTTCTTGTGAGCTGGCCGCAACACCGCAGCATTGCTTCAGGCCCTAGTGTGGTTCCGGCATGGCACGCGGAGCCTTTGGTTAATTCCTCTTCCTGGTGGGAAATGAGAGTTAAATTTGCCTGTGCAGACACCTCCAGCTAGTCTCTCATTGGTTCTCCCTATTCCTGTTCATTTTCCGGAGAAATTGCAAACTGGGCCCAACAGGAGGTTAAAGGCACTGACTCTCCAAGTGGGGAGAGTTAGTAAAGCATCTGGAATGTTGCACCCGAGTACCAGGGGACGAAAACTGAGACACATTTGAACACATTTCCCGATCACACTGTGGATCATACTCTGGGTTCCACATACATGTTTTAGCTGAAGGAAGAATCCCTTAAACCTGGAGAGTTGAGACCCATGGAATGGGTACCATGCAATATGACTTCAAAGGGTCTGCATTTGCTCACCGAACGTCACCAATCCTATAACTGCTGCGTTTATGTCGCTGTACACACGCTTGATTATCTTTCGGAGACATATAAATCCATAGGTTTTAAGATTCTTACTAGTCAGGTATATTCTTAGACGTTTAATATGGGGTGTTGAGTCCACTTCGTTGAACAAGGAGTAGCTCTTGTCTATTACATATATGGCTTATGGAACGGTATCTGTGCTAATTTCAATCTCTGGTTTTATGCAGCACCCCAACTCACCTTTCCCCTTAAGCAAACATAAGTTGGTTTTCTACATTTGAGACACTGTTCTGTTTTGTAATTCAGTTCCTGTGTAGCCAAGTTTACATTCCGTGTAGTAGTGATATCTTATGATGTTTCTTTTTCTGTGTGACTTATTTCTCTTAGAATCATCGTACCTGAATCCACTCATTATGCTGCTATGGGCCTGATGACATAGATTTCATTGCTGAGTGATATTGCATTGTATGTAAGTACCACAACTTCCTTATCCATTTTTCGCTTTCTGTGATTTTGAACTTGTACCGTAAACGAGGTCTTGTATAACAGAGCCGTCCCAAACTTTGGGGTGGCTGTGTCTTTTTGATTTTAATTTCCCTAAGCTGTAGGACCATAAGTGGAAGTGCCCTAGGCTCTGTTGCTTTGTTTTTTAGATGTTTCAGGAAACACCATACACTTCTCCAGAGTGGCTGTTGGCAATTTACATCCCGCCCATCAGCATAACAAGGCTCCCAGTTCTCCATGGCCTGTACTGCCTTTCTGGATTTTACACTTTTTTCAGATGACCCTTTTGACCGGGGGGCAGTGAGACTTCATTGTACTGCAGATTTCCTTTGCAAGCTTGCTTGGTTGTCCAAAAAGAGCATATGCGTTTTTTCCTGAATATATTCAGGAAAAAACGCATACGCCCTTTTTGGCCAAGTGCATCATTGTGGACGTTCTGCCTCTTTTCCTATGCTTTACATGCAATTCCAGTCTACCTCCTGAAATCGTTTTCCTGCAATTCTGCCCGGCATTCAAGTCCTCTTGGCAGCCTTACTTCAATATATTTTTGGACGATAGCTGTCATTTATAACTCTGCAGGTTTGTGAATTACAGTGCCCCTGAGCTCCTTCCTTCAACTCGATTTCTTGTGAGCTGGCCGCAACACCGCAGCATTGCTTCAGGCCCTAGTGTGGTTCAGGCATGGCACGCTGAGCCTTTGGTTAATTCCTCTTCCTGGTGGGAAATGAGAGTTAAATTTGCCTGTGCAGACACCTCCAGCTAGTCTCTCATTGGTTCTCCCTATTCCTGTTCATTTTCCGGAGAAATTGCAAACTGGGCCCAACAGGAGGTTAAAGGCACTGACTCTCCAAGTGGGGAGAGTTAGTAAAGCATCTGGAATGTTGCACCCGAGTACCAGGGGACGAAAACTGAGACACATTTGAACACATTTCCCGATCACACTGTGGATCATACTCTGGGTTCCACATACATGTTTTAGCTGAAGGAAGAATCCCTTAAACCTGGAGAGTTGAGACCCATGGAATGGGTACCATGCAATATGACTTCAAAGGGTCTGCATTTGCTCACCGAACATCACCAATCCTATAACTGCTGCGTTTATGCCGCTGTACACACGCTTGATTATCTTTCGGAGACATATAACTCCATAGGTTTTAAGATTCTTACTAGTCAGGTATATTCTTAGACGTTTAATATGGGGTGTTGAGTCCACTTCGTTGAACAAGGAGTAGCTCTTGTCTATTACATATATGGCTTATGGAACGGTATCTGTGCTAATTTCAATCTCTGGTTTTATGCAGCACCCCAACTCACCTTTCCCCTTAAGCAAACATAAGTTGGTTTTCTACATTTGAGACACTGTTCTGTTTTGTAATTCAGTTCCTGTGTAGCCAAGTTTACATTCCGTGTAGTAGTGATATCTTATGATGCTTCTCTTTCTGTGTGACTTATTTCACTTGGAATCATCGAACCTGAGTCCACTCATTATGCTGCTACGGGCCTGATGACATAGATTTCATTACTGAGTGATATTGCATTGTACGTAAGTACCACAACGTGTTTATCCATTTTTCGCTTTCTGTGATATTGAACTTGTACCGTAAACGAGGTTCTTGTAAACAGAGCCGTCCCAAACTTTGGGGTGGCTGTGTCTTTTTTATTTTAATTTCCCTAAGCTATAGGACCATAAGTGGAAGTGCCCTAGGCTCTGTTGCTTTGTTTTTTGGATGTTTCAGGAAACACCATACACTTCTCCAGAGTGGCTGTTGGCCATTTACATCCCGCCATCAGCATAACAATGCTCCCAGTTCTCCATGGCCTGTACTGCCTTTCTGGATTTTACACTTTTTTCAGATGGCCCTTTTGACCAGGGGGCAGTGAGACTTCATTGTAGTGCAGATTTCCTTTGCAAGCTTGCTTGGCTGGCCAAAAAGGGCGTATGCGTTTTTCCTGAATATATTCAGGAATAAACGCATACGCACTTTTTAGCCAAGTGCATCATTGTGGACGTTCTGCCTCTTTTCCTATGCTTTACATGCAATTCCACTCTATCTCCTGAAATCGTTTTCCTGCAATTCTGCCCCACATTCAAGTCCTCTTGGCAGCCTTACTTCAATATATTTTTGGACGATAGCTGTCATTTATTACTCTGCAGGTTTGTGAATTACAGTGCCCCTGAGCTCCTTTCTTCACCTCGCTTTCTTGTGAATTGTCCGCAACACCGCAGGATTGCTTCAGGCCCTAGTGTGGTTCCGGCATGGCACGCTGAGCCTTTACTTAATTCCTCTTCCTGGTGGGAAATGAGAGTTAAATTTACCCGTCCAGACACCTCCATCTAGTCTCTCATTGGTTCTCCCTATTCCTGTTCATTTTCCGTAGAAATTGCAAACTGGGCCAAATAGGAGGTTAAAGGCACTGACTCTCCAAGTGGGGAGAGTGTTAGTAAAGTGTCTGGAATGTTGCACCCAAGTACCAGGGGACGAAAACTGAGACACATTTGAACACATTTTCTGATCACACACTGGATCATACTCTGGGTTCCACATGCATGTTTTAGCTGAAGGAAGAATCCCTTAAACCTGGAGAGTTGAGACCCATGGAATGGGAACCATGCAATATGACTTCAAAGGGTCTGCATTTGCTCACTGAACCTCACCAATCCTATCACTGCTGCGTTTATGCCGCTGTACACACGCTTGATTCTCTTTCGGAGACATATAAATCCATAGGTTTTAAGATTTTTACTAGTCAGGTATATTCTTAGGCGTTTAATATGGGGTGTTGAGTCCACTTCGTTGAGCAAGGAGTAGCTCTTGTCTATTACATATTTGGCTTATGGAACGGTATCTGTGCTACTTTCAATCTCTGGTTTTAGGCAGCACCCCAACTCACCTTTCCCCTTAAGCAAGCATAAGTTGGTTTTCTACATTTGAGACCCTGTTCTGTTTTGTAATTCAGTTCCTGTGTAGCCAAGTTTACATTCCATGTATTAGTGATATCTTATGATGTTTCTTTTTCTGTGTGACTTATTTCACTTAGAATATTGTACCTGAATCCACTCATTATGCTGCTATGGGCCTGATGACATAGATTTCATTGCTGAGTGATATTGCATTGAACGTAAGTACCACAACTTCTTTATCCATTTTTCGCTTTCTGTGATATTGAACTTGTACCGTAAATGAGGTTCTTGTAAACAGAGCCATCCCATACTTTGGGGTGGCTGTGTCTTTTTGATTTTAATTTCCCTAAGCTATAGGACCATAAGTGGAAGTGCCCTAGGCTCTGTTGCTTTGTTTTTTAGATGTTTCAGGAAACACCATACACTTCTCCAGAGTGGCTGTTGGCAATTTTCATCCTGCCCTTCAGCATGAAAAGGCTCCCAGTTCTCCACGGCCTGTCCTGCCTTTCTAGATTTTACACTTTTTTCAGATGGGCCTTTTGACCGGGGGGCAGTGAGACTTCATTGTAGTGCAGATTTCCTTTGCAAGCTTGCTTGGTTGGCCAAAAAGGGCGTATGCGTTTTTTCCTGAATATATTCAGGAAAAAACGCATACGCCCTTTTTGGCCAAGTGCATCATTGTGGACGTTCTGCCTCTTTTCCTATGCTTTACATGTAATTCCAGTCTACCTCCTGAAATCGGTTTCCTGCAATTCTGCTCCACTTTCAAGTCCTCTTGGCAGCCTTACTTCAATATATTTTTGGACGATAGCTGTCATTTATAACTCTGCAGGTTTGTGAATTACAGTGCCCCTGAGCTCCTTTCTTCAACTCGCTTTCTTGTGAGCTGGCCACAACACTGAAGGATTGCTTGAGGCCCTAGTGTGGTTCCGGCATGGCACGCTGAGCCTTTGGTTAATTCCTCTTCCTGTTGGGAAATGAGAGTTAAATTTGCCCGTCCAGACACCTCCAGCTAGTCTCTCATTGGTTCTCCCTATTCCTGTTCATTTTCCGCAGAATTTGCAAACTGGGCCAAACAGGAGGTTAAAGGCACTGACTCTCCAAGTGGGGAGAGTGTTAGTAAAGCGTCTGGAATGTTGCACCCGAGTACCAGGGGACGAAAACTGAGACACTTTTGAACACGTTTCCCGAACGCACGGTGGATCATACTCTGGGTTCCACATGCATGTTTTAGCTGAAGGAAGAATCCCTTAAACATGGAGAGTTGAGACCCATGGAATGTGTACCATGCAATATGACTTCAAAGGGTCTGCATTTGCTCACGGAACCTCACCAATCCTATCACTGCTGCGTTTATGCCGCTGTACACACGCTTGATTCTCTTTCGGAGACATACAAATCCATAGGTTTTAAGATTCTTACTAGTCAGGTATATTCTTAGGCGTTAAATATGGTGTCTTGAGCCCACTTCGTTGAGCAAGGAGTAGCTCTTGTCTATTACATATTTGGCTTATGGAACGGTATCTGTGCTAATTTCAATCTCTGGTTTTATGCAGCACCCCAACTCACCTTTCCCCTTAAGCAAGCATAAGTTGGTTTTCTACATTTGAGACCCTGGTCTGTTTTGTAATTCAGTTCCTGTGTAGCCAAGTTTACATTCTGTGTACTAGTGATATAGTATGATGTTTCTTTTTCTGTGTGACTTATTTCGCTTAGAATCATCGAACCTGAATCCACTCATTTTGCTGCCTCGGGACTGATGACATACATTTCATTGCTGAGTGATATTGCATTGTACGTAAGTACCACAACTTCTTTATCCATTTTTTGCTTTCTGTGATATTGAAATTGAACCATAAATGAGGTTCTTGTAAACAGAGCCATCCCAAATTTTGGGGTGGCTGTGTCTTTTTGATTTTAATTTCCCTAAGCTATAGGATCATAAGTGGAAGTGCCCTAGGCTCTGTTGCTTTGTTTTTTAGATGTTTCAGGAAACACCATACACTTCTCCAGAGTGGCTGTTGGCAATTTACATCCCGCCCATTAGCATAAGAAGGCTCCCAGTTCTCCATGGCCTGTCCTGCCTTTCTGGATTTTACACTTTTTTCAGATGGCCCTTTTGACCGGGGGGAAGTGAGACTTCATTGTAGTGTAGATTTCCTTTGCAAGCTCGCTTGGTTGGCCAAAAAGGGCGTATGCGTTTTTTCCTGAATATATTCAGGAAAAAACGCATATGTCCTTTTTGACCAAGTGCATCATTGTGGACGGTCTGCCTCTTTTCCTATGCTTTACATGCAATTCCAGTCTACCTACTGAAATCGGTTTCCTGCAATTCTGCTCCGCTTTCAAGTCCTCTTGGCAGCCTTACTTCAATATATTTTTGGACGATAGCTGTCATTTATAACTCTGCAGGTTTGTGAATTACATTGCCCCTGAGCTCCTTTCTTCAACTCGCTTTCTTGTGAGCTGGCCGCAACACCGCAGAATTGCTTCAGGCCCTAGTGTGGTTCCAGCATGACACGCTGAGCCTTTGGTTAATTCCTCTTCCTGGTGGGAAATGAGATTAAATTTGCCCGTCCAGACACCTCCAGCTAGTCTCTCATTGGTTCTCCCTATTCCTGTTCATTTTCCGCAGAAATTGCAAACTGGGCCAATCAAGAGGTTAAAGGCACTGACTCTCCAAGTGGGGAGAGTGTTAGTAAAGCGTCTGGAATGTTGCACCCGAGTACCAGGGGATGATAACTGAGACACATTTGAACACGTTTCCCGATCACACGGTGGATCATACTCTGGGTTCCACATACATGTTTTAGCTGAAGGAAGAATCCCTTAAACCTGGAGAGTTGAGACCCATGGAATGGGTACCATGCAATATGAATTCAAAGGGTCTGCATTTGCTCACCGAACCTCACCAATCCTATCACTGCTGCGTTTATGCCGCTGGACACACGCTTGATTCTCTTTTGGAGACATATAAATCCATAGGTTTTAAGATTCTTACTAGTCAGGTATATTCTTAGGCGATTAATATGGGGTGTTGAGTCCACTTCGTTGAGCAAGGAGTAGCTCTTGTTTATTACATATTTGGCTTATGGAACGGTATCTGTGCTAATTTCAATCTCTGGTTTTATGCAGCACCCCAACTCACCTTTCCCCTTGAGCAAGCGTAAGTTGGTTTTCTACTTTTGAGACCCTGTTCTGTTTTGTAATTCAATTCCTGTGTAGCCAAGTTTACATTCCGTGTATTAGTGATATCTTATGATGTTTCCTTTTCTGTGTGACTTATTTCACTTAGAATCATTGTACCTGAATCCACTCATTATGCTGCTACGGGCCTGATGATATAGATTTCATTGCTGAGTGATATTGCATTGTACGTAAGT
The DNA here is from genome assembly GCF_937001465.1 of Orcinus orca. Lineage (NCBI taxonomy): Eukaryota > Metazoa > Chordata > Mammalia > Artiodactyla > Delphinidae > Orcinus > Orcinus orca. The sequence goes on along the minus strand of NC_064562.1, from coordinate 60,621,838 downwards.
ACCACAACTTCTTTATCCATTTTTTGCTTTCTCTGATATGAACTTGTACCGTAAACGAGGTTCTTGTAAACAGAGCCGTCCCAAACTTTGGGGTGGCTGTGTCTTTTTGATTTTAATTTCCCTAAGCTATAGGACCATAAGTGGAAGTGCCCTAGGCTCTGTTGCTTTGTTTTTTAGATGTTTCAGGAAACACCATACACTTCTCCAGTGTGGCTGTTGACAATTTACATCCCCCCCATCAGCATAACAAGGCTACCAGTTCTCCGTGGCCTGTCCTGCCTTTCTGGATTTTACACTTCCTTCAGATGGCCCTTTTGACCGGGGGGCAGTGAGACTTCATTGTAGTGCAGATTTCCTTTGCAAGCTTGCTTGGTTGGCCAAAAAGAGTGTATGCGTTTTTTCCTGAATATATTCAGGAAAAAACGCATACGCCCTTCTTGTCCAAGTGCATCATTGTGGACGTTCTGCCTCTTTTCCTATGCTTTACATGCAATTCCAGTCTACCTCCTGAAATCGGTTTCCTGCAATTCTGCCCTGCTTTCAAGTCCTCTTGGCAGCCTTACTTCAATATATTTTTGACGATAGCTGTCATTTATAACTCTGCAGGTTTGTGAATTAAGGAGCACCTGAGCTCCTTTCTTCAACTCGCTTTCTTGTGAGCTGGCCGCAACACCACAGGATTGCTTCAGGCCCTAGTGTGGTTCCGGCATGGCCTGCTGAGCCTTTGGTTAATTCCTCTTTCTGGTGGGAAATGAGAGTTAAATGTGCCCGTCCAGAAACCTCCAGCTAGTCTCTCAGTGGTTCTCCCTATTCCTGTTCATTTTCCGCAGAAATTGCAAACTGGGCCAAACAGGAGTTTAAAGGCACTGACTCTCCAAGTGGGGAGAGTGTTAGTAAAGCGTCTGGAATGTTGCACCCGAGTACCAGGGGACGAAAACTGAGACACATTTGAACACGTTTCCCGATCACACGGTGGATCATACTCTGGGTTCCACATGCATGTTTTAGCTGAAGGAAGAATCCCTTAAAGCTGGAGAGTTGAGACCCATGGAATGGGTACCATGCAATATGACTTCAAACGGTCTGCATTTGCTCACCGAACCTCACCAATCCTATCACTGTTGCGTTTTTGCCGCTGTACACATGCTTGATTCTCTTTCGGAGACATATAAATCCATAGGTTTTAAGATTCTTACTAGTCAGGTATATCCTTAGGCGTTTAATATGGGGTGTTGAGTCCACTTCGTTGAGCAAGAGGTAGCTCTTGTCTATTAAATATTTGGCTTATGGAACGGTATCTGTGCTAATTTCAATCTCTGGTTTTATGCAGCACCCCAACTCACCTTTCCCCTTAAGCAAGCATAAGTTGGTTTTCTACATTTCAGACCCTGTTCTGTTTTGTAATTCAGTTCCTGTGTAGCCAAGTTTACATTCCGTGTATTAGTGATATCTTATGATGTTTCTTTTTCTGTGTGCCTTATTTCACTTAGAATCATCGTACCTGAATCCACTCATTATGCTGCTACGGGCCTAATGACATAGATTTCATTGCTGAGTGATATTGCATTGTACGTAAGTACCACAACTTCTTTATCCATTTTTCGCTTTCTGCGATATTGAACTTGTACCGTAAACGAGGTTCTTGTAAACAGAGCCGTCCCAAATTTTGGGGTGGCTGTGTCTTTTTGATTTTAATTTCCCTAAGCTATAGGACCATAAGTGGAAGAGCCCTATGCTCTGTTGCTTGTTTTTTACATGTTTCAGGAAACACCATACACTTCTCCAGAGTCGCTGTTGGCAATTTACATCCCGCCCATCAGCATAACAAGGCTCCCAGTTCTCCATGGCCTCTCCTGCCTTTCTGGATTTTACACTTTTTTCAGATGGCCCTTTTGACTGGGCGGAAGTGAGACTTCATTGTAATGCAGATTTCCTTTGCAAGCTTGCTTGGTTGGCCAGAACGTGCATATGCGTTTCTTCCTGAATATATTCAGGAAAAAACGCATACGCCCTTTTTGGCCAAGTGCATGATTGTCGATGTTCTGAGTCTTTTCATATGTTTTCAATGCAATTCCAGTCTACCTCCTGAAATCAGTTTCCTGAAATTCTGCCTTGCTGTCAGTGCCTCTTCATAGCCTTACCTCAATATACTTTTGAAAAATAATTGGCCTTAATAACTCTGCAGGTTTTTGAATTGCAGTGGCCCTTAGCTCCATTTTTCAGCTCTTATTTTTGTGATCTTGCCTCATATCCGCAGGATTTCTTCAGGCCGTATTCTTCTTCTGGGGCGCCTTGCTGTGCCTTTGGTTTATTCTTCTTCCTATATGAAATTAGAGTGACATGTGGCCATTGAAACCGCTACAGCTATTTTCTCACTGGTTCCTCCTATTCTCATTCATCCTCCGCACTAACTGCAGACTGTGCGATACCGGAACTTAAAGGCATTGACTCTCCATGTGGAGATGTTGTTAGTAAAGTGGCTGGAATGTTGATCCGGAGCCCCAGGAGAGGAAAATGAGGTGTGTTTTAGAAACCTTTCCCGATCATATGGTATACCATCTGCTGGATTTCCCATGCATGGTTTAGCTGTAGGAAGATTCCCTTCAACCTGAAGTGTTGGGACCCTTGGAATGAGTAGCATGAAGTATTGCATTAAACTTTCAGCAGTTGCTCACCAAAGCTCACCAATCCTCTCAGCCCCAAGTGTCCAGCCTTATGTCTTATCCAGCTGTGGGTTTATATGTGGTCATTCCAGGTTGCATCACAGCCCCTGAGCGAATTTTGTAAGAATTTTTCTCTCTTTCATTGTTTCTGCGTTTTGGTTTTAAAATTTATTTCTATAATGGGGTTTAGCTCATTTTCACTGCTGTGTTTGTGCCGCTCTGCACACACTTGATTCCCTTATGGAGATATATCAATACATGGGTTTTAAGATTCTTATTACTCAGATATATTTCTCTGCGGTGTATAGGGTGTGTTGAGGCCAGTTCATTGAGCAAGGTGTAGATCTTGTCTAATACCTATTTGGTTTATTGAACGGTATCTGTGCTAATTTCAAACTCTGGTTTTATGCATCACCCCACCTCTCCTTTCCCCTTAAGCTGACATAAGTGTGTTTTCTAAATGTGAGACACTGTTCTGTTCTGTAATTCATTTCTTGGGCAGCCATATTTATCCTCCCTCTATAAGTGATATCTTATGATATGTTTCTTTTTCTGTTTGACTTATTTCAAGTAGTATTATCGGACCTAAATCCACTCTTTATCCTTCTACTAGCCTTATTACATTGATTTCATGGTGAAGAGATATTCCATTGTACATAAGTACCACATTTTCTTTATCCATTGTTCTCTTTCCTGGGATATTTATGGTGTACTTTATCCATTGTTCTCTTTCCTGGGATATTTAACCTCAACTGAAGTTGAGGTTCTTGTAAACAGAGTAGCCCTAAACTGTGGTGTGCTTGTGTCTTGTTGATTTTTAGACTTCCCTAGATATACTCCCGTGATTGGAAGTGCCCTATGCTCTGTAGCTCTGTTTTTTAGATGATTTAGGAACCACCATACACTTCTCCAGAGTGGCTCTCGGCAGTTCACACACTGTCCATCAGCGTCTACAGGCTCCCTGTTCTCCATGGCCTGTCCTGCATTTCTGGTTTTTACAATTTTTTCGGATGGCCCTTTTGACCGGTGGGAAATGAGACTTCTTTGTTGTGCACATTTGCATTGCTTGCTTGCTTGGTTGCCCATAAAGTGCGTATGCGTTTTTTCCTGGATATATTCAGGAAAAAACGCATACTCCCTTTTGGGCCAACTGCATCATTGTCGAAATTCTGCCGCATTTCATGTGCTTTAAAGACGAGTCCAATCTATCTCTTGAAATCTGTTTCTTGCAATTCTGTCTTGCATTCAGATCCTCTTCTTTGCCTTACCTCAACATATTTTTGGACGTTAGTTTTCATTTATAACTCTGCAGGTTTGTGAATTGCAGTGACCCTGAGCTCCATTTTTTAAGTTGCTCTTTTGTGAGCTGGCCTCAAAGCCACAGGATTGCTTCAGGCCCTATTTTGGCTCCGGCGAGGCAGGCTGAGCCTTTTTTTAATTCTTATTCTTAATGGGAAATTAGAGTGACATGTGCCCGTCCAAACCCCTACAACTATTCTCTCATTGGTTCCCCCTCTTCCCATTCATCCTCCTCACAATTTGCAAAATGTGTGAAACAGAAGTTTAAATGTGCTGATTCTCTAAGTGGGGAGATTCTAAGTAACGTGGCTGGAATGATGAACAGGAGCACCAGGAGAGGATAAATGAGGTGCATTTTAGACACATCTCCCGATCACATGGTGTACAGTCCTCTGGGTTTTCCATGCATGTTTTAGCTGTAGGAAGATTCCTTGAACCTGCAGATTTGGGACCCATTGAATGGGTACCAGGTAGTATTACTTTAAAGGGTGTGCATTTCCTCACCCAACCTCACATTTCTCTTAGCACGAACAGTTTCCAGCCTTATGTCTCATCCTGCTGTGGGTCTAGATGTGTTCAATCCATGTTGCATCACCGTCCCTGAGGAAAAGTTGTAAGAGGTTTTCTCTGTCTCTCTGTCGTTTATTTTTTTCAATTTATTACTATATTGGTTACAGCTGATTTTCAAAGCTCTGTTTCTTGCTGCTGTACATCCACTTGATTCACGTACAGAGAGACATCAATAAATTCTTTTTCAGATTCTTACCAGTCATATATATTCTTTTCCGGTGACTTGAGTGTGCTGAGTGCAGTTCTTTTAGCTACCGTGTAGGCCTTGTTGATTATCAGTTTGGTATTTGGAATGGTATCTTTGCTAATTTCAACCTCCTGGATGATGCCTCACCCCTCCCCACCTTTCCCGTTTAGCAGCCTTACGCATGTTTTCTACATATTTGACTATGTTTTTGTTTTGTAATTTATTTCATGTGTAGCCATTTTGGATTCCACCTTTAAGTGATATCTTATGATATGTGTCTTTTTCTTTTTGAATTATGTCACTTAGAATGATCATACGTAACTCCTCCGGAGTTGTTACAACTGGCCATATTTCATTGATTTCCAGGCTGAGTAATATTCCACTCCACATAAGTACCACATCTCTATCCATTTTTTCCCTCCAGAGACATTTAAGTTATATCCTAGTCGAGGATCTTTTAAACAGAGAGGCAGTAAACATTAGGGTGCCTGTGTCCTCTCGATTTTTGTTTTTCCCAAGATATACGCCCATGAGTGCAAGTGCCCTATGCTCTGTAGCTCATTTTTTAGATGCTTTAGTAAACACAATACACTTCTCCAGAATGGCCGTTGGCAATATACATTTCCACTATAAGCCTCACAGGGCTCCCTCTTCTCCTTGTCCTGTCCTGCATTTCTGGTGTTTACACTTTATGAGGATGGCTCTTCTGACTGATGCGAAGTGATATCTTTTGTAGTATTGATTTCCAGTGCCCACCTGTTTGGTTGGCTAAAAAAGTGTATGCCCTTTTCTTGAATATATAGAGAAAAAAACGCATACAGCCTTTTTGGCCAACTGCAATGTTGGCAATGTTCAGCCCCTTTTCTTGTGCTTAATGGCGAGTCCTTTCTACCTCCTCAAATCCCTTTCCTGCCATTCTCCCTTGCTTACCAATCCTTTTCTCTGACTTTCCTCAAGACATTTTTCAGTGATAGATATTTTCAACTCTGCAGTTTCGTGAATTTTACTGCCTCTGAGTTCCATTGTTTAACTTGTGTTTATGGGAACTGGCCACAAAGCAGTGGGATTTCCTCAAGCCCTATACTGTTTCCATGGGCAACCCTAGCCTTTGGTCAATTCATCTTCCTGATTGGAAATTCGAGTGACATGTGCCTGTCTGAACACCTAGGACTTGTCTCTCATTGTTCCTCATCCTTCTGCTTCATCCTCTGGACAAATTCCAAACTGTACGCAACAGGATGTTGACAGTGCTGACATCTCCAAGTGGGGAGACTGTTAGTAAAGATGCTGGACGGGTGAACCCGAGCACCAGGAGATGAGGAGATGAGATGCCTTTTCCAAACTCTTCCCGATCAGACGGTATACCATCCTCTGGCTGTGACACACATGTTTTAGCAGTAGGAAGAGTCCCATTCATGTAAGGAGAACACCAGGGCTTTTTCAAAATAAGTGTCTTCCCGAAACCCAAACTGGGGAGTTATTTAAGCTACGGCTACACATATGTTCATTAAGGGCCTTGGGAAGTAGGCAGAGTCCAAACTTTAGATGATTGAAGTCTTCAGGGTCAGAAGCACTCACCACCGGCTTCCCTTAGCTTACACTTTAACTGTCATTGATAGATGATGTCAATAAAAATATCTATTCTTTTTCCGATTATTTCCCCTTATAGGTTATTGCAAAATATTAAGTGTAGTTCCCTGTGCTATACAGTAGTTCCCTGTTGATGATCTATTTTATACATAGCAGTGTGTATGTGTTAATTCCAAACTGTTAATTTATCCCTCCTCCCACCTTTCCCCTTTGGTAATAATAAATTATAAGATTTTATACTTCTCAGAAATGGGGGAGCTGAAAGAGAGGTATCATTTTCAATGGAAAAGCATTTAAAACAAGATTGAAGCTTTAACCAAGATTATTAGATGTACATCCTTGGAAAGAAATCACTTCATTTCTCTAATATTGACCTGACAAATAAGACAAACCTTTTCACTGAACTTGCTTATAATAAAGTGATGGAAATATCAAATGGAAGTGTTAGAAACATCTTATTTTACCCGAGCCTTATAAACTGTTCTATGTTAACTACAGTTTGGCTCACACATCTGTTCATTGAAGTTACAATAGTCTCAATTTCTGTAACTGATCCTCCAGAGTGGACCCCAACAAGTGTCCTCCTGCCCAGTGTCATTGGGGCCAACAGATCGAGACTGAGTTTGGTTCACAAGCAAAGGAAACTTTATATTTTGATCAGAGAATGGAGAGGTGAGAGCATGCACTACCCCGTGGGCTGTGGGCTCTGCTGCTGTGTAGAGATCCTGTGAGAGTCAGTGGGAGGGAGGGGGCGGAGCTCTCGAGGGCCGGGTTGGCTGCAGCTCAAGCTCTATATCTCGGAGTCTGCACTGGGCCCCAGGAGCTGAGGTGTCGACCCAGCCATTCTGCACTAGGAAATCTGGTCTGAAGTGCCGGGTGTGGAACCTCTGCATGCGGGACCCTAGGAGCACGTGAAATTAGACAAAGCACAAAGGATAAAAAAGGTCAGACTTGACTTTATTGCCCGGATTCTATTTTTATCTCCCAGGGATTTTTAATGGGCTTTGCTGGGGACAAACCCCTCCTCTGCCTTTTGTCCCGTTCCTCATTCTTGGAGTGCTGAGGGTGCAGACCCTTCTTCTGTAACTGCTGAGTGCTGAGTTGGGAGCCCTCATACCAGGAGACGAGGGTCAGAACTTCTCCCTAGCAGCCTCCAGGTGACGTTGATTGGCCCCAGGACCCCTGCCTCCCTGCTCGTCCGCCTGAGCACCAGCATTGGAAGTGTTATAGATTCTAATGACCTTTAAGGGTCCAGGAAAGAGATGTGCAGAGACGCTGTGGGGGCCGGTTTCAACCCGCCCCACATTTGTTCGGCCACCTTAGGCTGACCGTTTCTGCCAGCCTAGATGCTCTGACCAGTAGTCTGCTCTTTCTTCAATTAGGCCCCTGAATTAACGTAAAAACAGCACCAGGTGTCAGAGGCCTGCCCGCTCAACTCCCAGACAGTCCAGGGTCAGTGGTGATCAAGGACCATGATGGCCACTGAGTCAACAGCCTTTTGAAGTAAACAGGAGTCCAGCCGGTCTTATTGGCCACCATCATCACGGTGTCTGTAGGCTTTTCTATGGTGACAGTGTGATATACGGTTCCCCCGCCAAGATTATTAGCTCCCCTCCGGGTGCAGTAAGTCCTGCAAGCAGTAGTCTACTCTTTCGGGACACACTATTGTTGTTTTATGAGAGAAACTCCAGGTCAAGTGATGTTCACATGAGTCGTCATGGTGCCCTGTTGCCCCCGGTTATCTCTCTGGATGTTGGAGTTGGAGGGCCTCCTCACTCGAGGTCGGTGTGCCCACGGAGCGAACCCTGCAACTTCAGGGCATGGCTGGTGATTAGGATCACCACGTGGGGTCATTTTCCCTTAGGAGGGAGGTGACCTTTTGGGCTGCTGATTTCCAGGTTTTTAGATACCGCCAGTATCTTGGCCAGATGTGGCAGTGGGCCAAGCCCCTTGGTGACTGTAGTTTATCCTACCTGGATGGCATTCTTGCATTGTTCCATTTCAAGTGGTCCCAGTTTTTGCACTAATTCTCCAATGGCGATTCACCTTTCACCGGGAATGGAAAGGTCAAAGGGTTTAGCTCAATTAGGGAGTTCCAGGACAAGGGTCTGAATTGACTGCTCTTTCCATTCTTGAAAGGCCACTTCTGGATTCTGTTCAAAAGGATCATCATCTTTTCCTTTCAGTGTTTCATATAGAGGCCCAGCTAGTAGACTGTAGTTAGGGATCCAGAAGCAGCAAACCCTGGCCTCCCCAGGAACCCCTAAGCTGTCTTCTAGTTTTAGAAAGGGGCAAGGCTGCAAATGGTTTCTTCCCTTTCCTGGAATGGGCTTCTCTGACCTTGTGTGAGAATGAAGCCCAGGCAGGTCACCGCAGTCTGTGATATTTGAGCTTTTTCTTGGACAACTTCTATCCTTTATTGGCTTGGTAGTTCAGAGGCCTCCTTAGTAGGGCTGGCGATCAGAATGTCATCTGCATATTGAAGGAGGGTTTCCTTTTCCAGAGGTAGAACTTTTCGGTCTTTAGCTAAGCTTTCCCCAAAGATGGTGTGGGAATTTTTGAACCCTTGGGGCAAGACGGCCCGGAAGTATTGTTTTAGTTGTATGTTGAGTCCTGCCACTCACAAGCCAAAATTTCTTGTGACTCTGGGACTAATGGAATACAAAAGAAGGCATCATTGAAGATTAATACAGAATACCATGTCCTGGTGGTTGGTAGAATGACCAGCAGGGTGTAGGAATCAGGAGCAACTGGAGGTATATCCTCGGTGGCTTCACTGACTGTCCTGACATCCTTTACCAGGTCCCCAGCAGCCCATGGGGCTCTCGTGGTCAGGCCAATCCCAGGATATGGAGCTCTCCTGGGCAGGTACCCCACCCCCAACCCAGCCCACGGGGCTCTCATGGTCAGGCCCCTCCCAGGATACAGAGCTACCCTTGCAGGTACCGTGGCAGGGCTGGGCACACAGGAACCGTGCACATAGCCCTCATTGAAGAGCACCCCCAGCTCACCTGTCGCTCAGAGCTGACACAGAGCACCTCAGAGCAGGACTTGAACTAACAAACAGCAGCTCCGACAGGTCTGTGACCCTGGGCATCACTCTGTGTGGCCTCCCTCCACCTGGTCTTCCAGAGACTTCCACTGCACCCAGGGCACCAGGCCTCTGTCTCCAACCACCACCCACCCCTCCTCTCCCTGACTCCTGGGTTCCTCTCATTAGGAGAGGGTTTTCTTGAAGTTGTCTCCCACTCATGGGCCAGATAAAATGATTAGAAAACAAGACAAAGCTGCAGCCCCTTGTCTATCCTGACTCTCAGGAGCCCACACCTGTTCCTTGGACCTGGCCGGTTCAGCAAGTTCCATTTTCTGCAACTGTGAGCCCCTGAGGGGTGATGATTGGCTGACCTGGGCAGCCTTACCATGCCGGCCAGCCCTCCCCAGGTGTGCCTGGGTTGAGATCAATATAAATACCACTCCAGGCAGCAAGAGCCCCTGCAGCTGTGCCTGACGCCATTTTCTCTGCCCTGTCAGCAGTCTCGGGGCTGGGCTGGTGGGAGGGAGTGAGAGGCCACGGCTTTGTGGGTGGCCCAGTGTGAGTGGAGCTCTGCTGGACTTTCTGCAGCAGTTGCCAGGCTGCCACCTGCTAAAGAAGAGGATGTGTCACCCATACCTGCTGCTGGAATTTCTCCCTGGGCAGAGGTGAGGAAGGAAAAAAACAGTGGGGGCAGGGACAGGACGGGTATCTCAGGCAGGGAAATGGAAATCTTCCAGAAGAGCACCCAGGGCCAGGACCATCCTGGCTGGCCTGCAGGCACCAAGTCAGCTGGCATGCTGTCACTTGTGTGGCTCCATGGCCCTTCCTCTAGGCTTTCAAGTCTTTGTATATATTCAGGTGTTTTACCTGGGAAGGGTGGGAACAGTTCAGCAGCAACTGGCCTGGGGCTCAGCTCACGTTTACTCACAGATGCCTCGGCACGGTGCCCCAGCTTTGCAATGAGGACGCTTGTTGTGTGGGGGCTGCTGGCTGAATGGGAGACGATTCCCCACCACTGACCAACTTCAGAATTGTTTACAACTGGAGCAAGTGCCCTGATACAGTTTTCCTCTGAGGAACTGGTGGGTTCTGTTTTTTTTTTTTTTCTCTTTTTCGTTTTTGGTTCAAGGTAGATTTTATTCCTCTTTTTTGTATTTACAGATACAAGCATGGAAATAATTTATTCATATAAATACATGTATGTGAAGGGAATAATTGTTTTTTCTGTTTTATTTTTTAAATTTTATTTCTTTTTAATTTTGAATTTTATTTTATATTTTTATACAGCAGGTTCTTATTGGTTATCTATTTTATACATATAAATGTTTACATGCCAATCCCAATCTCTCAACTCCTCCCACCACCACCCCTCCAAGAGCTTTCCCCCCTTGTTGTCCATACGATTGTTGTCTACATCTGTTGCTCTATTTATGCCTTGCAAAACGGTTAATCTGTACAGTTTTTCTAGGTTCCACATATATGCATGAATATACAAGATTTGTTTTTCTCTTTCTGACTTACTTCACTCTGTATGACAGTCTCTAGATCCATCGACGTCTCTACAAATGACCCAATTTCATTCCTTTCATGGCTTAGTAATATTCCATTTTATATATGTACCACATCTTTATGCATCCGTCTGTCTGTGGGCATTTAGGTTGCTTCCATTACCTCGATATTGTAAATAGTGATGCAATGAACATTGCAGTGAATGTCTCTTTTTGATTTATGGTTTTGTCTGGGTATATGTCCAGTACTGGGATTGCTGTATCATATGGTAATTCTATTATTAGTTTCTTAAGAAACTCCATATTGTTCTCCATAGTGACTGTATCAATTTATATTCCCAACAATAGTGGAAGAGGCTTCCTTTTCTCCACACCCTTTCCAGCATTTGTTGTTTGTAGATTTTCAGATGATGCCCATTCTAACAGGTGTGAGGTGATACCTCATTGTTGAGTCCATTTCGTTGAGCAAGGGGTAGGTCTTGTCTATTACATATTTGGCTTATGGAACGGTATCTGTGCTAATTTCAAACTCTGGTTTTATGCAGCACCCCAACTCACCTTTCCCCTTAAGCAAGCATAAGTTGGTTTTCTAAACTTGAGACCCTGTTCTGTTTTGTAATTCAGTTCATGTGTAGCCAAGTTTACATTCCGTGCATTAGTGATACCTTATGATGTTTCTTTTTCTGTGTGACTTATTTCACTTAGAATCATCGTGCCTCAATCCACTCATTATGCTGGTACAGGCCTGGTGACACAGATTTCATTGCTGAGTGGTATTCTTTTGTACATAAGTACCACAACTTCTTTATCAATTATTTGTTCTCTGGGATATTTAACTTGTACTGTAGAAGAGGTTCCTGTAAACAGAGCCGTCCCAAATTTTGGGGTGGCTGTGTCTTTTTGATTTTAATTTCCCTAAGCTATAGGACCATAAGTGGAAATGCCCTAGACTCTGTTGCTTTGTTTTTCAGATGTATCAGGAAACACCATACACTTCTCCAGAGTGGCTGTTGGCAATTTACATCCCGCCCATCAGCATAACAAGGCTCCTTTTTCCCCATGGCCTGTCTTGCCTTTCTGGATTTTACACTTTTCTCAGATGACCCTTTAGACCAGGGGGAAGTGACACTTCATAGTAGTTCGGATTTCCATTGCAAGCTTGCTTGGTTTGCCAAAAAGGGCGTATGTGTTTTTTCCTGAATATATTCAGGAACAAACTCATACGCCCTTTTTTGCCAAGTGCATCATTGTCGATGTTCTGCCTCTTTTCCTATGCTTTAAATGCAAATCCAGTCTACCTCCTGAAATCGGTTTCCTGAAATTCTGCCCCGCTTTCAAGTCCTCTTTGCAGCCTTACTTCAATATATTTTTGGACGATAGCTGTCATTTATAACTCTGCAGGTTTGTGAATTACAGGGCCCCTGAGCTCCTTTCTTCAACTCGCTTTCTTGTGAGCTGGCCGCAAACCCGCAAGACTGCTTCAGGCCCTAATCTGCTTCTGGCAGGGCATGCTGAGCCTTTGGTTAATTCCTCTTCCTGGTGGGAAATGAGTGTTAAATATGCCCGTCCAGACACCTACCTCACTCTCAACCCCTTGGTGATGTGGGTCCTCTGGTTTGTGGCCACCTTTGCTGGGCTCCTCACCTTTCGATGATGTGGCCCCACTAGTGTGAGGACACTCCTGCCTGGTTCTCATCCACGTGGTTATGTGGACCCCCTGGTGAGAGTCTGTTCCTGGCTGTGTTCCTCACCCTTCTGTGAGGGAGACCCTCTGCTGATAGGTCACTCCTGCATGGCTGGCACACATTGCCTTGGTGAAGTCAGCCGTGTGGTGGCAGTTGGAGCGTGCTGGGAATCTCCTCCCCCCAGCGATGAGGGCCCTCTTTCGTCAGGCCCTAACTGCTGGGCTCACCAACTTTTCTTAGTGAGCCCAGTGATGCTTTGGCACTCCTCTTAGGATCCCATCCCCATTGGGATGTGGGCCTTCTGCTCTGAGGTCCCAACGCCTGGGTTGCTCACAGTTTCATGATGTGGGCTCTCTGCTGTTAGTTCACTCCTGCCTGCATCCCATAGCTTCTGTGCTCTCGGCCGCCTGCTGGGAGGTTCCAACTGCTGGATTCCTCACTTTTCTTATTCTTTGGGCCCTCTGTTTTTAGGCTACTCCTGCCTGCCTCACTCCCATTCCTTTTGTGATATGTGTCCTCTGATTTGAGGCCACATGTGCTGGGTTCCGCACCTTTCGATGATGTGGCCCCACTGGAGGGAAGACAGTCCTGACTGGTTCCCATCCCCTTGCTGATGTGGGCCCTCAGGTGAGCGTCTGATCCTGGCTGGGTTCCTCACCCTTCTGTGAGGTGGGCCCTCTGCTGTGAGGTCAATCATGCCTGTCTGGCACACGTCACCTTGGCGACGTGGGCCCTCTGGTGGCAGTTGGAGTGTGCTGGGATCCTCCTCCCCTCGGTGATGAGGGCCCTCTTGCCTTAGGCCATAACTGCTGGGCTCCCCACATTTTCTGATGTGTGCCAAGTGAGTGAGGACACTCTTGCCAGGTTCCCATCCCCATGCGGATATGGGCCTTCTGCTCTGAGGTCAAAACGGCTGGCTTGCTCACAGTACCATGATGTGGGCCCTCTGCTGTGAATTCACTCCGGCAAGGATCCCTTATCATTGGTGCTCTGAGCCGCCTGCTGGGAGGTTCCAACTGCTGGATTCCTCAACTTTTTTATTCTATGTGCCCTCTGTTGTGAGGCTCCTCCTGCCTGCCTCACTGCCAGCCCCTTGGTGATGACTGTCGTATGGCTTGAGGCCACATGTGCTGCGTTCCTCAACTTTCAATGATGTGGCCCCACTGGTGTGAGGACACTCCTGCCTGGTTCCCATCCCCTTGGTGATGTGGGCCTTCTGGTGACAGTCTTATCCTGGCTGGGTTCCTCACTCTTCTGTGAGGTAGGCCCTCTGCTGTGTGGTCAATCCTGCCTGACTTGCACACATCACCTTAGCGACGTGGGCCCTCTGTTGGCACATGGAACCTGCTGGGAGCCTCCTGCCCTCGGTGATGATGGCCCTCTAGCATCAGGCCCTAACTGCTGGGCTCCCCACGTTTTCTGATGTGAGCCCAGTGATGCCAGGACACTCCTGTCAGGTTCCCATCCCCATGGGGATATGGGCTTTCTGCTCTGAGGTCCCAACGCCTGGGTTGCTCACAGTTTCATGATGTGGGCTCTCTGCTGTTAGTTCACTCCTGCCTGCATCCCATAGCTTCTGTGCTCTCGGCCGCCTGCTGGGAGGTTCCAACTGCTGGATTCCTCACCTTTTTTATTCTTTGGGCCCTCTGTTTTTAGGCTACTCCTACCTGCCTCACTCCCATCCCCTTTGTGATGTATGTCCTCTGATATGAGGCCACATGTGCTGGGTTCCTCACCTTTCGATGATGTGGCCTCACTGGTGGGAGGACAGTCCTGACTGGTTCCCATCCCCTTGGTGTTGTGGGCCGTCTGGTGAGAGTCTCATCCTGTCTCGGTTCCTCACCCTTCTGTGAGATAGGCCCTCTGCTGTGAGGTCACTACTGCCTGGCTGGCGCATGCCACCTTGTAGACGTGGGCCCTCTGTTGACAGTTGGAACCTGCTGGGAGCCTCCTCCCCTCAGTTATGAGGGCCCCCTGGCGTCAGGCCCTAACTGCTGGGCTCCTAACATTTTCTGATATGTGCTAAGTGGTGCGAAGCCACTCCTGCCAGGTTCCCATCCCAATGGGGATGTGGGCCTTCTGTTCTGAGGTCCCAATGGCTGGGCTGCTCACAGGTTCATGATGTGGGCCCTCTGCTGTGAGTTCACTGCGGCCTGGATCCCATAGCCTCGGTGCTCTGGGCCACTTGCTGGGAGGTTCCAACTGCTGGATTCCTCAACTTTTATATTCTATGGACCCTGTGTTGTGAGGCCGGTCCTGCCAGCCTCATTCCGAACCCCTTGGTGATGTGGTTCCTGTGGTTTGAGGCTACATGTGCTGGGATCCTCACCTTTCGATGATGTTGTCCCACTGGTGTGGGGACACTCCTGCCTGGTTCCCATCCCCTTGGTGATGTGGGCCCTCTGGTGAGAGTCTGATCCTGGCTGTGTTCCTCACCCTTCTGTGAGGTGGGCCCTCTGCTGTGAGGTCACTCCTGCCGGGCTGGCACACATCGCCTTGGCGACGTTGGCCCTCTGGTGGCAGCTGGAGCCTGGTGGGAGCCTCCTCCTCTCGGTGATGAGTGCCCTCTAGCGTCAGGCCCTAACTTCTGAGCACCCCACGGTTTCTGATGTGAGCCCAGTGATGCCAGGACACTCCTGTCATGTTCCCAACACCATGGGGATGTGGGCCTTCTGCTCTGAGGTCCCAATGCCTGGGTTGCTCACAGTTTCATGATGTGGGCTGTCTGGTGTTAGTTCACTCCGGCCTGGATCCCCTAGCCTCTGTGCTCTGGGCTGCCTGCTGGGAGGTTCCAACTGCTGGATTCCTCACCTTTCTTATTTTTGGGCCCTCTGTTATGAGGCTCCTCCTTCCTGCCTCACTCCCAGCCCCTTGCTGATGGGTGTCCTATGGTTTGAAGCCACATGTTCTGGGTTCCTCATCTTTAGATGATGTGGCCCTACTCATGTGAGGACACTCCTGCCTGGTTCCAATCCATTTGGTGATGTGGGTCCTCTGGTGCGAGTCTGATCCTGACTGGGTTCGTCACACTTCTCTGAGGTGGGCCCTCTGCTGTGAGGTCATTCGTGCCTGGTTGGCACACATCGCCTTGGCGACGTCAGCCCTCTGGTGGCAGTTGGAGCCTGCTGGGAGCCTCCTTCCCTTGGTGATGAGGGTCCTCTGGCGTCAGGCCCTAACTGCTGGTCGCCCAAAATTTTCTGATATGTTCTCAGTGGTGCGAGGACACTCCTACCAGATTTCCATCCCCATGGGGATGTGGGCCTCCTGCTCTGAGGTCCCAATGGCTGGGTTGCTCAGTTTCATGACATGGGCCCTCTTCTGTGAGTTCACTGTGGCCTGGATCCCATAGCCTCAGTGCTCTGGGCCGCCTGCTGGGAGGTTCCAACTGCTGGATTCCTCACATTTTTATTCTATGGGCCCAGTGTTGTGAGGCTACTCCTGCCTGCCTCACTCCGAGGCCCTTGGTGATGTGGGTCCTCTGGTTTGAGGACACATGTGCTGAGTACCTCACCTTTCGATGATGTGATCCCACTGGTGTGAAGACACTCCTGCCTGGTTCCCATCCCCTTGGTGATGTGGGCCCTCTGGTGAGAGTCTGATGTTGGCTGGGTTTCTCACCCTTCTGTGAGGTGGGACCTCTGCTGTGAGGTAACTGCTGCCTGGCTTGCTCACGTTGCCTTGGCAATGTGAGCCCTCAGGTGGCAGTTGGATCCTGCTGGGAATCTCCTCCCCTCAGTTATGAGAGCTCTGGATAAAACACATATGCCCTTTTTGTCAAGAGCATTATTTTCAAAGTTCTGTCTCATTTCCTATGCTTTAAGAGTGACTCCCGTGTACCTTCTGTAATCGGTTTCCAGCAATTCTGCCCCGCATTCAAGTCCTCTTCGCAGCCTTCCTTCAGTATAATTTTGGATGATAGCTGTCATTTATAACTCCACAGGTTTGTGAATTACAGTGCCCCTGAGCTCCTTTCTTCAACTCGATTTCTTGTGAGCTGGCCGCAAAACCGCAGGATCTCTACAGGCCCTAATCTAGTCCCAGCATGGCACACGGAGCCTTTGGTTCATTCGTCTTCCTGGTGAGAAATGAGAGTTAAATTTGCCCGTCCAGACACCTACAGATAGTCTCCCATTGCTTCTCCTTATTCCTGTTCATTTTCCGCAGAAATTGCAAACTGGACCAAACAGGAGGTTAAAGGCACTGACTCTCCAAGTGGGGAGAGTGTTAGTAAAGCGTCTGGAATGTTGCACCCGAGTACCAGGGGACGAAAACTGAGACACATTTGAACACGTTTCCCGATCACACGGTGGATCATACTCTGGGTTCCACATGCATGTTTTAGCTGAAGGAAGAATCCCTTAAACCTGGAGAGTTGAGACCCATGGAATGGGTGCCATGCAATATGACTTCAAAGGGTGTGCATTTGCTCACCGAACCTCACCAATCCTATCACTGCTGCGTTTATGCCGCTGTACACACGCTTGATACTCCTTCGGAGACATATCAAGCCTAGGTTTTAAGATTTTTACTAGTCACGTATATTCTTAGGCGTTTAATATGGGGTGTTGAGTCCACTTCGTTGAGCAAGGATTAGCTCTTGTCTATTACATATTTGGCTTATGGAACTGTATCTGTGCTAATTTCAATCTCTGCTTTCATGCAGTACCCCAACTCACCTTTCCCCTTAAGCAAGCGTAAGTTGGTTTTCTACATTTGAGACCCTGTTCTGTTTTGTAATTCAGTTCCTGTGTAGCCAAGTTTACATTCCGTGTAGTAGTGATATCTTATGATGTTTCTTTTTCTGTGTGACTTATTTCACTTAGAATCATCGTACCTGAATCCACTCATTATGCTGCTACGGGCCTGATGACATAGATTTCATTGCTGAGTGATATTGCATTGTACGTAAGTACCACAACTTATTATCCATTTTTCCCTTTCTGCGATATTGAACTTGTACCCTAAATGAGGTTCTTGTTAACAGAGCCTTCCCAAACATCAGCCTGGCTGTGTCTTTTTGATTTTAATTTCCCTAAGCT
The DNA here is from genome assembly GCF_937001465.1 of Orcinus orca. Taxonomy (NCBI): domain Eukaryota; kingdom Metazoa; phylum Chordata; class Mammalia; order Artiodactyla; family Delphinidae; genus Orcinus; species Orcinus orca. The sequence continues at coordinate 60,604,263 of NC_064562.1, read as the reverse complement.
ATAGGACCATAAGTGGAAGTGCCCTAGGCTCTGTTGCTTTGTTTTTTAGATGTTTCAGGAAACACCATACACTTCTCCAGAGTGGCTGTTGGCAATTTACATCCTGCCCATCAGCATAACAAGGCTCCCAGTTCTCCATGGCCTGTCCTGTCTTTCTGGATTTTACACTTTTATCAGATGGCCCTTTTGACGAGGGGCAGTGAGACTTCATTGTAGTGCAGATTTCCTTTGCAAGCTTCCTTGGTTGGCCAAAAAGGGCGTATGCGTTTTTTCCTGAATATATTCAGGAAAAAACGCATACGCCCTTTTTGGCCAAGTGCATCATTGTGGACGTTCTGCCTCTTTTCCTATGCTTTACATGCAATTCCAGTCCACCTCCTGAAATCAGTTTCTTGCAATTCTGCCTCGCTTTCAAGTCCTCTTGGCAGCCTTACTTCAATATATTTTTGGACGATAGCTGTCATTTATAACTCTGCAGGTTTGTGAATTACAGTGCCCCTGAGTTCCTTTCTTCAACTCGCTTTCTTGTGAGCTGGCCGCAACACCGCAGGATTGCTTCAGGCCCTAGTGTGGTTCCGGCATGGCACGCTGAGCCTTTGGTTAATTCCTCTTCCTGGTGGGAAATGAGAGTTAAATTTGCCTGTGCAGACACCTCCAGCTAGTCTCTCATTGGTTCTCCCTATTCCTGTTCATTTTCCGCAGAAATTGCAAACTGGGCCAAACAGGAGGTTAAAGGCACTGACTCTCCAAGTGGGGAGAGTTAGTAAAGCGTCTGGAATGTTGCACCCGAGTACCAGGGGACGAAAACTGAGACACATTTGAACACGTTTCCCGATCACACGGTGGATCATACTCTGGGTTCCACATGCATGTTTTAGCTGAAGGAAGAATCCCTTAAACCTGGAGAGTTGAGACCCATGGAATGGGTGCCATGCAATATGACTTCAAAGGGTCTGCATTTGCTCACCGAACCTCACCAATCCTATCACTGCTGCGTTTATGCCGCTCTACACACGCTTGATTCTCCTTCGGAGACATATAAATCCATAGGTTTTAAGATTCTTAGTAGTCAGGTATATTCTTAGGCATTTAATATGGGGTGTTGTGTCCACTTCGTTGAGCAAGGAGTAGCTCTTGTCTATTATGTATTTGCCTTATGGAATGGTATCTGTGCTAATTTCAATCTCTGGTTTTATGCAGCACCCCAACTCACCTTTCCCCTTAAACAAGCATAAGTTGGTTTTCTACATTTGAGACCCTGTTCTGTTTTGTAATTCAGTTCCTGTGTAGCCAAGTTTACATTCCGTGTAGTAGTGATATCTTATGATGTTTCTTTTTCTGTGTGACTTATTTCACTTAGAATCATCGTACCTGAATCCACTCATTATGCTGCTACGGGCCTGATGACATAGATTTCATTGCTGAGTGATATTGCATTGTACGTAAGTACCACAACTTCTTTATCCATTTTTCGCTTTCTGTGATATTGAACTTGTACCGTAAACGAGGTCTTGTATAACAGAGCCGTCCCAAACTTTGGGGTGGCTGTGTCTTTTTGATTTTCATTTCCCTAAGCTATAGGACCATAAGTGGAAGTGCCCTAGGCTCTGTTGCTTTGTTTTTTAGATGTTTCAGGAAACACCATACACTTCTCCAGAGTGGCTGTTGGCAATTTACATCCCGCCCATCAGCATAACAAGGCTCCCATTTCTCCATGGCCTGTACTGCCTTTCTGGGTTTTACACTTTTTTCAGATGGCCCTTTTGACCTGGGGGCAGTGAGACTTCATTGTAGTGCAGATTTCCTTTGCAAGCTTGCTTGGTTGGCCAAAAAGGGCGTATGCGTTTTTTCCTGAATATATTCAGGAAAAAACGCATACGCCCTTTTTGGCCAAGTGCATCATTGTGGACGTTCTGCCTCTTTTCCTATGCTTTACATGCAATTCCAGTCTACCTCCTGAAATCGGTTTCCTGCAATTCTGCCCGGCATTCAAGTCCTCTTGGCAGCCTTACTTCAATATATTTTTGGACGATAGCTGTCATTTATAACTCTGCAGGTTTGTGAATTACAGTGCCCCTGAGCTCCTTTCTTCAACTCGATTTCTTGTGAGCTGGCCGCAACACCGCAGGATTGCTTCAGGCCCTAGTGTGGTTCCGGCATGGAACGCTGAGCCTTTGGTTAATTCCTCTTCCTGGTGGGAAATGAGAGTTAAATTTGCCTGTGCAGACACCTCCAGCTAGTCTCTCATTGGTTCTCCCTATTCCTGTTCATTTTCCGCAGAAATTGCAAACTGGGCCAAACAGGAGGTTAAAGGCACTGACTCTCCAAGTGTTGACAGTTAGTAAAGCATCTGGAATGTTGCACCCGAGTACCAGGGGAGGAAAACTGAGACACATTTGAACACATTTCCCGATCACACTGTGGATCATACTCTGGGTTCCACATACATGTTTTAGCTGAAGGAAGAATCCCTTAAACCTGGAGAGTTGAGACCCATGGAATGGGTACCATGCAATATGACTTCAAAGGGTCTGCATTTGCTCACCGAACATCACCAATCCTATAACTGCTGCGTTTATGCCGCTGTACACACGCTTGATTATCTTTCGGAGACATATAAATCCATAGGTTTTAAGATTCTTACTAGTCAGGTATATTCTTAGACGTTTAATATGGGGTGTTGAGTCCACTTCGTTGAACAAGGAGTAGCTCTTGTCTATTACATATATGGCTTATGGAATGGTATCTGTGCTAATTTCAATCTCTGGTTTTATGCAGCACCCCAACTCACCTTTCCCCTTAAGCAAACATAAGTTGGTTTTCTACATTTGAGACACTGTTCTGTTTTGTAATTCAGTTCCTGTGTAGCCAAGTTTACATTCCGTGTAGTAGTGATACCTTATGATGTTTCTTTTTCTGTGTGACTTATTTCACTTAGAATCATCGTACCTGAATCCACTCATTATGCTGCTATGGGCCTGATGACATAGATTTAATTGCTGAGTGATATTGCATTGTACGTAAGTACCACAACTTCTTTATCCATTTTTCGCTTTCTGTGATATTGAACTTGTACCGTAAACGAGGTCTTGTAAACAGAGCCGTCCCAAACTTTGGGGTGGCTGTGTCTTTTTGATTTTCATTTCCCTAAGCTATAGGACCATAAGTGGAAGTGCCCTAGGCTCTGTTGCTTTGTTTTTTAGATGTTTCAGGAAACACCATACACTTCTCCAGAGTGGCTGTTGGCAATTTACATCCCGCCCATCAGCATAAAAAGGCTCCCATTTCTCCATGGCCTGTACTGCCTTTCTGGATTTTACACTTTTATCAGATAGCCCTTTTGACGAGGGGCAGTGAGACTTCATTGTAGTGCAGATTTCCTTTGCAAGCTTCCTTGGTTGGCCAAAAAGGGCGTATGCGTTTTTTCCTGAATATATTCAGGAAAAAACGCATACGCCCTTTTTGGCCAAGTGCATCATTGTGGACGTTCTGCCTCTTTTCCTATGCTTTACATGCAATTCCAGTCCACCTCCTGAAATCAGTTTCTTGCAATTCTGCCTCGCTTTCAAGTCCTCTTGGCAGCCTTACTTCAATATATTTTTGGACGATAGCTGTCATTTATAACTCTGCAGGTTTGTGAATGACAGTGCCCCTGAGTTCCTTTCTTCAACTCGCTTTCTTGTGAGCTGGCCGCAACACCGCAGGATTGCTTCAGGCCCTAGTGTGGTTCCGGCATGGCACGCTGAGCCTTTGGTTAATTCCTCTTCCTGGTGGGAAATGAGAGTTAAATTTGCCCGTGCAGACACCTCCAGCTAGTCTCTCATTGGTTCTCCCTATTCCTGTTCATTTTCCGCAGAAATTGCAAACTGGGCCAAACAGGAGGTTAAAGGCACTGACTCTCCAAGTGGGGAGAGTTAGTAAAGCGTCTGGAATGTTGCACCCGAGTACCAGGGGACGAAAACTGAGACACATTTGAACACGTTTCCCGATCACACGGTGGATCATACTCTGGGTTCCACATGCATGTTTTAGCTGAAGGAAGAATCCCTTAAACCTGGAGAGTTGAGACCCATGGAATGGGTGCCATGCAATATGACTTCAAAGGGTCTGCATTTGCTCACCGAACCTCACCAATCCTATCACTGCTGCGTTTATGCCGCTCTACACACGCTTGATTCTCCTTCGGAGACATATAAATCCATAGGTTTTAAGATTCTTAGTAGTCAGGTATATTCTTAGGCATTTAATATGGGGTGTTGTGTCCACTTCGTTGAGCAAGGAGTAGCTCTTGTCTATTATGTATTTGCCTTATGGAATGGTATCTGTGCTAATTTCAATCTCTGGTTTTATGCAGCACCCCAACTCACCTTTCCCCTTAAACAAGCATAAGTTGGTTTTCTACATTTGAGACCCTGTTCTGTTTTGTAATTCAGTTCCTGTGTAGCCAAGTTTACATTCCGTGTAGTAGTGATATCTTATGATGTTTCTTTTTCTGTGTGACTTATTTCACTTAGAATCATCGTACCTGAATCCACTCATTATGCTGCTACGGGCCTGATGACATAGATTTCATTGCTGAGTGATATTGCATTGTACGTAAGTACCACAACTTCTTTATCCATTTTTCGCTTTCTGTGATATTGAACTTGTACCGTAAACGAGGTCTTGTATAACAGAGCCGTCCCAAACTTTGGGGTGGCTGTGTCTTTTTGATTTTCATTTCCCTAAGCTATAGGACCATAAGTGGAAGTGCCCTAGGCTCTGTTGCTTTGTTTTTTAGATGTTTCAGGAAACACCATACACTTCTCCAGAGTGGCTGTTGGCAATTTACATCCCGCCCATCAGCATAACAAGGCTCCCATTTCTCCATGGCCTGTACTGCCTTTCTGGGTTTTACACTTTTTTCAGATGGCCCTTTTGACCTGGGGGCAGTGAGACTTCATTGTAGTGCAGATTTCCTTTGCAAGCTTGCTTGGTTGGCCAAAAAGGGCGTATGCGTTTTTTCCTGAATATATTCAGGAAAAAACGCATACGCCCTTTTTGGCCAAGTGCATCATTGTGGACGTTCTGCCTCTTTTCCTATGCTTTACATGCAATTCCAGTCTACCTCCTGAAATCGGTTTCCTGCAATTCTGCCCGGCATTCAAGTCCTCTTGGCAGCCTTACTTCAATATATTTTTGGACGATAGCTGTCATTTATAACTCTGCAGGTTTGTGAATTACAGTGCCCCTGAGCTCCTTTCTTCAACTCGATTTCTTGTGAGCTGGCCGCAACACCGCAGGATTGCTTCAGGCCCTAGTGTGGTTCCGGCATGGAACGCTGAGCCTTTGGTTAATTCCTCTTCCTGGTGGGAAATGAGAGTTAAATTTGCCTGTGCAGACACCTCCAGCTAGTCTCTCATTGGTTCTCCCTATTCCTGTTCATTTTCCGCAGAAATTGCAAACTGGGCCAAACAGGAGGTTAAAGGCACTGACTCTCCAAGTGTTGACAGTTAGTAAAGCATCTGGAATGTTGCACCCGAGTACCAGGGGACGAAAACTGAGACACATTTGAACACATTTCCCGATCACACTGTGGATCATACTCTGGGTTCCACATACATGTTTTAGCTGAAGGAAGAATCCCTTAAACCTGGAGAGTTGAGACCCATGGAATGGGTACCATGCAATATGACTTCAAAGGGTCTGCATTTGCTCACCGAACATCACCAATCCTATAACTGCTGCGTTTATGCCGCTGTACACACGCTTGATTATCTTTCGGAGACATATAAATCCATAGGTTTTAAGATTCTTACTAGTCAGGTATATTCTTAGACGTTTAATATGGGGTGTTGAGTCCACTTCGTTGAACAAGGAGTAGCTCTTGTCTATTACATATATGGCTTATGGAATGGTATCTGTGCTAATTTCAATCTCTGGTTTTATGCAGCACCCCAACTCACCTTTCCCCTTAAGCAAACATAAGTTGGTTTTCTACATTTGAGACACTGTTCTGTTTTGTAATTCAGTTCCTGTGTAGCCAAGTTTACATTCCGTGTAGTAGTGATATCTTATGATGTTTCTTTTTCTGTGTGACTTATTTCACTTAGAATCATCGTACCTGAATCCACTCATTATGCTGCTATGGGCCTGATGACATAGATTTAATTGCTGAGTGATATTGCATTGTACGTAAGTACCACAACTTCTTTATCCATTTTTCGCTTTCTGTGATATTGAACTTGTACCGTAAACGAGGTCTTGTAAACAGAGCCGTCCCAAACTTTGGGGTGGCTGTGTCTTTTTGATTTTCATTTCCCTAAGCTATAGGACCATAAGTGGAAGTGCCCTAGGCTCTGTTGCTTTGTTTTTTAGATGTTTCAGGAAACACCATACACTTCTCCAGAGTGGCTGTTGGCAATTTACATCCCGCCCATCAGCATAACAAGGCTCCCATTTCTCCATGGCCTGTACTGCCTTTCTGGATTTTACACTTTTTTCAGATGGCCCTTTTGACCTGGGGGCAGTGAGACTTCATTGTAGTGCAGATTTCCTTTGCAAGCTTGCTTGGTTGGCCAAAAAGGGCGTATGCGTTTTTTCCTGAATATATTCAGGAAAAAACGCATACGCCCTTTTTGGCCAAGTGCATCATTGTGGACGTTCTGCCTCTTTTCCTATGCTTTACATGCAATTCCAGTCTACCTCCTGAAATCGGTTTCCTGCAATTCTGCCCGGCATTCAAGTCCTCTTGGCAGCCTTACTTCAATATATTTTTGGACGATAGCTGTCATTTATAACTCTGCAGGTTTGTGAATTACAGTGCCCCTGAGCTCCTTTCTTCAACTCGATTTCTTGTGAGCTGGCCGCAACACCGCAGGATTGCTTCAGGCCCTAGTGTGGTTCCGGCATGGAACGCTGAGCCTTTGGTTAATTCCTCTTCCTGGTGGGAAATGAGAGTTAAATTTGCCTGTGCAGACACCTCCAGCTAGTCTCTCATTGGTTCTCCCTATTCCTGTTCATTTTCCGCAGAAATTGCAAACTGGGCCAAACAGGAGGTTAAAGGCACTGACTCTCCAAGTGTTGACAGTTAGTAAAGCATCTGGAATGTTGCACCCGAGTACCAGGGGACGAAAACTGAGACACATTTGAACACGTTTCCCGATCACACGGTGGATCATACTCTGGGTTCCACATACATGTTTTAGCTGAAGGAAGAATCCCTTAAACCTGGAGAGTTGAGACCCATGGAATGGGTACCATGCAATATGACTTCAAAGGGTCTGCATTTGCTCACCGAACATCACCAATCCTATAACTGCTGCGTTTATGCCGCTGTACACACGCTTGATTATCTTTCGGAGACATATAAATCCATAGGTTTTAAGATTCTTACTAGTCAGGTATATTCTTAGACGTTTAATATGGGGTGTTGAGTCCACTTCGATGAACAAGGAGTAGCTCTTGTCTATTACATATATGGCTTATGGAATGGTATCTGTGCTAATTTCAATCTCTGGTTTTATGCAGCACCCCAACTCACCTTTCCCCTTAAGCAAACATAAGTTGGTTTTCTACATTTGAGACACTGTTCTGTTTTGTAATTCAGTTCCTGTGTAGCCAAGTTTACATTCCGTGTAGTAGTGATATCTTATGATGTTTCTTTTTCTGTGTGACTTATTTCACTTAGAATCATCGTACCTGAATCCACTCATTATGCTGCTATGGGCCTGATGACATAGATTTAATTGCTGAGTGATATTGCATTGTACGTAAGTACCACAACTTCTTTATCCATTTTTCGCTTTCTGTGATATTGAACTTGTACCGTAAACGAGGTCTTGTAAACAGAGCCGTCCCAAACTTTGGGGTGGCTGTGTCTTTTTGATTTTAATTTCCCTAAGCTATAGGACCATAAGTGGAAGTGCCCTAGGCTCTGTTGCTTTGTTTTTTAGATGATTCAGGAAACACCATACACTTCTCCAGAGTGGCTGTTGGCAATTTACATCCCACCCATCAGCATAACAAGGCTCCCAGTTCTCCATGGCCTGTCCTGCCTTTCTGGATTTTACACTTTTTTCAGATGGCCCTTTTGACTGGGGGGCAGTGAGACATCATTGTAGTGCAGATTTCCTTTGAAAGCTTGCTTGGTTGGCTAAAAAGTGTGTATGAGTTTTTTACCGAATACATTCAGGAAAAAAAGCATACGTCCTTTTTGGCCAAGTGCATCATTGTGGACGTTCTGCCTCTTTTCCTATGCTTTACATGCAATTCCAGTCTACCTCCTGAAATTGGTTTCCTGCAATTCTTCCCCGTTTTCAAGTCCTCTTGGCAGCCTTACTTCAATATATTTTTGGACGATAGCTGTCATTTATAACTCTGCAAGTTTGTGAATGACAGTGCCCCTGAACTCCTTTCTTCAACTCGCTTTCTTGTGAGCTGGCCGCAACACCGCAGGATTGCTTCAGGCCCTAGTGTGGTTCTGGCATGGCACGCTGAGCCTTTGGTTAATTCCTCTTCCTGGTGGGAAATGAGAGTTAAATTTGCCCGTCCAGACACCTCCAGCTAGTCTATCATTGGTTCTCCCTATTCCTGTTCATTTTCCGCAGAAATTGCAAACTGGGCCAAACAGGAGGTTAAAGGCACTGACTCTCCAAGTGGGGAGAGTTAGTAAAGCATCCGGAACGTTGACCCCGAGTACCAGGGGACGAAAACTGAGACACATTTGAACACGTTTCCCGATCACACGGTGGATCATACTCTGGGTTCCACAAGCATGTTTTAGCTGAAGGAAGAATCCCTTAAACCTGGAGAGTTGAGACCCATGGAATGGGTACCATGCAATATGACTTCAAAGGGTCTGCATTTGCTCACCGAACCTCACCAATCCTATCACTGCTGTGTTTATGCCGCTGTACACACGCTTGATTCTCTTTCGGATACATATAAATCCATAGGTTTTAAGATTCTTACTAGTCAGGTATATTCTTAGGCGTTTAATATGGGGTGTTGAGTCCACTTGGTTGAGCAAGGAGTAGCTCTTGTCTATTACATATTTGGCTTATGGAACGGTATCTGTGCTAATTTCAATCTCTGGTTTTATGCAGCACCCCAACTCACCTTTCCCCTTAAGCAAGCATAAGTTGGTTTTCTACATTTGAGACCCAGTTCTGTTTTGTAATTCAGTTCCTGTGTAGCCAAGTTTACATTCCGTGTATTAGTGATATCTTATGATGTTTCTTTTTCTGTGTGACTTATTTCACTTAGAATCATCGTACCTGAATCCACTCATTATGCTGCTACGGGCCTGATGACACAGATTTCATTGCTGAGTGATATTGCATTGTACGTAAGTACCACAACTTCTTTATCCATTTTTCGCTTTCTGTGATATTGAACTTGTACCCTAAACGAGGTTCTTGTAAACAGAGCCGTCCCAAACTTTGGGGTTACTGTGTCTTTTTGATTTTAATTTCCCTAAGCTGTAAGACCATAAGTGGAAGTGCCCTAGGCTCTGTTGCTTTGTTTTTTAGATGTTTCAGGAAACACCATACACTTCTCCAGAGTGGCTGTTGGCAATTTACATCCTGCCCATCAGCATAACAAGGCTTCCTGTTCTCCATGGCCTGTCCTGCTTTTCTGGATTTTACGATTTTTTCAGATAGCCCTTTTGACCGGGGGGCAGTGAGACTTCATTGTAGTGCAGATTTGTTTGCAAGCTTACTTGGTTGGCCAAAAAGGGCGTATGCGTTTTTTCCTGAATATATTCAGAAAAAACGCATACGCCCTTTTTGGCCAAGTGCATCATTGTGGACGTTCTGCCTCTTTTCCTATGCTTTACATGCAATTCCAGTCTACCTCCTGAAATCGGTTTCCTGCAATTCTGCCCTGCTTTCAAGTCCTCTTGGCAGCCTTACTTCAATATATTTTTGGACGATAGCTGTCATTTATAACTCTGCAGGTTTGTGAATTACAGTGCCCCTGAGCTCCTTTCTTCAACTCACTTTCATGTGAGCTGGCCGCAACACCGCAGGATTGCTTCAGGCCCTAGTGTGGTTACGGCACGGCACGCTGAGTATTTGGTTAATTCCTCTTCCTGGTGGGAAATGAGAGTTAAATTTGCCCGTCCAGACACCTCCAGCTAGTCTCTCCTTGGTTCTCCCTATTCCTGTTCATCTTTCGCAGAAATTGCCACCTGGGCCAAACAGGAGGATAAAGGCAGTCACTCTCCAAGTGGGCAGAGTGTTAGTAAAGCGTCTGGAATGTTACACCCGAGTACGAGGGGACGAAAACTGAGACATATTTGAACACATTTCCCGATCACACGGTGGATCATACTCTGGGTTCCACATGCATGTTTTAGCTGAAGGAAGACTCCCTTAAACCTGGAGAGTTGAGACCCATGGAATGGGTACCATGCAATATGACTTCAAAGGGTCTGCATTTGCTCACCGAACCTCACCAATCCTATCACTGCTGCGTTTATGCCGCTGTACACACGCTTGATTCTCTTTCGGAGACATATAAATCCATAGGTTTTAAGATTCTTACTAGTCAGCTATAGCCTTAGGCGTTTAATATGGGGTGTAGAGTCCACTTCGTTGATCAAGGAGTAGCTCTTGTCTATTACATATTTGGCTTATGGAACGGTATCTGTGCTAATTTCAATCTCTGGTTTTATGCAGCACCCCAACTCACCTTTCCCCTTAAGCAAGCATAAGTTGGTTTTCTACATTTGAGACCCTGTTCTGTTTTGTAAATCAGTTCCTGTGTAGCCAAGTTTACATTCCGTGTATAAATGATATCTTATGATGCTTCTATTTCTGTGTGACTTATTTCACTTGGAATCATCGAACCTGAGTCCACTCATTATGCTGCTACGGGCCTGATGACATAGATTTCATTACTGAGTGATATTGCATTGTACGTAAGTACCAGAACGTGTTTATCCATTTTTCACTTTCTGTGATATTGAACTTGTACCGTAAACGAGGTTCTTGTAAACAGAGCCGTCCCAAACTTTGGGGTGGCTGTGTCTTTTTTATTTTAATTTCCCTAAGCTATAGGACCATAAGTGGAAGTGCCCTAGGCTCTGTTGCTTTGTTTTTTGGATGTTTCAGGAAACACCATACACTTCTCCAGAGTGGCTGTTGGCAATTTACATCCCGCCATCAGCATAACAATGCTCCCAGTTCTCCATGGCCTGTACTGCCTTTCTGGATTTTACACTTTTCTCAGATGGCCCTTTTGACCGGGGGGCAGTGAGACTTCATTTTAGTGCAGATTTCCTTTGCAAGCTTGCTTGGTTGGCCAAAAAGGGTGTATGCGTTTTTTCCTGAATATATTCAGAGAAAAACGCATACGCCCTTTTTGGCCCAGTGCCTCATTGTGGACTTTCTTCCTCTTTTCCTATGCTTTACATGCAATTCCAGACTGCCTCCTGAAATCGTTTTCCTGCAATTCTGCCCCGCATTCAAGTCCTCTTGGCAGCCTTACTTCAATATATTTTTGGATGATGCCTGTCATTTACAAATCTGCAAGTTTGTGAATTACAGTGCCCCTGAGCTCCTTTCTTCAACTCGCTTTCTTGTGAGCTGGCCGCAACACCGCAGGATTGCTTCAGGCCCTAGTGTGGTTCCGGCATGGCACGCTGAGCCTTTGGTTAATTCCTCTTCCTGGTGAGAAATGAGAGTTAAATTTGCCCAGCAAGACACCTCCAGCTGGTCTCTCATTGGTTCTCCCTATTCCTTTTCATTTTCCGCAGAAATTGCAAACTGGGCCAAACAGGAGGTTAAAGACACTGACTCTCAAAGTGGGGATAGTGTTATTAAAGCGTCTGGAATGTTGCACCCGAGTACCAGAGGACGAAATCTGAGACACATTTGAACACGTTTCCTGATCAGACGGTGGATCATACTCTGGGTTCCACATGCATGTTTTAGCTGAAGGAAGAATCCCTTAAAGCTGGAGAGTTGAGACCCATGGAATGGGTACCATGCAACATGACTTCAAAGGGTCTGCATTTGCTCACCAAACCTCACCAATCCTATCACTGCTGCATTTATGCTGCTGTACACACGCTTGATTCTCTTTCGGAGACATGGAAATCCATAGGTTTTAAGATTCTTACTAGTCAGGTATATTCTTAGGCGTTTAATATGGGGTGTTGAGTCCACTTCGTTGAGCAAGGAGTAGCTTTTGTCTATTACATATTTGGCTTATGGACCGGTATCTGTGCTAATTTCAATCTCTGGTTTTATGCAGCACCCCAACTCACCTTTCCCCTTCAGCAAGCATAAGTTGGTTTTCTACATTTGAGACCCTGTTCTGTTTTGTAAATCAGTTCCTGTGTAGCCAAGTTTACATTCCGTGTATTAATGATATCTTATGATGCTTCTATTTCTGTGTGACTTATTTCACTTGGAATCATCGAACCTGAGTCCACTCATTATGCTGCTACGGGCCTGATGACATAGATTTCATTACTGAGTGATATTGCATTGTACGTAAGTACCACAACGTGTTTATCCATTTTTCGCTTTCTGTGATATTGAACTTGTACCGTAAACGAGGTTCTTGTAAACAGAGCCGTCCCAAACTTTGGGGTGGCTGTGTCTTTTTTATTTTAATTTCCCTAAGCTATAGGACCATAAGTGGAAGTGCCCTAGGCTCTGTTGCTTTGTTTTTTGGATGTTTCAGGAAACACCATACACTTCTCCAGAGTGGCTGTTGGCAGTTTACATCCCGCCATCAGCATAACAATGCTCCCAGTTCTCCATGGCCTGTACTGCCTTTCTGGATTTTACACTTTTCTCAGATGGCCCTTTTGACCGGGGGGCAGTGAGACTTCATTGTAGTGCAGATTTCCTTTGCAAGCTTGCTTGGTTGGCCAAAAAGGGTGTATGCGTTTTTTCCTGAATATATTCAGAGAAAAACGCATACGCCCTTTTTGGCCCAGTGCCTCATTGTGGACTTTCTTCCTCTTTTCCTATGCTTTACATGCAATTCCAGTCTGCCTCCTGAAATCGTTTTCCTGCAATTCTGCCCCGCATTCAAGTCCTCTTGGCAGCCTTACTTCAATATATTTTTGGATGATGCCTGTCATTTACAAATCTGCAAGTTTGTGAATTACAGTGCCCCTGAGCTCCTTTCTTCAACTCGCTTTCTTGTGAGCTGGCCGCAACACCGCAGGATTGCTTCAGGCCCTAGTGTGGTTCCGGCATGGCATGCTGAGCTTTTGGTTAATTCCTCTTCCTGGTGAGAAATGAGAGTTAAATTTGCCCAGCAAGACACCTCCAGCTGGTCTCTCATTGGTTCTCCCTATTCCTTTTCATTTTCCGCAGAAATTGCAAACTGGGCCAAACAGGAGGTTAAAGACACTGACTCTCAAAGTGGGGATAGTGTTATTAAAGCGTCTGGAATGTTGCACCCGAGTACCAGAGGACGAAATCTGAGACACATTTGAACACGTTTCCTGATCAGACGGTGGATCATACTCTGGGTTCCACATGCATGTTTTAGCTGAAGGAAGAATCCCTTAAACCTGGAGAGTTGAGACCCATGGAATGGGTACCATGCAACATGACTTCAAAGGGTCTGCATTTGCTCACCAAACCTCACCAATCCTATCACTGCTGCATTTATGCTGCTGTACACACGCTTGATTCTCTTTCGGAGACATGGAAATCCATAGGTTTTAAGATACTTACTAGTCAGGTATATCCTTAGGCGTTTAATATGGGGTGTTGAGTCCACTTCGTTGAGCAAGGAGTAGCTTTTGTCTATTACATATTTGGTTTATGGACCGGTATCTGTGCTAATTTCAATCTCTGGTTTTATGCAGCACCCCAACTCACCTTTCCCCTTCAGCAAGCATAAGTTGGTTTTCTACATTTGAGACCCTGTTCTGTTTTGTAATTCAGTTCCTGTGTAGCCAAGTTTACATTCCGTGTAGTAGTGATATCTTATGATGTTTCTTTTTCTGTGTGACTTATTTCACTTAGAATCATCGTACCTGAATCCACTCATTATGCTGCTATGGGCCTGATGACATAGATTTCATTGCTGAGTGATATTGCATTGTACGTAAGTACCACAACGTCTTTATCCATTTTTCGCTTTCTGTGATATAGAACTTGTACCGTAAACGAGGTTCTTGTAATCAGAGCCGTCCCAAAGTTTGGGGTGGCTGTGGCTCTTTGAGTTTAAGTTACCTAAGGTATAGGACCATAAGTGGAAGTGCCCTAGGCTCTGTTGCTTTGTTTTTTAGATGTTTCAGGAAACACCATACACTTCTCCAGAGTGGCTGTTGGCAATTTACATCCCGCCCATCAGCATAACAATGCTCCCAGTTCTCCATGGCCTGTCCTGCCTTTCTGGATTTTACACTTTTTTCAGATGGCCCTTTTGACCAGGGGGCAGTGAGACTTCATTGTAGTCCAGATTTCCTTTGCAAGCTTGCTTGGCTGGCCAAAAAGGGCGTATGCGTTTTTCCTGAATATATTCAGGAATAAACGCATACACCCTTTTTTGCCAAGTGCATCACTGTGAACGTTCTGCCTCTTTTCCTATGCTTTACATGCAATTCCATTCTACCTCCTGAAATCGGTTTCCTGCAATTCTACCCACATTCAAGTCCTCTTGGCAGCCTTACTTCAATATATTTTTGGACATTAGCTGTCATTTATTACTCTGCAGGTTTGTGAATTACAGTGCCCCTGAGCTCCTTTCTTCAACTCGCTTTCTTGTGAGCTGGCCGCAACACCGCAGGATTGATCAGGCCCTAGTGTGGTTCTGGCATGGCACGCTGAGCCTTTGGTTAATTCCTCTTCCTGGTGGGAAATGAGAGTTAAATTTGCCCGTCCAGACACCTCCATCTAGTCTCTCATTCGTTCTCCCTATTCCTCTTCATTTTCCGCAGAAATTGCATACTGGGCCAAACAGGAGATTAAAGGTACTGACTCTCCAAGTGGGGAGAGTGTTAGTAAAGCGTCTGGAATGTTGCACCCGAGTACCAGGGGACGAAAACTGAGACACATTTGAACACGTTTCCCGATCACTCGGTGGATCATACTCTGGATTCCACATGCATGTTTTAGCTGAAGGAAGAATCCCTTAAACCTGGAGAGTTGAGACCCATGGAATTGTTACCATGCAATATGACTTCAAAGGGTCTGCATTTGCTCACCGAACCTCACCAATCCTATCACTGCTGCGTGTATGCCGCTGTACACATGCTTGATTCTCTTTCGGAGACATATAAATCCATAGGTTTTAAGATTCTTACTAGTCAGGTATATTCTTAGGCGTTTAATATGTGGTGTTGAGTCCACTTCGTTGAGCAAGGAGTAGCTCTTGTCTATTACATATTTTGCTTATGGAACGGTATCTGTGCTAATTTCAATCTCTGGTTTTATGTAGCACCCCAACTCAGCTTTCCTCTGAAGCAAGCATAAGTTGGTTTTCTACATTTGAGACCCTGTTCTGTTTTGTAATTCAGTTCCTGTGTAGCCAAGTTTACATTCCGTGTATTAGTGATATCTTATGATGTTTCTTTTTCTGTGTGACTTATTTCACTTAGAATCATCGTACCTGAATCCACTCATTATGCTGCTACGGGCCTGATGACATAGATTTCATTGCTGAGTGATATTGCATTGTACGTAAGTACCACAACTTCTTTATCCATTTTTCGTTTTCTGTGATATTGAACTTGTACGGTAAATGAGGTTCTTGTAAACAGAGCTGGCCCAAACTTTGGGGTGGCTGTGTCTTTTTCATTTTAATTTCCCTAAGCTATAGGACCATAAGTGGAAGTGCCCTAGGCTCTGTTGCTTTGTTTTGTAGATGTTCCAGGAAACACCATACACTTCTCCAGAGTGGCTATTGGCAATTTTCATCCCGCCCTTCAGCATAACAAGGCTCCCAGTTCTCCATGGCCTGTCCTGCATTTCTGGATTTTACACTTTTTTCAGATGGCCCTTTTGACCGGGTGGCAGTGAGACTTCATTGTAGTGCAGATTTCCTTTGCAAGCTTGCTTGGCTGGCCAAAAAGGGCGTATGCGTTTTTTCCTGAATATATTCAGGAAAAAACGCATACGCCCTTTTTGGACAAGTGCATCATTGTGGACGTTCTGCCTCTTTTCCTATGCTTTACATGCAATTCCAGTCTACCTCCTGAAATCGGTTTCCTGCAATTATTCCCTGCTTTCAAGTCCTCTTGGCAGCCTTACTTCAATATATTTTTGGATGATAGCTGTCATTTATAACTGCAGGTTTGTGAATTACAGTGCCCCTGAGCTCCTTTCTTCAACTCGCTTTCTTGTGATCTGGCCGCAACACTGCAGGATTGCTTCAGGCCCTAGTGTGGTTCCGGTACGGCAGGCTGAGCCTTTGGTTAATTCCTCTTCCTGGTGGGAAATGAGAGTTAAATTTGCCTGTCCAGACACCTCCAGCTAGTCTCTCATTGGTTCTCCGTATTCCTGTTCATTTTCCGCACAAATTGCAAACTGGGCCAAACAGGAGTTTAAAGGCACTGACTCTCCAAGTGGGGAGAATGTTAGTAAAGCGTCTGGAATATTGTACCCGAGTACCAGGGGACGAAAACTGAGACACAGTTGAACACGTTTCCCGATCACACGGTGGATCAACTCTGGGTTCCACATGCATGTTTTAGCTGAAGGAGAATCCCTTAAACCTGGAGAGTTGAGACCCATGGAATGGGTACCATGCAGTATGACTTCAAAGGGTCTGCATTTGCTCACCGAACCTCACCAATCCTATCACTGCTGCGTTTATGTCGCTGTACACACGCTTGATTCTCTTTCGGAGACATATAAATCCATAGGTTTTAAGATTCTTACTAGTCAGGTATATTCTTAGGCGTTTAATATGGGGTGTTGAGTCCACTTCGTTGAGCAAGGAGTAGCTCTTTTCTATTACATATTTGGCTTATGGAACGGTATCTATGCTAATTTCAATCTCTGGTTTTATGCAGCACCCCAACTCACCTTTACCCTTAAACAAGCATAAGTTGGTTTTCTACATTTGAGACACTGTTCTGTTTTGTAATTCAGTTCTTGTGTAGCCAAGTTTACATTCCATGTATTAGTGATATCTTATGATGTTTCTTTTTCTGTGTGACTAATTTCACTTATAATCATCGTACCTGAATCCACTCATTATGCTGCTATGGGCCTGATGACATAGATTTCATTGCTGAGTGATATTGCATTGTACGTAAGTACCACAACTTCTTTATCCATTTTTCGCTTTCTGTGATTTTGAACTTCTACTGTAAACGAGGTTCTTGTAAACAGAGCCGTCCCAAACTTTTGGGTGGCTGTGTCTTTTTGATTTTAATTTCCCTAAGCTATAGGACCATAAGTGGAAGTGCCCTAGGCTCTGTTGCTTTGTTTTTTGGATGTTTCAGGAAACACCATACACTTCTCCAGAGTGTCTGTTGGCAATTTTCATCCCGCCCTTCAGCATAACAAGGCTCCCAGTTCTCCATGGCCTGTCCAGCATTTCTGGATTTTACACTTTTTTCAGATGGCCCTTTTGACCGGGGGGCAGTGAGACTTCATTCTAGTGCAGATTTCCTTTGCAAGCTTGCTTGGCTGGCCAAAAAGGGCGTATGCGTTTTTCCTGAATATATTCAGGAAAAAACGCATACACCCTTTATGGCCAAGTGCATCATTGTCGACGTTCTGCCTCTTTTCCTATGCTTTACATGCAATTCCAGTCTACCTCCTGAAATCGGTTTCCTGCAATTCTGCCCCGCTTTCAAGTCCTCTTGGCAGACTTACTTCAATATATTTTTGGACAATAGCTGTCATTTATAACTCTGCAGGTTTGTGAATAACAGTGCCCCTGAGCTCCTTTCTTCAACTCACTTTCTTGTGAATTGTCCGCAACACCGCAGGATTGCTTCAGGCCCTAGTGTGGTTCCGGCATGGCACGCTGAGCCTTTAATTAATTCCTCTTCCTGGTGGGAAATGAGAGTTAAATTTGCCCGTCCAGACACCTCCAGCTAGTCTCTCATTGGTTCTCCCTATTCCTGTTCATTTTCCGTAGAAATTGCAAACTGGGCCAAATAGGAGGTTAAAGGCACTGACTCTCCAAGTGGGGAGAGTGTTAGTAAAGTGTCTGGAATGTTGCACCCAAGTACCAGGGGACGAAAACTGAGACACATTTGAACACATTTTCTGATCACACACTGGATCATACTCTGGGTTCCACATGCATGTTTTAGCTGAAGGAAGAATCCCTTAAACCTAGAGAGTTGAGACCCATGGAATGGGTACCATGCAATATGACTTCAAAGGGTCTGCATTTGCTCAACGAAGCTCACCAATCCTATCACTGCTGCGTTTATGCCGCTGTACACACGCTTGATTCTCTTTCGGAGACATATAAATCCATAGATTTTAAGATTCTTACTAGTCAGGTATATTCTTTGGCGTTTAATATGGGGTGTTGAGTCCATTTCGTTGAGCAAGGAGTAGCTCTTGTCTATTACATATTTGGCTTATGGAACGGTATCTGTGCTAATTTCAATCTCTGGTTTTATGCAGCACCCCAACTCACCTTTCCCCTTAAGCAAGCATAAGTTGGTTTTCTGCATTTGAGTCCCTGTTCTGGTTTGTAATTTAGTTCCTGTGTAGCCAAGTTTACATTCCGTGTATTAGTGATATCTTATGATGTTTCTTTTTCTCTGTGACTTATTTCACTCAGAATCATCGTAGCTGAATCCACTCATTATGCTGCTACGGGCCTGATGACATAGATTTCATTGCTGAGTGATATTGCATTGTACGTAAGTACCACAACTTCTTTATCCATTTTTCGCTTTCTGCGATATTGAACTTGTACCGTAAACGAGGTTCTTGTAAACAGAGCCGTCCGAAACTTTGGGGTGGCTGTGTCTTTTTGATTTTAATTTCCCAAAGCTATAGGATCATAAGTGGAAGTGCCCTAGGCTCTGTTGCTTTGTTTTTTAGATGTTTCAGGAAACACCATACACTTCTCCAGAGTGGCTGTTGGCAATTTTCATCCCGCCCTTCAGCATAACAAGGCTCACAGTTCTCCACGGCCTGTCCTGCCTTTCTGGATTTTACACTTTTTTCAGATGGCCCTTTTGACCGGGGGGCAGTGAGACTTCATTGTAGTGCAGATTTCCTTTGCAAGCTTGCTTGGCTGGCCAAAAAGTTCGTATGCGTTTTTTCCTGAATATATTCAGGAAAAAACGCATACGCCCTTTTTGGACAAGTGCATCATTGTGGACGTTCTGCCTCTTTTCCTATGCTTTACATGCAATTCCAGTCTACCTCCTGAAATCGGTTTCCTGCAATTCTGCCCGGCATTCAAGTCCTCTTGGCAGCCTTACTTCAACATATTTTGGGAAGATAGCTGTCATTTATAACTCTGCAGGTTTGTGAATGACAGTGCCCCTGAGCTCCTTTCTTCAACTCGCTTTCTTGTGAGCTGGCCGCAACACCGCAGGATTGCTTCAGGCCCTAGTGTGGTTCCGGCATGGCACGCTGAGCGTTTGGTTAATTCCTCTTCCTGGTTGGAAATGAGAGTGAAATTTGCCCGTCTAGACACCTCCAGCTAGTCTCTCATTGGTTCTCCCTATTCCTGTTCATTTTCCGCAGAAATTGCAAACTGGGACAAACAGGAGGTTAAAGGCACTGACTCTCCAAGTGGGGAGAGTGTTAGTAAAGCGTGTGGAATGTTGCACCCGAGTACCAGGGTATGAAAACTGAGACACATTTGAACACGTTTCCCGATCACACGGTGTATCATACTTTGGGTTCCACATCCATGTTTTAGCTGAAAGAAGTATCCCTTAAACCTAGAGAGTTGAGACCCATGGAATGGGTACCATGCAATATGACTTCAAAGGGTCTGCATTTGCTCACCGAACCTCACCAATCGTATCACTGCTGCGTTTATGCCGCTGTACACACGCTTGATTCTCTTTCGGAGACATAGAAATCCATAGGTTTTAAGATTCTTACTAGTCAGGTATATTCTTAGGCGTTTAATATGGGGTGTTGAGTCCGTTTCATTGAGCAAGGAGTAGCTCTTGTCTATTACATATTTTACTTATGGAACGGTATCTGTGCTAATTTCAATCTCTGGTTTTATGCAGCACCCCAACTCACCTTTCCCCTTAAGCAAGCATAAGTTGGTTTTCTACATTTGAGACCCAGTTCTGTTTTGTAATTCATTTCCTGTGTAGCCAAGTTTACATTCCCTGTATTAGTGATATCTTATGATGTTTCTTTTTCTGTGTGACTTATTTCACTTAGAATCATCGTACCTGAATCCACTCATTATACTGCTACGGGCCTGATGACATGGATTTCATTGCTGAGTGATATTGCATTGTACGTACGTACCACAACGTCTGTATCCATTTTTCGCTTTCTGTGATATTGAACTTGTACTGTAAACGAGGTTCTTGTAAACAGAGCCGTCCCAAACTTTGGGGTGGCTGTGTCTTTTTGATTTTAATTTCCCTAAGCTATAGGACCATAAGTGGAAGTGCCCTAGGCTCTGTTGCTTTGTTTTTTGGACGTTTCAGAAAACACCATACACTTCTCCAGAGTGGCTGTTGGCAATTTACATCCCGCCCATCAGCATAACAAGGCTCAAATTTCTCCATGGCCTGTCCTCCCTTTCTGGATTTTACACTTTTTTCAGATGGCCATTTTGACCGGGGGGCAGTGAGACTTCATTGTAGTGCAGATCTCCTTTGCAAGCTTGCTTGTTTGGCCAAAAAGGGCATATGAGTTTTTTCCTGAATATATTCAGGAAAAAACGCATACGCAATTTCCGGCAAAGTGCATCACTGTGGACGTTCTGCCTCTTTTCCTATGCTTTACATGCAATTCCCTTCTACCTCCTGAAATCGGTTTCCTGCAATTCTGCCCCGCTTTCAAGTCCTCTTGGCAGCCTTACTTCAATATATTTTTGGACGATAACTGTCATTTATAACTCTGCAGGTTTGTGAATTACAGTGCCCCTGAGCTCCTATCTTCAACTCGCTTTCTTGTGAGCTGGCCGCAACACCGCAGGATTGCTTCAGGCCCTAGAGAGGTTCCGGCACGGCACGCTGAGCCTTGGGTTAATTCCTCTTCCTGGTGGGAAATGAGAGTTAAATTTACCCGTCCAGACACCTCCAGCTAGTCTCTCATTGGTTCTGCCTGTTCCTGTTAATCTTCCGCAGAAATTGCAAACTGGGCCAAACAGGAAGTTAAAGGCACTGACTCTCCAAGTAAGCAGAGTGTTAGTAAAGCGTCTGGAATGTTGCACCCGAGTACCGAGGGAAAGAAACTGAGACATATTTGAACACATTTCCCAATCACATGGTGAATCATACTTTGGTTCCACATGCATGTTTTAGCTGAAGGAAGAATACCTTAAAACTGGAGAGTTGAGACCCATTGAATGGGTACCATGCAATATGACTTCAAAGGGTCTGCATTTGCTCACTGAACCTCACCAATCCTATCAGTGCTGCATTTATGCCGCTGTACACACGCTTGATTCTCTTTCGGAGACATATAAATCCATAGGTTTTCAGATTTTTACTAGTCAGGTATATTCTTATGCGTTTAATATGGGGTGTTGAGTCCACTTCGTTGAGCAAGGAGTAGCTCTTGTCTATTACATATTTGGCTTATGCAACGGTATCTGTGCTAATTTCAATCTCTTCTTTTATGCAGCACCCCAACACACCTTTCCCCTTAAGCAAGCATAAGTTGGTTTTCTCCATTTGAGACCCTGTTCTGTTTTGTAATTCAGTTCCTGTGTAGCCAAGTTTACATTCCGTGTAGTAGTGATATCTTATGATGTTTCTTTTTCTGTGTGACTTATTTCACTTAGAATCATCGTACCGGAATCCACTCATTATGCAGCTACGGGCCTGATGACATAGATTTCATTGCTGAGTGATATTGCATTGTGCATAAGTACCACAACTTCTTTATCCATTTTTCGCTTTCTGTGATATTGAACTTGTACTGTAAACGAGGTTCTTGTAAACAGAGCCGTCCCAAATTTTGGAGTGGCTGTGTCTTTTTGATTTTAATTTCCCTAAGCTATAGGACCATAAGTGGAAGTGCCCTAGGCTCTGTTGCTTTGTTTTTTAGATGTTTCAGGAAACACCATAGACTTCTCCAGAGTGGCTGTTGGCAATTTACATCCCGCCCATCAGCATAACAAGGCTCCCAGTTCTCCATGGCCTGTCCTGCATTTCTGGATTTTACACTTTTTTCAGATGGCCCTTTTGACCTGGGGGCAGTGAGACTTCATTGTAGTGCAGATTTCCTTTGCAAGCTTGCTTGGTTGGCCAAAAAGGGCGTATACGTTTTTTCCTGAATATATGCAGGAAAAAACGCATACGCCCTTTCTGGCCAAGTTCATCATTGTGGACGTTCTGCCTCTTTTCCTATGCTTTACATGCAATTCCAGCCTACCTCCTGAAATCGGTTTCCTGCAATTCTGTCCCGCTTTCAAGTCCTCTTGGCAGCCTTACTTCAATATATTTTTGGACGATAGCTGTCATTTATAACTCTGCAGGTTTGTGAATGAGAGTGCCCCTGAGCTCCTTTCTTCAACTCACTTTCTTGTGAGCTGGCCGCAACACCGCAGGATTGCTTCAGGCCCTAGTGTGGTTCCGGCATGGCAGTCTGAGCCTTTGGTTAATTCCTCTTCCTGGAGGGAAATGAGAGTTAAATTTGCCCGTCCAGACACCTCCAGCTAGTCTCTCATTGGTTCTCCCTATTCCTGTTCATCTTACGCAGAATTTGCAACCTGGGCCAAACAAGAGTTTAAAGGCACTGACTCTCCATGTGGGGAGAGTGTTAGTAAAGCGTCTGGAATGTTGCACCCAAGTACCAGGGGACGATAACTGAGACACATTCGAACACGTTTCCCGATCACACGGTGGATCATACTCTCTGTTCCACATGCATGTTTTAGCTGAAGGAAGAATCCCTTAAACCTGGAGAGTTGAGACCCATGGAATGGGTACCATGCATTATGACTTCAAAGGGTCTGCATTTGCCCACCGAACTTCACCAATCCTATCATGCTGCGTTTTTGCCGCTGTACACACGCTTGATTCTCTTTCGGAGACTTAGAAATCCATAGGTTTTAAGATTCTTACTAGTCAGGTATATTCTTAGGCGTTTAATATGAGGTGTTGAGTCCACTTCATTGAGCACGGAGTAGCTCTTGTCTATTACATATTTGGCTTATGGAACGGTATCTGTGCTAATTTCAATCTCTGGTTTTATGCAGCACCCCAACTCACCTTTCCCCTTAAGCAAGCATAAGTTGGTTTTCTGCATTTGAGACACTTTTCTGTTTTGTAATTCAGTTCCTGTGTAGCCAAGTTTACATTCCGTGTAGTAGTGATATCTTATGATGTTTCTTTTTCTGTGTGACTTATTTCACTTAGAATCATCGTACCTGAATCCACTCATTATGCTGCTACGGGCCTGATGACATAGATTTCATTGCTGAGTGATATTGCATTGTACGTAAGTACCACAACTTCTTTATCCATTTTTTGCTCTCTGTGATATTGAACTTGTACCGTAAACGAGGTTCTTGTAAACAGAGCCGTCCCAAACTTTGGGGTGGCTGTGAGTTTTTGATTTTAATTTCCCTAAGCTATAGAACCATAAGTGGAAGTACCCTAGGCTCTGTTGCTTTGTTTTTTGGATGTTTCAGGAAACACCATACACTTCTCCAGAGTGGCTGTTGGCAATTTACATCCCGCCCATCAGCATAACAAGGCTCCCAGTTCTCCATGGCCTGTCCTGCCTTTCTGGATTTTACACTTTTTTCAGATGGCCCTTTTGACCGGGGGGCAGTGAGACGTCATTGTAGTGCAGATTTCCTTTGCAAGCTTGCTTGGTTGGCCAAAAAGGGCATATGCCTTTTTTCCTGAGTATATTCAGGAAAAAACGCATACGCCCTTTTTGGCCAAGTGCATCATTGTGGACGTTCTGCCTCTTTTCCTATGCTTTACATGCAATTCCTGTCTACCTCCTGAAATCGGTTTCCTGCAATTCTGCCGCGTTTTCAAGTCCTCTTGGCAGCCTTACTTCAATATATTTTTGGACGATAGCTGTCATTTATAACTCTGCAGGTTTGTGAATTACAGTGCCCCTGAGATCCTTTCTTCAACTCACTTTCTTGTGAGCTGGCCGCAACACTGCAGGATTGCTTCAGGCCCTAGTGCGGTTCCGGCATGGCACGCTGAGTCTTTGGTTAATTCCTCTTCCTGGTGGGAAATGAGAGTTAAATTTGCCCGTCCAGACACCTCCAGCTAGTCTCTCATTGGTTCTCCCTATTCCTGTTCATTTTCCGCAGAAATTGCAAACTGGGCCAAACAGGAGGTTAAAGGCACAGACTCTCCAAGTGGGGAGAGTGTTAGTAAAGAATCTGGAATGTTGCACCCGAGTACCAGGGGATGAAAACTGAGACACATTTGAAAACGTTTCCCGATCACACGGTGGATCATACTCTGTGTTCCACATGCATGTTTTAGCTGAAGGAAGAATCCCTTAAACCTGCAGAGTTGAGACCCATGGAATGGGTACCATGCAATATGACTTCAAAGGGTATGCCTTTGCTCAGCGAACCTCACCAATCCTATCACTGCTGCGTTTATGCCGCTGTACACATGCTTGATTCTCTTTCGGAGACTTAGAAATCCATAGGTTTTAAGATTCTTACTAGTCAGGTATATTCTTAGGCGTTTAATATGGGGTGTTGAGTCCACTTCGTTGAGCAAGGAGTAGCTCTTGTCTATTACATATTTGGCTTATGGAATGGTATCTGTACTAATTTCAATCTCTGGTTTTATGCAGCACCCCAACTCACCTTTCCCCTTAAGCAAGCATAAGTTGGTGTTCTACATTTGAGACCCTGTTCTGTTTTGTAATTCAGTTCCTGTGTAGCCAAGTTTACATTCCGTGTAGTAGTGATATCTTATGATGTTTCTTTTTCTGTGTGACTTATTTCACTTACAATCATCATACCTGAATCCACTCATTATGCTGCTACGGGCCTGATGTCATAGATTTCATTGCTGAGTGATATTGCATTGTACGTAAGTACCACAACTTCTTTATCCATTTTTCGCTTTCTGTGATATTGAACTTGTACCGTAAACGAGGTTTTTGTAAACAGAGCCGTCCCAAACTTCAGGTTGGCTGTGTGTTTTTGATTTTAATTTCCGTAAGCTATAGGACCATAAGTGGAAGTGCCCTAGGCCGTGTTGCTTTGTTTTTTAGATGTTTCAGGAAACACCATACACTTCTCCAGAGTGGCTGTTGGCAATTTACATCCCGCCCATCAGCATAACAAGGCTACCAGTTCTCCATGGCCTGTCCTGCCTTTCTGCAATTTACACTTTTTTCAGATGGCCCTTTTGACAGGGGGGCAGTGAGACTTCATTGTAGTGCAGATTTCCTTTGCAAGCTTGCTTGGTTGGCCAAAAAGGGCGTATGCGTTTTTTCCTGAATATATTCAGGAAAAAACGCATACGCCCTTTTTGGCCAAGTGCATCATTGTGGACGTTCTGCCTCTTTTCCTATGCTTTACATGCAATTCCAGTCTACCTCCTGAAATCGGTTTCCTGCAATTCTGCCCCGCTTTCAAGTACTCTTGGCAGCCTTACTTCAATATATTTTTGGAGGTTAGCTGTCATTTATAACTCTGCAGGTTTATGAATGACAGTGCCCCTGAGCTCCTTTCTTCAACTCGCTTTCTTGTGAGCTGGCCGCAACACCGCAGGATTGCTTCAGGCCCTAGTGTGGTTTCGGCATGGCACGCTGAGCCTTGGTTAATTCCTCTTCCTGGTGGGAAATGAGAGTTAAATTTGCCCGTCCAGACACCTTCGGCTAGTCTCTCATTGGTTCTCCCTATTCCTGTTCATTTTCTGCAGAAATTTCAAACTGAGCCAAACAGGAGGTTAAAGGCACTGACTCTCCAAGTGGGGAGAGTGTCAGTAAAGCGTCTGGAATGTTGCACCCGAGTACCAGGGAACGAAAACTGAGACACATTTGAACACGTTTCCCGATCACATGGTGGATCATACTCTGCGTACCTAATGCATGTTTTCGCTGAAGGAAGAATCCCTTAAACCTGGAGAGTTGAGACCCATGGAATGGGTCCCATGCAATATGACTTCAAAGGGTCTGCATTTGCTCACCGAACCTCACCAATCCTATCACTGCTGCATTTATGCCACTGTACACACGCTTGATTCTCTTTCGGAGACATAGAAATCCATAGGTTTTAAGATTCTTACTAGTCAGGTATATTCTTAGGTGTTTAATATGGGGTGTTGAGTCCACTTCGTTGAGCAAGGAGTAGCTCTTGTCTATTACATATTTGGCTTATGGAACGGTATCTGTGCTAATTTCAATCTCTGGTTTTATGCAGCACCCCAACTCACCTTTCCCCTTATGCAAGCATAAGTTGGTGTTCTACATTTGAGACCCTGTTCTGTTTTGTAATTCAGTTCCTGTGTAGCCAAGTTCACATTCCGTGTAGTAGTGATATCTTATGATGTTTCTTTTTCTGTGTGACTTATTTCACTTAGAATCATTGTACCTGAATCCACTCATTATGCTGCGACGGGCCTGATGACATAGATTTCATTGCTGAGTGATATTGCATTGTACTTAAGTACCACAACTTCTTTATCCATTTTTCACTTTCTGTGATATTGAACTTGTACTGTAAACGAGGTTCTTGTAAACAGAGCCGTCCCAAACTTTGGGGTGGCTGTGTCTTTTTGATTTTAATTTCCCTAAGCCATAGGACCATAAGTGGAAGTGCCCTAGGCTCTGTTGCTTTGTTTTTTAGATGTTTCAGGAAACACCATACACTTCTCCAGAGTGGCTGTTGGCAATTTACATCCCGCCCATCAGCATAACAAGGCTCCCAGTTCTCCATGGCCTGTCCTGCCTTTCTGGATTTTACACTTTTTTCAGATGGCCCTTTTGACCGGGGGGCAGTGAGACGTCATTGTAGTGCAGATTTCCTTTGCAAGCTTGCTTGGTTGGCCAAAAAGGGCATATGCGTTTTTTCCTGAATATATTCAGGAAAAAACGCATACGCCCTTTTTGGCCAAGTGCATCATTGTGGACGTTCTGCCTCTTTTCCTATGCTTTACATGCAATTCCTGTCCACCTCCTGAAATCGGTTTCCTGCAATTCTGCCGCGTTTTCAAGTCCTCTTGGCAGCCTTACTTCAATATATTTTTGGACGATAGCTGTCATTTATAACTCTGCAGGTTTGTGAATTACAGTGCCCCTGAGATCCTTTCTTCAACTCACTTTCTTGTGAGCTGGCCGCAACACTGCAGGATTGCTTCAGGCCCTAGTGCGGTTCTGGCATGGCACACTGAGTCTTTGGTTAATTCCTCTTCCTGGTTGGAAATGAGAGTTAAATTTGCCCGTCCAGACACCTCCAGCTAGTCTGTCATTGGTTCTCCCTATTCCTGTTCATTTTCCACAGAAATTGCAAACTGGGCCAAACAGGAGGTTAAAGGCACTGACTCTCCAAGTTGGGAGAGTGTTAGTAAAGCGTCTGGAATGTTGCACCCGAGTACCAGGGGACGAAAACTGACACACATTTGAACACGTTTCCCCATCACACGGTGGATCATACTCGGGGTTCCACATGCATGTTTTAGCTGAAGGAAGAATCCCTTAAGCCTGGAGAGTTGAGACCCTATGAATGGGTACCATGCAATATGACTTCAAAGGGTCTGCATTTGCTCACCGAACCTCACCAAACCTATCACTGCTGCGTTTATGCCGCTGTACACACGCTTGATTCTCTTTTGGAGACATATAAATCCATAGGTTTTAAGATTCTTACTAGTGAGGTATATTCTTAGGTGTTAAATATGGCATCTTGAGTCCACATCGTTGAGCAAGGAGTAGCTGTGTCTATTACATATTTGGCTTATGGAACGGTATCTGTGCTAATTTCAATCTCTGGTTTTACACAGCACCCCAACTCACATTTCCCTTAAGCAAGCATAAGTTGGTTTTCTACATTTGAGACCCTGTTCTGTTTTGTAATTCAGTTCCTGTGTAGCCAAGTTTACATTCCGTGTAGTAGTGATATCTTATGATGTTTCTTTTTCTGTGTGAGTTATTTCACTTAGAATCATCGTACCTGAATCCACTCATTATGCTGCTATGGGCCTGATGACATAGATTTCATTGCTGAGTGATATTGCATTGTACGTAAGTACCACAAATTCTTTATCCATTTTTCGCTTTCTGCGATATTGAACTTGTACCGTAAACGAGGTTCTTGTAAACAGAGCCGTCCCAAAATTTGGAGTGGCTGTGTCTTTCTGATTTTAATTTCCCTAAGCTATAGGACCATAAGTGGAAGTGCCCTAGGCTCTGTTGCTTTGTTTTGTAGATGTTTCAGGAAACACCATACACTTCTCCAGAGTGGCTGTTGGCAATTTTCATCCCGCCCTTCAGCATGACAAGGCTCCCAGTTCTCCATGGCCTGTCCTGCCTTTCTGGATTTTGCACTTTTTTCAGATGGTCCTTTTGACCAGGGGGCAGTGAGACTTCATTGTAGTGCAGATTTCCTTTGCAAGCTTGCTTGGTTAGCCAAAAAGGGCGTTTGCGTTTTTTCCTGAATATATTCAGGAAAAAACGCATACACCCTTTTTCGCCAAGTGCATCATTGTGGACGTTCTGCTTCTTTTCCTATGCTTTACATACAATTCCAGTCTACCTCCTGAAATCGGTTTCCTGCAATTCTGCCCCGGTTTCAAGTCCTCTTGGCAGCCTTACTTCAGTATATTTTTGGACGATAGCTGTCATTTATAACTCTGCAGGTTTGTGAATTACAGTGCCCCTGAGCTCCTTTCTTCAACTCGCTTTCTTGTGAGCTGGCTGCAACACCGCGAGATTGCTTCAGGCCCTAGTGTTGTTTCGGCATGGCACGCTGAGCCTTTGGTTAATTCCTCTTCCTGGTGGGAAATGAGAGTTAAATTTGCCCGTCCAGACATCTCCAGCTAGTCCCTCATGGGTTTTCCCTATTCCTGTTCATTTTCCGCAGAAATTGCAAACTGGGCCAAACAGGAGGTTAAAGGCACTGACTCTCCAAGTGGGGAGAGTGTTAGTAAAGCGTCTGGAATGTTGCACCCGAGTACCAGGGGACAAAAAGTGAGACACATTTGAACACGTTTCCCGATCACATGGTGGATCATACTCTGGGTTCCACATGCATGTTTTAGCTGAAGGAAGAATCCCTTAAACAAGGAGAGTTGAGACCCATGGAATGGGTAATATGCAATGTGATGTCAAAGGGTCTGCATTTGCTCACCGAACCTCACCAATCCTATCACTGCTGCGTTTATGCTGCTGTACACACGCTTGATTCTCTTTCGGAGACATATAAATCCATAGGTTTTAAAATTCTTACTAGTCAGGTGTATTCTTAGGCCTTTAATATGGGGTGATCAGTCCACTTCGTTCAGCAAGGAGTAGCTCTTTTCTATTACATATTTGGCTTATGGAATGGTATCTGTGCTAATTTCAATCTCTGGTTTTATGCAGCACCCCTACTCACCTTTCCCCTTTAGCAAGCATAAGTTGGTTTTCTACATTTGAGACCCTGTTCTGTTCTGTAATTCAGTTCCTGTGTAGCCAAGTTTACATTCCGTGTATTAGTGATATCTTATGATGTTTCTTTTCCTGTGTGAGTTATTTCACTTAGAATCATCGTTCCTGAATCCACTCATTATGCTGCCACGGGCCTGATGACATAGATTTCATTGCTAAGTGATATTGCATTGTACGTAAGTACCACAACTTCTTTATCCATTTTTCGCTTTCTGTGATATTGAACTTGTACCGTAAAAGAGGTTCTTGTAAACAGAGCCGTCCCAAACTTTGGGCTGGCTGTGTCTTTTTGATTTTAATTTCCCTAAGCTATAGGACCATACGTGGAAGTTCCCTAGGCTCTGTTGCTTTGTTTTGTAGATGTTTCAGGAAACACCATACACTTCTCCAGAGTGGCTGTTGGCAATTTACATCCTGCCCATCAGCATAACAAGGCTCTCAGTTCTCCATGGCCTGTCCTGCCTTTCTAGATTTTACACTTTTTTCAGATGGCCCTTTTGACTACGGGGCAGTGAGACTTCCTTGTAGTGCAGATTTCCTTAGAAAGCTTGCTTGGTTGGCCAAAAAGAGCATATGCGATTTTTCCTGAATATATTCAGGAAAAAACGCATATGCCCTTTTTGTGCAAGTGCATCATTGTGGACGTTCTGCCTCTCTTCCTATGCTTTACATGCAATTCCAGTCTACCTCCTGAAATCAGTTTCCTGCAATTCTGCCGCGCTTTCAAGTCCTCTCTGCAGCCTTACTTCAATATATTTTTGGAGGATAGCAGTCATTTATAACTCTGCAGGTTTGTGAGTTACAGTGCCCTTGAGCTCCTTATTTCAACTCGCTTTCTTGTGAGCTGGCCGAAACACCGCAGGATTGCTTCAGGCCCTAGTGTGGTTCCGGCATGGCACGCTGAGCCTTTGGTTAATTCCTCTTCCTGGAGGGAAATGAGAGTTAAATTTGCCCGTCCAGACACCTCCAGCTAGTCTCTCATGGGTTCTCCCTATTCCTGTTCATTTTCCGCAGAAATTGCAAGCTGGGCCAAACAGGAGGTTAAAGGCACTGACTCTCCAAGTGGGGAGAGTGTTAGTAAAGCGTCTGGAATGTTGCACCCGAGTACCAGGGTACAAAAACTGAGACACATTTGAACACGTTTCCCGATCACACGGTGGATCATACTCTGGGTTCCACATGCATGTTTTAGATGGAGGAAGAATCCCTTAAACCTGGAGAGTTGAGACCCATGGAATGGGTAATATGCAATATGAATTCAAAGGGTCTGCATTTGCTCACCGAACCTCACCAATCCTATCACTGCTGCGTTTATGCCGCTGTACACACGCTTGATTCTCTTTCGGAGACATATAAATCCATAGGTTTTAAGATTCTTACTAGTCAGGTATATTCTTAGGCGTTTAATATGAGGTGTTGAGTCCACTTCGTTGAGCAAGGCGTAGCTCTTGTCTATTACATATTTGGCTAATGGAACGCTATCTGTGCTAATTTCAATCTCTGGTTTTATGCAGAACCCCAACTCACCTTACCCTTCAGCAAGCATAAGTTGGTTTTCTACATTTGAGACCCTGTTCTGTTTTGTAATTCAGTTCCTGTGTAACCAAGTTTACATTCCGTGTAGTAGTGATATCTTATGATGTTTCTTTTTATGTGTGACTTATTTCACTTAGAATCATCGTACCTGAATCCACTCATTATGCTGCTATGGGCCTGATGACATAGATTTCGTTACTGAGTGATATTGCATTGTACGTAAGTACCACAACTTCTTTATCCATTTTTTACTTTCTGTGATATTGAACTTGTACCGTAAATGAGGTTCTTGTAAACAGAGCCGTCGCAAACTGGGGTGGCTGTGTCTTTTTGATTTTAATTTCCCTAAGCTATAGGACCATACGTGGAAGTGCCCTAGGCTCTGTTGCTTTGTTTTTTAGATGTTTCAGGAAACACCATACACCTCTCCAGAGTGGCTGTTGGCAATTTACATCCTGCCCATCAGCATAACAGGGCTCCCAGTTCTCCATGGCCTGTCCTGCCTTTCTGGATTTTACAATTTTTTCAGATGGCCCTTTTGACCAGGGGGCAGTGAGACTTCATTGTAGTGCAGATTTCCTTTGCAAGCTTGCTTGGTTGGCCAAAAAGTGCGTATGCGTTTTTTCCTGAATATATTCAGGAAAAAACGCATACGCCCTTTTTGGCCAAGTGCCTCATTGTGGACGTTCTGCCTCTTTTCCTATGCTTTACATGCCATTCCTGTCTACCTCCTGAAATCGGTTTCCTGCAATTCTGCCCCGCTTTCAAGTCCTCTTGGCAGTCTTACTTCAATATATTTTTGGACGATAGCTGTCATTTATAACTCTGCATGTTTGTGAATTACAGTGCCCCTGAGCTCGTTTCTTCAACTCGCTTTCTTATGAGCTGGCCGCAACACCGCAGGATTGCTTCAGGCCCTAGTGTGGTTCTGGCATGGCACGCTGAGCCTTTGGTTAATTCCTCTTACTGGTGGGAAATGAGAGTTAAATTTGCCCGTGCAGACACCTCCAGCTAGTCTCTCATGGGATCTCCCTATTCCTGTTCTTTTTCCGCAGAAATTGCAAACTGGGGCAAACAGGAGTTTAAAGGCACTGACTCTCCAAGTGGGGAGAGTGTTAGTAAAGCGTCTGGAATGTTGCACCCGAGTACCAGGGGACGAAAACTGAGACACATTTCAACACGTTTCCCGATCACATGGTGGATCATACTCTGGGTTCCACATGCATGTTTTAGCTGAAGGAAGAATCCCTTAAACCTGGAGAGTTGAGACCCATGGAATGGGTACCATGCAATATGACTTCAATGGGTCTGCATTTGCTCACCGATCCTCACCAATCCTATCACTGCTGCGTTTATGCCACTGTAAACATGTTTGATTCTCTTTTGGAGACATATAAATCCATAGGTTTTAAGATTCTTACTAGTCAGGTATATTCTTAGGCGTTTAATATGACGTGTAGAGTCCACTTCATTGAGAGAGGAGTAGCTCTTGTCTATTACATATTTGGCTTATGGAACGGTATCTGTGCTAATTTCAATCTCTGGTTTTATGCAGCACCCCAACTCACCTTTCCCCTTCAGCAAGCATAAGTTGGTTTTCTACATATGAGACCCTGTTCTGTTTTGTAATTCAGTTCCTTGTAGCCAAGTTTACATTCCGTGTAGTAGTGATATCTTATGATGTTTCTTTTTCTGTGTGACTTATTTCACTTAGAATCATCGTACCTGAATCCACTCATTATGCTGCTACGGGCCTGATGACATAGATTTCATTGCTGAGTGATATTGCATTGTACGTATGTACCACAACTTCTTTATCCATTTTTCGCTTTCTGTGATATTGAACTTGTACCGTAAATGAGGTTCTTGTAAACAGAGCCATCCCCAACTTTGGGGTGCCTGTGTCTTTTTATATTAATTTCCCTAAGCTATAGGACCATAAGTGGAAGTGCCCTAGGCTCTGTTGCTTTGTTTTTTAGATGTTTCAGGAAACTCCATACACTTCTCCAGAGTGGCTGTTGGTAATTTACATCCCAACCATCAGCATAACAAGGCTCCCAGTTCTCCATGTCCTGTCCTGCCTTTCTGGATTTTACACATTTTTCAAATGCTCCTTTTGACCAGGGGGCAGTGAGACTTCATTGTAGTGCAGATTTCCTTTGCAAGCTTGCTTGGTTGGCCAAAAAGGGCGTATGCGTTTTTTCCTGAATATATTCAGGAAAAAACGCATACGCCCTTTTTGGCCAAGTGCATCATTGTGGACGTTCTGCCTCTTTTCCTATGCTTTACATGCAATTCCAGTCTACCTCCTGAAATCGGTTTCTTGCAATTCTGCCCCGCATTCAAATCCTGTTGGCAGCCTTACTTCAATATATTTTTGGACGATAGCTGTCATTTATAACTCTGCAGGTTTGTGAATTACAGTGCCCCTGATCTCCTTTCTTCAACTCGCTTTCTTGTGAGCTGGCCGCAACGCCGCAGGATTGCTTCAGGCCCTAGTGTGGTTCCCGCATGGCACGCTGAGCCTTTGGTTAATTCCACTTCCTGGTGGGAAATGAGAGTTAAATTTGCCCGTCCAGACACCTCCAGCTAGTCTCTCATGGGATCTCCCTATTCCTGTTCATTTTCCGCAGAAATTGCAAACTGGGCCAAACAGGAGGTTAAAGGCACTGACTCTCCAAGTGAGGAGAGTGTTAGTAAAGCGCCTGGAATATTGCACCCGAGTACCAGGGGACGAAAACTGAGACACATTTGAACACGTTTCCTGATCACATGGTGGATCATACTCTGGGTTCCACATGCATGTTTTAGCTGAAGGAAGAATCCCTTAAACCTGGAGAGTTGAGACCCATGGAATGGGTACCATGCAATATGACTTCAAAGGGTCTGCATTTGCTCACCGATCCTCACCAATCCTATCACTGCTGCATTTATGCCGCTGTACACATGCTTCATTCTCTTTTGGAGACATATAAATCCATAGGTTTTAAGATTCTTACTAGTCAGGTATATTCTTAGGCGTTTAATGTGGGGTGTTGTGTCCACTTCATTGAGCAAGGCGTAGCTCTTGTCTATTACATATTTGGCTTATGGAACGGTATCTGTGCTAATTTCAATCTCTGGTTTTATGCAGCACCCCACCTCACCTTTCCCCTTAAGCAAGCATAAGATGGTTTTCTACATCTGAGACCATTTTCTGTTTTGTAATTCAGTTCCTTGTAGCCAAGTTTACATTCCGTGTATTAGTGATATCTTATGATGTTTCTTTTTCTGTGTGAGTTATTTCACTTAAAATCATTGTATCTGAATCCTCTCATTATGCTGCTATGGGCCTGATACATAGATTTCATTGCTGAGTGATATTGCATTGTACGTAAGTATCACAATTTCTTTATCCATTTTTCGCTTTCTGTGATATTGAACTTGTACCATACACGAGGTTCTTGTAAACAGAGCCGTCCCAAACATTCGGGTGGCTGTGTCTTTTTGATTTTAATTTCCCTAACCTATAGGACCATAAGTGGAAGTGCCCTAGGCTCTGTTGCTTTGTTTTTTGGATGTTTCAGGAACCACCATACACTTCTCCAGAGTGGCTGTTGGCAATTTACATCCCGCCCATCA
This sequence comes from Orcinus orca, assembly GCF_937001465.1. Classification (NCBI taxonomy): domain Eukaryota; kingdom Metazoa; phylum Chordata; class Mammalia; order Artiodactyla; family Delphinidae; genus Orcinus; species Orcinus orca. Next base: position 60,569,431 of record NC_064562.1, on the reverse strand, counting down.
GCATAACAAGGCTCCCAGTTCTCCATGGCCTGTCCTGCCTTTCTGGATTTTACACTTTTTTCAGATGGCCCTTTAGACCGGTGGGCCGTGGAACATAATTGTAGTGCAGATTTCCTTTGCAAGCTTGCTTGGGTGGCCAAAAAGGGCGTATGCGTTTTTTCCTGAATATTCAGGAAAAAATGCATACGCCCTTTTTGGCCACGTGCATCTTTCTGGATGTTCTGCCTCTTTTCCTATGCTTTACATGCAATTCCAGTCTACCTCCTGAAATCGGTTTCCTGCAATTCTGCCCCGCTTTCAAGTCCTCTTGGCAGCGTTACTTCAATATATTTTTGGACGATAGCTGTCATTTATAACTCTGCAGGTTTGTGAATGACAGTGCCCCTGAGCTCCTTTCTTCAACTCGCTTTCTTGTGAGCTGGCCGCAACACCGCAAGATTGCTTCAGGCCCTAGTGTGGTTCCGGCATGGCACGCTGAGCCTTTGGTTAATTCCTCTTCCTGGTGGGAAATGAGAGTTAAATTTGCCCGTCCAGACACCTCCAACTTGTCTCTCATGGGATCTCCTGTTCCTGTTCATTTTCCGCAGAAATTGCAAACTGGGCCAAACAGGAGGTTAAAGGCACTGACTCTCCAAGTGGGGAGAGTGTTAGTAAAGCGTCTGGAATGTTGCACCCGAGTACCAGGGGACCAAAACTGAGACACATTTGAACACGTTTCCCGATCACACGGTGGATCATACTCTGGGTTCCACATGCATGTTTTAGCTGAAGGAAGAATCCCTTAAACCTGGAGAGTTGAGACCCATGGAATGGGTACCATGCAATATGACTTCAAAGGGTCTGCATTTGCTCACCGAACCTCACCAATCCTATCACTGCTGCGTTTATGCCGCTGTACACATGCTTGATTCTCTTTCGGAGACATAGAAATCCATAGGTTTTAAGATTGTTACTAGTCAGGTATATTCTTAGGTGTTTAATATGAGGTGATGTGTCCACTTCATTGAGCAAGGAGTAGCTCTTGTCTATTACATATTTGGCTTATGGAATGGTATCTGTGCTGATTTCAATTTCTGTTTTTTTGCAGCACACCAACTCACCTTTCCCCTTAAGCAAGCATAAGTTGCTTTTCTACATTTGAGACCCTCTTCTGTTTTGTAATTCAGTTCCTGTGTAGCCAAGTTTACATTCCGTGTATTAGTGATATCTTATGATGTTTCTTTTTCTCTGTGACTTATTTCACTTAGAATCATCATACCTGAATCCACGCATTATGCTGCTACGGGCCTGATGACATTGATTTCATTGCTGAGTGATATTGCATTGTACGTAAGTACCACAACTTCTTTATCCATTTTTCGCTTTCTGTGATATTGAACTTGTAACGTAAAGGAGGTTCTTGTAAACAGAGCCGGCCCAAACTTTGGGATGACTCTGTCTTTTTGACTTTAATTTCCCTAAGCTATAGGACCATAAGTGGAAGTGCCTTAGGCTCTGTTGCTTTGTTTTTTAGATGTTTCAGGAAACACCATACACTTCTCCAGAGTGGCTGTTGGCAATTTACATCCCGCCCATCAGCATAACAAGGCTCCCAGTTCTCCATGGCCTGTCCTGCCTTTCTGGATTTTACACTTTTTCAGATGGCCCTTTTGACCTGGGGGCAGTGAGACTTCATTGTAGTGCAGATTTCCTTTGCAAGCTTGCTTGGTTGGCCAAAAAGGGAGTATGCATTTTTTCCTCAATACATTCAGGAAAAAACGCATATGCCCTTTTTGGCCAAGTGCATCATTGTGGACGTTCTGCCTCTTTTCCTATGCTTTACATGCAATTCCAGTCTACCTCCTGAAATCGGTTTCCTGCAATACTGCCCTGGGTTCAAGTTCTCTTGGCAGCCTTACTTCACTATATTTTTGGACGATAGCTGTCATTTATAACTCTGCAGGTTTGTGAATGACAGTGCCCCTGAGCTCCTTTCTTCAACTCGCTTTCTTGTGAGCTGGCCGCAACACCGCAGGATTGCTTCAGGCCCTAGTGTGGTTCCGGCATGGCATGCTGGGCCTTTGGTTAATTCCTCTTCCTATTGGGAAATGAGAGTTAAATTTGCCCGTCCAGACACCTCCAGCTAGTCTCTCATTAGTTCTCCCTATTCCTGTTCATTTTCCACTGAAATTGCAAACTGGGCCAAACAGGAGGTTAAAGGCACTGACTCTCCAAGTGGGGAGAGTGTTAGTAAAGCATCTGGAACGTTGCACCTGAGTACCAGGGGACAAAAACTGAGACACATTTGAACACGTTTCCCGATCACACGGTGGATCATACTCTGGGTTCCACATGCATGTTTTAGCTGAAGGAAGAATCCCTTAAACCTGGAGATTTGAGACCCATGGAATGGGTACCATGCATTATGACTTCAAAGTGTCTGCATTTGCTCACCGATCCTCACCAATCCTATCTCTGCTGCGTTTATGCCGCTGTACACACGCTTGATTCCCTTTTGAGACATATAAATCCATAGGTTTTAATATTCTTACTAGTCAGGTATATTCTTAGGCGTTTAATATGGGGTGTTGAGTTCACTTCGTTGAGCAAGGAGTAGCTATTGTCTATTACATATTTGGCTAATGGAACGGTATCTGTGCTAATTTCAATCTCTGGTTTTATGCAGCACCCCAACTCACCTTTCCCCTTCAGCAAGCATAAGTTGGTGTTCTACATTTGAGACCCTTTTCTGTTTTGTAATTCAGTTCCTGTGTAGCCAAGTTTACATTCCAAGTATTAGTGATATCTTATGATGTTTCTTTTTCTGTGTGACTTATTTCACTTAGAATCATCGTACCTGAATCCACTCATTCTGCTGCTATGGGCCTGATGACATAGATTACATTGCAGAGTGATATTGCATTGTACGTAAGTACCACAACTTCTTTATCCATTTTTCGCTTTCTGCGATATTGAACTTGTACCGTAAACGAGGTTCTTGTAAACAGAGCCATCCCAAACTTTGGGGTGGCTGTGTCTTTTTGATTTTAATTTCTGTAAGCTATAGGACCATAAGTGGAAGTGCCCTAGGCTCTGTTGCTTTGTTTTTTAGATGTTTCAGGAAAAACCATACACTTCTCCAGAGTGGCTGTTGGCAATTTACATCCCGCCCATCAGCATAACAAGGCTCCCAGTTCTCCATGGCCTGTCCTGCCTTTCTGGATTTTACAATTTTTTCAGATGGCCCTTTTGAACCGGGGGAAGTGATACTTCATTATAGTGCACATTTTCTTTGCAAGCTTGCTTGGTTGGCCAAAAAGTGCGTATGCGTTTTTTCCTGAATATATTCATGAAAAAAGGCATACGACCTTTTTGGCCAAGTGCATCATTGTGGATGTTCTGCCTCTTTTCCTATGCTTTAAATGAAATTCCAGTCTACCTCCTGAAATCGCTTTCCTGCAATTCTTCCCTGCTTTCAAGTCCTCTTGGCTGCCTTACTTCAAAATATCTTTGGACGATAGCTGTCATTTATAACTCTGCAGGTTTGTGAATTACAGTGCCCCTGAGCTCCTTTCTTCAACTCGCTTTCTTGTGAGTTGGCCGCAACACCGCAGGATTGCTTCAGACCCTAGTGTGGTTCCGGAACGGTACGCTGAGACTTTGTTAATTCCTCTTCCTGGTGGGAAATGAGAGTTAAATTTGTCCGTCCAGATACCTCCAGCTAGACTCTCATTGGTTCTCCCTATTCCTGTTCATTTTCCGCAGAATTTGCAAACTGGGCCAAACAGGAGGTTAAAGGTACTGACTCTCCAAGTGAGGAGAGTGTTAGTAAAGCGTCTGGAATGTTGCACCCGAGTTTCAGGGGACGAAAACTGAGACACATTTGAACAAGTTTCCCGATCACACGGTGGATCATACTCTGGGTTCCACATGCATGTTTTAGCTGAAGGAAGAATCCCTTAAACCTGGAGAGTTGAGACCCATGGAATGGGTACCATGCAATGTGACTTCAAAGGGTCTGCATTTGCTCACCGAACCTCACCAATCCTATCACTGCTTCATTTATGCCGCTGTACACACGCTTGATTCTCTTTCAGAGACATATAAGTCCATAGGTTTTAAGATTCTTACTAGTGAGGTATATTCTTAGGCGTTTAATATGGGGTGTTGAGTCCACTTCGTTGAGCAAGGAGTAGCTCTTTTCTATTACATATTTGGCTTATGGAACGGTATCTGTGCTAATTTCAATCTCTGGTTTTATGCAGCACCTCAACTCACCTTTCCCTTTAAGCAAGCATAAGTTGGTGTTCTACGTTTGAGACCCTGTTCTGTTTTGTAATTCAGTTCCTGTGTAGCCAAGTTTACATTCCGTGTATTAGTGATATCTTATGATGTTTCTTTTTCTGTGTGACTTATTTCACTTAGAATCATCGTACCTGAATCCATTCATTATGCTGCTATGGGCCTGATGACATAGATTTCATTGCTGAGTGATATTGCATTGTACGTAAGTACCACAACTTCTTTATCCTTTTTTCGCTTTCTGCGATATTGAACTTGTACCGTAAACGAGGTTCTTGTAAACAGAGCCGTCCCAAACTTTGGGGTGGCTGTGTCTTTTTGATTTTAATTTCTGTAAGCTATAGGACCATAAGTGGAAGTGCCCTAGGCTCTGTTGCTTTGTTTTTTAGATGTTTCAGGAAACACCATACACTTCTCCAGAGTGGCTGTTGGTAATTTACATCCCAACCATCAGCATAACAAGGCTCCCAGTTCTCCATGTCCTGTCCTGCCTTTCTGGATTTTACACATTTTTCAAATGCTCCTTTTGACCAGGGGGCAGTGAGACTTCATTGTAGTGCAGATTTCCTTTGCAAGCTTGCTTGGTTGGCCAAAAAGGGCGTATGCGTTTTTTCCTGAATATATTCAGGAAAAAACGCATACGCCCTTTTTGGCCAAGTGCATCATTGTGGACGTTCTGCCTCTTTTCCTATGCTTTACATGCAATTCCAGTCTACCTCCTGAAATCGGTTTCTTGCAATTCTGCCCCGCATTCAAATCCTGTTGGCAGCCTTACTTCAATATATTTTTGGACGATAGCTGTCATTTATAACTCTGCAGGTTTGTGAATTACAGTGCCCCTGATCTCCTTTCTTCAACTCGCTTTCTTGTGAGCTGGCCGCAACGCCGCAGGATTGCTTCAGGCCCTAGTGTGGTTCCCGCATGGCACGCTGAGCCTTTGGTTAATTCCACTTCCTGGTGGGAAATGAGAGTTAAATTTGCCCGTCCAGACACCTCCAGCTAGTCTCTCATGGGATCTCCCTATTCCTGTTCATTTTCCGCAGAAATTGCAAACTGGGCCAAACAGGAGGTTAAAGGCACTGACTCTCCAAGTGAGGAGAGTGTTAGTAAAGCGCCTGGAATATTGCACCCGAGTACCAGGGGACGAAAACTGAGACACATTTGAACACGTTTCCTGATCACATGGTGGATCATACTCTGGGTTCCACATGCATGTTTTAGCTGAAGGAAGAATCCCTTAAACCTGGAGAGTTGAGACCCATGGAATGGGTACCATGCAATATGACTTCAAAGGGTCTGCATTTGCTCACCGATCCTCACCAATCCTATCACTGCTGCATTTATGCCGCTGTACACATGCTTCATTCTCTTTTGGAGACATATAAATCCATAGGTTTTAAGATTCTTACTAGTCAGGTATATTCTTAGGCGTTTAATGTGGGGTGTTGTGTCCACTTCATTGAGCAAGGCGTAGCTCTTGTCTATTACATATTTGGCTTATGGAACGGTATCTGTGCTAATTTCAATCTCTGGTTTTATGCAGCACCCCACCTCACCTTTCCCCTTAAGCAAGCATAAGATGGTTTTCTACATCTGAGACCATTTTCTGTTTTGTAATTCAGTTCCTTGTAGCCAAGTTTACATTCCGTGTATTAGTGATATCTTATGATGTTTCTTTTTCTGTGTGAGTTATTTCACTTAAAATCATTGTATCTGAATCCTCTCATTATGCTGCTATGGGCCTGATACATAGATTTCATTGCTGAGTGATATTGCATTGTACGTAAGTATCACAATTTCTTTATCCATTTTTCGCTTTCTGTGATATTGAACTTGTACCATACACGAGGTTCTTGTAAACAGAGCCGTCCCAAACATTCGGGTGGCTGTGTCTTTTTGATTTTAATTTCCCTAACCTATAGGACCATAAGTGGAAGTGCCCTAGGCTCTGTTGCTTTGTTTTTTGGATGTTTCAGGAACCACCATACACTTCTCCAGAGTGGCTGTTGGCAATTTACATCCCGCCCATCAGCATAACAAGGCTCCCAGTTCTCCATGGCCTGTCCTGCCTTTCTGGATTTTACACTTTTTTCAGATGGCCCTTTAGACCGGTGGGCCGTGGAACATAATTGTAGTGCAGATTTCCTTTGCAAGCTTGCTTGGGTGGCCAAAAAGGGCGTATGCGTTTTTTCCTGAATATTCAGGAAAAAATGCATACGCCCTTTTTGGCCACGTGCATCTTTCTGGATGTTCTGCCTCTTTTCCTATGCTTTACATGCAATTCCAGTCTACCTCCTGAAATCGGTTTCCTGCAATTCTGCCCCGCTTTCAAGTCCTCTTGGCAGCGTTACTTCAATATATTTTTGGACGATAGCTGTCATTTATAACTCTGCAGGTTTGTGAATGACAGTGCCCCTGAGCTCCTTTCTTCAACTCGCTTTCTTGTGAGCTGGCCGCAACACCGCAAGATTGCTTCAGGCCCTAGTGTGGTTCCGGCATGGCACGCTGAGCCTTTGGTTAATTCCTCTTCCTGGTGGGAAATGAGAGTTAAATTTGCCCGTCCAGACACCTCCAACTTGTCTCTCATGGGATCTCCTGTTCCTGTTCATTTTCCGCAGAAATTGCAAACTGGGCCAAACAGGAGGTTAAAGGCACTGACTCTCCAAGTGGGGAGAGTGTTAGTAAAGCGTCTGGAATGTTGCACCCGAGTACCAGGGGACCAAAACTGAGACACATTTGAACACGTTTCCCGATCACACGGTGGATCATACTCTGGGTTCCACATGCATGTTTTAGCTGAAGGAAGAATCCCTTAAACCTGGAGAGTTGAGACCCATGGAATGGGTACCATGCAATATGACTTCAAAGGGTCTGCATTTGCTCACCGAACCTCACCAATCCTATCACTGCTGCGTGTATGCCGCTGTACACATGCTTGATTCTCTTTCGGAGACATAGAAATCCATAGGTTTTAAGATTGTTACTAGTCAGGTATATTCTTAGGTGTTTAATATGAGGTGATGTGTCCACTTCATTGAGCAAGGAGTAGCTCTTGTCTATTACATATTTGGCTTATGGAATGGTATCTGTGCTGATTTCAATTTCTGTTTTTTTGCAGCACACCAACTCACCTTTCCCCTTAAGCAAGCATAAGTTGCTTTTCTACATTTGAGACCCTCTTCTGTTTTGTAATTCAGTTCCTGTGTAGCCAAGTTTACATTCCGTGTATTAGTGATATCTTATGATGTTTCTTTTTCTCTGTGACTTATTTCACTTAGAATCATCATACCTGAATCCACGCATTATGCTGCTACGGGCCTGATGACATTGATTTCATTGCTGAGTGATATTGCATTGTACGTAAGTACCACAACTTCTTTATCCATTTTTCGCTTTCTGTGATATTGAACTTGTAACGTAAAGGAGGTTCTTGTAAACAGAGCCGGCCCAAACTTTGGGATGACTCTGTCTTTTTGACTTTAATTTCCCTAAGCTATAGGACCATAAGTGGAAGTGCCTTAGGCTCTGTTGCTTTGTTTTTTAGATGTTTCAGGAAACACCATACACTTCTCCAGAGTGGCTGTTGGCAATTTACATCCCGCCCATCAGCATAACAAGGCTCCCAGTTCTCCATGGCCTGTCCTGCCTTTCTGGATTTTACACTTTTTCAGATGGCCCTTTTGACCTGGGGGCAGTGAGACTTCATTGTAGTGCAGATTTCCTTTGCAAGCTTGCTTGGTTGGCCAAAAAGGGAGTATGCATTTTTTCCTCAATACATTCAGGAAAAAACGCATATGCCCTTTTTGGCCAAGTGCATCATTGTGGACGTTCTGCCTCTTTTCCTATGCTTTACATGCAATTCCAGTCTACCTCCTGAAATCGGTTTCCTGCAATACTGCCCTGGGTTCAAGTTCTCTTGGCAGCCTTACTTCACTATATTTTTGGACGATAGCTGTCATTTATAACTCTGCAGGTTTGTGAATGACAGTGCCCCTGAGCTCCTTTCTTCAACTCGCTTTCTTGTGAGCTGGCCGCAACACCGCAGGATTGCTTCAGGCCCTAGTGTGGTTCCGGCATGGCATGCTGGGCCTTTGGTTAATTCCTCTTCCTATTGGGAAATGAGAGTTAAATTTGCCCGTCCAGACACCTCCAGCTAGTCTCTCATTAGTTCTCCCTATTCCTGTTCATTTTCCACTGAAATTGCAAACTGGGCCAAACAGGAGGTTAAAGGCACTGACTCTCCAAGTGGGGAGAGTGTTAGTAAAGCATCTGGAACGTTGCACCTGAGTACCAGGGGACAAAAACTGAGACACATTTGAACACGTTTCCCGATCACACGGTGGATCATACTCTGGGTTCCACATGCATGTTTTAGCTGAAGGAAGAATCCCTTAAACCTGGAGATTTGAGACCCATGGAATGGGTACCATGCATTATGACTTCAAAGTGTCTGCATTTGCTCACCGATCCTCACCAATCCTATCTCTGCTGCGTTTATGCCGCTGTACACACGCTTGATTCCCTTTTGAGACATATAAATCCATAGGTTTTAATATTCTTACTAGTCAGGTATATTCTTAGGCGTTTAATATGGGGTGTTGAGTTCACTTCGTTGAGCAAGGAGTAGCTATTGTCTATTACATATTTGGCTAATGGAACGGTATCTGTGCTAATTTCAATCTCTGGTTTTATGCAGCACCCCAACTCACCTTTCCCCTTCAGCAAGCATAAGTTGGTGTTCTACATTTGAGACCCTTTTCTGTTTTGTAATTCAGTTCCTGTGTAGCCAAGTTTACATTCCAAGTATTAGTGATATCTTATGATGTTTCTTTTTCTGTGTGACTTATTTCACTTAGAATCATCGTACCTGAATCCACTCATTCTGCTGCTATGGGCCTGATGACATAGATTACATTGCAGAGTGATATTGCATTGTACGTAAGTACCACAACTTCTTTATCCATTTTTCGCTTTCTGCGATATTGAACTTGTACCGTAAACGAGGTTCTTGTAAACAGAGCCATCCCAAACTTTGGGGTGGCTGTGTCTTTTTGATTTTAATTTCTGTAAGCTATAGGACCATAAGTGGAAGTGCCCTAGGCTCTGTTGCTTTGTTTTTTAGATGTTTCAGGAAAAACCATACACTTCTCCAGAGTGGCTGTTGGCAATTTACATCCCGCCCATCAGCATAACAAGGCTCCCAGTTCTCCATGGCCTGTCCTGCCTTTCTGGATTTTACAATTTTTTCAGATGGCCCTTTTGAACCGGGGGAAGTGATACTTCATTATAGTGCACATTTTCTTTGCAAGCTTGCTTGGTTGGCCAAAAAGTGCGTATGCGTTTTTTCCTGAATATATTCATGAAAAAAGGCATACGACCTTTTTGGCCAAGTGCATCATTGTGGATGTTCTGCCTCTTTTCCTATGCTTTAAATGAAATTCCAGTCTACCTCCTGAAATCGCTTTCCTGCAATTCTTCCCTGCTTTCAAGTCCTCTTGGCTGCCTTACTTCAAAATATCTTTGGACGATAGCTGTCATTTATAACTCTGCAGGTTTGTGAATTACAGTGCCCCTGAGCTCCTTTCTTCAACTCGCTTTCTTGTGAGTTGGCCGCAACACCGCAGGATTGCTTCAGACCCTAGTGTGGTTCCGGAACGGTACGCTGAGACTTTGTTAATTCCTCTTCCTGGTGGGAAATGAGAGTTAAATTTGTCCGTCCAGATACCTCCAGCTAGACTCTCATTGGTTCTCCCTATTCCTGTTCATTTTCCGCAGAATTTGCAAACTGGGCCAAACAGGAGGTTAAAGGTACTGACTCTCCAAGTGAGGAGAGTGTTAGTAAAGCGTCTGGAATGTTGCACCCGAGTTTCAGGGGACGAAAACTGAGACACATTTGAACAAGTTTCCCGATCACACGGTGGATCATACTCTGGGTTCCACATGCATGTTTTAGCTGAAGGAAGAATCCCTTAAACCTGGAGAGTTGAGACCCATGGAATGGGTACCATGCAATGTGACTTCAAAGGGTCTGCATTTGCTCACCGAACCTCACCAATCCTATCACTGCTTCATTTATGCCGCTGTACACACGCTTGATTCTCTTTCAGAGACATATAAGTCCATAGGTTTTAAGATTCTTACTAGTGAGGTATATTCTTAGGCGTTTAATATGGGGTGTTGAGTCCACTTCGTTGAGCAAGGAGTAGCTCTTTTCTATTACATATTTGGCTTATGGAACGGTATCTGTGCTAATTTCAATCTCTGGTTTTATGCAGCACCTCAACTCACCTTTCCCTTTAAGCAAGCATAAGTTGGTGTTCTACGTTTGAGACCCTGTTCTGTTTTGTAATTCAGTTCCTGTGTAGCCAAGTTTACATTCCGTGTATTAGTGATATCTTATGATGTTTCTTTTTCTGTGTGACTTATTTCACTTAGAATCATCGTACCTGAATCCATTCATTATGCTGCTATGGGCCTGATGACATAGATTTCATTGCTGAGTGATATTGCATTGTACGTAAGTACCACAACTTCTTTATCCTTTTTTCGCTTTCTGCGATATTGAACTTGTACCGTAAACGAGGTTCTTGTAAACAGAGCCGTCCCAAACTTTGGGGTGGCTGTGTCTTTTTGATTTTAATTTCTGTAAGCTATAGGACCATAAGTGGAAGTGCCCTAGGCTCTGTTGCTTTGTTTTTTAGATGTTTCAGGAAACACCATACACTTCTCCAGAGTGGCTGTTGGTAATTTACATCCCAACCATCAGCATAACAAGGCTCCCAGTTCTCCATGTCCTGTCCTGCCTTTCTGGATTTTACACATTTTTCAAATGCTCCTTTTGACCAGGGGGCAGTGAGACTTCATTGTAGTGCAGATTTCCTTTGCAAGCTTGCTTGGTTGGCCAAAAAGGGCGTATGCGTTTTTTCCTGAATATATTCAGGAAAAAACGCATACGCCCTTTTTGGCCAAGTGCATCATTGTGGACGTTCTGCCTCTTTTCCTATGCTTTACATGCAATTCCAGTCTACCTCCTGAAATCGGTTTCTTGCAATTCTGCCCCGCATTCAAATCCTGTTGGCAGCCTTACTTCAATATATTTTTGGACGATAGCTGTCATTTATAACTCTGCAGGTTTGTGAATTACAGTGCCCCTGATCTCCTTTCTTCAACTCGCTTTCTTGTGAGCTGGCCGCAACGCCGCAGGATTGCTTCAGGCCCTAGTGTGGTTCCCGCATGGCACGCTGAGCCTTTGGTTAATTCCACTTCCTGGTGGGAAATGAGAGTTAAATTTGCCCGTCCAGACACCTCCAGCTAGTCTCTCATGGGATCTCCCTATTCCTGTTCATTTTCCGCAGAAATTGCAAACTGGGCCAAACAGGAGGTTAAAGGCACTGACTCTCCAAGTGAGGAGAGTGTTAGTAAAGCGCCTGGAATATTGCACCCGAGTACCAGGGGACGAAAACTGAGACACATTTGAACACGTTTCCTGATCACATGGTGGATCATACTCTGGGTTCCACATGCATGTTTTAGCTGAAGGAAGAATCCCTTAAACCTGGAGAGTTGAGACCCATGGAATGGGTACCATGCAATATGACTTCAAAGGGTCTGCATTTGCTCACCGATCCTCACCAATCCTATCACTGCTGCATTTATGCCGCTGTACACATGCTTCATTCTCTTTTGGAGACATATAAATCCATAGGTTTTAAGATTCTTACTAGTCAGGTATATTCTTAGGCGTTTAATGTGGGGTGTTGTGTCCACTTCATTGAGCAAGGCGTAGCTCTTGTCTATTACATATTTGGCTTATGGAACGGTATCTGTGCTAATTTCAATCTCTGGTTTTATGCAGCACCCCACCTCACCTTTCCCCTTAAGCAAGCATAAGATGGTTTTCTACATCTGAGACCATTTTCTGTTTTGTAATTCAGTTCCTTGTAGCCAAGTTTACATTCCGTGTATTAGTGATATCTTATGATGTTTCTTTTTCTGTGTGAGTTATTTCACTTAAAATCATTGTATCTGAATCCTCTCATTATGCTGCTATGGGCCTGATACATAGATTTCATTGCTGAGTGATATTGCATTGTACGTAAGTATCACAATTTCTTTATCCATTTTTCGCTTTCTGTGATATTGAACTTGTACCATACACGAGGTTCTTGTAAACAGAGCCGTCCCAAACATTCGGGTGGCTGTGTCTTTTTGATTTTAATTTCCCTAACCTATAGGACCATAAGTGGAAGTGCCCTAGGCTCTGTTGCTTTGTTTTTTGGATGTTTCAGGAACCACCATACACTTCTCCAGAGTGGCTGTTGGCAATTTACATCCCGCCCATCAGCATAACAAGGCTCCCAGTTCTCCATGGCCTGTCCTGCCTTTCTGGATTTTACACTTTTTTCAGATGGCCCTTTAGACCGGTGGGCCGTGGAACATAATTGTAGTGCAGATTTCCTTTGCAAGCTTGCTTGGGTGGCCAAAAAGGGCGTATGCGTTTTTTCCTGAATATTCAGGAAAAAATGCATACGCCCTTTTTGGCCACGTGCATCTTTCTGGATGTTCTGCCTCTTTTCCTATGCTTTACATGCAATTCCAGTCTACCTCCTGAAATCGGTTTCCTGCAATTCTGCCCCGCTTTCAAGTCCTCTTGGCAGCGTTACTTCAATATATTTTTGGACGATAGCTGTCATTTATAACTCTGCAGGTTTGTGAATGACAGTGCCCCTGAGCTCCTTTCTTCAACTCGCTTTCTTGTGAGCTGGCCGCAACACCGCAAGATTGCTTCAGGCCCTAGTGTGGTTCCGGCATGGCACGCTGAGCCTTTGGTTAATTCCTCTTCCTGGTGGGAAATGAGAGTTAAATTTGCCCGTCCAGACACCTCCAACTTGTCTCTCATGGGATCTCCTGTTCCTGTTCATTTTCCGCAGAAATTGCAAACTGGGCCAAACAGGAGGTTAAAGGCACTGACTCTCCAAGTGGGGAGAGTGTTAGTAAAGCGTCTGGAATGTTGCACCCGAGTACCAGGGGACCAAAACTGAGACACATTTGAACACGTTTCCCGATCACACGGTGGATCATACTCTGGGTTCCACATGCATGTTTTAGCTGAAGGAAGAATCCCTTAAACCTGGAGAGTTGAGACCCATGGAATGGGTACCATGCAATATGACTTCAAAGGGTCTGCATTTGCTCACCGAACCTCACCAATCCTATCACTGCTGCGTTTATGCCGCTGTACACATGCTTGATTCTCTTTCGGAGACATAGAAATCCATAGGTTTTAAGATTGTTACTAGTCAGGTATATTCTTAGGTGTTTAATATGAGGTGATGTGTCCACTTCATTGAGCAAGGAGTAGCTCTTGTCTATTACATATTTGGCTTATGGAATGGTATCTGTGCTGATTTCAATTTCTGTTTTTTTGCAGCACACCAACTCACCTTTCCCCTTAAGCAAGCATAAGTTGCTTTTCTACATTTGAGACCCTGTTCTGTTTTGTAATTCAGTTCCTGTGTAGCCAAGTTTACATTCCGTGTATTAGTGATATCTTATGATGTTTCTTTTTCTCTGTGACTTATTTCACTTAGAATCATCATACCTGAATCCACGCATTATGCTGCTACGGGCCTGATGACATTGATTTCATTGCTGAGTGATATTGCATTGTACGTAAGTACCACAACTTCTTTATCCATTTTTCGCTTTCTGTGATATTGAACTTGTAACGTAAAGGAGGTTCTTGTAAACAGAGCCGGCCCAAACTTTGGGATGACTCTGTCTTTTTGACTTTAATTTCCCTAAGCTATAGGACCATAAGTGGAAGTGCCTTAGGCTCTGTTGCTTTGTTTTTTAGATGTTTCAGGAAACACCATACACTTCTCCAGAGTGGCTGTTGGCAATTTACATCCCGCCCATCAGCATAACAAGGCTCCCAGTTCTCCATGGCCTGTCCTGCCTTTCTGGATTTTACACTTTTTCAGATGGCCCTTTTGACCTGGGGGCAGTGAGACTTCATTGTAGTGCAGATTTCCTTTGCAAGCTTGCTTGGTTGGCCAAAAAGGGAGTATGCATTTTTTCCTCAATACATTCAGGAAAAAACGCATATGCCCTTTTTGGCCAAGTGCATCATTGTGGACGTTCTGCCTCTTTTCCTATGCTTTACATGCAATTCCAGTCTACCTCCTGAAATCGGTTTCCTGCAATACTGCCCTGGGTTCAAGTTCTCTTGGCAGCCTTACTTCACTATATTTTTGGACGATAGCTGTCATTTATAACTCTGCAGGTTTGTGAATGACAGTGCCCCTGAGCTCCTTTCTTCAACTCGCTTTCTTGTGAGCTGGCCGCAACACCGCAGGATTGCTTCAGGCCCTAGTGTGGTTCCGGCATGGCATGCTGGGCCTTTGGTTAATTCCTCTTCCTATTGGGAAATGAGAGTTAAATTTGCCCGTCCAGACACCTCCAGCTAGTCTCTCATTAGTTCTCCCTATTCCTGTTCATTTTCCACTGAAATTGCAAACTGGGCCAAACAGGAGGTTAAAGGCACTGACTCTCCAAGTGGGGAGAGTGTTAGTAAAGCATCTGGAACGTTGCACCTGAGTACCAGGGGACAAAAACTGAGACACATTTGAACACGTTTCCCGATCACACGGTGGATCATACTCTGGGTTCCACATGCATGTTTTAGCTGAAGGAAGAATCCCTTAAACCTGGAGATTTGAGACCCATGGAATGGGTACCATGCATTATGACTTCAAAGTGTCTGCATTTGCTCACCGATCCTCACCAATCCTATCTCTGCTGCGTTTATGCCGCTGTACACACGCTTGATTCCCTTTTGAGACATATAAATCCATAGGTTTTAATATTCTTACTAGTCAGGTATATTCTTAGGCGTTTAATATGGGGTGTTGAGTTCACTTCGTTGAGCAAGGAGTAGCTATTGTCTATTACATATTTGGCTAATGGAACGGTATCTGTGCTAATTTCAATCTCTGGTTTTATGCAGCACCCCAACTCACCTTTCCCCTTCAGCAAGCATAAGTTGGTGTTCTACATTTGAGACCCTTTTCTGTTTTGTAATTCAGTTCCTGTGTAGCCAAGTTTACATTCCAAGTATTAGTGATATCTTATGATGTTTCTTTTTCTGTGTGACTTATTTCACTTAGAATCATCGTACCTGAATCCACTCATTCTGCTGCTATGGGCCTGATGACATAGATTACATTGCAGAGTGATATTGCATTGTACGTAAGTACCACAACTTCTTTATCCATTTTTCGCTTTCTGCGATATTGAACTTGTACCGTAAACGAGGTTCTTGTAAACAGAGCCATCCCAAACTTTGGGGTGGCTGTGTCTTTTTGATTTTAATTTCTGTAAGCTATAGGACCATAAGTGGAAGTGCCCTAGGCTCTGTTGCTTTGTTTTTTAGATGTTTCAGGAAAAACCATACACTTCTCCAGAGTGGCTGTTGGCAATTTACATCCCGCCCATCAGCATAACAAGGCTCCCAGTTCTCCATGGCCTGTCCTGCCTTTCTGGATTTTACAATTTTTTCAGATGGCCCTTTTGAACCGGGGGAAGTGATACTTCATTATAGTGCACATTTTCTTTGCAAGCTTGCTTGGTTGGCCAAAAAGTGCGTATGCGTTTTTTCCTGAATATATTCATGAAAAAAGGCATACGACCTTTTTGGCCAAGTGCATCATTGTGGATGTTCTGCCTCTTTTCCTATGCTTTAAATGAAATTCCAGTCTACCTCCTGAAATCGCTTTCCTGCAATTCTTCCCTGCTTTCAAGTCCTCTTGGCTGCCTTACTTCAAAATATCTTTGGACGATAGCTGTCATTTATAACTCTGCAGGTTTGTGAATTACAGTGCCCCTGAGCTCCTTTCTTCAACTCGCTTTCTTGTGAGTTGGCCGCAACACCGCAGGATTGCTTCAGACCCTAGTGTGGTTCCGGAACGGTACGCTGAGACTTTGTTAATTCCTCTTCCTGGTGGGAAATGAGAGTTAAATTTGTCCGTCCAGATACCTCCAGCTAGACTCTCATTGGTTCTCCCTATTCCTGTTCATTTTCCGCAGAATTTGCAAACTGGGCCAAACAGGAGGTTAAAGGTACTGACTCTCCAAGTGAGGAGAGTGTTAGTAAAGCGTCTGGAATGTTGCACCCGAGTTTCAGGGGACGAAAACTGAGACACATTTGAACAAGTTTCCCGATCACACGGTGGATCATACTCTGGGTTCCACATGCATGTTTTAGCTGAAGGAAGAATCCCTTAAACCTGGAGAGTTGAGACCCATGGAATGGGTACCATGCAATGTGACTTCAAAGGGTCTGCATTTGCTCACCGAACCTCACCAATCCTATCACTGCTTCATTTATGCCGCTGTACACACGCTTGATTCTCTTTCAGAGACATATAAGTCCATAGGTTTTAAGATTCTTACTAGTGAGGTATATTCTTAGGCGTTTAATATGGGGTGTTGAGTCCACTTCGTTGAGCAAGGAGTAGCTCTTTTCTATTACATATTTGGCTTATGGAACGGTATCTGTGCTAATTTCAATCTCTGGTTTTATGCAGCACCTCAACTCACCTTTCCCTTTAAGCAAGCATAAGTTGGTGTTCTACGTTTGAGACCCTGTTCTGTTTTGTAATTCAGTTCCTGTGTAGCCAAGTTTACATTCCGTGTATTAGTGATATCTTATGATGTTTCTTTTTCTGTGTGACTTATTTCACTTAGAATCATCGTACCTGAATCCATTCATTATGCTGCTATGGGCCTGATGACATAGATTTCATTGCTGAGTGATATTGCATTGTACGTAAGTACCACAACTTCTTTATCCTTTTTTCGCTTTCTGCGATATTGAACTTGTACCGTAAACGAGGTTCTTGTAAACAGAGCCGTCCCAAACTTTGGGGTGGCTGTGTCTTTTTGATTTTAATTTCTGTAAGCTATAGGACCATAAGTGGAAGTGCCCTAGGCTCTGTTGCTTTGTTTTTTAGATGTTTTAGGAAACACCATACACTTCTCCAGAGTGGCTGTTGGCAATTTACATCCCGCCCATCAGCATAACAAGGCTTCCAGTTCTCCATGGCCTGTCCTGCCTTTCTGGATTTTACACTTTTCTCAGATGGCCCTTTTGACCGGGGTGCAGTGAGACTTCATTGTACTGCAGATTTCCTTTGCAAGCTTGCTTGGTTGGCCAAAAAGTGCGGATGCGTTTTTTCCTGAATATATTCAGGAAAAAATGCATACGCCCTTTTTGGCCACGTGCATCATTGTGGACGTTCTGCCTCTTTTCCTATGCTTTACATGCAATTCCAGTCTACCTCCTGAAATCGGTTTCCTGCAATTCTGCCCTGCTTTCAAGTCTTCTTGGCAGCCTTACTTCAATATATATTTGGACGATAGCTGTCATTTATAACTCTGCAGGTTTGTTAATTAGAGTGTCACTGAGCTCCTTTCTTCAACTCGCTTTCTTGTGAGCTGGCCGCAACACCGCAGGATTGCTTCAGGCCCTAGTGTGGTTCCGGAATGGCACGCTGAGCCTTTGGATAATTCCTCTTCCTGGTGGGAAATGAGAGTTAAATTTGCCCGTCCAGACACCTCCAGCTAGTCTCTCATGGGTTCTCCCTATTCCTGTTCATTTTCCGCGGAAATTGCAAATAGGGCCAAACAGGAGGTTAAAGGCACTGACTCTCCAAGTGGGGAGAGTGTTAGTAAAGCGTCTGGAATGTTGCACCCGAGTACCAGGGGACAAAAGCTGAGACACATTTGAACACGTTTCCTGATCACACGGTGGATCATACTCTGGGTTACACATGCATGTTTTAGCTGAAGGAAGAATCCCTCAAACCTGGAGAGTTGAGACCCATGGAATGGGTACCATGCAATATGACTTCAAAGGGTCTGCATTTGCTCACCGAACCTCACCAATCCCATCACTGCTGCGCTGATGCCGCTGTACACACCCTTGATTCTCTTTCAGAGACATATAAATCCATAGGTTTTAAGATTCTTACTAGTCAGGTATATTCTTAGGCGTTTAATATGGCCTGTTGAGTCCACTTCGTTGAGCAAGGAGTAGCTCTTGTCTATTACATATTTGGCTTATGGAACGGTATCTGTGCTAATTTCAATCTCTGGTTTTATGCAGCACCCCAACTCACCTTTCCCCTTCAGCAAGCATAAGTTGGTTTTCTACATTTGAGACCCTGTTCTGTTTTGTAATTCAGTTCCAGTGTAGCCAAGTTTACATTCCGTGTAGTAGTGATATCTTATGATGTTTCTTTTTCTGTGTGACTTATTTCACTTAGAATCATCGTACCTGAATCCACTCATTATGCTGCTATGGGACTGATGACATAGATTTCATTGCTGAGTGATATTGCATTGTACGTAAGTACGACAACTTCTTTATCCATTTTTCGCTTTCTGCGATATTAAACTTGTACCGTAAACGAGGTTCTTGTAAACAGAGCCGTCCCAAACATTGGGGTGGCTGTGTCTTTTTGATTTTAATTTCCCTAAGATATAGAACCATAAGTGGAAGTGCCCTAGGCTCTGTTGCTTTGTTTTTTAGATGTTTCAGGAAACACCATACACTTCTCCAGAGTGGCTGTTGGCAATTTACATCCCGCCCATCAGCAAAACAAGGCTCCCAGTTCTCCATGGCCTGTCCTGCCTTTCTGGATTTTACACTTTTTTCAGATGGCCCTTGTGACCGGGGGGCAGTGAGACTTCATTGTAGTGCAGATTTCCTTTGCAAGATTGCTTGCATGGCCAAAAAGGGCGTATGCGTTTTTTCCTGAATATATTCAGGAAAAAACGCATACGCCCTTTTTGGCCACGTGCATCATTGTGGACGTTCTGCCTCTTTTCCTATGCTTTACATGCAATTCCAGTCTACCTCCTGAAATTGGTTTCCTGCATTTCTGTCCCAACTTCAAGTCCTCTTGGCAGCCTTACTTCAAAATATTTTTGGACGATAGCTGTCATTTATAACTCTGCAGGTTTGTGAATGACAGTGCCCCTGAGCTCCTTTCTTCAACTCGCTTTCTTGTGAGCTGGCCGCAACACCGTAGGATTGCTTCAGGCCCTAGTGTGGTTCCAGCATTGCACGATGAGCCTTTGGTTAATTCCTCTTCCAGGTGGGAAATGAGAGTTAAATTTGCCCGTCCAGACACCTCCAGCTAATCTCTCATTGGTTCTCCCTCTTCCTGTTCATCTTACGCAGAAATTGCAAACTGGGCCAAACAGGAGGTTAAAGGCACTGACTCTCCAATTGGGGAGAGTGTTAGTAAAGCGTCTGGAATGTTGCACCCGAGTACCAGGCGACGAAAACTGAGACACATTTGAACACGTTTCCCAATCACACGGTGGATCATACTCTGTGTTCCACATGCATGTTTTAGCTGAAGGAAGAATCCCTTAAACCTGGAGAGTTGAGACCCATGGAATGGGTACCATGCAATATGACTTCAAAGGGTCTTCATTTGCTCTCCGAACCTCAACAATCCTATCACTGCTGCGTTTATGCCACTGTACAGATGATTGATTCTCTTTTGGAGACATATAAATCCATAGGTTTTAAGATTCTTACTAGTCAGGTATATTCTTAGGCATTTAATATGGGGTGTTGATTCCACTTCGTTGAGTAAGGAGTAGCTCTTGTCTATTACATATTTGGTTTATGGAACGGTATCTGTGCTAATTTCAGTCTCTGGTTTTATGCAGCACCCCAACTCACCTTTCCCCTTAAGCAAGCATAAGTTGGTTTTCTACATTTGAGACCCTGTTCTGTTTTGTAATTCAGTTCCTGTGTAGCCAAGTTTACATTCCGTGTATTAGAGATATCTTATGATGTTTCTTTTTCTGTGTGACTTATTTCATTTAGGATCATTGTACCTGAATCCACTCATTATGCTGCTACGGGCCTGATGACATAGATTTCATTGCTGACTGATATTGCATTGTACATATGTACCACAACTTCTTTATCCATTTTTCACTTTCTGTGATATTGAACTTGTACCTTAAAGGAGGTTCTTGTAAACAGAGCCGTCTCAAACTTTGGGGTGGCTGTGTCTTTTTGATTTTAATTTCCCTAAGCTATAGGACCATAAGTGGAAGTGCCCTAGGCTCTGTTGCTTTGTTTTGTAGATGTTTCAGGAAACACCATACACTTCTCCAGAGTGGTTGTTGGCAATTTACATCCCGCCCATCAGCATGACAAGGCTCCCAGTTCTCCATGGCCTGTCCTGCCTTTCTGGATTTTACACTTTTTTCAGATGGCCCTTTTGAGCGGGGGGGCAGTGAGACTTCATTGTAGTGCAGATTTCCTTTGCAAGATTGCTTGGTTGGCCAAAAAGGGCGTATGCCTTTTTTCCTGAATATATTCAGGAAAAAACGCATACGCCCTTTTTGGCCAAGTGCATCATTGTGGACGTTCTGCCTCCTTTCCTATGCTTTACATGCAATTCCTGTCTACCTCCTGAAATCGGTTTCCTGCAATTCTGCCCCGCTTTCAAGTTCTCTTGGCAGCCTTACTTCAATATATTTTTGGACGATAGCTGTCATTTATAACTCTGCAGGTTTGTGAATGACAGTGCCCCTGAGCTCCTTTCTTCAACTCGATTTCTTGTGAGCTGGCCGCAACACCGCAGGATTGCTTCAGGCCCTAGTGTGGTTCTGGCATGGCACGCTGAGCCTTTGGTTCATTCCTCTTCCTGGTGGGAAATGAGAGTTAAATTTGCCTGTCCAGACACCTCCAGCTAGTCTCTCATTGGTTCTCCCTATTCCTGTTCATTTTCTGCAGAAATTGCAAACTGGGCCAAACAGGAGTTTAAAGGCAGTGACTCTCCAATTGGGGAGAGTGTTAGTAAAGCGTCTGGAATGTTGCACCCGAGTACCAGGCGACGAAAACTGAGACACATTTGAACACGTTTCCCAATCACACGGTGGATCATACTCTGTGTTCCACATGCATGTTTTAGCTGAAGGAAGAATCCCTTAAACCTGGAGAGTTGAGACCCATGGAATGGGTACCATGCAATATGACTTCAAAGGGTCTGCATTTGCTCACCGAACCTCACCAATCCTATCACTGCTGCGTTTATGCTGCTGTACACACGCTTGATTCTCTTTCGGAGACATATAAATCCATAGGTTTTAAGATTCTTACTAGTCACATATATTCTTAGGCGTTTAATATGGTGTGTTGAGTCCACTTCGTTGAGCAAGGAGTAGCTCTTGTCTATTACATATTTGGCTTATGGAACGGTATCTGTGCTAATTTCAATCTCTGGTTTTATGCAGCACCCCAACTCACCTTTCCCCTTCAGCAAGAATAAGTTGGTTTTCTACATTTGAGACCCTGTTCTGTTCTGTATTTCAGTTCCTGTGTAGCCAAGTTTACATTCCGTGTAGTAGTGATATCTTATGATGTTTCTTTTTCTGTGTGACTTATTTCACTTACAATCATCATACCTGAATCCACTCATTATGCTGCTACGGGCCTGATGACATAGATTTCATTGCTGAGTGATATTGCATTGTACGTAAGTACCACAACTTCTTTATCCATTTTTCGCTTTCTGTGATATTGAACTTGTACCGTAAACGAGGTTTTTGTAAACAGAGCCGTCCCAAACTTCAGGTTGGCTGTGTGTTTTTGATTTTAATTTCCGTAAGCTATAGGACCATAAGTGGAAGTGCCCTAGGCCGTGTTGCTTTGTTTTTTAGATGTTTCAGGAAACACCATACACTTCTCCAGAGTGGCTGTTGGCAATTTACATCCCGCCCATCAGCATAACAAGGCTACCAGTTCTCCATGGCCTGTCCTGCCTTTCTGCATTGTACACTTTTTTCAGATGGCCCTTTTGACCGGGGGGCAGTGAGACTTCATTGTAGTGCAGATTTCCTTTGCAAGCTTGCTTGGTTGGCCAAAAAGGGCGTATGCGTTTTTTCCTGAATATATTCAGGAAAAAACGCATACGCCCTTTTTGGCCAAGTGCATCATTGTGGACGTTCTGCCTCTTTTCCTATGCTTTACATGCAATTCCAGTCTACCTCCTGAAATCGGTTTCCTGCAATTCTGCCCCGCTTTCAAGTACTCTTGGCAGCCTTACTTCAATATATTTTTGGAGGTTAGCTGTCATTTATAACTCTGCAGGTTTGTGAATGACAGTGCCCCTGAGCTCCTTTCTTCAACTCGCTTTCTTGTGAGCTGGCCGCAACACCGCAGGATTGCTTCAGGCCCTAGTGTGGTTTCGGCATGGCACGCTGAGCCTTGGTTAATTCCTCTTCCTGGTGGGAAATGAGAGTTAAATTTGCCCGTCCAGACACCTTCGGCTAGTCTCTCATTGGTTCTCCCTATTCCTGTTCATTTTCTGCAGAAATTTCAAACTGAGCCAAACAGGAGGTTAAAGGCACTGACTCTCCAAGTGGGGAGAGTGTTAGTAAAGCGTCTGGAATGTTGCACCCGAGTACCAGGGAACGAAAACTGAGACACATTTGAACACGTTTCCAGATCACATGGTGGATCATACTCTGCGTACCTAATGCATGTTTTCGCTGAAGGAAGAATCCCTTAAACCTGGAGAGTTGAGACCCATGGAATGGGTCCCATGCAATATGACTTCAAAGGGTCTGCATTTGCTCACCGAACCTCACCAATCCTATCACTGCTGCATTTATGCCACTGTACACACGCATGATTCTCTTTCGGAGACATAGAAATCCATAGGTTTTAAGATTCTTACTAGTCAGGTATATTCTTAGGTGTTTAATATGGGGTGTTGAGTCCACTTCGTTGAGCAAGGAGTAGCTCTTGTCTATTACATATTTGGCTTATGGAACGGTATCTGTGCTAATTTCAATCTCTGGTTTTATGCAGCACCCCAACTCACCTTTCCCCTTATGCAAGCATAAGTTGGTGTTCTACATTTGAGACCCTGTTCTGTTTTGTAATTCAGTTCCTGTGTAGCCAAGTTCACATTCCGTGTAGTAGTGATATCTTATGATGTTTCTTTTTCTGTGTGACTTATTTCACTTAGAATCATCGTACCTGAATCCACTCATTATGCTGCGACGGGCCTGATGACATAGATTTCATTGCTGAGTGATATTGCATTGTACTTAAGTACCACAACTTCTTTATCCATTTTTCACTTTCTGTGATATTGAACTTGTACTGTAAACGAGGTTCTTGTAAACAGAGCCGTCCCAAACTTTGGGGTGGCTGTGTCTTTTTGATTTTAATTTCCCTAAGCTATAGGACCATAAGTGGAAGTGCCCTATGCTCTGTTGCTTTGTTTTTTGGATGTTTCAGGAAACACCATACACTTCTCCAGAGTGGCTGTTGGCAGTTTACATCCTGCCCATCAGCATAACAGGGCTCCCAGTTCTCCATGGCCTGTCCTGCCTTTCTGGATTTTACACTTTTTTCAGATGGCCCTTTTGACCGGGGGACAGTGAGACTTCATTGTAGTGCAGATTTCCTTTGCAACCTTGCTTGGTTGGCCAAAAAGGGCGTATGCGTTTTTTCCTGAATATATTCAGGAAAAAACGCATACGCCCTTTTTGGCCAAGTGCATCATTGTGGACGTTCTGCCTCTTTTCCTATGCTTTACATGCAATTCCAGTCTACCTCCTGAAATCGGTTTCCTGCAATTCTGCCCCGCTTTCAAGTACTCTTGGCAGCCTTACTTCAATATATTTTTGGAGGTTAGCTGTCATTTATAACTCTGCAGGTTTGTGAATGACAGTGCCCCTGAGCTCCTTTCTTCAACTCGCTTTCTTGTGAGCTGGCCGCAACACCGCAGGATTGCTTCAGGCCCTAGTGTGGTTTCGGCATGGCACGCTGAGCCTTGGTTAATTCCTCTTCCTGGTGGGAAATGAGAGTTAAATTTGCCCGTCCAGACACCTTCGGCTAGTCTCTCATTGGTTCTCCCTATTCCTGTTCATTTTCTGCAGAAATTTCAAACTGAGCCAAACAGGAGGTTAAAGGCACTGACTCTCCAAGTGGGGAGAGTGTTAGTAAAGCGTCTGGAATGTTGCACCCGAGTACCAGGGAACGAAAACTGAGACACATTTGAACACGTTTCCAGATCACATGGTGGATCATACTCTGCGTACCTAATGCATGTTTTCGCTGAAGGAAGAATCCCTTAAACCTGGAGAGTTGAGACCCATGGAATGGGTCCCATGCAATATGACTTCAAAGGGTCTGCATTTGCTCACTGAACCTCACCAATCCTATCACTGCTGCATTTATGCCACTGTACACACGCATGATTCTCTTTCGGAGACATAGAAATCCATAGGTTTTAAGATTCTTACTAGTCAGGTATATTCTTAGGTGTTTAATATGGGGTGTTGAGTCCACTTCGTTGAGCAAGGAGTAGCTCTTGTCTATTACATATTTGGCTTATGGAACGGTATCTGTGCTAATTTCAATCTCTGGTTTTATGCAGCACCCCAACTCACCTTTCCCCTTATGCAAGCATAAGTTGGTGTTCTACATTTGAGACCCTGTTCTGTTTTGTAATTCAGTTCCTGTGTAGCCAAGTTCACATTCCGTGTAGTAGTGATATCTTATGATGTTTCTTTTTCTGTGTGACTTATTTCACTTAGAATCATCGTACCTGAATCCACTCATTATGCTGCGACGGGCCTGATGACATAGATTTCATTGCTGAGTGATATTGCATTGTACTTAAGTACCACAACTTCTTTATCCATTTTTCACTTTCTGTGATATTGAACTTGTACTGTAAACGAGGTTCTTGTAAACAGAGCCGTCCCAAACTTTGGGGTGGCTGTGTCTTTTTGATTTTAATTTCCCTAAGCTATAGGACCATAAGTGGAAGTGCCCTATGCTCTGTTGCTTTGTTTTTTGGATGTTTCAGGAAACACCATACACTTCTCCAGAGTGGCTGTTGGCAGTTTACATCCTGCCCATCAGCATAACAGGGCTCCCAGTTCTCCATGGCCTGTCCTGCCTTTCTGGATTTTACACTTTTTTCAGATGGCCCTTTTGACCGGGGGACAGTGAGACTTCATTGTAGTGCAGATTTCCTTTGCAACCTTGCTTGGTTGGCCAAAAAGGGCGTATGCGTTTTTTCCTGAATATATTCAGGAAAAAACGCATACGCCCTTTTTGGCCAAGTGCATCATTGTGGACGTTCTGCCTCTTTTCCTATGCTTTACATGCAATTCCAGTCTACCTCCTGAAATCGGTTTCCTGCAATTCTGCCCCGCATTCCAATCCTCTTGGCAGCCTTACTTCAACATATTTTGGGACGATAGATGTCATTTATAACTCTGCAGGTTTGTGAATGACAGTGCCCCTGAGCTCCTTTCTTCAACTCGCTTTCTTGTGAGCTGGCCGCAACACCGCAGGATTGCTTCAGGCCCTAGTGTGGTTCCGGCATGGCACGCTGAGCGTTTGGTTAATTCCTCTTCTTGGTGGGAAATGAGAGTGAAATTTGCCCGTCTAGACACCTCCAGCTAGTCTCTCATTGGTTCTGCCTGTTCCTGTTAATCTTCCGCAGAAATTGCAAACTGGGCCAAACAGGAAGTTAAAGGCACTGACTCTCCAAGTAAGCAGAGTGTTAGTAAAGCGTCTGGAATGTTGCACCCGAGTACCGAGGGAAAGAAACTGAGACATATTTGAACACATTTCCCAATCACATGGTGAATCATACTTTGGTTCCACATGCATGTTTTAGCTGAAGGAAGAATACCTTAAAACTGGAGAGTTGAGACCCATTGAATGGGTACCATGCAATATGACTTCAAAGGGTCTGCATTTGCTCACTGAACCTCACCAATCCTATCACTGCTGCATTTATGCCGCTGTACACACGCTTGATTCTCTTTCGGAGACATATAAATCCATAGGTTTTCAGATTTTTACTAGTCAGGTATATTCTTATGCGTTTAATATGGGGTGTTGAGTCCACTTCGTTGAGCAAGGAGTAGCTCTTGTCTATTACATATTTGGCTTATGCAACGGTATCTGTGCTAATTTCAATCTCTTCTTTTATGCAGCACCCCAACACACCTTTCCCCTTAAGCAAGCATAAGTTGGTTTTCTCCATTTGAGACCCTGTTCTGTTTTGTAATTCAGTTCTTGTGTAGCCAAGTTTACATTCCGTGTAGTAGTGATATCTTATGATGTTTCTTTTTCTGTGTGACTTATTTCACTTAGAATCATCGTACCTGAATCCACTCATTATGCAGCTACGGGCCTGATGACATAGATTTCATTGCTGAGTGATATTGAACTGTGCATAAGTACCACAACTTCTTTATCCATTTTTCGCTTTCTGTGATATTGAACTTGTACTGTAAACGAGGTTCTTGTAAACAGAGCCGTCCCAAATTTTGGAGTGGCTGTGTCTTTTTGATTTTAATTTCCCTAAGCTATAGGACCATAAGTGGAAGTGCCCTAGGCTCTGTTGCTTTGTTTTTTAGATATTTCAGGAAACACCATACACTTCTCCAGAGTGGCTGTTGGCAATTTACATCCCGCCCATCAGCATAACAAGGCTCCCAGTTCTCCATGGCCTGTCCTGCCTTTCTGGATTTTACACTTTTTTCAGATGGCCCTTTTGACCGGGGGGCAGTGAGACTTCATTGTAGTGCAGATTTCCTTTGCAAGCTTGCTTGGTTGGCCAAAAAGGGCGTATGCGTTTTTTCCTGAATATATTCAGGAAAAAACGCATACGCCCTTTTTGGCCACGTGCATCATTGTGGACGTTCTGCCTCTTTTCCTATGCTTTACATGCAATTCCAGCCTACCTCCTGAAATCGGTTTCCTGCAATTCTGTCCCGCTTTCAAGTCCTCTTGGCAGCCTTACTTCAATATATTTTTGGACGATAGCTGTCATTTATAACTCTGCAGGTTTGTGAATGAGAGTGCCCCTGAGCTCCTTTCTTCAACTCGCTTTCTTGTGAGCTGGCCGCAACACCGCAGGATTGCTTCCGGCCCTAGTGTGGTTCCCGCATGGCAGTCTGAGCCTTTGGTTAATTCCTCTTCCTGGAGGGAAATGAGAGTTAAATTTGCCCGTCCAGACACCTCCAGCTAGTCTCTCATTGGTTTTCCCTATTCCTGTTCATCTTACGCAGAATTTGCAACCTGGGCCAAACAGGAGTTTAAAGGCACTGACTCTCCAAGTGGGGAGAGTGTTAGTAAAGCTTCTGGAATGTTGCACCCGAGTACCAGGGGACGAAAACTGAGACACATTTGAA
Source organism: Orcinus orca (assembly GCF_937001465.1). Taxonomy (NCBI): domain Eukaryota; kingdom Metazoa; phylum Chordata; class Mammalia; order Artiodactyla; family Delphinidae; genus Orcinus; species Orcinus orca. The sequence goes on along the minus strand of NC_064562.1, from coordinate 60,541,882 downwards.
CACGTTTCCCGATCACACGGTGGATCATACTCTGGGTTCCACATGCATGTTTTAGCTGAAGGAAGAATCCCTTAAACCTGGAGAGTTGAGACCCATGGAATGGGTAACATGCAATATGACTTCAAAGGGTCTGCATTTGCTCACCGAACTTCACCAATCCTATCACTGCTGCGTTTTTGCCGCTGTACACATTCTTGATTCTCTTTCGGAGACATATAAATCCATAGGTTTTAAGATTCTTACTACTCAGGTATATTCTTAGGCGTTTAATATGGGGTGATGAGTCCACTTCATTGAGCACGGAGTAGCTCTTGTCTATTACATATTTGGCTTATGGAACGGTATCTGTGCTAATTTCAACCTCTGGTTTTATGCAGCACCCCAACTCACCTTTCCCCTTAAGCAAGCATAAGTTGGTTTTCTGCATTTGAGACCCTTTTCTGTTTTGTAATTCAGTTCCTGTGTAGCCAAGTTTACATTCCGTGTAGTAGTGATATCTTATGATGTTTCTTTTTCTGTGTGACTTATTTCACTTAGAATCATCGTACCTGAATCCACTCATTATGCTGCTACGGGCCTGATGACATAGATTTCATTGCTGAGTGATATTGCATTGTACGTAAGTACCACAACTTCTTTATCCATTTTTTGCTCTCTGTGATATTGAACTTGTACCGTAAACGAGGTTCTTGTAAACAGAGCCGTCCCAAACTTTGGGGTGGCTGTGACTTTTTGATTTTAATTTCCCTAAGCTATAGGACCATAAGTGGAAGTACCCTAGGCTCTGTTGCTTTGTTTTTTGGATGTTTCAGGAAACACCATACACTTCTCCAGAGTGGCTGTTGGCAATTTACATCCCGCCCATCAGCATAACAAGGCTCCCAGTTCTCCATGGCCTGTCCTGCCTTTCTGGATTTTACACTTTTTTCAGATGGCCCTTTTGACCGGGGGGCAGTGAGACTTCATTGTATTGCAGATTTCCTTTGCAAGCTTGCTTGGTTGGCCAAAAAGGGCGTATGTGTTTTTTCCTGAATATATTCAGGAAAAAACGCATACGCCCTTTTTGGCCAAGTGCATCATTGTGGACGTTCTGCCTCTTTTCCTATGCTTTACATGAAACTCCAGTCTCCCTCCGAAATCGGTTTCCTACAATTCTGCCCGACGTTCAAGTCCTCTTGGCAGCCTTACTTCAATATATTTTTGGACGATAGCTGTCATTTATAACTCTGCAGGTTTGTGAATTACAGTGCCCCTGAGCTCCTTTCTTCAACTCACTTTCATGTGAGCTGGCCGCAACACCGCAGGATTGCTTCAGGCCCTAGTGTGGTTCCGTCATGGCAGTCTGAGCCTTTGGTTAATTCCTCTTCCTGGAGGGAAATGAGAGTTAAATTTGCCCGTCCAGACACCTCCAGCTAGTCTCTCATTGGTTCTCCCTATTCCTGTTCATCTTACGCAGAAATTGCAACCTGGGCCAAACAGGAGTTTAAAGGCACTGACTCTCCAAGTGGGGAGACTGTTAGTAAACCGTCTGGAATGTTGCACGTGAGTACCAGGGGACGAAAACTGAGACACATTTGAACACGTTTCCCGATCACACGGTGGATCATACTCTGGGTTCCACATGCATGTTTTAGCTGAAGGAAGAATCCCTTAAACCTGGAGAGTTGAGACCCATGGAATGGGTACCATGCAATATGACTTCAAAGGGTCTGCATTTGCTCACCGAACCTCACCAATCCTATCACTGCTGCGTTTATGCCACTGTACACACGCTTGATTCTCTTTCGGAGACATATAAATCCATAGGTTTTAATATTCTTACTAGTCAGGTATATTCTTAGGCGTTTAATATGGGGTGTTGAGTCCACTTCATTGAGCAAGGAGTAGCTCTAGTCTATTACATATTTGGCTTATGGAACGGTATCTGTGCTAATTTCAATCTCTGGTTTTATGCAGCACCCCAACTCACCTTTCCCCTTAAGCAAGCATAAGTTGGTTTTCTACATTTGAGACCCTGTTCTGTTTTGTAATTCAGTTCCTGTGTAGCCAAGTTTACATTCCATGTAGTAGTGATATCTTATGATGTTTCTTTTTCTGTGTGACTTATTTCACTTAGAATCATCGTACCTGAATCCACTCATTATGCAGCTACGGGCCTGATGACATAGATTTCATTGCTGAGTGATATTGCATTGTACGTAAGTACCACAACTTCTTTATCCATTTTTCACTTTCTGTGATATTGAACTTGTACCGTAAATGAGGTTCTTGTAAACAGAGCCGTCCCAGATTTTGGGGTGGCTGTGTCTTTTTGATTTTAATTTCCCTAAGCCATAGGACCATAAGTGGAAGTGCCCTAGGCTCTGTTGCTTTGTTTTTTAGATGTTTCAGGAAACACCATACACTTCTCCAGAGTGGCTGTTGGCAATTTACATCCCGCCCATCAGCATAACAAGGCTCCCAGTTCTCCATGGCCTGTCCTGCCTTTCTGGATTTTACACTTTTTTCAGATGGCCCTTTTGACCGGGGGGCAGTGAGACGTCATTGTAGTGCAGATTTCCTTTGCAAGCTTGCTTGGTTGGCCAAAAAGGGCGTATGCGTTTTTTCCTGAATATATTCAGGAAAAAACGCATACGCCCTTTTTGGCCAAGTGCATCATTGTGGACGTTCTGCCTCTTTTCCTATGCTTTACATGCAATTCCTGTCCACCTCCTGAAATCGGTTTCCTGCAATTCTGCTGCGTTTTCAAGTCCTCTTGGCAGCCTTACTTCAATATATTTTTGGACGATAGCTGTCATTTATAACTCTGCAGGTTTGTGAATTACAGTGCCCCTGAGATCCTTTCTTCAACTCACTTTCTTGTGAGCTGGCCGCAACACTGCAGGATTGCTTCAGGCCCTAGTGCGGTTCTGGCATGGCACACTGAGTCTTTGGTTAATTCCTCTTCCTGGTGGGAAATGAGAGTTAAATTTGCCCGTCCAGACACCTCCAGCTAGTCTCTCATTGGTTCTCCCTATTTCTGTTCATTTTCCACAGAAATTGCAAACTGGGCCAAACAGGAGGTTAAAGGCACTGACTCTCCAAGTGGGGAGAGTGTTAGTAAAGCGTCTGGAATGTTGCACCCGAGTACCAGGGGACGAAAACTGAGACACATTTGAACACGTTTCCCGATCACACGGTGGATCATACTCTGGGTTCCACATGCATGTTTTAGCTGAAGGAAGAATCCCTTAAGCCTGGAGAGTTGAGACCCTATGAATGGGTACCATGCAATATGACTTCAAAGGGTCTGCATTTGCTCACCGAACCTCACCAAACCTATCACTGCTGCGTTTATGCCGCTTTACACATGCTTGATTCTCTTTCGGAGACTATAAATCCATAGGTTTTAAGATTCTTACTAGTGAGGTATATTCTTAGGTGTTAAATATGGCATCTTGAGTCCACATCGTTGAGCAAGGAGTAGCTCTTGTCTATTACATATTTGGCTTATGGAACGGTATCTGTGCTAATTTCAATCTCTGGTTTTACACAGCACCCCAACTCACATTTCCCTTAAGCAAGCATAAGTTGGTTTTCTACATTTGAGACCCTGTTCTGTTTTGTAATTCAGTTCCTGTGTAGCCAAGTTTACATTCCGTGTAGTAGTGATATCTTATGATGTTTCTTTTTCTGTGTGAGTTATTTCACTTAGAATCATCGTACCTGAATCCACTCATTATGCTGCTATGGGCCTGATGACATAGATTTCATTGCTGAGTGATATTGCATTGTACGTAAGTACCACAAATTCTTTATCCATTTTTCGCTTTCTGCGATATTGAACTTGTACCGTAAACGAGGTTCTTGTAAACAGAGCCGTCCCAAAATTTGGGGTGGCTGTGTCTTTCTGATTTTAATTTCCCTAAGCTATAGGACCATAAGTGGAAGTGCCCTAGGCTCTGTTGCTTTGTTTTGTAGATGTTTCAGGAAACACCATACACTTCTCCAGAGTGGCTGTTGGCAATTTTCATCCCGCCCTTCAGCATGACAAGGCTCCCAGTTCTCCATGGCCTGTCCTGCCTTTCTGGATTTTGCACTTTTTTCAGATGGTCCTTTTGACCAGGGGGCAGTGAGACTTCATTGTAGTGCAGATTTCCTTTGCAAGCTTGCTTGGTTAGCCAAAAAGGGCGTTTGCGTTTTTTCCTGAATATATTCAGGAAAAAACGCATACACCCTTTTTCGCCAAGTGCATCATTGTGGACGTTCTGCTTCTTTTCCTATGCTTTACATACAATTCCAGTCTACCTCCTGAAATCGGTTTCCTGCAATTCTGCCCCGGTTTCAAGTCCTCTTGGCAGCCTTACTTCAGTATATTTTTGGACGATAGCTGTCATTTATAACTCTGCAGGTTTGTGAATTACAGTGCCCCTGAGCTCCTTTCTTCAACTCGCTTTCTTGTGAGCTGGCTGCAACACCGCGAGATTGCTTCAGGCCCTAGTGTTGTTTCGGCATGGCACGCTGAGCCTTTGGTTAATTCCTCTTCCTGGTGGGAAATGAGAGTTAAATTTGCCTGTCCAGACACCTCCAGCTAGTCCCTCATGGGTTCTCCCTATTCCTGTTCATTTTCCGCAGAAATTGCAAACTGGGCCAAACAGGAGGTTAAAGGCACTGACTCTCCAAGTGGGGAGAGTGTTAGTAAAGCGTCTGGAATGTTGCACCCGAGTACCAGGGGACAAAAAGTGAGACACATTTGAACACGTTTCCCGATCACATGGTGGATCATACTCTGGGTTCCACATGCATGTTTTAGCTGAAGGAAGAATCCCTTAAACAAGGAGAGTTGAGACCCATGGAATGGGTAATATGCAATGTGATGTCAAAGGGTCTGCATTTGCTCACCGAACCTCACCAATCCTATCACTGCTGCGTTTATGCTGCTGTACACACGCTTGATTCTCTTTCGGAGACATATAAATCCATAGGTTTTAAAATTCTTACTAGTCAGGTGTATTCTTAGGCCTTTAATATGGGGTGATCAGTCCACTTCGTTCAGCAAGGAGTAGCTCTTTTCTATTACACATTTGGCTTATGGAATGGTATCTGTGCTAATTTCAATCTCTGGTTTTATGCAGCACCCCTACTCACCTTTCCCCTTTAGCAAGCATAAGTTGGTTTTCTACATTTGAGACCCTGTTCTGTTCTGTAATTCAGTTCCTGTGTAGCCAAGTTTACATTCCGTGTATTAGTGATATCTTATGATGTTTCTTTTCCTGTGTGAGTTATTTCACTTAGAATCATCGTTCCTGAATCCACTCATTATGCTGCCACGGGCCTGATGACATAGATTTCATTGCTAAGTGATATTGCATTGTACGTAAGTACCACAACTTCTTTATCCATTTTTCGCTTTCTGTGATATTGAACTTGTACCGTAAAAGAGGTTCTTGTAAACAGAGCCGTCCCAAACTTTGGGGTGGCTGTGTCTTTTTGATTTTAATTTCCCTAAGCTATAGGACCATACGTGGAAGTTCCCTAGGCTCTGTTGCTTTGTTTTGTAGATGTTTCAGGAAACACCATACACTTCTCCAGAGTGGCTGTTGGCAATTTACATCCTGCCCATCAGCATAACAAGGCTCTCAGTTCTCCATGGCCTGTCCTGCCTTTCTAGATTTTACACTTTTTTCAGATGGCCCTTGTGACTAGGGGGCAGTGAGACTTCCTTGTAGTGCAGATTTCCTTAGAAAGCTTGCTTGGTTGGCCAAAAAGAGCGTATGCGATTTTTCCTGAATATATTCAGGAAAAAACGCATATGCCCTTTTTGTGCAAGTGCATCATTGTGGACGTTCTGCCTCTCTTCCTATGCTTTACATGCAATTCCAGTCTACCTCCTGAAATCAGTTTCCTGCAATTCTGCCGCGCTTTCAAGTCCTCTCTGCAGCCTTACTTCAATATATTTTTGGAGGATAGCAGTCATTTATAACTCTGCAGGTTTGTGAGTTACAGTGCCCTTGAGCTCCTTATTTCAACTCGCTTTCTTGTGAGCTGGCCGAAACACCGCAGGATTGCTTCAGGCCCTAGTGTGGTTCCGGCATGGCACGCTGAGCCTTTGGTTAATTCCTCTTCCTGGTGGGAAATGAGAGTTAAATTTGCCCGTCCAGACACCTCCAGCTGGTCTCTCATGGGTTCTCCCTATTCCTGTTCATTTTCCGCAGAAATTGCAAGCTGGGCCAAACAGGAGGTTAAAGGCACTGACTCTCCAAGTGGGGAGAGTGTTAGTAAAGCGTCTGGAATGTTGCACCCGAGTACCAGGGTACAAAAACTGAGACACATTTGAACACGTTTCCCGATCACACGGTGGATCATACTCTGGGTTCCACATGCATGTTTTAGATGGAGGAAGAATCCCTTAAACCTGGAGAGTTGAGACCCATGGAATGGGTAATATGCAATATGAATTCAAAGGGTCTGCATTTGCTCACCGAACCTCACCAATCCTATCACTGCTGCGTTTATGCCGCTGTACACACGCTTGATTCTCTTTCGGAGACATATAAATCCATAGGTTTTAAGATTCTTACTAGTCAGGTATATTCTTAGGCGTTTAATATGAGGTGTTGAGTCCACTTCGTTGAGCAAGGCGTAGCTCTTGTCTATTACATATTTGGCTAATGGAACGCTATCTGTGCTAATTTCAATCTCTGGTTTTATGCAGAACCCCAACTCACCTTACCCTTCAGCAAGCATAAGTTGGTTTTCTACATTTGAGACCCTGTTCTGTTTTGTAATTCAGTTCCTGTGTAACCAAGTTTACATTCCGTGTAGTAGTGATATCTTATGATGTTTCTTTTTCTGTGTGACTTATTTCACTTAGAATCATCGTACCTGAATCCACTCATTATGCTGCTATGGGCCTGATGACATAGATTTCGTTACTGAGTGATATTGCATTGTACGTAAGTACCACAACTTCTTTATCCATTTTTTACTTTCTGTGATATTGAACTTGTACCGTAAATGAGGTTCTTGTAAACAGAGCCGTCGCAAACTGGGGTGGCTGTGTCTTTTTGATTTTAATTTCCCTAAGCTATAGGACCATACGTGGAAGTGCCCTAGGCTCTGTTGCTTTGTTTTTTAGATGTTTCAGGAAACACCATACACCTCTCCAGAGTGGCTGTTGGCAATTTACATCCCGCCCATCAGCATAACAGGGCTCCCAGTTCTCCATGGCCTGTCCTGCCTTTCTGGATTTTACAATTTTTTCAGATGGCCCTTTTGACCAGGGGGCAGTGAGACTTCATTGTATTGCAGATTTCCTTTGCAAGCTTGCTTGGTTGGCCAAAAAGGGCGTATGCGTTTTTTCCTCAATATATTCAGGAAAAAACGCATACGCCCTTTTTGGCCAAGTGCCTCATTGTGGACGTTCTGCCTCTTTTCCTATGCTTTACATGCCATTCCTGTCTACCTCCTGAAATCGGTTTCCTGCAATTCTGCCCCGCTTTCAAGTCCTCTTGGCAGTCTTACTTCAATATATTTTTGGACGATAGCTGTCATTTATAACTCTGCATGTTTGTGAATTACAGTGCCCCTGAGCTCGTTTCTTCAACTCGCTTTCTTATGAGCTGGCCGCAACACCGCAGGATTGCTTCAGGCCCTAGTGTGGTTCTGGCATGGCACGCTGAGCCTTTGGTTAATTCCTCTTACTGGTGGGAAATGAGAGTTAAATTTGCCCGTGCAGACACCTCCAGCTAGTCTCTCATGGGATCTCCCTATTCCTGTTCTTTTTCCGCAGAAATTGCAAACTGGGGCAAACAGGAGTTTAAAGGCACTGACTCTCCAAGTGGGGAGAGTGTTAGTAAAGCGTCTGGAATGTTGCACCCGAGTACCAGGGGACGAAAACTGAGACACATTTCAACACGTTTCCCGATCACATGGTGGATCATACTCTGGGTTCCACATGCATGTTTTAGCTGAAGGAAGAATCCCTTAAACCTGGAGAGTTGAGACCCATGGAATGGGTACCATGCAATATGACTTCAATGGGTCTGCATTTGCTCACCGATCCTCACCAATCCTATCACTGCTGCGTTTATGCCACTGTAAACATGTTTGATTCTCTTTTGGAGACATATAAATCCATAGGTTTTAAGATTCTTACTAGTCAGGTATATTCTTAGGCGTTTAATATGACGTGTAGAGTCCACTTCATTGAGAGAGGAGTAGCTCTTGTCTATTACATATTTGGCTTATGGAACGGTATCTGTGCTAATTTCAATCTCTGGTTTTATGCAGCACCCCAACTCACCTTTCCCCTTCAGCAAGCATAAGTTGGTTTTCTACATATGAGACCCTGTTCTGTTTTGTAATTCAGTTCCTTGTAGCCAAGTTTACATTCCGTGTAGTAGTGATATCTTATGATGTTTCTTTTTCTGTGTGACTTATTTCACTTAGAATCATCGTACCTGAATCCACTCATTATGCTGCTACGGGCCTGATGACATAGATTTCATTGCTGAGTGATATTGCATTGTACGTATGTACCACAACTTCTTTATCCATTTTTCGCTTTCTGTGATATTGAACTTGTACCGTAAATGAGGTTCTTGTAAACAGAGCCATCCCCAACTTTGGGGTGCCTGTGTCTTTTTATATTAATTTCCCTAAGCTATAGGACCATAAGTGGAATTGCCCTAGGCTCTGTTGCTTTGTTTTTTAGATGTTTCAGGAAACACCATACACTTCTCCAGAGTGGCTGTTGGTAATTTACATCCCAACCATCAGCATAACAAGGCTCCCAGTTCTCCATGTCCTGTCCTGCCTTTCTGGATTTTACACATTTTTCAAATGCTCCTTTTGACCAGGGGGCAGTGAGACTTCATTGTAGTGCAGATTTCCTTTGCAAGCTTGCTTGGTTGGCCAAAAAGGGCGTATGCGTTTTTTCCTGAATATATTCAGGAAAAAACGCATACGCCCTTTTTGGCCAAGTGCATCATTGTGGACGTTCTGCCTCTTTTCCTATGCTTTACATGCAATTCCAGTCTACCTCCTGAAATCGGTTTCTTGCAATTCTGCCCCGCATTCAAATCCTGTTGGCAGCCTTACTTCAATATATTTTTGGACGATAGCTGTCATTTATAACTCTGCAGGTTTGTGAATTACAGTGCCCCTGATCTCCTTTCTTCAACTCGCTTTCTTGTGAGCTGGCCGCAACGCCGCAGGATTGCTTCAGGCCCTAGTGTGGTTCCCGCATGGCACGCTGAGCCTTTGGTTAATTCCACTTCCTGGTGGGAAATGAGAGTTAAATTTGCCCGTCCAGACACCTCCAGCTAGTCTCTCATGGGATCTCCCTATTCCTGTTCATTTTCCGCAGAAATTGCAAACTGGGCCAAACAGGAGGTTAAAGGCACTGACTCTCCAAGTGGGGAGAGTGTTAGTAAAGCGCCTGGAATATTGCACCCGAGTACCAGGGGACGAAAACTGAGACACATTTGAACACGTTTCCCGATCACATGGTGGATCATACTCTGGGTTCCACATGCATGTTTTAGCTGAAGGAAGAATCCCTTAAACCTGGAGAGTTGAGACCCATGGAATGGGTACCATGCAATATGACTTCAAAGGGTCTGCATTTGCTCACCGATCCTCACCAATCCTATCACTGCTGCATTTATGCCGCTGTACACATGCTTCATTCTCTTTTGGAGACATATAAATCCATAGGTTTTAAGATTCTTACTAGTCAGGTATATTCTTAGGCGTTTAATGTGGGGTGTTGTGTCCACTTCATTGAGCAAGGCGTAGCTCTTGTCTATTACATATTTGGCTTATGGAACGGTATCTGTGCTAATTTCAATCTCTGGTTTTATGCAGCACCCCACCTCACCTTTCCCCTTAAGCAAGCATAAGATGGTTTTCTACATCTGAGACCATTTTCTGTTTTGTAATTCAGTTCCTTGTAGCCAAGTTTACATTCCGTGTATTAGTGATATCTTATGATGTTTCTTTTTCTGTGTGAGTTATTTCACTTAAAATCATTGTATCTGAATCCTCTCATTATGCTGCTATGGGCCTGATACATAGATTTCATTGCTGAGTGATATTGCATTGTACGTAAGTATCACAATTTCTTTATCCATTTTTCGCTTTCTGTGATATTGAACTTGTACCATACACGAGGTTCTTGTAAACAGAGCCGTCCCAAACATTCGGGTGGCTGTGTCTTTTTGATTTTAATTTCCCTAAGCTATAGGACCATAAGTGGAAGTGCCCTAGGCTCTGTTGCTTTGTTTCTTAGATGTTTCAGGAAACACCATACACTTCTCCAGAGTGGCTGTTGGCAATTTACATCCCGCCCATCAGCATAACAAGGCTCCCAGTTCTCCATGGCCTGTCCGGCCTTTCTGGATTTTACCCTTTTTTCAGATGGCCCTTTTGACCGGGGGGCAGTGAGACTTCATTGCAGTGCAGATTTCCTTTGCAAACTTGCTTGGTTGGCCAAAAAGGGCGTATGCGTTTTTTCTGAATATATTCAGGAAAAAACGCATACGCCCTTTTTGGCCAAGTGCATCATTTTGGACGTTCTGCCTCTTTTCCTATGCTTTACATGCAATTCCACTCTACCTCCTGAAATTGGTTTCCTGCAATTCTGCCCCACTTTCAAGTCCTCTTGGCAGCCTTACTTCAATATATTTTTGGACGATAGCTGTCATTTATAACTCTGCAGTTTTGTGAATTACAGTGCCCCTGAGCTCCTTTCTTCAACTCGCTTTCTTGTGAGCTGCCCGCAACCCCGCAGGATTGCTTCAGGCCCTAGTGTGGTTCCGGCATGGCATGCTGAGCCTTTGGTTAATTCCTCTTCCTGGTGGGAAATGAGAGTTAAATTTGCCCGTCCAGACACCTCCAGCTAGTCTCTCATTGGTTCTCCTTATTCCTGTTCATCTTACGCAGAAATTGCAAACTGGGCCAAACAGGAGGTTAAAGACACTGACTCTCCAAGTGGGGAGAGTGTAAGTAAAGCATCTGGAATGTTGCACCCTCATACCAGGGGACGTAAACTGAGACACATTTGAACACATTTCCCGATCACACGGTGGATCATACTCTGGGTTCCACATGCATGTTTTAGCTGATGGAAGAATCCCTTAAACCTGGAGAGTTGAGACCCATTGAATGGGTACCATGCAATATGACTTCAAAGGGTCTTCATTTGCTCTCCGAACCTCAACAATCCTATCACTGCTGCGTTTATGCCACTGTACAGATGATTGATTCTCTTTTGGAGACATATAAATCCATAGGTTTTAAGATTCTTACTAGTCAGGTATATTCTTAGGCATTTAATATGGGGTGTTGATTCCACTTCGTTGAGTAAGGAGTAGCTCTTGTCTATTACATATTTGGCTTATGGAACGGTATCTGTGCTAATTTCAGTCTCTGGTTTTATGCAGCACCCCAACTCACCTTTCCCCTTAAGCAAGCATAAGTTGGTTTTCTACATTTGAGACCCTGTTCTGTTTTGTAATTCAGTTCCTGTGTAGCCAAGTTTACATTCCGTGTATTAGAGATATCTTATGATGTTTCTTTTTCTGTGTGACTTATTTCATTTAGGATCATTGTACCTGAATCCACTCATTATGCTGCTACGGGCCTGATGACATAGATTTCATTGCTGACTGATATTGCATTGTACATAAGTACCACAACTTCTTTATCCATTTTTCACTTTCTGTGATATTGAACTTGTACCTTAAAGGAGGTTCTTGTAAACAGAGCCGTCTCAAACTTTGGGGTGGCTGTGTCTTTTTGATTTTAATTTCCCTAAGCTATAGGACCATAAGTGGAAGTGCCCTAGGCTCTGTTGCTTTGTTTTGTAGATGTTTCAGGAAACACCATACACTTCTCCAGAGTGGTTGTTGGCAATTTACATCCCGCCCATCAGCATGACAAGGCTCCCAGTTCTCCACGGCCTCTCCTGCCTTTCTGGATTTTACACTTTTTTCAGATGGCCCTTTTGAGCGGGGGGGCAGTGAGACTTCATTTTAGTGCAGATTTCCTTTGCAAGATTGCTTGGTTGGCCAAAAAGGGCGTATGCCTTTTTTCCTGAATATATTCAGGAAAAAACGCATACGCCCTTTTTGGCCAAGTGCATCATTGTGGACGTTCTGCCTCCTTTCCTATGCTTTACATGCAATTCCTGTCTACCTCCTGAAATCGGTTTCCTGCAATTCTGCCCCGCTTTCAAGTCCTCTTGGCAGCCTTACTTCAATATATTTTTGGACGATAGCTGTCATTTATAACTCTGCAGGTTTGTGAATGACAGTGCCCCTGAGCTCCTTTCTTCAACTCGCTTTCTTGTGAGCTGGCCGCAACACCGCAGGATTGCTTCAGGCCCTAGTGTGGTTCCGGCACGGCACGCTGAGCCTTTGGTTAATTCCTCTTCCTGGTGGGAAATGAGAGTTAAATTTGCCCGTCCAGACACCTCCAGCTAGTCTGTCACTGGTTCTCCCTATTCCTCTTCATTTTCCGCAGAAATTGCAAACTGCGCCACACAGGAGGTTAAAGGCACTGACTCTCCAAGTGGGGAGAGTGTTAGTAAAGCGTCTGCAATGTTGCACCCGAGTACGAGGGGACGAAAACTGAGATACATTTGAACACGTTTCCCGATCACTCGGTGGATCATACTCTGGGTTCCACATGCATGTTTTAGCTGAAGGAAGAATCCCTTAAACCCGGAGAGTTGAGACCCATGGAATGGGTACCATGCAATATGACTTCAAAGGGTCTACATTTGCTCACCGAACCTCACCAATCCTATCACTGCTGTGTTCATGCCACTGTACACATGCTTGATTCTCTTTCGGAGACATATAAATCCATAGGTTTTAAGATTCTTCCTAGTCAGGTATATACTTAGGCGTTTAATATGGGGTGTTGTGTCCACTTCGTTGAGCAAGGAGTAGCTCTTGTCTATTACATATTTGGCTTATGGAATGGTATCTGTGCTACTTTCAATCTCTGGTTTTATGCAGCACCCCAACTCACCTTTCCCCTTAAGCAAGCATAAGTTGGTTTTCTACATTTGAGACCCTGTTCTGTTTTGTAATTCAGTTCCTGTGTAGCCAAGTTTACATTCTGTATTAGTTATATCTTATGATGTTTCTTTTTCTGTGTGACTTATTTCAGTTAGGATCATCGTACCTGAATCCACTCATTATGCTGCTACGGGCCTGATGACATAGATTTCATTGCTGAGTGATATTGCATTGTTCGTAAGTACAACAACTTCTTTATCCATTTTTCGCTTTCTGTGATATTGAACTTGTACCGTAAACGAGGTCCTGTAAACAGAACCGTCCCAAACTTTGGGGTGGCTGTGTCTTTTTGATTTTAATTTCCCTAAGCTATAGGACCATAAGTGGAAGTGCCCTAGGCTCTGTTGCTTTGTTTTTTAGATGTTTCAGGAAACACCATACACTTCTCCAGAGTGGCTGTTGGCAATTTACATCCCGCCCATCAGCATAACAAGGCTCCCAGTTCTCCATGGCCTGTCCTGCCTTTCTGGATTTTACACTTTTTTCAGATTGCCCTTTTGACCGGGGGGCAGTGAGACTTCATTGTAGTGCAGATTTCCTTTGCAAGCTTGCTTGGTTGGCCAAAAAGGGCGTATGCGTGTTTTCCTGAATATATAAAGGAAAAAACGCATACGCACTTTTTGGCCAAGTGCATCATGGTGGACTTTCTGCCTGTTTTCCTATGCTTTACATGCAATTCCAGGCTACCTCCTGAAATCGGTTTCCTGCAATTCTGCCCCACTTTCAAGTCCTCTTGGCAGCCTTACTTCAACATATTTTTGGACGATAGCTGTCATTTATAACTCTGCAGGTTTGTGAATGACAGTGCCCCTGAGCTCCTTTCTTCAACTCGCTTTCTTGTGAGCTGGCCGCAACACCGCAGGATTGCTTCAGGCCCTAGTGTGGTTCCGGCATCGTATGCTGAGCCTTTGGTTAATTCCTCTTCCTGGTGGGAAATGAGAGTTAAATTTACCCATCCAGACACCTCGAGCTACTCTCTCATTGGTTCTCCCTATTCCTGTTCATTTTCCGCAGAAATTGCAAACTGGGCCAAACAGGAGGTTAAAGGCACTGACTCTCCAAGTGGGGAGAGTGTTAGTAAAGCATTTGGAATGTTGCACCGGAGTATCAGGGGACGAAAACTGAGACACATTTGAACACGTTTCCCGATCACACGGTGGATCATACTCTGGGTTCCACATGCATGTTTTAGCTGAAGGAAGAATCCCTTAAACCTGGAGAGTTGAGACCCATGGAATGGGTAATATGCAATATGACTTCAAAGGGTCTGCATTAGCTCACCGAACCTCACCAATCCTATCACTGCTGCGTTTATGCCACTGTGCACACGCTTGATTCTCTTTCGGAGACATATAAATCCATAGGTTTTAAGAATCTTACTAGTCAGGTATATTCTTTGGCTTTTAATATGGGGTGCTGGGTCCACTTCATTGAACAAGGTGTAGCTCTTGTCTATTACATGTTTGGCTTATGGAACGGTATCTGTGCTAATTTCAATCTCTGGTTTTATGCAGCACCCCAACTCACCTTTCCCCTTAAGCAAGCATAAGTTCGTTTCCTACAATTGAGACCCTGTTCTGTTTTGTAATTCAGTTCCTGTGTAGCCAAGTTTACATTCCGTGTAGTAGTGATATCTTATGATGTTTCTTTTTCTTTGTGACTTATTTCACTTAGAATCATCGTACCTGAATCCACTCATTTTGCTGCTATGGGCCTGATGACATAGATTTCATTGCTCAGTGATATTGCATTGTATGTAAGTACCACAAATTCTTTATCAATTTTTCGCTTTCTGCGGTATTGAACTTGTACCGTAAACAAGGTTCTTGTAAACAGAGCCGTCCCAAACTTTGGGGTGGCTGTGTCTTTTTGATTTTAATTTCCCTAAGCTATAGGACCATAAGTGGAAGTGCCCTAGGCTCTGTTGCTTTGTTTTTTAGATGTTTCAGGAAACACCATACACTTCTCTAGAGTGGCTGTTTGCAATTTACATTCTGCCCATCAGCATAACAACGCTCCCAGTTCTCCATGGCCTGTCTTGCCTTTCTGGATGTTACACATTTTTCAGATGGCCCTTTTGAGCAGTTGGAAGTGAGACTTCATTGTAGTGCACATTTCCTTTGCAAGCTTGCTTGGTTGGCGAAAAAGGGCGTATGCTTTTTTTCCTGAATATATTCAGGACAAACGCATACGTCCTTTTTCGCCAAGTGCATCATTGTGGACGTTCTGCCTCTTTTCCTATGCTTTACATGCAATTCCAGTCTACCTCCTGAAATCCGTTTCCTGCAATTCTGCCCCGCTTTCAAGTCCTCTTGGCAGCCTCACTTCAATATATTTTTGGACGTAAGCTGTCATTTTTAACTCTGCAATTGTGTGAATGAGAGTGCCCCTGAGCTCCTTTCTTCAACTCACTTTCTTGTGAGCTGGCCGCAACACCGCAGGATTGCTTCAGGCCCTAGTGTGATTCCGGCACGGGATGCTGAGCCTTTGGTTAATTCCTCTTCCTGGTGGGAAATGAGAGTTAAATTTGCCCGTCCAGACACCTCCAGCTAGTCTCTCATTGGTTATCCCTACTCCTGTTCATCTACCACAGAAATTGCAAACTGGGCCAAACAGGAGGTTAAAGGCCCTGACTCTCCAAGTGGGGAGAGTGTTTGTAAAGTGTATGGAATGTTGCACCCGAGTACCAGGGGACAAAAACTGAGACATATTTGAACACGTTTCCTGATGACATGGTGGATCATACTCTGGGTTCCACATGCATGTTTTAGCTGAAGGAAGAATCCCTTAAACCTGGAGATTTGAGACCCATGGAATGGGTACCATGCAATATGACTTCAAAGGGTCTGCATTTGCTCACCGAACCTCACCAATCCTATCACTGCTGCGTTTATGCCTCTGTACACACGCTTGATTCTCTTTCGGAGACATATAAATATATAGGTTTTAAGATTCTTACTAGTCAGGTATATTCTTAGGCGTTTAATATGGTGTGTTGAGTCCACTTCGTTGAGCAAGGTGTAGCTCTTGTCTATTACATATTTGGCTTATGGAACAGTATCTGTGCTAATTTCAATCTCTGGTTGTATGCAGCACCCCAACTCACCTTTCCCCTTAAGCAAGCATAAGTTGGTTTTCTACATTTCAGACCCTGTTCTGTTTTGTAATTCAGTTCCTGTGTAGCCAAGTTTACATTCCGTGTATTAGTGATATCTTATGATGTTTCTTTTTCTGTGTGACTTATTTCACTTAGAATCATCGTAACTGTATCCACTCGTTATGCTGCTACAGGCCTGATGACATAGATTTCATTGCTAAGTGATATTGCATTGTACGTAAGTACCACAATTTCTTTATCCATTTTTCGCTTTCTGCGATATTGAACTTGTACCGTAAACGAGGTTCTTGTAAACAGAGCCATCCCAAACTTTGGGGTGGCTGTGTCTTTTTGATTTTAATTTCCCTAATCTATAGGACCATAAGTGGAAGTGCCCTAGGCTCTATTGCTCTGTTTTTTAGATGTTTCTGGAAACACCATACACTTCTCCAGAGTGGCTGTTGGCAATTTACATCCCGCCCATCAGCATAACAAGGCTCCCAGTTCTCCATGGCCTGTCCTGACTTCCTGGATTTTACACTTTCTTCAGATGGCCCTTTTGACCAGTTTTATGTGAGACTTCATTGTAGTGCAGATTTACTTTGCAAGCTTGCTTGGTTGGCCAAAATGGGCGTATGCTTTTTTTCCTGAATATATTCAGGACAAACGCATACGCCCTTTTTCGCCAAGTGCATCATTGTGGACAGTCTCCCTCTTTTCCTATGCTTTAAATGCAATTCCAGTCTACCTCCTGAAATCGGTTTCCTGCAATTCTGCCCCGCTTTCAATTCCTCTTGGCAGCCTTACTTCAATATATGTTTGGACGAAAGCTGTCATTTATAACTCTGCAGATTTGTGAATGACAGTGCCCCTGAGCTCCTTTCTTCAACTGGCTTTCTTGTGAGCTGGCCGCAACACCGCAGGATTGCTTCAGGCGCTAGTGTGGTTCCGGCACGGCACACTGAGCCTTTGGTTAATTCCTCTTACTGGTGGGAAATGAGAGTTAAATTTGCCCGTCCAGACACCTCCAGCTAGTCTCTCATTGGTTCTTCCTAGTCCTGTTCATCTTACGCAGAAATTGCAAACTGGGCCAAACAGGAGGTTAAAGGCACTGACTCTCCAAGTGGGGAGAGTGTTAGTAAAGCTTCTGGAATGTAGCACCCAAGTACCAGGGGACAAAAACTGAGACACGTTTGAACACGTTTCCCGATCACACGGTGGATCATACTCTGGGTTCCACATGCATGTTTTAGCTGAAGGAAGAATCCCTTAAACCTGGAGAGTTGAGACCCATGGAATGGATACCATGCAGCATGACTTCAAAGGGTCTGCATTTGCTCACCGAACCTCACCAATCCTATCACTGCTGCGTTTATGCCGCTGTACACACGCTTGATTCTCTTTCGGAGACATATAAATCCATAGGTTTTAAGATTCTTACTAGTGAGGTATATTCTTAGGCATTTAATATGGGGTGTTGAGTCCACATCTTTAAGCAAGGAGTAGCTCTTGTCTATTACATATTTGGCTTATGGAACGGTATCTTTGCTACTTTCAATCTCTGGTTCTATGCAGCACCCCAACTCACCTTTCCCCTTAAGCAAGCATAAGTTGGTTTTCTACATTTGAGACCCTGTTCTGTTTTGTAATTCAATTCCTGTGTAGCCAAGTTTACATTCCGTGTATTAGTGATATCTTATGATGTTTCTTTTTCTGTGTGACTTATTTCACTTAGAATCATCGTACCTGAATCCACTCATTATGCTGCTACGGGCCTGATGACATAGATTTCATTGCTGAGTGATATTGCATTGTACGTAAGTACCACAACTTCTTTATCCATTTTGTGCTTTCTGTGATATTGAACTTCTACCGTAAACAAGGTTCTTGTAAACAGAGCCGACCCAAACTTTGGGGTGGCTGTGTCTTTTTGATTTTAATTTCCCTAACCTATAGGACCATAAGTGGAAGTGCCCTAGGCTCTGTTGCTTTGTTTTTTAGATGTTTCAGGAAACACCAAACACTTCTCCAGAGTGGCTGTTGGCAATTACATCCCGCCCATCAGCATAACAAGGCTCCGAGTTCTCCATGGCCTGTCCTGCCTTTCTGGATTTTACACTTTTTTCAGATGTCCCTTTTGACCGGGCGTCAGTGAGACTTCATTGTAGTGCAGATTTCCTTTGCAAGCTTGCTTGATTGGCCAAAAAGGGCGTAAGCATTTTTTCCTGAATATATTCAGGAAAAAAAGCATACGCCCTTTTTGGCCAAGTGCATCATTGTGGACGTTCTGCCTCTTTTCCTATGCTTTACATGCAATTCCAGTCTACCTCCTGAAATCGGTTTCCTGCAATTCTGCCCCGCTTTCAAGTCCTCTTGGCAGCCTTACTTCAATATCTTTTTGGACGATAGCTGTCATTTATAACTCTGCACATTTGTGAATTACAGTGCCCCTGAGCTCCTTTCTTCAACTCGCTTTCTTATGAACTGACCGCAACACCGCAGGATTGCTTCAGGCCCTAGTGTGGTTCCGGCATGGCACGCTGAGCCTTTGGTTAATTCCTCTTCCTGGTGGGAAATGAGAGTTAAATTTGCCCGTCCAGACACCTCCAGCTAGTCTCTCATTGGTTCTCCCTATTCCTGTTCATCTTACGCAGAAATTGCAAACTGGGCCAAACAGGAGGTTAAAGGCATTGACTCTCCAAGGTGGACAGTGTTAGTAAAGCGTCTGGAATGTTGCACCCAAGTTCCAGGGGCCGAAAACTGAGACACATTTGAACACATTTCCTGATCACATGGTGGATCATTCTCTGGGTTCCACATGCATGTTTTAGCTGAAGGAAGAATCCCTTAAACCTGGAGAGTTGAGACCCATGGAATGGGTACCATGCAAGATGACTTCAAAGGGTCTGCATTTGCTCACTGAACCTCACCAGTCCTATCACTGCTGCGTTTATGCCACTGTACACACACTTGACTCTCTTTCGGACACATATAAATCCATAGGTTTTAAGATTCTTACTAGTCAGGTATATTCTTAGGCGTTTAATATGGGGTGTTGAGTCCACTTCGTTGAGCAAGGAGTAGCTCTTGTCTATTACATATTTGGCTTATGGAATGGTATCTGTGCTAATTTCAATCTCTGCTTTTATGCAGCACCCCAACTCACCTTTCTCCTTAAGCAAGCATAAGTTGGTTTTCTACATTTGAGACCCTGTTCTGTTTTGTAATTCAGATCCTGTGTAGCCAAGTTTACATTCCGTGTAGTAGTGATATATTATGATGTTTCTTTTTCTGTGTGACTTATTTCATTTAGAATCATCGTACCGGAATCCACTCATTATGCTGCTACGGGCCTGATGACATAGATTTCATTGCTGAGTGATATTGCATTGTACGTAAGTACCACAACTTCTTTATCCATTTTGTGCTTTCTGTGATATTGAACTTGTACCGTAAACGAGGTTCTTGTAAACAGAGCCGACCCAAACTTTGGGGTGACTGTGTCTTTTTGATTTTAATTTCCCTAAGCTATAGGACCATAAGTGGAAGTGCCCTAGGCTCTGTTGCTTTGTTTTTTAGATGTTTCAGGAAACACCAAACACTTCTCCAGAGTGGCTGTTGGCAATTACATCCCGCCCATCAGCATAACAAGGCTCCGAGTTCTCCATGGCCTGTCCTGCCTTTCTGGATTTTACACTTTTTTCAGATGTCCCTTTTGACCGGGCGGCAGTGAGACTTCATTGTAGTGCAGATTTCCTTTGCAAGCTTGCTTGATTGGCCAAAAAGGGCGTAAGCATTTTTTCCTGAATATATTCAGGAAAAAACGCATACGCCCTTTTTGGCCAAGTGCATCATTGTGGACGTTCTGCCTCTTTTCCTATGCTTTACATGCAATACCAGTCTACCTCCTGAAATCGGTTTCCTGCAATTCTGCCCCGCTTTCAAGTCCTCTTGGCAGCCTTACTTCAATATCTTTTTGGACAATAGCTGTCATTTATAACTCTGCACATTTGTGAATTACAGTGCCCCTGAGCTCCTTTCTTCAACTCGCTTTCTTATGAACTGACCGCAACACCGCAGGATTGCTTCAGGCCCTAGTGTGGTTCCGGCACGGCACGCTGAGCCCTTGGTTAATTCCTCTTCCTGGTGGGAAATGAGAGTTAAATTTGCCCGTCCAGACACCTCCAGCTAGTCTCTCATTGGTTCTCCCTATTGCTGTTCATCTTCTGCAGAAATTGCAAACTGGGCCAAACAGGAGGTTAAACGCACTGACTCTCTAAGTGGCGAGAGTGTTAGTAAAGCATCTGGAATGTTGCACCCGAGTACCAGGGGACAAAAACTGAGACACATTTGAACACGTTTCCTGATCACACGGTGGATCATACTCTGGGTTCCACATGCATGTTTTAGCTGAAGGAAGAATCCCTTAAACCTGGAGAGTTGAGACCCATGGAATGGGTAATATGCAATATGACTTCAAAGGGTCTGCATTTGCTCACCGAACCTCACCAATGCTATCACTGCTGTGTTTATGCCACAGTACACACGCTTGTTTCTCTTTCGGAGACATATAAATCCATAGGTTTTAAGATTCTTACTAGTCAGGTATATTCTTAGGCGTTTAATATGGGGTGTTGAGTCCACTTCGTTGAGCAAGGAGTAGCTATTGTCTATTACATATTTGGCTTATGGAACGGTATCTGTGCTACTTTCAATCTCTGGTTTTATGCAGCACCCCAACTCACCTTTCCCCTTAAGCAAGCATAAGTTGGTTTTCTGCATTTGAGACCCTGTTCTGTTTTGTCATTCAGTTCCTGTGTAGCCAAGTTTACATTCCGTGTAGTAGTGATATCTTATGGTGTTTCTTTTTCTGTGTAACTTATTTCACTTAGAATCATCGTACCTGAATCCACTCATTATGCTGCTACGGGCCTGATGACATAGATTTCATTGCTGAGTGATATTGCATTGTACGTAAGTACCACAACTTCTTTATCCGTTTTTTGCTTTCTCTGATATTGAACTTGTACCGTAAACGAGGTTCTTTTAAACACATCCGTCCCAAACTTTGGGGTGGCTGTGTCTTTTTGATTTTGATTTCCCTAAGCTATAGGACCATAAGTGGAAGTGCCCTAGGCTCTGTTGCTTTGTTTCTTAGATGTTTCAGGAAACACCATACACTTCTCCAGAGTGGCTGTTGGCAATTTACATCCCGCCCATCAGCATAACAAGGCTCCCAGTTCTCCATGGCCTGTCCTGCATTTCTGGATTTTACACTTTTTTCAGATGGCCCTTTTGACCGGGGGACAGTGAGACTTCATTGTAGTGCAGATTTCCTTTGCAAGCTTGCTTGGTTGGCCAAAAAGGGCGTATGCATTTTTTTCTGAATATATTCAGGAATAAACGCATATGCAATTTTTGGCCAAGTGCATCATTGTGGACGTTCTGCCTCTTTTCCTATGCTTTAAATGCATTTCCAGTCTACCTCCTGAAATCGGTTTCGTGAAATTCTGCCCCACTTTCAAGTCCTCTTGGCAGCCTTACTTCAATATATTTTTGGACGATAGCTGTCATTTATAAATCTGCAGGTTTGTGAATTACAGTGCCCCTGAGCTCCTTTCTTCAATTCGCTTTCTTGTGAGCTAGCCACAACACCGCAGGATTGCTTCAGACCCTAGTGTGGTTCCGGCACGGCACGCTGAGCCCTTGGTTAATTCCTCTTCCTGGTGGGAAATGAGAGTTAAATTTGCCCGTCCAGACACCTCCAGCTAGTCTCTCATTGGTTCTCCCTATTGCTGTTCATCTTCTGCAGAAATTGCAAACTGGGCCAAACAGGAGGTTAAATGCACTGACTCTCTAAGTGGCGAGAGTGTTAGTAAAGCATCTGGAATGTTGCACCCGAGTACCAGGGGACAAAAACTGAGACACATTTGAACACGTTTCCTGATCACACGGTGGATCATACTCTGGGTTCCACATGCATGTTTTAGCTGAAGGAAGAATCCCTTAAACCTGGAGAGTTGAGACCCATGGAATGGGTAATATGCAATATGACTTCAAAGGGTCTGCATTTGCTCACGGAACCTCACCAATCCTATCACTGCTGTGTTTATGCCACTGTACACATGCTTGTTTCTCTTTCGGAGACATATAAATCCATAGGTTTTAAGATTCTTACTAGTCAGGTATATTCTAAGGCGTTTAATATGGGGTGTTGAGTCCACTTCGTTGAGCAAGGAGTAGCTCTTGTCTATTACATATTTGGCTTATGGAATGGTATCTGTGCTACTTTCAATCTCTGGTTTTATGCAGCACCCCAACTCACCTTTCCCCTTAAGCAAGCATAAGTTGGTTTTCTGCATTTGAGACCCTGTTCTGTTTTGTCATTCAGTTCCTGTGTAGCCAAGTTTACATTCCGTGTAGTAGTGATATCTTATGATGTTTCTTTTTCTGTGTGACTTATTTCACTTAGAATCATCGTACCTGAATCCACTCATTATGCTGCTACAGGCCTGATGACATAGATTTCATTGCTGAGTGATATTGCATTGTACGTAAGTACCACAACTTCTTTATCCGTTTTTTGCTTTCTCTGATATTGAACTTGTACCGTAAACGAGGTTCTTTTAAACACAGCCATCCCAAACTTTGGGGTGACTGTGTCTTTTTGATTTTGATTTCCCTAAGCTATAGGACCATAAGTGGAAGTGCCCTAGGCTCTGTTGCTTTGTTTCTTAGATGTTTCAGGAAACACCATACACTTCTCCAGAGTGGCTGTTGGCAATTTACATCCCGCCCATCAGCATAACAAGGCTCCCAGTTCTCCATGGCCTGTCCTGTCTTTCTGGATTTTACACTTTTTTCAGATGGCCCTTTTGACCGGGGGACAGTGAGACTTCATTGTAGTGCAGATTTCCTTTGCAAGCTTGCTTGGTTGGCCAAAAAGGGCCTATGGGTTTTTTCCTGAATATATTCAGGAAAAAAAGCATAGGTCCTTTTTGGCCAAGTGCATCATTGTGGACGTTCTGCCTCTTTTCCTATGCTTTACATGCAATTCCAGTCTGCCTCCTGAAATCGGTTTCCTGCAATTCTGCCCCAATTTCAAGTCCTCTTGGCAGCCTTACTTCAATATATTTTTGGACGATAGCTGTCATTTATAACTCTGCATGTTTGTGGATTACAGTGCCCCTGAGCTCCTTTCTTCAACGCGCTTTCTTGTGAGCTGGCCACAACACCGCAGGATTGCTTCAGGCCCTAGTGTGGTTCCGGCATGGCACGCTGAGCCTTTGGTTAATTCCTCTTCCTGGTGGGAAATGAGAGTGAAATTTACCGTCCAGACACCTGTAACTAGTCTCTCATTGGTTCTCCCTATTCCTGTTCATTTTCCACAGAAATTGCAAACTGGGCCAAACAGGAGGTAAAAGGCACTGACTCTAAAAGTGGGGAGAGTGTTAGTCGAGTGTCTGAAATTTTGCACCCGAGTACCAGAGGACAAAAACTGAGACACATTTGAATACGTTTCCCGATCACATGGTGGATCATACTCTGGGTTCCACATGCATGTCTAAGCTGAAGGAAGAATACCTTAAACCTGGAAAGTTAAGACCCATGGAATGGGTACCATGCAATATGACTTCAAAGGGTCTGCATTTGCTCACTGAACCTCACCAATCCTATCACTGCTGCGTTTATGCCACTGTACACACGCTTGATTCTATTTCAGAGACATATAAATCCATAGGTTTCAAAATTCTTACTAGTCAGGTATATTCTTAGGCGTTTAATATGGGGTTTTGAGTCCACTTCGTTGAGCAAGGAGTAGCTCTTGTCTATTACATATTTGGCTTATGGAACGGTATCTGTGCTAATTTCAATCTCTGGTTTTATGCAGCACCCCAACTCACCTTTCCCCTTCAGCAGGCATAAGTTGGTTTTCTACATTTGAGACCCTGTTCTGTTTTGTAATTCAGGTCCTGTGTAGCCAAATTTACATTCCGTGTAGTAGTGATATCTTATGATGTTTCTTTTTCTGTGTGACTTATTTCACTTAGAATCATCGTACCTGAATCCACTCATTATACTGCTATGGGACTGATGACATAGATTTCATTGCTGAGTGATATTGCATTGTACGTAAGTACCACAACTTCTTTATCCATTTTTCGCTTTCTGTGATATTGAACTTGTACCGTAAACGAGGTTCTTGTAAACAGAGCCTTCCCAAACTTTGGGGTGGCTGTGTCTTTTTGATTTTAATTTCCCTAAACTATAAGACCATAAGTGGAAGTGCCCTAGGCTCTGTTGCTTTGTTTTTTAGGTGTTTCAGGAAACACCATACACTTCTCCAGAGTGGCTGTTGGCAATTTACATCCCGCCCATCAGCATAACAAGGCTCCCAGGTCTCCATGGCCTGTCCTGCCTTTCTGGATTTTACATATTTTTCAGATGGCCCTTTTGACCGGGGGGCAGTGAGACTTCATTGTAGTGCAGATTTCCTTTGCAAGCTTGCTTGGTTGGCCAAAAAGGGCGTATGCGTTTTTTCCTGAATATATTCAGGAAAAAACGCATACGCCCTTTTTGTCCAAGTGCATCATTGTGGACGTTCTGCCTCTTTTCCTATGCTTTACATGCAATTCCAGTCTACCTCCTGAAATCGGCTTCCTGAAATTCTGCCCCACCTTCAAGTCCTCTTGGCAGCCTTACTTCAATATATTTTTGGACGATAGCTGTCATTTTAACTCTGCAGGTTTGTGAATTACAGTGCCCCTGAGCTCCTTTCTTCAACTCGCTTTCTTGTGAGCTGGCCGCAACACCGCAGGATTGCTTCAGGCCCTAGTGTGGTTCCGGCACGGCACGCTGAGCCTTTGGTTAATTCCTCTTCCTACTGGGAAATGAGAGTTGAATTTTCCCGTCCAGACACCTCCAGCTAGTCTCTCATTGATTCTCCCTATTCCTGTTCATTTTCCGCAGAAATTGCAAACTGGGCCAAACAGGAGTTTAAAGGCACTGACTCTCCAAGTGGGGAGAGTGTTAGTGAAGCCTCTGGAATGTTGCACCCGAGTACCAGGGGACGAAAACTGAGACACATTTGAACACGTTTGCCGATCACACGGTGGATCATACTCTGGGTTCCACATGCATGTTTTAGCTGAAGGAAGAATCCCTTAAACCTGCAGAGTTGAGACCCATGGAATGGGTACCATGCAATATGACTTCAAAGGGTCTGCATTTGCTCACCGAACCTCACCAATCCTATCACTGCTGCGTTTATGCTGCTGTACACACGCTTGATTCTCTTTCGGAGACATATAAATCCATAGGTTTTAAGATTCTTACTAGTCAGGTATATTCTTAGGCGTTTAATATGGTGTGTTTAGTCCACTTCGTTGAGCAAGGAGTAGCTCTTGTCTATTACATATTTGGCTAATGGAACGGTATCTGTGCTAATTTCAATCTCTGGTGTTATGCAGCACCCAAACTTACCTTTCCCTTTAAGCAAGCATAAGTTGATTTTCTACATTTGAGACCCTGTTCTGTTTTGTCATTCAGTTCCTGTGTAGCCAAGTTTACATTCCGTGTAGTAGTGATATCTTATGGTGTTTCTTTTTCTGTGTGACTTATTTCACTTAGAATCATCGTACCTGAATCCACTCATTATGCTGCTACGGGCCTGATGACATAGATTTCATTGCTGAGTGATATTGCATTGTACGTAAGTACCACAACTTCTTTATCCGTTTTTTGCTTTCTCTGATATTGAACTTGTAACGTAAACGAGGTTCTTTTAAACAAAGCCGTCCCAAACTTTTGGGTTGCTGTGTCTTTTTGATTTTGATTTCCCTAAGCTATAGGACCATAAGTGGAAGTGCTCTAGGCTCTGTTGCTTTGTTTCTTAGATGTTTCAGGAAACACCATACACTTCTCCAGAGTGGCTGTTGGCAATTTACATCCCGCCCATCAGCATAACAAGGCTCCCAGTTCTCCATGGCCTGTCCTGCCTTTCTGGATTTTACACTTTTTTCAGATGGCCCTTTTGACCGGGGGACAGTGAGACTTCATTGTAGTGCAGATTTCCTTTGCAAGCTTGCTTGGTTGGCCAAAAAGTGCGTATGCATTTTTTTCTGAATATATTCAGGAATAAACGCATACGCAATTTTTGGCCAAGTGCATCATTGTGGACGTTCTGCCTCTTTTCCTATGCTTTAAATGCATTTCCAGTCTACCTCCTGAAATCGGTTTCGTGAAATTCTGCCCCACTTTCAAGTCCTCTTGGCAGCCTTACTTCAATATAATTTTGGACGATAGCTGTCATTTATAACTCTGCAGGTTTGTGAATTACAGTGCCCCTGAACTCCTTTCTTCAATTCGCTTTCTTGTGAGCTAGCCACAACACCGCAGAATTGCTTCAGACCCTAGTGTGGTTCCGGCACGGCACGATGAGCCCTTGGTTAATTCCTCTTCCTGGTGGGAAATGAGAGTTAAATTTGCCCGTCCAGACACCTCCAGCTAGTCTCTCATTGGTTCTCCCTATTGCTGTTCATCTTCTGCAGAAATTGCAAACTGGGCCAAACAGGAGGTTAAACGCACTGACTCTCTAAGTGGCGAGAGTGTTAGTAAAGCATCTGGAATGTTGCACCCGAGTACCAGGGGACAAAAACTGAGACACATTTGAACACGTTTCCTGATCACACGGTGTATCATACTCTGGGTTCCACATGCATGTTTTAGCTGAAGGAAGAATCCCTTAAACCTGGAGAGTTGAGACCCATGGAATGGGTAATATGCAATATGACTTCAAAGGGTCTGCATTTGCTCACCGAACCTCACCAATGCTATCACTGCTGTGTTTATGCCACAGTACACACGCTTGTTTCTCTTTCGGAGACATATAAATCCATAGGTTTTAAGATTCTTACTAGTCAGGTATATTCTTAGGCGTTTAATATGGGGTGTTGAGTCCACTTCGTTGAGCAAGGAGTAGCTCTTGTCTATTACATATTTGTCTTATGGAACGGTATCTGTGCTACTTTCAATCTCTGGTTTTATGCAGCACCCCAACTCACCTTTCCCCTTAAGCAAGCATAAGTTGGTTTTCTGCATTTGAGACCCTGTTCTGTTTTGTCATTCAGTTCCTGTGTAGCCAAGTTTACATTCCGTGTAGTAGTGATATCTTATGATGTTTCTTTTTCTGTGTGACTTATTTCACTTAGAATCATCGTACCTGAATCCACTCATTATGCTGCTACGGGCCTGATGACATAGATTTCATTGCTGAGTGATATTGCATTGTACGTAAGTACCACAACTTCTTTATCCGTTTTTTGCTTTCTCTGATATTGAACTTGTACCGTAAACAAGGTTCTTTTAAACACATCCGTCCCAAACTTTGGGGTGGCTGTGTCTTTTTGATTTTGATTTCCCTAAGCTATAGGACCATAAGTGGAAGTGCCCTAGGCTCTGTTGCTTTGTTTCTTAGATGTTTCAGGAAACACCATACACTTCTCCAGAGTGGCTGTTGACAATTTACATCCCGCCCATCAGCATAACAAGGCTCCCAGTTCTCCATGGCCTGTCCTGCATTTCTGGATTTTACATATTTTTCAGATGGCCCTTTTGACCGGGGGACAGTGAGACTTCATTGTAGTGCAGATTTCCTTTGCAAGCTTGCTTGGTTGGCCAAAAAGTGCGTATGCATTTTTTTCTGAATATATTCAGGAATAAACGCATACGCAATTTTTGGCCAAGTGCATCATTGTGGACGTTCTGCCTCTTTTCCTATGCTTTAAATGTATTTCCAGTCTACCTCCTGAAATCGGTTTCGTGAAATTCTGCCCCACTTTCAAGTCCTCTTGGCAGCCTTACTTCAATATATTTTTGGACGATAGCTGTCATTTATAACTCTGCACATTTGTGAAATACAGTGCCCCTGAGCTCCTTTCTTCAATTCGCTTTCTTGTGAGCTAGCCACAACACCGCAGGATTGCTTCAGACCCTAGTGTGGTTCCGGCACGGCACGCTGAGCCCTTGGTTAATTCCTCTTCCTGGTGGGAAATGAGAGTTAAATTTGCCCGTCCAGACACCTCCAGCTAGTCTCTCATTGGTTCTCCCTATTGCTGTTCATCTTCTGCAGAAATTGCAAACTGGGCCAAACAGGAGGTTAAACGCACTGACTCTCTAAGTGGCGAGAGTGTTAGTAAAGCATCTGGAATGTTGCACCCGAGTACCAGGGGACAAAAACTGAGACACATTTGAACACGTTTCCTGATCACACGGTGGATCATACTCTGGGTTCCACATGCATGTTTTAGCTGAAGGAAGAATCCCTTAAACCTGGAGAGTTGAGACCCATGGAATGGGTAATATGCAATATGACTTCAAAGGGTCTGCATTTGCTCACCGAACCTCACCAATCCTATCACTGCTGTGTTTATGCCACTGTACACATGCTTGTTTCTCTTTCGGAGACATATAAATCCATAGGTTTTAAGATTCTTACTAG
The DNA here is from genome assembly GCF_937001465.1 of Orcinus orca. Classification (NCBI taxonomy): domain Eukaryota; kingdom Metazoa; phylum Chordata; class Mammalia; order Artiodactyla; family Delphinidae; genus Orcinus; species Orcinus orca. The sequence goes on along the minus strand of NC_064562.1, from coordinate 60,513,216 downwards.
TCAGGTATATTCTAAGGCGTTTAATATGGGGTGTTGAGTCCACTTCGTTGAGCAAGGAGTAGCTCTTGTCTATTACATATTTGGCTTATGGAACGGTATCTGTGCTACTTTCAATCTCTGGTTTTATGCAGCACCCCAACTCACCTTTCCCCTTAAGCAAGCATAAGTTGGTTTTCTGCATTTGAGACCCTGTTCTGTTTTGTCATTCAGTTCCTGTGTAGCCAAGTTTACATTCCGTGTAGTAGTGATATCTTATGATGTTTCTTTTTCTGTGTGACTTATTTCACTTAGAATCATCGTACCTGAATCCACTCATTATGCTGCTACGGGCCTGATGACATAGATTTCATTGCTGAGTGATATTGCATTGTACGTAAGTACCACAACTTCTTTATCCGTTTTTTGCTTTCTCTGATATTGAACTTGTACCGTAAACGAGGTTCTTGTAAACAGAGCCGTCCCAAAGTTTGGGGTGGCTGTGTCTTTTTGATTTTGATTTCCCTAAGCTATAGGACCATAAGTGGAAGTGCCCTAGGCTCTGTTGCTTTGTTTCTTAGATGTTTCAGGAAACACCATACACTTCTCCAGAGTGGCTGTTGGCAATTTACATCCCGCCCATCAGCATAACAAGGCTCCCAGTTCTCCATGGCCTGTCCTGCCTTTCTGGATTTTACACTTTTTTCAGATGGCCCTTTTGACCGGGGGACAGTGAGACTTCATTGTAGTGCAGATTTCCTTTGCAAGCTTGCTTGGTTGGCCAAAAAGGGCCTATGGGTTTTTTCCTGAATATATTCAGGAAAAAAAGCATAGGTCCTTTTTGGCCAAGTGCATCATTGTGGACGTTCTGCCTCTTTTCCTATGCTTTACATGCAATTCCAGTCTACCTCCTGAAATCGGTTTCCTGCAATTCTGCCCCAAATTCAAGTCCTCTTGGCAGCCTTACTTCAATATATTTTTGGACGATAGCTGTCATTTATAACTCTGCATGTTTGTGGATTACAGTGCCCCTGAGCTCCTTTCTTCAACGCGCTTTCTTGTGAGCTGGCCACAACACCGCAGGATTGCTTCAGGCCCTAGTGTGGTTCCGGCATGGCACGCTGAGCCTTTGGTTAATTCCTCTTCCTGGTGGGAAATGAGAGTTAAATTTACCGTCCAGACACCTGTAACTAGTCTCTCATTGGTTCTCCCTATTCCTGTTCATTTTCCACAGAAATTGCAAACTGGGCCAAACAGGAGGTTAAAGGCACTGACTCTAAAAGTGGGGAGAGTGTTAGTCGAGTGTCTGAAATTTTGCACCCGAGTACCAGAGGACAAAAACTGAGACACATTTGAACACGTTTCCCGATCACACGGTGGATCATACTCTGGGTTCCACATGCATGTCTAAGCTGAAGGAAGAATACCTTAAACCTGGAAAGTTAAGACCCATGGAATGGGTAATATGCAATATGACTTCAAAGGGTCTGCATTTGCTAACCGAACCTCACCAATCCTATCACTGCTGCGTTTATGCCAGTGTACACACGCTTGATTCTCTTTCGTAGACATATAAATCCATAGGTTTTAAGATTCTTACTAGTCAGGTATATTCTTAGGCGTTTAATATGGGGTGTTGAGTCCACTTCCTTGAGCAAGGAGTAGCTCTTGTCTATTACATATTTGGCTTATGGAACGGTATCTGTGCTAATTTCAATCTCTGGTTTTATGCAGCACCCGAAATCACCTTTCCCCTTCAGCAGGCATAAGTTGGTTTTCTACATTTGAGACCCTGTTCTGTTTTGTAATTCAGTTCCTGTGTAGCCAAGTTTACATTCCGTGTAGTAGTGATATCTTATGATGTTTCTTTTTCTGTGTGACTTATTTCACTTAGAATCATCGTACCTGAATCCACTCATTATGCTGCTACGGGCCCGATGACATAGATTTCATTGCTGAGTGATATTGCATTGTACGTATGTACCACAACTTCTTTATCCATTTTTCGCTTTCTGTGATATTGAACTTGTACCGTAAACGAGCTTCTTGTAAACAGAGCTGTCCCAAACTTTGGGGTGGCTGTGTCTTTTTGATTTTAATTTCCCTAAGCTATAGGACCATAAGTGGAAGTGCCCTAGGCTCTGTTGCTTTCGTTTTTACATGTTTCAGGAAACACCATACACTTCTCCAGAGTGGCTGTTGGCAATTTTCATCCCGCCCTTCAGCATAACAAGGCTCCCAGTTCTCCATGGCCTGTCCTGCCTTTCTGGATTTTACACTTTTTTCAGATGGCCCTTTTGACCAGGGGGCAGTGAGACTTCATTGTAATGCAGATTTCCTTTGCAAGCTTGCTTGGCTGTCCAAAAAGTGCGTATGCGTTTTTTCCTGAATATATTCAGGACAAAACGCATACGCCCTTTTTGGCCAAGTGCATCATTGTGGACGTTCTGCCTCTTTTCCTATGCTTTACATGCAATTCCAGTCTACCTCCTGAAATCGGTTTCCTGCAATTCTGCCCCGCTTTCAAGTCCTCTTGGCAGCCTTACTTCAATATATTTTTGGACGATAGCTGTCATTTATAACTCTGCAGGTTTGTGAATGACAGTGCCCCTGAGCTCCTTTCTTCAACTCGCTTTCTTGTGAGCTGGACGCAACACCGCAGGATTGCTTCAGGCCCTAGTGTGGTTCCGGCACGGCACGCTGATCCTTTGGTTAAATCCTCTTCCTGGTGGGAAATGAGAGTTAAACTTGCCCTTCCAGACACCTCCAGCTAGTCTCTCATTGGTTCTCCCTATTCCTGTTCATTTTCCGCAGAAATTGCAAACTGGGCCAAACAGGAGTTTAAAGGCACTGACTCTCCAAGTGGGGAGAGTGTTAGTAAAGCTTTTGGAATGTTGCACCCGAGTACCGGGGGATGAAAACTGAGACACATTTGAACACGTTTCCCGATCACACGGTGGATCATACTCTGGGTTCCACACGCACGTTTTAGCTGAAGGAAGAATCCCTTAAACCTGGAGAGTTGAGACCCATGGAATGGGTACCATGCAATATGACTTCAAGGGGTCTGCATTTGCTCAGCGAACCTCACCAATCCTATCACTGGTGCATTTATGCCGCTGTACACACACTTGATTCTCTTTCGGAGACATATAAATCCATAGGTTTTAAGATTCTTACTAGTCAGGTATATACTTAGGCATTTAATATGGGGTGTTGTGTCCTCTTCGTTGAGCAAGGAGTAGCTCTTGTCTATTACATATTTTGTTTATGGAACGATATCTGTGCTAATTTCAATGTCTGGTTTTATACAGCACCCCAACACACCTTTCCCCTTCAGCAAGCAGAAGTTGGTTTTCTACATTTGAGACCCTGTTCTCTTTTGTAATTCAGTTCCTGTGTAGCCAAGTTTACATTCCGTGTAGTAGTGATATCTTATGATGTTTCTTTTTCTGTGTGACTTATTTCACTTAGAATCATCGTACCTGAAACCACTCATTATGCTGCTACGGGCCTGATGACAAAGATTTCATTGCTGAGTGATATTGCATTGTACGTATGTACCACAACTTCTTTATCCATTTTTCGCTTTCTGTGATATTGAACTTGTACCGTAAACGAGGTTCTTGTAAACAGAGCCGTCCCAAACTTTGGGGTTGCTGTGTCTTTTTGATTTTAATTTCCCTAAGCTATAGGACCATAAGTGGAAGTGCCCTAGGTCTGTTGCTTTGTTTTGTAGATGTTTCAGGAAACACCATACACTTCTCCAGAGTGGCTGTTGGCAATTTACATCCCGCCCATCACCATAACAAGGCTCCCACTTCTCCATGGCCTGTCCTGCCTTTCTGGATTTTACACTTTTTTCAGATGGCCCTTTTGACCGGGAGGCAGTGAGACTTCATTGTAGTGCAGATTTCCTTTGCAAGCTTGCTTGGTTGGCCAAAAATGGCGTATGCGTTTTTTCCTGAATATATTCAGGAAAAAACACATATGCTCTTTTTGGCCAAGTGCATCATTGTGGACGTTCTGCCTCTTTTCCTATGCTTTACATGCAATTCCAGTCTACCTCCTGAAATCGGTTTCCGGCAATTCTGCCCCACTTTCAAGTTCTCTTGGCAGCCTTACTTCAATATATTTTTGGACGATAGCTGACATTTATAACTCTGCAGGTTTGTGAATGACAGTGCCCCTGAGCTCCTTTCTTCAACTCGCTTTCTTGTGAGCTGGCCGCAACACCGCAGGATTGCTTCAGGCCCTAGTGTGGTTCTGGCATGGCACGCTGAGCCTTTGGTTCATTCCTCTTCCTGGTGGGAAATGAGAGTTAAATTTGCCTGTCCAGACACCTCCAGCTAGTCTCTCATTGGTTCTCCCTATTCCTGTTCATTTTCTGCAGAAATTGCAAACTGGGCCAAACAGGAGTTTAAAGGCAGTGACTCTCCAAGTGGGGAGAGTGTTAGTAAAGCGTCTGGAATATTGCACCCGAGTACCAGGGTTCGAAAACTGAGACCCATTTGAACACATTTCCCGATCACACGGTGGATCATACTCTGGGTTCCACATGCATGTTTTAGCTGAAGGAAGAATCCCTTAAACCTGCAGATTTGAGACCCATGGAATGGGTACCATGCAATATGACTTTAAAGGGTCTGCATTTGCTCACCGAACCTCACCAATCCTATCACTGCTGCATTTATGCCGCTGTACACACACTTGATTCTCTTTCGGAGACATATAAATCCATAGGTTTTAAGATTCTTACTAGTCAGGTATATTCTTAGGCGTTTAATATGTTGTTTTGTGTCAAGTTCGTTGAGCAAGGAGTAGCTCTTGTCTATTACATATTTGGGTTATGGAACGGTATCTGTGCTAATTTCAATCTCTGGTTTTATGCAGCACCCCAACTCACCTTTACCCTTAAGCAAGCATAAGTTGGTTTTCTACATTTGAGACCCTGTTCTGTTTTGTAATTCAGTTCCTGTGTAGCCAAGTTTACATTCCGTGTAGTAGTGATATCTTATGATGTTTCTTTTTCTGTGTGACTTATTTCACTTAGAATCATCGTACCTGAATCCACTCATTATGCTGCTACGGGCCTGATGACATAGACTTCATTGCTGAGTGATATTGCATTGTATGTAAGTACCACAACTTCTTTATCCATTTTTCGCTTTCTGTGATATTGAACTTGTACCGTAAACGAGGTTCTTGTAAACATTGCCATCCCAAACTTTGGGGTGGCTGTGTCTTTTTGGTTTTAATTTCCCTAAACTAGAGGACCATAAGTGGAATTGCCCTAGGCTCTCTTGCTTTGTTTGTTAGATGTTTCAGGGAACACCATACATTTCTCCAGAGTGGCTGTTGGAATTTACATGCCGCCCATCAGCATAACAAGGCTCCCAGTGGTCTATGGCCTGTCCTGCCTTTCTGGATTTTACACTTTTTTCAGATGGCCCTTTTGACCGGGGGGCCGTGGGACATCATTGTAGTGCAGATTTCCTTTGCAAGCTTGCTTGGTTGGCCAAAAAGGGCGTATGCGTTTTTTCCTGAATATATTCAGGAAAAAACGCATACGCCCTTTTTGGCCAAGTGCATCATTGTGGACGTTCTGCCTCTTTTCCTATGCTTTACATGCAATTCCAGTCTACCTCCTGAAATCGGTTTCCTGCAATTCTGCCCCGCTTTCAAGTCCTCTTGGCAGCCTTACTTCAATATATTTTCGGACGATAGCTGTCATTTATAACTCTGCAGGTTTGTGAATTACAGTGACCCTGAGCTCCGTTCTTCAACTCGCTTTCTTGTGAGCTGGCCGCAACACCGCAGGATTGCTTCAGGCCCTAGTGTGGTTCCGGCACGGCACGCTGAGCCTTTGGTTAATTCCTGTTCCTGGTGGGAAAGTAGAGTTAAATTTGCCCGTCCAGACACCTCCAGCTAATCTCTCATGGGTTCTCCGTATTCCTGTTCATTTTCCGCAGAAATTGCAAACTGGGCCAAACAGGAGGTTAAAGGTACTGACTCTCTAAGTGGGGAGAGTGTTAGTAAAGCGTCTGGAATGTTGCACCCGAGTACCAGGGGACGAAAACTGAGACACATTCGAACACGTTTCCCGATCACATGGTGGATCATACTCTGGGTTCCACACGCACGTTTTAGCTGAAGGAAGAATCCCTTAAACCTGGAGAGTTGAGACCCATGGAATGGGTACCATGCAATATGACTTCAAAGGGTCTGCATTTGCTCACCGAACCTCACCAATCCTATCACTGTTGCATTTATGCCGCTGTGCACACGCTTGATTCTCTTTCAGAGACATATAAATCCGTAGGTTTTAAGATTCTTACTAGACAGGTATATTCTTCGGCGTTTAATATGGGGTGTTGAGTCCACTTCATTGAGCAAGGAGTAGCTCTTGTCTATTACATATTTGGCGTATGGAACGGTATCTGTGCTAATTTCAATCTCTGGTTTTATGCAGCACCCCAACTCACCTTTCCCCTTAAGCAAGCATAAGTTGGTGTTCTACATTTGAGACCCTGTTGTGTTTTATAATTCAGTTCCTGTGTAGCCAAGTTTACATTCCGTGTAGTAGTGATAACTTATGATGTTTCTTTTTCTGTGTGACTTATTTCACTTAGAATCATCGTACCTGAATCCACTCATTATGCTGCTATGGGCCTGATGACATAGATTTCATTGCTGAGTGATATTGCATTGTACGTAAGTACCACAACTTCTTTATCCATTTTTCACTTTCTGTGATATTGAACTTGTACCGTAAACGAGGTTCTTGTAAACAGAGCCATCCCAAACTTTGGGGTGGCTGTGTCTTTTTGATTTTAATTTCCCTAAGCTATAGGACCATAAGTGGAAGTGCCCTAGTCTCTGTTGTTTTGTTTTTTAGATATTTCAGGAAACACCGTACACTTCTCCAGAGTGGATGTTGGCAATTTACATCCTGCCCATCAGCAAAACAAGGCTCCCAATTCTCCATGGCCTGTCCTGCCTTTCTGGATTTTACACTTTTTTCAGATGGCCCTTTTACCGGGGGGCAGTGAGACTTCATTGTACTGCAGATTTCCTTTGCAAGCTTGCTTCGTTGGCCAAAAAGGGCGTATGCGTTTTTTCCTGAATATATTCAGGACAAAACGCATACGCCCTTTTTGGCCAAGTGCATCATTGTGGACGTTCTGCCTCTTTTCCTATGCTTTACATGCAATTCCAGTCTACCTCCTGAAATCGGTTTCCTGCAATTCTGCCCCGCTTTCAAGTCCTCTTGGCAGCCTTACTTCAATATATTTTTGGACGATAGCTGTCATTTATAACTCTGCACGTTTGTGAATTACAGTGCCCCTGAGCTCCTTTCTTCAACTCGCTTTCTTGTGAGCTGGCCGCAACACCGCAAGATTGCTTCAGGCCCTAGTGTGGTTCCGGCATGGCACGCTGAGCATTTGGTTAATTCCTCTTCCTGGTGGGAAATGAGAGTTAAATTTGCCCGTCCAGACACCTCCAGCTAGTCTCTCATTGGTTCTCCCTATTCCTGTTCATTTTACACAGAAATTGCAAACTGGGCCAAACTGGGTATTAAAGGCACTGACTCTCCAAGTGGGGAGAGTGTTAGTAAAGCGTCTGGAATGTTGCACCCGAGTACCAGGGGACGAAAACTGAGACACATTTGAACACGTTTCTCGATCACACGGTGGATCATACTCTGGGTTCCACATGCATGTTTTAGCTGAAGGAAGAATCCCTTAAACGTGGAGAGTTGAGACCCATGGAATGGGTACCATGCAATATGACTTTAAAGGGTCTGCATTTGCTCACCGAACCTCACCAATCCTATCACTGCTGCGTTAATGCCGTTGTTCACACGCTTGACTCTCTTTTGGACACATATAAATCCATAGGTTTTAAGATTCTTACTAGTCAGGTATATTCTTAGAGTTTAATATGTGGTGTTGAGTCCACTTCGTTTAGCAAGGAGTAGCTCTTGTCTATTACATATTTGGGTTATGGAACTGTATCTGTGCTAATTTCAATCTCTGGTTTTATGCAGCACCCAAACTCACCTTTCCCCTTAAGCAAGCATAAGTTGATTTTCTACTTTTGAGACCCTGTACTGTTTGGTAATTCATTTCTTGTGTAGCCAAGTTTACATTCCGTGTAGTAGTGATATCTTATGATGTTTCTTTTTCTGTGTGACTTATTTCACTTAGAAACATCGTACCTGAATCCACTCATTTTGCTGCTATGGGCCCGATGACATAGATTTCATTGCTGAGTGATATTGCATTGTACGTAAGTACCACAACTTCTTTATCCATTTTTCGCTTTCTGTGATATTGATCTTGTACCGTAAATGAGGTTCTTGTAAACAGAGCCATCCGAAACTTTGGGGTGGCTGTGTCTTTTTGGTTTTAATTTCCCTAAGCTATAGGACCATAAGTGGAAGTGCCCTAGGCTCTGTTGTCTTGTTTTTCAGATGTTTCAGGAAACACCATACACTTTTCCAGAGTGGCTGTTGGCAATTTTCATCCCGCCCATCAGCATAACAAGGCTCCCTGTTCTCCATGGCCTGTCCTGCCTTTCTGGATTTTACACTTTTTTCAGATGGACCTTTTGACCGGGGGGCAGTGAGACTTCATTGTAGTGCAGATTTCCTTTGCAAGCTTGCTTGGTTGGCCAAAAAGGGCGTATGCGTTTTTTCCTGAATATATTCAGGAAAAAACGCATACGCCCTTTTTGGCCAAGTGCATCATTGTGGACGTTCTGCCTCTTTTCCTATGCTTTACATGCAATTCCAGTCTACCTCCTGAAATCGGTTTCCTGCAATTCTGCCCCGCTTTCAAGTCCTCTTGGCAGCCTTACTTCAATATATTTTTGGACGATAGCTGTCATTTATAACTCTGCACGTTTGTGAATTACAGTGCCCCTGAGCTCCTTTCTTCAACTCGCTTTCTTGTTAGCTGGCCGCAACACCGCAGGATTGCTTCAGGCCCTAGTGTGCTTTTCGCATGGCACGCTGAGCCTTTGGTTAATTCCTCTTCCTGGTGGGAAATGAGAGTTAAATTTGCCCGTCCAGACACCTCCAGCTAGTCTCTCATTGGTTTTCCCTATTCCTGTTCATTTTCCGCAGAAATTGCAAACTGGGCCAAACAGGAGGTTAAAGGCACTGACTCTCCAAGTGGGGAGAGTGTTAGTAAAGCGTCTGGAATGTTGCTCCCAAGTACCAGGGGACGAAAACTGAGCCACATTTGAACACGTTTCCCCATCACACGGTGTATCATACTCTGGGTTCTTCATACATGTTTGAGCTGAAGGAAGAATCCCTTAAACCTGGAGAGTTGAGACCCATGGAATGGGTACCATGCAATATGACTTCAAAGGGTCTGCATTTGCTCACCGAACCTGACCAATCCTATCACTGCTGCGCTTATGCCGCTGTACACATGCTTGATTCTCTTTCGGAGACATATAAATCCATAGCTTTTAAGATTCTTACTAGTCAGGTATATTCTTAGGCATTTAATATGGGGTGTTGTGTCCTCTTCGTTGAGAAGGAGTAGCTCTTGTCTATTACATATTTTGCTTATGGAACGGTATCTGTGCTAATTTCAATCTCTGGTTTTATGCAGCACCCCAACTCACCTTTCCCCTTAAGAAAGAATAAGGTGGTTTTCTCCATTTGAGACCCTGTTCTGTTTTGTAATTCAGTTCCTGTGTAGCCAAGTTTACATTCCGTGTATTAGTGATATCTTATGATGTTTCATTTTCTGTGTGACTTATTTCACTTTGAATCATCGTACCTGACCCACTCATTATGCTGCTATGGGCCCGATGACAAAGATTACATTGCTGAGTGATATTGCATTGTACATAAGTACCACAACTTCTTTATCCATTTTTCGCTTTCTATGATTTTGAACTTCAACCGTAAACGAGGTTCTTGTAAACAGAGCCGTCCCAAACTTTGGGGTGGCTGTGTCTTTTTGATTTTAATTTCCCTAAGCTATAGGACCATAAGTGGAAGTGCCCTAGGCTCTGTTGCTTTGTTTTTTGGATGATTCAGGAAACACCATACACTTCTCCAGAGTGGCTGTTGGCAATTTAAATCCCGCCCATCAGCATAACAAGGCTCCCAGTTCTCCATGGCCTGTCCTGGCTTTCTGGATTTTACACTTTTTTCAGATGGCCCTTTTGACCGGGAGGCAGTGAGACTTCAATGTAGTGCAGATATCCTTTGCAAACTCGCTTGGTTGGCCAAAAAGGGCGTATGCGTTTTTTCCTGAATATATTCAGGAAAAAACGCATACGCCCTTTTTGGCCAAGTGCATCATTGTGGACGTTCTGCCTCTTTTCCTATGCTTTACATGCAATTCCAGTCTACCTCCTGAAATCGGTTTCCTGCAATTCTGCCCCGCTTTCAAGTCCTCTTGGCAGCCTTACTTCAATATATTTTTGGATGATAGCTGTCATTTATAACTCTGCAGGTTTGTGGATGACAGTGTCCTAGAGCTCCTTTCTTCAACTCGCTTTCTTGTGAGCTGGCCGCAACAGCGCAGGATTGCTTCAGGCCCTAGTGTGGTTCCGGCATGGCACGCTGAGCCTTTGGTTAATTCCTCTTCCTGGTGGGAAATGAGAGTTAAATTCGCCCGTCCAGACACCTCCAGCTAGTCACTCATTGGTTCTCCCTATTCCTGTTCATCTTACGCAGAAATTGCAAACTGGGCCAAACAGGAGGTTAAAGGCACTGACTCTCCAAGTGGGGAGAGTGTTAGTAAAGCGTCTGGAATGTTGCACCCGAGTACCAGGGGACGAAAACTGAGACACATTTGAACACGTTTCCCGATCACACGGTGGATCATACTCTGGGTTCCACATGCATGTTTTAGCTGAAGGAAGAGTCCCTTAAACTTGGAGAGTTGACACCCATGGAATGGGTACCATGCAATATGACTTCAGAGGGTCTGCATTTGCTCACCGATTCTCACCAATCCTATCACTGCTGTGTTTATGCCACTGTACACAGGCTTGATTCTCTTTCGGAGACATAGAAATCCATAGGTTTTAAGATTCTTACTAGTCAGGTATATTCTTAGGCGTTTAATATGGGGTGTTGTGTCCACTTCGTTGAGCAAGGAGTAGCTCTTGTGTATTACATATTTGGCTTATGGAACGGTATCTGTGCTAATTTCAATCTCTGGTTTTATGCAGCACCCCAACTCACCTTTCCCCTTAAGCAAGCATAAGTTGGTTTTGTACATTTGAGACCCTGTTCTGTTTTGTAATTCAGTTCCTGTGTAGCCAAGTTTACATTCCGTGTATTAGTGACATCTTATGATGTTTCTTTTTCTGTGTGACTTATTTCACTTAGAATCATCGTACCTGAATCCACTCATTATGCTGCTACGGGCCTGATGACATAGATTTCATTGCTGAGTGATATTGCATTGTACGTAAGTACCACAACTTCTTTATCCATTTTTCGCTTTCTGTGATATTGAACTTGTACCGTAAACGAGGTTCTTGTAAACAAAGCCGTCCCAAACTTTGGGGTGGCTGTTTCATTTTGATTTTAATTTCCCTAAGCTATAGGACCATAAGTGGAAGTGCCCTAGGCTCTGTTGCTTTGTTTTTTGGATGTTTCAGAAAACACATACACTTCTCCAGAGTGGCTGTTGGCAATTTACATACCGCTCATCAGCATAACAAGGCTCCCAGTTCTCCATGGCCTGTCCTGCCTTTCTGGATTTTACACTCTTTTCAGATGGCCCTTTTGACCGGGGGCAGTGAGACTTCATTGTAGTGCAGATTTCCTTTTCAAGCTTGCTTGTTTGGCCAAAAATTGCGTACGCGTTTTTTCCTGAATATATTCAGGAAAAAATGCATACGCCCTTTTTGGCCAAGTGCATCATTGTGGACGTTCTGCCTCTTTTCCTATGCTTTACATGCAATTCCAGTCTACCTCCTGAAATCGGCTTCCTGCAATTCTGCAACACCTTCAAGTTCTCTTGGCAGCCATACTTCAGTATATTGTTGGACGATAGCTGTCATTTATAACTCTGCACGTTTGTGAATTACAGTGCCCCTGAGCTCCTTTCTTCAACTCGCTTTCTTGTGAGCTGGCCGCAACACCGCAGGATTGCTTCAGGCCTTAGTGTGGTTCCGGCATGGCTCGCTGAGCCTTTGGTTAATTCCTCTTCCTGGTGGGAAATGAGAGTTAAATTTTCCCGTCCAGACACCTCCAGCTAGTCTCTCATTGGTTCTCCCTATTCCTGTTCATTTTCCGCAGAAATTGCAAACTGGGCCAAACAGGAGGTTAAAGGCACTGACTCTCCAAGTGGGGAGAGTGTTAGTAAAGCGTCTGGAATGTTGCACCCAAGTACCAGGGGACGATAACTGAGACACATTCGAAAACGTTTCCCGATCACACGGGGGATCATACTCTGGGTTCCACACGCACGTTTTAGCTGAAGGAAGAATCCCTTAAACCTGGAGAGTTGAGACCCATGGAATGGGTACCATGCAATATGACTTCAAAGGGTCTGCATTTGCTCAGCGAATCTCACCAATCCTATCACTGCTGCGTTTATGCCACTGTACACATGCTTGATTCTCTTTTGGAGACATATAAATCCATAGGTTTTAAATTTCTTACTAGTCAGGTATATTCTTAGGCGTTTAATATGGTGTGTTGAGTCCACTTCATTGAGCAAGGAGTAGCTCTTGTCTATTACATATTTGGCTTATGGAACGGTATCTGTGCTAATTTCAATCTCTGGTTTTATGCAGCACCCCAACTCACCTTTCCCCTTAAGCAAGCATAAGTTGGTTTTGTACATTTGAGACCCTATTCTGTTTTGTAATTCAGTTCCTGTGTAGCCAAGTTTACATTCCGTGTATTAGTGATATCTTATGATGTTTCTTTTTCTGTGTGACTTATTTCACTTAGAATCATCGTACCTGAATCCACTCATTATGCTGCTACGGGCCTGATGACATAGATTTCATTGCTGAGTGATATTGCATTGTACGTAAGTACCAAAACTTCTTTATCCATTTTTCACTTTCTGTGATATTGAACATGTACCGTAAACGAGGTTCTTTTAAACAGAGCCATCCCAAACTTTGGGGTGGCTGTGTGTTTTTGATTTTAATTTCCCTAAGCTATAGGACCATAAGTGGAAGTGCCCTAGGCTCTGTTGCTTTGTTTTTTAGATGTTTCAGGAAACACCATACACTTCTCCAGAGTGGCTGTTGGCAATTTTCATCCTGCCCATCAGCATAACAAGGCTCCCAGTTCTCCATGGCCTGTCCTGTCTTTCTGGATTTTACACTTTTTTTAGATGGCCCTTTTACCGGGGGGCAATGAGTCTTCATTGTAGTGCAGATTTCCTTTTCAAGCATGCTTGGTTGGCCAAAAAGGGCGTATGCGTTTTTTCCTGAATATATTCAGGAAAAAACGCATACGCCCTTTTTGGCCAAGTGCGTCATTGTGGACTTTCTGCCTCTTTTCCTATGCTTTACATGCAATTCCAGTCTACCTCCTGAAATCGGTTTCCTGCAATTCTGCCCCGCTTTCAAGTCCTCTTGGCAGCCTTACTTCAATATCTTTTTGGACGATAGCTGTCATTTATAACTCTGCACATTTGTGAATTACAGTGCCCCTGAGCTCCTTTCTTCAACTCGCTTTCTTATGAACTGACCGCAACACCGCAGGATTGCTTCAGGCCCTAGTGTGGTTCCGACATGGCACGCTGAGCCTTTGGTTAATTCCTCTTCCTGGTGGGAAATGAGAGTTAAATTTGCCCGTCCAGACACCTCCAGCTAGTCTCTCATTGGTTCTCCCTATTCCTGTTCATCTTACGCAGAAATTGCAAACTGGGCCAAACAGGAGGTTAAAGGCATTGACTCTCCAAGGGGGACAGTGTTAGTAAAGCGTCTGGAATGTTGCACCCAAGTTCCAGGGGCCGAAAACTGAGACACATTTGAACACATTTCCTGATCACATGGTGGATCATTCTCTGGGTTCCACATGCATGTTTTAGCTGCAGGAAGAATCCCTTAAACCTGGAGAGTTGAGACCCATGGAATGGGTACCATGCAAGATGACTTCAAAGGGTCTGCATTTGTTCACCGAACCTCACCAGTCCTATCACTGCTGCGTTTATGCCGCTGTACACACACTTGACTCTCTTTCGGACACATATAAATCCATAGGTTTTAAGATTCTTACTAGTCAGGTATATTCTTAGGCGTTTAATATGGGGTGTTGAGTCCACTTCGTTGAGCAAGGAGTAGCTCTTGTCTATTACATATTTGGCTTATGGAATGGTATCTGTGCTAATTTCAATCTCTCGCTTTATGCAGCACCCCAACTCACCTTTCCCCTTAAGCTAGCATAAGTTGGTTTTGTACATTTGAGACCCTGTTCTGTTTTGTAATTCACTTCCTGTGTGGCCAAGTTTACATTCCACGTATTAGTGATATCTTATGATGTTTCTTTTTCTGTGTGACTTATTTCACTTAGAATCATCATACGTGAATCCACTCATTATGCTGCTACGGGCCTGATGACGTAGATTTCATTGCTGAGTGATATTGCATTGTAGGTAAGTACCACAACTTCTTTATCCATTTTTCGCTTTCTGCGATATTGAACTTGCACTGTAAACGAGGTTCTTGTAAACAGAGCCGGCCCAAATTTTGGGGTGGCTGTGTCTTTTTGATTTTAATTTCCCTAAGCTATAGGACCATAAGTGGAAGTGCCCTAGGTCTGTTGCTTTGTTTTTTGTATGTTACAGGAAACACCGTACACTTCTCCAGAGTGGCTGTTGGCAATTTACATCCCGCCCATCAGCATAACAAGGCTCCCAGTTCTCCATGGCCTGTCCTGCCTTTCTGGATTTTACACTTTTTTCAGATGTCCCTTTTGACCGGGGGGCAGTGAGACTTCATTGTAGTGCAGATTTCCTTTGCAAGCTTGCTTGGTTGGCGAAAAAGTGTGTATGCGTTTTTTCTTGAATATATTCAGGAGAAAACGCATACGCCCTTTTTGGCCAAGTGCATCATTGTGGACGTTCTGCCTCTTTTCCTATGCTTTACATGCAATTCCAGTCTACCTCCTGAAATCGGTTTCCTGCAATTCTGCCCCGCTTTCAAGTCCTCTTGGCAGCCTTACTTCAATATATTTTTGGACGATAGCTGTCATTTATAACTCTGCAGGTTTGTGGATGACAGTGTCCTAGAGCTCCTTTCTTCAACTCGCTTTCTTGTGAGCTGGCCGCAACAGTGCCGGATTGCTTCAGGCCCTAGTGTGGTTCCGGCATGGCACGCTGAGCCTTTGGTTAATTCCTCTTCCTGGTGGGAAATGAGAGTTAAATTCGCCTGTCCAGACACCTCCAGCTAGTCTCTCATTGGTTCTCCCTATTCCTGTTCATCTTACGCAGAAATTGCAAACTGGGCCAAACAGGAGGTTAAAGGCACTGACTCTCCAAGTGGGGAGAGTGTTAGTAAAGCGTCTGGAATGTTGCACCCGAGTACCAGGGGACGAAAACTAAGACACATTTGAACACGTTTCCCGATCACACGGTGGATCATACTCTGGGTTCCACATGCATGTTTTAGCTGAAGGAAGAGTCCCTTAAACTTGGAGAGTTGAGACCCATGGAATGGGTACCATGCAATATGACTTCAGAGGGTCTGCATTTGCTCACCGATTCTCACCAATCCTATCACTGCTGTGTTTATGCCACTGTACACAGGCTTGATTCTCTTTCAGAGACATAGAAATCCATAGGTTTTAAGATTCTTACTAGTCAGGTATATTCTTAGGCGTTTAATATGGGGTGTTGTGTCCACTTCGTTGAGCAAGGAGTAGCTCTTGTATATTACATATTTGGCTTATGGAACGGTATCTGTGCTAATTTCAATCTCTGGTTTTATGCAGCACCCAACTCACCTTTCCCCTTAAGCAAGCATAAGTTGGTTTTGTACATTTGAGACCCTGTTCTGTTTTGTAATTCAGTTCCTGTGTAGCCAAGTTTACATTCCGTGTATTAGTGATATCTTATGATGTTTCTTTTTCTGTGTGACTTATTTCACTTAGAATCATCGTACCTGAATCCACTCATTATGCTGCTACGGGCCTGATGACATAGATTTCATTGCTGAGTGATATTGCATTGTACGTAAGTACCACAACTTCTTTATCCATTTTTCGCTTTCTGTGATATTGAACTTGTACCATAAACGAGGTTCTTGTAAACAGAGCCGTCCCAAACTTTGGGGTGGCTGTTTCGTTTTGATTTTAATTTCCCTAATCTATAGGACCATAAGTGGAAGTGCCCTAGGCTCTGTTGCTTTGTTTTTTGGATGTTTCAGAAAACACATACGCTTCTCCACAGTGGCTGTTGGCAATTTACATACCGCTCATCAGCATAACAAGGCTCCCAGTTCTCCATGGTCTGTCCTGCCTTTCTGGATTTTACACTTTTTTCAGATGGCCCTTTTGACCGGGGGGCAGTGAGACTTCATTGTAGTGCAGATTTCCTTTTCAAGCTTCCTTGGTTGGTCAAAAATTGCGTACGCGTTTTTTCCTGAATATATTCAGGAAAAAACGCATACGCCCTTTTTGGCCAAGTGCATCATTGTGGACGTTCTGCCTCTTTTCCTATGCTTTACATGCAATTCCAGTCTACCTCCTGAAATCGGTTTCCTGCAATTCTACCCCAACTTCAAGTCCTCTTGGCAGCCTTACTTCAGTATATTGTTGGACGATAGCTGTCATTTATAACTCTGCACGTTTGTGAATTACAGTGCCCCTGAGCTCCTTTCTTCAACTCGCTTTCTTGTGAGCTGGCCGCAACACCGCAGGATTGCTTCAGGCCTTAGTGTGGTTCCGGCATGGCTCGCTGAGCCTTTGGTTAATTCCTCTTCCTGGTGGGAAATGAGAGTTAAATTTGCCCGTCCAGACACCTCCAGCTAGTCTCTCATTGGTTCTCCCTATTCCTGTTCATTTTCCGCAGAAATTGCAAACTGGGCCAAACAGGAGGTTAAAGGCACTGACTCTCCAAGTGGGGAGAGTGTTAGTATAGCGTCTGGAATGTTGCACCCAAGTACCAGGGCACGATAACTGAGACACATTGGAACACGTTTCCCGATCACACGGGGGATCATACTCTGGGTTCCACACGCACGTTTTAGCTGAAGGAAGAATCCCTTAAACCTGGAGAGTTGAGACCCATGGAATGGGTACCATGCAATATGACTTCAAAGGGTCTGCATTTGCTCAGCGAACCTCAACAATCCTATCACTGCTGTGTTTATGCCACTGTACACATGCTTGATTCTCTTTTGGAGACATATAAATCCATAGGTTTTAAATTTCTTACTAGTCAGGTATATTCTTAGGCGTTTAATATGGTGTGTTGAGTCCACTTCGTTGAGCAAGGAGTAGCTCTTGTCTATTACATATTTGGCTTATGGAACGGTATCTGTGCTAATTTCAATCTCTGGTTTTATGCAGCACCCCAACTCACCTTTCCCCTTAAGCAAGCATAAGTTGGTGTTGTACATTTGAGACCCTGTTCTGTTTTGTAATTCAGTTCCTGTGTAGCCAAGTTTACATACCGTGTAGTAGTGATATCTTATGATGTTTCTTTTTCTGTGTGACTTATTTCACTTAGAATCATCGTACCTGAATCCACTCATTATGCTGCTACGGGCCTGATGACATAGATTTCATTGCTGAGTGATATTGCATTGTACGTAAGTACCACAACTTCTTTATCCATTTTTCGCATTCTGTGATATTGAACTTGTACCGTAAATGAGGTTCTTGTAAACAGAGCCGTCCCAAACTTTGGGGTGGCTGTTTCGTTTTGATTTTAATTTCCCTAAGCTATAGGACCATAAGTGGAAGTGCCCTAGGCTCTGTTGCTTTGTTTTTTGCATGTTTCAGGAAACACCATACACTTCTCCAGAGTGGCTGTTGGCAATTTACATCCCGCCCATCAGCATAACAAGGCTCCCAGTTCTCCATGGCCTGTCCTGCCTTTCTGGATTTTACACTTTTTTCAGATGGCCCTTTTGACCGGGGGGCAGTGAGACTTCATTGTAGTGCAGATTTCCTTTGCAAGCTTGCTTGGTTGGCCAAAAAGGGCGTATGCGTTTTTTCCTGAATATATTCAGGAAAAAACGCATACGCCCTTTTTGGCCAAGTGCATCATTGTGGACGTTCTGCCTCTTTTCCTATGCTTTACATGCAATTCCAGTCTACCTCCTGAAATCGGTTTCCTGCAATTCTGCCCCGCTTTCAACTCCTCTTGGCAGCCTTACTTCAATATATTTTTGGACGATAGCTGTCATTTATAACTCTGCAGGTTTGTGAATTACAGGGCCCCTGAGCTCCTTTCTTCAACTCGCTTTCTTGTGAGCTGGCCGCAAACCCGCAAGACTGCTTCAGGCCCTAGTGTGGTTCCGGCATGGCACGCTGAGCCTTTGGTTAATTCCTCTTCCTGGTGGGAAATGAGAGTTAAATTCGCCCGTCCAGACACCTCCAGCTAGTCTCTCATTAGTTCTCCCTATTCCTGTTCATCTTACGCAGAAATTGCAAACTGGGCCAAACAGGAGGTTAAAGGCACTGACTCTCCAAGTGGGGAGAGTGTTAGTAAAGCGTCTGGAATGTTGCACCCGAGTACCAGGGGACGAAAACTGAGACACATTTGAACACGTTTCCCGATCACACGGTGGATCATACTCTGGGTTCCACATGCATGTTTTAGCTGAAGGAAGAGTCCCTTAAACTTGGAGAGTTGAGACCCATGGAATGGGTACCATGCAATATAACTTCAAAGGGTCTGCATTTACTCACCGATTCTCACCAATCCTATCACTGCTGTGTTTATGCCGCTGTCCACAGGCTTGATTCTCTTTTGGAGACATAGAAATCCATAGGTTTTAAGATTCTTACTAGTGAGGTATATTCTTAGGCGTTTAATATGTGGTGTTGTGTCCACTTCATTGAGCAAGGAGTAGCTCTTGTCTATTACATATTTGGCTTATGGAACGGTATCTGTGCTAATTTCAATCTCTGGTTTTATGCAGCACCCCAACTCACCTTTCCCCTTAAGCAATCATAAGTTGGTTTTCTACATTTGAGACCCTGTTCTGTTTTGTAATTCAGTTCCTGTGTAGCCAAGCTTTCATTCCGTGTAGTACTGATATCTTATGATGTTTCTTTTTCTGTGTGAATTATTTCACTTAGAATCATCGTACCTGAATCCACTCATTATGCTGCTACGGGCCTGATGACATAGATTTCATTGCTGAGTGATATTGCATTGTACGTAAGTACCACAACTTCTTTATCCATTTTTCGCTTTCTGCGATATTGAACTTGTACCGTAAACTAGGTTCTTGTAAGCAGAGCTGTTCCAAACTTTGGGGTGGCTGTGTCTTTTTGATTTTAATTTCCCTAAGCTATAGGACCATAAGTGGAAGTGCCCTAGGCTCTGTTGCTTTGTTTTTTGCATGTTTCAGGAAACACCATACACTTCTCCAGAGTGGCTGTTGGCAATTTACATCCTGCCCATCAGCATAACAAGGCTCCCAGTTCTCCATGGCCTGTCCTGCCTTTCTGGATTTTACACTTTTTTCAGATGGCCCTTTTGACCGGGGGGCAGTGAGACTTCATTGTAGTGCAGATTTCCTTTGCAAGCTTGCTTGGTTGGCCAAAAAGTGCGTATGCGTATTTTCCTGAATATATTCAGGAAAACACGCATACGCCCTTTTTGGCCAAGTGCATCATTGTGGACGTTCTGCCTCTTTTCCTATGCTTTACATGCAATTCCAGTCTACCTCCTGAAATCGGTTTCCTGCAATTCTGCCCCACTTTCAAATCCTCTTGGCAGACTTACTTCAATATATATTTGGACCATAGCTGTCATTTATAACTCTGCAGGTTTGTGAATTACAGTGCCCCTGAGCTCCTTTCTTCTACTCGCTTTCCTGTGAGCTGGCCGCAACACCGCAGAATTGCTTCAGGCCCTAGTGTTTTTCCAGCACGGCACACTGAGCCTTTGGTTAATTCCCCTTCCTGGTGGGAAATGAGAGTTCAATTAGGCCGTCCAGACACCTCCAGCTAGTCTCTCATTGGTTCTCCCTATTCCTGTTCATTTTCCGCAGAAATTGCAAACTGGGCCAAACAGGAGGTTAAAGGCACTGACTCTCCAAGTGGGGAGAGTGTTAGTAAAGCGTCTGGAACGTTGCACCCGAGTACCAGGGGATGAAACCTGAGACACATTTGAACACGTTTCCCGATCACACGGTGGATCATACTCTGGGTTCCACATGCATGTCTTAGCTGAAGGAAGAATCCCTTAAACCTGGAGAGTTGAGACCCATGGAATGGGTACCATGCAGCATGACTTCAGAGGGTCTGCATTTGCTCACCGAACCTCACCAATCCTATCACTGCTGCGCTTATGCCGCTGTACACACGCTTGATTCTCTTTGGGAGACATATAAATCCATAGGTTTTAAGACTCTTACTAGTCAGGTATATTCTTAGGCGTTTAATATGGGGTGTTGAGTCCACTTCGTTGAGCAAGGAGTAGCTCTTGTCTATTACATATTTGGCTTATGGAACGGTACCTGTGCTAATTTCAATCTCTGGTTTTATGCAGCACCCCAACTCACCTTTCCCCTTAAGCAAGCATAAGTTGATTTTCTACATTTGAGACCCTGTTCTGTTTTGTAATTCAGTTCCTGTGTAGCCAAGTTTACATTCCGTGTAGTAGTGACATCTTATGATGTTTCTTTTTCTCTTTGATTTATTTCAGTTAGAATCATCGTACCTGAATCCACTCATTATGCTGCTACGGGCCTGATGACATAGATTTCATTGCTGAGTGATACTGCATTGTACGTAAGTACCACAACTTCTTTATCCATTTTTCGCTTTCTGTGATATTGAACTTGTACCGTAAACGAGGTTCTTGTAAACAGAGCCGTTCCAAACTTTGGGGTGGCTGTTTCGTTTTGATTTTAATTTCCCTAAGCTATAGGAACATAATTGGAAGTGCCCTAGGCTCTGTTGCTTTGTTTTTTGGATGTTTCAGAAAACACATACACTTCTCCAGAGTGGCTGTTGGCAATTTACATACCGCTCATCAGCATAACAAGGCTCCCAGTTCTCCATGGCCTGTCCTGCCTTTCTGGATTTTACACATTTTTCAGATGGCCCTTTTGACCGGGGGCAGTGAGACTTCATTGTAGTGCAGATTTCCTTTTCAAGCTTGCTTGGTTGGCCAAAAATTGAGTACGCGTTTTTTCCTGAATATATTCAGGAAAAAACGCATACGCCCTTTTTGGCCAAGTGCATCATTGTGGACGTTCTGCCTCTTTTCCTATGCTTTACATGCAATTCCAGTCTACCTCCTGAAATCGGCTTCCTGCAATTCTGCGACACCTTCATGTTCTCTTGGCAGCCTTACTTCAGTATATTGTTGGACGATAGCTGTCATTTATAACTCTGCACGTTTGTGAATTACAGTGCCCCTGAGCTCCTTTCTTCAACTCGCTTTCTTGTGAGCTGGCCGCAACAACGCAGGATGGCTTCAGGCCTTAGTGTGGTTCCGGCATGGCTCGCTGAGCCTTTGGTTAATTCCTCTTACTGGTGGGAAATGAGAGTTAAATTTGCCCATCCAGACACCTCCAGCTAGTCTCTCATTGGTTCTCCCTAATCCTGTTCATCTTCCACAGAAATTGCAAACTGGGCCAAACGGGAGGTTAAAGGCACTGACTCTCCAAGTGGGGAGAGTGTTAGTAAAGCGTCTGGAATGTAGCGCCCAAGTACCAGGGGACGAAAACTGAGACACGTTTGAACACGTTTCCCGATCACACGGTGGATCATACTCTGGGTTCCACATGCATGTTTTAGCTGAAGGAAGAATCCCTTAAACCTGGAGAGTTGAGACCCATGGAATGGGCACCATGCAATATGACTTCAAAGGTCTGCATTTGCTCACCGAACCTCACCAATCCTATCACTGCTGCGTTTATGCCGCTGCACACACGCTTGATTCTCTTTCGGAGACATATAAATCCATAGGTTTTAAGATTCTTACTAGTGAGGTATATTCTTAGGCGTTTAATATGGGGTGTTGAGTCCACATCGTTGAGCAAGGAGTAGCTCTTGTCTATTACATATTTGGCTTATGGAACGGTATCTGTGCTACTTTCAATCTCTGGTTTTATGCAGCACCCCAACTCACCTTTCCCCTTAAGCAAGCATAAGTTGCTTTTCTACATTTGAGACCCTGTTCTGTTTTGTAATTCAATTCCTGTGTAGCCAAGTTTACATACCGTGTATTAGTGATATCTTATGATGTTTCTTTTTCTGTGTGACTTATTTCACTTCGAATCATCGTACCTGAATCCACTCATTATGCTGCTACGGGCCTGATGACATAGATTTCATTGCTGAGTGATATTGCATTGTACGTAAGTACCACAACTTCTTTATCCATTTTTCGCTTTCTGTGATATTGAACTTGGACCGTAAATGAGGTTCTTGTAAACAGAGCCGACCCAAACTTTGGGGTGACTGTGTCTTTTTGATTTTAATTTCCCTAACCTATAGGACCATAAGTGGAAGTGCCCTAGGCTCTGTTGCTTTGTTTTTTAGATGTTTCAGGAAACACCATACACTTCTCCAGATTGGCTGTTGGCAATTTACATCCCGCCCATCAGCATTACAAGGCTCCCAGTTCTCCATGGCCTGTCCTGCCTTTCTGGATTTTACACTTTTTTCAGATGGCCCTTTTGACCGGGGGCAGTGAGACTTCATTGTAGTGCAGATTTCCTTTGCAAGCTTGCTTGGTTGGCCAAAAAGGGCGTATGCGTTTTTTCCTGAATATATTCAGGGAAAAACGCATATGCCCTTTTTGGCCAAGTGCATCATTGTGGACGTTCTGTCTCTTTTCCTATGCTTTACATGCAATTCCAGTCTACCTCCTGAAATCGGTTTCCTGCATTCTGCCCCGCTTTCAAGTCCTCTTGGCAGCTTTACTTCAATATATTTTTGGACGATAGCTGTCATTTATAACTCTGCAGGTTTGTGAATTACAGTGCCCCTGAGCTCCTTTCTTCAACTCGCTTTCTTGTGAGCTGGCCGCAACACTGCAGGATTGATTCAGGCCCTAGTGTGGTTCCGGCACGGCACGCTGAGCCTTTGGTTAATTCCTCTTCCTAGTGGGAAATGAGAGTTAAATTTGCCCGTCCAGACACCTCCAGCTAGTCTCTCATTGGTTCTCCCTATTCCTGTTCATTTTCCGCAGAAATTGAAAACTGGGCCAGACAGGAGGTTAAAGGCACTGACTCTCCAAGTGGGGAGAGTGTTAGTAAAGCGTCTGGAATGTTGCACCCGAGTACCAGGGACGAAAACTGAGACACATTTGAACACGTTTCCCGATCACACGGTGGATCATACTCTGGGTTCCACATGCATGTTTTAGCTGAAGGAAGAATCCCTTAAACCTGGAGAGTTGAGACCCATGGAATGGGTACCATGCAATACGACTTCAAAGGGTCTGCATTTGCTCACCGAACCTCACCAATCCTATCACTGCTGCATTTATGCTGCTGTACACACGCTTGATTCTCTTTCGGAGACATATAAATCCATAGGTTTTAAGATTCTTACTACTCAGCTATATTCTTAGGCGTTTAAAATGGGGTGTTGAGTCCACTTCGTTGAGCAAGGAGTAGCTCTTGTCTATTACATATTTGGCTTATGGAACGGTATCTGTGCTAATTTCAATATCTGGTTTTATGCAGCACCCCAACTCACCTTTCCCCTTAAGCAAGCATAAGTTGGTTTTCTACATTTGAGACCCTGTTCTGTTTTGTAATTCAGTTCCTGTGTAGCCAAGTTTACGTTCCGTGTAGTAGTGATATCTTATGATGTTTCTTTTTCTGTGTGACTTATTTCACTTAGAATCATCGTACCTGAATCCACTCATTATGCTGCTACGGGCCTGATGACATAGATTTCATTGCTGAGTGATATTGCATTGTACGTAAGTACCACAACTTCTTTATCCATTTTTCGCTTTCTGTGATATTGAAATTGTACCGTAAATGAGTTTCTTGTAAACAGAGCCGTCCCAAACTTTGGGGTGCCTGTGTCTTTTTGATTTTAATTTCCCTAAGCTATAGGACCATAAGTGGAAGTGCCCTAGGCTCTGTTGCTTTGTTTTTTAGATGTTTCAGGAAGCACTATACACTTCTCCAGAGTGGCTGTTGGCAATTTACATCCCGCCCATCAGCATAACAAGGCTCCCAGTTCTCCATGGCCTGTCCTGCCTTTCTGGATTTTACACTTTTTTCAGATGGCCCTTTTGACCGGGGGGCAGTGAGACTTCATTGTAGTGCAGATTTCCTTTGCAAGCTTGCTTGGTTGGCCAAAAAGGGCGTATGCGTTTTTTCCTGAATATATTCAGGTAAAAACGCATACGCGCTTTTTGGCCAAGTGCATCATTGTGGACGTTCTGCCTCTTTTCCTATGCTTTACATGCAATTCCAGTCTACCTCCTGAAATCGGTTTCCTGCAATTCTGCCCCACTTTCAAGTCCTCTTGGCAGCCTTACTTCAATATATTTTTGGACGATAGCTGTCATTTATAACTCTGCACGTTTGTGAATTACAGTGCCCCTGAGCTCCTTTCTTCAACTCGCTTTCTTATGAACTGACCGCAACACCGCAGGATTGCTTCAGGCCCTAGTGTTGTTCCGGCATGGCACGCAGAGCCTTTGGTTAATTCCTCTTCCTGCTGGGAAATGAGAGTTAAATTTGCCCGTCCAGACACCTCCAGCTAGTCTCTCATTGGTTCTCCCTATTCCTGTTCATTTTCCGCAGAAATTGCAAACTGGGCCAAACAGGAGGTTAAAGGCACTGACTCTCCAAGTGGGGAGAGTGTTAGTAAAGCGTCTGGAACATTGCACCCGAGTACCAGGGGATGAAACCTGAGACACATTTGAATACGTTTCCCGATCACACGGTGGATCATACTCTGGGTTCCACATGCATGTTTTAGCTGAAGGAAGAATCCCTTAAACCTGGAGAGTTGAGACCCATGGAATGGGTACCATGCAGCATGACTTCAGAGGGTCTGCATTTGCTCACCGAACCTCACCAATCCTATCACTGCTGCGCTTATGCCGCTGTACACACGCTTGATTTTCTTTCGGAGACATAGAAATCCATAGGTTTTAAGATTCTTACTAGTGAGGTATATTCTTAGGCGTTTAATATGGTGTGTTTAGTCCACTTCGTTGAGCAAGGAGTAGCTCTTGTCTATTACATATTTGGCTAATGGAACGGTATCTGTGCTAATTTCAATCTCTGGTGTTATGCAGCACCCAAACTCACCTTTCCCCTTAAGCAAGCATAAGTTGATTTTCTACATTTGAGACCCTGTTCTGTTTGGTAATTCATTTCCTGTGTAGCCAAGATTACATTCCGTGTATTAGTGATATCTTATGATGTTTCTTTTTCTGTGTGACTTATTTCACTTAGAGACATCGTAACTGAATCCACTCATTTTGCTGCTATGGACCTGATGACATAGATTTCATTGCTGAGTGATATTGCATTGTACGTAAGTACCACAACTTCTTTATCCATTTTTTGCTTTCTGTGATATTGAACTTGTACCGTAAATGAGGTTCTTGTAAACAGAGCCATCCCAAACTTTGGGGTGGCTGTGTCTTTTTGATTTCAATTTCCCTAAGCTATAGGGCCATAAGTGGAAGTGCCCTAGGCTCTGTTGCCTTCTTTTTCAGATGTTTCAGGAAACACCATACACTTTTCCAGAGTGGCTGTTGGCAGTTTACATCCTGCCCATCAGCATAACAAGGCTCCCTGTTCTCCATGGCCTGTCCTGCCTTTCTGGATTTTACACTTTTTTCACATGGCCCTTTTGACCGGGGGGCAGTGAGACTTCATTGTAATGCAGATTTCCTTTGCAAGCTTGCTTGGTTGGTCAAAAGCGGCATATGCGTTTTTTCCTGAATATATTCAGGAAAAAACGCATATGCACTTTTTGGCCAAGTGCGTCATTGTCGATGTTCTGCCTCTTTTCCTATGCTTTACATGCAATTCCAGTCTACCTCCTGAAATTGGTTTCCTGCAATTCTGCCCCTCTTTCAAGTCCTCTTGGCAGCCTCACTTCAATATATTTTTGGACGATAGCTGTCATTTATAACTCTGCAGGTTTGTGAATTACAGTGCCCCTGAACTCCTTTCTTCAACTCGCTTTCTTGTGAGCTGGCCGCAACACCGCAGGATTGCTTCAGGCCCTAGTGTTGTTCCGGCACGGCACGCTGAGCCTTTGTTTAATTCCTCTTCCTGGTGGGAAATGAGAGTTAAATTTGCCCGTCCAGACACCTCCAGCTAGTCTCTCATTGGTTCTCCCTATTCCTGTTCATTTTTCGCAGAAATTGCAAACTGGGCCAAACAGGAGTTTAAAGGCACTGACTCTCCAAGTGGGGAGAGTTAGTAAAGCGTCTGGAATGTTGCACCCGAGTACCACGGGATGAAAACTGAGACACATTTGAACACGTTTCCCGATCACATGGTGGAATATACTCTGGGTTCCACATGCATGTTTTAGCTGAAGGAAGAATCCCTTAAACCTGGAGAGTTGAGACCCATGGAATGGGTACCATGAAATATGACTTCAAAGGGTCTGCATTTGCTCACCGAACCTCACCAATCCTATCACTGCTGCGTTTATGCCGCTGTACAGACGCTTGATTCTCTTTCAGAGACATATAAATCCATAGCTTTTAAGATTCTTACTAGTCAGGTATATTCTTAGGCGTTTAATATGGGGTGTTGAGTCCACTTCCTTGAGCAAGGAGTAGCTCTTGTCTATTACATATTTGGCTTATGGAATGGTATCTGTGCTAATTTCAATCTCTGGTTTTATGCAGCACCCCAACTCACCTTTCCCCTTAAGCTAGCATAAGTTGGTTTTCTACATTTGAGACCCTGTTCTGTTTTGTAATTCAGTTCCTGTGTAGCCAAGTTTACATTCCGTGTATTAGTGATATCTTATGATCTTTCTTTTTCTGTGTGACTTATTTCACTTAGAATCATCGTACCTAAATCCACTCATTATGCTCCTACGGACCTGATGACATAGATTTCATTGCTGAGTGATATTGCATTGTAAGTAAGTACCACAACTTCTCTATCCATTTTTCGCTTTCTGTGATATTGAACTTGTACCGTAAATGAGGTTCTTGTAAACAGAGCCCTCCCAAACTGTCGGGTGGCTGTGTCTTTTTGATTTTAATTTCCCTAAGCTATAGGACCATATGTGGAAGTGCCCTAGCCTCTGTTGCTTCGTTTTTTAGATGTTTCAGGAAACACCATACACTTCTCCAGAGTGGCTGTTGGCAATTTACATCCCGCCCATCAGCATAACAAGACTCCCAGTTCTCCATGGCCTGTCCTGCCTTTCTGGATTTTACACTTTTTTGAGATGACCCTTTTGACCGGGGGGCAGTGAGACTTCATTGTAGTGCAGATTTCCTTTGCAAGCTTGCTTGGTTCGCCAAAAAGGGCGTATGCATTTTTTCCTGAATATATTCAGGAAAAAACGCATATGCCCTTTTTGGCCAAGTGCATCATTGTGGACGTTCTGCCTCTTTTCCTATGCTTTACATGCAATTCCAGTCTACCTCCTGAAATTGGTTTCCTGCAATTCTGCCCCGCTTTCAAGTCTTCTTGGCAGCCTTACTTCAATATATTTTTGGACGATAGCTGTCATTTATAACTCTGCAGGTTTGTGAATTACAGTGCCCCTGAGCTCCTTTCTTCAACTCGCTTTCTTGTGAGCTGGCCACAACACCGCAGGATAGCTTTAGGCCCTAGTGTGGTTCCGGCATGGCACGCTGAGCCTTTGGTTAATTCCTCTTCCTGGTGGGAAATGAGAGTTAAATTTGCCCGTCCAGACACCTCCAGCTAGTCTCTCACTCTTTCTCACTATTCCTGTATATCTTATGCAGAAATTGCAAACTGGTCCAAACAGGAGGTTAAAGGCACTGACTCTCCAAGTGGGGAGAGTGTTAGTAAAGCGTCTGGAATGTTGCACCCAAGTACCAGGGGACTAAAACTGAGACACATTTGAACACGTTTCCTGATCACACAGTGGATCATACTCTGGGTTCCACATGCATGTTTTAGCTGAAGGAAGAATCCCTTAAACCTGGAGAGTTGAGACCCATGGAATGGGTACCATGCAATATGATTTCAAAGGGTCTGCATTTGCTCACCGATTCTCACCAATCCTATCACTGCTGCGAGTATGCCGCTGTACACACGCTTGATTCTCTTTTGGAGACATATCAATCCATAGGTTTTAAGATTCTTACTAGTCAGGTATATTCTTAGGCGTTTAATATGGGGTGTTGAGTCCACTTCGTTGAGCAAGGTGTAGCTCTTGTCTATTACATATTTGGCTTATGGAATGGTATCTGTGCTAATTTCAATCTCTGGTTTTATGCAGCACCCCAACTGATCTTTCCCCTTAAGCAAGCATAAGTTTGTTTTCTACATTTGAGTTCCTGTTCTGTTTTGTAATTCAGTTCCTGTGTAGCCAAGTTTACATTCCGTGTATTAGTAATATCTTATGATGTTTCTTTTCCTTTGTGACTTATTTCACTTAGAATCATCGTACCTGAATCCACTCATTATGCTGCTACGTGCCTGATGACATAGATTTCATTGCTGAGTGATATTGCATTGTACGTAAGTACCACAACTTCTCTATCCATTTTTCGCTTTCTGTGATATTGAACTTGTACCTTAAACGAGGTTCTTGTAAACAGAGCCGGCCCAAACTTTCGGGTGGCTGTGTCTTTTTGATTTTAAATTCCCTAAGCTATAGGACCATAAGTGGAAGTGCCCTAGGCTCTGTTGCTTCGTTTTTTGGATGTTTCAGGTAACACCATACACTTCTCCAGAGTGGCTGCTGGCAATTTACATCCCGCCCATCAGCATAACATGGCTCCCAGTTCTCCATGGCCTGTCCTGCCTTTCTGGATTTTACACTTTTTTGAGATGACCCTTTTGACCTGCGGGCAGTGAGACTTCATTGTAGTGCAGATTTCCTTTGCAAGCTTGCTTGGTTGGCCAAAAAGGGCGTATGCGTTTTTTCCTGAATATATTCAGGAAAAAACGCATACGCCCTTTTTGGCCAAGTGCATCATTGTGAACGTTCTGCCTCTTTTCCTATGCTTTACATGCAACTCCAGTCTACCTCTTGAAATCGGTTTCCTGCAATTCTGCCCCGCTTTCAAGTCTTCTTGGCAGCCTTACTTCAATATATTTTTGGACGATAGCTGTCATTTATAACTCTGCAGGTTTGTGAATTACAGTGCCCCTGAGCTCCTTTCTTCAACTCGCTTTCTTGTGAGCTGGCCACAACACCGCAGGATAGCTTTAGGCCCTAGTATGGTTCCGGCATGGCACGCTGAGCCTTTGGTTAATTCCTCTTCCTGGTGGGAAATGAGAGTTAAATTTGCCCGTCCAGACACCTCCAGCTAGTCTCTCACTCTTTCTCACTATTCCTGTATATCTTATGCAGAAATTGCAAACTGGTCCAAACAGGAGGTTAAAGGCACTGACTCTCCAAGTGGGGAGAGTGTTAGTAAAGCGTCTGGAATGTTGCACCCAAGTACCAGGGGACTAAAACTGAGACACATTTGAACACGTTTTCCGATCACACGGTGGATCATATTCTGGGTTCCACATGCATGTGTTAGCTGAAGGAAGAGTCCCTTAAACCTGGAGAGTTGAGACCCATGTAATGGGTACCATGCAATATGACTTCAAAGGGTCTGCATTTGCTCACCGAACCTCAACAATCCTATCACTGCTGCATTTATGCCACTTTACACACGCTTGATTCTCTTTCGGAGACATATAAATCCATAGGTTTTAAGATTCTTACTAGTCAGGTATATTCTTAGGCGTGTAATATGGGGTGTTGAGTCCAGTTCGTTGAGCAAGGAGTAGCTCTTGTCTATTACATATTTGGCTTATGGAACGGTATCTGTGCTAATTTCAATCTCTGGTTTTATGCAGCACCCCAACTCACCTTTCCCCTTTAGCAAGCATAAGTTGGTTTTCTACATTTGAGACCCTGTTCTGTTTTGTAATTCAATTCCTGTGTAGCCAAGTTTACATACCGTGTATTAGTGATATCTTATGATGTTTCTTTTTCTGTGTGACTTATTTCACTTCGAATCATCGTACCTGAATCCACTCATTATGCTGCTACGGGCCTGATGACATAGATTTCATTGCTGAGTGATATTGCATTGTACGTAAGTACCACAACTTCTTTATCCATTTTTCGCTTTCTGTGATATTGAACTTGGACCGTAAATGAGGTTCTTGTAAACAGAGCCGACCCAAACTTTGGGGTGACTGTGTCTTTTTGATTTTAATTTCCCTAACCTATAGGACCATAAGTGGAAGTGCCCTAGGCTCTGTTGCTTTGTTTTTTAGATGTTTCAGGAAACACCATACACTTCTCCAGATTGGCTGTTGGCAATTTACATCCCGCCCATCAGCATTACAAGGCTCCCAGTTCTCCATGGCCTGTCCTGCCTTTCTGGATTTTACACTTTTTTCAGATGGCCCTTTTGACCGGGGGCAGTGAGACTTCATTGTAGTGCAGATTTCCTTTGCAAGCTTGCTTGGTTGGCCAAAAAGGGCGTATGCGTTTTTTCCTGAATATATTCAGGGAAAAACGCATATGCCCTTTTTGGCCAAGTGCATCATTGTGGACGTTCTGTCTCTTTTCCTATGCTTTACATGCAATTCCAGTCTACCTCCTGAAATCGGTTTCCTGCATTCTGCCCCGCTTTCAAGTCCTCTTGGCAGCTTTACTTCAATATATTTTTGGACGATAGCTGTCATTTATAACTCTGCAGGTTTGTGAATTACAGTGCCCCTGAGCTCCTTTCTTCAACTCGCTTTCTTGTGAGCTGGCCGCAACACTGCAGGATTGATTCAGGCCCTAGTGTGGTTCCGGCACGGCACGCTGAGCCTTTGGTTAATTCCTCTTCCTAGTGGGAAATGAGAGTTAAATTTGCCCGTCCAGACACCTCCAGCTAGTCTCTCATTGGTTCTCCCTATTCCTGTTCATTTTCCGCAGAAATTGAAAACTGGGCCAGACAGGAGGTTAAAGGCACTGACTCTCCAAGTGGGGAGAGTGTTAGTAAAGCGTCTGGAATGTTGCACCCGAGTACCAGGGACGAAAACTGAGACACATTTGAACACGTTTCCCGATCACACGGTGGATCATACTCTGGGTTCCACATGCATGTTTTAGCTGAAGGAAGAATCCCTTAAACCTGGAGAGTTGAGACCCATGGAATGGGTACCATGCAATACGACTTCAAAGGGTCTGCATTTGCTCACCGAACCTCACCAATCCTATCACTGCTGCATTTATGCTGCTGTACACACGCTTGATTCTCTTTCGGAGACATATAAATCCATAGGTTTTAAGATTCTTACTACTCAGCTATATTCTTAGGCGTTTAAAATGGGGTGTTGAGTCCACTTCGTTGAGCAAGGAGTAGCTCTTGTCTATTACATATTTGGCTTATGGAACGGTATCTGTGCTAATTTCAATATCTGGTTTTATGCAGCACCCCAACTCACCTTTCCCCTTAAGCAAGCATAAGTTGGTTTTCTACATTTGAGACCCTGTTCTGTTTTGTAATTCAGTTCCTGTGTAGCCAAGTTTACGTTCCGTGTAGTAGTGATATCTTATGATGTTTCTTTTTCTGTGTGACTTATTTCACTTAGAATCATCGTACCTGAATCCACTCATTATGCTGCTACGGGCCTGATGACATAGATTTCATTGCTGAGTGATATTGCATTGTACGTAAGTACCACAACTTCTTTATCCATTTTTCGCTTTCTGTGATATTGAACTTGTACCGTAAATGAGTTTCTTGTAAACAGAGCCGTCCCAAACTTTGGGGTGCCTGTGTCTTTTTGATTTTAATTTCCCTAAGCTATAGGACCATAAGTGGAAGTGCCCTAGGCTCTGTTGCTTTGTTTTTTAGATGTTTCAGGAAGCACTATACACTTCTCCAGAGTGGCTGTTGGCAATTTACATCCCGCCCATCAGCATAACAAGGCTCCCAGTTCTCCATGGCCTGTCCTGCCTTTCTGGATTTTACACTTTTTTCACATGGCCCTTTTGACCGGGGGGCAGTGAGACTTCATTGTAATGCAGATTTCCTTTGCAAGCTTGCTTGGTTGGTCAAAAGCGGCATATGCGTTTTTTCCTGAATATATTCAGGAAAAAACGCATATGCACTTTTTGGCCAAGTGCGTCATTGTC
This sequence comes from Orcinus orca, assembly GCF_937001465.1. Lineage (NCBI taxonomy): Eukaryota > Metazoa > Chordata > Mammalia > Artiodactyla > Delphinidae > Orcinus > Orcinus orca. The sequence continues at coordinate 60,480,803 of NC_064562.1, read as the reverse complement.
GATGTTCTGCCTCTTTTCCTATGCTTTACATGCAATTCCAGTCTACCTCCTGAAATTGGTTTCCTGCAATTCTGCCCCTCTTTCAAGTCCTCTTGGCAGCCTCACTTCAATATATTTTTGGACGATAGCTGTCATTTATAACTCTGCAGGTTTGTGAATTACAGTGCCCCTGAACTCCTTTCTTCAACTCGCTTTCTTGTGAGCTGGCCGCAACACCGCAGGATTGCTTCAGGCCCTAGTGTTGTTCCGGCACGGCACGCTGAGCCTTTGTTTAATTCCTCTTCCTGGTGGGAAATGAGAGTTAAATTTGCCCGTCCAGACACCTCCAGCTAGTCTCTCATTGGTTCTCCCTATTCCTGTTCATTTTTCGCAGAAATTGCAAACTGGGCCAAACAGGAGGTTAAAGGCACTGACTCTCCAAGTGGGGAGAGTTAGTAAAGCGTCTGGAATGTTGCACCCGAGTACCACGGGATGAAAACTGAGACACATTTGAACACGTTTCCCGATCACATGGTGGAATATACTCTGGGTTCCACATGCATGTTTTAGCTGAAGGAAGAATCCCTTAAACCTGGAGAGTTGAGACCCATGGAATGGGTACCATGAAATATGACTTCAAAGGGTCTGCATTTGCTCACCGAACCTCACCAATCCTATCACTGCTGCGTTTATGCTGCTGTACACAGACTTGATTGTCTTTTGGAGACATATAAATCCATAGGTTTTAAGATTCTTACTAGTCATGTATAGTCTTAGGCGTTTAATATGGGGTGTTGAGTCCACTTCGTTCAGCAAGCAGTAGCTCTTGTCTATTACATATTTGGCTTATGGAACGTTATCTGTGCTAATTTCAATCTCTGGTTTTATGTAGCACCCCAACTCACCTTTCCCCTTAAGCAAGCATAAGTTGGTTTTCTACATTTGAGACCCTGTTCTGTTTTGTAATTCAGTTCCTGTGTAGCCAAGTTTACATTCCGTGTATTAGTGATATCTTATGATGTTTCTTTTTCTGTGTGACTTATTTCACTTAGAATCATCGTACCTGAATCCACTCATTATGCTGCTACGGGCCTGATGACATAGATTTCATTGCTGAGTGATATTGCATTGTACGTAAGTACCACAACTTCTTTATCCATTTTTCGCTTTCTGCAATATTGAACTTGAACCGTAAACGAGGTTCTTGTTAACAGAGCCATCCCAAACTTTGGGGTGGCTGTGTCTTTTTGATTTTAATTTCCCTAAGCTATAGGACCATAAGTGGAAGTGCCCTAGGCTCTGTTGCTTTGTTTTTTAGATGTTTCAGGAAACACCATACACTTCTCCAGAGTGGCTGTTGGCAATTTACATCCCACCCATCAGCATAACAATGCTCCCAGTTCTCCATGGCCTGTCCTGCCTTTCTGGATTTTACACTTTTTTCAGATGGCCCTTTTGACAGGGAGGCAGTGAGACTTCATTGTAGTGCAGATTTCCTTTGCAAGCTTGCTTGGTTGGCCAAAAAGTGCGTATGCGTTTTTTCCTGAATATATTCAGGAAAAAACACATACGCCCTTTTTGGCCAAGTGCATCATTGTGGACGTTCTGCCTCTTTTCCTATGCTTTACATGCAATTCCAGTCTACCTCCTGAAATCGGTTTCCTGCAATTCCGCCCCGCTTTCAAGTCCTCTTGGCAGCCTTACTTCAATATATTTTTGGACGATAGCTGTCATTTATAACTCTGCAGGTTTGTGAATGACAGTGCCCCTGAGCTCCTTTCTTCAACTCGCTTTCTTGTGAGCTGGCCGCAACACCGCAGGGTTGCTTCAGGCCCTAGTGTTGTTCCGGCACGGCACGCTGAGCCTTTGTTTAATTCCTCTTCCTGGTGGGAAATGAGAGTTAAATTTGCCCGTCCAGACACCTCCAGCTAGTCTCTCATTGGTTATCCCTATTCCTGTTCATTTTCCGCAGAAATTGCAAACTGGGCGAAACAGGAGGTTAAAGGCACTGACTCTCCAAGTGGGGAGTGTGTTAGTAAAGCGTCTGGAATGTTGCCCCCGAGTACCAGGGGACGAAAACTGAGACACATTTGAACACGTTTCCCGATCACACGGTGGAATATACTCTGGGTTCCACATGCATGTTTTAGCTGAAGGAAGAATATCTTAAACCTACAGAGTTGAGACCCATGGAAAGGGCACCATGCAATATGACTTCAAAGGGTCTGCATTTGCTCACCGAACCTCACCAATCCTATCACTGCTGCGTTTATGCCGCTGTACAGACGCTTGATTCTCTTTCAGAGACATATAAATCCATAGCTTTTAAGATTCTTACTAGTCAGGTATATTCTTAGGCGTTTAATATGGGGTGTTGAGTCCACTTCCTTGAGCAAGGAGTAGCTCTTGTCTATTACATATTTGGCTTATGGAATGGTATCTGTGCTAATTTCAATCTCTGGTTTTATGCAGCACCCCAACTCACCTTTCCCCTTAAGCTAGCATAAGTTGGTTTTCTACATTTGAGACCCTGTTCTGTTTTGTAATTCAGTTCCTGTGTAGCCAAGTTTACATTCCGTGTATTAGTGATATCTTATGATCTTTCTTTTTCTGTGTGACTTATTTCACTTAGAATCATCGTACCTAAATCCACTCATTATGCTCCTACGGACCTGATGACATAGATTTCATTGCTGAGTGATATTGCATTGTAAGTAAGTACCACAACTTCTCTATCCATTTTTCGCTTTCTGTGATATTGAACTTGTACCGTAAATGAGGTTCTTGTAAACAGAGCCCTCCCAAACTGTCGGGTGGCTGTGTCTTTTTGATTTTAATTTCCCTAAGCTATAGGACCATATGTGGAAGTGCCCTAGCCTCTGTTGCTTCGTTTTTTAGATGTTTCAGGAAACACCATACACTTCTCCAGAGTGGCTGTTGGCAATTTACATCCCGCCCATCAGCATAACAAGACTCCCAGTTCTCCATGGCCTGTCCTGCCTTTCTGGATTTTACACTTTTTTGAGATGACCCTTTTGACCGGGGGGCAGTGAGACTTCATTGTAGTGCAGATTTCCTTTGCAAGCTTGCTTGGTTCGCCAAAAAGGGCGTATGCATTTTTTCCTGAATATATTCAGGAAAAAACGCATACGCCCTTTTTGGCCAAGTGCATCATTGTGGACGTTCTGCCTCTTTTCCTATGCTTTACATGCAATTCCAGTCTACCTCCTGAAATTGGTTTCCTGCAATTCTGCCCCGCTTTCAAGTCTTCTTGGCAGCCTTACTTCAATATATTTTTGGACGATAGCTGTCATTTATAACTCTGCAGGTTTGTGAATTACAGTGCCCCTGAGCTCCTTTCTTCAACTCGCTTTCTTGTGAGCTGGCCACAACACCGCAGGATAGCTTTAGGCCCTAGTGTGGTTCCGGCATGGCACGCTGAGCCTTTGGTTAATTCCTCTTCCTGGTGGGAAATGAGAGTTAAATTTGCCCGTCCAGACACCTCCAGCTAGTCTCTCACTCTTTCTCACTATTCCTGTATATCTTATGCAGAAATTGCAAACTGGTCCAAACAGGAGGTTAAAGGCACTGACTCTCCAAGTGGGGAGAGTGTTAGTAAAGCGTCTGGAATGTTGCACCCAAGTACCAGGGGACTAAAACTGAGACACATTTGAACACGTTTCCTGATCACACAGTGGATCATACTCTGGGTTCCACATGCATGTTTTAGCTGAAGGAAGAATCCCTTAAACCTGGAGAGTTGAGACCCATGGAATGGGTACCATGCAATATGATTTCAAAGGGTCTGCATTTGCTCACCGATTCTCACCAATCCTATCACTGCTGCGAGTATGCCGCTGTACACACGCTTGATTCTCTTTTGGAGACATATCAATCCATAGGTTTTAAGATTCTTACTAGTCAGGTATATTCTTAGGCGTTTAATATGGGGTGTTGAGTCCACTTCGTTGAGCAAGGTGTAGCTCTTGTCTATTACATATTTGGCTTATGGAATGGTATCTGTGCTAATTTCAATCTCTGGTTTTATGCAGCACCCCAACTGATCTTTCCCCTTAAGCAAGCATAAGTTTGTTTTCTACATTTGAGTTCCTGTTCTGTTTTGTAATTCAGTTCCTGTGTAGCCAAGTTTACATTCCGTGTATTAGTAATATCTTATGATGTTTCTTTTCCTTTGTGACTTATTTCACTTAGAATCATCGTACCTGAATCCACTCATTATGCTGCTACGTGCCTGATGACATAGATTTCATTGCTGAGTGATATTGCATTGTACGTAAGTACCACAACTTCTCTATCCATTTTTCGCTTTCTGTGATATTGAACTTGTACCTTAAACGAGGTTCTTGTAAACAGAGCCGGCCCAAACTTTCGGGTGGCTGTGTCTTTTTGATTTTAAATTCCCTAAGCTATAGGACCATAAGTGGAAGTGCCCTAGGCTCTGTTGCTTCGTTTTTTGGATGTTTCAGGTAACACCATACACTTCTCCAGAGTGGCTGCTGGCAATTTACATCCCGCCCATCAGCATAACATGGCTCCCAGTTCTCCATGGCCTGTCCTGCCTTTCTGGATTTTACACTTTTTTGAGATGACCCTTTTGACCTGCGGGCAGTGAGACTTCATTGTAGTGCAGATTTCCTTTGCAAGCTTGCTTGGTTGGCCAAAAAGGGCGTATGCGTTTTTTCCTGAATATATTCAGGAAAAAACGCATACGCCCTTTTTGGCCAAGTGCATCATTGTGAACGTTCTGCCTCTTTTCCTATGCTTTACATGCAACTCCAGTCTACCTCTTGAAATCGGTTTCCTGCAATTCTGCCCCGCTTTCAAGTCTTCTTGGCAGCCTTACTTCAATATATTTTTGGACGATAGCTGTCATTTATAACTCTGCAGGTTTGTGAATTACAGTGCCCCTGAGCTCCTTTCTTCAACTCGCTTTCTTGTGAGCTGGCCACAACACCGCAGGATAGCTTTAGGCCCTAGTATGGTTCCGGCATGGCACGCTGAGCCTTTGGTTAATTCCTCTTCCTGGTGGGAAATGAGAGTTAAATTTGCCCGTCCAGACACCTCCAGCTAGTCTCTCACTCTTTCTCACTATTCCTGTATATCTTATGCAGAAATTGCAAACTGGTCCAAACAGGAGGTTAAAGGCACTGACTCTCCAAGTGGGGAGAGTGTTAGTAAAGCGTCTGGAATGTTGCACCCAAGTACCAGGGGACTAAAACTGAGACACATTTGAACACGTTTTCCGATCACACGGTGGATCATATTCTGGGTTCCACATGCATGTGTTAGCTGAAGGAAGAGTCCCTTAAACCTGGAGAGTTGAGACCCATGTAATGGGTACCATGCAATATGACTTCAAAGGGTCTGCATTTGCTCACCGAACCTCAACAATCCTATCACTGCTGCATTTATGCCACTTTACACACGCTTGATTCTCTTTCGGAGACATATAAATCCATAGGTTTTAAGATTCTTACTAGTCAGGTATATTCTTAGGCGTGTAATATGGGGTGTTGAGTCCAGTTCGTTGAGCAAGGAGTAGCTCTTGTCTATTACATATTTGGCTTATGGAACGGTATCTGTGCTAATTTCAATCTCTGGTTTTATGCAGCACCCCAACTCACCTTTCCCCTTTAGCAAGCATAAGTTGGTTTTCTACATTTGAGACCCTGTTCTGTTTTGTAATTCAATTCCTGTGTAGCCAAGTTTACATACCGTGTATTAGTGATATCTTATGATGTTTCTTTTTCTGTGTGACTTATTTCACTTCGAATCATCGTACCTGAATCCACTCATTATGCTGCTACGGGCCTGATGACATAGATTTCATTGCTGAGTGATATTGCATTGTACGTAAGTACCACAACTTCTTTATCCATTTTTCGCTTTCTGTGATATTGAACTTGGACCGTAAATGAGGTTCTTGTAAACAGAGCCGACCCAAACTTTGGGGTGACTGTGTCTTTTTGATTTTAATTTCCCTAACCTATAGGACCATAAGTGGAAGTGCCCTAGGCTCTGTTGCTTTGTTTTTTAGATGTTTCAGGAAACACCATACACTTCTCCAGATTGGCTGTTGGCAATTTACATCCCGCCCATCAGCATTACAAGGCTCCCAGTTCTCCATGGCCTGTCCTGCCTTTCTGGATTTTACACTTTTTTCAGATGGCCCTTTTGACCGGGGGCAGTGAGACTTCATTGTAGTGCAGATTTCCTTTGCAAGCTTGCTTGGTTGGCCAAAAAGGGCGTATGCGTTTTTTCCTGAATATATTCAGGGAAAAACGCATATGCCCTTTTTGGCCAAGTGCATCATTGTGGACGTTCTGTCTCTTTTCCTATGCTTTACATGCAATTCCAGTCTACCTCCTGAAATCGGTTTCCTGCATTCTGCCCCGCTTTCAAGTCCTCTTGGCAGCTTTACTTCAATATATTTTTGGACGATAGCTGTCATTTATAACTCTGCAGGTTTGTGAATTACAGTGCCCCTGAGCTCCTTTCTTCAACTCGCTTTCTTGTGAGCTGGCCGCAACACTGCAGGATTGATTCAGGCCCTAGTGTGGTTCCGGCACGGCACGCTGAGCCTTTGGTTAATTCCTCTTCCTAGTGGGAAATGAGAGTTAAATTTGCCCGTCCAGACACCTCCAGCTAGTCTCTCATTGGTTCTCCCTATTCCTGTTCATTTTCCGCAGAAATTGAAAACTGGGCCAGACAGGAGGTTAAAGGCACTGACTCTCCAAGTGGGGAGAGTGTTAGTAAAGCGTCTGGAATGTTGCACCCGAGTACCAGGGACGAAAACTGAGACACATTTGAACACGTTTCCCGATCACACGGTGGATCATACTCTGGGTTCCACATGCATGTTTTAGCTGAAGGAAGAATCCCTTAAACCTGGAGAGTTGAGACCCATGGAATGGGTACCATGCAATACGACTTCAAAGGGTCTGCATTTGCTCACCGAACCTCACCAATCCTATCACTGCTGCATTTATGCTGCTGTACACACGCTTGATTCTCTTTCGGAGACATATAAATCCATAGGTTTTAAGATTCTTACTACTCAGCTATATTCTTAGGCGTTTAAAATGGGGTGTTGAGTCCACTTCGTTGAGCAAGGAGTAGCTCTTGTCTATTACATATTTGGCTTATGGAACGGTATCTGTGCTAATTTCAATATCTGGTTTTATGCAGCACCCCAACTCACCTTTCCCCTTAAGCAAGCATAAGTTGGTTTTCTACATTTGAGACCCTGTTCTGTTTTGTAATTCAGTTCCTGTGTAGCCAAGTTTACGTTCCGTGTAGTAGTGATATCTTATGATGTTTCTTTTTCTGTGTGACTTATTTCACTTAGAATCATCGTACCTGAATCCACTCATTATGCTGCTACGGGCCTGATGACATAGATTTCATTGCTGAGTGATATTGCATTGTACGTAAGTACCACAACTTCTTTATCCATTTTTCGCTTTCTGTGATATTGAACTTGTACCGTAAATGAGTTTCTTGTAAACAGAGCCGTCCCAAACTTTGGGGTGCCTGTGTCTTTTTGATTTTAATTTCCCTAAGCTATAGGACCATAAGTGGAAGTGCCCTAGGCTCTGTTGCTTTGTTTTTTAGATGTTTCAGGAAGCACTATACACTTCTCCAGAGTGGCTGTTGGCAATTTACATCCCGCCCATCAGCATAACAAGGCTCCCAGTTCTCCATGGCCTGTCCTGCCTTTCTGGATTTTACACTTTTTTCAGATGGCCCTTTTGACCGGGGGGCAGTGAGACTTCATTGTAGTGCAGATTTCCTTTGCAAGCTTGCTTGGTTGGCCAAAAAGGGCGTATGCGTTTTTTCCTGAATATATTCAGGTAAAAACGCATACGCGCTTTTTGGCCAAGTGCATCATTGTGGACGTTCTGCCTCTTTTCCTATGCTTTACATGCAATTCCAGTCTACCTCCTGAAATCGGTTTCCTGCAATTCTGCCCCACTTTCAAGTCCTCTTGGCAGCCTTACTTCAATATATTTTTGGACGATAGCTGTCATTTATAACTCTGCACGTTTGTGAATTACAGTGCCCCTGAGCTCCTTTCTTCAACTCGCTTTCTTATGAACTGACCGCAACACCGCAGGATTGCTTCAGGCCCTAGTGTTGTTCCGGCATGGCACGCAGAGCCTTTGGTTAATTCCTCTTCCTGCTGGGAAATGAGAGTTAAATTTGCCCGTCCAGACACCTCCAGCTAGTCTCTCATTGGTTCTCCCTATTCCTGTTCATTTTCCGCAGAAATTGCAAACTGGGCCAAACAGGAGGTTAAAGGCACTGACTCTCCAAGTGGGGAGAGTGTTAGTAAAGCGTCTGGAACATTGCACCCGAGTACCAGGGGATGAAACCTGAGACACATTTGAATACGTTTCCCGATCACACGGTGGATCATACTCTGGGTTCCACATGCATGTTTTAGCTGAAGGAAGAATCCCTTAAACCTGGAGAGTTGAGACCCATGGAATGGGTACCATGCAGCATGACTTCAGAGGGTCTGCATTTGCTCACCGAACCTCACCAATCCTATCACTGCTGCGCTTATGCCGCTGTACACACGCTTGATTTTCTTTCGGAGACATAGAAATCCATAGGTTTTAAGATTCTTACTAGTGAGGTATATTCTTAGGCGTTTAATATGGTGTGTTTAGTCCACTTCGTTGAGCAAGGAGTAGCTCTTGTCTATTACATATTTGGCTAATGGAACGGTATCTGTGCTAATTTCAATCTCTGGTGTTATGCAGCACCCAAACTCACCTTTCCCCTTAAGCAAGCATAAGTTGATTTTCTACATTTGAGACCCTGTTCTGTTTGGTAATTCATTTCCTGTGTAGCCAAGATTACATTCCGTGTATTAGTGATATCTTATGATGTTTCTTTTTCTGTGTGACTTATTTCACTTAGAGACATCGTAACTGAATCCACTCATTTTGCTGCTATGGACCTGATGACATAGATTTCATTGCTGAGTGATATTGCATTGTACGTAAGTACCACAACTTCTTTATCCATTTTTTGCTTTCTGTGATATTGAACTTGTACCGTAAATGAGGTTCTTGTAAACAGAGCCATCCCAAACTTTGGGGTGGCTGTGTCTTTTTGATTTCAATTTCCCTAAGCTATAGGGCCATAAGTGGAAGTGCCCTAGGCTCTGTTGCCTTCTTTTTCAGATGTTTCAGGAAACACCATACACTTTTCCAGAGTGGCTGTTGGCAGTTTACATCCTGCCCATCAGCATAACAAGGCTCCCTGTTCTCCATGGCCTGTCCTGCCTTTCTGGATTTTACACTTTTTTCACATGGCCCTTTTGACCGGGGGGCAGTGAGACTTCATTGTAATGCAGATTTCCTTTGCAAGCTTGCTTGGTTGGTCAAAAGCGGCATATGCGTTTTTTCCTGAATATATTCAGGAAAAAACGCATATGCACTTTTTGGCCAAGTGCGTCATTGTCGATGTTCTGCCTCTTTTCCTATGCTTTACATGCAATTCCAGTCTACCTCCTGAAATTGGTTTCCTGCAATTCTGCCCCTCTTTCAAGTCCTCTTGGCAGCCTCACTTCAATATATTTTTGGACGATAGCTGTCATTTATAACTCTGCAGGTTTGTGAATTACAGTGCCCCTGAACTCCTTTCTTCAACTCGCTTTCTTGTGAGCTGGCCGCAACACCGCAGGATTGCTTCAGGCCCTAGTGTTGTTCCGGCACGGCACGCTGAGCCTTTGTTTAATTCCTCTTCCTGGTGGGAAATGAGAGTTAAATTTGCCCGTCCAGACACCTCCAGCTAGTCTCTCATTGGTTCTCCCTATTCCTGTTCATTTTTCGCAGAAATTGCAAACTGGGCCAAACAGGAGGTTAAAGGCACTGACTCTCCAAGTGGGGAGAGTTAGTAAAGCGTCTGGAATGTTGCACCCGAGTACCACGGGATGAAAACTGAGACACATTTGAACACGTTTCCCGATCACATGGTGGAATATACTCTGGGTTCCACATGCATGTTTTAGCTGAAGGAAGAATCCCTTAAACCTGGAGAGTTGAGACCCATGGAATGGGTACCATGAAATATGACTTCAAAGGGTCTGCATTTGCTCACCGAACCTCACCAATCCTATCACTGCTGCGTTTATGCTGCTGTACACAGACTTGATTGTCTTTTGGAGACATATAAATCCATAGGTTTTAAGATTCTTACTAGTCATGTATAGTCTTAGGCGTTTAATATGGGGTGTTGAGTCCACTTCGTTCAGCAAGCAGTAGCTCTTGTCTATTACATATTTGGCTTATGGAACGTTATCTGTGCTAATTTCAATCTCTGGTTTTATGTAGCACCCCAACTCACCTTTCCCCTTAAGCAAGCATAAGTTGGTTTTCTACATTTGAGACCCTGTTCTGTTTTGTAATTCAGTTCCTGTGTAGCCAAGTTTACATTCCGTGTATTAGTGATATCTTATGATGTTTCTTTTTCTGTGTGACTTATTTCACTTAGAATCATCGTACCTGAATCCACTCATTATGCTGCTACGGGCCTGATGACATAGATTTCATTGCTGAGTGATATTGCATTGTACGTAAGTACCACAACTTCTTTATCCATTTTTCGCTTTCTGCAATATTGAACTTGAACCGTAAACGAGGTTCTTGTTAACAGAGCCATCCCAAACTTTGGGGTGGCTGTGTCTTTTTGATTTTAATTTCCCTAAGCTATAGGACCATAAGTGGAAGTGCCCTAGGCTCTGTTGCTTTGTTTTTTAGATGTTTCAGGAAACACCATACACTTCTCCAGAGTGGCTGTTGGCAATTTACATCCCACCCATCAGCATAACAATGCTCCCAGTTCTCCATGGCCTGTCCTGCCTTTCTGGATTTTACACTTTTTTCAGATGGCCCTTTTGACAGGGAGGCAGTGAGACTTCATTGTAGTGCAGATTTCCTTTGCAAGCTTGCTTGGTTGGCCAAAAAGTGCGTATGCGTTTTTTCCTGAATATATTCAGGAAAAAACACATACGCCCTTTTTGGCCAAGTGCATCATTGTGGACGTTCTGCCTCTTTTCCTATGCTTTACATGCAATTCCAGTCTACCTCCTGAAATCGGTTTCCTGCAATTCCGCCCCGCTTTCAAGTCCTCTTGGCAGCCTTACTTCAATATATTTTTGGACGATAGCTGTCATTTATAACTCTGCAGGTTTGTGAATGACAGTGCCCCTGAGCTCCTTTCTTCAACTCGCTTTCTTGTGAGCTGGCCGCAACACCGCAGGGTTGCTTCAGGCCCTAGTGTTGTTCCGGCACGGCACGCTGAGCCTTTGTTTAATTCCTCTTCCTGGTGGGAAATGAGAGTTAAATTTGCCCGTCCAGACACCTCCAGCTAGTCTCTCATTGGTTATCCCTATTCCTGTTCATTTTCCGCAGAAATTGCAAACTGGGCGAAACAGGAGGTTAAAGGCACTGACTCTCCAAGTGGGGAGTGTGTTAGTAAAGCGTCTGGAATGTTGCCCCCGAGTACCAGGGGACGAAAACTGAGACACATTTGAACACGTTTCCCGATCACACGGTGGAATATACTCTGGGTTCCACATGCATGTTTTAGCTGAAGGAAGAATATCTTAAACCTACAGAGTTGAGACCCATGGAAAGGGCACCATGCAATATGACTTCAAAGGGTCTGCATTTGCTCACCGAACCTCACCAATCCTATCACTGCTGCGTTTATGCCGCTGTACAGACGCTTGATTCTCTTTCAGAGACATATAAATCCATAGCTTTTAAGATTCTTACTAGTCAGGTATATTCTTAGGCGTTTAATATGGGGTGTTGAGTCCACTTCCTTGAGCAAGGAGTAGCTCTTGTCTATTACATATTTGGCTTATGGAATGGTATCTGTGCTAATTTCAATCTCTGGTTTTATGCAGCACCCCAACTCACCTTTCCCCTTAAGCTAGCATAAGTTGGTTTTCTACATTTGAGACCCTGTTCTGTTTTGTAATTCAGTTCCTGTGTAGCCAAGTTTACATTCCGTGTATTAGTGATATCTTATGATCTTTCTTTTTCTGTGTGACTTATTTCACTTAGAATCATCGTACCTAAATCCACTCATTATGCTCCTACGGACCTGATGACATAGATTTCATTGCTGAGTGATATTGCATTGTAAGTAAGTACCACAACTTCTCTATCCATTTTTCGCTTTCTGTGATATTGAACTTGTACCGTAAATGAGGTTCTTGTAAACAGAGCCCTCCCAAACTGTCGGGTGGCTGTGTCTTTTTGATTTTAATTTCCCTAAGCTATAGGACCATATGTGGAAGTGCCCTAGCCTCTGTTGCTTCGTTTTTTAGATGTTTCAGGAAACACCATACACTTCTCCAGAGTGGCTGTTGGCAATTTACATCCCGCCCATCAGCATAACAAGACTCCCAGTTCTCCATGGCCTGTCCTGCCTTTCTGGATTTTACACTTTTTTGAGATGACCCTTTTGACCGGGGGGCAGTGAGACTTCATTGTAGTGCAGATTTCCTTTGCAAGCTTGCTTGGTTCGCCAAAAAGGGCGTATGCATTTTTTCCTGAATATATTCAGGAAAAAACGCATACGCCCTTTTTGGCCAAGTGCATCATTGTGGACGTTCTGCCTCTTTTCCTATGCTTTACATGCAATTCCAGTCTACCTCCTGAAATTGGTTTCCTGCAATTCTGCCCCGCTTTCAAGTCTTCTTGGCAGCCTTACTTCAATATATTTTTGGACGATAGCTGTCATTTATAACTCTGCAGGTTTGTGAATTACAGTGCCCCTGAGCTCCTTTCTTCAACTCGCTTTCTTGTGAGCTGGCCACAACACCGCAGGATAGCTTTAGGCCCTAGTGTGGTTCCGGCATGGCACACTGAGCCTTTGGTTAATTCCTCTTCCTGGTGGGAAATGAGAGTTAAATTTGCCCGTCCAGACACCTCCAGCTAGTCTCTCACTCTTTCTCACTATTCCTGTATATCTTATGCAGAAATTGCAAACTGGTCCAAACAGGAGGTTAAAGGCACTGACTCTCCAAGTGGGGAGAGTGTTAGTAAAGCGTCTGGAATGTTGCACCCAAGTACCAGGGGACTAAAACTGAGACACATTTGAACACGTTTCCTGATCACACAGTGGATCATACTCTGGGTTCCACATGCATGTTTTAGCTGAAGGAAGAATCCCTTAAACCTGGAGAGTTGAGACCCATGGAATGGGTACCATGCAATATGATTTCAAAGGGTCTGCATTTGCTCACCGATTCTCACCAATCCTATCACTGCTGCGAGTATGCCGCTGTACACACGCTTGATTCTCTTTTGGAGACATATCAATCCATAGGTTTTAAGATTCTTACTAGTCAGGTATATTCTTAGGCGTTTAATATGGGGTGTTGAGTCCACTTCGTTGAGCAAGGTGTAGCTCTTGTCTATTACATATTTGGCTTATGGAATGGTATCTGTGCTAATTTCAATCTCTGGTTTTATGCAGCACCCCAACTGATCTTTCCCCTTAAGCAAGCATAAGTTTGTTTTCTACATTTGAGTTCCTGTTCTGTTTTGTAATTCAGTTCCTGTGTAGCCAAGTTTACATTCCGTGTATTAGTAATATCTTATGATGTTTCTTTTCCTTTGTGACTTATTTCACTTAGAATCATCGTACCTGAATCCACTCATTATGCTGCTACGTGCCTGATGACATAGATTTCATTGCTGAGTGATATTGCATTGTACGTAAGTACCACAACTTCTCTATCCATTTTTCGCTTTCTGTGATATTGAACTTGTACCTTAAACGAGGTTCTTGTAAACAGAGCCGGCCCAAACTTTCGGGTGGCTGTGTCTTTTTGATTTTAAATTCCCTAAGCTATAGGACCATAAGTGGAAGTGCCCTAGGCTCTGTTGCTTCGTTTTTTGGATGTTTCAGGTAACACCATACACTTCTCCAGAGTGGCTGCTGGCAATTTACATCCCGCCCATCAGCATAACATGGCTCCCAGTTCTCCATGGCCTGTCCTGCCTTTCTGGATTTTACACTTTTTTGAGATGACCCTTTTGACCTGCGGGCAGTGAGACTTCATTGTAGTGCAGATTTCCTTTGCAAGCTTGCTTGGTTGGCCAAAAAGGGCGTATGCGTTTTTTCCTGAATATATTCAGGAAAAAACGCATACGCCCTTTTTGGCCAAGTGCATCATTGTGAACGTTCTGCCTCTTTTCCTATGCTTTACATGCAACTCCAGTCTACCTCTTGAAATCGGTTTCCTGCAATTCTGCCCCGCTTTCAAGTCTTCTTGGCAGCCTTACTTCAATATATTTTTGGACGATAGCTGTCATTTATAACTCTGCAGGTTTGTGAATTACAGTGCCCCTGAGCTCCTTTCTTCAACTCGCTTTCTTGTGAGCTGGCCACAACACCGCAGGATAGCTTTAGGCCCTAGTATGGTTCCGGCATGGCACGCTGAGCCTTTGGTTAATTCCTCTTCCTGGTGGGAAATGAGAGTTAAATTTGCCCGTCCAGACACCTCCAGCTAGTCTCTCACTCTTTCTCACTATTCCTGTATATCTTATGCAGAAATTGCAAACTGGTCCAAACAGGAGGTTAAAGGCACTGACTCTCCAAGTGGGGAGAGTGTTAGTAAAGCGTCTGGAATGTTGCACCCAAGTACCAGGGGACTAAAACTGAGACACATTTGAACACGTTTTCCGATCACACGGTGGATCATATTCTGGGTTCCACATGCATGTGTTAGCTGAAGGAAGAGTCCCTTAAACCTGGAGAGTTGAGACCCATGTAATGGGTACCATGCAATATGACTTCAAAGGGTCTGCATTTGCTCACCGAACCTCAACAATCCTATCACTGCTGCATTTATGCCACTTTACACACGCTTGATTCTCTTTCGGAGACATATAAATCCATAGGTTTTAAGATTCTTACTAGTCAGGTATATTCTTAGGCGTGTAATATGGGGTGTTGAGTCCAGTTCGTTGAGCAAGGAGTAGCTCTTGTCTATTACATATTTGGCTTATGGAACGGTATCTGTGCTAATTTCAATCTCTGGTTTTATGCAGCACCCCAACTCACCTTTCCCCTTAAGCAAGCATAAGTTGGTTTTCTACATTTGAGACCCTGTTCTGTTTTGTAATTCAGTTTCTGTGTAGCCAATTTTACATTCTGTGTAGTAGTGATATCTTATGATGTTTCTTTTTCTGAGTGACTTATTTCACTTAGAATAAACGTACCTGAATCCACTCATTATGCCCCTACGGGCCTGATGACATAGATTTCATTGCTGAGTGATATTGCATTGTACGTAAGTACCACAACGTCTTTATCCATTTTTCGCTTTCTGTGATATTGAACTTGTACCCTAAACGAGGTTCTTGTAAACAGAGCCGTCCTAAACTTTGGGGTGGCTGTGTCTTTTTGATTTTAATTTCCCTAAGCTATAGGACCATAAGTGGAAGTGCCCTAGGCTCTGTTGCTTTGTTTTTTAGATGTTTCAGGAAACACCATACACTTCTCCAGAGTGGCTGTTGGCAATTATCATCCCGCCCGTCAGCATAACAAGGCTCCCTGTTCTCCATGGCCTGTCCTGCCTTTCTGGATTTTACACTTTTTTCAGATGGCCCTTTTGACCGGGGGGCAGTGAGACTTCATTGTAGTGCAGATTTCCTTTGCAAGCTTGCTTGGTTGGCCAAAAAGGGCGTATGCGTTTTTTCCTGAATATATTCAAGAGAGAACGCATACGCCCTTTTTGGCCAAGTGCATCATTGTGGACGTTCTGCCACTTTTCCTATTCTTTAAATGCAATTCCAGTCTACCTCCTGAAATCGGTTTCCTGCAATTCTGCCCCGCTTTCAAGTGCTCTTGGCAGCCATACTTCAATATATTTTTGGACGATAGCTGTCATTTATAACTCTGCAGGTTTGTGAATGACAGTGCCCCTGAGCTCCTTTCTTCAACTCGCTTTCTTGTGAGCTGGTCGCAACACCGCAGGATTGCTTCAGGCCCTAGTGTGGTTCCGGCATGGCACGCTGAGCCTTTGGTTAATTCCTCTTCCTGGTGGGAAATGAGAGTTAAATTTGCCCGTCCAGACACCTCCAGCTAGTCTCTCATTGGTTCTCCCTATTCCTGTTCATTTTCCGCAGAAATTGCAAAATGGGCCAAACAGGAGGTTAAAGGAACTGACTCTCCAAGTGGGGAGAGTGTTAGTAAAGCGTCTGGAATGTTGCACCCGAGTAACAGGGGACGCAAACTCAGACACATTTGAACACGTTTCCCGATCACATGGTGGATCATACTCTGGGTTCCACATGCATGTTTTATCTGAAGGAAGAATCCCTTAAACCTGGAGAGTTGAGACCCATGGAATGGGTACCATGCAATATGACTTCAAAGGGTCTGCATTTGCTCACCGAACCTCACCAATCCTATCACTGCTGCGTTTATGTCGCTGTACACATGCTTGATTCTCTTACGGAGACATATAAATCAATAGGTTTTAAGATTCTTACTAGTCAGGTATATTCTTAGGCATTTATATGGGGTGTTGAGTCCACTTCGTTGAGCAAGGAGTAGCTCTTGTCTATTACATATTTGGCTTATGGAACGGTATCTGTGTTAATTTCAATCTCTGGTTTTATGCAGCACCCCAACTCACCTTTCCCCTTAAGCAAGCATAAGTTGGTTTTCTACATTTGAGACCCTGTTCTGTTTTGTAATTCAGTTCCTGTGTAGCCACGGTTACATTCCGTGTATTAGTGATATCTTATGATGTTTCTTTTTCTGTGTGACTTATTTCACTTAGAATCATCGTACCTGAATCCACTCATTATGCTGCTACGGGCCTGATGACATAGATTTCATTGCTGAGTGATATTGCATTTTACGTAAGTATCACAACTTCTTTATCCATTTTTTGCTTTCTGTGATATTGAACTTGTACCGTAAACGAGCTTCTTGTAAACAGAGCCGTCCCAAACTTTGGGGTGGCTGTGTCTTTTTGATTTTAATTTCCCTAAACTATAAGACCATAAGTGGAAGTGCCCTAGGTTCTGTTGCTTTGTTTTTTAGATGTTTCAGGAAACACCATACACTTCTCCAGAGTGGCTGTTGGCAATTTACATCCCGCCCATCAGCATAACAAGGCTCCCAGTTCTGCATGACCTGTCCTGCCTTTCTGGATTTTACACTTTTTTCAGTTGGCCCTTTTGACTGGGGGTCAGTGAGACTTCATTGTAGTGCAGATTTCCTTTGCATGCTTGCTTGGTTGGCCAAAAAGGGCGTATGCGTTTTTTCCTGAATATATTCAGGAAAAAACGCATACGCCCTTTTTGGCCAAGTGCATCATTGTGGACGTTCTGCCTCTTTTCCTATGCTTTACATGCAATTCCAGTCTACGTCCTGAAATCGGTTTCCTGCAATTCTGCCCCGCTTTCAACTCCTCTTGGCAGCCTTACTTCAATATATTTTTTGACGATAGCTGTCATTTATAACTCTGCAGGTTTGTGATTTGCAGTGCCCCTGAGCTCTTTTCTTCAACTCGCTTTCTTGTGAGCTGGCCGCAACACCGCAGGGTTGCTTCAGGCCCTAGTGTTGTTCCGGCACGGCACGCTGAGCCTTTGTTTAATTCCTCTTCCTGGTGGGAAATGAGAGTTAAATTTGCCCGTCCAGACACCTCCAGCTAGTCTCTCATTGGTTATCCCTATTCCTGTTCATTTTCCGCAGAAATTGCAAACTGGGCGAAACAGGAGGTTAAAGGCACTGACTCTCCAAGTGGGGAGTGTGTTAGTAAAGCGTCTGGAATGTTGCCCCCGAGTACCAGGGGACGAAAACTGAGACACATTTGAACACGTTTCCCGATCACACGGTGGAATATACTCTGGGTTCCACATGCATGTTTTAGCTGAAGGAAGAATATCTTAAACCTACAGAGTTGAGACCCATGGAAAGGGCACCATGCAATATGACTTCAAAGGGTCTGCATTTGCTCACCGAACCTCACCAATCCTATCACTGCTGCGTTTATGCCGCTGTACAGACGCTTGATTCTCTTTCAGAGACATATAAATCCATAGCTTTTAAGATTCTTACTAGTCAGGTATATTCTTAGGCGTTTAATATGGGGTGTTGAGTCCACTTCCTTGAGCAAGGAGTAGCTCTTGTCTATTACATATTTGGCTTATGGAATGGTATCTGTGCTAATTTCAATCTCTGGTTTTATGCAGCACCCCAACTCACCTTTCCCCTTAAGCTAGCATAAGTTGGTTTTCTACATTTGAGACCCTGTTCTGTTTTGTAATTCAGTTCCTGTGTAGCCAAGTTTACATTCCGTGTATTAGTGATATCTTATGATCTTTCTTTTTCTGTGTGACTTATTTCACTTAGAATCATCGTACCTAAATCCACTCATTATGCTCCTACGGACCTGATGACATAGATTTCATTGCTGAGTGATATTGCATTGTAAGTAAGAACCACAACTTCTCTATCCATTTTTCGCTTTCTGTGATATTGAACTTGTACCGTAAATGAGGTTCTTGTAAACAGAGCCCTCCCAAACTGTCGGGTGGCTGTGTCTTTTTGATTTTAATTTCCCTAAGCTATAGGACCATATGTGGAAGTGCCCTAGCCTCTGTTGCTTCGTTTTTTAGATGTTTCAGGAAACACCATACACTTCTCCAGAGTGGCTGTTGGCAATTTACATCCCGCCCATCAGCATAACAAGACTCCCAGTTCTCCATGGCCTGTCCTGCCTTTCTGGATTTTACACTTTTTTGAGATGACCCTTTTGACCGGGGGGCAGTGAGACTTCATTGTAGTGCAGATTTCCTTTGCAAGCTTGCTTGGTTCGCCAAAAAGGGCGTATGCATTTTTTCCTGAATATATTCAGGAAAAAACGCATACGCCCTTTTTGGCCAAGTGCATCATTGTGGACGTTCTGCCTCTTTTCCTATGCTTTACATGCAATTCCAGTCTACCTCCTGAAATTGGTTTCCTGCAATTCTGCCCCGCTTTCAAGTCTTCTTGGCAGCCTTACTTCAATATATTTTTGGACGATAGCTGTCATTTATAACTCTGCAGGTTTGTGAATTACAGTGCCCCTGAGCTCCTTTCTTCAACTCGCTTTCTTGTGAGCTGGCCACAACACCGCAGGATAGCTTTAGGCCCTAGTGTGGTTCCGGCATGGCACGCTGAGCCTTTGGTTAATTCCTCTTCCTGGTGGGAAATGAGAGTTAAATTTGCCCGTCCAGACACCTCCAGCTAGTCTCTCACTCTTTCTCACTATTCCTGTATATCTTATGCAGAAATTGCAAACTGGTCCAAACAGGAGGTTAAAGGCACTGACTCTCCAAGTGGGGAGAGTGTTAGTAAAGCGTCTGGAATGTTGCACCCAAGTACCAGGGGACTAAAACTGAGACACATTTGAACACGTTTCCTGATCACACAGTGGATCATACTCTGGGTTCCACATGCATGTTTTAGCTGAAGGAAGAATCCCTTAAACCTGGAGAGTTGAGACCCATGGAATGGGTACCATGCAATATGATTTCAAAGGGTCTGCATTTGCTCACCGATTCTCACCAATCCTATCACTGCTGCGAGTATGCCGCTGTACACACGCTTGATTCTCTTTTGGAGACATATCAATCCATAGGTTTTAAGATTCTTACTAGTCAGGTATATTCTTAGGCGTTTAATATGGGGTGTTGAGTCCACTTCGTTGAGCAAGGTGTAGCTCTTGTCTATTACATATTTGGCTTATGGAATGGTATCTGTGCTAATTTCAATCTCTGGTTTTATGCAGCACCCCAACTGATCTTTCCCCTTAAGCAAGCATAAGTTTGTTTTCTACATTTGAGTTCCTGTTCTGTTTTGTAATTCAGTTCCTGTGTAGCCAAGTTTACATTCCGTGTATTAGTAATATCTTATGATGTTTCTTTTCCTTTGTGACTTATTTCACTTAGAATCATCGTACCTGAATCCACTCATTATGCTGCTACGTGCCTGATGACATAGATTTCATTGCTGAGTGATATTGCATTGTACGTAAGTACCACAACTTCTCTATCCATTTTTCACTTTCTGTGATATTGAACTTGTACCTTAAACGAGGTTCTTGTAAACAGAGCCGGCCCAAACTTTCGGGTGGCTGTGTCTTTTTGATTTTAAATTCCCTAAGCTATAGGACCATAAGTGGAAGTGCCCTAGGCTCTGTTGCTTCGTTTTTTGGATGTTTCAGGTAACACCATACACTTCTCCAGAGTGGCTGCTGGCAATTTACATCCCGCCCATCAGCATAACAAGGCTCCCAGTTCTCCATGGCCTGTCCTGCCTTTCTGGATTTTACACTTTTTTGAGATGACCCTTTTGACCTGCGGGCAGTGAGACTTCATTGTAGTGCAGATTTCCTTTGCAAGCTTGCTTGGTTGGCCAAAAAGGGCGTATGCGTTTTTTCCTGAATATATTCAGGAAAAAACGCATACGCCCTTTTTGGCCAAGTGCATCATTGTGAACGTTCTGCCTCTTTTCCTATGCTTTACATGCAACTCCAGTCTACCTCTTGAAATCGGTTTCCTGCAATTCTGCCCCGCTTTCAAGTCTTCTTGACAGCCTTACTTCAATATATTTTTGGACGATAGCTGTCATTTATAACTCTGCAGGTTTGTGAATTACAGTGCCCCTGAGCTCCTTTCTTCAACTCGCTTTCTTGTGAGCTGGCCACAACACCGCAGGATAGCTTTAGGCCCTAGTGTGGTTCTGGCACGGCACACTGAGCCTTTGGTTAATTCCTCTTCCTGGTGGGAAATGAGAGATAAATTTGCCCATCCAGACACCTCCAGCTAGTCTCTCATTGGTTCTCCCTATTCATGTTCATCTTCCGCAGAAATTGCAAACTTGGCCAAACAGGAGGTTAAAGGCACTGACTCTCCAAGTGGGGAGAGTGTTAGTAAAGCGTCTGGAATGTTGCACCCGAGTACCAGGGGACGAAAACTGAGACACATTTGAAGACATTTCCCAATCACACGGTGGATCATACTCTGGGTTCCACATGCATGTTTTAGCTGAAGGAAGAATCCCTTAAACCTGGAGAGTTGAGACCCATGGAATGGGTACCATGCAATATGACTTCAGAGGGTCTGCATTTGCTCATTGAACCTCACCAATCCTATCACTGCTGCGTTTATGCCGCTGTACACACGCTTGATTCTCTTTCGGAGACATATAAATCCATAGGTTTTAAGATTCTTAATAGTCAGGTATATACTTAGGCGTTTAATATGGGGTGTTGAGTCCACTTCATTGAGCAAGGAGTAGCTCTTGTCTATTACATATTTGGCTTATGGAACGGTATCTGTGCTAATTTCAATCTCTGGTTTTATGCAGCACCTCAACTAACCTTTCCCCTTAAGCAAGCATAAGTTGGTTTTCTACATTTGATACCCTGTTCTGTTTTGTAATTCAGTTCCTGTGTAGCCAAGTTTACATCCCGTGTGTTAGTGATACCTTATGATGTTTCTTTTTCTGTGTGACTTATTTCACTTAGAATCATCGTAACTGAATCCACTCATTGTGCTGCTACGGGCCTGATGACATAGATTTCATTGCTGAGTGATATTGCATTTTACGTAAGTATCACAACTTCTTTATCCATTTTTTGCTTTCTGTGATATTGAACTTGTACCGTAAACGAGCTTCTTGTAAACAGAGCCGTCCCAAACTTTGGGGTG
Organism: Orcinus orca; assembly: GCF_937001465.1. NCBI lineage: Eukaryota > Metazoa > Chordata > Mammalia > Artiodactyla > Delphinidae > Orcinus > Orcinus orca. Next base: position 60,459,054 of record NC_064562.1, on the reverse strand, counting down.
GCTGTGTCTTTTTGATTTTAATTTCCCTAAACTATAAGACCATAAGTGGAAGTGCCCTAGGCTCTGTTGCTTTGTTTTTTAGATGTTTCAGGAAACACCATACACTTCTCCAGAGTGGCTGTTGGCAATTTACATCTTGCCCATCAGCATAACAAGGCTCCCAGTTCTCCATGGCCTGTCCTGCCTTTCTGGATTTTACACGTTTTTCAGATGGCCCTTTTGACCGGGGGGCAGTGAGACTTCATTGTAGTGCAGATTTCCTTTGCAAGCTTGCTTGGTTGGCCAAAGAGGGCGTTTGCGTTTTTTCCTGAATATATTCAGGAAAAAACGCATACGCCCTTTTTGGCCAAGTGCATCATTGTGGACGTTCTGCCTCTTTTCCTATGCTTTACATGCAATTCCAGTCTACCTCCTGAAATCGGTTTCCTGCAATTCTGCCCCGCATTCAAGTCCTCTTGGCAGACTTACTTCAATATATTTTTGGAGGATAGCTGTCATTTATAACTCTGCAGGTTTATGAATGACAGTGTCCCTGAGCTCCTTTCTTCAACTCGCTTTCTTGTGAGCTGGCCGCAACACCGCAGGATTGCTTCAGGCCCTAGTGTGGTTCCGGCATGGCATACTGAGCCTTTGGTTAATTCCTCTTCCTGGTGGGAAATGAGAGTTAAATTTGCCCGTCCAGACACCTCCAGCTAGTCTCTCATGGGTTCTCCCTATTCCTGTTCATCTTCCGCAGAAATTGCAAACTGGGCCAAACAGGAGGTTAAAGGCTCTGACTCTTCATGTGGGGAGAGTGTTAGTAAAGCGTCTGGAATGTTGCACCCGAGTACCAGGGGACGAAAACTGAGACACATTTGAACACGTTTCCCGATCACACGGTGGATCATACTCTGGGTTCCACATGCATGTTTAGCTGAAGGAAGAATCCCTTAAACCTGGAGAGTTGAGACCCATGGAATGGGTACCATGCAATATGACTTCAAAGGGTCTGCATTTGCTCACCGAACCTCACCAATCCTATCACTGCTGCGTTTATGCCACTGTACACACGCTTGATTCTCTTTTGGAGACATATAAATCCATAGGTTTTAAGATTCTTACTAGTCAGTTATATTCTTAGGCGGTTAATATGTGGTGTTGAGTCCACTTCTTTGAGCAAGGAGTAGCTCTTGTCTATTACATATTTGGCTTATGGAACGGTATCTGTGCTAATTTCAATCTCTGGTTTTATGTAGCACCCCAACTCACCTTTCCCCTTAAGCAAGCATAAGTTGGTTTTCTACATTTGAGACCCTGTTCTGTTTTGTAATTCAGTTCCTGTGTAGCCAAGTTTACATTCCGTGTATTAGTGATATCTTATGATGTTTCTTTTTCTGTGTGACTTATTTCACTTAGAATCATCGTACCTGAATCCACTCATTATGCTGCTACGGGCCTGATGACATAGATTTCATTGCTGAGTGATATTGCATTGTACGTAAGTACCACAACTTCTTTATCCATTTTTCACTTTCTGCGATATTGAATTTGTACCGTAAATGAGGTTCTTGTAAACAGAGCCGTCCCAAACTTTGGGGTGGCTGTGTCTTTTTGATTTTAATTTCCCTAAGCTATAGGACCAATAGTGGATGTGCCCTAGGCTCTGTTGCTTTGTTTTTTAGATGTTTCAGGAAACACCATACACTTCTCCAGAGTGGCTGTTGGCAATTTACATCCCGCCCATCAGCATAACAAGGCTCCCAGTTCTCCATGGCCTGTCCTGCCTTTCTGGATTTTACACTTTTTTCAGATTGCCCTTTTGACTGGGGGGAAGTGAGACTTCATTGTAGTGCAGATTTCCTTTGCAATCTTGCTTGGTTGGCCAGAAAGGGCGTATGCGTTTCTTCCTGAATATATTCAGGAAGAAACGCATACACCCCTTTTGGCCAAGTGCATCATTGTGGACGTTCTGCCTCTTTTCCTATGCTTTAAATGCAATTACAGTCTACCTCCTGAAATCGGTTTCTTGAAATTCTGCCTTGTTATCAGTGCCTCTTCATAGCCTTACATCAATATACTTTTGGAAAATAGTTGGCCTTTATAACTCTGCAGGTTTTTGAAATGCAGTGGCCCTTGGCTCCATTTTTCTGCTCTTATTGTTGTGATCTTGCCTCATATCCACAGGATTTCTTTAGGCCCTATTCTTCTCTGGGGCGCCTTGCTCTGCCTTTGGTTAATTCTTCTTCCTGATGTGAAATTAGAGTGACATGTGCCCATTGAAACCGCTACAGCTATTTTCTCACTGGTTCCCCCATTCCCATTCATCCTCCGCACTAACTGCAGACTGTGCGATACCGGAACTTAAAGGCATTGACTCTCCATGTGGGGATGTTGTTAGTAAAGTGGCTGGAATGTTGATCCGGAGTCCCAGGTGAGGAAAATGAGGTGCGTTTTAGAAACCTTTCCCGATCATATGGTATACCATCCGCTGGATTTCCCATGCATGGTTTAGCTGTAGGATAGGAAGATTCCCTTCAACCTGGAGTGTTGGGACCCTTGGAATGAGTAGCATGAAGTATTGCATTAAACTTTCGGCAGTTGCTCACTAAAGCTCACCAATCCTCTCAGCCCCAAGTGTCCAGCCTTATGTCTTATCCAGCTGTGGGTTTATATGTGGTCATTCCAGGTTGCATCACAGCCCCTGAGCGAATTTTGTAAGAATTTTTCTCTCTTTCATTGTTTCTGCGTTTTGGTTTTAAAATTTATTTCTATAATGGGGTTTAGCTCATTTTCACTGCTGTGTTTGTGCCACTCTGCACACACTTGATTCCCTTATGGAGATATATCAATACATGGGTTTTAAGATTCTTATTACTCAGATATATTTCTCTGTGGTGTATTGGGTGTGTTGAGGTCAGTTCATTGAGCAAGGTGTAGATCTTGTCTCATACCTATTTGGTTTATTGAACGGTATCTGTGCTAATTTCAAACTCTGGTTTTATGCATCACCCCACCTCTCCTTTACCCTTAAGCTGACATAAGTGTGTTTTCTAAATGTGAGACACTGTTGTGTTTTCTAAATGTGAGACACTGTTGTGTTTTGTAATTCATTTTTTGTGCAGCCATATTTATCCTCCCTCTATAAGTGATATCTTATGATATGTTTCTTTTTCTGTTTGACTTATTTCAAGTAGTATTATCGGACCTAAATCCACTCTTTATCCTTCTACTAGCCTTATTACATTGATTTCATGGTGAAGAGATATTCCATTGTACGTAAGTACCACATTTTCTTTATCCATTGTTCTCTTTCCTGGGATATTTAAGGTGTACTGAAGTTGAGGTTCTTGTAAACAGAGTAGCCCTAAACTGTGGTGTGCTTGTGTCTTGTTGATTTTTAGACTTCCCTAGATATACTTCCGTGATTGGAAGTGCCCTATGCTCTGTAGGTCTGTTTTTTAGATGATTTAGGAACCACCATACACTTCTCCAGAGTGGCTCTCGGCAGTTCACACACTGTCCATCAGCGTATAAAGGCTCCCTGTTCTCCATGGCCTGTCCTGCATTTCTGGTTTTTACAATTTTTTCGGATGGCCCTTTTGACCGGTGGGAAGTGAGACTTCTTTGTTGTGCACATTTGCATTGCTTGCTTGCTTGCTTGCCCATAAAGTGCGTATGCGTTTTTTCCTGGATATATTCAGGAAAAAACGCATACTCCCTTTGGGGCCAACTGCATCATTGTCGAAATTCTGCCGCTTTTCATGTGCTTTAAAGACGAGTCCAATCTATCTCTTGAAATCTGTTTCTTGCAATTCTGTCTTGCATTCAGATCCTCTTCTTTGCCTTACCTCAACATATTTTTGGACGTTAGTTTTCATTTATAACTCTGCAGGTTTGTGAATTGCAGTGACCCTGAGCTCCATTTTTTAAGTTGCTCTTTTGTGAGCTGACCTCAAAGCCGCAGGTTTGCTTCAGGCCCTATTTTGGCTCCGGCAAGGTGGGCTGAGCCTTTTTTTAATTCTTATTCTTAATGGGAAATTAGAGTGATATGTGCCCGTCCAAACCCCTACAACTATTCTCTCATTGGTTCCCCCTCTTCCCGTTCATCCTCCTCACAATTTGCAAAATGTGTGAAACAGAAGTTTAAATGTGCTGATTCTCTAAGTGGGGAGATTCTAAGTAACGTGGCTGGAATGATGAACAGGAGCACCAGGAGAGGATAAATGAGGTGCATTTTAGACACATCTCCCGATCACATGGTGTACAGTCCTCTGGGTTTTCCATGCATGTTTTAGCTGTAGGAAGATTCCTTGAACCTGCAGATTTGGGACCCATTGAATGGGTACCAGGTAGTATTACTTTAAAGGGTGTGCATTTCCTCACCCAACCTCACATTTCTCTTAGCGTGAACAGTTTCCAGCCTTATGTCTCATCCTGCTGTGGGTCTAGATGTGTTCAATCCATGTTGCATCACCGTCCCTGAGGAAAAGTTGTAAGAGGTTTTCTCTGTCTCTCTCTCGTTTATTTTTTTCAATTTATTACTATATTGGTTACAGCTGATTTTCAAAGCTCTGTTTCTTGCTGCTGTACATCCACTTGATTCACGTACAGAGAGACATCAATAAATTCTTTTTCAGATTCTTACCAGTCATAGATATTCTTTTCCGGTGACTTGAGTGTGCTGAGTGCAGTTCTTTTAGCTACCATGTAGGTCTTGTTGATTATCAGTTTGGTATTTGGAATGGTATCTTTGCTAATTTCAACCTCCTGGATGATGCCTCACCCCTCCCCACCTTTCCCGTTTAGCAGCCTTACGCGTGTTTTCTACATATTTGACTATGTTTTTGTTTTGTAATTTATTTCATGTGTAGCCATTTTGGATTCCACCTTTAAGTGATATCTTATGATATGTGTCTTTTTCTTTTTGAATTATGTCACTTAGAATGATCATACGTAACTCCTCCGGAGTTGTTACAACTGGACATATTTCATTGATTTCCAGGCTGAGTAATATTCCACTCTACATAAGTACCACATCTCTATCCATTTTTTCCCTCCAGAGACATTTAAGTTATATCCTAGTCGAGGATCTTTTAAACAGAGAGGCAGTAAACATTGGGGTGTCTGTGTCCTCTCGATTTTTGTTTTTCCCAAGATATACGCCCATGAGTGCAAGTGCCCTATGCTCTGTAGCTCATTTTTTAGATGCTTTAGTAAACACAATACACTTCTCCAGAATGGCCGTTGGCAATATACATTTCCACTATAAGCCTCACAGGGCTCCCTCTTCTCCTTGCCCTGTCCTGCATTTCTGGTGTTTACACTTTATGAGGATGGCTCTTCTGACTGATGCGAAGTGATATCTTTTGTAGTATTGATTTCCAGTGCCCACCTGTTTGGTTGGCTAAAAAAGTGTATGCCCTTTTCTTGAATATATACAGAAAGAAATGCATACAGCCTTTTTGGCCAACTGCAATGTTGGCAATGTTCAGCCCCTTTTCTTGTGCTTAATGGCGAGTCCTTTCTACCTCCTCAAATCCCTTTCCTGCCATTCTCCCTTGCTTACCAATCCTTTTCTCTGACTTTCCTCAAGACATTTTTCAGTGATAGATATTTTCAACTCTGCAGTTTCGTGAATTTTACTGCCCCTGAGTTCCATTGTTCAACTTGTGTTTATGGGAACTGGCCACAAAGCAGTGGGATTTCCTCAAGCCCTATACTGTTTCCATGGGCAACCCTAGCCTTTGGTCAATTCGTCTTCCTGATTGGAAATTAGAGTGACATGTGCCTGTCTGAACACCTAGGACTTGTCTCTCATTGTTCCTCATCCTTCCGCTTCATCCTCTGGACAAATTGCAAACTGTACGCAACAGGATGTTGACAGTGCTGACATCTCCAAGTGGGGAGACTGTTAGTAAAGACGCTGGAGGGGTGAACCCGAGCACCAGGAGATGAGGAGATGAGATGCCTTTTCCAAACTCTTCCCGATCAGACGGTATACCATCCTCTGGGTGTGACAGACATGTTTTAGCAGTAGGAAGAGTCCCATTCATGTAAGGAGAACGCCAGGGCTTTTTCAAAATCAGTGTCTCCCCGAAACCCAAACTGGGGAGTTTTTTAAGCTACGGCTACACATATGTTCATTAAGGGCCTTGGGAAGTAGGCAGAGTCCAAACTTTAGATGATTGAAGTCTTCAGGGTCAGAAGCACTCACCACCGGCTTCCCTTAGGTTACACTTTAACTGTCATTGATAGATGATGTCAATAAAAATATCTATTCTTTTTCCGATTATTTCCCCTTATAGGTTATTGCAAAATATTGAGTGTAGTTCCCTGTGCTATACAGTAGTTCCTTGTTGATGATCTATTTTATACATAGCAGTGTGTATGTGTTAATTCCAAACTGTTAATTTATCCCTCCTCCCACCTTTCCCCTTTGGTAATAATAAATTATAAGATTTTATACTTCTCAGAAATGGGGGAGCTGAAAGAGAGGTATCATTTTCAATGGAAAAGCATTTAAAACAAGATTGAAGCTTTAACCAAGATTATTAGATGTACATCCTTGGAAAGAAATCACTTCATTTCTCTAATATTGACCTGACAAATAAGACAAACCTTTTCACTGGACTTGCTTATAATAAAGTGATGGAAATATCAAATGGAAGTGTTAGAAACATCTTATTTTACCCGAGCCTTATAAACTGTTCTATGTTAACTACAGTTTGGCTCACACATCTGTTCATTGAAGTTACAATAGTCTCAATTTCTGTTACTGATCCTCCAGAGTGGACCCCAACAAGTGTCCCCCTGCCCAGTGTCATTGGGGCCAACAGATCGAGACTGAGTTTGGTTCCCAAGCAAAGGAAACTATATATTTTGATCAGAGAATGGAGAGGTGAGAGCATGCACTACCCCGTGGGCTGTGGGCTGGGCTGCTGTGTAGAGATCCTGTCAGAGTCAGTGGGAGGGAGGGGACGGAGCTCTCGAGGGCCGGGTTGGCTGCAGCTCAGGCTCTATATCTTGGAGTCTGCACTGGGCCCCAGGAGCTGAGGTGTCGACCCAGCCATTCTGCACTAGGAAATCTGGTCTGAAGTACTGGGTGTGGAACCTCTGCATGCGGGACCCTAGGAGCACATGAAATTAGACAAAGCACAAAGGATAAAAAAGGTCAGACTTGAGTTTATTGCCCAGATTCTATTTTTATCTCCCAGGGATTTTTAATGGGCTTTGCTGGGGACAAACCCCTCCTCTGCCTTTTGTCCCGTTCCTCATTCTTGGAGTGCTGAGGGTGCAGACCCTTCTTCTGTAACTGCTGAGTGCTGAGTTGGGAGCCCTCATACCAGGGGACGAGGGTCAGAACTTCTCCCCAGCAGCCTCTGGGTGACGTTGATTGGCCCCAGGACCCCTGCCTCCCTGCTCGTCCACCTGAGCACCAGCATTGGAAGTGTTATAGATTCTAATGACCTTTAAGGGTCCAGGAAAGAGATGTGCAGAGGCGCTGTGGGGGCCGGTTTCACCCCGCCCCACATTTGTTCGGCCACCTTAGGCTGACTGTTTCTGCCAGCCTAGATGCTCTGACCAGTAGTCTGCTCTTTCTTCAATTAGGCCCCTGAATTAACGTAAAAACAGCACCAGGTGTCAGAGCCCTGCCCGCTCAACTCCCAGACAGTCCAGGGTCAGTGGTGATCAAGGACCATGATGGCCACTGAGTCAACAGCCTTTTGAAGTAAACAGGAGTCCAGCCGGTCTTATTGGCCACCATCATCACGGTGTCTGTAGGCTTTTCTATGGTGACAGTGTGATATACGGTTCCCCCGCCAAGATTATTAGCTCCCCTCCGGGTGCAGTAAGTCCTGCAAGCAGTAGTCTACTTCGGGACACACTATTGTTGTTTTATGAGAGAAACTCCAGGTCAAGTGATGTTCACACGAGTCATCATGGTGCCCTGTTGCCCCCGGTTATCTCTCTGGATGTTGGAGTTGGAGGGCCTCCTCACTCGAGGTCGGTGTGCCCACGGAACGAACCCTGCAACTTCAGGGCATGGTTGGTGATTAGGATCACCACGTGGGGTCCTTTTCCCTTAGGAGGGAGGTGGCCTTTTGGGCTGCTGATTTCCAGGTTTTTAGATACCGCCAGTATCTTGGCCAGATGTGGCAGTGGGCCAAGCCCCTTGGTGACTGTAGTTTATCCTACCTGGATAGCATTCTTGCATTGTTCCATTTCAAGTGGTCCCAGTTTTTGCACTAATTCTCCAATGGCGATTCACCTTTCACCGGAAATGGAAAGGTCAAAGGGTTTAGCTCAATTAGGGAGTTCCAGGGCAAGGGTCTGAATTGACTGCCCTTTCCATTCTTGAAAGGCCACTTCTGGATTCTGTTCAAAAGGATCATCATCTTTTCCTTTCAGTGTTTCATATAGAGGCCCAGCTAGTAGACTGTAGTTAGGGATCCAGAAGCAGCAAACCCTGGCCTCCCCAGGAACCCCTAAGCTGTCTTCTAGTTTTAGAAAGGGGTAAGGCTGCAAATGGTTTCTTCCCTTTCCTGGGATGGGCTTCTCTGACCTTGTGTGAGAATGAAGCCCAGGCAGGTCACCGCAGTCTGTGATATTTGAGCTTTTTCTTGGACAACTTCTATCCTTTATTGGCTTGGTAGTTCAGAGGCCTCCTTAGTAGGGCTGGTGATCAGAATGTCATCTGCATATTGAAGGAGGGTTTCCTTTTCCAGAGGTAGAACTTTTCGGTCTTTAGCTAAGCTTTCCCCAAAGATGGTGTGGGAATTTTTGAACCCTTGGGGCAAGACGGCCCGGAAGTATTGTTTTAGTTGTATGTTGAGTCCTGCCACTCACAAGCCAAAATTTCTTGTGACTCTGGGACTAATGGAATACAAAAGAAGGCATCATTGAAGACTAATACAGAATACCATGTCCTGGTGGTTGGTAGAATGACCAGCAGGGTGTAGGAATCAGGAGCAACTGGAGGTATATCCTCGGTGGCTTCACTGACTGTCCTGACATCCTTTACCAGGTCCCCAGCAGCCCATGGGGCTCTCGTGGTCAGGCCATTCCCAGGATATGGAGCTCTCCTGGGCAGGTACCCCACCCCCAACCCAGCCCACGGGGCTCTCGTGGTCAGGCCTCTCCCAGGATACAGAGCTACCCTTGCAGGTACCGTGGCAGGGCTGGGCACACAGGAACCATGCACATAGCCCTCATTGAAGAGCACCCCCAGCTCACCTGTCGCTCAGAGCTGACACAGAGCACCTCAGAGCAGGACTTGAACTAACAAACAGCAGCTGCGACAGGTCTGTGACCCTGGGCATCACTCTGTGTGGCCTCCCTCCACCTGGTCTTCCAGAGATTTCCACTGTACCCAGGGCACCAGGCCTCTGTCTCCAACCACCACCCACCCCTCCTCTCCCTGACTCCTGGGTTCCTCTCATTAGGAGAGGGTTTTCTTGAAGTTGTCTCCCACTCATGGGCCAGATAAAATGATCAGAAAACAAGCCAAAGCTGCATCCCCTTGTCTATCCTGACTCTCAGGAGCCCACACCTGTTCCTTGGACCTGGCCGGTTCAGCAAGTTCCATTTTCTGCAACTGTGAGCCCCTGAGGGGTGATGATTGGCTGACCTGGGCAGCCTTACCATGCCGGCCAGCCCTCCCCAGGGGTGCCTGGGTTGAGATCAATATAAATACCACTCCAGGCAGCAAGAGTCCCTGCAGCTGTGCCTGACGCCATTTTCTCTGCCCTGTCAGCAGTCTCGGGGCTGGGCTGGTGGGAGGGAGTGAGAGGCCACGGCTTTGTGGGTGGCCCAGTGTGAGTGGGGCTCTGCTGGACTTTCTGCAGCAGTTGCCAGGCTGCCACCTGCTAAAGAAGAGGATGTGTCACCCATACCTGCTGCTGGAATTTCTCCCTGGGCAGAGGTGAGGAAGGAAAAAAGCAGTGGGGGCAGGGACAGGACAAGTATCTCAGGCAGGGAAATGGAAATCTTCCAGAAGAGCACCCAGGGCCAGGACCATCCTGGCTGGCCTGCAGGCACCAAGTCAGCTGGCATGCTGTCACTCGTGTGGCTCCATGGCCCTTCCTCTAGGCTTTCAAGTCCTTGTATATATTCAGGTGTTTTACCTGGGAAGGGTGGGAACAGTTCAGCAGCAACTGGCCTGGGGCTCAGCTCACATTTACTCACAGATGCCTCGGCACGGTGCCCCAGCTTTGCAATGAGGACGCTTGTTGTGTGGGGGCTACTGGCTGAATGGGAGATGATTCCCCACCACTGACCAACTTCAGAATTGTTTACAACTGGAGCAAGTGCCCTGCTACGGTTTTCCTCTGTGTAACTGGTGGGTTCTGTTTTTTTTTTCTCTTTTTCGTTTTTGGTTCAAGGTAGATTTTATTCCTCTTTTTCGTATTTACAGATATAAGCATGGAAATAATTTATTCATATAAATACATGTATGTGAAGGGAATAATTGCTTTTTCTGTTTTATTTTTTAAATTTTATTTCTTTTTAATTTTGAATTTTATTTTATATTTTTATACAGCAGTTTCTTATTGGTTATCTATTTTATACATATAAATGTTTACATGCCAATCCCAATCTCTCAACTCCTCCCACCACCACCCCCCCAAGAGCTTTCCCCCCTTGTTGTCCATACGATTGTTGTCTACATCTGTTGCTCTATTTATGCCTTGCAAAATGGTTAATCTGCACATTTTTTCTAGGTTCCACATATATGCATGAATATACAAGATTTGTTTTTCTCTTTCTGACTTACTTCACTCTGTATGACAGTCTCTAGATCCATCGACATCTCTACAAATGACCCAATTTCATTCCTTTCATGGCTTAGTAATATTCCATTTTATATATGTACCACATCTTTATGCATTCGTGTCTGTGGGCATTTAGGTTGCTTCCATTACCTCGATATTGTAAATAGTGATGCAATGAACATTGCGTTGAATGTCTCTTTTTGATTTATGGTTTTGTCTGGGTATATGTCCAGTACTGGGATTGCTGTATCATATGGTAATTCTATTATTAGTTTCTTAAGAAACTCCATATTGTTCTCCATAGTGACTGTATCAATTTATATTCCCAGCAATAGTGGAAGAGTGTTCCTTTTCTCCACACCCTTTCCAGCATTTGTTGTTTGTAGATTTTCAGATGATGCCCATTCTAACAGGTGTGAGGTGATACCTCATTGTTGAGTCCATTTCGTTGAGCAAGGGGTAGGTCTTGTCTATTACATATTTGGCTTATGGAATGGTATCTGTGCTAATTTCAAACTCTGGTTTTATGCAGCACCCCAACTCAGTTTTCCCCTTAAGCAAGCATAAGTTGGTTTTCTAAACTTGAGACCCTGTTCTGTTTTGTAATTCAGTTCATGTGTAGCCAAGTTTACATTCCGTGCATTAGTGATACCTTATGATGTTTCTTTTTCTGTGTGACTTATTTCACTTAGAATCATCGTGCCTCAATCCACTCATTATGCTGGTACAGGCCTGGTGACACAGATTTCATTGCTGAGTGGTATTCTGTTGTCCGTAAGTACCGCAACTTCTTTATCAATTATTTGTTCTCTGGGATATTTAACTTGTACCGTAGAAGAGGTTCCTGTAAACAGAGCTGTCCCAAATTTTGGGGTGGCTGTGTCTTTTTGATTTTAATTTCCCTAAGCTATAGGACCATAAGTGGAAATGCTCTAGACTCTGTTGTTTCGTTTTTCAGATGTATCAGGAAACACCATACACTTCTCCAGAGTGGCTGTTGGCAATTTACATCCCGCCCATCAGCATAACAAGGCTCCTATTTCACCATGGCCTATCTTGCCTTTCTGGATTTTACACTTTTTTCAGATGGCCCTTTAGACCGGGGGGAAGTGACACTTCATAGTAGTTCGGATTTCCATTGCAAGCTTGCTTGGTTTGCCAAAAAGGGCGTATGTGTTTTTTCCTGAATATATTCAGGAACAAACTCATACGCCCTTTTTTGCCAAGTGCATCATTGTCGATGTTCTGCCTCTTTTCCTATGCTTTAAATGCAAATCCAGTCTACCTCCTGAAATCGGTTTCCTGAAATTCTGCCCCGCTTTCAAGTCCTCTTCACAGCCTTACTTCAATATATTTTTGGATGTTATCTGTCATTTATAACTCGGCAGGTTTGTGAATTACAGGGCCCCTGAGCTCCTTTCTTCAACTCGCTTTCTTGTGAGCTGGCCGCAAATCCGCAAGACTGCTTCAGGCCCTAATCTGCTTCTGGAAGGGCACGCTGAGCCTTTGGTTAATTCCTCTTCCTGGTGGGAAATGAGTGTGAAATATGCCCGTCCAGACACCTACCTCACTCTCAACCCCTTGGTGATGTGGGTCCTCTGGTTTGTGGCCACCTTTGCTGGGTTCCTCACCTTTCGATGATGTGGCCCCACTAGTGTGAGGACACTCCTGCCTGGTTCTCATCCACGTGGTTATGTGGACCCCCTGGTGAGAGTCTGTTCCTGGCTGTGTTCCTCACCCTTCTGTGAGGGAGACCCTGTGCTGATAGGTCACTCCTACATGGCTGGCACACATTGCCTTGGTGAAGTCCGCCCTGTGGTGGCAGTTGGAACGTGCTGGGAATCTCCTCCCACCGGTGATGAGGGCCCTCTTGCGTCAGGCCCTAACTGCTGGGCTCACCAACTTTTCTTAGTGATCCCAATGATGCTTGGGCACTCCTCTTAGGATCCCATCTCCATGGGGATGTGGGCCTTCTGCTCTGAGGTTCCAACGGCTGGGTTGTTCACATTTTCATGATGTGGGCTCTCTGGTGTTAGTTCACAGAGGCCTGGATCCCATAGCCTCTGTGCTCTTGGCCGCCTGCTGGGAGGTTCCAACTGCTGGATTCCTCACTTTTTTAATTTTTTGGGCCCTCTGTTGTGAGGATCCTCCTGCCTGCCTCACTCCCAGCCCCTTCGTGATGTGTGTCGTCTGGTTTGAGGCCACATGTGCTGGGTTCCTCACCTTTCGATGATGTGGGACCAATGGTCTTAGGAGACTCCTGCCTGGTTCACATCCCCTTGGTGATGTGGGCCCTCTGTTGAGAGTCTGATCCTGGCTGGGTTCCTCACCTATCTGTGAGGTGGGCCGTCTGCTGTGAGGTCACTCCTGCCTGGCTTGCTCACCTCGCCTTGTGGACATGAGCCCTCTGGTGGCACTTGGAGGCTGCTGGGAGCCTCCTCCCCTCGGTGATGAGGGCCCTCTGGCGTCAGGCCCTAACTGCTGGGCTCCCCACATTTTGTGATGTGTGCCCAGTGGTTCGAGGACACTCCAGCCAGGTTCCCATTCCCATGGGGATGTGGGCCTTCTGCTCTGAGGTCCCAACGCCTGGGTTGCTCACAGTTTCATGATGTGGGTTCTCTGCTGTTAATTCACTCCTGCCTGCATCCCATAACTTCTGTGCTCTCAGTCGCCTGCTGGGAGGTTCCAACTGTTGGATTCCTCACCTTTCTTATTCTTTGGGCCCTCTGTTTTTAGGCTACTCCTGCCTGCCTCACTCCCATTCCCTTTGTGATATGTGTCCTCTGATTTGAGGCCACATGTGCTGGGTTCCGCACCTTTCGATGATGTGGCCCCACTGGAGGGAAGACAGTCCTGACTGGTTCCCATCCCCTTGCTGATGTGGGCCCTCAGGTGAGAGTCTGATCCTGGCTGGGTTCCTCACCCTTCTGTGAGGTGGGCCCTCTGCTGTGAGGTCAATCATGCCTGTCTGGCACACGTCACCTTGGTGATGTGGGCCCTCTGGTGGCAGTTGGAGTGTGCTGGGATCCTCCTCCCCTCGGTGATGAGGGCCCTCTTGCCTTAGGCCATAACTGCTGGGCTCCCCACATTATCTGATGTGCGCCAAGTGAGTGAGGACACTCTTGCCAGGTTCCCATCCCCATGGGGATATGGGCCTTCTGCTCTGAGGTCAAAACGGCTGGCTTGCTCACAGTACCATGATGTGGGCCCTCTGCTGTGAGTTCACTCCGGCAAGAATCCCTTATCATCGGTGCTCTGAGCCGCCTGCTGGGAGGTTCCAACTGCTGGATTCCTCAACTTTTTTATTCTATGTGCCCTCTGTTGTGAGGCTCCTCCTGCCTGCCTCACTGCCAGCCCCTTGGTGATGACTGTCCTATTGCTTGAGGCCACATGTGCTGCGTTCCTCACCTTTCGATGATGTGGCCCCACTCGTGTGAGGACACTCCTGCCTGGTTCCCATTCCCTTGGTGAGGTGGGCCCTCTGGGGAGAGTCTAATCCTGGCTGGGTTCCTCACCCTTCTATGAGGTAGGCCCTCTGCTGTGAGGTCACTACTGCCTGGCTGGCGCATGCCACCTTGTAGACGTGGGCCCTCTGTTGGCAGTTGGAAGCTGCTGGGAGTCTCCTCCCCTCAGTTATGAGGGCCCCCTGGCGTCACGCCCTAACTGCTGGGCTCCTAACATTTTCTGATATGTGCTAAGTGGTGCGAGGCCACTCCTGCCAGGTTCCCATCCCAATGGGGATGTGGGCCTTCTGTTCTGAGGTCCCAACGGCTGGGCTGCTCACAGGTTCATGATGTGGGCCCTCTGCTGTGAGTTCACTGTGGCCTGGATCCCATAGCCTCGGTGCTCTGGGCCACTTGCTGGGAGGTTCCAACTGCTGGATTCCTCAACTTTTATATTCTATGGACCCTGTGTTGTGAGGCCGGTCCTGCCAGCCTAATTCTGAACCCCTTGGTGATGTGGTTCCTCTGGTTTGAGGCTACATGTCCTGGGATCCTCACCTTTCGATGATGTTGTCCCACTGGTGTGGGGACACTCCTGCCTGGTTCCCATCCCCTTGGTGATGTGGGCCCTCTGGTGCGAGTCTGATCCTGACGGGGTTCGTCACACTTCTCTGAGGTGGGCTCTCTGCTGTGAGGTCATTCGTGCCTGGTTGGCACACATCGCCTTGGTGACGTCAGCACTCTGGTGGCAGTTGGAGCCTGCTGGGAGCCTCCTTCCCTTGGTGATGAGGGTCCTCTGGCGTCAGGCCTTAACTGCTGGTCGCCCAAAATTTTCTGATACGTTCTCAGTGGTGCGAGGACACTCCTACCAGATTTCCATCCCCATGGGGATATGGGCCTCATGCTCTGAGGTACCAATGGCTGGGTTGTTCAGTTTCATGACATGGGCCCTCTTCTGTGAGTTCACTGTG
The DNA here is from genome assembly GCF_937001465.1 of Orcinus orca. Lineage (NCBI taxonomy): Eukaryota > Metazoa > Chordata > Mammalia > Artiodactyla > Delphinidae > Orcinus > Orcinus orca. The sequence continues at coordinate 60,443,889 of NC_064562.1, read as the reverse complement.
GCCTGGATCCCATAGCCTCAGTGCTCTGGGTTGCCTGCTGGGAGGTTCCAACTGCTGGATTCCTCACTTTTTAATTCTATGGGCCCAGTGTTGTGAGGCTACTCCTGCCTGCCTCACTCCGAGGCCCTTGGTGATGTGGGTCCTCTGGATTGAGGACACATGTGCTGAGTACCTCACCTTTCGATGATGTTGTCCCACTGGTGTGAAGACACTCCTGCCTGGTTCCCATTCCCTTGGAGATGTGGACCCTCTGGTGAGAGTCTGATGTTGGCTGGGTTTCTCACCCTTCTGTGAGGTGGGACCTCTGCTGTGAGGTAACTCCTGCCTGGCTTGCTCACGTTGCCTTGGCAACGTGAGCCCTCAGGTGGCAGTTGGAACCTGCTGGGAATCTCCTCCCATCAGTTATGAGAGCTCTGGATAAAACAGATATACACTTTTTTGCCAAGTGCATTATTTTCCAAGTTCTGTCTCTATTCTTATGCTTTAAGAGCGACTCCCGTGTACCTTCTGAAATCAGTTTCCTGCAATTCTGCCCCGCTTTCAAGTCCTCTTGGCAGCCTTACTTCAATATATTTTTGGACCATAGCTGTCATTTATAACTCTGCAGGTTTGTGAATGACAGTGTCCCTGAGCTCCTTTCTTCAACTCGATTTCTTGTCAGCTGGCCGCAACACTGCAGGATTGCTTCAGGCCCTAGTGTGGGTCCGGTACGGCACGATGAGCCTTTGGTTAATTCCTCTTCCTGGTGGGAAATGAGAGTTAAATTTGCCCGTCCAGACACATCCAGCTAGTCTCTCATTGGTTATCCCTATTTCTGTTCATTTTCCACAGAAATTGAAAACTGGGCCAAACAGGAGGTTAAAGGCACTGACTCTCCAAGTGGGGAGAGTGTTAGTAAAGCGTCTGGAATGTTGCACCTGAGTACCAGGGGACGAAAAGTGAGACACATTTGAACACATTTCTCGATCACACAGTAGATCATACTCTGGGTTCCACATGCATGTTTTAGCTGAAGGAAGAATCCCTGAAACCTGGAGAGTTGAGACCCATGGAATGGGTACCATGCAATATGACTTCAAAGGGTCTGCATTTGCTCACCGAACCTCACCAATCCTATCACTGCTGCGTTTATGTCGCTGTACACACGCTTGTTTCTCTTTCAGAGACATATAAATCCATAGATTTTAAGATTCTTACTAGTCAGGTATATTCTTAGGCGTTTAATATGTGGTGTTGAGTCCACTTCGTTGAGCAAGGAGTAGCTCTTGTCTATTACATATTTGGCTTATGCAACGGTATCTGTGCTACTTTCAATCTCTGGTTATGCAGCACCCCAACTCACCTTTCCCCATAAGCAAGCATAAGTTGGTGTTCTACATTTGAGACCCTGTTGTGTTTTGTAATTCAGTTCCTGTGTAGCCAAGTTTATATTCCGTGTATTAGTGAAATATTATGATGTTTCTTTTTCTGTGTGACTTATTTCACTTAGAATCATCGTACCTGAATCCACTCATTATGCTGCTACGGGCCTGATGACATAGATTTCATTGCTGAGTGATATTGCATTGTACGTAAGTACCACAACTTCTTTATCCATTTTTCGCTTTCTGTGATATTGAACTTGTACCGTAAACGAGGTTCTTTTAAACAGAGCCATCCCAAATGTTGGGGTGGCTGTGTCTTTTTTATTTTAATTTCCCTAAGCTATAGGACCATAAGTGGAAGTGCCCTAGGCTCTGTTGCTTTGTTTCTTACATGTTTCAGGAAACACCATACACTTCTCCAGAGTGGCTCTTGGCAATTTACATCCCGCCCATCAGCATAACAAGGCTCCCAGTTCTCCATGGCCTGTCTTCTCTTTCTGGATTTTACACTTTTTTCAGATGGCCCTTTTGACCGGGGGGCAGTGAGACTTCATTGTAGTGCAGATTTCCTTTGCAAGCTTGCTTGGTTGGCCAAAAAGGGCGTATGCGTTTTTTCCTGAATATGTTCAGGAAAAAACGCATATGCCCTTTTTGGCCCAGTGCATCATTGTGGACGTTCTGCCTCTTTTCCTATGCTTTACATGCAATTCCAGTCTACCTCCTGAAATCGGTTTCTTGCAATTCTGCTCCACTTTCAAGTCCTCTTGGCAGCCTTACTTCAATATATTTTTGGACGATACCTGTGATTTATAACTCTGCAGGTTTTTGAATTACAGTGCCCCTGAGCTCCTTTCTTCAACTCGCTTTCTTTTGAGCTGGCCGCAACACTGCAGGATTTTCCTCAGGCCCTAGTGTGGTTCCGACATGGCACGCTGAGCCTTTGGTTAATTCCTCTTCCTTTTGGGAAATGAGAGTTAAATTTGCCTATCCAGACACCTCCAGATAGTCTCTCATGGGTTCTCCCTATTCCTGTTCATTTTCCACAAAAATTGCAAACTGGGCCAAACAGGAGGTTAAAGGCACTGACTCTCCAAGTGGGGAGAGTGTTAGTAAAGCATCTGGAATGTTGCACCCGAGTACCAGGGGACGAAAACTGAGACACATTTGAACACATTTCCCGATCACATGGTGGATCATACTCTGGGTTCCACATGCATGTTTTAGCTGAAGGAAGAATCCCTTAAACCTGGAGAGTTGAGACCCATGGAATGGGTACCATGCAATATGACTTCAAAGGGTCTGCATTTGCTCACCGAACCTCACCAATCCTATCACTGCTGCATTTATGCCATTGTACACACGCTTGATTCTCTTTCGGAGACATATAAATCCATAGGTTTTAAGATTCTTACTAGTCAGGTATATTCTTAGGCATTTAATATGGGGTGTTGAGTCAACTTTGCTGAGCAAGGAGTAGCTTTTGTCTATTACATATTTGGCTTATGGAACGGTATCTGTGCTCATTTCAATCTCTGGTTTTATGCAGCACCCCAACTCACCTTTCCACTTAAGCCAGCATAAGTTGGTTTTCTACATTTGAAACCCTGTTCTGTTTTGTAATTCAGTTCCTGTGTAGCCAAGTTTACATTCCGTGTATTAGTGATATCTTATGATGTTTCTTTTTCTGTGTGACTTATTTCACTTAGAATCATCGTACCTGAATCCACTCATTATGCTGCTACGGGCCTGATGACATAGATTTCATTGCTGAGTGTATTGCATTGTACATAAGTACCACAACTTCTTTATTCATTTTTCGCTTTCCGTGATATTGAACTTCTACCGTAAACGAGGTTCTTGTAAACAGAGCCGTCCCAAAATTTGGGGTGGCTGTGTCTTTTTTATTTTAATTTCCCTAAGCTATAGGACCATAAGTGGAAGTGCCCTAGGCTCTGTTGCTTTGTTTTTTGGATATTTCAGGAAACACCATACACTTCTCCAGAGTGGCTGTTGGCAATTTACATCCCGCCCATCAGCATAACAAGGCTCCCAATTCTCCATGGCCTGTCCTGCCTTTCTGGATTTTACACTTTTTTCAGATGTCCCTTTTGACCAGGGGGCAGTGAGACTTCATTGTAGTGCCGATTTCATTTGCAAGCTTGCTTGGTTGGCCAAAAAGGGCGTATGCGTTTTTTCCTGAATATATTCAGGAAAAAACGCATACGCCCCTTTTGACCAAGTGCATCATTGTGGACGTTCTGCCACTTTTCCTATGCTTTACATGCAATTCCAGTCTACCTCCTGAAATCGGTTACCTGCAATTCTGCCCCAAATTCAAGTCCTCTTGGCAGCCTTACTTCAATATATTTTTGGACGATAGCTGTCATTTAAAACTCTGCAGGTTTGTGAATTCCAGTGCCCCTGAGCTCCTTTTTTCAACTCGATTTCTTGTGAGCTGGCCGCAACACTGCAGGATTGCTTCAGGCACTAGTGCCGTTCTGGCATGGCACGCTGAGCCTTTGGTTAATTCCTCTTCCTGGTGGGAAATGAGAGTTAAATTTGCCCTTCCAGACACCTCCAGCTAGTCTCTCATTGGTTCTCCCTATTCCTGTTCATTTTCCGCAGAAATTGCAAACTTGGCCAAACAGGTGTTTAAAGGCACTGACTCTCCAAGTGGGGAGAGTGTTAGTAAACTGTCTGGAATGTTGCACCCGAGTACCAGGGGACGAAAACTGAGACACATTTGAACACGTTTCCCGAACACATGGTGGATCATACTCTAGGTTCCACATGCATGTTTTAGCTGAAGGAAGAATCCCTTAAACCTGGAGAGTTGAGACCCATGGAATGGGTACCATGCAATATGACTTCAAAGGGTCTGCATTTGCTCACCGAACCTCACCAATCCTATCACTGCTGCGTTTATGCCGCTGTACACACGCTTGATTCTCTATCGGAGACATATAAATCCATAGGTTTTAAGATTCTTACTAGTCAGGTATATTCTTAGGCGTTTAATATGGGGTGTTGAGTCCACTTCGTTGAGCAAGGAGTAGCTCTTGTCTATTACATATTTGGCTTATGGAACGGTATCTGTGCTAATTTCAATCTCTGGTTTTATGCAGCACCCCAACTCACCTTTCCCCTTAAGCAAGCATAAGTTCGTTTTCTACATTTGAGACCCTGTTCTGTTTTGTAATTCAGTTCCTGTGTAGTCAAGTTTACGTTCTGTGTAGTAGTGATATCTTATGATGTTTCTTTTTCTCTGTGACTTATTTCACTTAGAATCATCGTACCTGAATCCACTCATTATGCTGCTAAGGGCCTGATGACATAGATTTTATTGCTGAGTGATATTGCATTGTACGTAAGTACCACAACTTCTTTATCCATTTTTCGCTTTCTGTGATATTGAACTTGTACCGTAAACAAGGTTCTTGTAAAGAGAGCCGTCCCAAACTTTGGGGTGGCTGTGTCTTTTTGTTTTTAATTTCCCTAAGCTATAGAACCATAAGTGGAAGTGCCCTAGGCTCTGTTGCTTTGTTTATTAGATGTTTCAGGAAACACCATACACTTCTCCAGCGTGGCTGTTGGCAATTTACATCCCGCCCATCAGCATAACAAGGCTCCCAGTTCTCCATGGCCTGTCCTGCCTTTCTGGATTTTACACTTTTTTCAGATGGCCCTTTTGACCGGGGGGGCAGTGAAACTTCATTGTAGTGCAGATTTCCTTTGCAAGCTTGCTTGGTTGGCCAAAAAGGGCGTATGCGTTTTTTCCTGAATATATTCAGGACAAAAAGCATACGCCCTTTTCGGCCAAGTGCATCATTGTGGACGTTCTGCCTCTTTTCCTATGCTTTACATGCAATTCCAGTCTACCTCCTGAAATCGGTTTCCTGCAATTCTGACCCGCTTTCAAGTCCTCTTGGCAGCCTTACTTCAATATATTTTTGGACGATACCTGTCATTTATAACTCTGCAAGTTTGTGAATTACAGTGCCCCTGAGCTCCTTTCTTCAACTCGCTTTATTTTGAGCTCGCCGCAACACCGCAGGATTGCTTCAGGCCCTAGTGTGGTTCCGGCATGGCACGCTGAGCCTTTGGTTAATTCCTCTTCCTGGTGGGAAATGAGCCTTAAATTTGCCCGTCCAGACACCTCCAGCTAATCTCTCATTGGTTCTCCCTATTCCTGTTCATTTTCCGCAGAAATTGCAAACTGGGCCAAACAGGAGGTTAAAGGCACTGACTCTCCGAGTGGGGAGAGTGTTAGTAAAGCATCTGGAATGTTGCGCCCGTGTACCAGGGGACGAAAACTGAGACACATTTGAACACGTTTCCCGATCACACGGTGGATCATACTCTGGGTTCCACATGCATGTTTTAGCTGAAGGAAGAATCCCTTAAACCTGGAGAGTTGAGACCCATGGAATGGGTACCATGCAATATGACTTCAAAGGGTCTGCATTTGGTCACCGAACCTCACCAATCCTATCACTGCTGCGTTTATACCGCTGTACACACGCTTGATTCTCTTTCGGAGACATATAAATCCATAGATTTTAAGATTTTTACTAGTCAGCTGTATTCTTAGGCGTTTAATATGGGGTGTTGAGTCCACTTCGTTGAGCAAGGAGTAGCTCTTGTCTATTACATATTTGGCTTATGGAACGGTATCTGTGCTAATTTCAATCTCTGGTTTTATGCAGCACCCCAACTCACCTTTCCCCTTAAGCAAGCATATGTTGGTTTTCTACATTTGACACCCTGTTCTGTTTTGTAATTCAGTTCCTGTGTAGCCAAGTTTATATTCCGTGTAGTAGTGATATCTTATGATGTTTCTTTTTCTGTATGACTTATTTCACTTAGAATCATCGTACCTGAATCCACTCATTATGCTGCTACGGGCCTGATGACATAGATTTCATTGTTGAGTGATATTGCATTGTACGTAAGTACCACAACTTCTTTATCCATTTTTCGCTTTCTGTGATATTGAACTTGTACCTTAAACGAGGTTCTTGTAAACAGAGCCGTCCCAAACTTTGGGGTGGCTGTGTCTTTTTGATTTTAATTTCCCTAAGCTATAGGACCATAAGTGGAAGTGCCCTAGGTTCTGTTGCTTTGTTTTGTAGATGTTTCAGGAAACACAATACACTTCTCCAGAGTGGCTGTTGGCAATTTACATCCCGCCCATCAGCATAACAAGGCTCCCAGTTCTCCATGGCCTGTCCTGCCTTTCTGGATTTTACACTTTTTTCAGATGGCCCTTTTGACCCGTGGGCAGTGAGACTTCATTGTAGTGCAGATTTCCTTTGCAAGCTTGCTTGGTTGGCCAAAAAGGGCGTATGCGTTTTTTCCTGAATATATTCAGGGAAAAACGCATACGCCCTTTTTGGCCAAGTGCATCATTGTGGACGTTCTGCCTCTTTTCCTATGCTTTACATGCAATTCCAGTCTACCTCCTGAAATCGGTTTCCTGCAATTCTACCCCGATTTCAAGTCCTCTTGGCAGCCTTACTTCAATATATTTTTGGACGATAGCTGTCATTTATAACTCTGCACGTTTGTGAATTACAGTGACCCTGAGCTCCTTTCTTCAACTCGCTTTATTTTCAGCTCGCCGCAACACCGCAGGATTGTTTCAGGCCCTAGTGTGGTTCCGGCACGGCACGCTGAGCCTTTGGTTAATTCCTCTTCCTGGTGGGAAATGAGCCTTAAATTTGCCCGTCCAGACACCTCCAGCTAGTCTCTCATTGGTTCTCCCTATTCCTGTTCATTTTCCGCAGAAATTGCAAACTGGGCCAAACAGGAGTTTAAAGGAACTGACTACCCAAGTGGGGAGAGTGTTAGTTAAGCATCTGGAATGTTACGCCCGTGTACCAGGGGACGAAAACTGAGACACATTTGAACACGTTTCCCGATCACACGGTGGATCATACTCTGGGTTCCACATGCATGTTTTAGCTGAAGGAAGAATCCCTTAAACCTGGAGAGTTGAGACCCATGGAATGGGTACCATGCAATATGACTTCAAAGGGTCTGCATTTGCTCACCGAACCTCACCAATCCTATCACTGCTGCGTTTATGCCGCTGTACACACGCTTGATTCTCTTTCGGAGACATATAAATCCATAGATTTTAATATTCTTACTAATCAGGTATATTCTTAGGCGTTTAATATGGGGTGTTGAGTCCACTTCGTTGAGCAAGGAGTAGCTCTTGTCTATTACATATTTGGCTTATGGAACGGTATCTGTGCTAATTTCAATCTCTGGTTTTATGCAGCACCCCAACTCACCTTTCCCCTTAAGCAAGCATATGTTGGTTTTCTACATTTGAGACCCTGTTCTGTTTTGTAATTCTGTTCCTGTGTAGCCAAGTTTACATTCCGTGTAGTAGTGATATCTTATGATGTTTCTTTTTCTCTGTGACTTATTTCACTTAGAATCATCGTACCTGAATCCAGTCATTATGCTGCTACGGGCCTGATGACATAGATTTCATTGCTGAGTGATATTGCATTGTACGTAGGTACCACAACTTCTTTATCCATTTTTCGCTTTCTGTGATATTGAACTTGTACCGTAAACGAGGTTCTTGTAAACAGAGCCGTCCCAAACTTTGGGGTGGCTGTGTCTTTTTTATTTTAATTTCCCTAAGCTATAGGACCATATGTGCAAGTGCCCTAGGCTCTGTTGCTTTGTTTTATAGATGTTTCAGGAAACACCATACACTTCTCCAGAGTGGCTGTTGGCAATTTACATCCCGCCCATCAGCATAACAAGGCTCCCAGTTCTCCATGGCCTGTCCTGCCTTTCTGGATTTTACACTTATTTCAGATGGCCGTTTTGTGCGGGGGGCAGTGAGACTTCATTGTAGTGCAGATTTCCTTTGCAAGCTTGCTTGGTTGGCCAAAAAGGGCGTATGTGTTTTTTCCTGAATATATTCAGGAAAAAACGCATACGCCCTTTTTGGCCAAGTGCATCATTGTGGACGTTCTGCCTTTTTTCCTATGCTTTACATGCAATTCCAGTCTACCTCCTGAAATCGGTTTCCTGCAATTCTGCCCCGCTTTCAAGTCCTCTTGGCAGCCTTACTTCAATATATTTTTGGACGATAGCTGTCATTTATAACTCTGCAGGTTTGTGAATTACAGTGCCCCTGTGCTCCTTCCTTCAACTCGCTTTCTTGTGAATTGGTCGCAACACTGCAGGAATCCTTCAGGCCCTAGTGTGGTTCCGGCATAGCACGCTGAGCCTTTGGTTAATTCCTCTTCCTGGTGGGAAATGAGAGTTAAATTTGCCCGTCCAGACACCTCCAGCTAGTCTCTCATTGGTTCTCCGTATTCCTGTTCATTTTCCGCAGAATTTGCAAACTGGGCCAAACAGGAGGTTAAAGGCACTGACTCTCCAAGAGGGGAGAGTGTTAGTAAAGCGTCTGGAATGTTGCACCCTAGTACCAGGGGACGAAAACTGAGACACATTTGAACACGTTTCCCGATCACATGGTGGATCATACTCTGGGTTCCACATGCATGTTTTAGCTGAAGGAAGAATCCCTTAAACCTGGAGAGTTGAGACCCATGGAATGGGTACCATGCAATATGACTTCAAAGGGTCTGCATTTGCTCACCGAACCTCACCAATCCTATCACTGCTGCGTTTATGCCGCTATACACATGCTTGATTCTCTGTCAGAGACATATAAATCCATAGGTTTTAACATTCTTACTAGTCAGATATGTTCTTAGGCGTTTAATATGGGGTGTTGTGTCCACTTCGTTGAGCAAGGAGTACCTCTTGTCTGTTACATATTTGGCTTATGGAACGGTATCTGTGCTAATTTCAATCTCTGGTTTTATGCAGCACCCCAACTCACCTTTCCCCTTAAGCAAGCCTAAGTTGGTTTTGTGCATTTGAGACCCTGTTCTGTTTTGTAATTCAGTTCCTGTGTAGCCAAGTTTACATTCCGTGTATTAGTGATACCTTATGATGTTTCTTTTTCTGTGTGACTTATTTCACTTAGAATCATCGTACCTGAATCCACTCATTATGCTGCTACGGGCCTGATGACATAGATTTCATTGCTGAGTGATATTGCATTGTACATAAGTACCACAACTTCTTTATCCATTTCTCGCTTTCTGCAATATTGAACTTGTACCGTAAACGAGGTTCTTGTAAACAGAGCCGTCCCAATTTTTGGGGTGGCTGTGTCTTTTTGATTTTAATTTCCGTAAAGTATAGGACCATATGTGGAAGTGCCCTAGGCTCTGTTGCTTTGTTTTTTAGATGTTTCAGGAAACACCATACACTTATCCAGAGTTGCTGTTGGCAATTTCCATCCCGCCCTTCAGCATAACAAGGCTCCCAGTTCTCCATGGCCTGTCCTGCCTTTCTGGATTTTACACTTTTTTCAGATGGCCCTTTTGACCGGGGGGAAGTGAGACTTCATTGTAGTGCAGATTTCCTTTGCAAGCTTGCTTGGTTGGCCAAAAAGGGCGTATGCGTTTTTTCCTGAATATATTCAGGAAAAAACGCATACGCCCTTTTTGGCCAAGTGCATCATTGTGGACGTTCTGCCTCTTTTCCTATGCTTTAAATGCAATTCCAGTCTTCCCCCTGAAATCGGTTTCCTGCAATTCTGCCCCGCTTTCAAGTCCTCTTGTCAGCCTTACTTCAATATATTTTTGGACGATAGCTGTCATTTATAAGTCTGCAGGTTTGTGAATGACAGTGCCCCTGAGCTCCTTTCTTCAACTCGCTTTCTTGTGAGCTGGCCACAACACCGCAGGATTGCTTCAGGCCCTAGTGTGGTTCCGGCACGGCACGCTGAGCCTTTGGTTAATTCGTCTTCCTGGTCTGGAAATGAGAGTTAAACTTGCCCGTCCAGACACCTCTAGCTAGTCTCTCATTGGTTCTCCCTATTCCTGTTCATCTTCCGCAGAAATTGCAAACTGGGCCAAACAGGAGGTTAAAGGCACTGACTGTCCAAGTGGGGAGAGTGTTAGTAAAGCGTCTGGAATATTTCACCCGAGTACCAGGGGACGAAAACTGAGACACATTTGAGCACGTTTCCCGATCACACGGTGGATCATAATTTGGGTTTCACATGCATGTTTTAGCTGAAGGAAGAATCCCTTAAACCTGGAGAGTTGAGACCCATGGAATGGGTACCATGCACTATGACTTCAAAGGGTGTGCATTTGCTCACCGAACCTCACCAATCCTATCACTGCTGCGTTTATGCCACTGTACACACGCTTGATTCTCTTTCGGAGACATATAAATCCATAGGTTTTAAGATTCTTACTAGTCAGGTATATTCTTAGGCGTTTAATATGGGGTGTTGAGTCCACTTCGTTGAGCAAGGAGTAGCTCTTGTCTATTACATATTTGGCTTATGGAACGGTATCTGTGCTAATTTCAATCTCTGGTTTTATGCAGCACCCCGACTCACGTTTCCCCTTTAGCAAGCATAAGTTGGTTTTCTACATTTGAGACCCTATTCTGTTTTGTATTTCAGTTTCTGTGTAGCCAAGTTTACATTCCGTGTAGTAGTGATATCTTATGATGTTTCTTTTTCTCTGGGACTTATTTCACTTAGAATCATCGTACCTGAATCCACTCATTATGCTGCTACGGGCCTGATGACATAGATTTCATTGCTGAGTGATATTGCATTGTACGTAAGTACCACAAATTCTTTATCCATTTTTCGCTTTCTGTGATATTGAACTTGTACCGTTAACGAGGTTCTTGTAAACAGAGCTGTCCCAAACTTTGGGGTGGCTGTGTCTTTTTGATTTAAATTTCCCTAAGCTATAGGACCATAAGTGGAAGTGCCCTAGGCTCTGTTGCTTTGTTTTTTAGATGTTTCAGGAAACACCATACACTTCTCCAGAGTGGCTGTTGGCAATTTACATCCCGCCCATCAGCATGAGAAGGCTCCCAGTTCTGCATGGCCTGTCCTGCCTTTCTGGATTTTACACTTTTTTCAGATGGCCCTTTTGAACATGGGGCAGTGAGACTTAATTGTAGTGCAGATTTCCTTTGCAAGCTTGCTTGGTTGGCCAAAAAGGGCGTATGCGTTTTTTCCTGAATATATTCAGGACAAAACGCATACGCCCTTCTTGGCCAAGTGCATCATTGTGGACGTTCTGCCTCTTTTCCTATGCTTTACATGCAATTCCAGTCTAACTCCTGAAATCGGTTTCCTGCAATTCTGCCCCACTTTCAAGTCCTTTTGGCAGCCTTACTTCAATATATTTTTGGACGATAGCTGTCATTTATAACTCTGCAGGTTTGTGAATGACAGTGCCCCTGAGCTCCTTTCTTCAACTCGCTTTCTTGTGAGCTGGCCGCAACCCCGCAGGATTGCTTCACACCCTAGTGTGGTTCCAGCACGGCACGCTGAGCCTTTGGTTAATTCCTCTTCCTGGTGGGAAATGAGAGTTAAATTTGCCCGTCCAGACACCTGCAGCTAGTCTCTCATTGGTTCTCCCTATTCCTGTTCATTTTCCGCAGAAATTGCAAACTTGGCCAAACAGGAGGTTAAAGGCACTGACTCTCCAAGTGGGGAGAGTGTTAGTAAAGCGTCTGGAATGTTGCACCCGAGTACCATGGGACGGAAACTGAGACACATTTGAACACGTTTCCCGATCACACGGTGGATCATACTCTGGGTTCCACATGCATGTTTTAGCTGAAGGAAGAATCCCTTAAACCTGGAGAGTTGAGACCCATGGTATGGGTACCATGCAATATGACTTCAAAGGTTCTGCATTTGCTCACCGAACCTCACCAATCCTATCACTGTTGCGTTTATGCCACTGTACACACGCTTGATTCTCTTTCGGAGACATATAAATCCATAGGTTTTAAGATTCTTACTAGTCAGGTATATTCTTAGGCGTTTAATATGGGGTGTTGTGTCCACTTCGTTGAGCAAGGATAGCTCTTGTTATTACATATTTGGCTTATGGAACGGTATCTGTGCTAATTTCAATCTCTGGTTTTATTCAGCACCCCAACACACCTTTCCCCTTAAGCAAGCATAAGTTGGTTTTCTACATTTGAGACCCTGTTCTGTTTTGTAATTCAGTTCCTGTGTAGCCAAGTTTACATTCCGTGTATTAGAGACATATTATGATGTTTCTTTTTCTGTGTGACTTATTTCACTTAGAATCATCGTACCTGAATCCACTCATTATGCTGCTACGGGCCTGATGACATACATTTCATTGCTGAGTGATATTGCATTGTACGAAGTACCACAAATTCTTTATCCATTTTTTGCTTTCTGTGATACTGAACTTGTACCGTAAATGAGGTTCTTGTAAACAGAGCCGTCCCAATTTTTGGGGTGGCTGTGTCTTTTTGATTTTAATTTCCCTAAACTATAGTACCATAAGTTGAAGTGCCCTAGGCTCTGTTGCTTTGTTTTATAGATGTTTCAGGAAACACCATACACTTCTCCAGAGTGGCTGTTGGCAATTTACATCCCGCCCATCAGCATAACAAGGCTCCCATTTCTCCATGGCCTGTCCTGCCTTTCTGGATTTTACACTTTTTTCAGATGGCCCTTTTGACCGGGGGGCAGTGAGACTTCATTGTAGTGCAGATTTCCTTTGCAAGCTTGCTTTGTTGGCCAAAAAAAGCGTATGCGTTTTTTCCTGAATATATTCAGGAAAAAACGCATACACTCTTTTTGGCCAAGTGCATCATTGTGGACGTTCTGCCTCTTTTCCTATGCTTTACATGCAATTCCAGTCTACCTCCTGAAATTGGTTTCCTGCAATTCTGCCCCGCTTTCAAGTCCTCTTGGCAACCTTACTTCAATATATTTTTGGACGATAGCTGTCATTTTTAACTCTGCAGGTTTGTGAATTACAGTGCCCCTGAGCTCCTTTCTTCAACTCACTTTCTTGTGAGCTGGCCGCAACACCGCATGATTGCTTCAGGCCCTAGTGTGGTTCTGGCATGGCACGCTGAGCCTTTGGTTAATTCCTCTTCCTGGTGGGAAATGAGAGTTAAATTTGCCCGTCCAGACACCTCCAGCTAGTCTCTCATTGGTTCTCCCTATTCCTGTTCATTTTCCGCAGAAATTGCAAACTGGGCCAAACAGGAGGTTAAAGGCACTGACTCTCCAAGTGGGGAGAGTGTTAGTAAAGCATCTGGAATGTTGAACCCGAGTACCAGGGGACGAATACTGAGACACATTTGAACACGTTTCCCGATCACACCGTAGATCATACTCTGGGTTCCACATGCATGTTTTAGCTGAAGGAAGAATCCCTTAAACCTGGAGAGTTGAGACCCATGGAATGGGTACCATGCAATATGACTTCAAAGGGTCTGCATTTGGTCAGCGATGCTCACCAATCCTATCACTGCTGCGTTTATGCCGCTGTACAGACACTTGATTCTCTTTCGCAGACATATAAATCCATAGGTTTTAAGATTCTTACTAGTCAGATATATTGTTAGGCGTTTAATATGGGGTGTTGAGTCCACTTCGTTGAGCAAGGAGTAGCTCTTGTCTATTACATATTTGGCTTATGGAACGGTATCTGTGCTAATTTCAATCTCTGGTTTTATGCAGCACCCCAACTCACCTTTCCCCTTAAGCAAGCATAAGTTGGTTTTCTACATTTGAGACCCTCTTCTGTTTTGTAATTCAGTTTCTGTGTAGCCAAGTTTACATTCCGTGTAGTAGTGATATCTTATGATGTTTCTTTTTCTGTGTGACTTATTTCACTTAGAATCATCGTACCTGAATCCACTCATTATGCTGCTACGGGCGTGATGATATAGATTTCATTGCTGAGTGATATTGCATTGTACGTAAGTACCACAACTTCTTTATCCATTTTTCACTTTCTGCGATATTGAACTTGTACCGTAAACGAGGTTCTTGTAAACAGAGCCATCCCAAACTTTCGGGTGGCTGTGTCTTTTTGATTTTAATTCCCAAAGCTATAGGACCATAAGTGGAAGTGCCCTAGGCTCTGTTGCTTTGTTTTGTAGATGTTTCAGGAAACACCATACACTTCTCCAGAGTGGCTGTTGGCAATTTACATCCCGCACATCAGCATAACAAGACTCCCTGTTCTGCATGGCCTGTCCTGCTTTCTGGATTTTACACTTTTTTCAGATGGCCCCTTTGATCAGGGGGCAGTGAGACTTCATTGTAGTGCAGATTTCCTTTGCAAGCTTGCTTGGTTGGCCAAAAAGGGCTTATGCGTTTTTTCCTGAATATATTCATGAAAAAACGCATACGCCCTTCTTGGCCAAGTGCATCATTGTGGACGTTCTGCCTCTTTTCCTATGCTTTACATGAAATTCCAGTCTACCTCCTGAAATCAGTTTCCTGCAATTCTGCCCCGCTTTCAAGTCCTCTTGGCAGCCTTACTTCAATATATTTTTGGACGATAGCTGTCATTTATAACTCTGCTGGTTTGTGAATTAAAGTGCCCCTGAGCTCCTTCCTTCAACTCGCTTTCTTGTGAGCTGGCCGCAACACCACAGGATTGCTTCAGGACCTAGTGTGGTTCCGGCACGGCACGCTGAACCTTTGGTTAATTCATCTTCCTGGTGGGAAATGAGAGTTAAATTTGCCCGTCCAGACACCTCCAGCTAGTCTCTCATTGATTCTCCGTATTCCTGTTCATCTTCCGCAGTAATAGCAAACTGGGCCAACAGGAGGTTAAAGGCACTGACTCTCCAAGTGGGGAGAGTGTTAGTAAAGCGTCTGGAATGTTGCACCCAAGTACCAGGGGACGAAAACTGAGACACATTTGAACACGTTTCCCAATCACACTGTGAATCATACTCTGGGTTCCACATGCATGTTTTAGCTGAAGGAAGAATCCCTTAAACCTGGAGAGTTGAGACCCATGGAATTGGTACCATGCAATATGACTTCAAAGGGTCTGCATTTGCTCACCGAACCTCACCAATCCTATCACTGCTGCGTTTATGCCGCTATACACACGCTTGATTCTCTGTAAGAGACATATAAATCCATAGGTTTTAACATTCTTATTAGTCAGATATGTTCTTAGGCGTTCAATATGGGGTGTTGTGTCCACTTCGTTGAGCAAGGAGTACCTGTTGTCTGTTACATATTTGGCTTATGGAACGGTATCTGTGCTAATTTCAATCTCTGGTTTTATGCAGCACCCCGACTCACCTTTCCCCTTAAGCAAGCATAAGTTGGTTTTCTACATTTGAGACGCTGTTCTGTTTTGTAATTCAGTTCCTGTGTAGCCAAGTTTACATTCCGTGTAGTAGTGATACCTTATGATGTTTCTTTTTCTGTGTGACTTATTTCACTTAGAATCATCGTACCTGAATCCACTCATTATGCTGCTACGGGCCTGATGACATAGATTTCATTGCTGAGTGATATTGCATTGTACGTAAGTACCACAACTTCTTTATCCATTTCTCGCTTTCTGCAATATTGAACTTGTACCGTAAACGAGGTTCTTGTAAACAGAGCCATCCCAAACTTTGGGGTGGATGTGTGTTTTTGATTTTAATTTCCCTAAGCTATAGGACCATAAGTGGAAGTACCCTAGGCTCTGTTGCTTTGTTTTTTAGATGTTTCACGAAACACCATACACTTCTCCAGAGTGGCTGTTGGCAATTTACATCCCACCCATCAGCATAACAAGGCTCCCAGTTCTCCATGGCCTGTCCTGCCTTTCTGGATTTTACACTTTTTTCAGATGGCCCTTTTGACCGGGGGGAAGTGAGACTTCATTGTAGTGCAGATTTCCTTTGCAAGCTTGCTTGGTTGGCCAAAAAGGACGTATCCGTTTTTTCCTGAATATATTCAGGAAAAAACGCATACGCCCTTTTTGGCCAAGTGCATCATTGTGGACGTTCTGCCTCTTTTCCTATGCTTTAAATGCAATTCCAGTCTACCTCCTGAAATCGGTTTCCTGCAATTCTGCCCCGCTTTCAAGTCCTCTTGGCAGCCTTACTTCAATATATATTTGGTCGATAGCTGTCATTTATAACTCTGCAGGTTTGTGAATGACAGTTCCCCTGAGCTCCTTTCTTCAACTCGCTTTCTTATGAGCTGGCCGCAACACCGCAGGATTGCTTCAGGCCCTAGTGTGGTTCCAGCACGGCACGCTGAGCCTTTGCTTAATTCCTCTTCCTGGTGGGAAATGAGAGTTAAATTTGCCCATCCGAACAATTCCAGCTAGTCTCTCATTGGTTCTCCATATTGCTGTTCATCTTCCGCAGAAATTGCAAACTGGGCCAAACAGGAGGTTAAAGGCACTGACTGTCCAAGTGGGGAGAGTGTTAGTAAAGCGTCTGGAATGTTGCACCCGAGTACCAGGGGACAAAAACTGAGACACATTTGAGCACGTTTCCCGATCACATGGTGTATCATAATCTGGGTTCCACATGTATGTTTTAGCTGAAGGAAGAATCCCTTAAACCTGGAGAGTTGAGACCCATGGAATGGGTACCATGCAATATGACTTCAAAGGGTCTGCATTTGCTCACCGAACCTCACCGATCCTATCACTGCTGCGCTTATGCCGCTGTACACACACTTGATTCTCTTTCGGAGATATATAAATCCATAGGTTTTAAGATTCTTACTAGTCAGGTATATTCTTAGGCGTTTAATACGGGGTGTTGTGCCACTTCGTTGAGCAAGGAGTAGCTCTTGTCTATTACATATTTGGCTTATGGAATGGTATCTGTGCTAATTTCAATCTCTGATTTTATGCAGCACCCCAACTCACCTTTCCTCTTAAGCAAGCGTAAGTTGGTTTTCTACATTTGAGACCCTGTTCTGTTTTGTAATTCAGTTCCTGTGTAGCCAAGTTTACATTCCCTGTATTAGTGACATCTTATGATGTTTCTTTTTCTCTGTGACTTATTTCACTTAGAATCATCGTAGCTGAATCCACTCATTATGCTGCTACAGGCCTGATGACATAGATTTCATTGCTGAGTGATATTGCATTGTACGTAAGTACCACAACTTCTTTATCCATTTTTCGCTTTCTGCGATATTGAACTTGTATCGTAAATGAGGTTCTTGTAAACAGAGCCGTCCCGAACTTTGGGGTGAATGTGTCTTTTTGATTTTAATTTCCCTAAGCTATAGGACCATAAGTGGCAGTGCCCTAGGCTCTGTTGCCTTGTTTTTTAGATGTTTCAGGAAACACCATACACTTCTCCAGAGTGGCTGTTGGCAATTCACATCCCGCCCATCAGCATAACAAGGCTCCCAGTTCTCCATGGCCTGTCCTGCCTTTCTGGATTTTACACTTTTTTCAGATGGCCCTTTTGACTGGGGGGCAGTGAGACTTCATTGTAGTGCAGATTTCCTTTGCAAGCTTGCTTGGTTGGCCAAAAAGGGCTTATGCGTTTTTTCCTGAATATATTCATGAAAAAACGCATACGCCCTTCTTGGCCAAGTGCATCATTGTGGACGTTCTGCCTCTTTTCCTATGCTTTACATGAAATTCCAGTCTACCTCCTGAAATCAGTTTCCTGCAATTCTGCCCCGCTTTCAAGTCCTCTTGGCAGCCTTACTTCAATATATTTTTGGACGATAGCTGTCATTTATAACTCTGCTGGTTTGTGAATTAAAGTGCCCCTGAGCTCCTTCCTTCAACTCGCTTTCTTGTGAGCTGGCCGCAACACCACAGGATTGCTTCAGGACCTAGTGTGGTTCCGGCACGGCACGCTGAACCTTTGGTTAATTCATCTTCCTGGTGGGAAATGAGAGTTAAATTTGCCCGTCCAGACACCTCCAGCTAGTCTCTCATTGATTCTCCGTATTCCTGTTCATCTTCCGCAGTAATAGCAAACTGGGCCAACAGGAGGTTAAAGGCACTGACTCTCCAAGTGGGGAGAGTGTTAGTAAAGCGTCTGGAATGTTGCACCCAAGTACCAGGGGACGAAAACTGAGACACATTTGAACACGTTTCCCAATCACACTGTGAATCATACTCTGGGTTCCACATGCATGTTTTAGCTGAAGGAAGAATCCCTTAAACCTGGAGAGTTGAGACCCATGGAATTGGTACCATGCAATATGACTTCAAAGGGTCTGCATTTGCTCACCGAACCTCACCAATCCTATCACTGCTGCGTTTATGCCGCTATACACACGCTTGATTCTCTGTAAGAGACATATAAATCCATAGGTTTTAACATTCTTATTAGTCAGATATGTTCTTAGGCGTTCAATATGGGGTGTTGTGTCCACTTCGTTGAGCAAGGAGTACCTGTTGTCTGTTACATATTTGGCTTATGGAACGGTATCTGTGCTAATTTCAATCTCTGGTTTTATGCAGCACCCCGACTCACCTTTCCCCTTAAGCAAGCATAAGTTGGTTTTCTACATTTGAGACGCTGTTCTGTTTTGTAATTCAGTTCCTGTGTAGCCAAGTTTACATTCCGTGTAGTAGTGATACCTTATGATGTTTCTTTTTCTGTGTGACTTATTTCACTTAGAATCATCGTACCTGAATCCACTCATTATGCTGCTACGGGCCTGATGACATAGATTTCATTGCTGAGTGATATTGCATTGTACGTAAGTACCACAACTTCTTTATCCATTTCTCGCTTTCTGCAATATTGAACTTGTACCGTAAACGAGGTTCTTGTAAACAGAGCCATCCCAAACTTTGGGGTGGATGTGTGTTTTTGATTTTAATTTCCCTAAGCTATAGGACCATAAGTGGAAGTACCCTAGGCTCTGTTGCTTTGTTTTTTAGATGTTTCACGAAACACCATACACTTCTCCAGAGTGGCTGTTGGCAATTTACATCCCACCCATCAGCATAACAAGGCTCCCAGTTCTCCATGGCCTGTCCTGCCTTTCTGGATTTTACACTTTTTTCAGATGGCCCTTTTGACCGGGGGGAAGTGAGACTTCATTGTAGTGCAGATTTCCTTTGCAAGCTTGCTTGGTTGGCCAAAAAGGACGTATCCGTTTTTTCCTGAATATATTCAGGAAAAAACGCATACGCCCTTTTTGGCCAAGTGCATCATTGTGGACGTTCTGCCTCTTTTCCTATGCTTTAAATGCAATTCCAGTCTACCTCCTGAAATCGGTTTCCTGCAATTCTGCCCCGCTTTCAAGTCCTCTTGGCAGCCTTACTTCAATATATATTTGGTCGATAGCTGTCATTTATAACTCTGCAGGTTTGTGAATGACAGTTCCCCTGAGCTCCTTTCTTCAACTCGCTTTCTTATGAGCTGGCCGCAACACCGCAGGATTGCTTCAGGCCCTAGTGTGGTTCCAGCACGGCACGCTGAGCCTTTGCTTAATTCCTCTTCCTGGTGGGAAATGAGAGTTAAATTTGCCCATCCGAACAATTCCAGCTAGTCTCTCATTGGTTCTCCATATTGCTGTTCATCTTCCGCAGAAATTGCAAACTGGGCCAAACAGGAGGTTAAAGGCACTGACTGTCCAAGTGGGGAGAGTGTTAGTAAAGCGTCTGGAATGTTGCACCCGAGTACCAGGGGACAAAAACTGAGACACATTTGAGCACGTTTCCCGATCACATGGTGTATCATAATCTGGGTTCCACATGTATGTTTTAGCTGAAGGAAGAATCCCTTAAACCTGGAGAGTTGAGACCCATGGAATGGGTACCATGCAATATGACTTCAAAGGGTCTGCATTTGCTCACCGAACCTCACCGATCCTATCACTGCTGCGCTTATGCCGCTGTACACACACTTGATTCTCTTTCGGAGATATATAAATCCATAGGTTTTAAGATTCTTACTAGTCAGGTATATTCTTAGGCGTTTAATACGGGGTGTTGTGCCACTTCGTTGAGCAAGGAGTAGCTCTTGTCTATTACATATTTGGCTTATGGAATGGTATCTGTGCTAATTTCAATCTCTGATTTTATGCAGCACCCCAACTCACCTTTCCTCTTAAGCAAGCGTAAGTTGGTTTTCTACATTTGAGACCCTGTTCTGTTTTGTAATTCAGTTCCTGTGTAGCCAAGTTTACATTCCCTGTATTAGTGACATCTTATGATGTTTCTTTTTCTCTGTGACTTATTTCACTTAGAATCATCGTAGCTGAATCCACTCATTATGCTGCTACAGGCCTGATGACATAGATTTCATTGCTGAGTGATATTGCATTGTACGTAAGTACCACAACTTCTTTATCCATTTTTCGCTTTCTGCGATATTGAACTTGTATCGTAAATGAGGTTCTTGTAAACAGAGCCGTCCCGAACTTTGGGGTGAATGTGTCTTTTTGATTTTAATTTCCCTAAGCTATAGGACCATAAGTGGCAGTGCCCTAGGCTCTGTTGCCTTGTTTTTTAGATGTTTCAGGAAACACCATACACTTCTCCAGAGTGGCTGTTGGCAATTCACATCCCGCCCATCAGCATAACAAGGCTCCCAGTTCTCCATGGCCTGTCCTGCCTTTCTGGATTTTACACTTTTTTCAGATGGCCCTTTTGACTGGGGGGAAGTGAGACTTCATTGTAGTGCAGATTTCCTTTGCAAGCTTGCTTGGTTGGCCAAAAAGGGCGTATGCGTTTTTTCCTGAATATATTCAGGAAAAAACGCATACGCCCTTTTTGGCCAAGTGCATCATTGTGGACGTTCTGCCTCTTTTCCTATGCTTTAAATACAATTCCAGTCTACCTCCTGAAATCGGTTTCCTGCAATTCTGCCCCGCTTTCAAGTCCTCTTGTCAGCCTTACTTCAATATACTTTGGACGATAGCTGTCATTTATAAGTCTGCAGGTTTGTGAATGACAGTGCCCCTGAGCTCCTTTCTTCAACTCGCTTTCTTGTGAGCTGGCCACAACACCGCAGGATTGCTTCAGGCCCTAGTGTGGTTCCGGCACGGCACGCTGAGCCTTTGGTTAATTCGTCTTCCTGGTCTGGAAATGAGAGTTAAATTTGCCCGTCCAGACACCTCTAGCTAGTCTCTCATTGGTTCTCCCTATTCCTGTTCATCTTCCGCAGAAATTGCAAACTGGGCCAAACAGGAGGTTAAAGGCACTGACTGTCCAAGTGGGGAGAGTGTTAGTAAAGCGTCTGGAATATTTCACCCGAGTACCAGGGGACGAAAACTGAGACACATTTGAGCACGTTTCCCGATCACACGGTGGATCATAATTTGGGTTTCACATGCATGTTTTAGCTGAAGGAAGAATCCCTTAAACCTGGAGAGTTGAGACCCATGGAATGGGTACCATGCAATATGACTTCAAAGGGTCTGCATTTGCTCACCGAACCTCACAGATCCTATCACTGCTGCGTTTATGCCACTGTACACACACTTGATTCTCTTTCGGAGACATATAAATCCATAGGTTTTAAGATTCTTACTAGTCAGGTATATTCTTAGGCATTTAATACGGGGTGTTGTGTCCACTTCATTGAGCAAGGAGTAGCTCTTGTCTATTACATATTTGGCTTATGGAATGGTATCTGTGCTAATTTCAATCTCTGATTTTATGCAGCACCCCAACTCACCTTTCCCCTTAAGCAAGCGTAAGTTGGTTTTCTACATTTGAGACCCTGTTCTGTTTTGTAATTCAGTTGCTGTGTAGCCAAGTTTACATTCCGTGTATTAGTGATATCTTATGACGTTTCTTTTTCTGTGTGACTTATTTCACTTAGAATCACCGTAGCTGAATCCACTAATTATGCTGCTACGGGCCTGATGACATAGATTTCATTGCTGAGTGATATTGCATTGTACGTAAGTATCACAACTTCTTTATCCATTTTTCGCTTTCTGCGATATTGAACTTGTACCGTAAACGAGGTTCTTGTAAACAGAGCCATCCCAACTTTGGGGTGGCTGTGTCTTTTTGATTTTAATTTCCCTAAGCTATAGGACCATAAGTGGAAGTGCCCTAGGCTCTGTTGCTTTGTTTTTTAGATGTTTCAGGAAACACCATACACTTCTTCAAAGTGGCTGTTGGCAATTTGCATCCCGCCCATCAGCATAACGAGGCTCCCAGTTCTCCATGATCTATCCTGCGTTTCTGGATTTTACACTTTTTTCAGATGGACCTTTTTACCGGGGGGAAGTGATACTTCATTGTAGTGCAGATTTCCGTTGCAAGCTTGCTTGGTTGGCCAAAAAGTGCGTATGCGTTTTTTCCTGAATATATTCAGGAAAAAACGCATACGCACTTTTTGGTCAAGTGCATCATTGTGGACGTTCTGCCTCTTTTCCTATGCTTTAAAAGCAATACCAGTCTACCTCCTGAAATCGGTTTCCTGAAAATCTGCCCCGCATTCAAGTCCTCTTGGCAGCCTTACTTCAATATATTTTTGGACGATAGCTATCATTTATAACTTTGCAGTTTTGTGAATGACAGTGCCCCTGAGCTCCTTTCTTCAACTCCCTTTCTTGTGAGCTGGCCGCAACACCGCAGGATTGCTTCAGGCCCTAGTGTGTTTCCGGCACGGCATGCTGAGCCTTTGGTTAATTCCTCTTCCTGGTGGGAAATGAGAGTTAACTTTGCCCGTCCAGAAACCTCCAGCTAGTCTCTCATTGGTTCTCCCTATTCCTGTTCATCTTCCACAGAAATTGCAAACTGTGTCAAATAGGATGTTAAAGGCACTGACTCTCCAAGTGGGGAGAGTGTTAGTAAAGCGTCTGGAATATTGCACCAGAGTACCAAGGGACGAACCCTGAGACACATTTGAACACATTTCCCGATCACATGGTGGATCATACTCTGGGTTCCACATGCATGTTTTAGCTGAAGGAAGAATCCCTTAAACCTGGAGAGTTGAGACCCATGGAATGGGTACCATGCAATATGACTTCAAAGGGTCTGAATTTCCTTACCGAACCTCACCAATCCTATCACTGCTGCGTTTATGCCGCTGTACACATCCTTGATTCTATTTCGGAGACATATAAATCCATAGGTTTTAGATTCTTACTAGTCAGGTATATTCTTAGGTGTATAATATGGAGTGTTGAGTCCACTTCGTTGAGCAAGGAGTAGCTCTTGTCTATTACATATTTGGCTTATGGAACGGTATCTGTGCTAATTTCAATCTCTGGTTTTATGCAGCACCCCAACTCACCTTTCCCCTTAAGCAAGCATAAGTTGGTTTTCTACATTTGAGACGCTGTTCTGTTTTGTATTTCAGTTCCTGTGTAGCCAAGTGTACATTCCGTGTATTAGTGATATCTTATGATGTTTCTTTTTCTGTGTGACTTATTTCACTTAGAATCATCGTACCTGAATCCACTCATTATGCTGCTATGGGCCTGATGAAATAGATTTCATTGCTGAGTTATATTGCATTGTACGTAAGTACCACAACTTCTTTATCCATTTTTTTCTTTCTGCGATATTGAACTTGTACCATAAAAGAGGTTCTTGTAAACAGAGCCGTCCCAAAGTTTGGGGTGGCTGTGTCTTTTTGATTTTAATTTCCCTAAGCTATAGGACCATAAGTGGAAGTGCCCTAGGCTCTGTTGCTTTGTTTCTTAGCTGTTTCACGAAACACCATACACTTCTCCAGAGTGGCTGTTGGCAGTTTACATCCCGCCCATCAGCATAACAAGGCTCCCAGTGCTCCATGGCCTGTCCTGCCTTTCTGGATTTTACACTTTTTTCAGATGGCCCTTTTGACCGGGGGGCAGTGAGACTTCATTGTAGTGCAGATTCCCTTTGCAAGCTTGCTTGGTTGGCCAAAAAGGGCGTATGCGTTTTTTCCTGAATATATTCAGGAAAAAACGCATACGCCCTTTTTGGCCAAGTGCATCGTTGTGGACGTTCTGCCTCTTTTTCTATGCTTTAAATGCAATTCCAGTCTACCTCCTGAAATCGGTTTCCTGCAATTCTGCCCCACTTTCAAGTCTTCTTGGCAGTCTTACTTCAATATATTTTTGAACGATAGCTGTCATTTATAACTCTGCAGGTTTGTGAATTACAGCGTCCCTGAGCTCCTTTCTTCAACTCGCTTTCTTGTGAGCTGGCCGCAACACCGCAGTATTGCCTCAGGCCCTAGTGTGTTTCCAGCATGGCACGCTGAGCCTTTGGTTAATTCCTTTTCCTGGTGGGAAATGAGAGTTAAATTTGCCCGTCCAGACACCTCCAGCTAGTCTCTCATTTGTTCTCCGTATTCCTGTTCATTTTCCGCAGAAATTGCAACTGGGCCAAACTGGAGGTTAAAGGCACTGACTCCCCAGGTGGGGAGAATGTTAGTAAAGCGCCTGGAATGTTGCACCTGAGTACCAGGCGAGGAATTCTGAGACACATTTCAACACGTTTCCCGATCACACGCTGGATCATACTCTGTGTTACACATGCATGTTTTAGCTGAAGGAAGAATCCCTTTACCCTGGAGAGTTGAGACCCATGGAATGGGTACCATGCAATATGACTTCAAATTGTGTGCATTTGCTCACCGAACCTCACCAATGCTATCACTGCTACACTTATACCGCTGTACACACACTTGATTCTCTTTCGCAGACATATAAATCCATAGGTTTTAAGATTCTTACTAGTCAGGTATATTCGTAGGCGTTTAATATGGGGTGTTGTGTCCACTTCGTTGTGCAAGGAGTAGCTCTTGTCTGTTACATATTTGGCTTATGGAACGGCATCTGTGCTAATTTCAATCTCTGGTTTTATGCACCACCCCAACTCACCTTTCCCCTTAAGCAAGCATAAGTTGGTTTTCTACATTTGAGACCTTGTTCTGTTTTGTAATTCAGTTCCTTTGTAGCCAAGTTTACATTCCATGTATTAGTTATATCTTATGATGTTTCTCTTTCTGTGTGACTTATTTCACTTAGAATCATCGTACCTGAATCAGCTCATTATGCTGCTATGGGCCTGATGACATAGATTTCATTGCTGAGTGATATTGCATTGTACGTAAATACCACAACTTCTTTATCCATTTTTCGCTTTCTGCGATATTGAACTTGTACCGTAAACGAGGTTCTTGTAAACAGAGCCGGCCCAAACTTTGGGGTGGCTGTGTCTTTTTGATTTTCATTTCCCTAATCTATAGGACCATAAGTGGAAGTGCCCTAGGCTCTGTTGCTTTGTTTTGTAGATGTTTCAGGAAACACCATACACTTCTCCAGAGTGGCTGTTGGCAATTTACATCACGCCCATCAGCATGACAAGGCTCCCAGTTCTCCATGGCCTGTCCTGCCTTTCTGGATTTTACACTTTTTTCAGATGGCCCTTTTGACCGGGGGGCAGTGAGACTTCATTGTAGTGCAGATTTCCTTTGCAAGCTTGCTTGGTTGGCCAAAAAGGGCGTATGAGTTTTTTCCTGAATATATTCAGGAAAAAACGAATACGCCCTCTTTGGCCAAGTGCATCATTGTGGACGTTCTGCATCTTTTCCTATGCTTTACATGCAATTCCAGTCTACCTCCTGAAATCGGTTTCCTGCAATTCTGCCCCGCATTCAAGTCCTCTTGGCAGCCTTACTTCAATATATTTTTGGACGATAGCTGTCATTTATAACTCTGCATGTTTGTGAATTACAGTGCCCCTGAGCTCCTTTCTTCAACTCGATTTCTTGTGAGCTGGCAGCAACACTGCAGAATTGCTTCAGGCCCTACTGTGGTTCCGGCATGGCATGCTGAGCCTTTGGTTAATTCCTCTTCCTGGTGGGAAATGAGAGTTAAATTTGCCCGTCCAGACACCTCCAGCTAGTCTCTCATTGGCTCTCCCTACTCCTGTTCATTTTCCGCAGAAATTGCAAACTGGGCCAAACAGGAGGTTAAAGGCACTGACTCTCCAAGTGGGGAGAGTGTTAGTAAAGCGTCTGGAATGTTGCACCCGAGTACCAGGGGACGAAAACTGAGACACATTTGAACACGTTTCCCGATTACACGGTGGATCATACTCTGGGTTCCACATGCATGTTTTAGCTGAAGGAAGAATCCGTTAAACCTGGAGAGTTGAGACCCATGGAATGGGTACCATGCAATATGACTTCAAAGGGTCTGCATTTCTCACCGAACCTCACCAATCCTATCACTGCTGCGTTTATGCCGCTGTACACACGCTTGATTCTCTTTCAGAGACATATAAATCCATAGGTTTTAAGATTCTTACTTGTCAGGTATATTCTTAGGCCTTTAATATGGGGTGTTGAGTCCACTTCGTTTAGCAAGGAGTAGCTCTTGTCTATTACATATTTGGCTTATGGAACGGTATCTGTGCTAATTTCAATCTCTGGTTTTATGCAGCACCCCAACTCACCTTTCCCCTTAAGCAAGCATAAGTTGCTTTTCTACATTTGAGACACTGTTCTGTTTTGTAATTCAGTTCCTGTGTAGCCAAGTTTACATTCCGTGTAGTAGTGATATCTTATGATGTTTCTTTTTCTCTGTGTCTTATTTCACTTAGAATCATCGTACCTGAATCCACTCATTATGCTGCTACGGGCCTGATGACATAGATTTCATTGCTGAGTTATATTGCATTGTACGTAAGTACCACAACTTCTTTATCCATTTTTCGCTTTCTGTGATATTGAACTTGTACCGTAAACGAGGTTCTTGTAAACAGAGCCTTCCCAAACTTTGGGGTGGCTGTGTCTTTTTGATTTTAATTTCCCTAAGCTATAGGACCATAAGTGGAAGTGCCCTAGGCTCTGTTGCTTTGTTTTGTAGATGTTTCAGGAAACACCATACACTTCTCCAGAGTGCTGTTGGGAATTTACATCCCGCCCATCAGCATAACAAGGCACCCAGTTCTCCATGGCCTGTCCTGCCTTTCTGGATTTTATACTTTTTTCAGATGGCCCTTTTGACCAGGGGGCAGTGAGACTTCATTGTAGTGCAGATTTCCTTTGCAAGCTTGCTTGGTTGGCCAAAAAGGGCGTATGCGTTTTTTCCTGAATATATTCAGGAAAAAACGCATACGCCCTTTTTGGCCAAGTGCATCATTGTGGACGTTCTGCCTCTTTTCCTATGCTTTACATGCAATTCCAGTCTACCTCCTGAAATCGGTTTCCTGCAATTCTGCCCCGCATTCAAGTCCCCTTGGTAGCCTTACTTCAATATATTTTTGGACGACTGCTGTCATTTATAACTCTGCATGTTTGTGAATGACAGTGCCCCTGAGCTCCTTTCTTCAACTCGCTTTCTTGTGAGCTGGCCGCAACACCGCTGGATTGCTTCAGGCCCTAGAGTGGTTCCGGCACGGCACGCTGAGCCTTTGGTTAACTCCTCTTCCTGGTGGGAAATGAGAGTTACATTTGCCTGTCCAGACACCTCCAGCTAGTCTCTCATTGGCTCTCCCTATTCCTGTTCATTTTCCGCAGAAATTGCAAACTGGGCCAAACAGGAGGTTAAAGGCACTGACTCTCCAAGTGGGGAGAGTGTTAGTAAAGCGTCTGGAATGTTGCACCCGAGTACCAGGGGACGAAAACTGAGACACATTTGAACACTATTCCGATCACACGATGGATCATACTCTGGTTTCCACATGCATGTTTTAGCTGGAGGAAGAATCTCATAAACCTGGAGAGTTGAGACCCATGGAATGGGTACCATGGAATATGACTTCAAAGGGTCTGCATTTGCGCACCGAACCTCACCAATCCTATCACTGCTGTGTTTATGCCGCTGTACACACGCTTGATTCTCTTTCGGAGACATATAAATCCAGAGGTTCTAAGATTCTTACTAGTCAGGTATATTCTTAGGCGTTTAATATGGGGTGTTGTGTCCACTTCGTTTAGCAAGGAGTAGCTCTTGTCTATTACATATTTGGCTTATGGAATGGTATCTGTGCTAATTTCAATCTCTGGTTTTATGCAGCACCCCAACTCACCTTTCCCCTTAATCAAGCATAAGTTGGTTTTCTACATTTGAGACCCTGTTCTGTTTTGTAATTCAGTTCCTGTGTAGCCAAGTTTACATTCCGTGTAGTAGTGATATCTTATGATGTTTCTTTTTCTCTGTGACTTATTTCACTTAGAATCATCGTACCTGAATCCACTCATTATGCTGCTACGGGCCTGAAGACATAGATTTCATTGCTGAGTGATATTGCATTGTACGTAAGTACCACAACTTCTTTATCCATTTTTCGCTTTCTGCGATATTGAACTTGTACCGTAAACGAGGTTCTTGTAAACAGAGCCATCCCAAACTTTCGGATGGCCGTGTCTTGTTGATTTTAATTTCCCTAAGCTATAGGACCATAAGTGGAAGTGCCCTAGGCTCTGTTGCTTTGTTTTGTAGATGTTTCAGGAAACACCATACACTTCTCCAGAGTGGCTGTTGGCAATTTACATCCCGCCCATCAGCATAACAAGGCACCCAGTTCTCCATGGCCTGTACTGACTTTCTGGATTTTACACTTTTTTCAGATGGCCCTTTTGAACAGGGGGCAGTGAGACTTCATTGTAGTGCAGATTTCCTTTGCAAGCTTGCTTGGTTGGCCAAAAAGGGCGTATGCGTTTTTTCCTGAATATATTCAGGAAAAAACGCATACGCCCTTTTTGGCCAAGTGCAGCATTGTGGACGTTCTGCCTCTTTTCCTATGCTTTATATGCAATTCCAGTCTACCTCCTGAAATGGGATTCCTGCAATTGTGCCCCGCTTTCAAGTCCTCTTGGCAGCCTTACTTCAATATATTTTTGGACGATAGCTGTCATTTATAACTCTGCAGGTTTGTGAATTACAGTGCCCCTGAGCTCCTTTCTTCAACTCGCTTTCTTGTGAGCTGGCCGCAACACCGCTGGATTGCTTCAGGCCCTAGTGTGGTTCTGACACGGCACTCTCTGCCTTTGGTTAATTCCTCTTCCTGGTGGGAAATGAGAGTTAAATTTGCCTGTCCAGACACCTCCAGCTAGTCTCTCATTGGTTCTCCCTATTCCTGATCATTTTCCGCAGAAATTGCACACTGGGCCAAAAAGGAATTTAAAGGCACTGACTCTCCAAGTGGGGAGAGTGTTAGTAAAGCTTCTGGAATGTTGCACCCGAGTACCAGGGGACGAAAACTGAGACACATTTGAACACGTTTCCCGATCACACGGTGGATCATACTCTGGGTTCCACATGCATGTTTTAGCTGAAGGAAGAATCCCTTAAACCTGGAGAGTGGGGACCTATTGAATGGGTACCATGCAATATGACTTCAAAGGGTCTGCATTTGCTCACCGAACCTCACCAATCCTATCACTGCTGTGGTTATGCCGCTGTACACATGCTTGATTCTCTTTCGGAGACATATAAATCCATAGGTTTTAAGATTCTTACTAGTCAGGTATATTCTTAGGCGTTTAATATGGGGTGTTGAGTCCACTTCGTTGAGCAAGGAGTAGCTCTTGTCTATTACATATTTGGCTTATGGAACGGTATCTGTGCTAATTTCAATCTCTGGTTTTATGCAGCACCCCAACTCACCTTTCCCCTTAAACAAGCATAAGTTGGTTTTCTACATTTGAGACCCTGTTCTGTTTTGTAATTCAGTTCCTGTGTAGCCAAGTTTACATTCCGTGTAGTAGTGATATCTTATGATGTTTCTTTTTCTCTGTGACTTATTTCACTTAGAATCATCGTACCTGAATCCACTCATTATGCTGCTACCAGCCTGATGACATAGATTTCATTGCTGAGGGATATTGCATTGTACGTAAGTACCACAACTTCTTTATCCATTTTTCGCTTTCTGTGATATTGAACTTGTACCGTAAATGAGGTTCTTGTAAACAGAGCCGTCCCAAACTTTGGGGTGGCTGTGTCTTTTTGATTTTAATTTCCCTATGCTATAGGACCATAAGTGGAAGTGCCCTAGGCTCTGTTGCTTTGTTTTTTAGATGTTTCAGGAAACACCATACACTTCTCCAGAGTGGCTGTTGGCAATTTACATCCCGCCCATCAGCATAACAAGGCTCCCAGTTCTCCATGGCCTGTCCTGCCTTTCTGGATTTTACACTTTTTTCAGATAGCCCTTTTGACCGGGGGGCAGTGAGACTTCATTGTAGTGCAGATTTCCTTTGCAAGCTTGTTTGGTTGGCCAAAAAGGACGTATCCGTTTTTTCCTGAATATATTCAGGAAAAAACGCATACGCCCTTTTTGGCCAAGTGCAGCATTGTGGACGTTCTGCCTCTTTTCCTATGCTTTATATACAATTCCAGTCTACCTCCTGAAATGGGATTCCTGCAATTCTGCCCCGCTTTCAAGTCCTCTTGGCAGCCTTACTTCAATATATTTTTGGACCATAGCTGTCATTTATAACTCTGCAGGTTTGTGAATTACAGTGTCCCTGAGCTCTTTTCTTCAACTCGCTTTCTTGTGAGCTGGCCGTGACACCGCAGGATTGTTTCAGGCCCTAGTGTGTTTCCGAAATGGCACACTGAGCCTTTGGTTAATTCCTCTTCCTGGTGGGAAATGAGAGTTAAATTTGCCCGTCTAGACACCTCCAGCTAGTCTCTCGTTGGTTCTCCCTATTCCTGTTCATTTTCTGCAGAAATTGCAAACTGGGCCAAACAGGAGGTTAAAGGCACTGACTCTCCAAGTGGGGAGAGTATTAGTAAAGCGTCTGGAATGTTGTACACGAGTACCAGGGGACGCAAAGTGAGACACATTTGAACACGTTAACCGATCACACGGTGGATCACACTCTGCGTTCCACATGCATGTTTTATCTGAAGGAAGAATCCCTTAAACCTGGAGAGTTGAGACCCATGGAATGGGTACCATGCAATATGACTTCCAAGGGTCTGCATTTGCTCACCGAACCTCACCAATCCTATCACTGCTGCGTTTATGCTGCTGTACACACGTTTGATTCTCTTTCGGAGACATATAAATCCATAGGTTTTAAGATTCTTACTAGTCAGATATATTGTTAGGCGTTTAATATGGGGTGTTGTGTCCACTTCGTTGAGCAAGGAGTAGCTCTTGTCTATTACATATTTGGCTTATGGAACGGTATCTGTGCTAATTTCAATCTCTGGTTTTATGCAGCACCCTAACTCACCTTTCCCCTTAAGCAAGCATAAGTTGGTTTTCTACATTTGAGACCCTGTTCTGTTTTGTAATTCAGTTCCTGTGTAGCCAAGTTTACATTCCGTGTAGTAGTGATATCTTATGATGTTTCTTTTTCTGTGTGACTTATTTCACTTAGAATCATCGTACCTGAATCCACTCATTATGCTGCTACGGGCCTGATGATATAGATTTCATTGCTGAGTGATATTGCATTGTACGTAAGTACCACAACTTCTTTATCCATTTTTCGCTTTCTGCGATATTGAACTTGTACCGTAAACGAGGTTCTTGTAAACAGAGCCGGCCCAAACTTTGGGGTGGCTGTGTCTTTTTGATTTTAATTTCCCTAAGCTATAGGACCATAAGTGGAAGTGCCCTAGGCTCTGTTGCTTTGTTTTTTAGATATTTCAGGAAACACCATACATTTCTCAGAGTGGCTGTTGGCAATTTACATCCCGCCCATCAGCATAAGAAGGCCCCCAGTTCTCCATGGCCTGTCCTGCCTTTCTGGATTTTACACTTTTTTCAGATGACCCTTTTGACCAAGGGGAAGTGAGACTTCATTGTAGTGCAGATTTCCTTTGCAAGCTTGCTTGGTTGGCCAAAAAGGGCGTATGCGTTTTTCCTGAATATATTCAGGAAAAAACGCATACGCCCTTTTTGGCCAAGTGCATCATTGTGGACGTTCTGCCTATTTTCCTATGCTTTAAATGCAATTCCAGTCTACCTCCTGAAATCGGTTTCCTGCAATTCTGTCCCGCTTTCGAGTCCTCTTGGCAGCCTTACTTCAATAAATATTTGGTCGATAGCTGTCATTTATAACTCTGCAGGTTTGTGAATGACAGTGCCCCTGAGCTCCTTTCTTCAACTCGCTTTCTTGTGAGCTGGCCGCAACACCGCAGGATTGCTTCAGGCCCTAGTGTGGTTCCGGCATGGCACGCTGAGCCTTTGGTTTATTCCTCTTCCTGGTGGGAAATGAGAGTTAAATTTGCCCGTCCAGATATCTCCAGCTAGTCTCTCATTGGTTCTCCCTATTCCTGTTCATTTTCCGCAGAAATTGCAAACTGGGCCAAACAGGAGGTTAAAGGCAGTGACTCTCCAAGTGGGGAGAGTGTTAGTAAAGCGTCTGGAATGTTGCACCCGAGTATCAGGGGTTGAAAACTGAGACACATTTCAACACGTTTCCCGATCACACGGTGGATCATACTCTGGGTTCCACATGCATGTTTTAGCTGAGGGAAGAATCCTTTAACCTGGAGAGTGGAGACCTATTGAATGGGTACCATGCAATATGACTTCAAAGGGTCTGCATTTGCTCACCGAACCTCACCAATCCTATCACTGCTGTGTTTATGCCGCTGTACACACGCTTGATTCTCTTTCGGAGACATATAAATCCAGAGGTTTTAAGATTGTTACTAGTCAGGTATATTCTTAGGCGTTTAATATGGGGTGTTGAGTCCACTTCGTTGAGCAAGGAGTAGCTCTTGTCTATTACATATTTGACTTATGGAACGGTATCTGTGCTAATTTCAATCTCTGGTTTTATGCAGCACCCCAGCTCACCTTTCCCCTTAAGCAAGCATAAGTTGGTTTTCTACATTTGAGACCCTGTTCTGTTTTGTAATTCAGTTCCTGTGTAGCCAAGTTTACATTCCGTGTAGTAGTGATATCTTATGATGTTTCTTTTTCTCTGTGACTTATTTCACTTAGAACCATCGTACCTGAATCCACTCATTATGCTGCTACGGGCCTGATGACATAGATTTCATTGCTGAGTGATATTGCATTGTACATAAGTACCACAACTTCTTTATCCATTTTTCGCTTTCTGTGATATTGAACTTGTACCGTAAACGAGGTTTTGTAAACAGAGCCGTCCCAAACTTTGGGGTGGCTGTGTCTTTTTGATTTTAATTACTCTAAGCTATAGGACCATAAGTGGAAGTGCACTAGGTTCTGTTGCTTTGTTTTTTAGATATTTCAGGAAAAACCATACACTTCTCCAGAGTGGCTGTTGGCAATTTACAGCACACCCATCAGCATAACAAGGCTCCCAGTTCTCCATGGCCTGTCCTGCCTTTCTGGATTTTACACTTTTTTCAGATGGCCGTTTTGACCAGGGGGCAGTGAGACTTCATTGTAGTGCAGATTTCCTTTGCAAGCTTGCTTGGTTGGCCAAAAAGGGCGTATGCGTTTTTTCCTGAATATATTCAGGAAAAAACGCATACGCCCTTTTTGGCCAAGTGCATCATTGTGGACGTTCTGCCTCTTTTCCTATGCTTTACATGCCATTCCAGTCTACCTTCTGAAATCGGTTTCCTGCAAGTCTGCCCCGCTTTCAACTCCTCTTGGCAGCCTTACTTCAATATATTTTTGAACGATAGCTGTCATTTATAACTCTGCAGGTTTGTGAATTACAGTGCCCCTGAGCTCCTTTCTTCAACTCGCTTTCTTGTAAGCTGGCCACAACACCGCAGGATTGCTTCAGGCCCTAGTGTGGTTCCGGCACGGCAGCTGAGCCTTTGGTTAATTCCTCTTCCTGGTGGGAAAAGAGAGTTAAATTTGCCCGTCCAGACACCTCCAGCTAGTCTCTCATTGGCTCTCCCTATTCCTGTTCAACTTCCGCAGAAATTGCAAATGGGCCAAACAGGAGGTTAAAGGTACTGACTCTCAAAGTGGGGAGAGTGTTAGTAAAGCGTCTGGAATGTTGCACCCGAGTACCAGGGGACGAAAACTGAGACACATTTGAACACATTTCCCGATCACACGCTGGATCATACTCTGGGTTCCACATGCATGTTTTAGCTGAAGGAAGAATCCCTTAAACCTGGAGAGTTGAGACCCATGGAATGGGTACCATGCAATATGACGTCAAAGGGTCTGCATTTGCTCACCGAACCTCACCAATCCTATCACTGCTGAGTTTATGCCACTGTACACACGCTTCATTCTCTTTCGGAGACGTATAAATCCATAGGTTTTAAGATTCTTACTAGTCAGGTATATTCTTAGGCGTTTAATATGGGGTGTTGTGTCCACTTCGTTGAGCAAGGAGTAGCTCTTGTCTATTACATATTTGGCTTATGGAACAGTATCTGTGCTAATTTCAATCTCTGGTTTTATGCAGCACCCCAACTCACCTTTCCCCTTAAGCAAGCATAAGTTTGTTTTCTACATTTGAACCCCTGTTCTGTTTTGTAATTCAGTTCCTGTGTAACCAAGTTTACATTCCGTGTAGTAGTGATATCTTATGATGTTTCTTTTTCTGTGTGATTTATTTCACTTAGAATCATCGTACCTGAATCCACTCATTATGCTGCTACGGGCCTGATGACATAGATTTCATTGCAGAGTGATATTGCATTGTACGTAAGTACCACAACTTCTTTATCCATTTTTTGCTTTCTGTGATATTGAACTTGTACCATAAACGAGGTTCTTGTAAACGGAGCCGTCCCAAACTTTGGGGTGGCTGTGTCTTTTTTATTTTAATTTCCCTAAGCTATGGGACCATAAGTGGAAGTGCCCTAGGCTCTGTTGCTTTGTTTTGTA
Source organism: Orcinus orca (assembly GCF_937001465.1). Classification (NCBI taxonomy): domain Eukaryota; kingdom Metazoa; phylum Chordata; class Mammalia; order Artiodactyla; family Delphinidae; genus Orcinus; species Orcinus orca. The sequence goes on along the minus strand of NC_064562.1, from coordinate 60,408,974 downwards.
GATGTTTCATGAAATACCATACACTTCTCCAGAGTGGCTGTTGGCAATTTACATCCCGCCCATCAGCATGACAAGGCTCCCAGTTCTCCATGGCCTGTCCTGCCTTTCTGGATTTTACACTTTTTTCAGATGGCCCTTTTGACCGGGAGGCACTGAGACTTCATTGTAGTGCAGATTTCCTTTGCAAGGTTGCTTGGTTGGCCAAAAAGGTCGTATTCATTTTCTCCTGAATATATTAAGGAAAAAACACATACGCCCTTTTTGGCCAAGTGCATCATTGTGGACGTTCTGCCTCTTTTCCTATGCTTTACATGCCATTCCAGTCTATCTCCTGAAATCGGTTTCCTGCAATTCTACCCCGCTTTCAAGTCCTCTTGGCAGCCTCACTTCAATATATTTTTGGACGATAGCTGTCATTTATAACTCTGCAGGTTTGTGAATTACAGTGCCCGTGAGCTCCTTTCTTCAACTCGCTTTCTTGTGAGCTGGCCGCAACACTGCAGGATTGCTTCAGGCCCTAGTGTGGTTCCGGCACAGCACGCTGAGCCTTTGGTTAATTCCTCTTCCTGGTGGGAAATGAGAGTTAAATTTGCCCGTCCAGACACCTCCAGCTAGTCTCTCATTGGTTCTCCCTATTCCTGTTCATTTTCCGCAGAAATTGCAAACTGGGCCAAACAGGAGGTTAAAGGCACTGACTCTCCAAGTGGGGAGAGTGTTAGTAAAGCATCTGGAATGTTGCACCCAAGTACCAGGGGACGAAAACTGAGACACATTTGAACACGTTTCCCGATCACACGGTGGATCATACTCTGGGTTCCACATGCATGTTTTAGCTGAAGGAAGAATCCCTTAAACCTGGAGAGTTGAGACCCATGGAATGGGTACCAGGCAATATGACTTCAAAGGGTCTGCATTTTCTCACCGAACCTCACCAATCCTATCACTGCTGCGTTTATGCCGCTGTACACACGCTTGATTCTCTTTCGGAGACATATAAATCCATAGGTTTTAAGATTCTTACTAGTCAGGTATATTGTTACGCGTTTAATATGGGGTGTTGAGTCCACTTCGTTGAGCAAGGAGTAGCTCTTGTCTATTACATATTTGGCTTATGGAACGGTATCTGTGCTAATTTCAATCTCTGGTTTTATGCAGCACCCCAACTCACCTTTCCCCTTAAGCAAGCATAAGTTGGTATACTACATTTGAGACCCTGTTCTGTTTGTAATTCAGTTCCTGTGTAGCCAAGTTTACATTCCGTGTAGTAGTGATATCTTATGATGTTTCTTTTTCTCTGTGACTTATTTCACTTAGAATCATCGTACCTGAATCCACTCATTATGCTACTACGGGCCTGATGACATAGATTTCATTGCTGAGTGATATTTCATTGTACGTAAGTACCACAACTTCTTTATCCATTTTTTGCTTTCTGTGATATTGAACTTGTACCATAAACGAGGTTCTTGTAAAGGGAGCCGTCCCAAACATTGGGGTGGCTGTGTCTTTTTTATTTTAATTTCCCTAAGCTATGGGACCATAAGTGGAAGTGCCCTAGGCTCTGTTGCTTTGTTTTGTAGATGTTTCAGGAAACACCATACACTTCTCCAGAGTGGCTGTTGGCAATTTACATCCCGCCCATCAGCATGACAAGGCTCCCAGTTCTCCATGGCCTGTCCTGCCTTTCTGGATTTTACACTTTTTTCAGATGGCCCTTTTGACCGGGAGGCACTGAGACTTCATTGTAGTGCAGATTTCCTTTGCAAGCTTGCTTGGTTGGTCAAAAAGTGTGTATGCATTTTTTCCTGAATATATTCGGGAAAAAACGCATACGCCCTTTTTGGCCAAGTTCATCATTGTGGACGTTCTGCCTCTTTTCCTATGCTTTACATGCAATTCCAGTCTACCTCCTGAAATCGGATTCCTACAATTCTGCCCCACTTTCAAGTCCTCTTGGCAGCCTTACTTCAATATATTTTTGGACGATAGCTGTCATTTGTAACTCTGCAGGTTTGTGAATTACAGTGCCCCTGAGCTCCTTCCTTCAACTCGCTTTCTTGTGAGCTGGACGCAACACCACAGGATTGCTTCAGGCCCTAGTGTGGTTCTGGCATGGCACGCTGAGCCTTTGGTTAATTCCTATTCTTGTTGGGAAATGAGAGTTAAATTTGCCCGTCCAGACACCTCCAGCTAGTCTCTCATGGGTTCTCCCTATTCCTGTTCATTTTCCGCAGAAATTGCAAATTCGGCCAAACAGGAGGTTAAAGGCACTGACTCTCCAAGTGGTGAGAGTGTTAGTAAAGCGTCTGGAATGTTGCACCCAAATACCAGGGGACGAAAACTGAGACACATTTGAACACGTTTCCCGATCACACGGTGGATCATACTCTGGGTTCCACATGCATGTTTTAGCTGAAGGAAGAATCCCTTAAACCTGGAGAGTTGAGACCCATGGAATGGGTACCAGGCAATATGACTTCAAAGGGTCTGCATTTGCTCACCGAACCTCACCAATCCTATCACTGCTGCGTTTATGCCGCTGTACACACGCTTGATTCTCTTTCGGAGACATATAAATCCATAGGTTTTAAGATTCTTACTAGTCAGGTATATTGTTACGCGTTTAATATGGGGTGTTGAGTCCACTTCGTTGAGCAAGCAGTAGCTCTTTTCTATTACATATTTGGCTTATGGAACGGTATCTGTGCTAATTTCAGTCTCTGGTTTTATGCAGCACCCCAACTCACCTTTCCCCTTAAGCAAGCATAAGTTGGTATACTACATTTGAGACCCTGTTCTGTTTGTAATTCAGTTCCTGTGTAGCCAAGTTTACATTCCGTGTATTAGACATATATTATGATGTTTCTTTTTCTGTGTGACATATTTCACTTAGAATCATAGTACCTGAATCCACTCATTATGCTACTATGGGCCTGATGACATAGATTTCATTGCTGAGTGATATTGCATTGTACGTAAGTACCACAACTTCTTTATCCATTTTTCGCTTTCTGTGATATTGAACTTGTACCGTAAACGAGGTTCTTGTAAACAGAGCCGTCCCAAACTTTGGGGTGGCTGTGTCTTGTTGATTTTAATTTCCCTAAGCTATGGGACCATAAGTGGAAGTGCCCTAGGCTCTGTTGCTTTGTTTTGTAGATGTTTCAGGAAACACCATACACTTTTCCAGAGTGGCTGTTGGCAATTTACATCCCACCCATCAGCATGACAAGGCTCCCAGTTCTCCATGGCCTGTCCTGCCTTTCTGGATTTTACACTTTTTTCAGATGGCCCTTTTGACCGGGGCGCAGTGAGACTTCATTGTAGTGCAGATTTCCTTTGCAGGCTTGCTTGGTTGGCCAAAAAGTGCGTATGCATTTTTTCCTGAATATATTCGGGAAAAAACGCAAACGCCCTTTTTGGCCAAGTTCATCATTGTGGACGTTCTGCCTCTTTTCCTATGCTTTACATGCAATTCCAGTCTACCTCCTGAAATCGGTTTCCTGCAATTATGCCCCACTTTCAAGTCCTCTTGGCAGCCTTACTTCCATATATTTTTGGACGATAGCTGTCATTTATAACTCTGCAGGTTTGTGAATTACAGGGCCCATGAGCTCCTTCCTTCAACTCGCTTTCTTGTGAACTGGCCGCAACACCACAGGATTGCTTCAGGCCCTAGTGTGGTTCTGGCATGGCACGCTGAGCCTTTGGTTAATTCCTCTTCCTGGTGGGAAATGAGTGTTAAATATGCCCGTCCAGACACCTACCTCACTCTCAACCCCTTGGTGATGTGGGTCCCCTGGTTTGTGGCCACCTTTGCTGGGTTCCTCACCTTTCGATGATGTGGCCCCACTAGTGTGAGGACACTCCTGCTTGGTTCTCATCCACGTGGTTATGTGGACCCCCTGGTGAGAGTCTGTTCCTGGCTGTGGTCCTCACCCACCTGTGAGGGAGACCCTCTGCTGATAGGTCACTCTTGCATGGCTGGCACACATTGCCTTGGTGAAGTCAGCCGTGTGGTGGCAGTTGGAGCGTGCTAGGAATCTCCTCCGACTGGTGATGAGGGCCCTCTTGGGTCAGGCCCTAACTGCTGGGCTCACCAACTTTTCTTAGTGAGCCCAATGATGCTTGGGTAATCCTCTTAGGATCCCATCTCCATGGGGATGTGGGCCTTCTGCTCTGAGGTCCCAACGGCTGGGTTGTTCACATTTTCATGATGTGGGCTCTCTGGTGTTAGTTCACAAGGCCTGGATCCCATAGCCTCTGTGCTCTTGGCCGCCTGCTGGGAGGTTCCAACTGATGGATTCCTCACTTTTTTAATTTTTTGGGCCCTCTGTTGTGAGGATCCTCCTGCCTGCCTCACTCCCAGCCCCTTCGTGATGTGTGTCGTCTGGTTTGAGGCCACATGTGCTGGGTTCCTCACCTTTCGATGATGTGGGACCAATGGTCTTAGGAGACTCCTGCCTGGTTCACATCCCCTTGGTGATGTGGGCCCTCTGTTGAGAGTCTGATCCTGGCTGGGTTCCTCACCCATCTGTGAGGTGGGCCGTCTGCTGTGAGGTCACTCCTGCCTGGCTTGCTCACCTCGCCTTGTGGACATGAGCCCTCTGGTGGCACTTGGAGGCTGCTGGGAGCCTCCTCCCCTCGGTGATGAGGGCCCTCTGGCGTCAGGCCCTAACTGCTGGGCTCCCCACATTTTGTGATGTGTGCCCAGTGGTGCGAGGACACTCCAGCCAGGTTCCCATTCCCATGGGGATGTGGGCCTTCTGCTCTGAGGTCCCAACGCCTGGGTTGCTCACAGTTTCATGATGTGGGCTCTCTGGTGTTAGTTCACTCCTGCCTGCATCCCATAGCTTCTGTGCTCTCGGCCGCCTGCTGGGAGGTTCCAACTGCTGGATTCCTCACCTTTCTTATTCTTTGGGCCCTCTGTTTTCAGGCTACTCCTGCCTGCCTCACTCCCATTCCCTTTGTGATATGTGTCCTCTGATTTGAGGCCACATGTGCTGGGTTCCGCACCTTTCGATGATGTGGCCCCACTGGAGGGAAGACAGTCCTGACTGGTTCCCATCCCCTTGCTGATGTGGGCCCTCAGGTGAGAGTCTGATCCTGGCTGGGTTCCTCACCCTTCTGTGAGGTGGGCCCTCTGCTGTGAGGTCAATCATGCCTGTCTGGCACACGTCACCTTGGCGACGTGTGCCCTCTGGTGGCAGTTGGAGTGTGCTGGGATCCTCCTCCCCTTGGTGATGAGGGCCCTCTTGCCTTAGGCCATAACTTCTGGACTCCTCACATTTTCTGATGTGCGCCAAGTGAGTGAGGACACTCTTGCCAGGTTCCCATCCCCATGGGGATATGGGCCTTCTGCTCTGAGGTCAAAACGGCTGGCTTGCTCACAGTACCATGATGTGGGCCCTCTGCTGTGAGTTCACTCCGGCAAGGATCCCTTATCATCGGTGCTCTGAGCTGCCTGCTGGGAGGTTCCAACTGCTGGATTCCTCAACATTTTATTCTATGTGCCCTCTGTTGTGAGGCTCCTCCTGCCTGCCTCACTGCCAGCCCCTTGGTGATGACTGTCCTATGGCTTGAGGCCACATGTGCTGCGTTCCTCACCTTTCGATGATGTGGCCCCACTCGTGTGAGGACACTCCTGCCTGGTTCCCATCCCCTTGGTGAGGTGGGCCCTCTGGCGAGAGTCTAATCCTGGCTGGGTTCCTCAACGTTCTGTGAGGTAGGCCCTCTGCTGTGAGGTCACTCCTGCCTGGCTGGCACACGTCACCTTGGAGATGTGAGCCCTCTGGTGGCAGTTGGAGCGTGCAGGGTGCCTCCTCCTCTCGGTGATGACGGCCCTCTGGCGTCAGGCCCTAAATGGTGGGCTCCCCACATTTTCTGATGTGCGCCCAGTGGTGCGAGGACACTCCAGCCAGGTTCCCATTCCCATGGGGATGTGGGCCTTCTGCGCTGAGGTCCCAACGCCTGGGTTGCTCACAGTTTTATGATGTGGGCCCTCTGCTGTGAGTTCACTGTGGCCTGGATCCCATAGCCTCGGTGTTCTGGGCCGCCTGCTGGAAGGTCTAAATGCTGGAATCCTCACGTTTTTTGTATTATGTGCCCTGTGTTGTGAGGCTACTCCTGCCTGCCTCACTCCAAGGCCCTTGGTGATGTGGGTCCTCTGGTTTGAGGACACATGTGCTGGGTTCCTCACCTTAAGATGATGAGGCCCCACTGGTGTGAGGATAATCCTGACTGGTTCCCATCCCCTTTGTGATGTGGGCCCTCTGGTGAGAGTCTGATCCTGGCTGGGTTCCTCACCCATCTGTGAAGTGAGCCCTCTATTATCAAGTAACTCTTGCCTGGCTTGCTCACCTCACCTTGTGGACATGAGCCCTCATGTGGCACTTTGAGCCTGCTGGGAGCCTCCTCCCCTCGGTGATGAGGGCCCTCTGGCGTCAGGCCCTAACGGCTGGGCTCCCCACATTTTGTGATGTGCACCCAGTGGTGCGAGGACACTCCATCCAGGTTCACATCTCCATTGGGATATGGGCCTTCTGCTTTGAGGTCCCAACGGCTGGGTTGTTCACAGTTTCATGATGTGGGCTCTCTGCTGTTAGTTCACTCTGGCGTGGATGCCATATCCTCTGTGCTCTGGGCCGCCTGCTGGGAGGTTCCAACTGCTCGATTCCTCAACTTTTGTATTCTATGGGTCCTGTGTTGTGATGCTCCTCCTGCCTGCCTCACTCGCAACCCCTTCGTGATGTGGGTCCTCTGGTTTGAGGCCACATGTGCTGGGTTCCGCAACTTACAATGATGTGGCCCCACTGGTGTGAGGACACTCCTGCCTGGTTCCCATCCCCTTGGTGATGTGGGCCTTCTGGTGACAGTCTTATCCTGGCTGGGTTCCTCACTCTTCTGTGAGGTAGGCCCTCTGCTGTGAGGTCAATCCTGCCTGACTTGCACACATCACCTTGGCGACGTGGGCCCTCTGTTGGCACATGGAACCTGCTGGGAGCCTCCTGCCCTCGGTGATGATGGCCCTCTAGCATCAGGCCCTAACTGCTGGGCTCCCCACGTTTTCTGATGTGAGCCCAGTGATGCCAGGACACTCCTGTCAGGTTCCCATCCCCATGGGGATGTGGGCTTTCTGCTCTGAGGTCCCAACGCCTGGGTTGCTCACAGTTTCATGATGTGGGCTCTCTGGTGTTAGTTCACCCCTGCCTGCATCCCATAGCTTCTGTGCTCTCGGCCGCCTGCTGGGAGGTTCCAAATGCTGGATTCCTCACCTTTTTTATTCTTTGGGCCCTCTGTTTTTAGGCTACTCCTACCTGCCTCACTCCCATCCCCTTTGTGATGTATGTCCTCTGATATGAGGCCACATGTGCTGGGTTCCTCACCTTTTGATGATGTGGCCCCACTGGTAGGAGGACAGTCCTGACTGGTTCCCATCCCCTTGGTGTTGTGGGCCCTCTGGCGAGAGTCTCATCCTGCCTCGGTTCCTCACCCTTCTGTGAGATAGGCCCTCTGCTGTGAGGTCACTACTGCCTGGCTGGCGCATGCCACCTTGTCGACGTGGGCCCTCTGTTGGCAGTTGGAACCTGCTGGGAGTCTCCTCCCCTCAGTTATGAGGGCCCCCTGGCGTCAGGCCCTAACTGCTGGACTCCTAACATTTTCTGATATGTGCTAAGTGGTGCGAAGCCACTCCTGCCAGGTTCCCATCCCAATGGGGATGTGGGTCTTCTGTTCTGAGGTCCCAATGGCTGGGCTGCTCACAGGTTCATGATGTGGGCCCTCTGCTGTGAGTTCACTGCGGCCTGGATCCCATAGCCTCGGTGCTCTGGGCCACTTGCTGGGAGGTTCCAACTGCTGGATTCCTCAACTTTTATATTCTATGGACCCTGTGTTGTGAGGCCGGTCCTGCCAGCCTCATTCCGAACCCCTTGGTGATGTGGTTCCTGTGGTTTGAGGCTACATGTGCTGGGATCCTCACCTTTCGATGATGTTGTCCCACTGGTGTGGGGACACTCCTGCCTGGTTCCCATCCCCTTGGTGATGTGGGCCCTCTGGTGAGAGTCTGATCCTGGCTGTGTTCCTCACCCTTCTGTGAGGTGGGCCCTCTGCTGTGAGGTCACTCCTGCCGGGCTGGCACACATCGCCTTGGCGACGTTGGCCCTCTGGTGGCAGCTGGAGCCTGCTGGGAGCCTCCTCCCCTCGGTGATGAGTGCCCTCTAGCGTCAGGCCCGAACTTCTGAGCACCCCACGTTTTCTGATGTGAGCCCAGTGATGCCAGGACACTCCTGTCATGTTCCCATCACCATAGGGATGTGGGCCTTCTGCTCTGAGGTCCCAATGTCTGGGTTGCTCACAGTTTCATGATGTGGGCTGTCTGGTGTTAGTTCACTCTGGCCTGGATCCCCTAGCCTCTGTGCTCTGGGCCGCCTGCTGGGAGGTTCCAACTGCTGGATTCCTCACCTTTCTTATTTTTGGGCCCTCTGTTATGAGGCTCCTCCTGACTGCCTCACTCCCAGCCCCTTGGTGATGGGTGTCCTATGGTTTAAAGCCACAGGTTCTGGGTTCCTCACCTTTAGATGATGTGGCCCTACTCATGTGAGGACACTCCTGCCTGGTTCCAATCCATTTGGTGATGTGGCCCCTCTGCTGCGCGTCTGATCCTGACTGGGTTCGTCACACTTCTCTGAGGTGGGCCCTCTGCTGTGAGGTCATTCGTGCCTGGTTGGCACACATCGCCTTGGCGACGTCAGCCCTCTGGTGGCAGTTGGAGCCTGCTGGGAGCCTCCTTCCCTTGGTGATGAGGGTCCTCTGGCGTCAGGCCCTAACTGCTGGTCGCCCAAAATTTTCTGATACGTTCTCAGTGGTGCGAGGACACTCCTACCAGATTTCCATCCCCATGGGGATGTGGGCCTCCTGCTCTGAAGTCCCAATGGCTGGGTTGCTCAGTTTCATGACATGGGCCCTCTTCTGTGAGTTCACTGTGGCCTGGATCCTATAGCCTCGGTTCTCTGGGCCGCCTGCTGGGAGGTTCCAACTGCTGGATTCCTCACATTTTTATTCTATGGGCCCAGTGTTGTGAGGCTACTCCTGCCTGCCTCACTCCGAGGCCCTTGGTGATGTGGGTCCTCTGGTTTGAGGACACATGTGCTGAGTACCTCACCTTTCGATGATGTGGCCCCACTGGTGTGAAGACACTCCTGACTGGTTCCCATCCCCTTGGTGATGTGGGCCCTCTGGTGAGAGTCTGATGTTGGCTGGGTTTCTCACCCTTCTGTGAAGTGGGACCTCTGCTGTGAGGTAACTCCTGCCTGGCTTGCTCATGTTGCCTTGGCAATGTGAGCCCTCAGGTGGCAGTTGGAGCCTGCTGGGAATCTCCTCCCCTCAGTTATGAGAGCTCTGGATAAAACACATATGCCCTTTTTTGCCAAGTGCATTATTTTCCAAGTTCTGTCTCTTTTCCTGTGCTTTAAGAGCGAATCCCGTGTACCTTCTGAATCGGTTTCCAGCAAATCTTCCCTGCATCCAAGTCCTCTTCGCAGCCTTACTTCAGTATAATTTTGGATGATAGCTGTCATTTACAACTCCGCAGGTTTGTGAATTACAGTGTCCCTGAGCTCCTTTCTTCAACTCGCTTTCTTGTGAGCTGGCCGCAACACCGCAGGATCTCTTCAGGCCCTAGTGTGGTTCCGGCATGGCATGCTGAGCCTTTGGTTAATTCCTCTTCCTGGTGGGAAATGAGAGTTAAATTTGCCCGTCCAGACACCTCCAGCTAGTCTCTCATTGGTTCTCCCTATTCCTGTTCATTTTCCGCAGAAATTGCAAACTGGGCCAAACAGGAGGTTAAAGGCACTGACTCTCCAAGTGGGGAGAGTGTTAGTAAAGCGTCTGGAATGTTGCACCCGAGTACCAGCGGACAAAAACTGAGACACATTTGAACACGTTTCCCGATCACACGGTGGATCATACTCTGGGATCCACATGCATGTTTTAGCTGAAGGAAGAATCCCTTAAAGCTGGAGAGTTGAGACCCTTGGAATGGGTACCATACAATATGACTTCAAAGGGTCTGCCTTTGCTCACCGAACCTCACCAATCCTATCACTGCTGCGTTTATGCCACTGTACACACGCTTGATTCTCTTTCGGAGATATATAAATCCATAGGTTTTAAGATTCTTACTAGTCAGGTATATTCTTAGGCGTTTAATATTGGGTGTTGAGTCCACTTCGTTGAGCAAGGAGTAGCTCTTGTCTATTACATATTTGGCTTATGGAATGGTATCTGTGCTAATTTCAATCTCTGGTTTTATGCAGCACCCCAACTCACCTTTCCCCTAAAGCAAGCATAAGTTGCTTTTCTACATTTGAGACCCTGTTCTGTTTTGTAATTCAGTTCCTGTGTAGCCACGTTTACATTCCGCATATTAGTGATATCTTATGATGTTTCTTTTTCTGTGTGACTTATTTCCCTTAGAATCATCGTACCTGAATCTACTCATTATTCTGCTACGGGCCTGATGACATAGATTTCATTGCTGAGTGATATTGCATTGTACGTAAGTACCACAACTTCTGTATCCATTTTTTGCTTTCTGTGATATTGAACTTGTACCGTAAACGAGGTTCTTGTAAACTGAGCCATCCCAAACTTTGGGGTGGCTGTGTCTTTTTGATTTTAATTTCCCTAAGCTACACTACCATAAGTGGAAGTGCCCTAGGCTCTGTTGCTTTGTTTTTTAGATGTTTCAGGAAGCACCATACACTTCTCCAGAGTGGCTGTTAGCAATTTACATCCCGCCCATCAGCATAACAAGGCTCCCAGTTCTCCATGGCCTCTCCTGCCTTTCTGGATTTTACACTTTTTTCAGATGGCCCTTTTGACCGGGGGGCAGTGAGTCTTCATTGTAGTGCAGATTTCCTTTGCAAGCTTGTTTGGTTGGCCAAAAAGGGCGTATGCGTTTTTTCCTGAATATATTCAGGAAAAAAAGCATACGCCCTTTTTGGCCAAGTGCATCATTTTGGACGTTCTGCCTCTTTTCCTATGCTTTACATGCAATTCCAGTCTACCTCCTGTAATCGATTTCCTGCAATTCTGCCCCGCTTTCAAGTCCTCTTGGCAGCCTTACTTCAATATATTTTTAGACGATAGCTGTCATTTATAACTCTGCAGGTTTGTGAATGACAGTGCCCCTGAGCTCGTTTCTTCAACTCGCTTTCTTGTGAGCTGGCCGCAACACCGCAAGTATGCTTCAGGCCCTAGTGTGGTTCCGGCATGGCACGCTGAGCCTTTGGTTAATTCCTCTTCCTGGTGGGAAATGAGAGTTAAATTTGCCCGTCCAGACACCTCCAGCTAGTCTCTCATTGGTTCTCCCTATTCCTGTTCATTTTCTGCAAAAATTGCAAACTGGGCCAAACAGGAGTTTAAAGGAACTGACTCTCCAAGTGGGGAGAGTGTTAGTAAAGCGTCTGGAATGTTGCACCTAAGTACCAGGGGACTAAAACTGAGACACATTTGAACACGTTTCCCGATCACACGGTGGATCATATTCTGGGTTCCACATGCATGTTTTAGCTGAAGGAAGAATACTTAAACCTGGAGAGTTGAGACCCATGGAATGGGTACCGTGCAATATGACTTCAAAGGGTCTGCATTTGCTCACCGAACCTCACCAATCCTATTACTGCTGTGTTTATGCTGCTGTACACATGCTTGATTCTCTATCGGAGACATATAAATCCATAGGTTTTAAGATTCTTACTAGTGAGGTATATTCTTAGGCGTTTAATATGGGGTGTTGAGTCCACTTCGTTGAGCAAGGAGTAGCTCTTGTCTATTACATATTTGGCTTATGGAACGGTATCTGTGCTAATTTCAATCTCTGGTTTATGCAGCACCCCAACTCACCTTTCCCCTTAAGCAAGCATAAGTTGGTGTTGTACATTTGAGACCCTTTTCTGTTTTGTAATTCAGTTCCTGTGTAGCCAAGTTTACATTCTGTGTATTAGTGATATCTTATGATGTTTCTTTTTCTGTGTGACTTATTTCACTTAGAATCATGGTACCTGAATCCACTCATTATGCTGCAACGGGCCTGATGACATAGATTTCATTGCTGAGTGATATTGCATTGTACGTATGTACCACAACTTCTTTATCCATTTTTCGCTTTCTGTGATATTGAAATTGTACCGAAAACGAGGTTCTTGTAAACAGAGCCATCCAAAACCTTGGGGTGGTTGTGTCTTTTTTATTTTAATTTCCCTAAGCTATAGGACCATAAGTGGAAGTGCCCTAGGCTCTGTTGGTTTGTTTTTTAGATGTTTCAGGAAACACCATACACTTCTCCACAGAGGATGTTGGCAATTTACATCCCACCCATCAGCATAACAAGGCTCCCAGTTCTCCATGGCCTGTCCTGCCTTTCTGGATTTTACACTTTTTTCAGAGGGCCCCTTTGACCTGGGGGCAGTGAGACTTCATTGTAGTACAGATTTCCTTTGCAAGCTTGCTTGGTTGGCCAAAAAGGGCGTATGCGTTTTTTCCTGAATATATTCAGGAAAAAACGCATACGCCCTTTTTGGCCAAGTGCATCATTGTGGACGTTCTGCCTCTTTTCCTTTGCTTTACATGCAATTCCAGGCTACCTCCTGAAATCGGTTTCCTGCAATTCTGCCCCGCTTTCAAGTCCTCTTGGCAGCCTTACTTCAATATATTTTTGGACGATAGCTGTCATTTATAACTCTGCAGTTTTGTGAATGACAGTGTCCCTGAGCTCCTTTCTTCTACTCGCTTTTTTGTGATCTGGCCGCAGCACCGCACGATTGCTTCAGGCCGTAGTGTGGTTCCGGCATGGCATGCTGAGCCTTTGGTTAATTCCTCTTCCTGGTGGGAAATGAGAGTTAAATTTGCCCGTCCAGACACCTGCAACTAGTCTCTCATGGGTTCTCCTTATTCCTGTTCATTTTCCGCAGAAATTGCAAACTGGGCCAAACAGGAGTTTAAAGTCACTGACTCTCCAACTGGGGAGAGTGTTAGTAAAGCGTCTGGAATGTTGCACCCGAGTACCAGGGGACGAAAACTGAGACACATTTGAACACGTTTCCCGATCACACGGTGGATCATACTCTGGGTTCCACATGCATGTTTTAGCTGAAGGAAAAATCCCTTAAACCTGGAGAGTTGAGACCCATGGAATTGGTACCATGCAATATGACTTCAAAGGGTCTGAATTTCCTCACTGAACCTCACCAATCCTATCACTGCTGCGTTTATGCTGCTGTACACATGCTTGATTCTCTTTTGGAGACATATAAATCCGTAGGTATTAAGATTCTTACCAGTCAGGTATATTCTTAGGCGTTTAATATGGGGTGTTGAGTCCACTTTGTTGAGCAAGGAGTAGCTCTTGTCTATTACATATTTGTCTTATGGAACGATATCTGTGCTACGTTCGATCTCTGGTTTTATGCAGCACCCCAACTCACCTTTCCCCTTAAGCAAGCATAAGTTGGTTTTCTACATTTGAGACCCTGTTCTGTTTTTAATTCAGTGCCTGTGTAGCCAAGTTTACATTCCGTGTATTAGTGATATCTTATGATGTTTCTTTTTCTGTGTGACTTATTTCACTTAGAATCATCGTATCTGAATGCACTCATTATGCTGCTACGGGCCTGTTGACATAGATTTCATTGCTGAGTGATATTGCATTGTACGTAAGTACCACAAATTCTTTATCCATTTTTCACTTTCTGTGATATTGAACTTGTACCGTAAACAAGGTTCTTGTAAACAGAGCCATCCCAAAATTTGGGGAGGCTGTGTCTTTTTGATTTTAATTTCCCTAAGCTATAGGACCATAAGTGGAAGTGCCCTAGGCTCTGTTGCTTTGTTTTTTAGATGTTTCAGGAAACACCATACACTTCTCCAGAGTGGCTGTAGGTAATTTACATCCCGCCCATCAGCATAACAAGGCTCCCAGTTCTCCATGGCCTGTCCTGCCTTTCTGGATTTTACACTCTTTTCCGATGGCCCTTTTGACCGGGGGGCAGTGAGACTTCATTGTAGTGCAGATTTCCTTTGCAAGCTTTCTTGGTTGGCCAAAAAGCGCGTATGCGTTTTTTCCTGAATATATTCAGGAAAAAACGCATACGCCCTTTTTGGCCAAGTGCATCATTGTGGACGTTCTGCCTCTTTTCCTATGCTTTACATGCAATTCCAGTCTACCTCCTGAAATCGTTTTCCTGCAATTCTTCCCCGCTTTCAAGTCCTCTTGGCAGACTTACTTCAATATATATTTGGACGATAGCTGTCATTGATAACTCTGCAGGTTTCTGAATGACAGTGCCCCTGAGCTCCTTTCTTCAACTCGCTTTCTTGTGAGCTGGCCGCAACACCGCAGGATTGCTTCAGGCCCTAGTGTGGTTCCGGCATGGCACGCTGAGCCTTTGGTTAATTCCTCTTCCTGGTGGGAAATGAGAGTTAAATTTGCCCGTCCAGACACCTCCAGCTAGTCTCTCATTGGTTCTCCCTATTCCTGTTCATTTTCCGTAGAAATTGCAAACTGGGCCATACAGGAGGTTAAAGGCACTGACTCTCCAAATGGGGAGAGTGTTAGTAAAGCGTCTGGAATGTTGCACCCGAGTACCAGAGGATGAAAACTGAGACACATTCGAACACGTTTGCCGATCACACGGTGGATCATACTCTGGATTCCACATGCATGTTTAAGTGAAGGAAGAATCCCTTAAACCTGGAGAGTTGAGACCCATGGAATGGGAACCATGCAATATGACTTCAAAGGGTCTGCATTTGCTCACCGAACCTCACCAATCCTATCACTGCTGCGTTTATGCCGCTGTACACACGCTTGATTCTCTTTCGGAGACATATAAATCCATAGGTTTTAAGATTCTTACTAGTCAGGTATATTCTTAGGCGTTTAATATGGGGTGTTGAGTCCACTTCGTTGAGCAAGGAGTAGCTCTTGTCTATTACATATTTGGCTTATGGAATGGTATCTGTGCTCATTTCAATCTCTGGTTTTATGCAGCACCCCAACTCACCTTTCCCCTTAAGCAAGCATAAGTTGGTTTTCTACATTTGAGACCCTGTTCTGTTTTGTAATTCAGTTCCTGTGTAGCCAAGTTTACATTCCATGTATTAGTGATATCTTATGATGTTTCTTTCTCTGTGTGACTTATTTCATTTAGAATCATCGTACCTGAATCCACTCATTACGCTGCTACGGGCCTGATGACATAGATTTCATTGCTGAGTGATATTGCATTGTACGTAAGTACCACAACTTCTTTATCCATTTTTCGCTTTCTCTGATATTGAACTTGTACCGTAAAGGAGGTTCTTGTAAACAGAGCCGGCCCAAATTTTGGGGTGGCTGTGTCTTTTTGATTTTAATTTCCCTAAGCTATAGGACCATAAGTGGAAGTGCCCTAGGCTCTGTTGCTTTGTTTTTTGGATATTTCAGGAAACACCATACACTTCTCCAGTGTGGTTGTTGGCAATTTACATCCCGCCCATCAGCATAACAAGGCTCCCAGTTCTCCATGGCCTGTCCTGCCTTTCTGGATTTTAGTTTTTTCAGATGGCCCTTTTGACCGGGGGGCAGTGAGACTTCATTGTAGTGCAGATTTCCTTTGCAAGTTGCTTGTTTGGCCAAAAAGGGCGTATGAGTTTTTTCCTGAATATATTCAGGAAAAAACGCATACGCCCTTTTTGGCCAAGTGCATCATTGTGGACGTTCTGCCTCTTTTCCTATGCTTTACATGCAATTCCAGTCTACCTCCTGAAATCGGTTTCCTGCAATTCTGCCCCGCTTTCAAGTCCTCTTGGCAACCTTACTTCAATATATTTTTGGACGATAGCTGTCATTTATAACTCTGCACGTTTGTGAATTACAGTGCCCCTGAGCTCCTTTCTTCAACTCCCTTTCTTGTGAGCTGGCCGCAACACCGCAGGATTGCTTCAGGCCCTAGTGTGGTTCCCGCATGGCACGCTGAGCCTTTGGTTAATTCCACTTCCTCGTGGGAAATGAGAGTAAAATTTGCCCGTCCTGACACCTCCAGCTAGTCTCTCATTGGTTCTCCCTATTCCTGTTCATTTTCCGCAGAAATTGCAAACTGGGCCAAACAGGAGGTTAAAGGCACTGACTCTCCAAGTGAGGAGAGTGTTAGTAAAGCGTCTGGAATGTTGCACCCGAGTACCAGAGGACGAAAACTGAGACACATTTGAACACGTTTCCCGATCACACGGTGGATCATACTCTGGGTTCCACATGCATGTTTTAGCTGAAGGAAGAATCCCTTAAACCTGGAGAGTTGAGACCCATGGAATGGGTACCATGCAATATGACTTCAAAGGGTCTGCATTTGCTCACCAAACCTCAACAATCCTATCACTGCTGCGTTTATGCCGCTGTACACACGCTGATTCTCTTTCAGAGACATATAAATCCATAGGTTTTAAGATTCTTACTAGTCAGGTATATTCTTAGGCGTTTAATATGGGGTGTTCAGTCCACTTTGTTGAGCAAGGAGTAGCTCTTGTCTATTACATATTTGTCTTATGGAACGGTATCTGTGCTACGTTCGATCTCTGGTTTTATGCAGCACCCCAACTCACCTTTCCCCTTAAGCAAGCATAAGTTGGTTTTCTACATTTGAGACCCTGTTCTGTTTTGTAATTCAGTTCCTGTGTAGCCAAGTTTACATTCCGTGTATTAGTGATATCTTATGAAGTGTCTTTTTCTGTGTGACTTATTTCACTTAGAATCATCGTACCTGAATCCACTCATTATGCTGCTACGGGCCTGATGACATAGATTTCATTGCTGAGTGATATTGCATTGTACGTAAGTACCACAATTTCTTTATCCATTTTTCGCTTTCTGTGATATTGAACTTGTACTGTAAACGAGGTTCTTGTAAACAGAGCCATCCCAAACTTTAGGGTGGCAGTGTCTTTTTGATTTTAATTTCTCTAAGCTATAGGACCATAAGTGGAAGTGCCCTAGGCTCTGTTGCTTTGTTTTGTAGATGTTTCAGGAAACACCATACACTTCTCCAGAGTGGCTGTTGGCAATTTACATCCCGCCCATCAGCATAACAAGGCACCCAGTTCTCCATGGCCTGTCCTGACTTTCTGGATTTTACACTTTTTTCAGATGGCCCTTTTGAACAGGGGGCAGTGAGACTTCATTGTAGTGCAGATTTCCTTTGCAAGCTTGCTTGGTTGGCCAAAAAGGGCGTATGCGTTTTTTCCTGAATATATTCAGGAAAAAATGCATACGCCCTTTTTGGCCAAGTGCAGCATTGTGGACGTTCTGCCTCTTTTCCTATGCTTTATATGCAATTCCAGTCTACCTCCTGAAATGGGATTCCTGCAATTCTGCCCCGCTTTCAAGTCCTCTTGGCAGCCTTACTTCAATATATTTTTGGACGATAGCTGTCATTTATAACTCTGCAGGTTTGTGAATTACAGTGCCCCTGAGCTCCTTTCTTCAACTCGCTTTCTTGTGAGCTGGCCGCAACACCGCTGGATTGCTTCAGGCCCTAGTGTGGTTCCGGCACGGCACGCTGAGCCTTTGGTTAATTCCTCTTCCTGGTGGGAAATGAGAGTTAAATTTGCCTGTCCAGACACCTCCAGCTAGTCTCTCATTGGCTCTCCATATTCCTGTTCATTTTCCGCAGAAATTGCAAACTGGGCCAAACAGGAGGTTAAAGGCACTGACTCTCCAAGTGGGGAGAGTGTTAGTAAAGCGTCTGGAATGTTGCACCCGAGTACCAGGGGACGAAAACTGAGACACATTTGAACACTATTCCGATCACACGATGGATCATACTCTGGTTTCCACATGCATGTTTTAGCTGGAGGAAGAATCTCATAAACCTGGAGAGTTGAGACCCATGGAATGGGTACCATGGAATATGACTTCAAAGGGTCTGCATTTGCGCACCGAACCTCACCAATCCTATCACTGCTGCGTTTATGCCGCTGTACACACGCTTGATTCTCTTTCGGAGACATATAAATCCTTAGGTTTTAAGATTATTCCTAGTCAGGTATATTCTTAGGCGTTTAATATGGGGTGTTGAGTCCACTTCGTTGAGCAAGGAGTAGCTCTTGTCTCTTACATATTAGGCTTATGGAACGGTATCTGTGCTAATTTCAATCTCTGGTTTTATGCAGCACCCCAACTCACCTTTCCCCTTAAGCAAGCATAAGTTGGTTTTCTACGTTTGAGACCCTGTTCTGTTTTGTAATTCAGTTCCTGTGTAGCCAAGTTTACATTCCGTGTAGTAGTGATATCTTATGATGTTTCTTTTTCTCTGTGACTTATTTCATTTAGAATCATCGTACCTGAATCCACTCATTATGCTGCTACGGGCCTGATGACATAGATTTCATTGCTGAGTGATATTGCATTGTACGTAAGTACCACAACTTCTTTATCCATTTTTCGCTTTCTGTGATATTGAACTTGTACCGTAAACGAGGTTCTTGTAAACAGAGCCGTCCCAAACTTTGGGGTGGCTGTGTCTTTTTGATTTTAATTTCCCTAAGCTATAGGACAATAAGTGGAAGTGCCCTAGGTTCTGTTGCTTTGTTTTTTAGATGTTTCAGGAAACACCATACACTTCTCCAGAGTGGCTGTTGGCAATTTCCATCCCACCCATCAGCATAACAAGGCTCCCAGTTCTCCATGGCCTGTCCTGCCTTTCTGGATTTTACACTTTATTCAGATGGCCCTTTTGACCATGGGGCAGTGTGACTTCATTGTAGTGCAGATTTCCTTTGCAAGCTTGCTTGGTTGGCCAAAAAGGGCGTATGCGTTTTTTCCTGAATATATTCAGGAAAAAACGCATACGCCCTTTTTGGCCAAGTGCATCATTGTGGACGTTCTGCCTCTTTTCCTATGCTTTATATGCAATTCCAGTCTACCTCCTGAAATGGGATTCCTGCAATTCTGCCCCGCTTTCAAGTCCTCTTGGCAGCCTTACTTCAATATATTTTTGGACGATAGCTGTCATTTATAACTCTGCAGGTTTGTGAATTACAGTGCCCCTGAGCTCCTTTCTTCAACTCGCTTTCTTGTGAGCTGGCCGCAACACCGCAGAATTGCTTCAGGCCCCAGTGTGGTTCTGACACGGCACTCTCTGCCTTTGGTTAATTCCTCTTCCTGGTGGGAAATGAGAGTTAAATTTGCCTGTCCAGACACCTCCAGCTAGTCTCTCATTGGTTCTCCCTATTCCTGATCATTTTCCGCAGAAATTGCACACTGGGCCAAAAAGGAATTTAAAGGCACTGACTCTCCAAGTGGGGAGAGTGTTAGTAAAGCGTCTGGAATGTTGCACCCGAGTACCAGGGGATGAAAACTGAGACACATTTGAACACGTTTCCCGATCACACGGTGGATCATACTCTGGGTTCCACATGCATGTTTTAGCTGAAAGAAGAATCCCTTAAACCTGGAGAGTGGGGACCTATTGAATGGGTACCATGCAATATGACTTCAAAGGGTCTGCATTTGCTCACCGAACCTCACCAATCCTATCACTGCTGTGGTTATGCCGCTGTACACATGCTTGATTCTCTTTCGGAGACATATAAATCCATAGGTTTTAAGATTCTTACTAGTCAGGTATATTCTTAGGCGTTTAATATGGGGTGTTGAGTCCACTTCGTTGAGCAAGGAGTAGCTCTTGTCTATTACATATTTGGCTTATGGAACGGTATCTGTGCTAATTTCAATCTCTGGTTTTATGCAGCACCCCAACTCACCTTTCCCCTTAAGCAAGCATAAGTTGGTTTTCTACATTTGAGACCCTGTTCTGTTTTGTAATTCAGTTCCTGTGTAGCCAAGTTTACATTCCGTGTAGTAGTGATATCTTATGATGTTTCTTTTTCTCTGTGACTTATTTCACTTAGAATCATCGTACCTGAATCCACTCATTATGCTGCTACCAGCCTGATGACATAGATTTCCTTGCTGAGGGATATTGCATTGTACGTAAGTACCACAACTTCTTTATCCATTTTTCGCTTTCTGTGATATTGAACTTGTACCGTAAATGAGGTTCTTGTAAACAGAGCCGTCCCAAACTTTGGGGTGGCTGTGTCTTTTTGATTTTAATTTCCCTATGCTATAGGACCATAAGTGGAAGTGCCCTAGGTTCTGTTGCTTTGTTTTTTAGATGTTTCAGGAAACACCATACACTTCTCCAGAGTGGCTGTTGGCAATTTACATCCCGCCCATCAGCATAACAAGGCTCCCAGTTCTCCATGGCCTGTCCTGCCTTTCTGGATTTTACACTTTTTTCAGATAGCCCTTTTGACCGGGGGGCAGTGAGACTTCATTGTAGTGCAGATTTCCTTTGCAAGCTTGCTTGGTTGGCCAAAAAGGACGTATCCGTTTTTTCCTGAATATATTCAGGAAAAAACGCATACGCCCTTTTTGGCCAAGTGCAGCATTGTGGACGTTCTGCCTCTTTTCCTATGCTTTATATACAATTCCAGTCTACCTCCTGAAATGGGATTCCTGCAATTCTGCCCCGCTTTCAAGTCCTCTTGGCAGCCTTACTTCAATATATTTTTGGACCATAGCTGTCATTTATAACTCTGCAGGTTTGTGAATTACAGTGCCCCTGAGCTCTTTTCTTCAACTCGCTTTCTTGTGAGCTGGCCGTGACACCGCAGGATTGTTTCAGGCCCTAGTGTGTTTCCGAAATGGCACACTGAGCCTTTGGTTAATTCCTCTTCCTGGTGGGAAATGAGAGTTAAATTTGCCCATCTAGACACCTCCAGCTAGTCTCTCGTTGGTTCTCCCTATTCCTGTTCATTTTCTGCAGAAATTGCAAACTGGGCCAAACAGGAGGTTAAAGGCACTGACTCTCCAAGTGGGGAGAGTGTTAGTAAAGCGTCTGGAATGTTGTACACGAGTACCAGGGGACGCAAAGTGAGACACATTTGAACACGTTAACCGATCACACGGTGGATCACACTCTGCGTTCCACATGCATGTTTTATCTGAAGGAAGAATCCCTTAAACCTGGAGAGTTGAGACCCATGGAATGGGTACCATGCAATATGACTTCCAAGGGTCTGCATTTGCTCACCGAACCTCACCAATCCTATCACTGCTGCGTTTATGCTGCTGTACACACGTTTGATTCTCTTTCGGAGACATATAAATCCATAGGTTTTAAGATTCTTACTAGTCAGATATATTGTTAGGCGTTTAATATGGGGTGTTGTGTCCACTTCGTTGAGCAAGGAGTAGCTCTTGTCTATTACATATTTGGCTTATGGAACGGTATCTGTGCTAATTTCAATCTCTGGTTTTATGCAGCACCCTAACTCACCTTTCCCCTTAAGCAAGCATAAGTTGGTTTTCTACATTTGAGACCCTGTTCTGTTTTGTAATTCAGTTCCTGTGTAGCCAAGTTTACATTCCGTGTAGTAGTGATATCTTATGATGTTTCTTTTTCTGTGTGACTTATTTCACTTAGAATCATCGTACCTGAATCCACTCATTATGCTGCTACGGGCCTGATGATATAGATTTCATTGCTGAGTGATATTGCATTGTACGTAAGTACCACAACTTCTTTATCCATTTTTCGCTTTCTGCGATATTGAACTTGTACCGTAAACGAGGTTCTTGTAAACAGAGCCGGCCCAAACTTTGGGGTGGCTGTGTCTTTTTGATTTTAATTTCCCTAAGCTATAGGACCATAAGTGGAAGTGCCCTAGGCTCTGTTGCTTTGTTTTTTAGATATTTCAGGAAACACCATACATTTCTCAGAGTGGCTGTTGGCAATTTACATCCCGCCCATCAGCATAAGAAGGCCCCCAGTTCTCCATGGCCTGTCCTGCCTTTCTGGATTTTACACTTTTTTCAGATGACCCTTTTGACCAAGGGGAAGTGAGACTTCATTGTAGTGCAGATTTCCTTTGCAAGCTTGCTTGGTTGGCCAAAAAGGGCATATGCGTTTTTTCCTGAATATATTCAGGAAAAAACGCATACGACCTTTTTGGCCAAGTGCATCATTGTGGACGTTCTGCCTATTTTCCTATGCTTT
This sequence comes from Orcinus orca, assembly GCF_937001465.1. Taxonomy (NCBI): domain Eukaryota; kingdom Metazoa; phylum Chordata; class Mammalia; order Artiodactyla; family Delphinidae; genus Orcinus; species Orcinus orca. Next base: position 60,386,877 of record NC_064562.1, on the reverse strand, counting down.
AAATGCAATTCCAGTCTACCTCCTGAAATCGGTTTCCTGCAATTCTGTCCCGCTTTCGAGTCCTCTTGGCAGCCTTACTTCAATAAATATTTGGTCGATAGCTGTCATTTATAACTCTGCAGGTTTGTGAATGACAGTGCCCCTGAGCTCCTTTCTTCAACTCGCTTTCTTGTGAGCTGGCCGCAACACCGCAGGATTGCTTCAGGCCCTAGTGTGGTTCCGGCATGGCACGCTGAGCCTTTGGTTTATTCCTCTTCCTGGTGGGAAATGAGAGTTAAATTTGCCCGTCCAGACATCTCCAGCTAGTCTCTCATTGGTTCTCCCTATTCCTGTTCATTTTCCGCAGAAATTGCAAACTGGGCCAAATAGGAGGTTAAAGGCAGTGACTCTCCAAGTGGGGAGAGTGTTAGTAAAGCGTCTGGAATGTTGCACCCGAGTACCAGGGGTTGAAAACTGAGACACATTTCAACACGTTTCCCGATCACACGGTGGATCATACTCTGGGTTCCACATGCATGTTTTAGCTGAGGGAAGAATCCTTTAACCTGGAGAGTGGAGACCTATTGAATGGGTACCATGCAATATGACTTCAAAGGGTCTGCATTTGCTCACCGAACCTCACCAATCCTATCACTGCTGTGTTTATGCCGCTGTACACACGCTTGATTCTCTTTCGGAGACATATAAATCCAGAGGTTTTAAGATTGTTACTAGTCAGGTATATTCTTAGGCGTTTAATATGGGGTGTTGAGTCCACTTCGTTGAGCAAGGAGTAGCTCTTGTCTATTTCATATTTGGCTTATGGAACGGTATCTGTGCTAATTTCAATCTCTGGTTTTATGCAGCACCCCAACTCACCTTTCCCCTTAAGCAAGCATAAGTTGGTTTTCTACATTTGAGACCCTGTTCTGTTTTGTAATTCAGTTCCTGTGTAGCCAAGTTTACATTCCGTGTAGTAGTGATATCTTATGATGTTTCTTTTTCTCTGTGACTTATTTCACTTAGAACCATCGTACCTGAATCCACTCATTATGCTGCTACGGGCCTGATGACATAGATTTCATTGCTGAGTGATATTGCATTGTACATAAGTACCACAACTTCTTTATCCATTTTTCGCTTTCTGTGATATTGAACTTGTACCGTAAACGAGGTTTTGTAAACAGAGCCGTCCCAAACTTTGGGGTGGCTGTGTCTTTTTGATTTTAATTACTCTAAGCTATAGGACCATAAGTGGAAGTGCCCTAGGTTCTGTTGCTTTGTTTTTTAGATATTTCAGGAAAAACCATACACTTCTCCAGAGTGGCTGTTGGCAATTTACATCACACCCATCAGCATAACAAGGCTCCCAGTTCTCCATGGCCTGTCCTGCCTTTCTGGATTTTACACTTTTTTCAGATGGCCGTTTTGACCAGGGGGCAGTGAGACTTCATTGTAGTGCAGATTTCCTTTGCAAGCTTGCTTGGTTGGCCAAAAAGGGCGTATGCGTTTTTTCCTGAATATATTCAGGAAAAAACGCATACGCCCTTTTTGGCCAAGTGCATCATTGTGGACGTTCTGCCTCTTTTCCTATGCTTTACATGCCATTCCAGTCTACCTTCTGAAATCGGTTTCCTGCAAGTCTGCCCCGCTTTCAACTCCTCTTGGCAGCCTTACTTCAATATATTTTTGAACGATAGCTGTCATTTATAACTCTGCAGGTTTGTGAATTACAGTGCCCCTGAGCTCCTTTCTTCAACTCGCTTTCTTGTAAGCTGGCCACAACACCGCAGGATTGCTTCAGGCCCTAGTGTGGTTCCGGCACGGCAGCTGAGCCTTTGGTTAATTCCTCTTCCTGGTGGGAAAAGAGAGTTAAATTTGCCCGTCCAGACACCTCCAGCTAGTCTCTCATTGGCTCTCCCTATTCCTGTTCCACTTCCGCAGAAATTGCAAATGGGCCAAACAGGAGGTTAAAGGTACTGACTCTCAAAGTGGGGAGAGTGTTAGTAAAGCGTCTGGAATGTTGCACTCGAGTACCAGGGGACGAAAACTGAGACACATTTGAACACATTTCCCGATCACACGCTGGATCATACTCTGGGTTCCACATGCATGTTTTAGCTGAAGGAAGAATCCCGTAAACCTGGAGAGTTGAGACCCATGGAATGGGTACCATGCAATATGACGTCAAAGGGTCTGCATTTGCTCACCGAACCTCACCAATCCTATCACTGCTGAGTTTATGCCGCTGTACACACGCTTCATTCTCTTTCGGAGACGTATAAATCCATAGGTTTTAAGATTCTTACTAGTCAGGTATATTCTTAGGCGTTTAATATGGGGTGTTGTGTCCACTTCGTTGAGCAAGGAGTAGCTCTTGTCTATTACATATTTGGCTTATGGAACAGTATCTGTGCTAATTTCAATCTCTGGTTTTATGCAGCACCCCAACTCACCTTTCCCCTTAAGCAAGCATAAGTTTGTTTTCTACATTTGAACCCCTGTTCTGTTTTGTAATTCAGTTCCTGTGTAACCAAGTTTACATTCCGTGTAGTAGTGATATCTTATGATGTTTCTTTTTCTGTGTGATTTATTTCACTTAGAATCATCCTACCTGAATCCACTCATTATGCTGCTACGGGCCTGATGACATAGATTTCATTGCAGAGTGATATTGCATTGTACGTAAGTACCACAACTTCTTTATCCATTTTTTGCTTTCTGTGATATTGAACTTGTACCATAAACGAGGTTCTTGTAAACGGAGCCGTCCCAAACTTTGGGGTGGCTGTGTCTTTTTTATTTTAATTTCCCTAAGCTATGGGACCATAAGTGGAAGTGCCCTAGGCTCTGTTGCTTTGTTTTGTAGATGTTTCATGAAATACCATACACTTCTCCAGAGTGGCTGTTGGCAATTTACATCCCGCCCATCAGCATGACAAGGCTCCCAGTTCTCCATGGCCTGTCCTGCCTTTCTGGATTTTACACTTTTTTCAGATGGCCCTTTTGACCGGGAGGCACTGAGACTTCATTGTAGTGCAGATTTCCTTTGCAAGGTTGCTTGGTTGGCCAAAAAGGTCGTATTCATTTTCTCCTGAATATATTAAGGAAAAAACACATACGCCCTTTTTGGCCAAGTGCATCATTGTGGACGTTCTGCCTCTTTTCCTATGCTTTACATGCCATTCCAGTCTATCTCCTGAAATCGGTTTCCTGCAATTCTGCCCCGCTTTCAAGTCCTCTTGGCAGCCTTACTTCAATATATTTTTGGACGATAGCTGTCATTTATAACTCTGCAGGTTTGTGAATTACAGTGCCCGTGAGCTCCTTTCTTCAACTCGCTTTCTTGTGAGCTGGCCGCAACACTGCACGATTACTTCAGGCCCTAGTGTGGTTCCGGCACGGCACGCTGAGCCTTTGGTTAATTCCTCTTCCTGGTGGGAAATGAGAGTTAAATTTGCCCGTCCAGACACCTCCAGCTAGTCTCTCATTGGTTCTCCCTATTCCTGTTCATTTTCCGCAGAAATTGCAAACTGGGCCAAACAGGAGGTTAAAGGCACTGACTCTCCAAGTGGGGAGAGTGTTAGTAAAGCGTCTGGAATGTTGCACCCAAGTACCAGGGGACGAAAACTGAGACACATTTGAACACGTTTCCCGATCACACGGTGGATCATACTCTGGGTTCCACATGCATGTTTTAGCTGAAGGAAGAATCCCTTAAACCTGGAGAGTTGAGACCCATGGAATGGGTACCAGGCAATATGACTTCAAAGGGTCTGCATTTGCTCACCGAACCTCACCAATCCTATCACTGCTGCGTTTATGCCGCTGTACACACGCTTGATTCTCTTTCGGAGACATATAAATCCATAGGTTTTAAGATTCTTACTAGTCAGGTATATTGTTACGCGTTTAATATGGGGTGTTGAGTCCACTTCGTTGAGCAAGGAGTAGCTCTTGTCTATTACATATTTGGCTTATGGAACGGTATCTGTGCTAATTTCAATCTCTGGTTTTATGCAGCACCCCAACTCACCTTTCCCCTTAAGCAAGCATAAGTTGGTATACTACATTTGAGACCCTGTTCTGTTTGTAATTCAGTTCCTGTGTAGCCAAGTTTACATTCCGTGTAGTAGTGATATCTTATGATGTTTCTTTTTCTCTGTGACTTATTTCACTTAGAATCATCGTACCTGAATCCACTCATTATGCTACTACGGGCCTGATGACATAGATTTCATTGCTGAGTGATATTTCATTGTACGTAAGTACCACAACTTCTTTATCCATTTTTTGCTTTCTGTGATATTGAACTTGTACCATAAACGAGGTTCTTGTAAAGGGAGCCGTCCCAAACATTGGGGTGGCTGTGTCTTTTTTATTTTAATTTCCCTAAGCTATGGGACCATAAGTGGAAGTGCCCTAGGCTCTGTTGCTTTGTTTTGTAGATGTTTCAGGAAACACCATACACTTCTCCAGAGTGGCTGTTGGCAATTTACATCCCGCCCATCAGCATGACAAGGCTCCCAGTTCTCCATGGCCTGTCCTGCCTTTCTGGATTTTACACTTTTTTCAGATGGCCCTTTTGACCGGGAGGCACTGAGACTTCATTGTAGTGCAGATTTCCTTTGCAAGCTTGCTTGGTTGGCCAAAAAGTGTGTATGCATTTTTTCCTGAATATATTCGGGAAAAAACGCATACGCCCTTTTTGGCCAAGTTCATCATTGTGGACGTTCTGCCTCTTTTCCTATGCTTTACATGCTATTCCAGTCTACCTCCTGAAATCGGATTCCTACAATTCTGCCCCACTTTCAACTCCTCTTGGCAGCCTTACTTCAATATATTTTTGGACGATAGCTGTCATTTGTAACTCTGCAGGTTTGTGAATTACAGTGCCCCTGAGCTCCTTCCTTCAACTCGCTTTCTTGTGAGCTGGACGCAACACCACAGGATTGCTTCAGGCCCTAGTGTGGTTCTGGCATGGCACGCTGAGCCTTTGGTTAATTCCTATTCTTGTTGGGAAATGAGAGTTAAATTTGCCCGTCCAGACACCTCCAGCTAGTCTCTCATGGGTTCTCCCTATTCCTGTTCATTTTCCGCAGAAATTGCAAATTCGGCCAAACAGGAGGTTAAAGGCACTGACTCTCCAAGTGGGGAGAGTGTTAGTAAAGCGTCTGGAATGTTGCACCCAAATACCAGGGGACGAAAACTGAGACACATTTGAACACGTTTCCCGATCACACGGTTGATCATACTCTGGGTTCCACATGCATGTTTTAGCTGAAGGAAGAATCCCTTAAACCTGGAGAGTTGAGACCCATGGAATGGGTACCAGGCAATATGACTTCAAAGGGTCTGCATTTGCTCACTGAACCTCACCAATCCTATCACTGCTGCGTTTATGCCGCTGTACACACGCTTGATTCTCTTTCGGAGACATAGAAATCCATAGGTTTTAAGATTCTTACTAGTCAGGTATATTGTTACGCGTTTAATATGGGGTGTTGAGTCCACTTCGTTGAGCAAGCAGTAGCTCTTTTCTATTACATATTTGGCTTATGGAACGGTATCTGTGCTAATTTCAGTCTCTGGTTTTATGCAGCACCCCAACTCACCTTTCCCCTTAAGCAAGCATAAGTTGGTATACTACATTTGAGACCCTGTTCTGTTTGTATTTCAGTTCCTGTGTAGCCAAGTTTACATTCCGTGTATTAGACATATATTATGATGTTTCTTTTTCTGTGTGACATATTTCACTTAGAATCATCGTACCTGAATCCACTCATTATGCTACTATGGGCCTGATGACATAGATTTCATTGCTGAGTGATATTGCATTGTACGTAAGTACCACAACTTCTTTATCCATTTTTCGCTTTCTGTGATATTGAACTTGTACCGTAAACGAGGTTCTTGTAAACAGAGCTGTCCCAAACTTTGGGGTGGCTGTGTCTTGTTGATTTTAATTTCCCTAAGCTATGGGACCATAAGTGGAAGTGCCCTAGGCTCTGTTGCTTTGTTTTGTAGATGTTTCAGGAAACACCATACACTTTTCCAGAGTGGCTGTTTGCAATTTACATCCCACCCATCAGCATGACAAGGCTCCCAGTTCTCCATGGCCTGTCCTGCCTTTCTGGATTTTACACTTTTTTCAGATGGCCCTTTTGACCGGGGCGCAGTGAGACTTCATTGTAGTGCAGATTTCCTTTGCAGGCTTGCTTGGTTGGCCAAAAAGTGCGTATGCATTTTTTCCTGAATATATTCGGGAAAAAACGCATACGCCCTTTTTGGCCAAGTTCATCATTGTGGACGTTCTGCCTCTTTTCCTATGCTTTACATGCAATTCCAGTCTACCTCCTGAAATCGGTTTCCTGCAATTATGCCCCACTTTCAAGTCCTCTTGGCAGCCTTACTTCCATATATTTTTGGACGATAGCTGTCATTTATAACTCTGCAGGTTTGTGAATTACAGGGCCCATGAGCTCCTTCCTTCAACTCGCTTTCTTGTGAACTGGCCGCAACACCACAGGATTGCTTCAGGCCCTAGTGTGGTTCTGGCATGGCACGCTGAGCCTTTGGTTAATTCCTCTTCCTGGTGGGAAATGAGTGTTAAATATGCCCGTCCAGACACCTACCTCACTCTCAACCCCTTGGTGATGTGGGTCCCCTGGTTTGTGGCCACCTTTGCTGGGTTCCTCACCTTTCGATGATGTGGCCCCACTAGTGTGAGGACACTCCTGCTTGGTTCTCATCCACGTGGTTATGTGGACCCCCTGGTGAGAGTCTGTTCCTGGCTGTGTTCCTCACCCACCTGTGAGGGAGACCCTCTGCTGATAGGTCACTCTTGCATGGCTGGCACACATTGCCTTGGTGAAGTCAGCCGTGTGGTGGCAGTTGGAGCGTGCTAGGAATCTCCTCCGACTGGTGATGAGGGCCCTCTTGGGTCAGGCCCTAACTGCTGGGCTCACCAACTTTTCTTAGTGAGCCCAATGATGCTTGGGTAATCCTCTTAGGATCCCATCTCCATGGGGATGTGGGCCTTCTGCTCTGAGGTCCCAACGGCTGGGTTGTTCACATTTTCATGATGTGGGCTCTCTGGTGTTAGTTCACAAGGCCTGGATCCCATAGCCTCTGTGCTCTTGGCCGCCTGCTGGGAGGTTCCAACTGATGGATTCCTCACTTTTTTAATTTTTTGGGCCCTCTGTTGTGAGGATCCTCCTGCCTGCCTCACTCCCAGCCCCTTCGTGATGTGTGTCGTCTGGTTTGAGGCCACATGTGCTGGGTTCCTCACCTTTCGATGATGTGGGACCAATGGTCTTAGGAGACTCCTGCCTGGTTCACATCCCCTTGGTGATGTGGGCCCTCTGTTGAGAGTCTGATCCTGGCTGGGTTCCTCACCCATCTGTGAGGTGGGCCGTCTGCTGTGAGGTCACTCCTGCCTGGCTTGCTCACCTCGCCTTGTGGACATGAGCCCTCTGGTGGCACTTGGAGGCTGCTGGGAGCCTCCTCCCCTCGGTGATGAGGGCCCTCTGGCGTCAGGCCCTAACTGCTGGGCTCCCCACATTTTGTGATGTGTGCCCAGTGGTTCGAGGACACTCCAGCCAGGTTCCCATTCCCATGGGGATGTGGGCCTTCTGCTCTGAGGTCCCAACGCCTGGGTTGCTCACAGTTTCATGATGTGGGCTCTCTGGTGTTAGTTCACTCCTGCCTGCATCCCATAGCTTCTGTGCTCTCGGCCGCCTGCTGGGAGGTTCCAACTGCTGGATTCCTCACCTTTCTTATTCTTTGGGCCCTCTGTTTTCAGGCTACTCCTGCCTGCCTCACTCCCATTCCCTTTGTGATATGTGTCCTCTGATTTGAGGCCACATGTGCTGGGTTCCGCACCTTTCGATGATGTGGCCCCACTGGAGGGAAGACAGTCCTGACTGGTTCCCATCCCCTTGCTGATGTGGGCCCTCAGGTGAGAGTCTGATCCTGGCTAGGTTCCTCACCCTTCTGTGAGGTGGGCCCTCTGCTGTGAGGTCAATCATGCCTGTCTGGCACACGTCACCTTGGCGACGTGTGCCCTCTGGTGGCAGTTGGAGTGTGCTGGGATCCTCCTCCCCTTGGTGATGAGGGCCCTCTTGCCTTAGGCCATAACTTCTGGACTCCTCACATTTTCTGATGTGCGCCAAGTGAGTGAGGACACTCTTGCCAGGTTCCCATCCCCATGGGGATATGGGCCTTCTGCTCTGAGGTCAAAACGGCTGGCTTGCTCACAGTACCATGATGTGGGCCCTCTGCTGTGAGTTCACTCCGGCAAGGATCCCTTATCATCGGTGCTCTGAGCTGCCTGCTGGGAGGTTCCAACTGCTGGATTCCTCAACATTTTATTCTATGTGCCCTCTGTTGTGAGGCTCCTCCTGCCTGCCTCACTGCCAGCCCCTTGGTGATGACTGTCCTATGGCTTGAGGCCACATGTGCTGCGTTCCTCACCTTTCGATGATGTGGCCCCACTCGTGTGAGGACACTCCTGCCTGGTTCCCATCCCCTTGGTGAGGTGGGCCCTCTGGCGAGAGTCTAATCCTGGCTGGGTTCCTCAACGTTCTGTGAGGTAGGCCCTCTGCTGTGAGGTCACTCCTGCCTGGCTGGCACACGTCACCTTGGAGACGTGAGCCCTCTGGTGGCAGTTGGAGCGTGCAGGGTGCCTCCTCCTCTCGGTGATGACGGCCCTCTGGCGTCAGGCCCTAAATGGTGGGCTCCCCACATTTTCTGATGTGCGCCCAGTGGTGCGAGGACACTCCAGCCAGGTTCCCATTCCCATGGGGATGTGGGCCTTCTGCGCTGAGGTCCCAACGCCTGGGTTGCTCACAGTTTTATGATGTGGGCCCTCTGCTGTGAGTTCACTGTGGCCTGGATCCCATAGCCTCGGTGTTCTGGGCCGCCTGCTGGAAGGTCTAAATGCTGGAATCCTCACGTTTTTTGTATTATGTGCCCTGTGTTGTGAGGCTACTCCTGCCTGCCTCACTCCAAGGCCCTTGGTGATGTGGGTCCTCTGGTTTGAGGACACATGTGCTGGGTTCCTCACCTTAAGATGATGAGGCCCCACTGGTGTGAGGATAATCCTGACTGGTTCCCATCCCCTTTGTGATGTGGGCCCTCTGGTGAGAGTCTGATCCTGGCTGGGTTCCTCACCCATCTGTGAAGTGAGCCCTCTATTATCAAGTAACTCTTGCCTGGCTTGCTCACCTCACCTTGTGGACATGAGCCCTCATGTGGCACTTTGAGCCTGCTGGGAGCCTCCTCCCCTCGGTGATGAGGGCCCTCTGGCATCAGGCCCTAACGGCTGGGCTCCCCACATTTTGTGATGTGCACCCAGTGGTGCGAGGACACTCCATCCAGGTTCACATCTCCATTGGGATATGGGCCTTCTGCTTTGAGGTCCCAACGGCTGGGTTGTTCACAGTTTCATGATGTGGGCTCTCTGCTGTTAGTTCACTCTGGCGTGGATGCCATATCCTCTGTGCTCTGGGCCGCCTGCTGGGAGGTTCCAACTGCTCGATTCCTCAACTTTTGTATTCTATGGGTCCTGTGTTGTGATGCTCCTCCTGCCTGCCTCACTCGCAACCCCTTCGTGATGTGGGTCCTCTGGTTTGAGGCCACATGTGCTGGGTTCCGCAACTTACAATGATGTGGCCCCACTGGTGTGAGGACACTCCTGCCTGGTTCCCATCCCCTTGGTGATGTGGGCCTTCTGGTGACAGTCTTATCCTGGCTGGGTTCCTCACTCTTCTGTGAGGTAGGCCCTCTGCTGTGAGGTCAATCCTGCCTGACTTGCACACATCACCTTGGCGACGTGGGCCCTCTGTTGGCACATGGAACCTGCTGGGAGCCTCCTGCCCTCGGTGATGATGGCCCTCTAGCATCAGGCCCTAACTGCTGGGCTCCCCACGTTTTCTGATGTGAGCCCAGTGATGCCAGGACACTCCTGTCAGGTTCCCATCCCCATGGGGATGTGGGCTTTCTGCTCTGAGGTCCCAACGCCTGGGTTGCTCACAGTTTCATGATGTGGGCTCTCTGGTGTTAGTTCACCCCTGCCTGCATCCCATAGCTTCTGTGCTCTCGGCCGCCTGCTGGGAGGTTCCAAATGCTGGATTCCTCACCTTTTTTATTCTTTGGGCCCTCTGTTTTTAGGCTACTCCTACCTGCCTCACTCCCATCCCCTTTGTGATGTATGTCCTCTGATATGAGGCCACATGTGCTGGGTTCCTCACCTTTCGATGATGTGGCCCCACTGGTGGGAGGACAGTCCTGACTGGTTCCCATCCCCTTGGTGTTGTGGGCCCTCTGGCGAGAGTCTCATCCTGCCTCGGTTCCTCACCCTTCTGTGAGATAGGCCCTCTGCTGTGAGGTCACTACTGCCTGGCTGGCGCATGCCACCTTGTCGACGTGGGCCCTCTGTTGGCAGTTGGAACCTGCTGGGAGTCTCCTCCCCTCAGTTATGAGGGCCCCCTGGCGTCAGGCCCTAACTGCTGGACTCCTAACATTTTCTGATATGTGCTAAGTGGTGCGAAGCCACTCCTGCCAGGTTCCCATCCCAATGGGGATGTGGGTCTTCTGTTCTGAGGTCCCAATGGCTGGGCTGCTCACAGGTTCATGATGTGGGCCCTCTGCTGTGAGTTCACTGCGGCCTGGATCCCATAGCCTCGGTGCTCTGGGCCACTTGCTGGGAGGTTCCAACTGCTGGATTCCTCAACTTTTATATTCTATGGACCCTGTGTTGTGAGGCCGGTCCTGCCAGCCTCATTCCGAACCCCTTGGTGATGTGGTTCCTGTGGTTTGAGGCTACATGTGCTGGGATCCTCACCTTTCGATGATGTTGTCCCACTGGTGTGGGGACACTCCTGCCTGGTTCCCATCCCCTTGGTGATGTGGGCCCTCTGGTGAGAGTCTGATCCTGGCTGTGTTCCTCACCCTTCTGTGAGGTGGGCCCTCTGCTGTGAGGTCACTCCTGCCGGGCTGGCACACATCGCCTTGGCGACGTTGGCCCTCTGGTGGCAGCTGGAGCCTGCTGGGAGCCTCCTCCCCTCGGTGATGAGTGCCCTCTAGCGTCAGGCCCGAACTTCTGAGCACCCCACGTTTTCTGATGTGAGCCCAGTGATGCCAGGACACTCCTGTCATGTTCCCATCACCATAGGGATGTGGGCCTTCTGCTCTGAGGTCCCAATGTCTGGGTTGCTCACAGTTTCATGATGTGGGCTGTCTGGTGTTAGTTCACTCTGGCCTGGATCCCCTAGCCTCTGTGCTCTGGGCCGCCTGCTGGGAGGTTCCAACTGCTGGATTCCTCACCTTTCTTATTTTTGGGCCCTCTGTTATGAGGCTCCTCCTGACTGCCTCACTCCCAGCCCCTTGGTGATGGGTGTCCTATGGTTTAAAGCCACAGGTTCTGGGTTCCTCACCTTTAGATGATGTGGCCCTACTCATGTGAGGACACTCCTGCCTGGTTCCAATCCATTTGGTGATGTGGCCCCTCTGCTGCGCGTCTGATCCTGACTGGGTTCGTCACACTTCTCTGAGGTGGGCCCTCTGCTGTGAGGTCATTCGTGCCTGGTTGGCACACATCGCCTTGGCGACGTCAGCCCTCTGGTGGCAGTTGGAGCCTGCTGGGAGCCTCCTTCCCTTGGTGATGAGGGTCCTCTGGCGTCAGGCCCTAACTGCTGGTCGCCCAAAATTTTCTGATACGTTCTCAGTGGTGCGAGGACACTCCTACCAGATTTCCATCCCCATGGGGATGTGGGCCTCCTGCTCTGAAGTCCCAATGGCTGGGTTGCTCAGTTTCATGACATGGGCCCTCTTCTGTGAGTTCACTGTGGCCTGGATCCTATAGCCTCGGTTCTCTGGGCCGCCTGCTGGGAGGTTCCAACTGCTGGATTCCTCACATTTTTATTCTATGGGCCCAGTGTTGTGAGGCTACTCCTGCCTGCCTCACTCCGAGGCCCTTGGTGATGTGGGTCCTCTGGTTTGAGGACACATGTGCTGAGTACCTCACCTTTCGATGATGTGGCCCCACTGGTGTGAAGACACTCCTGACTGGTTCCCATCCCCTTGGTGATGTGGGCCCTCTGGTGAGAGTCTGATGTTGGCTGGGTTTCTCACCCTTCTGTGAAGTGGGACCTCTGCTGTGAGGTAACTCCTGCCTGGCTTGCTCATGTTGCCTTGGCAATGTGAGCCCTCAGGTGGCAGTTGGAGCCTGCTGGGAATCTCCTCCCCTCAGTTATGAGAGCTCTGGATAAAACACATATGCCCTTTTTTGCCAAGTGCATTATTTTCCAAGTTCTGTCTCTTTTCCTGTGCTTTAAGAGCGAATCCCGTGTACCTTCTGAATCGGTTTCCAGCAATTCTTCCCTGCATCCAAGTCCTCTTCGCAGCCTTACTTCAGTATAATTTTGGATGATAGCTGTCATTTACAACTCCGCAGGTTTGTGAATTACAGTGTCCCTGAGCTCCTTTCTTCAACTCGCTTTCTTGTGAGCTGGCCGCAACACCGCAGGATCTCTTCAGGCCCTAGTGTGGTTCCGGCATGGCATGCTGAGCCTTTGGTTAATTCCTCTTCCTGGTGGGAAATGAGAGTTAAATTTGCCCGTCCAGACACCTCCAGCTAGTCTCTCATTGGTTCTCCCTATTCCTGTTCATTTTCCGCAGAAATTGCAAACTGGGCCAAACAGGAGGTTAAAGGCACTGACTCTCCAAGTGGGGAGAGTGTTAGTAAAGCGTCTGGAATGTTGCACCCGAGTACCAGCGGACAAAAACTGAGACACATTTGAACACGTTTCCCGATCACACGGTGGATCATACTCTGGGATCCACATGCATGTTTTAGCTGAAGGAAGAATCCCTTAAAGCTGGAGAGTTGAGACCCTTGGAATGGGTACCATACAATATGACTTCAAAGGGTCTGCCTTTGCTCACCGAACCTCACCAATCCTATCACTGCTGCGTTTATGCCACTGTACACACGCTTGATTCTCTTTCGGAGACATATAAATCCATAGGTTTTAAGATTCTTACTAGTCAGGTATATTCTTAGGCGTTTAATATTGGGTGTTGAGTCCACTTCGTTGAGCAAGGAGTAGCTCTTGTCTATTACATATTTGGCTTATGGAATGGTATCTGTGCTAATTTCAATCTCTGGTTTTATGCAGCACCCCAACTCACCTTTCCCCTAAAGCAAGCATAAGTTGCTTTTCTACATTTGAGACCCTGTTCTGTTTTGTAATTCAGTTCCTGTGTAGCCACGTTTACATTCCGCATATTAGTGATATCTTATGATGTTTCTTTTTCTGTGTGACTTATTTCCCTTAGAATCATCGTACCTGAATCTACTCATTATTCTGCTACGGGCCTGATGACATAGATTTCATTGCTGAGTGATATTGCATTGTACGTAAGTACCACAACTTCTGTATCCATTTTTTGCTTTCTGTGATATTGAACTTGTACCGTAAACGAGGTTCTTGTAAACAGAGCCATCCCAAACTTTGGGGTGGCTGTGTCTTTTTGATTTTAATTTCCCTAAGCTACACTACCATAAGTGGAAGTGCCCTAGGCTCTGTTGCTTTGTTTTTTAGATGTTTCAGGAAGCACCATACACTTCTCCAGAGTGGCTGTTAGCAATTTACATCCCGCCCATCAGCATAACAAGGCTCCCAGTTCTCCATGGCCTCTCCTGCCTTTCTGGATTTTACACTTTTTTCAGATGGCCCTTTTGACCGGGGGGCAGTGAGTCTTCATTGTAGTGCAGATTTCCTTTGCAAGCTTGTTTGGTTGGCCAAAAAGGGCGTATGCGTTTTTTCCTGAATATATTCAGGAAAAAAAGCATACGCCCTTTTTGGCCAAGTGCATCATTTTGGACGTTCTGCCTCTTTTCCTATGCTTTACATGCAATTCCAGTCTACCTCCTGTAATCGATTTCCTGCAATTCTGCCCCGCTTTCAAGTCCTCTTGGCAGCCTTACTTCAATATATTTTTAGACGATAGCTGTCATTTATAACTCTGCAGGTTTGTGAATGACAGTGTCCCTGAGCTCGTTTCTTCAACTCGCTTTCTTGTGAGCTGGCCGCAACACCGCAAGTATGCTTCAGGCCCTAGTGTGGTTCCGGCATGGCACGCTGAGCCTTTGGTTAATTCCTCTTCCTGGTGGGAAATGAGAGTTAAATTTGCCCGTCCAGACACCTCCAGCTAGTCTCTCATTGGTTCTCCCTATTCCTGTTCATTTTCCGCAAAAATTGCAAACTGGGCCAAACAGGAGTTTAAAGGAACTGACTCTCCAAGTGGGGAGAGTGTTAGTAAAGCGTCTGGAATGTTGCACCCGAGTACCAGGGGACGAAAACTGAGACACATTTGAACACGTTTCCCGATCACACGGTGGATCATATTCTGGGTTCCACATGCATGTTTTAGCTGAAGGAAGAATACTTAAACCTGGAGAGTTGAGACCCATGGAATGGGTACCGTGCAATATGACTTCAAAGGGTCTGCATTTGCTCACCGAACCTCACCAATCCTATTACTGCTGTGTTTATGCTGCTGTACACATGCTTGATTCTCTATCGGAGACATATAAATCCATAGGTTTTAAGATTCTTACTAGTGAGGTATATTCTTAGGCGTTTAATATGGGGTGTTGAGTCCACTTCGTTGAGCAAGGAGTAGCTCTTGTCTATTACATATTTGGCTTATGGAACGGTATCTGTGCTAATTTCAATCTCTGGTTTATGCAGCACCCCAACTCACCTTTCCCCTTAAGCAAGCATAAGTTGGTGTTGTACATTTGAGACCCTTTTCTGTTTTGTAATTCAGTTCCTGTGTAGCCAAGTTTACATTCTGTGTATTAGTGATATCTTATGATGTTTCTTTTTCTGTGTGACTTATTTCACTTAGAATCATGGTACCTGAATCCACTCATTATGCTGCTACGGGCCTGATGACATAGATTTCATTGCTGAGTGATATTGCATTGTACGTATGTACAACTTCTTTATCCATTTTTCGCTTTCTGTGATATTGAAATTGTACCGAAAACGAGGTTCTTGTAAACAGAGCCATCCAAAACCTTGGGGTGGTTGTGTCTTTTTTATTTTAATTTCCCTAAGCTATAGGACCATAAGTGGAAGTGCCCTAGGCTCTGTTGGTTTGTTTTTTAGATGTTTCAGGAAACACCATACACTTCTCCACAGAGGATGTTGGCAATTTACATCCCACCCATCAGCATAACAAGGCTCCCAGTTCTCCATGGCCTGTCCTGCCTTTCTGGATTTTACACTTTCTTCAGAGGGCCCCTTTGACCTGGGGGCAGTGAGACTTCATTGTAGTGCAGATTTCCTTTGCAAGCTTGCTTGGTTGGCCAAAAAGGGCGTATGCGTTTTTTCCTGAATATATTCAGGAAAAAACGCATATGCCCTTTTTGGCCAAGTGCATCATTGTGGACGTTCTGCCTCTTTTCCTTTGCTTTACATGCAATTCCAGGCTACCTCCTGAAATCGGTTTCCTGCAATTCTGCCCCGCTTTCAAGTCCTCTTGGCAGCCTTACTTCAATATATTTTTGGACGATAGCTGTCATTTATAACTCTGCAGTTTTGTGAATGACAGTGTCCCTGAGCTCCTTTCTTCTACTCGCTTTTTTGTGATCTGGCCGCAGCACCGCACGATTGCTTCAGGCCGTAGTGTGGTTCCGGCATGGCATGCTGAGCCTTTGGTTAATTCCTCTTCCTGGTGGGAAATGAGAGTTAAATTTGCCCGTCCAGACACCTGCAACTAGTCTCTCATGGGTTCTCCTTATTCCTGTTCATTTTCCGCAGAAATTGCAAACTGGGCCAAACAGGAGTTTAAAGTCACTGACTCTCCAACTGGGGAGAGTGTTAGTAAAGCGTCTGGAATGTTGCACCCGAGTACCAGGGGACGAAAACTGAGACACATTTGAACACGTTTCCCTATCACACGGTGGATCATACTCTGGGTTCCACATGCATGTTTTAGCTGAAGGAAGAATCCCTTAAACCTGGAGAGTTGAGACCCATGGAATTGGTACCATGCAATATGACTTCAAAGGGTATGAATTTCCTCACTGAACCTCACCAATCCTATCACTGCTGCGTTTATGCTGCTGTACACATGCTTGATTCTCTTTTGGAGACATATAAATCCGTAGGTATTAAGATTCTTACCAGTCAGGTATATTCTTAGGCGTTTAATATGGGGTGTTGAGTCCACTTTGTTGAGCAAGGAGTAGCTCTTGTCTATTATATATTTGTCTTATGGAACGATATCTGTGCTACGTTCGATCTCTGGTTTTATGCAGCACCCCAACTCACCTTTCCCCTTAAGCAAGCATAAGTTGGTTTTCTACATTTGAGACCCTGTTCTGTTTTTAATTCAGTGCCTGTGTAGCCAAGTTTACATTCCGTGTATTAGTGATATCTTATGATGTTTCTTTTTCTGTGTGACTTATTTCACTTAGAATCATCGTATCTGAATGCACTCATTATGCTGCTATGGGCCTGTTGACATAGATTTCATTGCTGAGTGATATTGCATTGTACGTAAGTACCACAAATTCTTTATCCATTTTTCACTTTCTGTGATATTGAACTTGTACCGTAAACAAGGTTCTTGTAAACAGAGCCATCCCAAAATTTGGGGAGGCTGTGTCTTTTTGATTTTAATTTCCCTAAGCTATAGGACCATAAGTGGAAGTGCCCTAGGCTCTGTTGCTTTGTTTTTTAGATGTTTCAGGAAACACCATACACTTCTCCAGAGTGGCTGTAGGTAATTTACATCCCGCCCATCAGCATAACAAGGCTCCCAGTTCTCCATGGCCTGTCCTGCCTTTCTGGATTTTACACTCTTTTCCGATGGCCCTTTTGACCGGGGGGCAGTGAGACTTCATTGTAGTGCAGATTTCCTTTGCAAGCTTGCTTGGTTGGCCAAAAAGCGCGTATGCGTTTTTTCCTGAATATATTCAGGAAGAAACGCATACGTCCTTTTTGGCCAAGTGCATCATTGTGGACGTTCTGCCTCTTTTCCTATGCTTTACATGCAATTCCAGTCTACCTCCTGAAATCGTTTTCCTGCAATTCTTCCCCGCTTTCAAGTCCTCTTGGCAGACTTACTTCAATATATATTTGGACGATAGCTGTCATTGATAACTCTGCAGGTTTCTGAATGACAGTGCCCCTGAGCTCCTTTCTTCAACTCGCTTTCTTGTGAGCTGGCCGCAACACCGCAGGATTGCTTCAGGCCCTAGTGTGGTTCCGGCATGGCACGCTGAGCCTTTGGTTAATTCCTCTTCCTGGTGGGAAATGAGAGTTAAATTTGCCCGTCCAGACACCTCCAGCTAGTCTCTCATTGGTTCTCCCTATTCCTGTTCATTTTCCGTAGAAATTGCAAACTGGGCCATACAGGAGGTTAAAGGCACTGACTCTCCAAGTGGGTAGAGTGTTAGTAAAGCGTCTGGAATGTTGCACCCGAGTACCAGAGGATGAAAACTGAGACACATTCGAACACGTTTGCCGATCACACGGTGGATCATACTCTGGATTCCACATGCATGTTTAAGTGAAGGAAGAATCCCTTAAACCTGGAGAGTTGAGACCCATGGAATGGGAACCATGCAATATGACTTCAAAGGGTCTGCATTTGCTCACCGAACCTCACCAATCCTATCACTGCTGCGTTTATGCCGCTGTACACACGCTTGATTCTCTTTCGGAGACATATAAATCCATAGGTTTTAAGATTCTTACTAGTCAGGTATATTCTTAGGCGTTTAATATGGGGTGTTGAGTCCACTTCGTTGAGCAAGGAGTAGCTCTTGTCTATTACATATTTGGCTTATGGAATGGTATCTGTGCTCATTTCAATCTCTGGTTTTATGCAGCACCCCAACTCACCTTTCCCCTTAAGCAAGCATAAGTTGGTTTTCTACATTTGAGACCCTGTTCTGTTTTGTAATTCAGTTCCTGTGTAGCCAAGTTTACATTCCATGTATTAGTGATATCTTATGATGTTTCTTTCTCTGTGTGACTTATTTCATTTAGAATCATCGTACCTGAATCCACTCATTACGCTGCTATGGGCCTGATGACATAGATTTCATTGCTGAGTGATATTGCATTGTACGTAAGTACCACAACTTCTTTATCCATTTTTCGCTTTCTCTGATATTGAACTTGTACCGTAAACGAGGTTCTTGTAAACAGAGCCGGCCCAAATTTTGGGGTGGCTGTGTCTTTTTGATTTTAATTTCCCTAAGCTATAGGACCATAAGTGGAAGGGCCCTAGGCTCTGTTGCTTTGTTTTTTGGATATTTCAGGAAACACCATACACTTCTCCAGTGTGGTTGTTGGCAATTTACATCCCGCCCATCAGCATAACAAGGCTCCCAGTTCTCCATGGCCTGTCCTGCCTTTCTGGATTTTACAGTTTTTTCAGATGGCCCTTTTGACCGGGGGGCAGTGAGACTTCATTGTAGTGCAGATTTCCTTTGCAAGTTGCTTGTTTGGCCAAAAAGGGCGTATGCGTTTTTTCCTGAATATATTCAGGAAAAAACGCATACGCCCTTTTTGGCCAAGTGCATCATTGTGGACGTTCTGCCTCTTTTCCTATGCTTTACATGCAATTCCAGTCTATCTCCTGAAATCGGTTTCCTGCAATTCTGCCCCGCTTTCAAGTCCTCTTGGCAACCTTACTTCAATATATTTTTGGACGATAGCTGTCATTTATAACTCTGCACGTTTGTGAATTACAGTGCCCCTGAGCTCCTTTCTTCAACTCCCTTTCTTGTGAGCTGGCCGCAACACCGCAGGATTGCTTCAGGCCCTAGTGTGGTTCCCGCATGGCACGCTGAGCCTTTGGTTAATTCCACTTCCTCGTGGGAAATGAGAGTAAAATTTGCCCGTCCTGACACCTCCAGCTAGTCTCTCATTGGTTCTCCCTATTCCTGTTCATTTTCCGCAGAAATTGCAAACTGGGCCAAACAGGAGGTTAAAGGCACTGACTCTCCAAGTGGGGAGAGTGTTAGTAAAGCGTCTGGAATGTTGCACCCGAGTACCAGAGGACGAAAACTGAGACACATTTGAACACGTTTCCCGATCACACGGTGGATCATACTCTGGGTTCCACATGCATGTTTTAGCTGAAGGAAGAATTTCTTAAGCCTGGAGAGTTGAGACCCATGGAATGGGTGTCAAGCAATATGACTTCAAAGGGTCTGCATTTGCTCACCGAACCACAACAATCCTATCACTGCTGCGTTATGTTGCTGTACATATGCTTGATTCTCTTTCGGAGACATATAAATCCATAGGTTTTAAGATTCTTACTAGTCAGGTATATTCTTAGGCGTTTAATATGGGGTGTTGAGTCCACTTCGTTGAGCAAGGAGTAGCTCTTGTCTATAACATATTTGGCTTATGGAACGGTATCTGTGCTCATTTCAATCTCTGGTTTTATGCAGCACCCCAACTCACCTTTCCCCTTAAGCAAGCATAAGTTGGTGTTCTACATTTGAGACACTGTTCTGTTTTGTAATTCAGTTCCTGTGTAGCCAAGTTTACATTCTGTGTAGTAGTGATATCTTATGATGTTTCTTTTTCTCTGTGACTTATTTCACTTAGAATCATCGTACCTGAATCCACTCATTATGATGCTACGGGCCTGATGACATAGATTTCATTGCTGAGTGATATTGCATTGTACGTTAGTACCACAACTTCTTTATCCATTTTTCGCTTTCTGCAATATTGAACTTGTACCGTAAACGAGGTTCTTGTAAACAGAGCCGTCCCAAATTTTGGGGTGGCTGTTTCTTTTTGATTTTAATTTCCCTAAGCTATAGGACCATAAGTGGAAGTGCCCTAGGCTCGGTTGCTTTGTTTTTTGGATGTTTCAGGAAACACCATACACTTCTCCAGTGTGGCTGTTGGCAATTTACATCCCACCCGTCAGCATAACAAGGCTCCCAGTTCTCCATGGCCTGTCTTGCCTTTCTGGATTTTACACTTTTTTCAGATGGCCCTTTTGACCGGGGGGCAGTGAGACTTCATTGTAGTGCAGATTTCCTTTGCAAGCTTGCTTGTTTGGCCAAAAAGGGCGTATGCGTTTTTTCTTGAATATATTCAGGAAAAAACGCATACGCACTTTTGGCTAAGTGCATCATTGTGGACGTTCTGCCTCTTTTCCTATGCTTTACGTGCAATTCCAGTCTACCTCCTGAAATCGGTTTCCTGCAATTCTGCCCCGCTTTCAAGTCCTCTTGGCAACCTTACTTCAATATATTTTTGGACGATAGCTGTCATTTATAACTCTGCAGGTTTGTGAATGACAGTGCCCCTGAGCTCCTTTCTTCAACTCGCTTTCTTGTGAGCTGGCCGCAGCACCACAGGACTGCTTCAGGCCTTAGTGTGGTTCCGGCATGGCACGCTGAGCGTTTGGTTAATTCCTCTTTCTCGTGGGAAATGAGAGTTAAATTTGCCCGTCCAGACACCTCCAGCTAGTCTCTCATTGGTTCTCCCTATTCCTGTTCATTTTCAGCAGAAATTGCAAACTGGGCCAAACAGGAGGTTAAAGGCACTGACTCTCCAACTGGGGAGAGTGTTAGTAAAGCGACTGGAATGTTGCACCCGAGTACCAGGGGACGAAAACTGAGACACATTTGAACACGTTTCCCGATCACACGGTGGATCATACTCTGGGTTCCACATGCATGTTTTAGCTGAAGGAAGAATCCCTTAAACCTGGAGAGTTGAGACCCATGGAATGGGTACCATGCAATATGACTTCAAAGGGTCTGCATTTGCTCACCAAACCTCACCAATCCTATCACTGCTGCGTTTATGCCGCTGTACACACGCTTGATTCTCTTTCAGAGACATATAAATCCATAGGTTTTAAGATTCTTACTAGTCAGGTATATTCTTAGGCGTTTAATATGGGGTGTTCAGTCCACTTTGTTGAGCAAGGAGTAGCTCTTGTCTATTACATATTTGTCTTATGGAACGGTATCTGTGCTAATTTCAATCTCTGGTTTTATGCAGCACCCCAACTCACCTTTCCCCCTAAGCAAGCATAAGTTGGTTTTCTACATTTGAGTCCCTGTTCTGTTTTGTAATTCAGTTCCTGTTTAGCCAAGTTTACATTCCGTGTAGTAGTGATATCTTATGATGTTTCTTTTTCTGTGTGACTTATTTCACTTAGAAACATCGTACCTGAATCCACTCATTATGCTGCTATGGGCCTGATGACATAGATTTCATTGCTGAGTGATATTGCATTGTACGTAAGTACCACATCTTGTTTATCCATTTTTCGCTCTCTGCGATATTGAACTTCTATCGTAAATGAGGTTCTTGTAAACAGAGCCGTCCCAAATTTTGGGGTGGCTGTGTCTTTTTGATTTTAATTTCCTTAAGCTATAGGACCATAAGTGGAAGTGCCCTAGGCTCTGTTGCTTTGTTTTTTAGATGTTTCAGGAAACACCATACACTTCTCCAGAGTGGCTGTTGGCAATTTACATCCCGCCCATCAGCATAACCATGCTACCAGTTCTCCATGGCCTGTCCTGACTCTCTGGATTTTACACTTTTTTCAGATGGCCCTTTTAACTGGGGGGCAGTGAGACTTCATTGTAGTGCAGATTTCCTTTGCAAGCTTGCTTGGTTGGCCAAAAAGGGCGTATGCGTTTTTTCCTGAATATATTCAGGAAAAAACGCATATGCTCTTTTTGGCCAAGTGCATCATTGAGGACGTTCTGCCTCTTTTCCTATGCTTTAAATGCAATTCCAGTCTACCTCCTGAAATCGGTTTCCTGCAATTCTGCCCCGCTTTCAAGTCCTCTTGGCAGCCTTACTTCAATATATTTTTGGATGATAGCTGTCATTTATAACTCTACAGGTTTGTGAATGACAGTGCCCCTGAGCTCCTTTCTTCAACTCGCTTTCTTGTGAGTTGGCCGCAACACTGCAGGATTGCTTCAGGCCCTAGTTTGGTTCCGGCAAGGCACGCTGAGCCTTTGGTTAATTCCTCTTCCTGGTGGGAAATGAGAGTTAAATTTGCCCATCCAAACACCTCCAGCTAGTCTCTCATTGGTTCTCCCTATTCCTGTTCATCTTCCGCAGAAATTGCAAACTGGGCCAAACAGGAGGTTAAAGGCACTGACTCTCCAAGTGGGGAGAGTGTTAGTAAAGAGTCTGGAATTTTGCACCCAAGTACCAGGGAATGAAAACTGAGACACATTTGAACACGTTTCCCGATCAAATGGTGGATCATACTCTGGGTTCCACATGCATGTTTTAGCTGAAGGAAGAATCCCTTAAACCTGGAGAGTTGAGACCGTTGGAATGGGTACCATGCAATATGACTTCAAAGGGTCTGCATTTGCTCACCAAACCTCACCAATCCTATCACTGCTGCGTTTATGCCGCTAAACAAATTCTTGATTCTCTTTTGGAGACATATAAATCCATAGGTTTTAAGATTTTTACTAATAAGGTATATTCTTAGGCGTTTAATATGAGGTGTTGAGCCCATTTCCTTTAGCAAGTTGTAACTCTTGTCTATTACATATTTGGCTTATGGAACGGTATGTGTGCTAATTTCAATCTCTGGTTTTATGCAGCACCGCAACTCACCTTTCCCTTTAAGCAAGCGTAAGTTGGTTTTCTATACTTGAGACCCTCTTCTGTTTTGTAATTCAGTTCCTGTGTAGCCAAGTTTACATTCCGTGTATTAGTGATATCTTATGATGTTTCTTTTTCTCTTTGACTTATTTCACTTAGAATCATCGTAGCTGAATCCACTCATTATGCTGCTATGGGCCTGATGACATAGATTTCATTGCTGAGTGATATTGCATTGTACGTAAGTACCACAAATTCTTTATCCATTTTTTGCTTTCTCTGATATTGAACTTGTACCGTAAACGAGGTTCTTGTAAACAGAGCCATCCCAAACTTTGGGGTGGCTGTGTCTTTTTGATATTAATTTCCCTAAGCTATAGGACCATAAGTGGAAGTGCCCTAGGCTCTGTTGCTTTGTTTTTTAGATGTTTCAGGAAACACCATACACTTCTCCAGAGTGGCTGTTGGCAATTTACATCCCGCCCATCAGCATAACCATGCTCCCAGTTCTCCATGGCCTGTCCTGCCTTTCTGGATTTTACACTTTTTTCAGATGGCCCTTTTGACCGGGGGGCAGTGAGACTTCATTGTAGTGCAGATTTCCTTTGCAAGCTTGCTTGGTTGGCCAAAAAGGGCGTATGCGTTTTTTCCTGAATATATTCAGGAACAAACTCATACGCCCTTTTTGCCAAGTGCATCATTGTGGACGTTCTGCCTCTTTTCCTATGCTTTACATGCAATTCCAGTCTACCTCCTGAAATCTGTTTCCTGCAATTCTGCCCCGCTTTCAAGTCCTCTTGGCAGACTTACTTCAATATATGTTTGGACGATAGCTGTCATTTATAACTCTGCAGGTCTGTGAATTACAGTGCCCCTGAGCTCCTTTCTTCAACTCGCTTTCTTGTGAGCTGGCCGCAACACTGCAGGATTGCTTCAGGCCCTAGTGTGGTTCCGGCACGGCACGCTGAGCCTTTGGTTAATTCCTCTTCCTGGTGGGAAATGTGAGTTAAATTTGCCCGTCCAGACACCTCCAGCTAGTCTCTCATTGGTTCTCCCTATTCCTGTTCATTTACGGCAGAAATTGCAAACTGGGCGAAACAGGGGGTTAAAGGAACTGACTCTCCAAGTGGGGAGAGTGTTAGTAAAGCGTCTGGAATGTTGCACCCGAGTACCAGGGGACGAAAACTGAGACACATTTGAACACGTTTTCCGATCACATGGTGGATCATACTCTGGGTTCCACATGCATGTTTTAGCTGAATGAAGAATCCCTTAAACCTGGAGAGTTGAGACCCATGGAATGGGAACCATGCAATATGACTTCAAATGGTCTGCATTTGCTCACCGAACCTCGCCAATCCTATCACTGCTGCGTTTATGCTGCTGTACACTCGCTTGATTCTCTTTCGGAGACATATAAATCCATAGGTATTAAGATTCTTACCAGTCAGGTATATTCTTAGTCGTTTAATATGGGGTGTTGAGTCCACTTCGTTGAGCAAGGAGTAGCTCTTGTCTATTATATATTTGGCTTATGGAACGGTATTTGTGGTAATTTCAGTCTCTGGTTTTATGCAGCACCCCAACTCACCTTTCCCCTTAAGCAAGCATAAGTTGGTTTTCTACATTTGAGACCCTGTTCTGTTTTGTAATTCAGTTCCTGTGTAGCCAAGTTTACATTCCGTGTATTAGTGATATCTTATGATGTTTCTTTTTCTGTGTGACTTATTTCACTTAGAATCATTGTACCTGAATCCACTCTTTATGCTGCTATGGGCCTGATGCCATAGTATTCATTGCTGAGTGATATTGCATTGTACGTAAGTACCACAACTTCTTTATCCATTTTTCGCTTTCTGCGTTATTGAACTTGTTACGTAAATGAGGTTCTTGTAAACAGAGCCGTCCAAACTTTGGGGTGGCTGTGTCTTTTTGATTTTAATTTTCCTAAGGTATACAACCATCAGTGGAAGTGCCCTAGGCTCTGTTGCTTTGTTTTCTGGATGTTTCAGGAAACACCATACATTTCTCCAGAGTGGCTGTTGGCAATTTACATCCCGCCCATCAGCATAACAAAGCTCCCAGTTTTCCATGGCCTGTCCTGCCTTTCTGGATTTTACACTTTGTTCAGATGACCCTTTTGACCGGGGGGCAGTGAGACTTCATTGTAGTGCAGATTTCCTTTGCAAGCTTGCTTGGTTGGCCAAAAAGGGCGTATGCGTTTTTTCCTGAATATATTCAGGAAAAAACACATACGCCCTTTTTGGCCAAGTGCATCATTGTGGACTTTCTGCCTCTTTTCCTATGCTTTACATGCAATTCCAGTCTACCTCCTGAAATCGGTTTCCTGCAATTCTGCCCCGATTTCAAGTCCTCTCCCAACCTTACTTCAATATATTTTTGGACGATAGCTGTCATTTATAACTCTGCAGGTTTGTGAATGACAGTGCCCCTGAGCTCCTTTCTTCAACTCGCTTTCTTTTGAGCTGGCCACAACACCGCAGGATTGCTTCAGGCCGTAGTGTGGTTCCGGCATGGAACGCTGGGCCTTTGGTTAATTCCTCTTCCTGGTGGGAAGTGAGAGTTAAATTTGCCCGTCCAGACACGTCCAGCTAGTCTCTCATGGGTTCTCCCTATTCCTGTTCATTTTCCGCAGAAACTGCAAACTGGGCCAAACAGGTGGTTAAAGGCACTGACTCTCCAAGTGGGGAGAGTGTTAGTAAAGCGTCTGGAATGTTGCACCCAAGTACCAGGGGACGAAAACTGAGACACATTTGAACACGTTTCCCAATTACACGGTGGATCATACTCTTGGTTCCACATGCATGTTTTAGCTGAAGGAAGAATCCCTTAAACCTGGAGAGTTGAGACCCATGGAATGGGTACAATGCGATATGACTTCAAAGGGTCTGCATTTGCTCACCGAACCTCACCAATCCTATCACTGCTGCGTTTATGCCGCTGTACACACACTTGATTCTCTTTCGGAGAGATATAAATCCATAGGTTTTAAGATTCTTACTAGTAAGGTATATTCTTAGGCGTTTAATATGGGGTATTGTGTCCACTTCATTGAGCAAGGAGTAGCTCTTGTCTATTACATATTTGGCTTATGGAACGGTATCTGTGCTAATTTCAATCTCTGGTTTTATGCAGCACCCCAACTCACCTTTCCCCTTAAGCAAGCATAAGTTGGTTTTCTACGTTTGAGACCCTGTTCTGTTTTGTAATTCAGTTCCTGTGTAGCCAAGTTTACATTCCGTGTATTGGTGATATCTTATGAGGTTTCTTTTTCTGTGTGACTTATTTCACTTAGAATCATCGTACCTGCATCCACTCATTATGTTGCTATGGGCCTGATGACATAGATTTCATTGCTGAGTGATATTGCATTGTACGTAAGTACCACAACTTCTTTATCCATTTTTTGCTTTCTGCGATATTGAACTTGTACCGTAAACGAGGTTCTTGTAAACCGAGCTGTCCGAATCTTTGGGGTGGCTGTGTCTTTTTGATTCTAATTTCCCTAAGCTATAGGACCATAAGTGGAAGTGCCCTAGGCTCTGTTGCTTTGTTTTTTAGATGTTTCAGGAAACACCATACACTTCTCCAGAGTGGCTGTTGGCAATTCACATCCCGCCCATCAGCATAACAAGGCTCCCAGTTCTCCATGGCCTGTCCTGCCTTTCTGGATTTTACACTTTTTTCAGATGGCCCTTTTGACCGGGGGGCAGTGAGACTTCATTGTAGTGCAGATTTCCTTTGCAAGCTTGCTTGGTGGGCCAAAAGTGCGTATGCGTTTTTTCCTGAATATATTCAGGAAAAAACGCATACGCCCTTTTTGGCCAAGTGCATCATTGTGGACGTTCTGCCTCTTTTCCTATGCTTTAAATGCAATTCCAGTCTACCTCCTGAAATCGGTTTCCTGCAATTCTGCCCCGCTTTCAAGTCCTCTTGGCAGCCTTAGTTCAATATATTTTTGCACGATAACTGTCGTTTATAACTCTGCAGGTTTGTGAATTACAGTTCCCCTGAGCTCCTTTCTTTAACTCGCTTACTTGTGAGCTGGCCGCAACCCCGCAGGATTGCTTCAGGCCCTACTGTGGTTCCGGCATGGCACACTGAGCCTTTGGTTAATTCCTCTTCCTGGTGGGAAATGAGAGTTAAATTTGCCCGTCCAGACACCTCCAGCTGGTCTCTCATTGGTTCTCCCTATTCCTGTTCATCTTCTGCACAAATTGCAAACTGGGCCAAACAGGAGTTTAAAGTCCCTGACTCTCCAAGTGCGGAGAGTGTTAGTAAAGCGTCTGGAATGTTGCACCCGAGTACCGGGGGCCGAAAACTGAGACACATTTGAACACGTTTCCCGATCACACGGTGGATCATACTCTGGGTTCCACATGCATGTTTTAGCTGAAGGAGGAATCCCTTAAACCTGGAGAGTTGAGACTCATGGAATGGGTACCATGCAATATGACTTCAGAGCGTCTGCATTTGCTCACCGAACCTCACCAATCCTATCACTGCTGCATTTATGCCGTGTACACACGCTTGATTCTCTTTCGGAGACATATCAATCCATAGGTTTTAAGATTCTTACTAGTCAGGTATATTCTTAGGCGTTTAATATGGGGTGTTGAGTCCATTTCGTTGAGCAAGGAGTAGCTCTTGTCTGTTAAGTGTTTGGCTTATGGAACGGTATCTGTGCTAATTTCAATCTCTGGTTTTATGCAGCACCCCAACTCACCTTTCCCCTTAAACAAGCATAAGTCAGTTTTCTACATTTGAGACCCTGTTCTGTTTTGTAATTCAGTTCCTGTGTAGCCAAGTTTACATTCAATATATTCGTGATATCTTATGATATTTCTTTTTCTGTGTGACTTATTTCACTTAGAATCATCGTACCTGAATCCAGTCATTATGCTGCTATGGCCTGATGACATAGATTTCATTGCTGAGTGATATTGCATTGTACGTAAGTACCACAACTTCTTTATCCATTTTTCGCTTTCTGCGATATTGAACTTGTACCGTAAACGAGGTTCTTGTAAACAGAGCCGTCCCAAACTTTGGGGTGGCTGTGTCTTTTTGATTTTAATTTCCCTAAGCTATAGGACCATAAGTGGAAGTGCCCTAGGCTCTGTTGCTTTGTTTTTTGGATGTTTCAGGAAACAACATACACTTCTCCAGAGTGGCTGTTGGCAATTTACATCCCACCCATCAGCATAACAAGGCTCCCAGTTCTCCGTGGCCTGCCCTGCCTTTCTGGATTTTACACTTTTTTCAGATTGCCCTTTTGACCGGTGGGAAGTGAGACTTCATTGTAGTGCAGATTTCCTTTGCAAGCTTGCTTGGTTGGCCAGAAAGTGCATATGCGTTTCTTCCTGAATATATTCAGGAAAAAATGCATACGCCCTTTTTGGCCAAGTCCATGATTGTCGATGTTCTGAGTCTTTTCATATGTTTTCAATGCAATTCCAGTCTACCTCCTGAAATCAGTTTCCTGCAATTCTGCCTTGCTGTCAGTGCCTCTTCATAGCCTTACCTCAATATACTTTTGGAAAATAGTTGGCCTTTATAACTCTGCAGGTTTTTGAATTGCAGTTGCCCTTAGTTTCATTTTTCAGCTCTTATTTTTGTGATCTTGCCTCATATCCACAGGATTTCTTCAGGCCCTATTCTTCTTCTGGGGGGCCTTGCTCTGCCTTTGGTTATTTCTTCTTCCTATGTGAAATTAGAGTGACATGTGGCCATTGAAACCGCTACAGCTATTTTCTCACTGGTTCCCCCTGTTCCCATTCATCCTCCGCACTAACTGCAGACTGTGCGATACCGGAACTTAAAGGCATTGACTCTCCATGTGGGGATGTTGTTAGTAAAGTGGCTGGAATGTTGATCCGGAGCCCCAGGAGAGGAAAATGAGGTGCGTTTTAGGAACCTTTCCCGATCATATGGTATACCATCTGCTGGATTTCCCATTTATGGTTTAGCTGTAGGAAGATTCCCTTCAACCTGGAGTGTTGGGACCCTTGGAATGAGTAGCATGAAGTATTGCATTAAACTTTCGGCAGTTGCTCACCAAAGCTCACCAATCCTCTCAGCCCCAAGTGTCCAGCCTTATGTCTTATCCAGCTGTGGGTTTATATGTGGTCATTCCAGGTTGCATCACACCCCCTGAGCGAATTTTGTAAGAATTTTTCTCTCTTTCATTGTTTCTGCGTTTTGGTGTTAAAATTTATTTCTATACTGGGGTTTAGCTCATTTTCACTGCTGTGTTTGTGCCGCTCTGCACACACTTGTTTCCCTTATGGAGATATATCAATACATGGGTTTTAAGATTCTTATTACTCAGATATATTTCTCTGCGGTGTATAGGGTGTGTTGAGGCCAGTTCATTGAGCAAGGTGTAGATCTTGTCTAATACCTATTTGGTTTATTGAACGGTATCTGTGCTAATTTCAAACTCTGGTTTTATGCATCACCCCACCTCTCATTTCCCCTTAAGCTGACATAAGTGTGTTTTCTAAATGTGAGACACTGTTCTGTTTTGTAATTCATTTTTTGTGCAGCCATATTTATCCTCCTTCTATAAGTGATATCTTATGATATGTTTCTTTTTCTGTTTGACTTATTTCAAGTAGTATTATCGGACCTAAATCCACTCTTTATCCTTCTACTAGCCTTATTACATTGATTTCATGGTGAAGAGATATTCCATTGTACATAAGTACCACATTTTCTTTATCCATTGTTCTCTTTCCTGGGATATTTAAGGTGTACTGAAGTTGAGGTTCTTGTAAACAGAGTAGCCCTAAACTGTGGTGTGCTTGTGTCTTGTTGATTTTTAGACTTCCCTAGATATACTCCCGTGATTGGAAGTGCCCTATGCTCTGTAGCTCTGTTTTTTAGATGATTTAGGAACCACCATACACTTCTCCAGAGTGGCTCTCGGCAGTTCACACACTGTCCATCAGCGTATAAAGGCTCCCTTTTCTCCATGGCCTGTCCTGCATTTCTGGTTTTTACAATTTTTTCGGATGGCCCTTTTGACCAGTGGGAAATGAGACTTCTTTGTTGTGCACATTTGCATTGCTTGCTTGCTTGGTTGCCCATAAAGTGCGTATGCGTTTTTTCCTGGATATATTCAGGAAAAAACGCATACTCCCTTTTGGGCCAACTGCATCATTGTCGAAATTCTGCCGCTTTTCATGTGCTTTAAAGACGAGTCCAATCTATCTCTTGAAATCTGTTTCTTGCAATTCTGTCTTGCATTCAGATCCTCTTCTTTGCCTTACCTCAACATATTTTTGGACATTAGTTTTCATTTATAACTCTGCAGGTTTGTGAATTGCAGTGACCCTGAGCTCCATTTTTTAAGTTGCTCTTTTGTGAGCTGGCCTCAAAGCCGCAGGATTGCTTCAGGCCCTATTTTGGCTCCGGCGAGGCGGGCTGAGCCTTTTTTTAATTCTTATTCTTAATGGGAAATTAGAGTGACATGTGCCCGTCCAAACCCCTACAACTATTCTCTCATTGGTTCCCCCTCTTCCCGTTCATCCTCCTCACAATTTGCAAAATGTGTGAAACAGAATTTTAAATGTGCTGATTCTCTAAGTGGGGAGATTCTAAGTAACGTGGCTGGAATGATGAACAGGAGCACCAGGAGAGGATAAATGAGGTGCATTTTAGACACATCTCCCGATCACATGGTGTACAGTCCTCTGGGTTTTCCATGCATGTTTTAGCTGTAGGAAGATTCCTTGAACCTGCAGATTTGGGACCCATTGAATGGGTACCAGGTAGTATTACTTTAAAGGGTGTGCATTTCCTCACCCAAACTCACATTTCTCTTAGCGCGAACAGTTTCCAGCCTTATGTCTCATCCTGCTGTGGGTCTAGATGTGTTCAATCCATGTTGCATCACCGTCCCTGAGGAAAAGTTGTAAGAGGTTTTCTCTGTCTCTCTGTCGTTTATTTTTTTCAATTTATTACTATATTGGTTACAGCTGATTTTCAAAGCTCTGTTTCTTGCTGCTGTACATCCACTTGATTCACGTACAGAGAGACATCAATAAATTCTTTTTCAGATTCTTACCAGTCATAGATATTCTTTTCCGGTGACTTGAGTGTGCTGAGTGCAGTTCTTTTAGCTACCGTGTAGGCCTTGTTGATTATCAGTTTGGTATCTGGAATGGTATCTTTGCTAATTTCAACCTCCTGGATGATGCCTCATCCCTCCCCACCTTTCCCGTTTAGCAGCCTTACTCATGTTTTCTACATATTTGACTATGTTTTTGTTTTGTGATTTATTTCATGTGTAGCCATTTTGGATTCCACCTTTAAGTGATATCTTATGATATGTGTCTTTTTCTTTTTGAATTATGTCACTTAGAACGATCATATGTAACTCCTCCGGAGTTGTTACAACTGGCCATATTTCATTGATTTCCAGGCTGAGTAATATTCCACTCTACATAAGTACCACATCTCTATCCATTTTTTCCCTCCAGAGACATTTAAGTTATATCCTAGTTGAGGATCTTTTAAACAGAGAGGCAGTAAACATTGGGGTGCCTGTGTCCTCTCGATTTTTGTTTTTCCCAAGATATACGCCCATGAGTGCAAGTGCCCTATGCTCTGTAGCTCATTTTTTAGATGCTTTAGTAAACACAATACACTTCTCCAGAATGGCCGTTGGCAATATACATTTCCACTATAAGCCTCACAGGGTTCCCTCTTCTCCTTGCCCTGTCCTGCATTTCTGGTGTTTACACTTTATGAGGATGGCTCTTCTGACTGATGTGAAGTGATATCTTTTGTAGTATTGATTTCCAGTGCCCACCTGTTTGGTTGGCTAAAAAAGTGTATGCCCTTTTCTTGAATATATACAGAAAAAAAACGCATACAGCCTTTTTGGCCAACTGCAATGTTGGCAATGTTGGCAATGTTCAGCCCCTTTTTTGTGCTTAATGGCGAGTCCTTTCTACCTCCTCAAATCCCTTTCCTGCCATTCTCCCTTGCTTACCAATCCTTTTCTCTGACTTTCCTCAAGACATTTTTCAGTGATAGATATTTTCAACTCTGCAGTTTCGTGAATTTTACTGTCCCTGAGTTCCATTGTTCAACTTGTGTTTATGGGAACTGGCCACAAAGCAGTGGGATTTCCTCAAGCCCTATACTGTTTCCATGGGCAACCCTAGCCTTTGGTCAATTCGTCTTCCTGATTGGAAATTAGAGTGACATGTGCCTGTCTGAACACCTAGGACTTGTCTCTCATTGTTCCTCATCCTTCCGCTTCATCCTCTGGACAAATTCCAAACTGTACGCAACAGGATGTTGACAGTGCTGACATCTCCAAGTGGGGAGACTGTTAGTAAAGACGCTGGACGGGTGAACCCGAGCACCAGGAGATGAGGAGATGAGATGCCTTTTCCAAACTCTTCCCAATCAGACAGTATACCATCCTCTGGATGTGACAGACATGTTTTAGCAGTAGGAAGAGTCCCATTCATGTAAGGAGAACACCAGGGCTTTTTCAAAATCAGTGTCTCCCCGAAACCCAAACTGGGGAGTTTTTTAAGCTACGGCTACACATATGTTCATTAAAGGCCTTGGGAAGTAGGCAGAGTCCAAACTTTAGATGATTGAAGTCTTCAGGGTCAGAAGCACTCACCACCGGCTTCCCTTAGGTTACACTTTAACTGTCATTGATAGATGATGTCAATAAAAATATCTATTCTTTTTCCGATTATTTCCCCTTATAGGTTATTGCAAAATATTGAGTGTAGTTCCCTGTGCTATACAGTAGTTCCTTGTTGATGATCTATTTTATACATAGCAGTGTGTATGTGTTAATTCCAAACTGTTAATTTATCCCTCCTCCCACCTTTCCCCTTTGGTAATAATAAATTATAAGATTTTATACTTCTCAGAAATGGGGGAGCTGAAAGAGAGGTATCATTTTCAATGGAAAAGCATTTAAAACAAGATTGAAGCTTTAACCAAGATTATTAGAGGTACATCCTTGGAAAGAAATCACTTCATTTCTCTAATATTGACCTGACAAATAAGACAAACCTTTTCACTGAACTTGCTTATAATAAAGTGATGGAAATATCAAATGGAAGTGTTAGAAACATCTTATTTTACCCGAGCCTTATAAACTGTTCTATGTTAACTACAGTTTGGCTCACACATCTGTTCATTGAAGTTACAATAGTCTCAATTTCTGTTACTGATCCTCCAGAGTGGACCCCAACAAGTGTCCCCCTGCCCAGTGTCATTGGGGCCAACAGATCGAGACTGAGTTTGGTTCACAAGCAAAGGAAACTTTATATTTTGATCAGAGAATGGAGAGGTGAGAGCATGCACTATCCCATGGGCTGTGGGCTGGGCTGCTGTGTAGAGATCCTGTGAGAGTCAGTGGGAGGGAGGGGGCGGAGCTCTCGAGGGCCGGGTTGGCTGCAGCTCAGGCTCTATATCTCGGAGTCTGCACTGGGCCCCAGGAGCTGAGGTGTCGACCCAGCCATTCTGCACTAGGAAATCTGGTCTGAAGTGCCGCGTGTGGAACCTCTGCATGCGGGACCCTAGGAGCACGTGAAATTAGACAAAGCACAAAGGATAAAAAAGGTCAGACTTGACTTTATTGCCCAGATTCTATTTTTATCTCCCAGGGATTTTTAATGGGCTTTGCTGGGGACAAACCCCTCCTCTGCCTTTTGTCCCGTTCCTCATTCTTGGAGTGCTGAGGGTGCAGACCCTTCTTCTGTAACTGCTGAGTGCTGAGTTGGGAGCCCTCATACCAGGGGACGAGGGTCAGAACTTCTCCCCAGCAGCCTCCAGGTGACGTTGATTGGCCCCAGGACCCCTGCCTCCCTGCTCGTCCGCCTGAGCACCAGCATTGGAAGTGTTATAGATTTTAATGACCTTTAAGGGTCCAGGAAAGAGATGTGCAGAGACACTGTGGGGGCCGATTTCACCCCGCCCCACATTTGTTCGGCCACCTTAGGCTGACCGTTTCTGCCAGCCTAGATGCTCTGACCAGTAGTCTGCTCTTTCTTCAATTAGGCCCCTGAATTAACGTAAAAACAGCACCAGGTGTCAGAGCCCTGCCCGCTCAACTCCCAGACAGTCCAGGGTCAGTGGTGATCAAGGACCATGATGGCCACTGAGTCAACAGCCTTTTGAAGTAAACAGGAGTCCAGCCGGTCTTATTGGCCACCATCATCACGGTGTCTGTAGGCTTTTCTATGGTGACAGTGTGATATACGGTTCCCCCGCCAAGATTATTAGCTCCCCTCCGGGTGCAGTAAGTCCTGCAAGCAGTAGTCTACTCCTTCGGGACACACTATTGTTGTTTTATGAGAGAAACTCCAGGTCAAGTGATGTTCACACGAGTCGTCATGGTGCCCTGTTGCCCCCGGTTATCTCTCTGGATGTTGGAGTTGGAGGGCCTCCTCACTCGAGGTCGGTGTGCCCACGGAGCGAACCCTGCAACTTCAGGGCATGGTTGGTGATTAGGATCACCACGTGGGGTCCTTTTCCCTTAGGAGGGAGGTGGCCTTTTGGGCTGCTGATTTCCAGGTTTTTAGATACTGCCAGTATCTTGGCCAGATGTGACAGTGGGCCAAGCCCCTTGGTGACTGTAGTTTATCCTACCTGGATGGCATTCTTGCGTTGTTCCATTTCAAGTGGTCCCAGTTTTTGCACTAATTCTCCAATGGCGATTCACCTTTCACCGGGAATGGAAAGGTCAAAGGGTTTAGCTCAATTAGGGAGTTCCAGGGCAAGGGTCTGAATTGACTGCTCTTTCCATTCTTGAAAGGCCACTTCTGGATTCTGTTCAAAAGGATCATCATCTTTTCCTTTCAGTGTTTCATATAGAGGCCCAGCTAGTAGACTGTAGTTAGGGATCCAGAAGCAGCAAACCCTGGCCTCCCCAGGAACCCCTAAGCTGTCTTCTAGTTTTAGAAAGGGGTAAGGCTGCAAATGGTTTCTTCCCTTTCCTGGGATGGGCTTCTCTGACCTTGTGTGAGAATGAAGCCCAGACAGGTCACCGCAGTCTGTGATATTTGAGCTTTTTCTTGGACAACTTCTATCCTTTATTGGCTTGGTAGTTCAGAGGCCTCCTTAGTAGGGCTGGCGATCAGAATGTCATCTGCATATTGAAGGAGGGTTTCCTTTTCCAGAGGTAGAACTTTTCGGTCTTTAGCTAAGCTTTCCCCAAAGATGGTGTGGGAATTTTTGAACCCTTGGGGCAAGACGGCCCGGAAGTATTGTTTTAGTTGTATGTTGAGCCTGCCACTCACAAGCCAAAATTTCTTGTGACTCTGGGACTAATGGAATACAAAAGAAGGCATCATTGAAGACTAATACAGAATACCATGTCCTGGTGGTTGGTAGAATGTAGAATGACCAGCAGGGTGTAGGAATCAGGAGCAACTGGAGGTATATCCTCGGTGGCTTCACTGACTGTCCTGACATCCTTTACCAGGTCCCCAGCAGCCCATGGGGCTCTCGTGGTCAGGCCAATCCCAGGATATGGAGCTCTCCTGGGCAGGTACCCCACCCCCAACCCAGCCCATGGGGCTCTCATGGTCAGGCCCCTCCCAGGATACAGAGCTACCCTTGCAGGTACTGTGGCAGGGCTGGGCACACAGGAACCATGCACATAGCCCTCATTGAAGAGCACCCCCAGCTCACCTGTTGCTCAGAGCTGACTCAGAGCACCTCAGAGCAGGACTTGAACTAACAACCAGCAGCTCCGACATGTCTGTGACCCTGGGCATCACTCTGTGTGGCCTCCCTCCACCTGGTCTTCCAGAGACTTCCACTGCACCCAGGGCACCAGGCCTCTGTCTCCAACCACCACCCACCCCTCCTCTCCCTGACTCCTGGGTTCCTCTCATTAGGAGAGGGTTTTCTTGAAGTTGTCTCCCACTCATGGGCCAGATAAAATGATTAGAAAACAAGCCAAAGCTGCAGCCCCTTGTCTATCCTGACTCTCAGGAGCCCACACCTGTTCCTTGGACCTGGCCGGTTCAGCAAGTTCCATTTTCTGCAACTGTGAGCCCCTGAGGGGTGATGATTGGCTGACCTGGGCAGGCTTACCGTGCCGGCCAGCCCTCCCAGGTGTGCCTGGTTTGAGATCAATATAAATACCACTCCAGGCAGCAAGAGCCCCTGCAGCTGTGCCTGACGCCATTTTCTCTGCCCTGTCAGCAGTCTCGGGGCTGGGCTGGTGGGAGGGAGTGAGAGGCCACGGCTTTGTGGGTGGCCCAGTGTGAGTGGGGCTCTGCTGGACTTTCTGCAGCAGTTGCCAGGCTGCCACCTGCTAAAGAAGAGGATGTGTCACCCATACCTGCTGCTGGAATTTCTCCCTGGGCAGAGGTGAGGAAGGAAAAAAGCAGTGGGGGCAGGGACAGGACGGGTATCTCAGGCAGGGAAATGGAAATCTTCCAGAAGAGCACCCAGGGCCAGGACCATCCTGGCTGGCCTGCAGGCACCAAGTCAGCTGGCATGCTGTCACTCGTGTGGCTCCATGGCCCTTCCTCTAGGCTTTCAAGTCCTTGTATATATTCAGGTGTTTTACCTGGGAAGGGTGGGAACAGTTCAGCAGCAACTGGCCTGGGGCTCAGCTCACGTTTACTCACAGATGCCTCGGCACGGTGCCCCAGCTTTGCAATGAGGACGCTTGTTGTGTGGGGGCTGCTGGCTGAATGGGAGACGATTCCCCACCACTGACCAACTTCAGAATTGTTTACAACTGGAGCAAGGGCCCCGATACGGTTTTCCTCTGAGTAACTGGTGGGTTCTGTTTTTTTTTCTCTTTTTCGTTTTTGGTTCAAGGTAGATTTTATTCCTCTTTTTTGTATTTACAGATATAAGCATGGAAATAATTTATTCATATAAATACATGTATGTGAAGGGAATAATTGTTTTTTCTGTTTTATTTTTTAAATTTTATTTCTTTTTAATTTTGAATTTTATTTTATATTTTTATACAGCAGGTTCTTATTGGTTATCTATTTTATACATATAAATGTTTACATGCCAATCCCAATCTCTCAACTCCTCCCACCACCACCCCCCCAAGAGCTTTCCCCCCTTGTTGTCCATACGATTGTTGTCTACATCTGTTGCTCTATTTATGCCTTGCAAAACGGTTAATCTGTACACTTTTTCTAGGTTCCACATATATGCATGAATATACAAGAATTGTTCTTCTCTTTCTGACTTACTTCACTCTGTATGACAGTCTCTAGATCCATCGACGTCTCTACAAATGACCCAATTTCATTCCTTTCATGGCTTAGTAATATTCCATTTTATATATGTACCACATCTTTATGCATTCGTCTGTCTGTGGGCATTTAGGTTGCTTGCATTACCTCGATATTATAAATAGTGATGCAATGAACATTGCGGTGAATGTCTCTTTTTGATTTATCGTTTTGTCTGGGTATATGTCCAGTACTGGGATTGCTGTATCATATGGTAATTCTATTATTAGTTTCTTAAGAAACTCCATATTGTTCTCCATAGTGACTGTATCAATTTATATTCCCAACAATAGTGGAAGAGGCTTCCTTTTCTCCACACCCTTTCCAGCATTTGTTGTTTGTAGATTTTCAGATGATGCCCATTCTAACAGGTGTGAGGTGATAACTCATTGTTGAGTCCATTTCGTTGAGCAAGGGGTAGGTCTTGTCTATTACATATTTGGCTTATGGAACGCTATCTGTGCTAATTTCAAACTCTGGTTTTATGCAGCAACCCAACTCACCTTTCCCCTTAAGCAAGCATAAGTTGGTTTTCTACATTTGAGACCATGTTCTGTTTTGTAATTCAGTTCATGTGTAGCCAAGTTTACATTCCATGCATTAGTGATACCTTATGATGTTTCTTTTTCTGTGTGACTTATTTCACTTAGAATCATCGTACATCAATCCACTCATTATGCTGCTACGGGCCTGATGACATAGATTTCATTGAAGAGTGATATTGCATTGTACGTAAGTACCACAACTTCTTTATCCATTTTTCGCTTTCTGCGATATTGAACTTGTACCGTAAACGAGGTTCTTGTAAACAGAGCTGTCCCAAACTTTGGGGTGGCTGTGTCTTTTTTATTTTAATTTCCCTAAGCTATAGCACCATAAGCGGAAGTGCCCTAGACTCTGTTGCTTTGTTTTTTAGATGTTTCAGGAAACACCATACACTTCTCCAGAGTGGCTGTTGGCAATTTACATCCTGCCCATCAGCATAACAAGGCTCCCAGTTCTCCATGGCCTGTCCTGCCTTTCTGGATTTTACACTTTTTTCAGATTGCCCTTTTGACCGGGGGGCAGTGAGACTTCATTGTAGTGCAGATTTCCTTTGCAAGCTTGCAAGGTTTGCCAAAAAGTGCGTATGCGTTTTTTCCTGAGGAAAAAACGCATACGCCCTTTTTGGCCAAGTGCATCATTGTGGATGTTTTGCCACTTTTCCTATGCTTTACATGCAATTCCAGTCTACCTCCTGAAATCGGTTTCCTGCAATTCTGCCCCGCTTTCAAGTCCTCTTGGCAGCCTTACTTCAATATATTTTTGGACGATAGCTGTCATATATAACTCTGCAGGTTTGTGAATGACAGTGCCCCTGAGCTCCTTTCTTCAACTCGCTTTCTTGTGAGCTGGCCGCAACACCGCAGGATTGCTTCAGGCCCTAGTGTGGTTCCGGCATGGCACGCTGAGCCTTTGGTTAATTCCTCTTCCTGGTGGGAAATGAGAGTTAAATTTGCCCGTACAGACACCTCCTGCTAGTCTCTCATTGGTTCTCCCTATTCCTGTTCATCTTACGCAGAAATTGCAAACTGGGCCAAACAGGAGGTTAAAGGCACTGACTCTCCAAATGGGGAGACTGTTAGTAAAGTGTCTGGAATGTTGCACCTGAGTACCAGGGGTGAAAACTGAGACACATTTTAAGACGTTTCCCGATCACAGGGTGGATCATACTCTGGGTTCCACATGCATGTTTTAGCTGAAGGAAGAATCCCTTAAACCTGGAGAGTTGAGACCCATGGAATGGGTACCATGCAATATGACTTCAAAGGGTTTGCATTTGCTCACCGAACCTCACCAATGCTATCACTGCTGCGTTTATGTCGCTGTACACACGCTTGATTCTCTTTTGGAGACATATAAATCCAGAGGATTTAAGATTCTTACTAGTCAGGTATATTCTTAGGTGTTTAATATGGGGTGTTGAGTCCACTTCGTTGAGCAAGGAGTAGCTCTTGTCTATTACATATTTGGCTTATGGAACGGTATCTGTGCTAATTTCAATCTCTGGTTTTATGCAGCACCCCAACTCACCTTTCCCCTTCAGCAAGCATAAGTTGGATTTCTACATTTGAGAACCTGTTCTGTTTTGTAATTCAGTTCCTGTGTAGCCAAGTTTACATTCCGTGTAGTAGTGATATCTTATGATGTTTCTTTTTCTGTGTGACTTATTTCACTTAGAATCATCGTACCTGAATCCACTCATTATGCTGCTATGGGCCTGATGACATAGATTTCATTGCTGAGTGATATTGCATTGTACGTAAGTACCACAACTTCTTTATCCATTTTTCGCTTTCTGCGATATTGAACTTGTACCGTAAATGAGGTTCTTGTAAACAGAGCCGTCCCAAACTTTGGGGTGGCTGTGTCTTTTTGATTTTACTTTCCCTAAGCTATAGGACCATAAGTGGAAGTGCCCTAAGCTCTGTTGCTTTGTTTTTTAGATGTTTCAGGAAACACCATACACTTCTCCAGAGTGGCTGTTGGCAATTTACATCCCGCCCATCAGCATAACAAGGTTCCCAGTTCTCCATGGCCTGTCCTGCCTTTCTGGATTTTACACTTTTTTCAGATGGCCCTTTTGACCGGGCTGCAGTGAGACTTCATTGTAGTGCAGATTTCCTTTACAAGCATGCTTGGTTGGCCAAAAAGGGCGTATGCGTTTTTTCCTGAATATATTCAGGAAAAAACGCATACGCCCTTTTTGGCCAAGTGCATCATAGTGGACGTTCTGCCTCTTTTCCTATGCTTTACATGCAATTCCAGTCTACCTCCTGAAATCGGTTTCGTGCAATTCTGCCCCGCTTTCAAGTCCTCTTGGCAGCCTTACTTCCATATATTTTTGGACGATAGCTGTCATTTATAACTCTGCAGGTTTGTGAATGACAGTGCCCCTAAGCTCCTTTCTTCAACTCGCTGTCTTGTGAGCTGGCCGCAACAGCGCAGGATTGCTTCAGGCCCTAGTGTGGTTCCGGCATGGCATGCTGAGCCTTTGGTTAATTCCTCTTCCTGGTGGGAAATGAGAGTTAAATTTGCCCGTCCAGACACCTGCAGCTAGTCGCTCATGGGTTCTCCCAATTCCTGTTCATCTTCCACAGAAATTTCAAACTGGGCCAAACAGGAGGTTAAAGGCACTGACTCTCCATGTGGGGAGAGTGTTAGTAAAGCGTCTGGAATGTTGCACCCGAGTACCAGGGGACGAAAACTGAGACACATTTCAACACGTTTCCCGATCACACGGTGGATCATACTCTGGGTTCCACATGCATGTTTTAGCTGAAGAAAGAATCACTTAAACCTGGAGAGTTGAGACCCATGGAATGGGTACCATGCAATATGACTTCAAAGGGTCTGGATTTGCTCACCGAACCTCACCAATCCTATCACTGCTGTGTTTATGCCGCTGTACACACGCTTGATTCTCTTTCGGAGACATATAAATCCATAGGTGTTAAGATTCTTACTAGTCACATATATTCTTAGGCGTTTAATATGGGGTGTTGTGTCCACTTTGTTGACCAAGGAGTAGCTCTTGTCTATTACATATTTGGCTTATGGAATGGTATCTGTGCTAATTTCAATCTCTGGTTTTATTCAGCACCCCAACTCACCTTTCCCCTTAAGCAAGCATAAGTTGGTTTTCTACATTTGAGACCCTGTTCTGTTTTGTATTTCAGTTACTGTGTAGCCAAGTTTACATTCCGTGTATTAGTGATATCTTATGATGTTTCTTTTTCTGTGTGACTTATTTCCCTTAGAATCATCGTAGTTGAATCCACTCATTATGCTGCTACGGGCCTGATGAGATAGATTTCATTGCTGAGTGACATTGCATTGTACATAAGTACCACAACTTCTTTATCCATTTTTCGCTTTCTGCGATATTGAACTTGTACCGTAAACGAGGTTCTTGTAAACAGAGCCGTCCCAAACTTTGGGGTGGCTGTGTTTTTGATTTCAATTTCCCTAATCTATAGGACCATAAGTGGAAGTGCCCTAGGCTCTGTTGC
This sequence comes from Orcinus orca, assembly GCF_937001465.1. Lineage (NCBI taxonomy): Eukaryota > Metazoa > Chordata > Mammalia > Artiodactyla > Delphinidae > Orcinus > Orcinus orca. The sequence continues at coordinate 60,345,915 of NC_064562.1, read as the reverse complement.
TTTGTTTTTTAGATGTTTCAGGAAACACCATACACTTCTCCAGAGTGGCTGTTGGCAATTTACATCCGGCCTATCAGCATAACAAGGCTCCCAGTTCTCCTTGGCCTGTCCTGCCTTTCTGGATTTTACACTTTTTTCAGATGGCCTTTTTGACTTGGGGGCAGTGAGACATCATTGTAGTGCAGATTTCCTTTGCAAGCTTGCTTGGTTGGCCAAAAAGTGCGTATGCGTTTTTTCCTGAATATATTCAGGAAAAAATGCATACGCCCTTTTTGGCCAAGTGCATCATTGTGGACGTTCTGCCTCTTTTCCTATGCTTTACATGCAATTCCAGTCTACCTCCTGAAATCGGTTTCCTGCAATTCTGCCCCGCTTCCGAGTCCTCTTGGCAGCCTTACTTCAATATATTTGTGGACGAGAGCTGTCATTTATAACTCTGCATGTTTGTGAATTAGAGTGCCCCTGAGCTCCTTTCTTCAACTCGCTTTCTTGTGAGCTGGCCGCAACACTGCAGGATTCCTTCAGGCCCTAGTGTGGTTCCGGCACGGCACGCTGAGCCTTTGGTTAATTCCTCTTCCTGGTGGGAAATGAGAGTTTAATTTGCCTGTCCAGACATCTGCAGCCAGTCTCTCATAGGTTCTCCCTATTGCTGTTCATCTTCCGAAGAAATTGCAAACTGGGCCAAACAGGAGGTTAAAGGCACTGACTCTCCAAGTGGAGAGAGTGTTATTAAAGCATCTGGAATGTTGCACCCGAGTACCAGGGGACGAAAACTGAGACACGTTTGAACACGTTTCCCGATAACACGGTGGATCTTACTCTGGCTTCCACATGCATGTTTTAGCTGATGGAAGAATCCCTTAAACCTGGAGAGTTGAGACCCATGGAATGTGTACCATGCAATATGAATTCTAAGGGTCTGCATTTGCTCACTGAACCTCACCAATCCTATCACTGCTACATTTATGCCGCTGTACACATGCTTGATTCTCTTTCGGAGACATATAAATCCATAGGTGTTAAGATTCTTACTAGTCAGGTATATTCTTAGGCGTTTAATATGGGGTGTTGTGTCCACTTCGATGAGCAAGGAGTAGCTCTTGTCTATTATATATTTGGCTTATGGTACGGTATCTGTGCGAATTTCAATCTCTGGTTTTATGCAGCACCCCAACTCACCTTTCCCCTTAAGCAAGCATAAGTTGGTTTTCAACATTTGAGGCCCTGTTCTGTTTTGTAATTCAATTCCTGTGTAGCCAAGTTTACATTCCGTGTAGTAGTGATATCTTATGATGTTTCTTTTTCTGTGTGACTTATTTCACTTAGAATCATCGTACCTGAATCCACTCATTATGCTGCTACGGGCCTGATGACATAGATTTCATTGCTGAGTGATATTGCATTGTATGTAAGTACCACAACTTCTTTATCCATTTTTCGCTTTCTGCGATATTGAACTTGTACCGTAAATGAGGTTCTTGTAAACAGAGCCGTCCCAAACTTTGGGGTGGCTGTGTCTTTTTGATTTTAATTTCCCTAAGCTATAGGACCATAAGTGGAAGTGCCCTAGGCTCTGTTGCTTTGTTTTGTAGATGTTTCAGGAAACACCATACACTTCTCCAAAGTAGCTGTTGGCAATTTACATCCCGCCCATCAGCATAACAAGGCTCCCAGTTCTCCATGGCCTGTCCTGCCTTTCTGGATTTTATACTTTTTTCAGATGGCCCTTTTGACCAGGGGGCAGTGAGACTTCATTGTAGTGCAGATTTCCTTTGCAAGCTTGCTTGGTTGGCCAAAAAGGGCGTATGCGTTTTTTCCTGAATATATTCAGGAAAAAACGCATACGCCCTTTTTGGCCAAGTGCATCATTGTGGACGTTCTGCCTCTTTTCCTATGCTTTAAATGCAATTCCAGTCTACCTCCTGAAATCGGTTTCCTGCAATTCTGCCCCGCTTCCGAGTCCTCTAGGCAGCCTTACTTCAATATATTTTTGGACGATAGCTGTCATTTATAACTCTGCAGGTTTGTGAATTACAGTGCCCCTGAGCTCCTTTCTTCAACTCGCTTTCTTGTGAGCTGACTGCAACACCGCAAGATTGCTTCAGGCCCTAGTGTGGTTCCGGAACAGCACGCTGAGCCTTTGGTTAATTCCTCTTCCTGGTGGGAAATGAGAGTTTAATTTGCCTGTCCAGACATCTCCAGCTTGTCTCTCATTGTTTCTCCCTATTGCTGTTCATCTTCCGCAGAAATTGCAAACTGGGCCAAACAGGAGGTTAAAGGCATTGACTCTCCAAGTGGAGAGAGTGTTAGTAAAGCATCTGGAATGTTGCACCCGAGTACCAGGGGACGAAAACTGAGACACATTTGAACACGTTTCCCGATCACATGGTGGATCATACTCTGGGTTCCACATGCATGTTTTAGCTGAAGGAAGAATCCCTTAAACATGGAGAGTTGAGACCCATGGAATGGGTACCATGCAATATGACTTCAAACGGTCTGCATTTGCTCACCGAACCTCACCAATCCTATCACTGCTGAGCTTATGCTGCTGTACACACGCTTGATTCCTTTTCGGAGACATATAAATCCATAGGTTTTAAGATTCTTACTAGTCAGGTATATTCTTAGGCGTTTAATATGGCGTCTTGAGTCCACTTCGTTGAGCAAGGAGTACCTTTTGTCTATGTACATATTTGGCTTATGGAACGGTATCTGTGCCAATTTCAATCTCTGGTTTCATGCACCGCCCAAACTCACCTTTCCCCTTAAGCAAGCATAAGTTGGTTTTCTACATTTGTGACCCTGTTCTATTTTGTAATTCAGTTCCTGTGTAGTCAAGTTTACATCCGTGTATTAGTGATATATTATGATGTTTCTTTTTCTCTGTGACTTATTTCACTTAGAATCATCGTACGTGAATCCACTCATTATGCTGCTATGGGCCTGATGACATAGATTTCATTGCTGAGTGATATTGCATTGTACGTAAGTACCACAACTTCTTTATCCATTTTTCGCTTTCTGCGATATTGAACTTGTACCGTAAACGAGGTTCTTGTAAACAGAGCCGTCCCAAACTTTGGGGTGGCTGTGTCTTTTGATTTTAATTTCCCTAAGCTATAGGACCATAAGTGGAAGTGCCCTAGGCTCTGTTGCTTTGTTTTTTCGATGTTTCAGGAAACACCATACACTTCTCCAGAGTGGCTGTTGGCAATTTACATCCCGCCCTTCAGCATAAGAAGGCTCCCAGTTGTCCATGGCCTGTTCTGCTTTTCTGGATTTTACACTTTTTTCAGATGGCCCTTTTGACCGGGGGGCAGTGAGACTTCATTGTTGTCCAGATTTCCTTTGCCAGCTTGCTTGGTTGGCCAAAAAGGGCGTATGCGTTTTTTCCTGAATATATTCAGGAAAAACCGCATACGCACTTTTTGGCCAAGTGCATCATTGTGGACGTTCTGCCTCTTTTCCTATGCTGTACATGCAATTCCAGTCTACCTCCTGTAATCGGGTCCTGCAATTCTGCCCCGCTTTCAAGTCCTCTTGGCAGCCTTACTTCAATATATTTTTGGACGATAGCTGTCATTTATAACTCTGCAGGTTTGTGAATTACAGTGCCCCTGAGCTCCTTTCTTCAACTCGCTTTCTTGTCAGCTGGCCGCAACACCGCAGGATTGCTTCAGGCCCTAGTGTGGTTACGGCATGGCACGCTGAGCCTTTGGTTAATTCCGCTTCCTGGTGGGAAATGAGAGTTAAATTTTCCCGTCCAGACATCTCCAGATAGTCTCTCATTGGTTCTCCCTAATCCTGTTCTTTTTCAGCAGAAATTGCAAACTCGGCCAAACAGGAGGTTAAAGGCACTGACTCTCCAAGTGGGGAGAGTGTTAGTAAAGCGTCTGGAATGTTGCACCTGAGTACCAGGGGACGAAAACTGAGACACATTTGAACACGTTTCCTGATCACATGGTGGATCATACTCTGGGTTCCACATACGTGTTTTAGCTGAAAGAAGAATCCCTTAAACCTGGAGAGTTGAGACCCATGGAATGGGTACCATGCAATATGACTTCAAAGGGCCTGCATTTGCTCACCGAACTTCACCAATCCTATCACTGCTGCATTTATGCCGCTGTACACACCCTTGATTCTCTTTCGGAGACATATAAATCCATAGGTTTTAAGATTCTTACTAGTCAGGTATATTCTTAGGCGTTTAATATGGGGTGTTGAGTGCACTTCGTTGAGCAAGGAGTAGCTCTTGTCTATTACATATTTGGCTTATGGAACGGTATCTGTGCTAATTTCAATCACTTGTTTTATGCAGCACCCCAACTCACCTTTCCCGTTAAGCAAGCATAAGTTGGTTTTCTACATTTGAGACCATGTTCTGTTTTGTAATTCAGTTCCTGTGTAGACACGTTTACATTCCGTGTAGTAGTGATATCTTATGATGTTTCTTTTTCTGTGTGACTTATTTCACTTAGAATCATCGTACCTGAATCCACTCATTATGCTGCTACGGGCCTGATGACATAGATTCCATTGCTGAGTGATATTGCATTGTACGTAAGTACCACAATTTCTTTATCCATTTTTCTCTTTCTGTAATATTGAACTTGTACCATAAACGAGGTTCTTGTAAGCAGAGCTGTCCCAAATTTGGGGTGGCTGTGTCTTTTTGATTTTAATTTCCCTAACCTATAGGACCATAAGTGGAAGTGCCCTAGGCTCTGTTGCTTTGTTTTTTAGATGTTTCAGGAAACACCATACACTTCTCCAGAGTGGTTGTTGGCAATTTACATCCCGCCCATCAGCATAAAAAGGCTCCCAGTTCTCCATGGCCTGTCCTGCCTTTCTGGATTTTACACTTTTTTCAGATGGCCCTTTTGACCGGGTGGCAGTGAGACTTCATTGTAGTGCAGATTTCCTTTGCAAGCTTGCTTGGTTGGCCAAAAAGTGCGTATGCGTTTTTTCCTGAATATATTCAGGATAAAACGCATACGCACTTTTTGGCCAAGTGCATCATTGTGGCCCTTCTGCCTCTTTTCCTATGATTTACATGCAATTCCAGTCTACCTCCTGAAATGAGTTTCCTGCAATTCTGCCCCACTTTCAAGTCCTCTTGGCAGCCTTACTTCATTATATTTTTGGACGATAGCTGCCATTTATAACTCTGCAGGTTTTGAATGTCAGTGCCCCTGAGCCTCTTTCTTCACTCCCTTTCTTGTGAGCTGGCCACAACACTGCAGGATTGCTTCAGGCCCTAGTGTGGTTCCGGCATGGCACACTGAGCCTTTGGTTAATTCCTCTTCCTTATGGGAAATGAGAGTTAAATTTGCCCGTCCGGACACCTCCAGATAGTCTCTCATGGGTTCTCCCTATTCCTGTTCATTTTTCACCGAAATTGCAAACTGGGCCAAACAGGAGGTTAAAGGCACTGACTATCCAAGTGGGGAGAGTGTTAGTAAAGCGTCTGGAATGTTGCACCCGAGTACCAGGGGACGAAAACTGAGACACATTTGAACACGTTACCTGATCACACAGTGGATCATACTCTGGGTTCCACATGCATGTTTTAGCTGAAGGAAGAATCCCTTAAACCTGGAGAGTTGAGACCCATGGAATGGGTACCATGCAATATGACTTCAAAGGGTCTGCATTTGCTCACCGAACCTCACCAATCCTATCACTGATGCATTTATGCCGCTGTACACACGCTTGATTCTCTTTCGGAGACATATAAATCCATAGGTTGTAAGATTCTTACTAGTCAGGTATATTCTTAGGCGTTTAATACAGGGTGTTGAGTCCACTTCGTTGAGCAAGGAGTAGCTCTTGTCTATTACATATTTGGCTTATGGAACGGTATCTGTGCTAATTTCAATCTCTGTTTTTTTGTAGCACCCCAACTCACCTTTCCCCTTAAGCAAGCATAAGTTGGTTTTCTACATTTGAGACCCTGTTCTGTTTTGTAATTCAGTTCCTGTGTAGCCAAGTTTACATTCTGTCTAGTAGTGATATCTTATGAAGTTTCTTTTTCTGTGTGACTTATTTCACTTAGAATCATCGTACCTCAATCCACTCATTATGCTGCTATGGGCCTGATGAATTAGATTTCGTTGCTGAGTGATATTGCATTGTATGTAAGTACCACAACTTATTTATCCATTTTTCGCTTTCTGTGATATTGAACTTGTACCGTAAATGAGGTTCTTGTAAACAGAGCCATCCCAAACTGGGTTGGCTGTGTCTTTTGGAATTTAATTTCCCTAAACTATAGGACCATACGTGGAAGTGCCCTAGGCTCTGTTGCTTTGTTTTTTAGATGTTTCAGGAAACACCATACACTTCTCCAGAGTGGCTGTTGGCTATTTACATTCCGCCCATCAGCATAACAAGGCTCCCAGTTCTCTATGGCCTGTCCTGCCTTTCTGGAATTTACACTTTTTTCAGATGGCCCTTTTGACCGGGGGGCCATGGGACATCATTGTAGTGCAGATTTCCTTTGCAAGCTTGCTTGGTTGGGCAAAAAGGGCGTATGCGTTTTTTCCTGAATATATTCAGGAAAAACGCATACGCCCTTTTTGGCCAAGTGCATCATTGTGGACGTTCTGCCTCTTTTCCTATGCTTTACATGCAATTCCAGTCTACCTCCTGAAATCGGTTTCCTGCAATTCTGCCCCGCTTTCAAGTCCTCTTGGCAGCCTTACTTCAATATATTTTTGGACGATAGCTGTCATTTATAACTCTGCAGGTTTGTGAATGACAGTGCCCCTGAGCTCCTTTCCTCAACTCGCTCTCTTGTGAGCTGGCCTCAACGCCGCAGGATTGCTTCAGGCCGTAGTGTGGTTCAGGCATTGCATGCTGAGCCTTTGGTCAATTCCTCTTCCTGGTGGGAAATGAGAGTTAAATTTGCCCGTCCAGACACCTCCAGCTAGTCTCTCATTGGTTCTCCCTATTCCTGTTCATTTTCCGCAAAAATTGCAAACTGGGCCAAACAGGAGGTTAAAGGCACTGACTCTCCAAGTGGGGAGAGTTTTAGTAAAGCGACTTGAATGTTGCACCCGAGTACCAGGGGAGGAAAACTGAGACACATTTGAACACGTCTCCCGATCACATGGTGGATCATACTCTGGGTTCCACATGCATGTTTTAGCTGAAGGAGGAATCCCTTAAACCTGGAGAGTTGAGACCCATGGAATGGGTACCATGCAATATGACTTCAAAGGGTCTGCATTTGCTCACCGAACCTCACCAATCCTATCACTGCTGCGTTTATGCCACTGTACACACGCTTGGTTCTCTTTCAGAGACATATAAATCCATAGGTTTTAAGATTCTTACTAGTCAGGTATATTCTTATGCATTTAATATGGGGCATTGAGTCCACTTCGTTGAGCAAGGAGTAGCTCTTGTCTATTATATATTTGGCTTATGGAACGGTATCTGTGCTAATTTCAATCTCTGGTTTTATGCAGCACCCCAACTCACCTTTCCCCTTAAGTAAGCATAAGTTGGTTTTCTACATTTGAGACCCTGTTCTGTTTTGTAATTCAATTCCTGTGTAGCCAAGTTTACATTCCATGTAGTAGTGATATCTTATGATATTTCTTTTTCTGTGTGACTTATTTCACTTAGAATCATCGTACCTGAATCCACTCATTATGCTGCTACGGGCCTGATGACATAGATTTCATTGCTGAGTGATATTGCATTGTACATAAGTACCACAACGTGTTTATCCATTTTTCGCTTTCTGTGTTATTGAGCTTGTACCGTAAATGAGGTTCTTGTAAACAGAGCCGTCCCAAACTTTGGGGTGGCTGTGTCTTTTTGATTTTAATTTCCCTAAGCTATAGGAGCATAAGTGGAAGTGCCCTAGGCTCTGTTGCTATGTTTTTTAGATGTGTCAGGAAACACCATACACTTCTCCAGAGTGGCTGTTGGCAATTTACATCCCGCCCATCAGCATAACAAGGCTCCCAGTTCTCCATGGCCTGTCCTGCCTTTCTGGATTTTACACTTTTTTCAGATGGCCCTTTTGACCGGGGGGCAGTGAGACTTCATTTTAGTGCAGATTTCCTTTGCAAGCTTGCTTGGTTGGCCAAAAAGGGCGTATGCGTTTTTTCCTGAATATATTTAGGAAAAAACGCATACGCCCTTTTTGGCCAAGTGCATCATTGTGGACGTTCTGCCTCTTTTCCGATGCTTTACATGCAATTCCAGTCTACCTCCTGAAATCGGTTTCCTGCAATTCTGCCCCGCTTTCAAGTCCTCTTGGCAGCCTTACTTCAATATATTTTTGGACGATAGCTGTCATTTATAACTCTGCAGGTTTGTGAATTACAGTGCCCCTGAGCTCCTTTCTTCAACTCGCTTTCTTGTGAGCTGGCCGCAAGACCGCAGGATTGCTTCAGGCCCTAGTGTGGTTCCGGCGGCATGCTGAGCCTTTGCTTAATTGCTCTTCCTGGTGGGAAATGAGAGTTAAATTTGCCCGTCCAGACACCTCCACCTAGTCTGTCATGGGTTCTCCCTATTCCTGTTCATCTTACGCAGAAATTGCAAACTGGGCCAAACAGGAGGCTAAAGGCACTCACTCTCCAAGTTGGGAGAGTGTTAGTAAAGCGTCTGGAATGTTGCACCCGAGTACCAGGGGACAAAAACTGAGACACATTTGAACACGTTTCCCAATCACACGCTGGATCATACTCTGGGTTCCACATGCATGTTTTAGCTGAAGGAAGAATCCCTTAAACCTGGAGAGTTGAGACCCATGGAATTGGTACGATGCAATATGACTTCAAAGGGTCTGCATTTGCTCACCGAACCTCACCAATCCTATCACTGCTGCGTTTATGCCGCTGTACACACGCTTGATTCTCTTTCGGAGACATATAAATCCATAGGTTTTAAGATTCTTACTAGTCAGGTATGTTCTTAGGCGTTAAATACGGAGTCATGAGTCCACTTCGTTGAGCAAGGAGTAGCTCTTGTCTATTACATTTTTGGCTTATGGAACGGTATCTGTGCTCATTTCAATCTCTGGTTTTATGCAGCACCCCAAATCACCTTTCCCCTTAAGCAAGCATAAGTTGGTTTTCTACATTTGAGACCCTGTTCTGTTTTGTAATTCAGTTCCTGTGTAGCCAAGTTTACATTCCGTGTATTAGTGATATCTTATGATGTTTCTTTTTCTGTGTGACTTATTTCACTTAGAATCATCGTACCTGAATCCACTCATTATGCTGCTACGAGCCTGATGACATAGATTTCATTGCTGAGTGATATTGCATTGTATGTAACTACCACAACTTCTTTATCCATTTTTCGCTTTCTGCGATATTGAACTTGTACCGTAAACGAGGGTCTTCTAAACAGAGCCGTCCCAAACTTTGGGGTGGCTGTGTCTTTTTGATTTTAATTTCCCTAAGCTATAGGACCATAAGTGGAAGTGCCCTAGGCTCTGTTGCTTTGTTTTTTAGATGTTTCAGGAAACACCATACATTTCTCCAGAGTGGCTGTTGGCAATTTATATGCTGCCCATCAGCATAACAAGGCTCCCAGTTCTCCATGGCCTGTCCTGCCTTTCTGGATTTTACACTTTTTTCAGATGGCCCTTTTGGCCGGGTGGCAGTGAGACTTCATTGTAGTGCAGATTTCCTTTGCAAGCTTGCTTGGTTGGCCAAAAAGGGCGTATGAGATTTTTCCTGAATATATTCAGGAAAAAACGCATACGCCCTCTTTGTCCAAGTGCATCATTGTGGACGTTCTGCCTCTCTTCCTATGCTTTGCATGCAATTCCAGTCTACCTCCTGAAATCAGTTTCCTGCAATTTTGCCCCGCTTTCAAGTCCTCTTGGCAGCCTTACTTCAATATATATTTGGACCATAGCTGTCATTTAAAACTCTGCAGTTTTGTGAATTACTGTGACCCTGAGCTCCTTTCTTCAACTCTCTTTCTTGTGAGCTGACCGCAACACCACAGGATTGCTTCAGGCGCTAGTGTGGTTCCGGCATGGCACGCTGAGCCTTTGGTTAATTCCTCTTCCTGGTGGGAAATGAGAGTTAAATTTGACCGTCCAGACACCTCCAGCTAGTCTCTCATTGGTTCTCCCTATTCCTGTTCATTTTCCACAGAAATTGCAAACTGGGCCAAACAAGAGGTTAAAGGCACTGACTCTCCAAGTGGGGAGAGTGTTAGTAAAGCATCTGGAATGTTGCACCCGAGTACCAGGGGACGAACACTGAGACACATTTGAACACGTTTCCCAATCACATGGTGGATCATACTCTGGGTTCCACATGCATGTTTTAGCTGAAGGAAGAATCCCTTAAACCTGCAGAGTTGAGAACCATGGAATGGGTACCATGCAATATGACTTCAAAGGGTCTGCATTTGCTCACCGAACCTCACCAATCCTATCACTGCTGCATTTATGCCACTGTACACATGCTTGATTCTCTTTCGGAGACATATAAATCCATAGGTTTTAAGATTCTTACTAGTCAGGTATATTCTTAGGCGTTTAATATGGGGTGTTGAGTTCACTTCGTTGAGAGAGGTGTAGCTCTTGTCTATTACATATTTGGCTTATGGAACGCTATCTGTGCTCATTTCAGTCTCTGGTTTTATGCAGCACCCCACCTCACCTTACCCTTAAGCAAGCATAAGTTGGTTTTCTACATTTGAGACCCTGTTCTGTTTTGTAATTCAGTTCCTGTGTAGCCAAGTTTACATTCCGTGTAGTAGTGATATCTTATGATGTTTCTTTTTATGTGTGACTTATTTCACTTAGAATCATCGTACCTGAATCCACTCATTATGCTGCTACGGGCCTGATGACATAGATTTCATTGTTGAGTGATATTGCATTGTACGTAAGTACCACAACTTTTTTATCCATTTTTCGCTTTCTGCGATATTGAACTTGTACCGTAAACGAGGTTCTTGTAAACAGAGCCGTCCCAAACTTTGGGGTGGTTGTGTCTTTTTGAATTTAATTTCCCTAATCAATAGGACCATAAGTGGAAGTGCCCTAGGCTCTGTTGCTTTGTTTTTTAGATGTTTCAGGAAACACCATACACTTCTCCAGAGTGACTGTTGTCAATTTACATCCCGCCCTTCACCATAACAAGGCTCCCAGTTCTCCATGGCCTGTCCTGCCTTTCTGGAATTTACACTTTTTTCAGATGGCCCTTTTGACCTGGGGGCAGTGAGACTTCATTGTAGTGCAGATTTCCTTTGCAAGCTTGCTTGGTTGGCCAAAAAGGGCGTATGCGTTTTTTCCTGAATATATTCAGGAATAAACGCATACGCCCTTTTTGGCCAAGTGCATCATTGTGGACGTTCTGCCTCTTTTCCTATGCTTTACATGCAATTCCAGTCTACCTCCTGAAATCGGTTTCCTGCAATTCTGCCCCGCTTTCAAGTCCTCTTGGCAGCCTTACTTCAATATATTTTTGGACGATAGCTGTCATTTATAACTCTGCAGGTTTGTGAATGACAGTGCCCCTGAGCTCCTTTCCTCAACTCGCTCTCTTGTGAGCTGGCCTCAACGCCGCAGGGTTGCTTCAGGCCGTAGTGTGGTTCCGGCATTGCATGCTGAGCCTTTGGTCAATTCCTCTTCCTGGTGGGAAATGAGAGTTAAATTTGCCCGTCCAGACACCTCCAGCTAGTCTCTCATTGGTTCTCCCTATTCCTGTTCATTTTCCGCAAAAATTGCAAACTGGGCCAAACAGGAGGTTAAAGGCACTGACTCTCCAAGTGGGGAGAGTGTTAGTAAAGAGACTTGAATGTTGCACCCGAGTACCAGGGGAGGAAAACTGAGACACATTTGAACACGTCTCCCGATCACATGGTGGATCATACTCTGGGTTCCACATGCATGTTTTAGCTGAAGGAGGAATCCGTTAAACCTGGAGAGTTGAGACCCATGTAATGGGTACCATGCAATATGACTTCAAAGGGTCTGCATTTGCTCACCGAACCTCACCAATCCTATCACTGCTGCGTTTATGCCACTGTACACACGCTTGGTTCTCTTTCGGAGACATATAAATCCATAGGTTTTAAGATTCTTACTAGTCAGGTATATTCTTATGCATTTAATATGGGGCATTGAGTCCACTTCGTTGAGCAAGGAGTAGCTCTTGTCTATTATATATTTGGCTTATGGAACGGTATCTGTGCTAATTTCAATCTCTGGTTTTATGCAGCACCCCAACTCACCTTTCCCCTTAAGTAAGCATAAGTTGGTTTTCTACATTTGAGACCCTGTTCTGTTTTGTAATTCAATTCCTGTGTAGCCAAGTTTACATTCCATGTAGTAGTGATATCTTATGATATTTCTTTTTCTGTGTGACTTATTTCACTTAGAATCATCGTACCTCAATCCACTCATTATGCTGCTACGGGCCTGATGACATAGATTTCATTGCTGAGTGATATTGCATTGTACATAAGTACCACAACGTGTTTATCCATTTTTCGCTTTCTGTGTTATTGAGCTTGTACCGTAAACGAGGTTCTTGTAAACAGAGCCGTCCCAAACTTTGGGGTGGCTGTGTCTTTTTGATTTTAATTTCCCTAAGCTATAGGACCATAAGTGGAAGTGCCCTAGGCTCTGTTGCTATGTTTTTTAGATGTGTCAGGAAACACCATACACTTCTCCAGAGTGGCTGTTGGCAATTTACATCCCGCCCATCAGCATAACAAGGCTCCCAGTTCTCCATGGCCTGTCCTGCCTTTCTGGATTTTACACTTTTTTCAGATGGCCCTTTTGACCGGGGGGCAGTGAGACTTCATTGTAGTGCAGATTTCCTTTGCAAGCTTGCTTGGTTGGCCAAAAAGGGCGTATGCGTTTTTTCCTGAATATATTTAGGAAAAAACGCATACGCCCTTTTTGGCCAAGTGCATCATTGTGGACGTTCTGCCTCTTTTCCGATGCTTTACATGCAATTCCAGTCTACCTCCTGAAATCGGTTTCCTGCAATTCTGCCCCGCTTTCAAGTCCTCTTGGCAGCCTTACTTCAATATATTTTTGGACGATAGCTGTCATTTATAATTCTGCAGGTTTGTGAATTACAGTGCCCCTGAGCTCCTTTCTTCAACTCGCTTTCTTGTGAGCTGGCCGCAAGACCGCAGGATTGCTTCAGGCCCTAGTGTGGTTCCGGCGGCATGCTGAGCCTTTGCTTAATTGCTCTTCCTGGTGGGAAATGAGAGTTAAATTTGCCCGTCTAGACACCTCCACCTAGTCTGTCATGGTTTCTCCCTATTCCTGTTCATCTTACGCAGAAATTGCAAACTGGGCCAAACAGGAGGCTAAAGGCACTCACTCTCCAATTTGGGAGAGTGTTAGTAAAGCGTCTGGAATGTTGCACCCGAGTACCAGGGGACAAAAACTGAGACACATTTGAACACGTTTCCCAATCACACGCTGGATCATACTCTGGGTTCCACATGCATGTTTTAGCTGAAGGAAGAATCCCTTAAACCTGGAGAGTTGAGACCCATGGAATTGGTACGATGCAATATGACTTCAAAGGGTCTGCATTTGCTCACCGAACCTCACCAATCCTATCACTGCTGCGTTTATGCCGCTGTACACACGCTTGATTCTCTTTCGGAGACATATAAATCCATAGGTTTTAAGATTCTTACTAGTCAGGTATGTTCTTAGGCGTTAAATACGGAGTCATGAGTCCACTTCGTTGAGCAAGGAGTAGCTCTTGTCTATTACATTTTTGGCTTATGGAACGGTATCTGTGCTAATTTCAATCTCTGGTTTTATGCAGCACCCCAAATCACCTTTCCCCTTAAGCAAGCATAAGTTGGTTTTCTACATTTGAGACCCTGTTCTGTTTTGTAATTCAGTTCCTGTGTAGCCAAGTTTACATTCCGTGTATTAGTGATATCTTATGATGTTTCTTTTTCTGTGTGACTTATTTCACTTAGAATCATCGTACCTGAATCCACTCATTATGCTGCTACGAGCCTGATGACATAGATTTCATTGCTGAGTGATATTGCATTGTATGTAACTACCACAACTTCTTTATCCATTTTTCGCTTTCTGCGATATTGAACTTGTAACTTAAACGAGGTTCTTCTAAACAGAGCCGTCCCAAACTTTGGGGTGGCTGTGTCTTTTTGATTTTAATTTCCCTAAGCTATAGGACCATAAGTGGAAGTGCCCTAGGCTCTGTTGCTTTGTTTTTTAGATGTTTCAGGAAACACCATACACTTCTCCAGAGTGGCTGTTGGCAGTTTACATCCCGCCCATCAGCATAACAAGGCTCCCAGTTCTCCATGGCCTGTCCTGCCTTTCTGGATTTTACACTTTTTTCAGATGGCCCTTTTGACCGGGGGGCAGTGAGACTTCATTGTAGTGCAGATTTCCTTTGCAAGCTTGCTTGGTTGGCCAAAAAGGGCGTATGCCTTTTTTCCTGAATATATTCAGGAAAAAACTCATACGCCCTTTTAGGCTGAGTGCATCATTGTGGACGTTCTGCCTCTTTTCTTATGCTTTACATGCAATTCCAGTCTACCTCCTGAGATCGGTTTCCTGCAATTCTGCCCCGCTTTCAAGTCCTCTTGGCAGCCTTACTTCAATATATTTTTGGGACGATAGCTGTCATTTATAACTCTGCAAGTTTGTGAATGACAGTGCCCCTGAGCTCCTTTCTTCAACTCGCTTTCTTGTGAGCTGGCCGCAACACCGCAGGATTGTTTCAGGCCCTAGTGTGGTTCCGGCACGGCACGCTGAGCCTTTGGTTAATTCCTCTTCCTGGTGGGAAATGAGAGTTAAATTTGCCCATCGAGACACCTCCAGCTAGTCTCTCATTGGTTCTCCCTATTCCTGTTCATTTTCTGCAGAAATTGCAAACTGGGCCAAACAGGAGGTTAAAGGCATTGGCTCTCCAAGTTGGGAGAGTGTTAGTAAAGCGTCTGTAAGGTTGCACCCAAGTACCAGGGGACGAAAACTGAGACACATTTGAACACATTTCCCGATCACACGGTGGATCATACTCTGGGTTCCACATGCATGTTTTAGCTGAAGGAAGAATCCCTTAAACCTGGAGAGTTGAGACCCATGGATGGGTACCATGCAATATGACTTCAAAGGGTCTGCATTTGCTCACCAGACCTCACCAATCCTATCACTGCTGCATTTATGCCGCTGTACACACGCTTGATTCTCTTTCGGAGACATATAAATCCATAGGTTTTAAGATTCTTACTAGTCAGGTATATTCTTAGGCGTTTAATATGGGGTGTTGAGTCCACTTCGTTGAGCAAGGAGTAGCTCTTGTCTATTACATATTTGGGTTATGGAACGGTATCTGTGCTACTTTCAAGCTCTGGTTTTATGCAGCACCCCAACTCATCTTTCCCCTTAAGCAAGCATAAGTTGGTTTTCTGCATTTGAGACCCTGTTCTGTTTTGTAATTCAGTTCCTGTGCAGCCAAATTTACATTCCGTGTATTAGTGATATCTTATGATGTTTCTTTTTCTGTGTGACTTATTTCACTTAGAATCATCGTACCTGAATCCACTCATTATGCTGCTACGGGCCTGATGACATAGATTTCATTGCTGAGTGATATTGCATTGTACGTAAGTACCACAACTTCTTTATCCATTTTTCGCTTTCTGCGATATTGAACTTGTACCGTACACGAGGTTCTTGTAAACAGAGCCGTCCCAAACTTTGGGGTGGCTGTGTCTTTTTGATTTTAATTTCCCTAAGCTATAGGACCATAAGTGGAAGTGCACTAGGCTCTGTTGCTTTGTTTTTCAGATGTTTCAGGAAACACCATACACTTATCCAGAGTGGCTGTTGGCAGTTTACATCCCGCCCATCAGCATAACAAGGCTCCCAGTTCTCCATGGCCTGTCCTGCCTTTCTGGATTTTACACTTTTTTCAGATGTCCCTTTTGACCGAGGGGCAGTGAGACTTCATTGAGGTGCAGATTTCCTTTGCAAGCTTGCTTGGTTGGCCAAAAAGGGCGTATGCCTTTTTTCCTGAATATATTCAGGAAAAAACGCATACGCCCTTTTAGGCTGAGTGCATCATTGTGGACGTTCTGCCTCTTTTCTTATGCTTTACATGCAATTCCAGTCTACCTCCTGAGATCGGTTTCCTGCAATTCTGCCCCGCTTTCAAGTCCTCTTGGCAGCCTTACTTCAATATATTTTTGGACGATAGCTGTCATTTATAACTCTGCAGGTTTGTGAATGACAGTGCCCCGGAGCTCCTTTCTTCAACTCGCTTTCTTGTGAGCTGGCCGCAACACCGCAGGATTGTTTCAGGCCCTAGTGTGGTTCCGGCACGGCACGCTGAGCATTTGGTTAATTCCTCTTCCTGGTGGGAAATGAGAGTTAAATTTGCCCATCGAGACACCTCCAGCTGGTCTCTCATTGGTTCTCCCTATTCCTGTTCATTTTCCGCAGAAATTGCAAACTGGGCCAAACAGGAGGTTAAAGGCATTGGCTCTCCAAGTTGGGAGAGTGTTAGTAAAGCGTCTGTAAGGTTGCACCCAAGTACCAGGGGACGAAAACTGAGACACATTTGAACACATTTCCCGATCACACGGTGGATCATACTCTGGGTTCCACATGCATGTTTTAGCTGAAGGAAGAATCCCTTAAACCTGGAGAGTTGAGACCCACGGATGGGTACCATGCAATATGACTTCAAAGGGTCTGCATTTGCTCACCAGACCTCACCAATCCTATCACTGCTGCATTTATGCCGCTGTACACACGCTTGATTCTCTTTCGGAGACATATAAATCCATAGGTTTTAAGATTCTTACTAGTCAGGTATATTCTTAGGCGTTTAATATGGGGTGTTGAGTCCACTTCGTTGAGCAAGGAGTAGCTCTTGTCTATTACATATTTGGGTTATGGAACGGTATCTGTGCTACTTTCAAGCTCTGGTTTTATGCAGCACCCCAACTCATCTTTCCCCTTAAGCAAGCATAAGTTGGTTTTCTGCATTTGAGACCCTGTTCTGTTTTGTAATTCAGTTCCTGTGCAGCCAAATTTACATTCCGTGTATTAGTGATATCTTATGATGTTTCTTTTTCTGTGTGACTTATTTCACTTAGAATCATCGTACCTGAATCCACTCATTATGCTGCTACGGGCCTGATGACATAGATTTCATTGCTGAGTGATATTGCATTGTACGTAAGTACCACAACTTCTTTATCCATTTTTCGCTTTCTGCGATATTGAACTTGTACCGTACACGAGGTTCTTGTAAACAGAGCCGTCCCAAACTTTGGGGTGGCTGTGTCTTTCTGATTTTAATTTCCCTAAGCTATAGGACCATAAGTGGAAGTGCACTAGGCTCTGTTGCTTTGTTTTTAGATGTTTCAGGAAACACCATACACTTATCCAGAGTGGCTGTTGGCAGTTTACATCCCGCCCATCAGCATAACAAGGCTCCCCAGTTCTCCATGGCCTGTCCTGCCTTTCTGGATTTTACACTTTTTTCAGATGTCCCTTTTGACCGAGGGGCAGTGAGACTTCATTGAGGTGCAGATTTCCTTTGCAAGCTTGCTTGGTTGGCCAAAAAGGGCGTATGCCTTTTTTCCTGAATATATTCAGGAAAAAACGCATATGCCCTTTTAGGCTGAGTGCATCATTGTGGACGTTCTGCCTCTTTTCTTATGCTTTACATGCAATTCCAGTCTACCTCCTGAGATCGGTTTCCTGCAATTCTGCCCCGCTTTCAAGTCCTCTTGGCAGCCTTACTTCAATATATTTTTGGACGATAGCTGTCATTTATAACTCTGCAGGTTTGTGAATGACAGTGCCCCTGAGCTCCTTTCTTCAACTCGCTTTCTTGTGAGCTGGCCGCAACACCGCAGGATTGTTTCAGGCCCTAGTGTGGTTCCGGCACGGCACGCTGAGCCTTTGGTTAATTCCTCTTCCTGGTGGGAAATGAGAGTTAAATTTGCCCATCGAGACACCTCCAGCTAGTCTCTCATTGGTTCTCCCTATTCCTGTTCATTTTCCACAGAAATTGCAAACTGGGCCAAACAGGAGTTTAAAGGCACTGACTCTCCAAGTGGTCAGAGTGTTAGTAAAGCGTCTGGAATGTTGCACCCGAGTACCAGGGGACGAAAACTGAGACATATTTGAACACGTTTCCCGATCACACGGTGGATCATACTCTGGGTTCCACATGCATTTTTTAGCTGAAGGAAGAATCCCTTAAACCTGCAGAGTTGAGACCCATGTAATGGGTACCATGCAATATGACTTCAAAGGGTCTGCATTTGCTCACCGAACCTCACCAATCCTATCACTGCTGCATTTATGCCGCTGTACAGACGCTTGATTCTCTTTCGGAGACATATAAATCCATAGGTTTTAAGATTCTTATTAGTCAGGTATATTCTTAGGCGTTTAATATGGGGTGTTGAGTCCACTTCGTTGAGCAAGGAGTAGATCTTGTCTATTACATATTTGGCTTATGGAACGATATCTGTGCTAATTTCAATCTCTGGTTTTATGCAGCACCCCAACTCACCTTCCCCCTTAAGCAAGCATAAGTTGGTTTTCTACATTTGAGACCCTTTTCTGTTTTGTAATTCAGTTCCTGTGTAGCCAAGTTTACATTCCGTGTACTAGTGGTATCTTATGATGTTTCTTTTTCTGTGTGACTTATTTCATTTAGAATCATCGTCACTGAATCCACTCATTATGTTGCTACGGGCCTGATGACATAGGTTTCATTGCTGAGTGATATTGCATTGTACGTAAGTACCAAAACTTCTTTATCCATTTTTCGCTTTCTGTGATATTGAACTTGTACCGTAAATGAGGTTGTTGTAAACAGAGCCATCCCAAATTTTGGTGTGGCTGTGTCTTTTTGAATTTAATTTCCCTAAGCTATAGGACCATAAGTGGAAGTGCCCTAAGCTCTATTGCTTTGTTTTTTAGATGTTTCAGGAAACACCATACACTTCTCCAGAGTGGCTGTTGGCAATTTTCATCCCGCCCACCAGCATAACAAGGCTCCCAGTTCTCCATGGCCTGTCCTGCCTTTCTGGATTTTACCATTTTTTCAGATGGCCCTTTTGACCGTGGGGCAGTGAGACTTCATTGTAGTGCAGATTTCCTTTGTAACCTTGCTTGGTTGGCCAAAAAGTGCGTATGCGTTTTTTCCTGAATATATTCAAGAAAAAACGCTTACGCCCTTTTTAGCCAAGTGCATCATTGTGGACGTTCTGCCTCTTTTCCTATGCTTTACATGCAATTCCAGTCTACCTCCTGAAATCGGTTTCCTGCAATTCTGCCTGCTTTCAAGTCCTCTTGGCAGCCTTACTTCAATATATTTTTAGACGATAGCTGTCATTTATAACTCTGCAGGTTTGTGAATTACAGTGCCCCTGAGCTCCTTTCTTCAACTCGCTTTCTTGTGAGCTGGTTGCAACACCGCAGGATTGCTTCAGGCCCTAGTGTGGTTCCGGCACGGCACGTTGAGCCCTTGGTTAATTCCTCTTCTTGGTGGGAAATGAGAGTTAAATTTGCCCGTCCAGACACCTCCAGCTAGTCTCTCATTGTTTCTCCCTATTCCTGTTCATTTTCCGCAGAAATTGCAAACTGGGCCAAACAGGAGGTTAAAGGCACTGACTCTCCAAGTGAGGAGAGTGTTAGTAAAGCGTCTGGAACGTTGCACCCGAGTACCAGGGGATGAAAACTGAGACACATTTGAACACGTTTCCCGATCACACAGTGGATCATACACTGGGCTCCACATGCATGTTGTAGCTGAAGGAAGAATCCCTTAAACCTGGAGAGTTGAGACCCATGGAATGGGTACCATGCAATATGACTTCAAAGGGTCTGTATTTGCTCACCGAACCTCACCAATCCTGTCACTGCTGTGTTTATGTGGCTGTACACACGCTTGATTCTCTTTCGCAGACATATCAATCCATAGGTTTTAAGATTCTTACTAGTCAGGTATATTCTTAGGCGTATAATATGGGGTGTTGTGTCCACTTCGTTGAGCAAGGAGTAGCTCTTGTCTATTACATATTTGGATTATGGAACGGTATCTGTGCTAATTTCAATCCCTGGTTTTATGCAGCACCCCAACTCACCTTTTCCCTTAAGCAAGCATACGTTGGTTTTCTACATTTGAGACCCTATTCTGTTTTGTAATTCAGTTCCTGTGTAGCCAAGTTTACATTCCGTGTATTAGTGATATCTTATGATGTTTCTTTTTCTGTGTGACTTATTTCACTTAAAATCATCGTACCTGAATCCACTCATTATGCTGCTACGGGCCTGATGACACAGATTTCATTGCTGAGTGATATTGCATTGTACGTAAGTACCACAAATTCTTTATCCATTTTTCGCTTTCTGCAATATTGAACTTGTACCGTAAACGAGGTTCTTGTAAACAGAGCTGTCCCAAACTTTGTGGTGGCTGTGTCTTTTTGATTTTAATTTCCCTAAGCTATAGGACCATAAGTGGAATTGCCCTAGGCTCTGTTGCTTTGTTTTTTAGATGTTTCAGGAAACACCATACACTTCTCCAGAGTGGCTGTTGGCAATTTACATCCCACCCATAAGCATAACAAGGCTCCCAGTTCTCCATGGCCTGTCCTGCCTTTCTGGATTTTACAGTTTATTCAGATGGCCGTTTTGACCAGGGGGCAGTGAAACTTCATTGTAGTGCAGATTTCCTTTGCAAGCTTGCTTGGTTGGCCAAAAAGGGCGTATGCGTTTTTTCCTGAATATATTCAGGAAAAAACGCATACGCCCTTTTTGGCCAAGTGCATCATTGTGGATGTTCTGTCTCTTTTCCTATGCTTTACATGCAACTCTACTCTACCTCCTGAAATCGGTTTCCTGCAATTCTGCCCCGCTTTCAAGTCCTCTTGGCAGCCTTACTTCAATATATTTTTGGACGATAGCTGTCATTTATAACTCTGCAGGTTTGTGAATTACAGTGCCCCTGAGCTCCTTTCTTCAACTCGCTTTCTTGTGAGCTGGTTGCAACACCGCAGGATTGCTTCAGGCCCTAGTGTGGTTCCGGCACGGCACGCTGAGCCCTTGGTTAATTCCTCTTCTTGGTGGGAAATGAGAGTTAAATTTGCCCGTCCAGACACCTCCAGCTAGTCTCTCATTGTTTCTCCCTATTACTGTTCATTTTCCGCAGAAATTGCAAACTGGGCCAAACAGGAGGTTAAAGGCACTGACTCTCCAAGTGAGGAGAGTGTTAGTAAAGCGTCTGGAATGTTGCACCCGAGTACCAGGGGACGAAAACTGAGACACATTTGAACACGTTTCCCGATCACACGGTGGATCATACTCTGGGTTCCACATGCATGTTGTAGCTGAAGGAAGAATCCCTTAAACCTGGAGAGTTGAGACCCATGGAATGGGTACCATGCAATATGACTTCAAAGGGACTGCATTTGCTCACCGAACCTCACCAATCCTATCACTGCTGCGTTTGTGCCGCTTAACACACGCTTGATTCTCTTTCAGAGACATATAAATCCAAAGGTTTTAAGATTCTTACTAGACAGGTATATTCATAGGTGTTTAATATGGGGTGTTGAGTCCACTTCGTTTAGCACAGAGTAGCTCTTGTCTATTACATATTTGGCTTATGGAACGGTATCTGTGCTAATTTCAATCTCAGGTTTTATGCAGCACCCCAACTCACCATTCCCCTTAAGCAAGCATAGTTGGTTTTCTACATTTGAGACACTGTTCTGTTTTGTAATTCAGTTCCTGTGTAGCCAAGTTTACATTCCGTGTATTAGTGATATCTTATGATGTTTCCTTTTCTGTGTGACTTATTTCACTTAGAATCATCGTACCTGAATCCACTCATTATGCTGCTACGGGCCTGATGACATAGATTTCATTGCTGAGTGATATTGCATTGTACGTAAGTACCACAACTTCTTTATCCATTTTTCGCTTTCTGTGATATTGAACTTGTACTGTAAATGAGGTTCTTGTAAACAGAGATGTCCCAAACTTTGGGGTGGCTGTGTCTTTTTTATTTTAATTTCCCTAAGCTATAGGACCATAAGTGGAAGTGTCCTAGGCTCTGTTGCTTTTTTTTTTGGATGTTTCAGGAAACACCATACACTTCTCCAGAGTGGCTGTTGGCAATTTACATCCCACCCATCAGCATAACAAGGCTCCCAGTTCTCCATGGCCTGTCCTGCCTTTCTGGATTTTACACTTTTTTCAGATGGCCCTTTTGACAGGGGGGCAGTGAGACTTCATTGTAGTGCAGATTTCTTTGCAAGCTTGCTTGGTTGGCCAAAAAGGGCGTATGCGTTTTTTCCTGAATATATTCAGGAAAAAACGCATACGCCCTTTTTGGCCAAGTGCATCATTGTGGACGTTCTGCCTCTTTTCCTATGCTTTACATGCAATTCCAGTCTACCTCCTGAAATCAGTATCCTGCAATTATGCCCCGCTTTCAAGTCCTCTTGGCAGCCTTACTTCAATATATTTTTGGACGATAGCTGTCATTGATAACTCTGCAGGTTTGTGAATTACAGTGCCCCTGAGCTCCTTTCTTCAACTCGCTTTCTTGTGAGTTGGCCACAACACCGCAGGATTTCTTCATGCCCTAGTGTGGTTCCGGCATGGCACGCTGAGCCTTTGGTTAATTCCTCTTCCTGGTGGGAAATGAGAGTTAAATTTGACCGTCCAGACACCTCCATCTAGTCTCTCATTGGTTCTCCCTATTCCTGTTCATTTTCCGCAGAAACTGCAAACTGGGCCAAACAGGAGGTTAAAGGCACTGACTCTCCAAGTGGGGAGAGTGTTAGTAAAGCATCTGGAATGTTGCACTCGAGTACCAGGGAACGAAAACTGAGACACATTTGAACACGTTTCCCGATCACATGGTGGATCATACCCTGGGTTCCACATGCATGTTTTAGCTGAAGGAAGAATCCCTTAAACTTCGAGGGTTGAGACCCATGGAATGGGTACCATGCTATATGACTTCAAAGGGTCTGCATTTGCTCACCGAACCTCACCAATCCTATCACTGCTGCGTTTATGCCGCTGTACACACGCTTGATTCTCTTTCGCAGACATATAAATCTATTGGTTTTAAGATTATTACTAGTCAGGTATATTCTTAGGCGTTTAATATGGGGTGTTGAGTCCACTTCGTTGAGCAAGGAGTAGATCTTGTCTATTACATATTTGACTTATGGAACGGTATCTGTGCTAATTTCAATCTCTGGTTTTATGCAGCACCCCAACTCACCTTTCCCCTTAAGCAAGCATAAGTTGGTTTTCTACATTTGAGACCCTGTTCTGTTTTGTAATTCAGTTCCTGTGTGACCAAGTTTCCATTCCGTGTATTAGTGATATCTTATGATGTTTCTTTTTCTGTGTGAATTATTTCACTTAGAATCATCATACCTGAATCTAGTCATTATGCTGCTATTGGCCTGATGATATAGATTTCATTGCTGAGTGATATTGCATTGTACGTAAGTACCACAACTTCTTTATCCATTTTTCGCCCTCTGTGATATTCAACTTGTACCGTAAATGAGGTTCTTGTAAACAGAGCCGGCCCAAACTTTGGGGTGGCTGTGTCTTTTTGATTTTAATTTCCCTAAGCTATAGGACCATAAGTGGAAGTGCCCTAGGCTCTGTTGCTTTGTTTGTTAGATGTTCCAGGAAACACCATACACTTCTCCAGAGTGGCTGTTGGCAATTTACATCCCACCCATCAGCATAACAAGGCTCCCAGTTCTCCATAGCCTGTCCTGCCTTTCTGGATTTTACACTTTTTCAGATGGCCCTTTTGACAAGTGGGCAGTGAGACTTCATTGTAGTGCAGATTTCCTTTGCAAGCTTGCTTGGTTGGCCATAAAGGGCGTATGCGTTTTTTCCTGAATATATTCAGGAAAAAACGCATACGCCCTTTTTGGCCAAGTGCATCATTTTGGACGTTCTGCCTCTTTTCTTATGCTTTACATACAATTCCAGTCTACCTCCTGAAATCGGTTTCCTGAAATTCTGCCCCGCTTTGAAGTCTTCTTGGCAGCCTTACTTCAATATATTTTTGGACGATAGCTGTCATTTATAACTCTGCAGGTTTGTGAATTACAGTGCCCCTGAGCTCCTTTCTTCAACTCGCTTTCTTGTGAGCTGGCCGCAACACCGCAGGATTGCTTCAGGCCCTAGTTGGTTCCAGCACGGCATGCTGAGCCTTTGGTTACTTCCTCTCCCTGGTGGGAAATGAGAGTTAAATTTGCCCGTCCAGAAACATCCACCTAGTCTCTCATTGGTTCTCCCTATTCCGGTTCAGTTTCCGCAGAAATTGCAAACTGGGCCAAACTGGATGTTAAAGGCACTGACTCTCCAAGTGGGGAGAGTGTTAGTAAAGCGTCTGGAATGTTGCACCTGAATACCAGGGCACGAAAACTGAGACACATTTGTACACATTTCCCGATCACACGGTGGATCATACTCTGGGTTCCACATCCATGTTTTAGCTGAAAGAAGTATCCCTTAAACTTCGAGAGTTGAGACCCATGAAATGGGTACCATGCAATATGACTTCAAAGGGTCTGCATTTGCTCACCGAACCTCACCAATCCTATCACTGCTGTGTTTATGCCACTGTACACACGCTTGATTCTCTTTTGGAGACATAGAAATCCATAGGTTTTAAGATTGTTACTTGTCAGGTATATTCTTAGGCGTTTAATATGGGGTGTTGAGTCCACTTCGTTGAGCAAGGAGTAGCTCTTGTCTATTACATATTTGGCTTATGGAACGGTATCTGTGCTAATTTCAATCTCTGGTTTTATGCAGCACCCCAACTCACCTTTCCCATTCAGCAAGCATAATTTGGTTTTCTACATTTGAGACCCTGTTCTGTTTTGTAATTCAGTTCCTGTATAGCCAAGTTTACATTCCTTGTAGTAGTGATATTTTATGATGTTTCTATTTCTGTGTGACTTATTTCACTTAGAATCATCGTACCTGAGTCCACTCATTATGCTGCTACAGGCCTGATGACATAGATTTCATTGCTGTGTGATATTGCATTGTACATAAGTACCACAACTTCCTTATACATTTTTCACTTTCTGTGATATTGAACTTGTACCGTAAACGAGGTTCTTGTAAACAGAGCCGTCCCAAACTTTGGGGTGGCTGTGTCTTTTTGATTTTAATTTCCCTAAGCTATAGGACCATAAGTGGAAGTGCCCTAGGCTATGTTGCTTTGTTTTTTGGATGTTTCAGGAAACACCATACACTTCTCCAGAGTGGCTGTTGGCAATTTACATCCCGCCCATCAGCATAACAAGGCTCCCAGTTCTCCATGGCCTGTCCTGCCTTTCTGGATTTTACACTTTTCTCAGATGGCCCTTTTGACTGGGGGGCAGTGAGACTTCATTGTAGTGCAGATTTACTTTGCAAGCTTGCTTGGTTGGCCAAAAAGGGCGTATGCGTTTTTTCCTGAATATATTCAGGAAAAAACGCATACGCACTTTTTGGCCAAGTGTATCATTGTGGACGTTCTTCCTCTTTTCCTATGCTTTACATGCAATTCTAGTCTACCTCCTGAAATCAGTTTCCTGCAATTCTGCCCCGCTTTCAAGTCCTCTTGGCAGCCTTACTTCAATATATTTTTGGACGATAGCTGTCATTTATAACTCTGCAGGTTTGTGAATGACAGTGCCCTTGAGCTCCTTTCTTCAACTCGCTTTCTTGTGAGCTGGCTGCAACACCGCAGGATTGCTGCAGGCCCTAGTGTGGTTCCGGCATGACATGCTGAGCATTTGGTTAATTCCTCTTCCTGGTGGGAAATGAGAGTTAAATTTGCCCGTCCAGACACCTCCAGCTAGTCTCTCATTGGTTCTCCCTATGCCTGTTCATTTTCCGCAGAAATTGCAAACTGGGCCAAACAGGAGGTTAAAGGCACTGACTCTCCAAGTGGGGAGAGTGTTAGTAAAGCGTGTGGAATGTTGCACCCGAGTACCAGGGTACGAAAACTGAGACACATTTGAACACGTTTCCCGATCACACGGTGGATCATACTCTGGGTTCCACATCCATGTTTTAGCTGAAAGAAGTATCCCTTAAACCTAGAGAGTTGAGACCCATGGAATGGGTACCATGCAATATGACTTCAAAGGGTCTGCATTTGCTCACCGAACCTCACCAATCCTATCACTGCTGCGTTTATGCCACTGTACACACGCTTGATTCTCTTTCAGAGACATAGAAATCCATAGGTTTTAAGATTCTTACTAGTCAGGTATATTCTTAGGCGTTTAATATGGGATGTTGAGTCCACTTCGTTGAGCAAGGAGTAGCTCTTGTCTATTACATATTTGGCTTATGGAACGGTATCTGTGCTAATTTCAATCTCTGGTTTTATGCAGCACCCCAACTCACCTTTCCCATTCAGCAAGCATAAGTTGGTTTTCTACATTTGAGACCCTGTTCTGTTTTGTAATTCAGTTCCTGTATAGCCAAGTTTACATTCCTTGTAGTAGTGATATTTTATGATGTTTCTATTTCTGTGTGACTTATTTCACTTAGAATCATCGTACCTGAGTCCACTCATTATGCTGCTACGGGCCTGATGACATAGATTTCATTGCTGAGTGATATTGCATTGTACGTAAGTACCAAAACTTCGTTATCCATTTTTTGCTTTCTGTGATATTGAACTTGTACCGTAAACGAGGTTCTTGTAAACAGAGCTGTCCCAAACTTTGGGGTGGCTGTGTCTTTTTGATTTTAATTTCCCTAAGCTATAGGACCATAAGTGGAAGTGCCCTAGGCTCTGTTGCTTTGTTTTCTAGATGTTTCAGGAAACACCATACACTTCTCCAGAGTGGCTGTTGGCAATTCTCATCCCGCCCATCAGCATAACAAGGCTCCCAGTTCTCCATGGCCTGTCCTGCCTTTCTGGATTTTAGACTTTTTTCAGATGGCCCTTTTGACAGGGGGGCAGTGAGACTTCATTGTAGTGCAGATTTCTATTGCAAGCTTGCTTGGTTGGACAAAAAGTGCGTTTGCATTTTTTCCTGAATATATTCAGGAAAAAAGGCATATGCACTTTTTGGCCAAGTGCATCATTGTGGACGTTCTGCCTCTTTTCCTATGCTTTACATGCAATTCCAGTCTACCTCCTGAAATCGGTTTCCTGCATTTCTGCCCCATTTTCGAATCCTCTTGGCATCCTTACTTCAACATATTTTGGGACTATAGCTGTCATTTATAACTCTGCAGGTTTATGAATTACAGTGCTCCTGAGCTCCTTTCTTCAACTCGATTTCTTGTGAGGTGACCGCAACACCACAGGATTGCTTCAGGCCCTAGTGTGGTTCCGGCATGGCACGCTTGGCCTTTGGTTAATTCCTCTTCCTGGTGGTAAATGAGAGTTAAATTTGTCCGTCTAGACACCTCCAGCTAGTCTCTCATGGGTTCTCCCTATTCCTGTTCATTTTCCGCAGAAATTGCAAACTGGGCCAAACAGGAGGTTAAAGGCACTGACTCTCCAAGTGGGGAGAGTGTTAGTAAAGCGTCTGGAATGTTGCACCCGAGTATCAGGGGAAGAAAACTGAGACACATTTGAACACGTTTCCCAATCACGTGGTGGATCATACTCTGGGTTCCACATGCATGTTGTAGCTGAAGGAAGAATCCCTTAAACCTGGAGAGTTGAGACCCATGGAATGGGTACCATGCAATATGACTTCAAAGGGTCTGCATTTGCTCTCCGAACCTCACCAATCCTATCACTGCTGCGTTTATGCCACTGTACACAAGCTTGATTCTCTTTTGGAGACATATAAATCCATAGGTTTTAAGCTCTTACTAGTCAGATATATTCTTAGGCGTTTAATATGGGGTGTTGAGTCCACTTCGTTGAGCAAGGAGTAGCTCTTGTCTATTACATATTTGGGTTATGGAACGGTATCTGTGCTAATTTCAATCTCTGGTTTTATGCAGCACCCCAACTCACCTTTCCCCTTAAGCAAGCATAAGTTGGTTTTCTACATTTGAGACCCTGTTCTGTTTTGTAATTCAGTTCCTGTGTAGCCAAGTTTACATTCCATGTAGTAGTGATATCTTATGATGTTTCTTTTTCTGTGTGACTTATTTCACTTAGAATCATCGTACCTGAATCCACTCATTATGCTGCTATGGGCTTGATGACATAGATTTCTTTGCTGAGTGATATTGCCTTGTACGTAAGTACCACAACTTCTTTATCCATTTTTCGCTTTCTGTGATATTGAACTTGTACCGTAAACGAGGTTCTTGTAAACAGAGCCGTCCCAAACTTTGGGGTGGCTGTGTCTTTTTGATTTTAATTTCCCTAAGCTATAGGACCATAAGTGGAAGTGCCCTAGGCTCTGTTGCTTTGTTTTTTAGATGTTTCAGGAAACACCATACACTTCTCCAGAGTGGCTGTTGGCAATTTACATCCCACCCATCAGCATAACAAGGCTCCCAGTTCTCCATGGCCTGTCCTGCCTTTCTGGATTTTACACTTTTCTCAGATGGCCCTTTTGACCGGGGGGCAGTGAGACTTCATTGTAGTGCAGATTTCATTTGCAAGCTTGCTTGGTTGGCCAAAAAGTGCGTATGCGTTTTTTCCTGAATATATTCAGGAAAAAACGCATACGCCCTTTTTGGCCAAGTGCATCATTGTGGACGTTCTGCCTCTTTTCCAATGCTTTACATGCAATTCCAGTCTACCTCCTGAAATCGGTTTCCTGCAATTCTGCCCCGCTTTCAAGTCCTCTTGGCAGCCTTACTTCAATATATTTTTGGACGATAGCTGTCATTTATAACTCTGCATGTTTGTGAATGACAGTTCCCCTGAGCTCCTTTCTTCAACTCGATTTCTTGTGAGCTGGCCGCAACACTGCAGGATTGCTTCAGACCCTAGAGTGGTTCCGGCATGGCACGCTGAGCCTTTGGTTAATTCCTCTTCCTAGTGGGAAATGAGAGTTAAATTTGCCCGTCCAGATACCTCCAGCTAGTCTCTCATTGGTTCTCCCTATTCCTGTTCATCTTCCGCTGAAATTGCAAACTGGGCCAAGAGGAGTTTAAAGGCCCTGACTCTCCAAGTGGGGAGAATGTTAGTAAAGCTTCTGGAATGTTGCACCCGAGTACCAGGGGACAAAAACTGAGACACAATTGAACACATTTCCCGATCACACGGTGGATCATACTCTGGGTTCCACATGCATGTTTTAGCTGAAGCAAGAATCCCTTAAACCTGGAGAGTTGAGACCCATGGAATGGGTACCATGCAATATGACTTCAAAGGCTCTGCATTTGCTCACCGAACCTCACCAGTCCTATCACTGCTGCGTTTATGCCACTGTACACACGCTTGATTCTCTTTCGGAGACATATAAATCCATAGGTTTAAGATTGTTACTAGTCAGGTATATTCTTAGGCGTTTAATATGGTGTGTTGAGTCCACTTCGTTGAGCAAGGAGTAGCTCTTGTCTATTACATATTTGGCTTATGGAACGGTATCTGTGCTAATTTCAATCTCTTGTTTTATGCAGCACCCCAACTCACCTTTCCCCTTAAGCAAACATAAGTTGGTTTTCTACATTTGAGACCGTGTTCTATTTTGTAATTCAGTTCCTGTGTAGCCACGTTTTCATTCCATGTATTATTGATATCTTATGATATTTCTTTTTCTCTGTGACTTATTTCACTTAGAATCATCGTACCTGAATCCACTCATTATGCTGCTACAGGCCTGATGACATAGATTTCATTGCTGAGTGATATTGCATTGTACGTAAGTACCACAATTTCTTTATCCATTTTTCACTTTCTGTGATATTGAACTTGTACCATAAACGAGGTTGTGTAAACAGAGCCGTCCCAAAATTTGGGGTGGCTGTGTCTTTTTGATTTTAATTTCCCTAAGCTATAGGAGCATAAGTGGAAGTGCCCTAGGCTCTGTTGCTTTGTTTCTTAGATGTATCAGGAAAGACCATACACTTCTCTAGAGTGGCTGTTGGCAATTTACATCACGCCCATCAGCATAACAAGGCTCCCAGTTCTCCATGGCCTGTCCTGCCTTTCTGGATTTTACACTTTTTTCAGATGGCCCTTTTGACCAGGGGGCAGTGAGACTTCATTGTAGTGCAGATTTCCTTTGAAAGCTTGCGTGGTTGGCCAAAAAATGCGTATGCGTTTTTTCCTGAATATATTCAGAAAAAAACGCTTACGCCATTTTTGGCCAAGTGCATCATTGTGGACGTTCTGCCTCTTTTCCTATGCTTTACATGCAATTCCAGTCTACCTCCTGAAATCGGTTTCCTGCAATTCTGCCCCACTTTCAAGTCCTCTTGGCAGCCTTACTTCAATGTATTTTTGGACGATAGCTGTCATTTATAACTGCAGGTTTGTGAATGACAGTGCCCCTGAGCTCCTTTCTTCAGCTCGCTTTCTTGTGAGCTGTCCGCAACACCGCAGGATTGATTCAGGGCCTAGTGTGTTTCCGGAACGGCACTCTGAGCCTTTGGTTAATTCCTCTTCCTGTTGGGAAATGAGAGTTAAATTTGCCCGTCCAGACACCTCCAGCTAGTCTCTCATTGGTTCTCCCTATTCCTGTTCATTTTCCGCAGAAATTGCAAACTGGGCCAAACAGGCGGTTAAAGGCTCTGAGTCTCCAAGTGGGGAGAGTTTTAGTAAAGCGTCTGGAATATTGCACCCGAGTACCAGAGGACCAAAACTGAGATACATTTGAACGCATTTCCCGATCAAACGGTGGATCATACTCTGGGTTCCACATGCATGTTTTAGCCGAAGGAAGTATCCCTTAAACCTGGAGAGTTGAGACCCATGGAATGGGTACCATGCAATATGACTTCAAGGGGTCTGCATTTGCTCAGCAAAACTCACCAATCCTATCACTGCTGCGTTTATGCCGCTGTACAGATGCTTGATTCTCTTTCGGAGACATATAAATCCATAGGTTTTAAGATTCTTACTAGTCAGGTATATTCTTAAGCGTTTAATATGGGGTGTTGAGTCCACTTCGTTGAGCAAGGAGTAGCTCTTGTCTATTACATATTTGGCTTATGGATCGGTATCTGTACGAATTTCAATCTCTGGTTGTATGCAGCACCCCAACTCACCTTTCCCCTTAAGCAAGCATAAGTTGGTTTTCTACATTTGAGACCTTGTTCTGTTTTGTAATTCAGTTCCTGTGTAGCCAAGTTTACATTCCGTGTATTATTGGTATTTTATGATGTTTCTTTTTCTGTGTGACTTATTTCACTTAGAATCATCATACCGGAATCCACTCATTATGCTGCTACAGGCCTGATGACATAGATTTCATTGCTGAGTGATATTGCATTGTACGTAAGTACCACAACTTCTTTATCCATTTTTCGCTTTCTGTGATATTGAACTTGTACCGTAAAGGAGGTTCTTGTAAACAGAGCCGTCCCAAACTTTGGGGTGGCTGTGTCTTTTTGATTTTAATTTCCCTAAGCTATAGGACCATAAGTGGAAGTGCCCTAGGCTCTGTTGCTTTGTTTTTTAGATGTTTCAGGAAACACCATACACTTCTCCAGAGTGGCTGTTGGCAATCTACATCCCGCCCATCAGCATAACAAGGCTCCCAGTTCTCCATGGCCTGTCCTGCCTCTCTGGATTTTACACTTTTTTCAGATGGCCCTTTTGACCGGGAGGCAGTGAGACTTCATTGTAGTGCAGATTTCCTTTGCAAGCTTGCTTGGTTGGCCAAAAAGGGCGTATGCGTTTTTTCCTGAATATATTCCGGAAAAAACGCATATGCCCTTTTTGGCCAAGTGCATCATTGTGGGCGTTCTGCCTCTTTTCCTATGCTTTACATGCAATTCCAGTCTACCTCCTGAAATCGGTTTCCTGCAATTCTGCCCCGCTTTCAAGTCCTCTTGGCATCCTTACTTCAATATACTTTTGGACGATAGCTGTCATTTATAACTCTGCAGGTTTGTGAATGACAGTGCCCTTGAGCTCCTTTCTTCAACTCACTTTCTTTTGAGTTGGCCGCAAAACCGCAGGATTGCTTCAGGCCCTAGTGTGGTTCCAGCATGGCACGCTGAGCCTTTGGCTAATTCCTCTTCCAGGTGGGAAATGAGAGTTAAATTTGCCTGTCCACACACCTCCAGCTAGTCTCTCATTGGTTTTCCTTATTCCTGTTCATTTTCCGCAGAAATTGCAAACTGGGCGACACAGGAGGTTAAAGGCACTGACTCTCCAAGTGGCGAGAGTGTTAGTAAAGCGTCTGGAATGTTGCTCCCAAGTACCAGGGGACGAAAACTGAGACACATTTGAACACGTTTCCCGATCACACGGTGGATCATACTCTGGGTTGCACATGCATGTTTTAGCTGAAGGAAGAATCCCTTAAACCTGGAGAGTTGAGACCCATGGAATGGGTACCATGTAATATGACTCCAAAGTGTCTGCATTTGCTCACCGAACCTCACCAATCCTATCACTGCTGCGTTTATGCCGCTGTACACTCGCTTGATTCTCTTTCGGAGACATATAAATCCATAGGTTTTAAGATTCTTACTAGTCAGGTATATTCTTAGGCGTTTAATATGGGGTGTTGAGTCCACTTCGTTGAACAAGGAGTAGCTCTTGTCTATTACATATTTGGCTTATGGAACGGTATATCTGCTAATTTCAATCTCTGGTTTTATGCAGCACCCCAACTCACCTTTCCCCTTAAGCAAGCATAAGTTGGTTTTCTACATTTGAGACCCTCTTCTGATTTGTAATTCAGTTCCTGTGTAGCCAAGTTTACATTCCGTGTACTAGTGATATCTTATGATGTTTCTTTTTCTGTGTGACTTATTTCACTTAGAATCATCGTACCTGAATCCACTCATTATTCTTCTATGGGCCTGATGACATAGATTTCATTGCTGAGTGATATTGCATTGTACGTAAGTACCACAACATCTTTATCCATTTTTCGCTTTCTGTGATATTGAACTTGTACCGTAAATGAGGTTCTTGTAAACAGAGCTGTCCCAAACTTTGGGGTGGCTGTGTCTTTTTGATTTTAATTTCCCTAAACTATAAGACCATAAGTGGAAGTGCCCTAGGCTCTGTTGCTTTGTTTTTTAGATGTTTCAGGAAACACCATACACTTCTCCAGAGTGGCTGTTGGCAATTTACATCCCGCCCATCAGCATAACAAGGCTCCCAGTTCTCCATGGCCTGTCCTGCCTTTCTGGATTTTACACTTTTTTCAGAAGGCCCTTTTAACCAGGGGGAAATGAGATTTCATTGTAGTGCAGATTTTTTTGCAAGCTTGCTTGGTTGGCCAAAAAGTGCGTATGCGTTTTTTCCTGAATATATTTAGGAAAAAACGCATACGCCCTTTTTGGCCAAGTGCATCATTGTGGACGTTCTGCCTCTTTTCCTATGCTTTACATGCAATTCCAGTCTACCTCCTGAAATCGGTTTCCTGCAATTCTGCCCCAATTTCAAGTCCTCTTGGCAGCCTTACTTCAATATATTTTTGGACGATAGCTGTCATTTATAACTCTGCAGGTTTGTGAATGACAGTGCCCCTGAGCTCCTTTCTACAACTCGCTTTCTTGTGAGCTGGCCGCAACACCGCAGGATTGCTTCAGGCCCTAGTGTGCTTCCGGCATGGCACGCTGACCCTTTGGTTAATTCCTCTTCCTGGTGGGAAATGAGAGTTAAATTTGCCCGTCCAGACACCTCCAGCTAGTCTCTCATTGGTTCTCCCTATTCCTGTTCATTTTCCGCAGAAATTGCAAACTGGGCCAAACAGGAGGTTAAAGGCACTGACTCTCCAAGTGGGGAGAGTGTTAGTAAAGCGTCTGGAATGTTGCACCCGAGTACCAGGGGACAAAAACTGAGACACATTTGAACATGTTTCCCGATCACATGGTGGATCATACTCTGGGTTCCACATGCATGTTTTAGCTGAAGGAAGAATCCCTTAAACCTGGAGAGTTGAGACCCATGGAATGGGTACCATGCAATATGACTTCAAAGGGTCTGCATTTGCTCACCGAACCTCACCAATCCTATCACTGCTGCGTTTATGTCGCTGTACACACGCTTGATTCTCTTTCGGTGACATATAAATCCATAGGTTTTAAGATTCTTACTAGTCGGGTATATTCTTAGGCGTTTAATATGGGGTGTTGTGTCCTCTTCGTTGAGCAAGGAGTAGCTCTTGTCTATTACATATTTGGCTTGTGGAACGGTATCTTTGCTAATTTCAATCTCTGGTTTTATGCAGCACCCCAACTCACCTTTCCCCTTAAGCAAGCATAAGTTGGTTTTCTACATTTGAGACCCTGTTCTGTTTTGTAATTCAGTTCCTGTGTAGCCAAGTTTACATTCCGTGTAGTAGTGATATCTTATGATGTTTCTTTTTCTGTGTGACTTATTTCACTTAGAATCATCGTACCTGAATCCACTCATTATGCTGCTATGGGCTTGATGACATAGATTTCTTTGCTGAGTGATATTGCATTGTACGTAAGTACCACAACTTCTTTATCCATTTTTCGCTTTCTGTGATATTGAACTTGTACCGTAAACGAGGTTCTTGTAAACAGAGCCGTCCCAAACTTTGGGGTGGCTGTGTCTTTTTGATTTTAATTTCCCTAAGCTATAGGACCATAAGTGGAAGTGCCCTAGGCTCTGTTGCTTTGTTTTTTAGATGTTTCAGGAAACACCATACACTTCTCCAGAGTGGCTGTTGGCAATTTACATCCCACCCATCAGCATAACAAGGCTCCCAGTTCTCCATGGCCTGTCCTGCCTTTCTGGATTTTACACTTTTCTCAGATGGCCCTTTTGACCGGGGGGCAGTGAGACTTCATTGTAGTGCAGATTTCATTTGCAAGCTTGCTTGGTTGGCCAAAAAGTGCGTATGCGTTTTTTCCTGAATATATTCAGGAAAAAACGCATACGCCCTTTTTGGCCAAGTGCATCATTGTGGACGTTCTGCCTCTTTTCCAATGCTTTACATGCAATTCCAGTCTACCTCCTGAAATCGGTTTCCTGCAATTCTGCCCCGCTTTCAAGTCCTCTTGGCAGCCTTACTTCAATATATTTTTGGACGATAGCTGTCATTTATAACTCTGCATGTTTGTGAATGACAGTTCCCCTGAGCTCCTTTCTTCAACTCGATTTCTTGTGAGCTGGCCGCAACACTGCAGGATTGCTTCAGACCCTAGAGTGGTTCCGGCATGGCACGCTGAGCCTTTGGTTAATTCCTCTTCCTAGTGGGAAATGAGAGTTAAATTTGCCCGTCCAGATACCTCCATCTAGTCTCTCATTGGTTCTCCCTATTCCTGTTCATCTTCCGCTGAAATTGCAAACTGGGCCAAGAGGAGTTTAAAGGCCCTGACTCTCCAAGTGGGGAGAATGTTAGTAAAGCTTCTGGAATGTTGCACCCGAGTACCAGGGGACAAAAACTGAGACACAATTGAACACATTTCCCGATCACACGGTGGATCATACTCTGGGTTCCACATGCATGTTTTAGCTGAAGCAAGAATCCCTTAAACCTGGAGAGTTGAGACCCATGGAATGGGTACCATGCAATATGACTTCAAAGGCTCTGCATTTGCTCACCGAACCTCACCAGTCCTATCACTGCTGCGTTTATGCCACTGTACACACGCTTGATTCTCTTTCGGAGACATATAAATCCATAGGTTTAAGATTGTTACTAGTCAGGTATATTCTTAGGCGTTTAATATGGTGTGTTGAGTCCACTTCGTTGAGCAAGGAGTAGCTCTTGTCTATTACATATTTGGCTTATGGAACGGTATCTGTGCTAATTTCAATCTCTTGTTTTATGCAGCACCCCAACTCACCTTTCCCCTTAAGCAAACATAAGTTGGTTTTCTACATTTGAGACCGTGTTCTATTTTGTAATTCAGTTCCTGTGTAGCCACGTTTTCATTCCATGTATTATTGATATCTTATGATATTTCTTTTTCTCTGTGACTTATTTCACTTAGAATCATCGTACCTGAATCCACTCATTATGCTGCTACAGGCCTGATGACATAGATTTCATTGCTGAGTGATATTGCATTGTACGTAAGTACCACAATTTCTTTATCCATTTTTCACTTTCTGTGATATTGAACTTGTACCGTAAACGAGGTTGTGTAAACAGAGCCGTCCCAAAATTTGGGGTGGCTGTGTCTTTTTGATTTTAATTTCCCTAAGCTATAGGACCATAAGTGGAAGTGCCCTAGGCTCTGTTGCTTTGTTTTTTGGATGTTTCAGAAAACACCATACACTTCTCCAGAGTGGCTGTTGGCAATCTACATCCCGCCCATCAGCATAACAAGGCTCCCAGTTCTCCATGGCCTGTCCTGCCTCTCTGGATTTTACACTTTTTTCAGATGGCCCTTTTGACCAGGGGGCAGTGAGACTTCATTGTAGTGCAGATTTCCTTTGCAAGCTTGCTTGGTTGGCCAAAAAGGGCGTATGCGTTTTTTCCTGAATATATTCAGGAAAAAACGCATACACCCTTTTCGGCCAAGTGCATCATTGTGGACGTTCTGCCTCTTTTCCTATGCTTTACATGCAATTCCAGTCTACCTCCTGAAATCGGTTTCCTGCAATTCTGCCCCGCATTCAAGTCCTCTTGGCAGCCTTATTTCAATATATTTTTGGACGATAGCTGTCATTTATAACTCTGCAGGTTTGTGAATTACAGTGCCCCTGAGCTCCTTTCTTCAACTCTCTTTCTTGTGAGCTGGCCGCAACACCGCAGGATTGCTTCAGGCCCTAGTGTGGTTCCAGCACGGCACGCTTAGCCTTTGGTTAAATCCTCTTCCTGGTGGGAAATGAGAGTTAAATTTGCCCATCCAGACACCTCCAGCTAGTCTCTCATTGGTTCTCCCTATTCCTGGTCATTTTCCGCAGAAATTGCAAACTGAGCCAAACAGCAGTTTAAAGGCACTGACTCTCCAAGTGGGGAGAGTGTTAGTAAAGCGTCTGGAATGTTGCACCCGAGTACCAGGGGGCGAAAAGTAAGACATATTTGAACACGTTTCCCGATCACATGGTGGATCATACTCTGGGTTCCACATGCATGTTCTAGCTGAAGGAAGAATCCCTTAAACCTGGAGAGTTGAGACCCATGGAATGGTTACCATGCAATATGAATCCAAAGGGTCTGCATTTGCTCACCGAACCTCACCAATCCTATAACTGCTGTGTTTATGTGGCTGTACACACGCTTGATTCTCTTTCGGAGACATATAAATCCATAGGTTTTAAGATTCTTACTAGTCAGGTATATTCTTAGGCATTTAATATGGGGTGTTGAGTCTACTTCGTTGAGCAAGGAGTAGCTCTTGCCTATTACATATTTGGCTTATGGAACGGTATCTGTGCTAATTTCAATCTCTGGTTTTATGCAGCACCCCAACTCACCTTTCCCCTTAAGCAAGCATAAGTTGGTTTTCTACATTTGAGACCCTGTTCTGTTTTGTAATTCAGTTCCTATGTAGCCAAGTTTACATTCCGTGTAGTAGTGATATCTTATGATGTTTCTTTTTCTGTGTGACTTATTTCACTTAGAATCATCGTACCTGAATCCAATCATAATGCTGCGACAGGCCTGATGACATAGATTTCATTGCTGAGTGATATTGCATTGTACGTAAGTACCACAAATTCTTTATCCATTTTTCGCTTTCTGTGATATTGAACTTGTACCGTAAACGAGGTTCTTGTAAACAGAGCTGTCCCAAACTTTGGGGTGGCTGTGTCTTTTTGATTTTAATTTCCCTAAGCTATAGGACCATAAGTGGAAGTGCCCTAGGCTCTGTTGCTTTGTTTTTTGGATGTTTCAGGAAACACCACACACTTTTCCAGAGTGGCTGTTGGCAATTTACATCCCGCCCATCAGCATAACAAGGCTCCCAGTTCTCCATGGCCTGGCCTGCCTTTCTGGATTTTACACTTTTTTCAGATGGCCCTTTTGACCAGGGGGCAGTGAGACTTCATTGTAGTGCAGATTTCCTTTGCAAGCTTGCTTTGTTGGCGAAAAAGGGCGTATGCGTTTTTTCCTGAATATATTCAGGAAAAAACGCATACGCCCTTTTTGGCCAAGTGCATCATTGTGGACGTTCTGCCTCTTTTCCTATGCTTTACATGCAATTCCAGTCTACCTCCTGAAATCGGTTTCCTGCAATTCTGCGCCGCTTTCAAGTCCTCTTGGCAGCCTTACGTCAATATATTTTTGGACGATAGCTGTCATTTATAACTCTGCAGGTTTGTGAATTACAGTGCCCCTGAGCTCTGTTCTTCAACTCGCTTTCTTGTGAGCTGGCCGCAACACTGCAGGATTGCTTCAGGCCCTAGTGTCGTTCCGGCACGGCATGCTGAGCCTTTGGTTAATTCCTCTTCCTGGTGGAAATGAGAGTTAAATTTGCCCGTCCAGACACCGCCAGCTAGTCCCTCATTGGTTCTCCCTATTCCTGTTCAACTTATGCAGAAATTGCAAACTGGGCCAAACAGGAGGTTAAAGGCACTGACTTTCCAAGTGGGGAGAGTGTTAGTAAAGCGTCTGGTATGTTGCACCCGAGTACCAGGGGACGAAAACTGAGACACATTTGAACACGTTTCCCGATCACACGGTGGATCATACTCTGGGTTCCACATGCATGTTTTAGCTGAAAGAAGAATCCCTTAAACCTGGAGAGTTGAGACCCATGGAATGGGTACCATGCAATATGACTTCAAAGGGTCTGCATTTGCTCACCGAACTTCACCAATCCTATCACTGCTGCATTGTTGCCAGTGTACACACGCTTGATTCTCTTTCGGAGACATATCAATCCATAGGTTTTAAGATTCTTACTAGTCAGGTATATTCTTAGGCGTTTAATATGGGGTGTTGAGTCCATTTCGTTGAGCAAGGAGTAGCTCTTTTCTATTACGTATTTGGCTAATGGAACGGTATCTGTGCTAATTTCCATCCATGGTTGTATGCAGCACCCCAACTAACCTTTTCCCTTAAGCAAGCATAAGTTGGTTTTCTACATTTGAGACCTTGTTCTGTTTTGTAATTCAGTTCCTGTGTAGCTAAGTTTACATTCCATGTATTATTGGTATCTTCTGATGTTTCTTTTTCTGTGTGACTTATTTCACTTAGAATCATCGTACCTGAATCCACTCATTATGCTGCTACGGGCCTGATGACATAGATTTCTTTGCTGAGTGATATTGCATTGTACGTAATTACCACAACTTCTTTGTCCATTTTTCTCTTTCTGTGATATTGAACTTGTATCATAAACGAGGTTCTTGTAAACAGAGCCATCCCAAAATTTGGGGTGGCTGTGTCTTTTTGATTTTAATTTCCCTAAGCTATAGGACCATAAGTGGAAGTGCCCTAGGCTCTGTTGCTTTGTTTTTTGGATGTTTCAGGAAACACCATACACTTCTCCAGAGTGGCTGTTGGCAATTTACATCCCGCCCATCAGCATAACAAGGCTCCCAGTTCTTCATGGCCTTTCGTGCCTTTCTGGATTTTACACTTTTTTCAGATGGCCCTTTTGACCGGGGGGCAGTGAGACTTCATTGTAGTGCAGATTTCCTTTGCAAGCTTGCTTGGTTGGCCAAAAATTGCGTATGCGTTTTTTCCTGAATACTCAGGAAAAAACGCATATGCCCTTTTTGACCAAGTGCATCATTGTGGACGTTCTGCCTCTTTTCCTATGCTTTACATGCAATTCCAGTCTACCTCCTGAAATCGGTTTCCTGCAATTCTGCCCCGCTTTCAAGTCCTCTTGGAAGCCTTACTGCAATATATTTTTGGACGATAGCTGTTTTTTATAACTCTGCAGGATTGTGAATTACAGTGTCCCTGAGCTCCTATCTTCAACTCGCTTTCTTGTGAGCTGGCCGCAATACCGCAGGATTGCTTCAGGCCCTACTGTGGTTCCGGCATGGCACGCTGAGCCTTTGGTTAATTCCTCTTCCTGGTGGGAAATGAGAGTTAAATTTGCCCGTCCAGACACCTCCAGCTAGTCTCTCATTGGTTCTCCCTATTCCTGTTCATCTTACGCAGAAATTGCAAACTGGGCCAAACAGGAGCTTAAAGGCACTAACTCTCCAAGTGGCGAGAGTGTTAGTAAAGCGTCTGGAATCTTGCACCCGAGTACCAGAGGACGAAAACTGAGACACATTTGAACACGTTTCCCGATCACACGGTGGATCATACTTGGGTTCCACATGCATGTTTTAGCTGAAGGAAGAATCCCTTAAACCTGGAGAG
The DNA here is from genome assembly GCF_937001465.1 of Orcinus orca. Lineage (NCBI taxonomy): Eukaryota > Metazoa > Chordata > Mammalia > Artiodactyla > Delphinidae > Orcinus > Orcinus orca. Next base: position 60,305,574 of record NC_064562.1, on the reverse strand, counting down.
TTGAGACCCATGGAATGGGTACCATGCAATATGACTTCAAAGGGTCTGCATTTGCTCACCGAACCTCACCAATCCTATCACTGCTGCGTTTATGCCGCTGTACACTCGCTTGATTCTCTTTCGGAGACATATAAATCCATAGGTTTTAAGATTCTTACTAGTCAGGTATATTCTTAGGCGTTTAATATGGGGTGTTGAGTCCACTTCGTTGAACAAGGAGTAGCTCTTGTCTATTACATATTTGGCTTATGGAACGGTATATGTGCTAATTTCAATCTCTGGTTTTATGCAGCACCCCAACTCACCTTTCCCCTTAAGCAAGCATAAGTTGGTTTTCTACATTTGAGACCCTCTTCTGTTTTGTAATTCAGTTCCTGTGTAGCCAAGTTTACATTCCGTGTACTAGTGATATCTTATGATGTTTCTTTTTCTGTGTGACTTATTTCACTTAGAATCATCGTACCTGAATCCACTCATTATTCTTCTATGGGCCTGATGACATAGATTTCATTGCTGAGTGATATTGCATTGTACGTAAGTACCACAACATCTTTATCCATTTTTCGCTTTCTGTGATATTGAACTTGTACCGTAAACGAGGTTCTTGTAAACAGAGCCGTCCCAAACTTTGGGGTGGCTGTGTCTTTTTGATTTTAATTTCCCTAAGATATAGGACCATAAGTGGAAGTGCCCTAGGCTCTGTTGCTTTGTTTTTTAGATGTTTCAGGAAACACCATACACTTCTCCAGAGTGGCTGTTGGCAATTTACATCCCGCCCATCAGCATAACAAGGCTCCCAGTTCTCCATGGCCTGTCCTGCCTTTCTGGATTTTACACTTTTTTCAGATGGCCCTTTTGACCAGGGGGCAGTGAGACTTCATTGTAGTGCAGATTTCCTTTGAAAGCTTGCTTGGTTGGCCAAAAAATGCATATGCGTTTTTTCCTGAATATATTCAGAAAAAAACGCTTACGCCATTTTTGGCCAAGTGCATCATTGTGGACGTTCTGCCTCTTTTCCTATGCTTTATATGCAATTCCAGTCTACCTCCTGAAATCGGTTTCCTGCAATTCTGCCCCACTTTCAAGTCCTCTTGGCAGCCTTACTTCAATGTATTTTTGGACGATAGCTGTCATTTATAACTGCAGGTTTGTGAATGACAGTGCCCCTGAGCTCCTTTCTTCAGCTCGCTTTCTTGTGAGCTGTCCGCAACACCGCAGGATTGATTCAGGGCCTAGTGTGTTTCCGGCACGGTACTCTGAGCCTTTGGTTAATTCCTCTTCCTGTTGGGAAATGAGAGTTAAATTTGCCCGTCCAGACACCTCCAGCTAGTCTCTCATTGGGTCTCCCTATTCCTGTTCATTTTCCGCAGAAATTGCAAACTGGGCCAAACAGGCGGTTAAAGGCTCTGAGTCTCCAAGTGGGGAGAGTTTTAGTAAAGCGTCTGGAATATTGCACCCGAGTACCAGAGGACCAAAACTGAGATACATTTGAACGCATTTCCCGATCAAACGGTGGATCATACTCTGGGTTCCACATGCATGTTTTAGCCGAAGGAAGAATCCCTTAAACCTGGAGAGTTGAGACCCATGGAATGGGGACCATGCAATATGACTTCAAGGGGTCTGCATTTGCTCAGCAAAACTCACCAATCCTATCACTGCTGCGTTTATGCCGCTGTACAGATGCTTGATTCTCTTTCGGAGACATATAAATCCATAGGTTTTAAGATTCTTACTAGTCAGGTATATTCTTAAGCGTTTAATATGGGGTGTTGAGTCCACTTCGTTGAGCAAGGAGTAGCTCTTGTCTATTACATATTTGGCTTATGGATCGGTATCTCTACTAATTTCAATCTCTGGTTGTATGCAGCACCCCAACTCACCTTTCCCCTTAAGCAAGCATAAGTTGGTTTTCTACATTTGAGACCTTGTTCTGTTTTGTAATTCAGTTCCTGTGTAGCCAAGTTTACATTCCGTGTATTATTGGTATTTTATGATGTTTCTTTTTCTGTGTGACTTATTTCACTTAGAATCATCGTACCTGAATCCACTCATTATGCTGCTACGGGCCTGATGACATAGATTTCATTGCTGAGTGATATTGCATTGTACGTAAGTACCACAACTTCTTTATCCATTTTTCGCTTTCTGTGATATTGAACTTGTACCATAAAGGAGGTTCTTGTAAACAGAGCCGTCCCAAACTTTGGGGTGGCTGTGTCTTTTTGATTTTAATTTCCCTAAGCTATAGGACCATAAGTGGAAGTGCCCTAGGCTCTGTTGCTTTGTTTTTTAGATGTTTCAGGAAACACCATACACTTCTCCAGAGTGGCTGTTGGCAATCTACATCCCGCCCATCAGCATAACAAGGCTCCCAGTTCTCCATGGCCTGTCCTGCCTCTCTGGATTTTACACTTTTTTCAGATGGCCCTTTTGACCGGGAGGCAGTGAGACTTCATTGTAGTGCAGATTTCCTTTGCAAGCTTGCTTGGTTGGCCAAAAAGGGCGTATTCGTTTTTTCCTGAATATATTCCGGAAAAAACGCATATGCCCTTTTTGGCCAAGTGCATCATTGTGGGCGTTCTGCCTCTTTTCCTATGCTTTACATGCAATTCCAGTCTACCTCCTGAAATCGGTTTCCTGCAATTCTGCCCCGCTTTCAAGTCCTCTTGGCATCCTTACTTCAATATACTTTTGGACGATAGCTGTCATTTATAACTCTGCAGGTTTGTGAATGACAGTGCCCCTGAGCTCCTTTCTTCAACTCGCTTTCTTTTGAGTTGGCCGCAACACCGCAGGATTGCTTCAGGCCCTAGTGTGGTTCCAGCATGGCACGCTGAGCCTTTGGCTAATTCCTCTTCCAGGTGGGAAATGAGAGTTAAATTTGCCTGTCCACACACCTCCAGCTAGTCTCTCATTGGTTTTCCTTATTCCTGTTCATTTTCCGCAGAAATTGCAAACTGGGCGACACAGGAGGTTAAAGGCACTGACTCTCCAAGTGGCGAGAGTGTTAGTAAAGCGTCTGGAATGTTGCTCCCAAGTACCAGGGGACGAAAACTGAGACACATTTGAACACGTTTCCCGATCACACGGTGGATCATACTCTGGGTTCCACATGCATGTTTTAGCTGAAGGAAGAATCCCTTAAACCTGGAGAGTTGAGACCCATGGAATGGGTACCATGCAATATGACTTCAAAGGGTCTGCATTTGCTCACCGAACCTCACCAATCCTATCACTGCTGCGTTTATGTCACTGTACACACGCTTGATTCTCTTTCGGTGACATATAAATCCATAGGTTTTAAGATTCTTACTAGTCAGGTATATTCTTAGGCGTTTAATATGGGGTGTTGAGTCCACTTCGCTGAGCAAGGAGTAGCTCTTGTCTATTACATATTTGGCTTATTGAATGGTATCTGTGCTAATTTCAATCTCTGGTTTTATGCAGCACCCCAACTCACCTTTCCCCTTAAGCAAGCATAAGTTGGTTTTCTACATTGGAGACCCTGTTCTGTTTTGTAATTCAGTTCCTGTGTAGCCAAGTTTACATTCCGTGTATTATTGGTATTTTATGATGTTTCTTTTTCTGTGTGACTTATTTCACTTAGAATCATCATACCGGAATCCACTCATTATGCTGCTACGGGCCTGATGACATAGATTTCATTGCTGAGTGATATTGCATTGTACGTAAGTACCACAACTTCTTTATCCATTTTTCGCTTTCTGTGATATTGAACTTGTACCGTAAAGGAGGTTCTTGTAAACAGAGCCGTCCCAAACTTTGGGGTGGCTGTGTCTTTTTGATTTTAATTTCCCTAAGCTATAGGACCATAAGTGGAAGTGCCCTAGGCTCTGTTGCTTTGTTTTTTAGATGTTTCAGGAAACACCATACACTTCTCCAGAGTGGCTGTTGGCAATCTACATCCCGCCCATCAGCATAACAAGGCTCCCAGTTCTCCATGGCCTGTCCTGCCTCTCTGGATTTTACACTTTTTTCAGATGGCCCTTTTGACCGGGAGGCAGTGAGACTTCATTGTAGTGCAGATTTCCTTTGCAAGCTTGCTTGGTTGGCCAAAAAGGGCGTATTCGTTTTTTCCTGAATATATTCCGGAAAAAACGCATATGCCCTTTTTGGCCAAGTGCATCATTGTGGACTTTCTGCCTCTTTTCCTATGCTTTACATGCAATTCCAGTCTACCTCCTGAAATCGGTTTCCTGCAATTCTGCCCCGCTTTCAAGTCCTCTTGGCATCCTTACTTCAATATACTTTTGGACGATAGCTGTCATTTATAACTCTGCAGGTTTGTGAATGACAGTGCCCCTGAGCTCCTTTCTTCAACTCGCTTTCTTTTGAGTTGGCCGCAACACCGCAGAATTGCTTCAGGCCCTAGTGTGGTTCCAGCATGGCACGCTGAGCCTTTGGTTAATTCCTCTTCCAGGTGGGAAATGAGAGTTAAATTTGCCTGTCCACACACCTCCAGCTAGTCTCTCATTGGTTTTCCTTATTCCTGTTCATTTTCCGCCGAAATTGCAAACTGGGCGAAACAGGAGGTTAAAGGCACTGACTCTCCAAGTGGGGAGAGTGTTAGTAAAGCGTCTGGAATGTTGCACCCGAGTATCAGGGTACAAAAACTGAGACACATTTGAACATGTTTCGCGATCACATGGTGGATCATACTCTGGGTTCCACATGCATGTTTTAGCTGAAGGAAGAATCCCTTAAACCTGGAGAGTTGAGACCCATGGAATGGGTACCATGCAATATGACTTCAAAGGGTCTGCATTTGCTCACCGAACCTCACCAATCCTATCACTGCTGCGTTTATGTCGCTGTACACACGCTTGATTCTCTTTTGGTGACATATAAATCCATAGGTTTTAAGATTCTTACTAGTCAGGTATATTCTTAGGGGTTTAATATGGGGTGTTGAGTCCACTTCGCTGAGCAAGGAGTAGCTCTTGTGTATTACATATTTGGCTTATTGAACGGTATCTGTGCTAATTTCAATCTCTGGTTTTATGCAGCACCCCAACTCACCTTTCCCCTTAAGCAAGCATAAGTTGGTTTTCTACATTGGAGACCCTGTTCTGTTTTGTAATTCAGTTCCTGTGTAGCCAAGTTTACATTCCGTGTATTAGTGATATCTTATGATGTTTCTTTTTCTGTGTGACTTATTTCACTTAGAATCATCGTACCTGAATCCACTCATTATGCTGCTCCGGGCCTGATGACATAGATTTCATTGCTGGGTGATATTGCATTGTACGTAAGTACCAAAACTTCTTTATCCATTTTTCGCTTTCTGCGATATTGAACTTGTACCGTAAACAAGGTTCTTGAAAACAGAGCCGGCCCAAACTTTGGGGTGGCTGTGTCTTTTTGATTTTAATTTCCCTAAGCTATAGGACCATAAGTGGAAGTGCCCTAGGCTCTGTTGCTTTGTTTTTTAGATGTTTCAGGAAACACCATACATTTCTCCAGAGTGGCTGCTGGCAATTTATATCCCGCCCATCAGCATAACAAGGCTCCCAGTTCTCCATGGCCTGTGCTGCCTTTCTGGATTTTACACTTTTAAAAGATGGCCCTTTTGACCGGGGGGAAGTGAGACTTCATTGTAGTGCAGATTTCCTTTGCAAGCTTGCTTGGTTGGCCAAAATCGGCGTATGCATTTTTTTCTGAATATATTCAGGAATAAACGCATACGCCCTTTTTGGCCAAGTGCATCATTGTGGACGTTCTGCCTCTTTTCCTATGCTTTACATGCAATTCCAGTCTACCTCCTGAAATCGGATTCCTGCAATTCTGCCCTGCTTTCAAGTCCTCTTGGCAGCCTTACTTCAATATATTTTTGGACGATACCTGTCATTTATAACTCTGCAGGTTTGTGAATGACAGTGCCCCTGAGCTCCTTTCTTCAACTCGCTTTCTAGTGAGCAGGCCGCAACACCGCAACATTGCTTTAGGCCCTAGTGTGGTTCCAGCATGGCACGTTGAGCCTTTGGTTAATTCCTCTTCCTGGTGGGAAATGAGAGTTAAATTTTCCCGTCCAGACACCTCCAGCTAGTCTCTCATTTGTTCTCCCTATTCCTGTTCATTTTCCGCAGACATTGCAAACTGGGCCAACAGGAGTTTAAAGGCCCAGACTCTCCAAGTCAGGAGAGTGTTAGTAAAGAGTCTGGAATGTTGCACCCGAGTACCAGGGGACTTAAACTGAGACACATTTAAACACGTTTCCCGATCACACGGTGGATCATGATCTGTGTTCCACATGCATGTTTTAGCTGAAGGAAGAATCCCTTAAACCTGGAGAGTTGAGACCCATGGAATGGGTACCATGCAATATGACTTCAAAGGGTCTGCATTTGCTCACCGAACCTCACCAATCCTATCACTGCTGTGTTTATGCTGCTGTACACACGCTTGATTCTCTTTCGGAGACATATAAATCCATAGGTTTTAAGATTCTTACTAGTCGGGTATATTCTTAGGCGTTTAATATGGGGTGTTGTGTCCTCTTCGTTGAGCAAGGAGTAGCTCTTGTCTATTACATATTTGGCTTGTGGAACGGTATCTGTGCTAATTTCAATCTCTGGTTTTATGCAGCACCCCAACTCACCTTTCCCCTTAAGCAAGCATAAGTTGGTTTTCTACATTTGAGACCCTGTTCTGCTTTGTAATTCAGTTCCTGTGTAGCCAAGTTTACATTCCGTGTAATAGTGATATCTTATGATGTTTCTTTTTCTGTGTGACTTATTTCACTTAGAATCATCGTACATGAATCCACTCATTATGCTGCTATGGGCTTGATGACATAGATTTCTTTGCTGAGTGATATTGCATTGTACGTAAGTACCACAACTTCTTTATCCATTTTTCGCTTTCTGTGATATTGAACTTGTACCGTAAAGGAGGTTCTTGTAAACAGAGCCGTCCCAAACTTTGGGGTGGCTGTGTCTTTTTGATTTTAATTTCCCTAAGCTATAGGACCATAAGTGGAAGTGCCCTAGGCTCTGTTGCTTTGTTTTTTAGATGTTTCAGGAAACACCATACACTTCTCCAGAGTGGCTGTTGGCAATCTACATCCCGCCCATCAGCATAACAAGGCTCCCAGTTCTCCATGGCCTGTCCTGCCTCTCTGGATTTTACACTTTTTTCAGATGGCCCTTTTGACCGGGAGGCAGTGAGACTTCATTGTAGTGCAGATTTCCTTTGCAAGCTTGCTTGGTTGGCCAAAAAGGGCGTATTCGTTTTTTCCTGAATATATTCCGGAAAAAACGCATATGCCCTTTTTGGCCAAGTGCATCATTGTGGACTTTCTGCCTCTTTTCCTATGCTTTACATGCAATTCCAGTCTACCTCCTGAAATCGGTTTCCTGCAATTCTGCCCCGCTTTCAAATCCTCTTGGCATCCTTACTTCAATATACTTTTGGACGATAGCTGTCATTTATAACTCTGCAGGTTTGTGAATGACAGTGCCCCTGAGCTCCTTTCTTCAACTCGCTTTCTTTTGAGTTGGCCGCAACACCGCAGAATTGCTTCAGGCCCTAGTGTGGTTCCAGCATGGCACGCTGAGCCTTTGGTTAATTCCTCTTCCAGGTGGGAAATGAGAGTTAAATTTGCCTGTCCACACACCTCCAGCTAGTCTCTCATTGGTTTTCCTTATTCCTGTTCATTTTCCGCCGAAATTGCAAACTGGGCGAAACAGGAGGTTAAAGGCACTGACTCTCCAAGTGGGGAGACTGTTAGTAAAGCGTCTGGAATGTTGCTCCCAAGTACCAGGGGACGAAAACTGAGACACATTTGAACACGTTTCCCGATCACACGGTGGATCATACTCTGGGTTCCTCATGCATGTTTTAGCTGAAGGAAGAATCCCTTAAACCTGGAGAGTTGAGACCCATGGAATGGGTACCATGTAATATGACTTCAAAGTGTCTGCATTTGCTCACCGAACCTCACCAATCCTATCACTGCTGCGTTTATGCCGCTGTACACTCGCTTGATTCTCTTTCGGAGACATATAAATCCATAGGTTTTAAGATTCTTACTAGTCAGGTATATTCTTAGGCGTTTAATATGGGGTGTTGAGTCCACTTCGTTGAACAAGGAGTAGCTCTTGTCTATTACATATTTGGCTTATGGAACGGTATATGTGCTAATTTCAATCTCTGGTTTTATGCAGCACCCCAACTCACCTTTCCCCTTAAGCAAGCATAAGTTGGTTTTCTACATTTGAGACCCTCTTCTGTTTTGTAATTCAGTTCCTGTGTAGCCAAGTTTACATTCCGTGTACTAGTGATATCTTATGATGTTTCTTTTTCTGTGTGACTTATTTCACTTAGAATCATCGTACCTGAATCCACTCATTATTATTCTATGGGCCTGATGACATAGATTTCATTGCTGAGTGATATTTCATTGTACGTAAGTACCACAACATCTTTATCCATTTTTCGCTTTCTGTGATATTGAACTTGTACCGTAAACGAGGTTCTTGTAAACAGAGCCGTCCCAAACTTTGGGGTGGCTGTGTCTTTTTGATTTTAATTTCCCTAAGATATAGGACCATAAGTGGAAGTGCCCTAGGCTCTGTTGCTTTGTTTTTTAGATGTTGCAGGAAACACCATACACTTCTCCAGAGTGGCTGTTGGCAATTTACATCCCGCCCATCAGCATAACAAGGCTCCCAGTTCTCCATGGCCTGTCCTGCCTTTCTGGATTTTACACTTTTTTCAGATGGCCCTTTTGACCAGGGGGCAGTGAGACTTCATTGTAGTGCAGATTTCCTTTGAAAGCTTGCTTGGTTGGCCAAAAAATGCATATGCGTTTTTTCCTGAATATATTCAGAAAAAAACGCTTACGCCATTTTTGGCCAAGTGCATCATTGTGGACGTTCTGCCTCTTTTCCTATGCTTTATATGCAATTCCAGTCTACCTCCTGAAATCGGTTTCCTGCAATTCTGCCCCACTTTCAAGTCCTCTTGGCAGCCTTACTTCAATGTATTTTTGGACGATAGCTGTCATTTATAACTGCAGGTTTGTGAATGACAGTGCCCCTGAGCTCCTTTCTTCAGCTCGCTTTCTTGTGAGCTGTCCGCAACACCGCAGGATTGATTCAGGGCCTAGTGTGTTTCCGGCACGGTACTCTGAGCCTTTGGTTAATTCCTCTTCCTGTTGGGAAATGAGAGTTAAATTTGCCCGTCCAGACACCTCCAGCTAGTCTCTCATTGGGTCTCCCTATTCCTGTTCATTTTCCGCAGAAATTGCAAACTGGGCCAAACAGGCGGTTAAAGGCTCTGAGTCTCCAAGTGGGGAGAGTTTTAGTAAAGCGTCTGGAATATTGCACCCGAGTACCAGAGGACCAAAACTGAGATACATTTGAACGCATTTCCCGATCAAACGGTGGATCATACTCTGGGTTCCACATGCATGTTTTAGCCGAAGGAAGAATCCCTTAAACCTGGAGAGTTGAGACCCATGGAATGGGGACCATGCAATATGACTTCAAGGGGTCTGCATTTGCTCAGCAAAACTCACCAATCCTATCACTGCTGCGTTTATGCCGCTGTACAGATGCTTGATTCTCTTTCGGAGACATATAAATCCATAGGTTTTAAGATTCTTACTAGTCAGGTATATTCTTAAGCGTTTAATATGGGGTGTTGAGTCCACTTCGTTGAGCAAGGAGTAGCTCTTGTCTATTACATATTTGGCTTATGGATCGGTATCTCTACTAATTTCAATCTCTGGTTGTATGCAGCACCCCAACTCACCTTTCCCCTTAAGCAAGCATAAGTTGGTTTTCTACATTTGAGACCTTGTTCTGTTTTGTAATTCAGTTCCTGTGTAGCCAAGTTTACATTCCGTGTATTATTGGTATTTTATGATGTTTCTTTTTCTGTGTGACTTATTTCACTTAGAATCATCATACCGGAATCCACTCATTATGCTGCTACAGGCCTGATGACATAGATTTCATTGCTGAGTGATATTGCATTGTACGTAAGTACCACAACTTCTTTATCCATTTTTCGCTTTCTGTGATATTGAACTTGTACCGTAAAGGAGGTTCTTGTAAACAGAGCCGTCCCAAACTTTGGGGTGGCTGTGTCTTTTTGATTTTAATTTCCCTAAGCTATAGGACCATAAGTGGAAGTGCCCTAGGCTCTGTTGCTTTGTTTTTTAGATGTTTCAGGAAACACCATACACTTCTCCAGAGTGGCTGTTGGCAATCTACATCCCGCCCATCAGCATAACAAGGCTCCCAGTTCTCCATGGCCTGTCCTGCCTCTCTGGATTTTACACTTTTTTCAGATGGCCCTTTTGACCGGGAGGCAGTGAGACTTCATTGTAGTGCAGATTTCCTTTGCAAGCTTGCTTGGTTGGCCAAAAAGGGCGTATTCGTTTTTTCCTGAATATATTCCGGAAAAAACGCATATGCCCTTTTTGGCCAAGTGCATCATTGTGGGCGTTCTGCCTCTTTTCCTATGCTTTACATGCAATTCCAGTCTACCTCCTGAAATCGGTTTCCTGCAATTCTGCCCCGCTTTCAAGTCCTCTTGGCATCCTTACTTCAATATACTTTTGGACGATAGCTGTCATTTATAACTCTGCAGGTTTGTGAATGACAGTGCCCCTGAGCTCCTTTCTTCAACTCGCTTTCTTTTGAGTTGGCCGCAACACCGCAGGATTGCTTCAGGCCCTAGTGTGGTTCCAGCATGGCACGCTGAGCCTTTGGCTAATTCCTCTTCCAGGTGGGAAATGAGAGTTAAATTTGCCTGTCCACACACCTCCAGCTAGTCTCTCATTGGTTTTCCTTATTCCTGTTCATTTTCCGCAGAAATTGCAAACTGGGCGACACAGGAGGTTAAAGGCACTGACTCTCCAAGTGGCGAGAGTGTTAGTAAAGCGTCTGGAATGTTGCTCCCAAGTACCAGGGGACGAAAACTGAGACACATTTGAACACGTTTCCCGATCACACGGTGGATCATACTCTGGGTTCCACATGCATGTTTTAGCTGAAGGAAGAATCCCTTAAACCTGGAGAGTTGAGACCCATGGAATGGGTACCATGCAATATGACTTCAAAGGGTCTGCATTTGCTCACCGAACCTCACCAATCCTATCACTGCTGCGTTTATGTCACTGTACACACGCTTGATTCTCTTTCGGTGACATATAAATCCATAGGTTTTAAGATTCTTACAAGTCAGGTATATTCTTAGGCGTTTAATATGGGGTGTTGAGTCCACTTCGCTGAGCAAGGAGTAGCTCTTGTCTATTACATATTTGGCTTATTGAATGGTATCTGTGCTAATTTCAATCTCTGGTTTTATGCAGCACCCCAACTCACCTTTCCCCTTAAGCAAGCATAAGTTGGTTTTCTACATTGGAGACCCTGTTCTGTTTTGTAATTCAGTTCCTGTGTAGCCAAGTTTACATTCCGTGTATTATTGGTATTTTATGATGTTTCTTTTTCTGTGTGACTTATTTCACTTAGAATCATCATACCGGAATCCACTCATTATGCTGCTACGGGCCTGATGACATAGATTTCATTGCTGAGTGATATTGCATTGTACGTAAGTACCACAACTTCTTTATCCATTTTTCGCTTTCTGTGATATTGAACTTGTACCGTAAAGGAGGTTCTTGTAAACAGAGCCGTCCCAAACTTTGGGGTGGCTGTGTCTTTTTGATTTTAATTTCCCTAAGCTATAGGACCATAAGTGGAAGTGCCCTAGGCTCTGTTGCTTTGTTTTTTAGATGTTTCAGGAAACACCATACACTTCTCCAGAGTGGCTGTTGGCAATCTACATCCCGCCCATCAGCATAACAAGGCTCCCAGTTCTCCATGGCCTGTCCTGCCTCTCTGGATTTTACACTTTTTTCAGATGGCCCTTTTGACCGGGAGGCAGTGAGACTTCATTGTAGTGCAGATTTCCTTTGCAAGCTTGCTTGGTTGGCCAAAAAGGGCGTATTCGTTTTTTCCTGAATATATTCCGGAAAAAACGCATATGCCCTTTTTGGCCAAGTGCATCATTGTGGACTTTCTGCCTCTTTTCCTATGCTTTACATGCAATTCCAGTCTACCTCCTGAAATCGGTTTCCTGCAATTCTGCCCCGCTTTCAAGTCCTCTTGGCATCCTTACTTCAATATACTTTTGGACGATAGCTGTCATTTATAACTCTGCAGGTTTGTGAATGACAGTGCCCCTGAGCTCCTTTCTTCAACTCGCTTTCTTTTGAGTTGGCCGCAACACCGCAGAATTGCTTCAGGCCCTAGTGTGGTTCCAGCATGGCACGCTGAGCCTTTGGTTAATTCCTCTTCCAGGTGGGAAATGAGAGTTAAATTTGCCTGTCCACACACCTCCAGCTAGTCTCTCATTGGTTTTCCTTATTCCTGTTCATTTTCCGCCGAAATTGCAAACTGGGCGAAACAGGAGGTTAAAGGCACTGACTCTCCAAGTGGGGAGAGTGTTAGTAAAGCGTCTGGAATGTTGCACCCGAGTATCAGGGTACAAAAACTGAGACACATTTGAACATCTTTCGCGATCACATGGTGGATCATACTCTGGGTTCCACATGCATGTTTTAGCTGAAGGAAGAATCCCTTAAACCTGGAGAGTTGAGACCCATGGAATGGGTACCATGCAATATGACTTCAAAGGGTCTGCATTTGCTCACCGAACCTCACCAATCCTATCACTGCTGCGTTTATGTCGCTGTACACACGCTTGATTCTCTTTTGGTGACATATAAATCCATAGGTTTTAAGATTCTTACTAGTCAGGTATATTCTTAGGGGTTTAATATGGGGTGTTGAGTCCACTTCGCTGAGCAAGGAGTAGCTCTTGTGTATTACATATTTGGCTTATTGAACGGTATCTGTGCTAATTTCAATCTCTGGTTTTATGCAGCACCCCAACTCACCTTTCCCCTTAAGCAAGCATAAGTTGGTTTTCTACATTGGAGACCCTGTTCTGTTTTGTAATTCAGTTCCTGTGTAGCCAAGTTTACATTCCGTGTATTAGTGATATCTTATGATGTTTCTTTTTCTGTGTGACTTATTTCACTTAGAATCATCGTACCTGAATCCACTCATTATGCTGCTCCGGGCCTGATGACATAGATTTCATTGCTGGGTGATATTGCATTGTACGTAAGTACCAAAACTTCTTTATCCATTTTTCGCTTTCTGCGATATTGAACTTGTACCGTAAACAAGGTTCTTGAAAACAGAGCCGGCCCAAACTTTGGGGTGGCTGTGTCTTTTTGATTTTAATTTCCCTAAGCTATAGGACCATAAGTGGAAGTGCCCTAGGCTCTGTTGCTTTGTTTTTTAGATGTTTCAGGAAACACCATACATTTCTCCAGAGTGGCTGCTGGCAATTTATATCCCGCCCATCAGCATAACAAGGCTCCCAGTTCTCCATGGCCTGTGCTGCCTTTCTGGATTTTACACTTTTTACAGATGGCCCTTTTGACCGGGGGGAAGTGAGACTTCATTGTAGTGCAGATTTCCTTTGCAAGCTTGCTTGGTTGGCCAAAATCGGCGTATGCATTTTTTTCTGAATATATTCAGGAATAAACGCATACGCCCTTTTTGGCCAAGTGCATCATTGTGGACGTTCTGCCTCTTTTCCTATGCTTTACATGCAATTCCAGTCTACCTCCTGAAATCGGATTCCTGCAATTCTGCCCTGCTTTCAAGTCCTCTTGGCAGCCTTACTTCAATATATTTTTGGACGATACCTGTCATTTATAACTCTGCAGGTTTGTGAATGACAGTGCCCCTGAGCTCCTTTCTTCAACTCGCTTTCTAGTGAGCAGGCCGCAACACCGCAACATTGCTTTAGGCCCTAGTGTGGTTCCAGCATGGCACGTTGAGCCTTTGGTTAATTCCTCTTCCTGGTGGGAAATGAGAGTTAAATTTTCCCGTCCAGACACCTCCAGCTAGTCTCTCATTTGTTCTCCCTATTCCTGTTCATTTTCCGCAGACATTGCAAACTGGGCCAACAGGAGTTTAAAGGCCCAGACTCTCCAAGTCAGGAGAGTGTTAGTAAAGAGTCTGGAATGTTGCACCCGAGTACCAGGGGACTTAAACTGAGACACATTTAAACACGTTTCCCGATCACACGGTGGATCATGATCTGTGTTCCACATGCATGTTTTAGCTGAAGGAAGAATCCCTTAAACCTGGAGAGTTGAGACCCATGGAATGGGTACCATGCAATATGACTTCAAAGGGTCTGCATTTGCTCACCGAACCTCACCAATCCTATCACTGCTGTGTTTATGCTGCTGTACACACGCTTGATTCTCTTTCGGAGACATATAAATCCATAGGTTTTAAGATTCTTACTAGTCGGGTATATTCTTAGGCGTTTAATATGGGGTGTTGTGTCCTCTTCGTTGAGCAAGGAGTAGCTCTTGTCTATTACATATTTGGCTTGTGGAACGGTATCTGTGCTAATTTCAATCTCTGGTTTTATGCAGCACCCCAACTCACCTTTCCCCTTAAGCAAGCATAAGTTGGTTTTCTACATTTGAGACCCTGTTCTGCTTTGTAATTCAGTTCCTGTGTAGCCAAGTTTACATTCCGTGTAATAGTGATATCTTATGATGTTTCTTTTTCTGTGTGACTTATTTCACTTAGAATCATCGTACATGAATCCACTCATTATGCTGCTATGGGCTTGATGACATAGATTTCTTTGCTGAGTGATATTGCATTGTACGTAAGTACCACAACATCTTTATCCATTTTTCGCTTTCTGTGATATTGAACTTGTACCGTAAACGAGGTTCTTGTAAACAGAGCCGTCCCAAACTTTGGGGTGGCTGTGTCTTTTTGATTTTAATTTCCCTAAGCTATAGGACCATAAGTGGAAGTGCCCTAGGCTCTGTTGCTTTGTTTTTTAGATGTTTCAGGAAACACCATACACTTCTCCAGAGTGGCTGTTGGCAATTTACATCCCGCCCATCAGCTTAACAAGGCTCCCAGTTTTCCATGGCCTGTCCTGCCTTTCTGGATTTTACACTTTTTTCAGATGTCCCTTTTGACCGGGGAGCAGTGAGACTTCATTGTAGTGCAGATTTCCTTTGCAAGCTTGCTTGGTTGGCCAAAAAGGGCGTATGGGTTTTTTCCTGAATATATTCAGGAAAAAACGCATACGCCCTTTTTGGCCAAGTGCATCATTGTGGACGTTCTGCCTCTTTTCTTATGCTTTACATGCAATTCCAGTCTACTTCCTGAAATAGGTTTCCTGCAATTCTGCCCGGCATTCAAATCCTCTTGGCAGCCTTACTTCAATGTATTTTTGGACGATAGCTGTCATTTATAACTCTGCATGTTTGTGAATTACAGTGCCCCTGAGCTCCTTTCTTCAACTCGATTTCTTGTGAGCTGGCCGCAATACCGCAGGATTGCTTCAGACCCTAGAGTGGTTCCGGCAAAACACGCTGAGGGTTTGGTTAATTCCTCTTCCTGGTGTGAAATGAGAGTTAAATTTGCCCGTCCAGACACCTCCAGTTAGTCTCTCATTGGTTCTCCCTATTCCTGTTCATTTTCCGCAGAATTTGCAAACTGGGCCAAACAGGAGTTTAAAGGCACTGACTCTCCAAGTGGGGAGAGTGTTAGTAAAGCGTCTGGAATGTTGCACCTGAGTACCAGGGGGCGAAACATGAGACACATATGAACACATTTCCCGATCACATTGTGGATCATACTCTGGGTTCCACATGCATGTTTTAGCTGAAGGAAGAATCCCTTAAACCTGGAGAGTTGAGACCCATGGATAGGGTACCATGCAATATGACTTCAAAGGGTCTGCATTTGCTCACCGAACCTCACCAATCCTATCACTACTGCGTTTATGCCGCTGTACACACGCTTGATTCTCTTTCAGAGACATATAAATCCATAGGTTTTAAGATTCTTACTAGTCAGGTATATTCTTAGGCGTTTAATATGGGGTGTTGAGTCCACTTCGTTGAGCAAGGAGTAGCTCTTGTCTATTACATATTTGGCTTATGGAACGGTATCTGTGCTAATTTCAATCTCTGGTTTTATGCAGCACCCCAACTCACCTTTCCCCTTAAGCAAGCATAAGTTGGTTTTCTACATTTGGGACCCTGTTCTGTTTTTTAATTCAGTTCCTGTGTAGCCAAGTTTACATTCCGTGTAGTAGTGATATCTTATGATGTTTCTTTTTCTGTGTGACTTATTTCACTTAGAATCATCGTACCTGAATCCACTCATTATGCTGCTTCGGGCCAGATGACATAGATTTCATTGCTGAGTGATATTGCATTGTACGTAAGTACCACAACTTCTTTATCCATTTTTCGCTTTCTGTGATATTGAACTGGTACCGTAAATGAGGTTCTTGTAAACAGAGCCGTCCCAGATTTTGGGGTGGCTGTGTCTTTTTGATTTTAATTTCCCTAAGCCATAGTACCATAAGTTGAAGTGCCCTAGGCTCTGTTGCTTTGTTTTTTAGATGTTTCAGGAAACACCATACACTTCTCCAGAGTGGCTGTTGGCAATTTACATCCCGCCCATCAGCATAACAAGGCTCCCAGTTCTCCATGGCCTGTCCTGCCTTTCTGGATTTTACACTTTTTTCAGATGCCCCTTTTGACCGGGGGGCAGTGAGACGTCATTGTAGTGCAGATTTCCTTTGCAAGCATGCCTGGTTGGCCAAAAAGGGCGTATGTGTTTTTTCCTGAATATATTCAGGAAAAAACGCATACGCCCTTCTTGGCCAACTACATCATTGTGGACGTTCTGCCTCTTTTCCTATGCTTTACATGCAATTCCAGTCTACCTCCTGAAATCAGTTTCCTGCAATTCTGCCCCGTTTTCAAGTCCTCTTGGCAGCCTTACTTCAATATATTTTTGGAAGATAGCTCTCATTTATAACTCTGCACGTTAGTGAATTACAGTGCCCCTAAGCTCCTTTCTTCAACTCGCTTTCTTGTGAGATGGCCGCAACACCGCAGGATTGCTTCAGGCCCTAGTGTGGTTCCGGCATTGCACGCTGATCCTTTGGTTAATTCCTCTTCCTGGTGGGAAATGAGAGTTAAATTTGCCCGTCCAGACACCTCCAGGTAGTCTCTCATTGGTTCTCCCTATTCCTGTTTATCTTACACAGAAATTGCAAACTGGGCCAAACAGGGGGTTAAAGGCACTGACTCTCCAAGTGGGGAGAGTGTTAGTAAAGCATCTGGGATGTTGCACCCGAGTACCAGGTTACGAAAACTGAGACACATTTGAACACATTTCACGATCATATGGTGGATCATACTCTGGGTTCCACATGCATGTTTTAGCTGAAGGAAGAATCCCTTAAACCTGGAGAGTTGAGACCCATGGAATGGGTAATATGCAATATGACTTCAAAGGCTCTGCATTTGCCCACCAAACCTCACCAGTACTATCACTGCTGCGTTTATGCCACTGTACACACACTTGATTCTCTTTCGGAGACATATAAATCCATAGGTTTTAAGATTCTTACTAGTCAGGTATATTCTTAGGCGTTTAATATGGGGTGTTGAGTCCACTTCGTTGAGCAAGGAGTAGCTCTTGTCTATTACATATTTGGCTTATGGAACGGTATCTGTGCTGATTTCAATCTCTGGTTTTATGCAGCACCCCAACTCACCTTTCCCCTTAACCAAGCATAAGTTGGTTTTCTACATTTGAGACCCTGTTCTGTTTTGTAATTCAGTTCCTGTGTAGCCAAGTTTACATTCCGTGTACTAGTGATATCTTTTGATGTTTCTTTTCCTGTGTGACTTATTTCACTTAGAATCATCGTTCCTGAATCCCCTCATTATGCTGCTACGGGCCTGATGACATAGATTTCATTGCTGTGTGATATTGCATTGTACGTAAGTACCACAACTTCTTTATCCATTTTTCGTTTTCTGCGATATTGAACTAGTACCGTAAACGAGGTTCTTGTAAACAGAGCCGTCCCAAACTTTGGGGTGGCTGTGTCTTTTTGATTTTAATTTCATTAAGCTATAGGACCATAAGTGGAAGTGCCCTAGGCTCTGTTGCTTTGTTTTTTGGATGTTTCAGGAAACATAATACACTTCTCCAGAGTGGCTGTTGGCAATTTTCCTCCCGCCCTTCAGCATGACAAGGCTCCCAGTTCTCCATGGCCTGTCCTGCCTTTCTGCATTTTACACTTTTTTCACATGGCCCTTTTGACAGGGGGGCAGTGAGTTGTCATTGTAGTGCAGATTTCTTTGCAAGCTTGCTTGGTTGGCCAAAAAGTGCGTCTGTGTTTTTTCCTGAATATATTCAGGAAAAAACGCATACGCACTTTTTGGCCAAGTGCATCATTGTGGACGTTCTGCCTCTTTTCTTATGCTTTACATGCAATTCCAGTCTACCTCCTGAAATCGGTTTCCTGCAATTCTGCCCCGCTTTAAAGTCCTCTTGGCAGCCTTACTTCAATATATTTTTGGACGATAGCTGTCATTTATAACTCTGCAGGTTTGTGAATGACAGTGCCCCTGAGCTCCTTTTTTCAACTCGCTTTCTTGTGAGCTGGCCGCAACACCGCAGGATTGCTTCAGGCCCTAGTGTGGTTCCGGCACGGCACGCTGAGCCTTTGGTTAATTCCTCTTCCTGGTGTGAAATGAGAGTCAAATTTGCCCGTCCAGACACCTCCAGCTACTGTCTCATTGGTTCTCCCTATTCCTGTTGATTTTCCGAAGAAATTGCAAACTGGGCCAAACAGGAGGTTAAAGGCACTGACTCTCCAAGTGGGGAGAGTGTTAGTAAAGCGTCTGGAATGTTGCACCCGAGTACCAGGGGATGAAAACTGAGACACATTTGAACACGTTTCCCGAACACACGGTGGATCATACTCTGGGTTCCACATGCATGTTTTAGCTGAAGGAAGAATCCCTTAAACCTGGAGAGTTGAGACCCATGGAATGGGTACCATGCAATATGACTTCAAAGGGTCTGCATCTGCTCACCGAACCTCACCAATCCTATCACTGCTGCGTTTATGCCGCTATACACTCGCTTGATTCTCTTTCGGAGACATATAAATCCATAGGTTTTAAGATTCTTACTAGTCAGGTATATTCTTAGACGTTTAATATGGGGTGTTGAGTCCAATTCGTTGAGCAAGGAGTAGCTCTTCTCTATTACATATTTGGCTTATGGAACGGTATCTGTGCTAATTTCAATCTCTGGTTTTATGCAGCACCCCAACTCACCTTTCCCCTTAAGCAAGCATAAGTTGGTTTTCTACATTTGAGACCCTGTTCTGTTTTGTAATTCATTTCCTGTGTAGCCAAGGTTACACCCCGTGTACTAGTGATATCTTATGATGTTTCTTTTTCTGTGTGACTTATTTCACTTAGAATCATCGTACCTGAATCCACTCATTATGATACTACAGGCCTGATGACATAGATTTCATTGCTGAGTGATATTGCATTGTACGTAAGTACCACAACTTCTTTATCCATTGTTCGCTTTCTGCGATATTGAACTTGTACTGTAACCGACGTTCTTGTAAACAGAGCCGGCCCAAACATTGGGGTGGCTGTGTCTTTTTGATTTTAATATTCCTAAGCTATAGCACCATAAGTGGAAGTGCCCTAGGCTCTGTTGCTTTGTTTTTTGGATGTTTCAGGAAACACCATACACTTCTCCAGAGTGGCTGTTGGCAATTTACATCCCGCCCATCAGCATAACAAGGCTCCCAGTTCTCCATGGCCTGTCCTGCCTTTCTGGATTTCATACATTTTTTAGATGGCCCTTTTCACCGGGTGGCAGTGAGACTTCATTGTAGTGCAGATTTCTTTGCAAGCTTGCTTGGTTGACCAAAAAGGGTGTGTGCGTTTTTTCCTGAATATATTCAGGAAAAAACGCATATGCCCTTTTTGGCCAAGTGCATCATTGTGGACGTTCTGCCTCTGTTCCTATGCTTTACATGGAATTCCAGTCTACCTCTTAAAATCGGTTTCCTGTAATTCTGCCCCGCGTTAAAGTCCTCTTGGCAGCCTTACTTCAATATATTTTTGGACGATAGCTGTCATTTATAACTCTGCATGTTTGTGAATTACAGTGCCCCTGAGCTCCTTTTTTCAACTCGCTTTCTTATGAGCTGGCCGCAACACCGCAGGATTGCTTCAGGCCCTAGTGTGGTTCCGGCACGGCACGCTGAGCCTTTGGTTAATTCCTCTTCCTGGTGTGAAATGAGAGTCAAATTTGCCCGTCCAGACACCTCCAGCTACTGTCTCATTGGTTCTCCCTATTCCTGTTGATTTTCCGAAGAAATTGCAAACTGGGCCAAACAGGAGGTTAAAGGCACTGACTCTCCAAGTGGGGAGAGTGTTAGTAAAGCGTCTGGAATGTTGCACCCGAGTACCAGGGGATGAAAACTGAGACACATTTGAACACGTTTCCCGAACACACGGTGGATCATACTCTGGGTTCCACATGCATGTTTTAGCTGAAGGAAGAATCCCTTAAACCTGGAGAGTTGAGACCCATGGAATGGGTACCATGCAATATGACTTCAAAGGGTCTGCATTTGCTCACCGAACCTCACCAATCCTATCACTGCTGCGTTTATGCCGCTGTACACACGCTTGATTCTCTTTCGGAGACATATAAATCCATAGGTTTTAAGATTCTTACTAGTCAGGTATATTCTTAGGCGTTTAATATGGGGTGTTGAGTCCAATTCGTTGAGCAAGGAGTA
This sequence comes from Orcinus orca, assembly GCF_937001465.1. NCBI lineage: Eukaryota > Metazoa > Chordata > Mammalia > Artiodactyla > Delphinidae > Orcinus > Orcinus orca. The sequence continues at coordinate 60,284,820 of NC_064562.1, read as the reverse complement.
GCTCTTCTCTATTACATATTTGGCTTATGGAACGGTATCTGTGCTAATTTCAATCTCTGGTTTTATGCAGCACCCCAACTCACCTTTCCCCTTAAGCTAGCATAAGTTGGTTTTCTACATTTGAGACCCTGTTCTGTTTTGTAATTCAGTTCCTGTGTAGCCAAGTTTTCATTCCGTGTAGTAGTGATATCTTATGATGTTTCTTTCTCTGTATGACTTATTTCACTTAGAATCATCGTACCTGAATCCCCTCATTATGCTGCTACGGGCCTGATGACATAGATTTCATTGCTGAGTGATATTGCATTGTACGTAAGTACCACAACTTCTTTACCCATTTTTCGCTTTCTTTGATATTCAACTTGTACCGTAAATGAGGTTCTTGTAAACAGAGCTGTCCCAAATTTTGGGGTGGCTGTGTCTTTTTGATTTTAATTTCCCTAAGCTATAGGACCATAAGTGGAAGTGCCCTAGGCTCTGTTGCTTTGTTTTTTAGATGTTTCAGGAAACACCATACAGTTCTCCAGAGTGGCTGTTGGCAATTTACATCTCGCCCATCAGCATAACAAGGCTCCCAATTCTCCATGGCCTGTCCTGCCTTTCTGGATTTTACACTTTTTTCAGAAGGCCCTTTTGACTGGGCGGAAGTGAGACTTCATTGTAGTGCAGATTTCCTTTGCAAGCTTGCTTGGTTGGCCAAAAAGGGCGTATGCGTTTTTTCCTGAATATATTCAGGAAAAAACGCATACGCCCTTTTTGGCCAAGTGCATCATTGTGGACGTTCTGCCTCTTTTCCTATGCTTTACATGCAATTCCAGTCTACCTCCTGAAATCGGTTTCCTGCAATTCTGCCCCAATTTCAAGTCCTCTTGGCAGCGTTACTTCAGCATACTTTTGGACGATAGCTGTCATTTTTAACTCTGCAGGTTTGTGAATGACAGTGCCCCTGAGCTCCTTTCTTCAACTCGCTTTCTTGAGAGCTGGCCGCAACACCGCAGGATTGCTTCAGGCCCTAGTGTGGTTCCGGCACGGAACACTGAGCCTTTGGTTAATTCCTCTTCCTGGTGCGAAATGAGAGTTAAATTTGCCCGTCCAGACACCTCCAGCTAGTCTCTCATTGGTTCTCCCTATTCCTGTTCATTTTCCGCAGAAATTGCAAACTGGGCCAAACAGGAGTTTAAAGGCACTGACTCTCCAAGTGGGGAGAGTGTTAGTAAAGCGTCTGGAATGTTGCACTCGAGTACCAGGGGACGAAAACTGAGACACATTTGAACACGTTTCTCTATCACACTGTGGATCATACTCTGGGTTCCGCATACATGTTTTAGCTGAAGGAAGAATCCCTTAAACCTGGAGAGTTGAGACCCATGGAATGGGTAATATGCAGTATAACTTCAAAGAGTCTGCATTTGCTCACCGAACCTCACCAATCCTATCACTGCTGCGTTTATGCCACTGTACACACGCTTGATTCTCTTTCGGAGACATTTAAATCCATAGGTTGTAAGATTCTTAGTAGTCAGGTATATTCTTAGGCGGTTAATATGGGGTGTTGAGTCCACTTCGTTGAGCAAGGAGTAGCTCTTGTTATTACATATTTGGCTTATGGAACAGTATCTGTGCTAATTTCAATCTCTGGTTTTATGCAGCACCCCAACTCACCTTTCCCCTTAAGGAAGCATAAGTTGGTTTTCTACATTTGAGACCCTGTTCTGTTTGGTAATTCATTTCCTGTGTAGCCAAGTTTACATTCCGTGTAGTAGTGATATATTATGATGTTTCTTTTTCTGTGTGACTTATTTCACTTAGAATCATCGTACCTGAATCCACTCATTATGCTACTACAGGCCTGATGACATAGATTTCATTGCTGAGTGATATTGCATTGTACGTAAGTACCACAACGTCTTTATCCATTGTTCGCTTTCTGCGATATTGAACTTGTACTGTAACCGAGGTTCTTGTAAACAGAGCCGGCCCAAACATTGGGGTGGCTGTGTCTTTTTGATTTTAATTTCCCTATGCTATAGCACCATAAGTGGAAGTGCCCTAGGCTCTGTTGCTTTGTTTTTTGGATGTTTCAGGAAACACCATACACTTCTCCAGAGTGGCTGTTGGCAATTTACATCACGCCCATCAGCATAACAAGGCTCCCAGTTCTCCATGGCCTGTCCTGCCTTTCTGGATTTTACACTTTTTTCAGATGGCCCTTTGGACCGGGGGGCAGTGAGACTTCATTGTAGTGCAGATTTCCTTTGCAAGCTTGCTTGGTTGACCAAAAAGGGCGTATGCGTTTTTTCCTGAATATATTCAGGAAAAAACGCATATGCCCTTTTCGGCCAAGTGCATCATTGTGGACGTTCTGCCTCTTTTCCTATGCTTTACATGCAATTCCAGTCTACCTCCTGAAATCGGTTTCCTGCAATTCTGCCCCACATTCAAGTCCTCTTGGCAGCCTTACTTCAATATATTTTTGGATGATAGCTGTCATTTATAACTCTGCAGGTTTGTGAATTACAGTGCCCCTGAGCTCCTTTCTTCAACTTGCTTTCTTGTGAGCTGGCCGCAATATCGCATGATTGCTTCAGGCCCTAGTGTGGTTCCGGCATGGCACGCTGAGCCTTTGGTTATTTCCTCTTCCTGGTGCGAAATGAGAGTTAAATTTGCCCTTCCAGACACCTCCAGCTAGTCTCTCATTGGTTCTCCCTATTCCTGTTCATTTTCCGCAGAAATTGCAAACTGGGCCAAACAGGAGTTTAAAGGCACTGACTCTCCAAGTGGGGAGAGTGTTAGTAACGCGTCTGGATTGTTGCACCCGAGTACCAGGGGACGAAAACTGAGACACATTTGAACACGTTTCCGATCACACGGTGGATCATATTCTGGGTTCCACATGCATGTTTTAGCTGAAGGAAGAATCCCCTAAACCTGGAGAGTTGAGACCCATGGAATGGGTAATATGCAATATGACTTCAAAGGCTCTGCATTTGCTCACCAAACCTCACCAGTCCTATCACTGCTGCGTTTATGCCGCTGTACACATGCTTGATTCTCTTTCAGAGATATATAAATCCATAGGTTTTAAGATTCTTAGTAGTCAGGTATATTCTTAGGCGTTTAATATGGGGTGTTGAGTCCACTTCGTTGAGCAAGGAGTAGCTCTTGTCTATTACATATTTGGCTTATGGAACGGTATCTGTGCTAATTTCAATCTCTGGTTTTATGCAGCACCCCAACTCACCTTTCCCCTTAAGCAAGCATAAGTTTGTTTTCTACATTTGAGACCCTGTTCTGTTTTGTAATTCAGTTCCTGTGTAGCCATGTTTACATTCCGTGTATTAGTGATATCTTATGATGTTTCTTTTTCTGTGTGACTTATTTCACTTAGAATCATCGTACCTGAATCCACTCATTATGCTGCTTCGGGCCAGATGACATAGATTTCATTGCTGAGTGATATTGCTTTGTACGTAAGTACCACAACTTCTTTATCCATTTTTCGCTTTCTGTGATATTGAACTTGTACCGTAAATGAGGTTGTGTAACAGAGCCGTCCCAAACTTTGGGATGGCTGTGTCTTTTTGATTTTAATTTCCCTAAGCTATAGGACCATAAGTGGAAGTGCCCTAGGCTCTGTTGCTTTGTTTTGTAGATGTTTCAGGAAACACCATACACTTCTCCAGAGTGGCTGTTGGCAATTTACATCCCGCCCATCAGCATAACAAGGCTCCCAGTTCTCCATTACCTGTCCTGCCTTTCTGGATATTACACTTTTTTCACATGGCCCTTTTGACCAGGGGGCAGTGAGACTTCATTGTAGTGCAAATTTCCTTTGCAAGCTTGCTTGGTTGGCCAAAAAGGGCGTATGCGTTTTTTCCTGAATATATTCAGGAAAAAACGCATACGCCCTTTTTGGCCAAGTGCATCATTGTGGACGTTCTGCCTCTTTTCCTATGCTTTACATGCAATTCCAGTCTACCTCCTGGAATCGGTTTCCTGCAATTCTGCCCCATGTTCAAGTCCTCTTGGCAGCCTTACTTCAATATATTTTTGGACGATAGCTGTCATTTATAACTCTGCAGGTTTGTGAATTACAGTGCCCCTGAGCTCCTTTCTTCAACTCGCTTTCTTGTGAGCTGTCCGCAACACCGCAAGATTGCTTCAGGCCCTAGTGTGGTTCCGGCATGGCACTCTGAGCCTTTGGTTAATTCCTCTTCCTGGTGGGAAATGAGAGTTAAATTTGCCCGTCCAGACACCTCCAGCTAGTCTCTCATTGGTTCTCCCTATTCCTGTTCATTTTCCGCAGAAATTGCAAACTGTGCCAAACAGTACCTTAAAGGCACAGAATCTCCAAGTGGGGAGAGTGTTAGTAAAGCGTCTGGAATGTTGCACCTGAGTACCAGGGGACGAAAACTGAGACACATTTGAACACGTTTCCCGATCACACGGTGGATCATACTCTGGGTTCCACATGCATGTTTTAGCTGAAGGAAAAATCCCTTAAACCTGGAGAGTTGAGACCCTATGAATGGGTACCATGCAATATGACTTCAAAGGGTATGCCTTTGCTCACTGAACCTCACCAATCCTATCACTGCTGCGTATATGCCGCTGTACACACGCTTGATTCTCTTTCGGAGACTTAGAAATCCATAGGTTTTAAAATTCTTACTAGTCAGGTATATTCTTAGGCGTTTAATATGGGGTGTTGAGTCCACTTCGTTGCGCAAGGAGTAGCTCTAGTCTATTACATATTTGGCTTATGGAACAATATCTGTGCTACTTTCAATCTCTGGTTTTATGCAGCACCCCAACTCACCTTTCCCCTTAAGCAAGCATAAGTTGGTTTTCTATATTTGAGACCCTGTTCTGTTTTGTAATTCAGTTCCTGTGTAGCCAAGTTTACATTCCGTGTAGTAGTGATATCTTATGATGTTTCTTTTTCTGTGTGACTTATTTCACTTAGAATCATCGTACCTGAATCCACTCATTATGCTGCTTCGGGCCAGATGACATAGATTTCATTGCTGAGTGATATTGCATTGTACGTAAGTACCACAACTTCTTTAACCATTTTTCGCTTTCTGTGATATTGAACTTGTACCATAAATGAGGTTGTGTAAACAGAGCCGTCCCAAACATTGGGGTGGCTGTGTCTTTTTGATTTTAATTTCCCTAAGCTATAGGACCATAAGTGGAAGTGCCCTAGGCTCTGTTGCTTTGTTTTGTAGATGTTTCAGGAAACACCATACACTTCTCCAGAGTGGCTGTTGGCAATTTACATCCCGCCCATCAGCATAACAAGGCTCCCAGTTCTCCATTACCTGTCCTGCCTTTCTGGATATTACACTTTTTTCACATGGCCCTTTTGACCAGGGGGCAGTGAGACTTCATTGTAGTGCAGATTTCCTTTGCAAGCTTGCTTGGTTGGCCAAAAAGGGCGTATGCGTTTTTTCCTGAATATATTCAGGAAAAAACGCATACGCCCTTTTTGGCCAAGTGCATCATTGTGGACGTTCTGCCTCTTTTCCTATGCTTTACATGCAATTCCAGTCTACCTCCAAAAATCGGTTTCCTGCAATTCTGCCCCACGTTCAAGTCCTCTTGGCTGCCTTACTTCAAAATATTTTTGGACGATAGCTGTCATTTATAACTGTGCAGGTTTGTGAATTACAGTGCGCCTGAGCTCCTTTCTTCAACTCGCTTTCTTGTGCGCTGGCCGCAACACCGCACGATTGCTTCAGGCCCTAGTGTGGTTCCGGCACGGCACACTGAGCCTTTGGTTAATTCCTCTTCCTGGTGGGAAATGAGAGTTAAATTTGCCCCTCAAGACACCTCCAGCTAGTCTCTCATTGGTTCTCCCTATTCCTGTTCATTTTCCGCAGAAATTGCAAACTGGGCCAAACAGGAGGTTAAAGGCACAGACTCTCCAAGTGGGGAGAGTGTTAGTAAAGCGTCTGTAAGGTTGCACCCAAGTACCAGGGGACGAAAACTGAGACATATTTGAACACGTTTCCCGATCACACGGTGGATCATACTCTGGGTTCCACATGCATGTTTTAGCTGAAGGAAGAATCCCTTAAACCTGGAGAATTGAGACCCTATGAATGGGTACCATGCAATATGACTTCAAAGGGTCTGCCTTTGCTCACTGAACCTCACCAATCCTATCACTGCTGCGTTTATGCCGCTGTACACACGCTTGATTCTCTTTCGGAGACTTAGAAATCCATAGGTTTTAAAATTCTTACTAGTCAGGTATATTCTTAGGCGTTTAATACGGGGTGTTGTGTCCACTTCGTTGAGCAAGGAGTAGCTCTTGTCTATTACATATTTGGCTTATGGAACGATATCTGTGCTACTTTCAATCTCTGGTTTTATGCAGCACCCCAACTCACCTTTCCCCTTAAGCAAGCATAAGTTGGTTTTCTACATTTGAGACCTTCTTCTGTTTTGTAATTCAGTTCATGTGTAGCCAAGTTTACATTCCTTGTAGTAGTGATATCTTATGATGTTTCTTTTTCTATGTGACTTATTTCACTTAGAATCATCGTACCTGAATCCACTCTTTATGCAGCTACGGGCCTGATGACATAGATTTCATTGCTGAGTGATATTGCATTGTACGTAAGTACCACAACTTCTTTATCCATTTTTCGTTTTCTGCGATATTGAACTGCTACCATAAACGAGGTTCTTGTAAACAGAGCCATCCCAGATTTTGGGGTGGCTGTGTCTTTTTGATTTTAATTTCCCTAAGCCATAGTACCATAAGTTGAAGTGCCCTAGGCTCTGTTGCTTTGTTTTTTAGATGTTTCAGGAAACACCATACACTTCTCCAGAGTGGCTGTTGGCAATTTAAATCCCGCCCATCAGCATAACAAGGCTCCCAGTTCTCCATGGCCTGTCCTGCCTTTCTGCATTTTACACTTTTTTCACATGGCCCTTTTGACAGCGGGGCAGTGAGACGTCATTGTAGTGCAGATTTCCTTTGCAAGCTTGCCTGGTTGGCCAAAAAGGGCATATGCGTTTTTTCCTGAATATATTCAGGAAAAAACGCATATGCCCTTTTTGGCCAACTGCATCATTGTGGACGTTCTGCCTCTTTTCCTATGCTTTACATGCAATTCCAGTCTACCTCCTGAAATCAGTTTCCTGCAATTCTGCCCCGTTTTCAATTCCTCTTGGCAGCCTTACTGCAATATATTTTTGGACGATAGCTCTCATTAATAACTCTGCAGGTTTGTGAATGACAGTGCCCCTGAGCCTCTTTCTTCAACTCGATTTCTTGTGCGCTGGCCGCAACATCGCAGGATTGCTTCAGGCCCTAGTGTGGTTCCGGCATGGCACGCTGAGCCTTTGGTTAATTCCTCTTCCTGGTGGGAAATGAGAGTTAAATTTGCCCGTCCAGACACCTCCAGCTTGTCTCTCATTGGTTCTCCCTATTCCTGTTGATTCTCCGAAGAAATTGCAAACTGGGCCAAACAGGAGGTTAAAGGCACTGACTCTCCAAGTGGGGAGAGTGTTAGTAAAGCGTCTGGAATGTTGCACCCGAATACGAGGGGACGAAAGCTGAGACACATTTGAACACGTTTCCCGATCACATGGTGGATCATACTCTGCGTTCCACATGCATGTTTTAGCTGAAGGAAGAATCCCTTAAACCTGGAGCGTTGAGACCCATGGAATGGGTACCATGCAATATGACTTCAAAGGGTCTGCATTTGCTCACCGAACCTCACCAATCCTATCACTGCTGCGTTTATACCACTGGAAACACGCTTGATTCTCTTTCGGAGACATATAAATCCATAGGTTTTAAGATTCTTACTAGTCAGGTATATTCTTAGGCATTAAATATGGCGTCTTGAGTACACATCGTTGAGAAAGGAGTAGCCCTTGTCTATTATATATTTGGCTTATGGAACGGTATCTGTGCTAATTTCAATCTCTGGTTTTATGCAGCACCCCAACTCACCTTTCCCCTTAAGCAAGCATAAGTTGTTTTTCTACATTTGAGACACTGTTCTGTGTTGTAATTCAGTTCCTGTGTAGCCAAGTTTACATTCCATGTATTAGTGATATCTTATGATGTTTCTTTTTCTGTGTGCCTTATTTCACTTAGAATCATCGTACCTGAATCCACTCATTATGCTGCTACGGGCCTGATGACATAGATTTCATTGCTGAGTGATATTGCATTGTACGTAAGTACCACAACTTCTTTATCCATTTTTCGCTTTCTGCGATATTGAACTTGTACCGTAAACGAGGTTCTTGTAAACAGAGCCGTCCCAAACTTTGGGGTGGCTGTGTCTTTTTGATTTTAATTTCATTAAGCTATAGGACCATAAGTGGAAGTGCCCTAGGCTCTGTTGCTTGTTTTTTAGATGTTTCAGGAAACACCATACACTTCTCCAGAGTGGCTGTTGGCAATTTACATCCCGCCCATCAGCATAACAAGGCTCCCAGTTCTCCATGACCTGTCCTGCCTTTCTGGATTTTACACTTTTTTCAGATGGCCCTTTTGACTGGGCGGAAGTGAGACTTCATTGTAATGCAGATTTCCTTTGCAAGCTTGCTTGGTTGGCCAGAACGGGCGTATGCCTTTCTTCCTGAATATATTCAGGAAAAAACGCATACGCCCTTTTTTGCCAAGTGCATGATTGTCGATATTATGAGTCTTTTCATATGTTTTCGATGCAATTCCAGTCTACCTCCTGAAATCGGTTTCCTGCAATTCTGCCTTGCTGTCAGTGCCTCTTCATAGCCTTACCTCAATATACTTTTGAAAAATAATTGGCCTTTATAACTCTGCAGGTTTTTGAATTGCAGTGGCCCTTAGCTCCATTTTTCAGCTCTTATTTTTGTGATCTTGCCTCATATCCGCAGGATTTCTTCAGGCCCTATTCTTCTTCTGGGGCGCCTTGCTGTGCCTTTGGTTAATTCTTCTTCCTATGTGAAATTAGAGTGACATGTGGCCATTGAAACCGCTACAGCTATTTTCTCACTGGTTCCCCCTATTCCCATTCATCCTCCGCACTAACTGCAGACTGTGCGATACCGGAACTTAAAGGCATTGACTCTCCATGTGGAGATGTTGTTAGTAAAGTGGCTGGAATGTTGATCCGGAGCCCCAGGAGAGGAAAATGAGGTGTGTTTTAGAAACCTTTCCCGATCATATGGTATACCATCTGCTTGATTTCCCATGCATGGTTTAGCTGTAGGAAGATTCCCTTCAACCTGGAGTGTTGGGACCCTTGGAATGAGTAGCATGAAGTATTGCATTAAACTTTCGGCAGTTGCTCACCAAAGCTCACCAATCCTCTCAGCCCCAAGTGTCCAGCCTTATGTCTTATCCAGCTGTGGGTTTATATGTGGTCATTCCAGGTTGCATCACAGCCCCTGAGCGAATTTTGTAAGAATTTTTCTCTCTTTCATTGTTTCTGCGTTTTGGTTTTAAAATTTATTTCTATAATGGGGTTTAGCTCATTTTCACTGCTGTGTTTGTGCCGCTCTGCACACACTTGATTCCCTTATGGAGATATATCAATACATGGGTTTTAAGATTCTTATTACTCAGATATATTTCTCTGCGGTGTATAGGGTGTGTTGAGGCCAGTTCATTGAGCAAGGTGTAGATCTTGTCTAATACCTATTTGGTTTATTGAACGGTATCTGTGCTAATTTCAAACTCTGGTTTTATGCATCACCCCACCTCTCCTTTCCCCTTAAGCTGACATAAGTGTGTTTTCTAAATGTGAGACACTGTTCTGTTTTGTAATTCATTTTTTGTGCAGCCATATTTATCCTCCCTCTATAAGTGATATCTTATGATATGTTTCTTTTTCTGTTTGACTTATTTCAAGTAGTATTATCGGACCTAAATCCACTCTTTATCCTTCTACTAGCCTTATTACATTGATTTCATGGTGAAGAGATATTCCATTGTACATAAGTACCACATTTTCTTTATCCATTGTTCTCTTTCCTGGGATATTTAAGGTGTACTGAAGTTGAGGTTCTTGTAAACAGAGTAGCCCTAAACTGTGGTGTGCTTGTGTCTTGTTGATTTTTAGACTTCCCTAGATATACTCCCGTGATTGGAAGTGCCCTATGCTCTGTAGCTCTGTTTTTTAGATGATTTAGGAACCACCATACACTTCTCCAGAGTGGCTCTCGGCAGTTCACACACTGTCCATCAGCGTATAAAGGCTCCCTGTTCTCCATGGCCTGTCCTGCATTTCTGGTTTTTACAATTTTTTCGGATGGCCCTTTTGACCGGTGGGAAATGAGACTTCTTTGTTGTGCACATTTGCATTGCTTGCTTGCTTGGTTGCCCATAAAGTGCGTATGCGTTTTTTCCTGGATATATTCAGGAAAAAACGCATACTCCCTTTTGGGCCAACTGCATCATTGTCGAAATTCTGCCGCTTTTCATGTGCTTTAAAGACGAGTCCAATCTATCTCTTGAAATCTGTTTCTTGCAATTCTGTCTTGCATTCAGATCCTCTTCTTTGCCTTACCTCAACATATTTTTGGACGTTAGTTTTCATTTATAACTCTGCAGGTTTGTGAATTTCAGTGACCCTGAGCTCCATTTTTTAAGTTGCTCTTTTGTGAGCTGGCCTCAAAGCCGCAGGATTGCTTCAGGCCCTATTTTGGCTCCGGCGAGGCGGGCTGAGCCTTTTTTTAATTCTTATTCTTAATGGGAAATTAGAGTGACATGTGCCCGTCCAAACCCCTACAACTATTCTCTCATTGGTTCCCCCTCTTCCCGTTCATCCTCCTCACAATTTGCAAAATGTGTGAAACAGAAGTTTAAATGTGCTGATTCTCTAAGTGGGGAGATTCTAAGTAACGTGGCTGGAATGATGAACAGGAGCACCAGGAGAGGATAAATGAGGTGCATTTTAGACACATCTCCCGATCACATGGTGTACAGTCCTCTGGGTTTTCCATGCATGTTTTAGCTGTAGGAAGATTCCTTGAACCTGCAGATTTGGGACCCATTGAATGGGTACCAGGTAGTATTACTTTAAAGGGTGTGCATTTCCTCACCCAACCTCACATTTCTCTTAGCGCGAACAGTTTCCAGCCTTATGTCTCATCCTGCTGTGGGTCTAGATGTGTTCAATCCATGTTGCATCACCGTCCCTGAGGAAAAGTTGTAAGAGGTTTTCTCTGTCTCTCTGTCGTTTATTTTTTCCAATTTATTACTATATTGGTTACAGCTGATTTTCAAAGCTCTGTTTCTTGCTGCTGTACATCCACTTGATTCACGTACAGAGAGACATCAATAAATTCTTTTTCAGATTCTTACCAGTCATAGATATTCTTTTCCAGTGACTTGAGTGTGCTGAGTGCAGTTCTTTTAGCTACCGTGTAGACCTTGTTGATTATCAGTTTGGTATTTGGAATGGTATCTTTGCTAATTTCAACCTCCTGGATGATGCCTCACCCCTCCCCACCTTTCCCGTTTAGCAGCCTTACGCGTGTTTTCTACATATTTGACTATGTTTTTGTTTTGTAATTTATTTCATGTGTAGCCATTTTGGATTCCACCTTTAAGTGATATCTTATGATATGTGTCTTTTTCTTTTTGAATTATGTCACTTAGAATGATCATACGTAACTCCTCCGGAGTTGTTACAACTGGCCATATTTCATTGATTTCCAGGCTGAGTAATATTCCACTCTACATAAGTACCACATCTCTATCCATTTTTTCCCTCCAGAGACATTTAAGTTATATCCTAGTCGAGGATCTTTTAAACAGAGAGGCAGTAAACATTGGGGTGCCTGTGTCCTCTCGATTTTTGTTTTTCCCAAGATATACGCCCATGAGTGCAAGTGCCCTATGCTCTGTAGCTCATTTTTTAGATGCTTTAGTAAACACAATACACTTCTCCAGAATGGCCGTTGGCAATATACATTTCCACTATAAGCCTCACAGGGCTCCCTCTTCTCCTTGCCCTGTCCTGCATTTCTGGTGTTTACACTTTATGAGGATGGCTCTTCTGACTGATGCGAAGTGATATCTTTTGTAGTATTGATTTCCAGTGCCCACCTGTTTGGTTGGCTAAAAAAGTGTATGCCCTTTTCTTGAATATATACAGAAAAAAACGCATACAGCCTTTTTGGCCAACTGCAATGTTGGCAATGTCCAGCCCCTTTTCTTGTGCTTAATGGCGAGTCCTTTCTACCTCCTCAAATCCCTTTCCTGCCATTCTCCCTTGCTTACCAATCCTTTTCTCTGACTTTCCTCAAGACATTTTTCAGTGATAGATATTTTCAACTCTGCAGTTTCATGAATTTTACTGCCCCTGAGTTCCATTGTTTAACTTGTGTTTATGGGAACTGGCCACAAAGCAGTGGGATTTCCTCAAGCCCTATACTGTTTCCATGGGCAACACTAGCCTTTGGTCAATTCGTCTTCCTGATTGGAAATTCGAGTGACATGTGCCTGTCTGAACACCTAGGACTTGTCTCTCATTGTTCCTCATCCTTCCGCTTCATCCTCTGGACAAATTGCAAACTGTACGCAACAGGATGTTGACAGTGCTGACATCTCCAAGTGGGGAGACTGTTAGTAAAGACGCTGGAGGGGTGAACCCGAGCACCAGGAGATGAGGAGATGAGATGCCTTTTCCAAACTCTTCCCGATCAGACGGTATACCATCCTCTGGGTGTGACAGACATGTTTTAGCAGTAGGAAGAGTCCCATTCATGTAAGGAGAACACCAGGGATTTTTCAAAATCAGTGTCTCCCCGAAACCCAAACTGGGGAGTTTTTTAAGCTACGGCTACACATATGTTCATTAAGGGCCTTGGGAAGTAGGCAGAGTCCAAACTTTAGATGATTGAAGTCTTCAGGGTCAGAAGCACTCACCACCATCTTCCCTTAGGTTACACTTTAACTGTCATTGATAGATGATGTCAATAAAAATATCTATTCTTTTTCCGATTATTTCCCCTTATAGGTTATTGCAAAATATTGAGTGTAGTTCCCTGTGCTATACAGTAGTTCCTTGTTGATGATCTATTTTATACATAGCAGTGTGTATGTGTTAATTCCAAACTGTTAATTTATCCCTCCTCCCACCTTTCCCCTTTGGTAATAATAAATTATAAGATTTTATACTTCTCAGAAATGGGGGAGCTGAAAGAGAGGTATCATTTTCAATGGAAAAGCATTTAAAACAAGATTGAAGCTTTAACCAAGATTATTAGATGTACATCCTTGGAAAGAAATCACTTCATTTCTCTAATATTGACCTGACAAATAAGACAAACCTTTTCACTGAACTTGCTTATAATAAAGTGATGGAAATATCAAATGGAAGTGTTAGAAACATCTTATTTTACCCGAGCCTTATAAACTGTTCTATGTTAACTACAGTTTGGCTCACACATCTGTTCATTGAAGTTACAATAGTCTCAATTTCTGTAACTGATCCTCCAGAGTGGACCCCAACAAGTGTCCCCCTGCCCAGTGTCATTGGGGCCAACAGATCGAGACTGAGTTTGGTTCACAAGCAAAAGAAACTTTATATTTTGATCAGAGAATGGAGAGGTGAGAGCATGCACTACCCCGTGGGGTGTGGGCTCTGCTGCTGTGTAGAGATCCTGTGAGAGTCAGTGGGAGGGAGGGGGCGGAGCTCTCGAGGGCCAGGTTGGCTGCAACTCAGGCTCTATATCTCGGAGTCTGCACTGGGCCCCAGGAGCTGAGGTGTCGACCCAGCCATTCTGCACTAGGAAATCTGGTCTGAAGTGCCGGGTGTGGAACCTCTGCATGCGGGACCCTAGGAGCACGTGAAATTAGACAAAGCACAAAGGATAAAAAAGGTCAGACTTGACTTCATTGCCGAGATTCTATTTTTATCTCCCAGGGATTTTTAATGGGCTTTGCTGGGGACAAACCCCTCCTCTGCCTTTTGTCCCATTCCTCATTCTTGGAGTGCTGAGGGTGCAGACCCTTCTTCTGTAACTGCTGAGTGCTGAGTTGGGAGCCCTCATACCAGGGGACGAGGGTCAGAACTTCTCCCCAGCAGCCTCCAGGTGACGTTGATTGGCCCCAGGACCCCTGCCTCCCTGCTCGTCTGCCTGAGCACCAGCATTGGAAGTGTTATAGATTCTAATGACCTTTAAGGGTCCAGGAAAGAGATGTGCAGAGACGCTGTGGGGGCCAATTTCACCCCGCCCCACATTTGTTCGGCCACCTTAGGCTGACAGTTTCTGCCAGCCTAGATGCTCTGACCAGTAGTCTGCTCTTTCTTCAATTAGGCCCCTGAATTAACGTAAAAACAGCACCAGGTGTCAGAGCCCTGCCCGCTCAACTCCCAGACAGTCCAGGGTCAGTGGTGATCAAGGACCATGATGGCTACTGAGTCAACAGCCTTTTGAAGTAAACAGGAGTCCAGCCGGTCTTATTGGCCACCATCATCATGGTGTCTGTAGGCTTTTCTATGGTGACAGTGTGATATACGGTTCCCCCGCCAAGATTATTAGATCCCCTCCGGGTGCAGTAAGTCCTGCAAGCAGTAGTCTACTCCTTCAGGACACACTATTGTTGTTTTATGAGAGAAACTCCAGGTCAAGTGATGTTCACACGAGTCATCATGGTGCCCTGTTGCCCCCGGTTATCTCTCTGGATGTTGGAGTTGGAGGGCCTCCTCACTCGAGGTCGGTGTGCCCACGGAGCAAACCCTGCAACTTCAGGGCATGGCTGGTGATTAGGATCACCACGTGGGGTCCTTTTCCCTTAGGAGGGAGGTGGCCTTTTGGGCTGCTGATTTCCAGGTTTTTAGATACCGCCAGTATCTTGGCCAGATGTGGCAGTGGGCCAAGCCCCTTGGTGACTGTAGTTTATCCTACCTGGATGGCATTCTTGCGTTGTTCCATTTCAAGTGGTCCCAGTTTTTGCACTAATTCTCCAATGGTGATTCACCTTTCACCGGGAATGGAAAGGTCAAAGGGTTTAGCTCAATTAGGGAGTTCCAGGACAAGGGTCTGAATTGACTGCTCTTTCCATTCTTGAAAGGCCACTTCTGGATTCTGTTCAAAAGGATCATCATCTTTTCCTTTCAGTGTTTCATATAGAGGCCCAGCTAGTAGACTGTAGTTAGGGATCCAGAAGCAGCAAACCCTGGCCTCCCCAGGAACCCCTAAGCTGTCTTCTAGTTTTAGAAAGGGGTAAGGCTGCAAATGGTTTCTTCCCTTTCCTGGGATGGGCTTCTCTGACCTTGTGTGAGAATGAAGCCCAGGCAGGTCACCGCAGTCTGTGATATTTGAGCTTTTTCTTGGACAACTTCTATCTTTATTGGCTTGGTAGTTCAGAGGCCTCCTTAGTAGGACTGGCGATCAGAATGTCATCTGCATATTGAAGGAGGGTTTCCTTTTCCAGAGGTAGAACTTTTCGGTCTTCAGCTAAGCTTTCCCCAAAGATGGTGTGGGAATTTTTGAACCCTTGGGGCAAGACGGCCCGGAAGTATTGTTTTAGTTGTATGTTGAGTCCTGCCACTCACAAGCCAAAATTTCTTGTGACTCTGGGACTAATGGAATACAAAAGAAGGCATCATTGAAGACTAATACAGAATACCATGTCCTGGTGGTTGGTAGAATGACCAGAAGGGTATAGGAATTAGGAGCAACTGGAGGTATATCCTCGGTGGCTTCACTGACTGTCCTGACATCCTTTACCAGGTCCCCAGCAGCCCATGGGGCTCTCGTGGTCAGGCCAATCCCTGTATATGGAGGTCTCCTGGGTAGGTACCCCTCCCCCAACACAGCCCACGGGGCTCTCGTGGTCAAGCCTCTCCCAGGATACAGAGCTACCCTTGCAGGTACCGTGGCAGGGCTGGGCACACAGGAACCGTGCACATAGCCCTCATTGAAGAGCACCCCCAGCTCACCTGTTGCTCAGAGCTGACACAGAGCACCTCAGAGCAGGACTTGGACTAACAAACAGCAGCTCCGACAGGTCTGTGACCCTGGGCATCACTCTGTGTGGCCTCCCTCCACCTGGTCTTCCAGAGACTTCCACTGCACCCAGGGCACCAGGCCTCTGTCTCCAACCACCACCCACCCCTCCTCTCCCTGACTCCTGGGTTCCTCTCATTAGGAGAGGGTTTTCTTGAAGTTGTCTCCCACTCATGGGCCAGATAAAATGATTAGAAAACAAGCCAAAGCTGCAGCCCCTTGTCTATCTTGACTCTCAGGAGCCCACACCTGTTCCTTGGACCTGGCCGGTTCAGCAAGTTCCATTTTCTGCAACTGTGAGCCCCTGAGGGGTGATGATTGGCTGACCTGGGCAGCCTTACCGTGCCGGCCAGCCCTCCCCAGGTGTGCCTGGGTTGAGATCAATATAAATACCACTCCAGGCAGCAAGAGCCCCTGCAGCTGTGCCTGAGGCCATTTTCTCTGCCCTGTCAGCAGTCTCGGGGCTGGGCTGGTGGGAGGGAGTGAGAGGCCATGGCTTTGTGGGTGGCCCAGTGTGAGTGGGGCTCTGCTGGACTTTCTGCAGCAGTTGCCAGGCTGCCACCTGCTAAAGAAGAGGATGTGTCACCCATACCTGCTGCTGGAATTTCTCCCTGGGCAGAGGTGAGGAAGGAAAAAAGCAGTGGGGGCAGGGACAGGACGGGTATCTCAGGCAGGGAAATGGAAATCTTCCAGAAGAGCACCCAGGGCCAGGACCATCCTGGCTGGCCTGCAGGCACCAAGTCAGCTGGCATGCTGTCACTCGTGTGGTTCCATGGCCCTTCCTCTAGGCTTTCAAGTCCTTGTATATATTCAGGTGTTTTACCTGGGAAGGGTGGGAACAGTTCAGCAGCAACTGGCCTGGGGCTCAGCTCACGTTTACTCACAGATGCCTCGGCACGGTGCCCCAGCTTTGCAATGAGGACGCTTGTTGTGTGGGGGCTGCTGGCTGAATGGGAGACGATTCCCCACCACTGACCAACTTCAGAATTGTTTACAACTGGAGCAAGTGCCCTGATACGGTTTTCCTCTGTGTAACTGGTGGGTTCTGTTTTTTTTTTCTCTTTTTCGTTTTTGGTTCAAGGTAGATTTTATTCCTCTTTTTTGTATTTACAGATATAAGCATGGAAATAATTTATTCATATAAATACATGTATGTGAAGGGAATAATTGTTTTTTCTGTTTTATTTTTTAAATTTTATTTCTTTTTAATTTTGAATTTTATTTTATATTTTTATACAGCAGGTTCTTATTGGTTATCTATTTTATACATATAAATGTTTACATGCCAATCCCAATCTCTCAACTCCTCCCACCACCACCCCCCCAAGAGCTTTCCCCCCTTGTTGTCCATACGATTGTTGTCTACATCTGTTGCTCTATTTATGCCTTGCAAAACGGTTAATCTGTACAGTTTTTCTAGGTTCCACATATATGCATGAATATACAAGATTTGTTTTTCTCTTTCTGACTTACTTCACTCTGTATGACAGTCTCTAGATCCATCGACGTCTCTACAAATGACCCAATTTCATTCCTTTCATGGCTTAGTAATATTCCATTTTATATATGTACCACATCTTTATGCATTCGTCTGTCTGTGGGCATTTAGGTTGCTTCCATTAGCTCGATATTGTAAATAGTGATGCAATGAACATTGCGGTGAATGTCTCTTTTTGATTTATGGTTTTGTCTGGGTATATGTCCAGTACTGGGATTGCTGTATCATATGGTAATTCTATTATTAGTTTCTTAAGAAACTCCATATTGTTCTCCATAGTGACTGTATCAATTTATGTTCCCAACAATAGTGGAAGAGGCTTCCTTTTCTCCACACCCATTCCAGCATTTGTTGTTTGTAGATTTTCAGATGATGCCCATTCTAACAGGTGTGAGGTGATATCTCATTGTTGAGTCCATTTCGTTGAGGAAGGGGTAGGTCTTGTCTATTACATATTTGGCTTATGGAACGGTATCTGTGCTAATTTCAAACTCTGGTTTTATGCAGCACGCAACTCACCTTTCCCCTTAAGCAAGCATAAGTTGGTTTTCTAAACTTGAGACCCTGTTCTGTTTTGTAATTCAGTTCATGTGTAGCCAAGTTTACATTCCGTACATTAGTGATACCTTATGATGTTTCTTTTTCTGTGTGACTTATTTCACTTAGAATCATCGTGCCTCAATCCACTCATTATGCTGGTACAGGCCTGGTGACACAGATTTCTTTGCTGAGTGGTATTCTGTTGTACGTATGTACCGCAACTTCTTTATCAATTATTTGTTCTCTGGGATATTTAACTTGTACTGTAGAAGAGGTTCCTGTAAACAGAGCCGTCCCAAATTTTGGGGTGGCTGTGTCTTTTTGATTTTAATTTCCCTAAGCTATAGGACCATAAGTGGAAATGCCCTAGACTCTGTTGCTTTGTTTTTCAGATGTATCAGGAAACACCATACACTTCTCCAGAGTGGCTGTTGGCAGTTTTCATCCCGCCCATCAGCATAACAAGGCTCCTTTTTCCCCATGGCCTGTCTTGCCTTTCTGGATTTTACACTTTTCTCAGATGGCCCTTTAGACCGGGGGGAAGTGACACTTCATAGTAGTTCGGACTTCCATTGCAAGCTTGCTTGGTTTGCCAAAAAGGGCGTATGTGTTTTTTCCTGAATATATTCAGGAACAAACTCATACGCCCTTTTTTGCCAAGTGCATCATTGTCGATGTTCTGCCTCTTTTCCTATGCTTTAAATGCAAATCCGGTCTACCTCCTGAAATCGGTTTCCTGCAATTCTGCCCCGCTTTCAAGTCCTCTTCGCAGCCTTACTTCAATATATTTTTGGACGTTAGCTGTCATTTATAACTCTGCAGGTTTGTGAATTACAGTGCCCCTGAGCTCCTTTCTTCAACTCGCTTTCTTGTGAGCTGGCCGCAAACCCGCAAGACTGCTTCAGGCCCTAATCTGCTTCTGGCAGGGCACGCTGAGCCTTTGGTTAATTCCTCTTCCTGGTGGGAAATGAGTGTTAAATATGCCCGTCCAGACACCTACCTCACTCTCAACCCCTTGGTGATGTGGGTCCTCTGGTTTGTGGCCACCTTTGCTGGGTTCCTCACCTTTCGATGATGTGGCCCCACTAGTGTGAGGACACTCCTGCCTGGTTCTCATCCACGTGGTTATGTGGACCCCCTGGTGAGAGTCTGTTCCTGGCTGTGTTCCTCACCCTTCTGTGAGGGAGACCCTCTGCTGATAGGTCACTCCTGCATGGCTGGCACACATTGCCTTGGTGAAGTCAGCCGTGTGGTGGCAGTTGGAGCGTGCTGGGAATCTCCTTCCCCCTGGTGATGAGGGCCCTCTTGGGTCAGGACCTAACTGCTGGGCTCACCAACTTTTCTTAGTGAGCCCAGTGATGCTTTGGCACTCCTCTTAGGATCCCATCTCCATGGGGATGTGGGCCTTCTGCTCTGAGGTCCCAACGGCTGGGTTGTTCACATTTTCATGATGTGGGCTCTCTGGTGTTAGTTCACAGAGGCCTGGATCCCATAGCCTCTGTGCTCTTGGCCGCCTGCTGGGAGGTTCCAACTGCTGGATTCCTCACTTTTTTAATTTTTTGAGCCCTCTGTTGTGAGGATCCTCCTGCCTGACTCACTCCCAGCCCCTTCATGATGTGTGTCGTCTGGTTTGAGGCCACATGTGCTGGGTTCCTCACCTTTCGATGATGTGGGACCAATGGTCTTAGGAGACTCCTGCCTGGTTCACATCCCCTTGGTGATGTGGGCCCTCTGTTGAGAGTCTGATCCTGGCTGGGTTCCTCACCCATCTGTGAGGTGGGCCATCTGCTGTGAGGTCACTCCTGCCTGGCTTGCTCACCTCGCCTTGTGGACATGAGCCCTCTGGTGGCACTTGGAGCCTGCTGGGAGCCTCCTCCCCTCGGTGATGAGGGCCCTCTGGCGTCAGGCCCTAACTGCTGGGTTCCCCACATTTTGTGATGTGCGCCCAGTGGTGCGAGGACACTCCAGCCAGGTTCACATCCCCATTGGGATGTGGGCCTCTGCTCTGAGGTCCCAACGCCTGGGTTGCTCACAGTTTCATGATGTGGGCTCTCTGCAGTTAGTTCACTCCTGTCTTCATCCCATAGCTTCTGTGCTCTCAGCCGCCTGCTGGGAGGTTCCAACTGCTGGATTCCTCACCTTTCTTATTCTTTGGGCCCTCTGTTTTTAGGCTACTCCTACCTGCCTCACTCCCATCCCCTTTGTGATGTATGTCCTCTGATATGAGGCCGCATGTGCTGGGTTCCTCACCTTTCGATGATGTGGCCCCACTGGTGGGAGGACAGTCCTGACTGGTTCCCATCCCCTTGGTGTTGTGGGCCCTCAGGCGAGAGTCTCATCCTGCCTCGGTTCCTCACCCTTCTGTGAGATAGGCCCTCTGCTGTGAGGTCACTACTGCCTGGCTGGCGCATGCCACCTTGTAGACGTCGGCCCTCTGTTGACAGTTGGAACCTGCTGGGAGTCTCCTCCCCTCAGTTATGAGGGCCCCCTGGCGTCAGGCCCTAACTGCTGGGCTCCTAACATTTTCTGATATGTGCTAAGTGGTGCGAGGCCACTCTTGCCAGGTTCCCATCCCAATGGGGATGTGGGCCTTCTGTTCTGAGGTCCCAACGGCTGGGCTGCTCACAGGTTCATGATGTGGGCCCTCTGCTGTGAGTTCACTGCGGCCTGGATCCCATAGCCTCGGTGCTCTGGGCCACTTGCTGGGAGGTTCCAACTGCTGGATTCCTCAACTTTTATATTCTATGGACCCTGTGTTGTGAGGCCGGTCCTGCCAGCCTAATTCTGAACCCCTTGGTGATGTGGTTCCTCTGGTTTGAGGCTACATGTGCTGGGATCCTCACCTTTCGATGATGTTGTCCCACTGGTGTGGGGACACTCCTGCCTGGTTCCCATCCCCTTGGTGAAGTGGGCCCTCTGGTGTGAGGCTGATCCTAACTGGGTTCGTCACACTTCTCTGAGGTGGGCCCTCTGCTGTGAGGTCATTCGTGTCTGGTTGGCACACATCGCCTTGGCGACGTCAGCCCTCTGGTGGCAGTTGGAGCCTGCTGGGAGTCTCCTTCCCTTGGTGATGAGGGCCCTCTGGCGTCAGGCCCTAAGTGCTGGTCTCCCAAAATTTTCTGATACATTCTCAGTGGTGCGAGGACACTCCTACCAGATTTCCATCCCCATGGGGCTGTGGGACTCCTGCTCTGAGGTCCCAATGGCTGGGTTGCTCAGTTTCATGACATGAGCCCTCTTCTGTGAGTTCACTGTGGCCTGGATCCCATAGCCTCGGTGCTCTGGGCCGCCTGCTGGGAGGTTCCAACTGCTGGATTCCTCACTTTTTTATTCTATGTGCCCAGTGTTGTGAGGCTACTCCTGCCTGCCTCACTCCGAGGCCCTTGGTGATGTGGGTCCTCTGGTTTGAGGACACATGTGCTGAGTACCTCACCTATCGATGATGTGGCCCCACTGGTGTGAAGACACTCCTGCCTGGTTCCTATACCCTTGGTGATGTGGGCCCTCTGGTGAGAGTCTGTTGTTGGCTGGGTTTCTCACCCTTCTGTGAGGTTGGACCTCTGCTGTGAGGTAACACCTGCCTGGCTTGCTCACGTTGCCTTGGCAACGTGAGCCCTCAGGTGGCAGTTGGAGCCTGCTGGGAATCTCCTCCCCTCATTTATGAGAGCTCTGGATAAAACACATATGCCCTTTTTTGCCAAGTGCATTATTTTCCAAGTTCTCTCTCTTTTCCTATGCTTTAAGAGCGACTCCCCTGCAAGTTCTGAAATTGGTTTCCTGCAATTCTGCCCCGCTTTCAAGTCCTATTGGCAGCCTTACTTCAATATATTTTTGGACGATAGCTGTCATTTATAACTCTGCAGGTTTGTGAATGACAGTGCCCCTGAGCTCCTTTCTTCAACTCGCTTTCTTGTGAGCTGGCCGCAACACCACAGGATTGCTTCAGGCCATAGTGTGGTTCCGGGACGGCATGCTGAGCCTTTGGTTAATTCCTCTTCCTGCTGGGAAATGAGAGTAAAATTTGCCCGTCCAGACACCTCCAGCTAGTCTCTCATTGGTTCTCCCGATTCCTGTTAATCTTATGCAGAAACTGCAAACTGGGCCAAACAGGAGGTTAAAGGCACTGACTTTCCAAGTGGGGAGAGTGTTAGTAAAGCGTCTGGTATGTTGCACCCGAGTACCAGGGGACGAAAACTGAGACACATTTGAACACGTTTCTGGATCACACGGTGGATCATACTCTGGGTTCCACATGCATGTTTTAGCTGAAGGAAGAATCCCTTAAACCTGCAGACTTGAGACCCATGGAATGGGTACCATGCAATATCACTTCAAAGGGTCTGCATTTGCTCACCGAACCTCACCAATCCTATCACTGTTGCGTTTATGCTGCTGTACACACGCTTGATTCTCTTTCGAAGACATATAAATCCATAGTTTTTAAGATTCTTACTAGTCAGGTGTATTCTTAGGCGCTTAATATGGGGTGTTGAGTCCGCTTCGTTGAGCAAGGAGTAGCTCTTGTCTATTACATATTTGGCTTATGGAAAGGTATCTGTGCTAATTTCAATCTCTGGTTTTATGCAGCACCCCAACTCACCTTTCCCCTTAAGCAAGCATAAGTTGTTTTTCTACATATGAGACCCTGTTCTGTTTTGTAATTCAGTTCTTGTGTAGCCAAGTTTACATTCCGTGTAGTAGTGATATCTTATGATGTTTCTTTTTTTGTGTGACTTATTTCACTTAGAATCATCGTACCTGAATCCACTCATTATGATGCTATGGGCCTGATGACAGAGATTTCATTGCTGAGTGATATTGCATTGTACGTAAGTACCACAACTTCTTTATCCATTGTTCGCTTTCTGCGATATTGAACTTGTACTGTAACCGAGGTTCTTGTAAACAGAGCCGTCCCAAACTTTGGGGTGGCTGTGTCTTTTTGATTTTAATTTCCCTAAGCTATAGGACCATAAGTGGAAGTGCCCTAGGCTCTGTTGCTTTGTTTTGTAGATGTTTCAGCAAACACCATACAGTTCTCCAGAGTGGCTATTGGCAATTTACATCTCGCCCATCAGCATAACAAGGCTCCCAGTTCTCCATGGCCTGTTTTGCCTTTCTGGATTTTACACTTTTTTCAGATGGCCCTTTTGACCGGGGGCAAGTGAGACTTCATTGTAGTGCAGATTTCCATTGCAAGCTTGCTTGGTTGGCCAAAAAGGGCGTATGCGTTTTTTCCTGAATATATTCAGGAAAAAACGCATACGCCCTTTTTGGCCAAGTGCATCATTGTGGACGTTCTGCCTCTTTTCCTATGCTTTACATGCAATTCCAGTATACCTCCTGAAATCGTTTTCCTGCAATTCTGCCCCGATTTCAAGTCCTCTTGGCAGCCTTACTTCAATATATTTTTGGACGATAGCTGTCATTTATAACTCTGCAGGTTTGTGAATGATAGTGCCCCTGAGCTCCTTTCTTCAACTCGCTTTTTTGTGAGCTGGCCACAACACCGCAGTATTGCTTCAGGCCCTAGTGTGGTTGCAGCACGGCACGCTGAGCCTTTGGTTAATTCCTCTTCCAGGTGGGAAATGAGAGTTAAATTTGCCCGTCCAGACACCTCCAGCTAGTCTCTCATTGGTTCTCCCTATTCCTATTCATCGTACTCAGAAATTGCAAACTGGGCCAAACAAGAGGTTAAAGGCACTGACTCTCCAAGTGGGGAGAGTGTTAGTAAAGCGTCTGGAATGTTGCTCCCAAGTACCAGGGGACGAAAAGTGAGACACATTTGAACACATTTCCCGATCACACAGTGGATCATACTCTGGGTTCCACATGCATGTTTTAGCTGAAGGAAGAATCCCTTAAACCTGGAGAGTTGAGACCCATGGAATGGGTACCATGCAATATGACTTCAAAGGGTCTGCATTTGCTCACCGATCCTCACCAATCCTATCACTGCTGCATTTATGCCGCTGTACACACGCTTGATTCTCTTTCGGAGACCTAGAAATCCATAGGTTTTAAGATACTTACTAGTCAGGTATATTCTTAGGCGTTTAATATGGGGTGTTGAGTCCACTTCGTTGAGCAAGGAGTAGCTCTTGTTATTACATATATGGCTTATGGAATGGTATCTGTGCTAAATTCAATCTCTGGTTTTATGCAGCACCCCAACTCACCTTTCCCCTTAAGCAAGCATAAGTTGGTTTTCTACATTTGAGATCCTGTTCTGTTTTGTAATTCAGTTCCTGTGTAGCCAAGTTTACATTCCGTGTATTAGTGATATCTTATGATGTTTCTTTTTCTGTGTGACTTATTTCACTTAGAATCATCATACCTGAATCCACTCATTATGCTGCTACGGGCTTGATGACATAGATTTCATTGCTGAGTGATATTGCATTGTACGTAAGTACCAAATCTTCTTTATCCATTTTTCGCTTTCTGCGATATTGAACTTGTACCGTAAACAAGGTTCTTGAAAACAGAGCCGGCCCAAACTTTGGGGTGGCTGTGTCTTTTTGATTTTAATTTCCCTAAGCTATAGGACCATAAGTGGAAGTGCCCTAGGCTCTGTTGCTTTGTTTTTTGGATGTTTCAGGAAACACCATACACTTCTCCAGAGTGGCTGTTGGCAATTTACATCCCACCCATCAGCATAACAAGGCTCCCAGTTCTCCATGGCCTGTCCTGCCTTTCTGGATTTTATACTTTTTTCAGATGGCCCTTTTGACCAGGGGTAAGTGAGACTTCATTGTAGTGCAGATTTCCATTGCAAGCTTGCTTGGTTGGCCAAAAAGGGCGTATGCGTTTTTTCCTGAATATATTCAGGAAAAAACGCATACGCCCTTTTTGGCCAAGTGCATCATTGTGGACGTTCTGCCTCTTTTCCTATGCTTTACATGCAATTCCAGTCTACCTCCTGAAATCGGTTTCCTGCAATTCTGCCCTGCTTTCAAGTCCTCTTGGCAGGCTTACTTCAATATATTTTTGGACGATAGCTGTCATTTATAACTCTGCAGGTTTGTGAATGACAGTGCCCCTGAGCTCCTTTCTTTAACTACTTTTCTTGTGAGCTGGCCACAACACCGCAGGTTTGCTTCAGGCCCTAATGTGGTTCCGGCATGGCACGCTGAGCCTTTGGTTAATTCCTCTTCCTGGTGAGAAATGAGAGTTAAATTTGCCCGTCCAGACACCTCCAGCTAGTCTCTCATGGGTTCTCCCTATTCCTGTTCATTTTCCGCAGAAATTGCAAACTGGGCCAAACAGGAGGTTAAAGGCACTGACTCTCCAAGTGGGGAGAGTGTTAGTAAAGCGTCTGGAATATTGCACCCGAGTACCAGGGGACGAAAACTGAGACACTTTTGAACACGTTTCCCGATCACACGGTGGATCATACTCTGGGTTCCACATGCATGTTGTAGCTGAAGGAAGAATCCCTTCAACCTGGAGAGTTGAGACCCATGGAATGGGTAATATGCAATATGACTTCAAAGGATCTGCATTTGCTCACCGAACCTCACCAATCCTATCACTGCTGTGTTTATGCCACTGTACACATGCTTGATTCTCTTACGGAGACATATAAATCCATAGGTATTAAGATTCTTACCAGTCAGGTATATTCCTAGGCATTTAATATGGGGTTTAGTGTCCACTTCGTTGAGCAAGGAATAGCTCTTGTCTATTACATATTTGGCTTATGGAACGTTATCTGTGTTCATTTCAATCTCTGGTTTTATGCAGCACCCCAACTCATCTTTCCGCTTAAGCAAGTATAAGTTGGTTTTCTACATTTGAGACCCTGTTCTGTTTTGTAATTCAGTTCCTGTGTAGCCAAGTTTACATTCCGTGTAGTAGTGATATCTTATGATGTTTCTTTTTCTGTGTGAATTATTTCACTTAAAATCATCGTACCAGAACCCACTCCTTATGCTGCTATGGGCCTGATGACATAGATTTCATTGCTGCGTGGTATTGCATTGTACGTAAGTACCACAATGTCTTTATCCATTTTTCGCTTTCTGTGATATTGAACTTGTACCGTAAACGAGGTTCTTGTAAACAGAGCTGTCCCAAACTTTGGGGTGGCTGTGTCTTTGTGATTTTAATTTCCCTAAGCTATAGGACCATAAGTGGAAGTGCCCTAGGCTCTGTTGCTTTGTTTTTTGGATGTTTCAGGAAACACCATACACTTCCCCAGAGTGGCTGTTGGTAATTTACATCCCGCCCATCAGCATAACAAGGCTCAAAGTTCTCCATGGCCTGTCCTGCCTTTCTGGATTTTATACTTTTTTCAGATGGCCCTTTTGACCGCGGGGCAGTGAGACTTCATTGTAGTGCAGATTTCCTTTGCAAGCTTGCTTGGTTGGCCAAAAAGGGCGTATGCGTTTTTTCCTGAATATATTCAGGAAAAAACGCATACGCCCTTTTTGGCCAAGTGCATCATTGTGGACGTTCTGCCTCTTTTCCTATGTTTTACATGCAATTCCAGTCTACGTCCTGAAATCGGTTTCCTGCAATTCTGCTCCACTTTCAAGTCCTCTTGGCAGCCTTACTTCAATATATTTTTGGACGATAGCTGTCATTTATAACTCTGCAGGTTTGTGAATTACAGTGCCCCTGAGCTCCTTTCTTCAACTCGCGTTCTTGTGAGCTGTCCGCAACACCGAAGGATTGCTTCAGGCCCTAGTGCGGTTCTGGCATGGCACGCAGAGCCTTTGGTTAATTCCTCTTCCTGTTGGGAAATGAGACTTAAATTTGCCCGTCCAGACACCTCCAGCTAGTCTCTCATTGGTTCTCCCTATTCCTGTTCATTTTCCGCAGAAATTGCAAACTGGGCCAAAGAGGAGGTTAAAGGCACTGACTCTCCAAGTGGGGAGAGTGTTAGTAAAGCATCTGGAATGTTGCACCCGAGTACCAGGGGACGAAAACTGAGACACATTTGAATACGTTTCCCGATCACACGGTGGATCATACTCTGGGTTCCACATGCATGTTTTAGCTGAAGGAAGAATCCCTTAAACCTGGAGAATTGAGACCCTATGAATGGGTATCATGCAATATGACTTCAAAGGGTCTGCCTTTGCTCACTGAACCTCACCAATCCTATCACTGCTGCGTTTATGCCGCTGTACACACGCTTGATTCTCTTTCGGAGACTTAGAAATCCATAGGTTTTAAAATTCTTACTAGTCAGGTATATTCTTAGGCGTTTAATATGGGGTGTTGAGTCCACGTCGTTGAGCAAGGAGTAGCTCTTGTCTATTACATATTTGGCTTATGGAACGATATCTGTGCTACTTTCAATCTCTGGTTTTATGCAGCACCCCAACTCACCTTTCCCCTTAAGCAAGCATAAGTTGGTTTTCTACATTTGAGACCCTGTTCTGTTTTGTAATTCACTTCCTGTGTAGCCAAGTTTACATTCCTTGTAGTAGTGATATCTTATGATGTTTCTTTTTCTATGTGACTTATTTCACTTAGAATCATCGTACCTGAATCCACTCATTATGCAGCTACGGGCCTGATGACATAGATTTCATTGCTGAGTGATATTGCATTGTACGTAAGTACCACAACTTCTTTATCCATTTTTCACTTTCTGTGATATTGAACTTGTACTGTAAACGAGGTTCTTGTAAACAGAGCCGTCCCAAATTTTGGGGTGGCTGTGTCTTTTTGATTTTAATTTCCCTAAGCTATAGGACCATAAGTGGAAGTGCCCTAGGTTCTGTTGCTTTGTTTTTTAGATGTTTCAGGAAACACCATACACTTCTCCAGAGTGGCTGTTGGCAATTTACTTCCCACCCATCAGCATAACAAGGCTCCCAGTTCTCCATGGCCTGTCCTGCCTTTCTGGATTTTACACTTTTTTCAGATGGCCCTTTTCACTGGGGGGTAGTGAGACTTCATTGTAGTGCAGATTTCCTTTGCAAGCTTGCTTGGTTGGCCAAAAAGGGCGTATGCGTTTTTTCCTGAATATATTCAGGAAAAAACGCATACGCCCTTTTTGGCCAAGTGCATCATTGTGGACGTTCTGCCTCTTTTCCTATGCTTTACATGCAATTAGAGTCTACCTCCTGAAATCGGTTTCCTGCAATTCTGCCCTGCTTTCAAGTCCTCTTGGCAGGCTTACTTCAATATATTTTTGGACGATAGCTGTCATTTATAACTCTGCAGGTTTGTGAATTACAGTGCCCCTGAGCTCCTTTCTTCAACTCAATTTCTTGCGAGCTGGCCGAAACACTGCAGGATTGCTTCAGGCCCCAGTGCGGTTCTGGCATGGCAAGCTGAGCCTTTGGTTAATTCCTCTTCCTGGTGGGAAATGAGAGTTAAATTTGCCCGTCCAGACACCTCCAGCTAGTCTCTCATTGGTTCTCCCTATTCCTGTTCATTTTCCGCAGAAATTGCAAACTGGGCCAAACAGGAGTTTAAAGGCACTGACTCTCCAAGTGGAGAGAGTGTTAGTAAAGCGTCTGGAATGTTGCTCCCAAGTACCAGGGGACGAAAAGTGAGACACATTTGAACACATTTCCCGATCACACAGTGGATCATACTCTGGGTTCCACATGCATGTTTTAGCTGAAGGAAGAATCCCTTAAACCTGGAGAGTTGAGACCCATGGAATGGGTACCATGCAATATGACTTCAAAGGGTCTGCATTTGCTCACCGATCCTCACCAATCCTATCACTGCTGCATTTATGCCACTGTACACACGCTTGATTCTCTTTCGGAGACCTAGAAATCCATAGGTTTTAAGATACTTACTAGTCAGGTATATTCTTAGGCGTTTAATATGGGGTGTTGAGTCCACTTCGTTGAGCAAGGAGTAGCTCTTGTTATTACATATATGGCTTATGGAATGGTATCTGTGCTAATTTCAATCTCTGGTTTTATGCAGCACCCCAACTCACCTTTCCCCTTAAGCAAGCATAAGTTGGTTTTCTACATTTGAGATCCTGTTCTGTTTTGTAATTCAGTTCCTGTGTAGCCAAGTTTACATTCCGTGTATTAGTGATATCTTATGATGTTTCTTTTTCTGTGTGACTTATTTCACTTAGAATCATCATACCTGAATCCACTCATTATGCTGCTACGGGCCTGATGACATAGATTTCATTGCTGAGTGATATTGCATTGTACGTAAGTACCAAATCTTCTTTATCCATTTTTCGCTTTCTGCGATATTGAACTTGTACCGTAAACAAGGTTCTTGAAAACAGAGCCGGCCCAAACTTTGGGGTGGCTGTGTCTTTTTGATTTTAATTTCCCTAAGCTATAGGACCATAAGTGGAAGTGCCCTAGGCTCTGTTGCTTTGTTTTTTGGATGTTTCAGGAAACACCATACACTTCTCCAGAGTGGCTGTTGGCAATTTACATCCCACCCATCAGCATAACAAGGCTCCCAGTTCTCCATGGCCTGTCCTGCCTTTCTGGATTTTATACTTTTTTCAGATGGCCCTTTTGACCAGGGGTAAGTGAGACTTCATTGTAGTGCAGATTTCCATTGCAAGCTTGCTTGGTTGGCCAAAAAGGGCGTATGCGTTTTTTCCTGAATATATTCAGGAAAAAACGCATACGCCCTTTTTGGCCAAGTGCATCATTGTGGACGTTCTGCCTCTTTTCCTATGCTTTACATGCAATTCCAGTCTACCTCCTGAAATCGGTTTCCTGCAATTCTGCCCTGCTTTCAAGTCCTCTTGGCAGGCTTACTTCAATATATTTTTGGACGATAGCTGTCATTTATAACTCTGCAGGTTTGTGAATGACAGTGCCCCTGAGCTCCTTTCTTTAACTACTTTTCTTGTGAGCTGGCCGCAACACCGCAGGTTTGCTTCAGGCCCTAATGTGGTTCCGGCATGGCACGCTGAGCCTTTGGTTAATTCCTCTTCCTGGTGAGAAATGAGAGTTAAATTTGCCCGTCCAGACACCTCCAGCTAGTCTCTCATGGGTTCTCCCTATTCCTGTTCATTTTCCGCAGAAATTGCAAACTGGGCCAAACAGGAGGTTAAAGGCACTGACTCTCCAAGTGGGGAGAGTGTTAGTAAAGCGTCTGGAATATTGCACCCGAGTACCAGGGGACGAAAACTGAGACACATTTGAACACGTTTCCCGATCACACGGTGGATCATACTCTGGGTTCCACATGCATGTTGTAGCTGAAGGAAGAATCCCTTCAACCTGGAGAGTTGAGACCCATGGAATGGGTAATATGCAATATGACTTCAAAGGATCTGCATTTGCTCACCGAACCTCACCAATCCTATCACTGCTGTGTTTATGCCACTGTACACATGCTTGATTCTCTTACGGAGACATATAAATCCATAGGTATTAAGATTCTTACCAGTCAGGTATATTCCTAGGCATTTAATATGGGGTTTAGTGTCCACTTCGTTGAGCAAGGAATAGCTCTTGTCTATTACATATTTGGCTTATGGAACGTTATCTGTGTTCATTTCAATCTCTGGTTTTATGCAGCACCCCAACTCATCTTTCCGCTTAAGCAAGTATAAGTTGGTTTTCTACATTTGAGACCCTGTTCTGTTTTGTAATTCAGTTCCTGTGTAGCCAAGTTTACATTCCGTGTAGTAGTGATATCTTATGATGTTTCTTTTTCTGTGTGAATTATTTCACTTAAAATCATCGTACCAGAACCCACTCCTTATGCTGCTATGGGCCTGATGACATAGATTTCATTGCTGAGTGGTATTGCATTGTACGTAAGTACCACAATGTCTTTATCCATTTTTCGCTTTCTGTGATATTGAACTTGTACCGTAAACGAGGTTCTTGTAAACAGAGCTGTCCCAAACTTTGGGGTGGCTGTGTCTTTGTGATTTTAATTTCCCTAAGCTATAGGACCATAAGTGGAAGTGCCCTAGGCTCTGTTGCTTTGTTTTTTGGATGTTTCAGGAAACACCATACACTTCCCCAGAGTGGCTGTTGGTAATTTACATCCCGCCCATCAGCATAACAAGGCTCAAAGTTCTCCATGGCCTGTCCTGCCTTTCTGGATTTTATACTTTTTTCAGATGGCCCTTTTGACCGGGGGGCAGTGAGACTTCATTGTAGTGCAGATTTCCTTTGCAAGCTTGCTTGGTTGGCCAAAAAGGGCGTATGCGTTTTTTCCTGAATATATTCAGGAAAAAACGCATACGCCCTTTTTGGCCAAGTGCATCATTGTGGACGTTCTGCCTCTTTTCCTATGTTTTACATGCAATTCCAGTCTACGTCCTGAAATCGGTTTCCTGCAATTCTGCTCCACTTTCAAGTCCTCTTGGCAGCCTTACTTCAATATATTTTTGGACGATAGCTGTCATTTATAACTCTGCAGGTTTGTGAATTACAGTGCCCCTGAGCTCCTTTCTTCAACTCACTTTCTTGTGAGCTGGCCGCAACACCGCAGGATTGCTTCAGGCCCTAGTGTGGTTCCAGCACGGCATGCTGAGCCTTTGGTTAATTCCTCTTCCTGGTGGGAAATGAGAGTTAAATTTGCCCGTCCAGACACCTACAGATAGTCTCCCATGGGTTCTCCCTATTCCTGTTCATGTTCCACAGAAATTGCAAACTGGGCCAAAGAGGAGGTTAAAGACACTGACTCTCCAAGTGGGGAGAGTGTTAGTAAAGCATCTGGAATGTTGCACCCGAGTACCAGGGGACGAAAACTGAGACACATTTGAACACATTTCCCGATCACACGGTGGATCATACTCTGGGTTCCACATGCATGTTTTAGCTGAAGGAAGAATCCCTTAAACCTGCAGAGTTGAGAACCATGGAATGGGTACCATGCAATATGACTTCAAAGGGTCTGCATTTGCTCACCGAACCTCACCAATCCTATCACTGCTGCGTTTATGCCGCTGTACACATGCATGATTCTCTTTCGGAGACATATAAATCCATAGGTTTTAAGATTGTTACTAGTCAGGTATATACTTAGGCGTTTAATATGGGGTGTTGAGTCCGCTTCGTTGAGCAAGGAGTAGCTCTTGTCTATTACGTATTTGGCTTATGGAACGGTATCTGTGCTAATTCAATCTCTGGTTTTATGCAGCACCGCAACTCACCTTTCCCCTTAAGCAAGCATAAGTTGGTGTTCTACATTTGAGACCCTGTTCTGTTTTGTAATTCAGTTCCTGTGTAGCCAAGTTGACATTCCGTGTAGTAGTGATATCTTATGATGTTTCCTTTTCTGTGTGACTTATTTCACTTAGAATCATCGTACCTGAATCCACTCATTATGCTGCGACGGGCCTGATGACATAGATTTCATTGCTGAGTGATATTGCATTGTACGTAAGTACCACAACTTCTTTATCCATTTTTCGCTTTCTGCGATATTAAACTTGTACCGTAAATGAGGTTCTTGTTAACAGAGCTGTCCCAAATTTTGGGGTGGCTGTGTCTTTTTGATTTTAATTTCCCTAAGCTATAGGACCATAAGTGGAAGTGCCCTAGGCTCTGTTGCTTTGTTTTGTAGATGTTTCAGGAAACACCATACACTTCTCCAGAGTGGCTGTTGGCAATTTACATCCCACCCATCAGCATAACAAGGCTCCCAGTTCTCCATGGCCTGTCCTGCCTTTCTGGATTTTACACTTTTTTCAGATGACCCTTTTGACCGGGGGGCAGTGAGACTTCATTGTAGTGCAGATTTCCTTTGCAAGCTTGCTTGGTTGGCGAAAAAGGGCATATGCATTTTTTGCTGAATATATTCAGGAAAAAACGAATACGCCCTTTTTGGCCAATTGCAGCATTGTGGACGTTCTGCCTCTTTTCCTATGCTTTACATGCAATTCCAGTCTACCTCCTGAAATCGGTTTCCTGCAATTCTGCCCCGCTTTCAAGTCCTCTTGGCAGCCTTACTTCAATATATTTTTGGACGATAGCTGTCATTTATAACTCTGCAGGTTTGTGAATTACAGTGCCCCTGAGCTCCTTTCTTCAACTCGCTTTCTTGTGAGCTTGCCGCAGAACCACAGGATTGCTTCAGGCCCTAGTGTGGTTCCGGCACGGCACGCTGAGCCTTTGGTTAATTCCTATTCCTGGTGGGAAATGAGAGTTAAATTTGCCCGTCCAGACACCTCCAGCTAGTCTCTCATGGGTTCTCCCTATTCCTGTTCATTTTCCGCAGAAATTGCAAGCTGGGCCAAACAGGAGTTTAAAGGCCCTGACTCTCCAAGTGGGGAGAGTGTTAGTAAAGGGTCTGGAATGTTGCACCCGAGTACCAGGGGACGAAAACTGAGATATATTTGAACACGTTTCCCGAACACACGGTGGATCATACTCTGGGTTCCACATGCAAATTTTAGCTGAAAGAAGAATCCCTTAAACCTGGAGAGTTGAGACCCATGGAATGTGTACCATGCAATATGACTTCAAAGGGTCTGCATTTGCTCACCGAACCTCACCAATCCTAGCACTGCTGCGTTTATCCTGCTGTACACACGCTTGATACCCTTTCGGAGACATATAAATCCATAGGTTTTAAGATTCTTACTAGTCAGGTATATTCTTAGGCGTTTAATATGGGGTGTTGAGTCCACTTCGTTGAGCAAGGAGTAGCTCTTGTCTATTACATATTTGGCTTATGGAACGGTATCTGTGCTAATTTCAATCTCTGGTTTTATGCAGCACCCCAACTCACCTTTCCCCTTAAGCAAGCCTAAGTTGGTTTTGTGCATTTGAGACCCTGTTCTGTTTTGTAATTCAGTTCCTGTGTAGCCAAGTTTACATTCCGTGTATTAGTGATATCTTATGATGTTTCTTTTTCTGTGTGACTTATTTCACTTAGAATCATCGTACCTGAATCCACTCATTATGCTGCTCTGGGCCTGATGACATAGATTTCATTGCTGAGTGATATTGCATTGTACGTAAGTACCACAAATTCTTTATCCATTTTTTGCTTTCTGCGATATTGAACTTGTACCGTAAACGAGGTTCTTGTAAACAGAGCCGTCCCAAACTTTGGGGTGGCTGTGTCTTTTTGATTTTAATTTCCCTAAGCTATAGGACCATAAGTGGAAGTGTCTTAGGCTCTGTTGCTTTGTTTTTTGGATGTTTCAGGAAACACCATACACTTCTCCAGAGTGGCTGTTGGCAATTTACATCCCGCCCATCAGCATAACAAGGCTCCCAGTTCTCCATGGCCTGTCCTGCCTTTCTGGATTTTACACTTTTTTCAGATGACCCTTTTGACCGGGGGGCAGTGAGACTTCATTGTAGTGCAGATTTCCTTTGCAAGCTTGCTTGGTTGGCCAAAAAGGGCGTATGCGTTTTTTCCTGAATATATTCAAGAAAAAACGCATACGCCCTTTTTGGTCAAGTGCATCATTGTGGACGTTCTGCCTCTTTTCCTATGCTTTACATGCAATTCCAGTTTACCTCCTGAAATCGGTTTCCTGCAATTCTGCCCCAATTTCAAGTCCTTTTGGCAGCGTTACTTCAACATATTTTTGGACGATAGCTGTCATTTTTAACTCTGCAGGTTTGTGAATGACAGTGACCCTGAGCTCCTTTCTTCAACTCGCTTTCTTGTGAGCTGGCCGCAACACGGCAGGATTGCTTCAGGACCTAGTGTGGTTCTGGCACGGCACGCTGAGCCTCTGGTTAATTCCTCTTCCTGGTGGGAAATGAGAGTAAAATTTGCCCGTCAAGACACCTCCAGCTAGTCTCTCATTGGTTCTCCCTATTCCTGTTCATCTTCCGCAGAAATTGCAAACTGGGCCAAACAGGAGGTTAAAGGCACTGACTCTCCAAGTGGGGAGAGTGTTAGTAAAGCGTCTGGAATGTTGCACCCGAGTACCAGGTGATGAAAACCGAGACACATTTGAACACGTTTCCCGATCACACGGTGGATCATACTCTGGGTTCCACATGCATGTTTTAGCTGAAGGAAGAATCACTTAAACCTCGAGAGTTGAGACCCATGGAATGGGCACCATGCAGTATGACTTCAAAGGGTCTGCATTTGCTCACCGAACCTCAGCAATCCTATCACTGCTGCGTTTATGCCACTGTACACACGCTTGATTCTCTTTCAGAGACATATAAATCCATAGGTTTTAAGATTCTTAGTAGTCAGGTATATTCTTAGGCGTTTAATTTGGGGTGTTGAGTCCACTTCGTTGAGCAAGGAGTAGCTCTGGTCTATTACATATTTGGCTTATGGAACGGTATATGTGCTAATTTCAATCTCTGGTTTTATGCAGCACCCCAACTCACCTTTCCGCTTAAGCAATCATAAGTTGGTTTTCTGCATTTGAGACACTGTTCTGTTTTGTAATTCAGTTCCTGTGTAGCCAAGTTTACATTCCGTGTAGTAGTGATATCTTATGATGTTTCTTTTTCTGTGTGACTTATTTCACTTAGAATCATCGTACCTTAATCCATTCATTATGCTGCTATGGGCCTGGTGACATAGATTTCGTTGCTGAGTGATATTACATTGTACTTAAGTACCACAACTTCTTTATCCATTTTTCTCTTTCTGTGATATTGAACTTGTAGCATAAACGAGGTTCTTGTAAACAGAGCCGTCCCAAACTTTGGGGTGGCTGTGTCTTTTTGATTTTAATTTCCCTAAGCTATAAGACCATAAGTGGAAGTGCCCTAGGCTCTGTTGCTTTGTTTTGTAGATGTTTCAGGAAACACCATGCACTTCTCCAGAGTGGCTGTTGGCAATTTACATCCCGCCCATCAGCCTAACAAGGCTGCCAGTTCTCCATGGCTTGTCCTGCCTTTCTGGATTTTACACTTTTTTCAGATGGCCCTTTTGATCGGGGGGCAGTGAGACTTCATTGTAGTGCAGATTTCCTTTGCACGCTTGCTTGGTTGGCCAAAGAGGGCGTATGCGTTTTCTCCTGAATATATTCAGGAGAAAACGCATACGCCATTTTTGGCCAAGTGCATCATTGTGGACGTTCTGCCTCTTTTCCTATGCTTTACATGCAATTCCAGTCTACCTCTTGAAATCGGTTTCCTGCAGTTCTGCCCTGGTGCTCAAGTCCTCTTGGCAGCCTTACTTCAGTATATTTTTGGATGATAGCTGTCATTTATAACTCTGCAGGTTTGTGAATGACAGTGCCCCTGAGCTCCTTTCTTCAACTTGCTTTCTTGTGAGCTGGCCGCAACACCGCAGGATTGCTTCAGGCCCTAGTGTGGTTCTGGCACGGCACGCTGAGCCTTTGCTTAATTCCTCTTCCTGGTGGAAAATGAGAGTTAAATTTGCCCGTCCAGACACCTCCAGCTAGTCTCATTGGTTCTCCCTATACCTGTTCATCTTCCGCAGACATTGCATACTGTGCCAAACAGGAGGTTAAATGCACTGTCTCTCTAAGTGGGGAGAGTGTTATTAAAGCGTCTGGAATGTTGCACCCGAGTACCAGGGGACGAAAACTGAGACACATTTGCAGACGTTTCCCGATCACACAGTGGATCATACTCTGGGTTCTACATGCATGTTTAAGCTGAAGGAAGAATCCCTTAAACCTGGAGAGTTGAGACCCATGGAATGGGTACCATGCAATATGACTTCAAAGGGTCTGCATTTGCTCACCGAACCTCACCAATCCTATCACTGCTGCGTTTATGCCGCTGTACACAAGCTTGATTCTCTTTCGGAGACATATAAATCCATAGGTTTTAAGATTCTTACTAGTCAGGTATATTCTTAGGTGTTTAATATGGGGTGTTGAGTCCACTTCGTTGAGCAAGGAGTAGCTCTTGTCTATTACATATGTGGCTTATGGAATGGTATCTGTGCCAATTTCAATCTCTGGTTTTATGAAGCACCCCAACTCACCTTTCCCCTTAAACAAGCATAAGTTGGTTTTCTAATTTAGAGACCATTTTCTGTTCTGTAATTCAGTTCCTGTGTAGCCAAGTTTACATTCCGTGTAGTAGTTTTATCTTATGATGTTTCTTTTTCTGTGTGACTTATTTCACTTAGAATCATCGTATCTGAATCTACTCATTATGGTGCTACGGGCCTGATGACATAGATTTCATTGCTGAGTGATATTGCATTGTACCTAAGTAACACAACTTCTTTATCCATTTTTCGCTTTCTCTGATATTGAACATGTACTGTAAACGAGGTTCTTGTAAACAGAGCCGTCCCAAATTATGGGGTGGTTGTGTCTTTTTGATTTTAATTTCCCTAATCTATAGGACCATAAGTGGAAGTGCCCTAGGCTCTGTTGCTTTGTTTTTTGGATGTTTCAGGAAACACCATACACTTCTCCAGAGTGGCTGTTGGCAATTTTCTTCCCGCCCTTCAGCATAACAAGGCTCCGAGTTCTCCATGGCCTGTCTTGCCTTTCTGGATTTTACATTTTTTTCAGATGGCCCTTTTGACCGGGGGGCAGTGAGACTTCATTGTAGTTCAGATTTCCTTTGCAAGCTTGCTTGGCTGGCCAAAAAGGGCGTATGCGTTTTTTCCTGAATATATTCAGGAAAAAACGCATGCGCCCTTTTTGGCCAAGTGCATCATTGTGGACGTCCTGCCTATTTTCCTATGCTTTACATGCAATTCCAGTCTACCTCCTGAAATCGGTTTCCTGCAATTCTACCCCAACTTCAAGTCCTCTTGGCAGCCTTACTTCAATATATTTTTGGATGATAGCTGTCATTTATAACTCTGCAGGTTTGTGAATTACAGTGCCCCTGAGCTCCTTTCTTCAACTCGCTTTCTTGTGAGCTGGCCGCAACACCACAGGATTGCTTCATGCCCTAGTGTGGTTACGGCACGGCACACTGAGCCTTTGGTTAATTCCTCTTCCTTGTGGGAAATGAGAGTTAAATTTGCCCGTCCAGACACCTCCAGCTAGTCTCTCATGGGTTCTCCCTATTCCTGTGCATTTTCCGCAGAAATTGCAAACTGGGCCAAACAGGAGGTTAAAGGCACTGACTCTCCAAGTGGGGAGAGTGTTAGTAAAGCGTCTGGAATGTTGCCCCCGAGTACAAGGGGACGAAAACTGAGACACATTTGAACACGTTTCCCGATCACACGGTGGATCATACTCTGGGTTCCACATACACGTTTTAGCTGAAGGAAGAATCCCTTAAACCTATAGAGTTGAGACCCATGGAATGGGTACCATGCAATATGACTTCAAAGGGTCTGCATTTGCTCACCAAACCTCACCAATCCTATCACTGCTGCGTTAATGCCGCTGTACACACGCTTGATTCTCTTTCGGAGACATATAAATCCATAGGTTTTAAGGTTCTTACTAGTCAGGTATATTCTTAGGCGTTTAATATGGGGTGTTGAGTCCACTTCGTTGCGCAAGGAGTAGCTCTTGTCTATTACATATTTGGCTTATGGAAAGGTATCTGTGCTAATTTCAATCTCTGATTTTATGCAGCACCCCAACTCACCTTTCCCCTTAATCAAGCATAAGTTGGTTTTCTACATTTGAGACCCTGTTCTGTTTTGTAATTCAGTTCCTGTGTAGCCAAGTTTACATTCCGTGTAGTAGTGATATCTTATGATGTTTCTTTTTCTGTGTGACTTATTTCACTTAGAATCATCGTACCTGAATCCACTCATTATGCTGCTATGGGCCTGATGACATAGATTTCAATGCTGAGTGATATTGCATGGTACGTAAGTACCACAACTTCTTTATCCATTTTTCGCTGTCTGTGATATTGAACTTGTACCGTAAACAGGTTCTTGTAAACAGAGCCATTGGAAACTTTGGGGTGGGTGTGTCTTTTTGATTTTAATTTCCCTAAGCTATAGGACCATAAGTGGAAGTGCCCTAGGCTCTGTTGCTTTGTTTTGTAGATGTTACAGGAAATACGATACACTTTTCCAGAGTGGCTGTTGACAATTTACATCCCACCCTTCAGCATGACAAGGCTCCCAGTTCTCCATGGCCTGTCCTGCCTTTCTGGATTTTACACTTTTTTCAGATGTCCCTTTTCACCAGGGGGAAGTGAGACTTCATTGTAGTGCACATTTCCTTTGCAAGCTTGCTTGGTTGGCCAAAAAGGGCGTATGCGTTTTTTCCTGAATATATTCAAGAAAAAACGCATACGCCCTTTTTGGCCAAGTGCATCGTTGTGGACTTTCTGCCTCATTTCCTATGCTTTACATGCAATTCCAGTCTACCTCCTGAAATCGGTTTCCTGCAATTCTGCCCCACTTTCAAGTCCTCTTGGCAGCCTTACTTCAGTATATTTTTGGATGATAGCTGTCATTTATAACTCTGCAGGTTTGTGAATGACAGTGCCCCTGAGCTCCTTTCTTCAACTCGCTTTCTTGTGAGCTGGCCGCAACACCGCAGGATTGCTTCAGGCCCTAGAGTGGTTCTGGCATGGCATGCTGAGCCTTTGGTTAATTCCTCTTCCTGGTGGGAAATGAGAGTTAAATTTTCCCGTTCAGATACCTCCAGCTAGTCTCTCATTGATTTTCCCTATTCCTGTTCATTTTCCGCAAAATTTGCATACTGGGCCAATCGGGAGGTTAAAGGCACTGACTCTCCAAGTGGGGAGAGTGTTAGTAAAACGTCTGGAATGTTGCACCCGAGTACAAGGGGACGAAAACTGAGACACATTTGAAAACGTTTCTCGATCACAAATTGGATCATACTCTGGGTTCCACATGCATGTTTAAGCTGAATGAAGAATCCCTTAAACCTGGAGAGTTGAGACCCATGGAATGGGTACCATGCAATATGACTTCAAAGGGTCTGCATTTGCTCACCGAACCTCACCAATCCTATAAGTGCTGCGTTTATGCCGCTGTACACACGCTTGATTCTCTTTCGGAGACATATAAATCCATAGGTTTTAAGATTCTTACTAGTCAGGTATATTCTTAGGCGTTTAATATGGGGTGTTGAGTCCACTTCTTTGAGCAAGGAGTAGCTCTTGTCTATTACATATTTGGCTTATGGAACGGTATCTGTGCTAATTTCAATCTCTGGTTTTATGCAGCACCCCAACTCACCTTTCCCCTTAAGCAAGCATAAGTTGGTTTTCTACATTTGAGACCCTCTTCTGTTTTGTAATTCAGTTCCTGTGTAGCCAAGTTTACATTCCGTGTATTAGTGATATCTTATGATGTTTCTTTTTCTGTGTGACTTATTTCACTTAGAATCATCGTACCTGAATCCACTCATTATGCTGCTCTGGGCCTGATGACATAGATTTCAATGCTGAGTGATATTGCATGGTACGTAAGTACCACAACTTCTTTATCCATTTTTCGCTTTCTGTGATATTGAACTTGTACCGTAAACGAGGTTCTTGTAAACAGAGCCGTCCCAAACTTTGGGGTGGCTGTGTCTTTTTGATTTTAATTTCCCTAAGCTATAAGACCATAAGTGGAAGTGCCCTAGGCTCTGTTGCTTTGTTTTTTAGATGTTTCAGGAAACACCATACAGTTCTCCAGAGTGGCTGTTGGCAATTTACATCCCACCCATCAGCATAACAAGGCTCCCAGTTCTCCATGGCCTGTCCTGCCTTTCTGGATTTTACACTTTTTTCAGATGGCCCTTTTGACCGGGGGGCAGTGAGACTTCATTGTAGTTCAGATTTCCTTTGCAAGCTTGCTTGGTTGGCCAAAAAGGGCGTATGCGTTTCTTCCTGAATATATTCAGGAAAAACGCATACGCCCTTTTTGGCCAAGTGCATCATTGTGGACGTTCTGCCTCTTTTCCTATGCTTTACATGCAATTCCAGTCTACCTCCTGAAATCGGTTTCCTGCAATTCTGCCACGCATTCAAGTCCTCTTGGCAGCCTTACTTCAATATATTTTTGGACGATAGGTGTCATTTATAACTCTGCATGTTTGAGAATTACAGTGCCTCTGAGCTCCTTTCTTCAACTTGCTTTCTTGTGAGCTGGCCGCAACACCGCAGGATTGCTTCAGGCCCTAGTGTGGTTCCGGCACGGCACGCTGAGCCTTTGGTTACTTCCTCTTCCTGGTGGGTAAAGAGAGTTAAATTTGCCCGTCCAGACACCTCCAGCTAGTCTCTCATTGGTTCTCCCTATTCCTGTTCATCTTCCGCAGAAATTGCAAACTGGGCCAAACAGGAGGATAAAGGCACTGACTCTCCAATGGGCAGAGTGTTAGTAAAGCGTCTGGAATGTTGCACCCGAGTACCAGGGGACGAAAACTGAGACACATTTGAACAGCTTCCCGGTCACACGGTGGATCATACTCTGGGTTCCACATGCATGTTTTAGCTGAAGGAAGAATCCCTTAAACCTGGAGAGTTGAGACCCATGGAATGGGTACCATGCAATATGACTTCAAAGGGTCTGCATTTGCTCACCGAACCTCACCAATCCTATCACTGCTGCGTTTATGCTGCTGTACACACGCTTGATTCTGTTTTGGAGACATATCAATCCATAGGTTTTAAGATTCCTACTAGTCAGGTATATTCTTAGGCGTTTAATATGTGGTGTTGTGTCCACTTCATTGAGCAAGGAGTAGCTCTTGTCTATTACATATTTGACTTACGGAACGGTATCTGTGCTAATTTCAATCTCTGGTTTTATGCAGCACCCCAACTCACCTTTCCCCTTCAGGAAGCATAAGTTGGTTTTCTACATTTGAGACGCTGTTCTGTTTTGTAATTCAGTTCCTGTGTAGCCACGTTTGCATTCTGTGTATTAGTGATATCTTATGATGTTTCTTTTTCTGTGTGACTTATTTCACTTAGAATCATCGTACCTGAATGCACTCATTATCCTGCTACGGGCCTGATGACATAGATTTCATTGCTGAGTGATATTGCATTTTACCTAAGTTCCACAACTTCTTTATCCATTTTTCGCTTTCTGCAATATTGAACTTGTACCGTAAATGAGGTTCCTGTTAACAGAGCCGTCCCAAACTTTGGGGTGGCTGTGTCTTTTTTTTTTTTTTTTTTTAAACATCTTTATTGGAGCATAATTGCTTTACAATGGTATGTTAGTTTCAGCTTCACAACAAAATGAATCAGTTATATATATACATATGTTCCCATATCTCTTCCCGCTTGCGTCACCCTCCCTCCCACCTTCCCTATCCCACCCCTCTAGGTGGTCACAAAGCACCGAGCTGATCTCCCTGTGCTATGCGGCTGCTTCCCACTAGCTATCTACCTTACGTTTGGTAGTGTATACATGTCCATGCCTCTTTATTGCTTTGTCACCGTTTACCCTTCCCCCTCCCCATAGCCTCAAGTCCATTCTCTAGTAAGTCTGTGTCTTTATTCCTGTTTCACCCCTAGGTTTTTCATGACATTTTTTTTTCTTAAATTCCATATATATGTGTTAGCATACGGTATTTGTCTCTCTCTTTCTGACTTACTTCACTCTGTATGACAGACTCTAGGTCTATCCACCTCATTACAAATAGCTCAATTTCGTCTCTTTTTATGGCTGAGTAATATTCCATTGTATATATGTGCCACATCTTCTTTATCCATTCATCCGATGATGGACACTTAGGTTGTTTCCATCTCTGGGCTATTGTAAATAGAGCTGCAATGAACATTTTGGTACATGACTCTTTTTGAATTATGGTTTTCTCTAAGCAGCTCATGCAGCTTAATAACAAAAGAACAAACAACCCAATCCAAAAATGGGCAGAAGACCTAAATAGACATTTCTCCAAAGAAGATATACAGACTGCCAACAAACACATGAAAGAATGCTCAACATCACTAATCATTAGAGAAATGCAAATCAAAACTACAATGAGATATCATCTCACACCAGTCAGAATGGCCATCATCAAAAAATCTAGAAACAATAAATGCTGGAGAGGGTGTGGAGAAAAGGGAACCCTCTTACACTGTTGGTGGGAATGTAAATTGATACAGCCACTGTGGAGAACAGTATGGAGGTTCCTTAAAAAGCTACAAATAGAACTACCATATGACCCAGCAATCCCACTACTGGGCTGTGTCTTTTTGATTTTAATTTCCCTAAGCTATAGGACCATAAGTGGAAGTGCCCTAGGCTCTGTTGCTTTGTTTTTTAGATGTTTCAGGAAACACCATACACTTCTCCAGAGTGGCTGTTGGCAATTTACATCCCACCCATCAGCATAACAAGGCTCCCAGTTCTCCATGGCCTGTCCTGCCTTTCTGGATTTTACACTTTTTTCAGATGGCCCTTTTGACTGGGGGGAAGTGAGACTTCATTGTATTGCAGATTTTCTTTGCAAGGTTGCTTGGTTGGCCAGAAAGGGCGTATGCGTTTCTTCCTGAATATATTCAGGAAAAAACGCATACGCAGTTTTTGGCCAAGTGCATGATTGTGGATGTTCTGAGTCTTTTCATATGTTTTCAATGCAATTCCAGTCTACCTCCTGAAATCGGTTTCCTGCAATTCTGCTTTGCTGTCAGTGCCTCTTCATAGCCTTACCTCAATATACTTTTGAAAAATAATTGGCCTTTATAACTCTGCAGGTTTTTGAATTGCAGTGGCCCTTAGCTCCATTTTTCAGCTCTTATTTTTGTGATCTTGCCTCATATCTGCAGGATTTCTTCAGGCCCTATTCTTCTTCTGGGGCGCCTTGCTGTGCCTTTGGTTAATTCGTCTTCTCTGTGAAATTAGAGTGACATGTGGCCATTGAAACCGCTACAGCTATTGTCTCACTGGTTCCCCCTATTCCCATTCATCCTCCGCACTAACTGCAGACTGTGCGATACCGGAACTTAAAG
The DNA here is from genome assembly GCF_937001465.1 of Orcinus orca. Lineage (NCBI taxonomy): Eukaryota > Metazoa > Chordata > Mammalia > Artiodactyla > Delphinidae > Orcinus > Orcinus orca. The sequence continues at coordinate 60,241,110 of NC_064562.1, read as the reverse complement.
GCATTGACTCTCCATGTGGGGATGTTGTTAGTAAAGGTGCTGGAATGTTGATCCGGAGCCCCAGGAGAGGAAAATGAGGTGCGTTTTAGAAACCTTCCCCTTCATATGGTATACCATCTGCTGGATTTCCCATGCATGGTTTAGCTGTAGGAAGATTCCCTTCAACCTGGAGTGTTGGGACCCTTGGAATGAGTAGCATGAAGTATTGCATTAAACTTTCGGCAGTTGCTCACCAAAGCTCACCAATCCTCTCAGCCCCAAGTGTCCAGCCTTATGTCTTATCCAGCTGTGGGTTTATATGTGGTCATTCCAGGTTGCATCACAGCCCCTGAGCGAATTTTGTAAGAATTTTTCTCTCTTTCATTGTTTCTGCGTTTTGGTTTTAAAATTTATTTCTATAATGGGGTTTAGCTCATTTTCACTGCTGTGTTTGTGCCGCTCTGCACACACTTGATTCCCTTATGGAGATATATCAATACATGGGTTTTAAGATTCTTATTACTCAGATATATTTCTCTGCGGTGTATAGGGTGTGTTGAGGCCAGTTCATTGAGCAAGGTGTAGATCTTGTCTAATACCTATTTGGTTTATTGAACGGTATCTGTGCTAATTTCAAACTCTGGTTTTATGCATCACCCCACCTCTCCTTTCCCCTTAAGCTGACATAAGTGTGTTTTCTAAATGTGAGACACTGTTCTGTTTTGTAATTCATTTTTTGTGCAGCCATATTTATCCTCCCTCTATAAGTGATATCTTATGATATGTTTCTTTTTCTGTTTGACTTATTTCAAGTAGTATTATCGGACCTAAATCCACTCTTTATCCTTCTACTAGCCTTATTACATTGATTTCATGGTGAAGAGATATTCCATTGTACATAAGTACCACATTTTCTTTATCCATTGTTCTCTTTCCTGGGATATTTAAGGTGTACTGAAGTTGAGGTTCTTGTAAACAGAGTAGCCCTAAACTGTGGTGTGCTTGTGTCTTGTTGATTTTTAGACTTCCCTAGATATACTCCCGTGATTGGAAGTGCCCTATGCTCTGTAGCTCTGTTTTTTAGATGATTTAGGAACCACCATACACTTCTCCGGAGTGGCTCTCGGCAGTTCACACACTGTCCATCAGCGTATAAAGGCTCCCTGTTCTCCATGGCCTGTCCTGCATTTCTGGTTTTTACAATTTTTTCGGATGGCCCTTTTGACCGGTGGGAAATGAGACTTCTTTGCTGTGCACATTTGCATTGCTTGCTTGCTTGGTTGCCCATAAAATGCGTATGCTTTTTTTCCTGGATATATTCAGGAAAAAACGCATACTCCCTTTGGGGCCAACTGCATCATTGTCGAAATTCTGCCGCTTTTCATGTGCTTTAAAGACGAGTCCAATCTATCTCTTGAAATCTGTTTCTTGCAATTCTGTCTTGCATTCAGATCCTCTTCTTTGCCTTACCTCAACATATTTTTGGACGTTAGTTTTCATTTATAACTCTGCAGGTTTGTGAATTGCAGTGACCCTGAGCTCCATTTTTTAAGTTGCTCTTTTGTGAGCTGGCCTCAAAGCCACAGGATTGCTTCAGGCCCTATTTTGGCTCCGGCGAGGTGGGCTGAGCCTTTTTTAATTATTATTCTTAATGGGAAATTAGAGTGACATGTGCCCGTCCAAACCCCTACAACTATTCTCTCATTGGTTCCCCCTCTTCCCGTTCATCCTCCTCACAATTTGCAAAATGTGTGAAACAGAAGTTTAAATGTGCTGATTCTCTAAGTGGGGAGATTCTAAGTAACGTGGCTGGAATGATGAACAGGAGCACCAGGAGAGGATAAATGAGGTGCATTTTAGACACATCTCCCGATCACATGGTGTACAGTCCTCTGGGTTTTCCATGCATGTTTTAGCTGTAGGAAGATTCCTTGAACCTGCAGATTTGGGACCCATTGAATGGGTACCAGGTAGTATTACTTTAAAGGGTGTGCATTTCCTCACCCAACCTCACATTTCTCTTAGCGCGAACAGTTTCCAGCCTTATGTCTCATCCTGCTGTGGGTCTAGATGTGTTCAATCCATGTTGCATCACCGTCCCTGAGGAAAAGTTGTAAGAGGTTTTCTCTGTCTCTCTGTCGTTTATTTTTTTCAATTTATTACTATATTGGTTACAGCTGATTTTCAAAGCTCTGTTTCTTGCTGCTGTACATCCACTTGATTCACGTACAGAGAGACATCAATAAATTCTTTTTCAGATTCTTACCAGTCATAGATATTCTTTTCCGGTGACTTGAGTGTGCTGAGTGCAGTTCTTTTAGCTACCGTGTAGGCCTTGTTGATTATCAGTTTGGTATTTGGAATGGTATCTTTGCTAATTTCAACCTCCTGGATGATGCCTCACCCCCCCCACCTTTCCCGTTTAGCAGCCTTACGCGTGTTTTCTACATATTTGACTATGTTTTTGTTTTGTAATTTATTTCATGTGTAGCCATTTTGGATTCCACCTTAAGTGATATCTTATGATATGTGTCTTTTTCTTTTTGAATTATGTCACTTAGAATGATCATACGTAACTCCTCTGGAGTTGTTACAACTGGCCATATTTCATTGATTTCCAGGCTGAGTAATATTCCACTCTACATAAGTACCACATCTCTATCCATTTTTTCCCTCCAGAGACATTTAAGTTATATCCTAGTCGAGGATCTTTTAAACAGAGAGGCAGTAAACATTAGGGTGGCTGTGTCCTCTCGATTTTTGTTTTTCCCAAGATATACGCCCATGAGTGCAAGTGCCCTATGCTCTGTAGCTCATTTTTTAGATGCTTTAGTAAACACAATACACTTCTCCAGAATGGCCGTTGGCAATATACATTTCCACTATAAGCCTCACAGGGCTCCCTCTTCTCCTTGCCCTGTCCTGCATTTCTGGTGTTTACACTTTATGAGGATGGCTCTTCTGACTGATGCGAAGTGATATCTTTTGTAGTATTGATTTCCAGTGCCCACCTGTTTGGTTGGCTAAAAAAGTGTATGCCCTTTTCTTGAATATATACAGAAAAAAACGCATACAGCCTTTTTGGCCAACTGCAATGTTGGCAATGTTCAGCCCCTTTTCTTGTGCTTAATGGCGAGTCCTTTCTACCTCCTCAAATCCCTTTCCTGCCATTCTCCCTTGCTTACCAATCCTTTTCTCTGACTTTCCTCAAGACATTTTTCAGTGATAGATATTTTCAACTCTGCAGTTTCGTGAATTTTACTGCCCCTGAGTTCCATTGTTTAACTTGTGTTTATGGGAACTGGCCACAAAGCAGTGGGATTTCCTCAAGCCCTATACTGTTTCCATGGGCAACCCTAGCCTTTGGTCAATTCATCTTCCTGATTGGAAATTAGAGTGACATGTGCCTGTCTGAACACCTAGGACTTGTCTCTCATTGTTCCTCATCCTTCCGCTTCATCCTCTGGACAAATTCCAAACTCTACGCAACAGGATGTTGACAGTGCTGACATCTCCAAGTGGGGAGACTGTTAGTAAAGACGCTGGACGGGTGAACCCGAGCACCAGGAGATGAGGAGATGAGATGCCTTTTCCAAACTCTTCCCGATCAGATGGTATACCATCCTCTGGGTGTGACAGACATGTTTTAGCAGTAGGAAGAGTCCCATTCATGTAAGGAGAACACCAGGGCTTTTTCAAAATCAGTGTCTCCCCGAAACCCAAACTGGGGAATTTTTTAAGCTACGGCTACACATATGTTCATTAAGGGCCTTGGGAAGTAGGCAGAGTCCAAACTTTAGATGATTGAAGTCTTCAGGGTCAGAAGCACTCACCACCGGCTTCCCTTAGGTTACACTTTAACTGTCATTGATAGATGATGTCAATAAAAATATCTATTCTTTTTCCGATTATTTCCCCTTATAGGTTATTGCAAAATATTGAGTGTAGTTCCCTGTGCTATACAGTAGTTCCTTGTTGATGATCTATTTTATACATAGCAGTGTGTATGTGTTAATTCCAAACTGTTAATTTATCCCTCCTCCTACCTTTCCCCTTTAGTAATAATAAATTATAAGATTTTATACTTCTCAGAAATGGGGGAGCTGAAAGAGAGGTATCATTTTCAATGGAAAAGCATTTAAAACAAGATTGAAGCTTTAACCAAGATTATTAGATGTACATCCTTAGAAAGAAATCACTTCATTTCTCTAATGTTGACCTGACAAATAAGACAAACTTTTTCACTGAACTTGCTTATAATAAAGTGATGGAAATATCAAATGGAAGTGTTAGAAACATTTTATTTTACCCGAGCCTTATAAACTGTTCTATGTTAACTAGAGTTTGGCTCACACATCTGTTCATTGAAGTTACAATAGTCTCAATTTCTGTTACTGATCCTCCAGAGTGGGCCCCAACAAGTGTCCCCCTGCCCAGTGTCATTGGGGCCAACAGATCGAGACTGAGTTTGGTTCACAAGCAAAGGAAACTTTATATTTTGATCAGAGAATGGAGAGGTGAGAGCATGCACTACCCCGTGGGCTGTGGGCTGGGCTGCTGTGTAGAGATCCCGTCAGAGTCAGTGGGAGGGAGGGGGCGGAGCTCTCGAGGGCGGGGTTGGCTGCAGCTCAGGCTCTATATCTCGGAGTCTGCACTGGGCCCCAGGAGCTGAGGTGTCGACCCAGCCATTCTGCACTAGGAAATCTGGTCTGAAGTGCCGGGTGTGGAACCTCTGCATGCGGGACCCTAGGAGCACGTGAAATTAGACAAAGCACAAAGGATAAAAAAGGTCAGACTTGACTTCATTGCCCAGATTCTATTTTTATCTCCCAGGGATTTTTAATGGGCTTTGCTGAGGACAAACCCTTCCTCTGCCTTTTGTCCCGTTCCTCATTCTTGGAGTGCTGAGGGTGCAGACCCTTCTTCTGTAACTGCTGAGTGCTGAGTTGGGAGCCCTCATACCAGGGGACGAGGGTCAGAACTTCTCCCCAGCAGCCTCCAGGTGACGTTGATTGGCCCCAGGACCCCTGCCTCCCTGCTCGTCCGCTTGTGCACCAGCATTGGAAGTGTTATAGATTCTAATGACCTTTAAGGGTCCAGGAAAGAGATGTGCAGAGACGCTGTGGGGGCCGATTTCACCCCGCTCCACATTTGTTCGGCTACCTTAGGCTGACCGTTTCTGCCAGCCTAGATGCTCTGACCAGTAGTCTGCTCTTTCTTCAATTAGGCCCCTGAATTAACGTAAACACAGCACCAGGTGTCAGAGCCCTGCCCGCTCAACTCTCAGACAGTCCAGGGTCAGTAGTGATCAAGGACCATGATGGCCACTGAGTCAACAGCCTTTTGAAGTAAACAGGAGTCCAGCCGGTCTTATTGGCCACCATCATCATGGTGTCTGTAGACTTTTCTATGGTGACAGTGTGATATACGGTTCCCCCGCCAAGATTATTAGCTCCCCTCCGGGTGCAGTAAGTCCTGCAAGCAGTAGTCTACTCCTTCAGGACACACTATTGTTGTTTTATGAGAGAAACTCCAGGTCAAGTGATGTTCACACGAGTCGTCATGGTGCCCTGTTGCCCCCGGTTATCTCTCTGGATGTTGGAGTTGGAGGGCCTCCTCACTCGAGGTCGGTGTGCCCACGGAGCGAACCCTGCAACTTCAGGGCATGGTTGGTGATTAGGATCACCACATGGGGTCCTTTTCCCTTAGGAGGGAGGTGACCTTTTGGGCTGCTGATTTCCAGGTTTTTAGATACCACCAGTATCTTGGCCAGATGTGGCAGTGGGCCAAGCCCCTTGGTGACTGTAGTTTTTCCTACCTGGATGGCATTCTTGCGTTGTTCCATTTCAAGTGGTCCCAGTTTTTGCACTAATTCTCCAATGGCGATTCACCTTTCACCAGGAATGGAAAGGTCAAAGGGTTTAGCTCAATTAGGGAGTTCCAGGGCAAGGGTCTGAATTGACTGCTCTTTCCATTCTCGAAAGGCCACTTCTGGATTCTGTTCAAAAGGATCATCATCTTTTCCTTTCAGTGTTTCATATAGAGGCCCAGCTAGTAGACTGTAGTTAGGGATCCAGAAGCAGCAAATCCTGGCCTCCCCAGGAACCCCTAAGCTGTCTTCTAGTTTTAGAAAGGGGTAAGGCTGCAAATGGTTTCTTCCCTTTCCTGGGATGGGCTTCTCTGACCTTGTGTGAGAATGAAGCCCAGGCAGGTCACCGCAGTCTGTGATATTTGAGCTTTTTCTTGGACAACTTCTATCCTTTATTGGCTTGGTAGTTCAGAGGCCTCCTTAGTAGGGCTGGCGATCAGAATGTCATCTGCATATTGAAGGAGGGTTTCCTTTTCCAGAGGTAGAACTTTTCAGTCTTTAGCTAAGCTTTCCCCAAAGATGGTGTGGGAATTTTTGAACCCTTGGGGCAAGACGGCCCGGAAGTATTGTTTTAGTTGTATGTTGAGTCCTGCCACTCACAAGCCAAAATTTCTTGTGACTCTGGGACTAATGGAATACAAAAGAAGGCATCATTGAAGACTAATACAGAATACCATGTCCTGGTGGTTGGTAGAATGACCAGCAGGGTGTAGGAATCAGGAGCAACTGGAGGTATATCCTCGGTGGCTTCACTGACTGTCCTGACATCCTTTACCAGGTCCCCAGCAGCCCATGGGGCTCTCGTGGTCAAGCCAATCCCAGGATATGGAGCTCTCCTGGGCAGGTACCCCACCCTCAACCCAGCCCACAGGGCTCTCATGGTCAGGCCCCTCCCAGGATACAGAGCTACCCTTGCAGGTACCGTGGCAGGGCTGGGCACACAGGAACCATGCACATAGCCCTCATTGAAGAGCACCCCCAGCTCACCTGTCGCTCAGAGCTGACACAGAGCACCTCAGAGCAGGACTTGAACTAACAAACAGCAGCTCCGACAGGTCTGTGACCCTGGGCATCACTGTGTGTGGCCTCCCTCCACCTGGTCTTCCAGAGACTTCCACTGCACCCAGGGCACCAGGCCTCTGTCTCCAACCACCACCCACCCCTCCTCTCCCTGACTCCTGGGTTCCTCTCATTAAGAGAGGGTTTTCTTGAAGTTGTCTCCCACTCATGGGCCAGATAAAATGATTAGAAAACAAGCCAAAGCTGCAGCCCCTTGTCTATCTTGACTCTCAGGAGCCCACACCTGTTCCTTGGACCTGGCCGGTTCAGCAAGTTCCATTTTCTGCAACTGTGAGCCCCTGAGGGGTGATGATTGGCTGACCTGGGCAGCCCTACTGTGCTGGCCAGCCCTCCCCAGGTGTGCCTGGGTTGAGATCAATATAAATACCACTCCAGGCAGCAAGAGCCCCTGCAGCTGTGCCTGACGCCATTTTCTCTGCCCTGTCAGTAGTCTCGGGGCTGGGCTGGTGGGAGGGAGTGAGAGGCCACGGCTTTGTGGGTGGCCCAGTGTGAGTGGGGCTCTGCTGGACTTTCTGCAGCAGTTGCCAGGCTGCCACCTGCTAAAGAAGAGGATGTGTCACCCATACCTGCTGCTGGAATTTCTCCCTGGGCAGAGGTGAGGAAGGAAACAAGCAGTGGGGGCAGGGACAGGATGGGTATCTCAGGCAGGGAAATGGAAATCTTCCAGAAGAGCACCCAGGGCCAGGACCATCCTGGCTGGCCTGCAGGCACCAAGTCAGCTGGCATGCTGTCACTCGTGTGGCTCCATGGCCCTTCCTCTAGGCTTTCAAGTCCTTGTATATATTCAGGTGTTTTACCTGGGAAGGGTGGGAACAGTTCAGCAGCAACTGGCCTGGGGCTCAGCTCACGTTTACTCACAGATGCCTCGGCACGGTGCCCCAGCTTTGCAATGAGGACGCTTGTTGTGTGGGGGCTGCTGGCTGAATGGGAGACGATTCCCCACCACTGGCCAAGTTCAGAATTGTTTACAACTGGAGCAAGTGCCCTGATACGGTTTTCCTCTGAGTAACTGGTGGGTTCTGTTTTTTTTTTCTCTTTTTCGTTTTTGGTTCAAGGTAGATTTTATTCCTCTTTTTTGTATTTACAGATATAAGCATGGAAATAATTTATTCATATAAATACATGTATGTGAAGGGAATAATTGTTTTTTCTGTTTTATTTTTTAAATTTTATTTCTTTTTAATTTTGAATTTTATTTTATATTTTTATACAGCAGGTTCTTATTGGTTATCTATTTTATAGATATAAATGTTTACATGCCAATCCCAATCTCTCAACTCCTCCCACCACCACCCCCCCAAGGGCTTTGCCCCCTTGTTGTCCATACGATTGTTGTCTACATCTGTTGCTCTATTTATGCCTTGCAAAATGGTTAATCTGTACAGTTTTTCTAGGTTCCACATATATGCATGAATATACAAGATTTGTTTTTCTCTTTCTGACTTACTTCACTCTGTATGACAGTCTCTAGATCCATCGACGTCTCTACAAATGACCCAATTTCATTCCTTTCATGGCTTAGTAATATTCCATTTTATATATGTACCACATCTTTATGCATTCGTCTGTCTGTGGGCATTTAGGTTGCTTCCATTACCTCGATATTGTAAATAGTGATGCAATGAACATTGCGGTGAATGTCTCTTTTTGATTTATGGTTTTGTCTGGGTATATGTCCAGTACTGGGATTGCTGTATCATATGGTAATTCTATTATTAGTTTCTTAAGAAACTCCATATTGTTCTCCATAGTGACTGTATCAATTTATATTCCCAACAATAGTGGAAGATGCTTCCTTTTCTCCACACCCTTTCCAGCATTTGTTGTTTGTAGATTTTCAGATGATGCCCATTCTAACAGGTGTGAAGTGATACCTCATTGTTGAGTCCATTTCGTTGAGCAAGGGGTAGGTCTTGTCCATTACATATTTGGCTTATGGAATGGTATCTGTGCTAATTTCAAACTCTGGTTTTATGCAGCACCCCAACTCACCTTTCCCCTTAAGCAAGCATAAGTTGGTTTTCTAAACTTGAGACCCTGTTCTGTTTTGTAATTCAGTTCATGTGTAGCTAAGTTTACATTCCATGCATTAGTGATACCTTATGATGTTTCTTTTTCTGTGTGACTTATTTCACTTAGAATCATCGTGCTTCAATCCACTCATTACGCTGGTACAGGCCCGGTGACACAGATTTCATTGCTGAGTGGTATTCTGTTGTACGTAAGTATCGCAACTTCTTTATCAATTATTTGTTCTCTGGGATATTTAACTTGTACTGTAGAAGAGGTTCCTGTAAACAGAGCCGTCCCAAATTTTGGGGTGGCTGTGTCTTTTTGATTTTAATTTCCCTAAGCTATAGGACCATAAGTGGAAATGCCCTAGACTCTGTTGCTTTGTTTTTCAGATGTATCAGGAAACACCATACACTTCTCCAGAGTGGCTGTTGGCAATTTACATCCCGCCCATCAGCATAACAAGGCTCCTTTTTCCCCATGGCCTGTCTTGCCTTTGTGGATTTTAGACTTTTCTCAGATGGCCCTTTAGACCGGGGGGAAGTGACACTTCATAGTAGTTCGGATTTCCATTGCAAGCTTGCTTGGTTTGCCAAAAAGGGCGTATGTGTTTGTTCCTGAATATATTCAGGAACAAACTCATACGCCCTTTTTTGCCAAGTGCATCATTGTCGATGTTCTGCCTCTTTTCCTATGCTTTAAATGCAAATCCAGTCTACCTCCTGAAATCGGTTTCCTGAAATTCTGCCCCGCTTTCAAGTCCTCTTCGCAGCCTTACTTCAATATATTTTTGGACGTTAGCTGTCATTTATAACTCTGCAGGTTTGTGAATTACAGGGCCCCTGAGCTCCTTTCTTCAACTTGCTTTCTTGTGAGCTGGCCGCAAACCCGCAAGACTGCTTCAGGCCCTAATCTGCTTCTGACAGGGCATGCTGAGCCTTTGGTTAATTCCTCTTCCTGGTGGGAAATGAGTGTTAAATATGCCCATCCACACACCTACCTGACTCTCAACCCCTTGGTGATGTGGGTCCTCTGGTTTGTGGCCACCTTTGCTGGGTTCCTCACCTTTCGATGATGTGGCCCCACTAGTGTGAGGACACTCCTGCCTGGTTCTCATCCACGTGGTTATGTGGACCCCCTGGTGAGAGTCTGTTCCTGGCTGTGTTCCTCACCCACCTGTGAGGGAGACCCTCTGCTGATAGGTCACTCCTGCATGGCTGGAACACATTGCCTTGTTGAAGTCAGCCGTGTGGTGGCAGTTGGAGCGTGCTGGGAATCTCCTCCCCCTGGTGATGAGGGCCCTCTTGGGTCAGGCCCTAACTGCTGGGCTCACCAACTTTTCTTAGTGAGCCCAGTGATGCTTTGGCACTCCTCTTAGGATCCCATCTCCATGGGGATGTGGGCCTTCTGCTCTGAGGTCCCAACGGCTGGGTTGTTCACATTTTCATGATGTGGGCTCTCTGGTGTTAGTTCACAGAGGCCTGGATCCCATAGCCTCTGTGCTCTTGGCCGCCTGCTGGGAGGTTCCAACTGCTGGATTCCTCACTTTTTTAATTTTTTGGGCCCTCTGTTGTGAGGATCCTCCTGCCTGCCTCACTCCCAGCCCCTTCGTGATGTGTGTCATCTGGTTTGTGGCCACATGTGCTGGGTTCCACACCTTTCGATGATGTGGCCCCACTGGAGGGAAGACAGTCCTGACTGGTTCCCATCCCCTTGCTGATGTGAGCCCTCAGGTGAGAGTCTGATCCTGGCTGGCTTCCTCACCCTTCTGTGAGGTGGGCCCTCTGCTGTGAGGTCAATCATGCCTGTCTGGCACACGTCACCTTGGCGACGTGGGCCCTCTGGTGGCAGTTGGAGTGCGCAGGGTGCCTCCTCCTCTCGGTGATGACGGCCCTCTGGCGTCAGGCCCTAAATGGTGGGCTCCCCACATTTTCTGATGTGTGCCCAGTGGTGCGAGGACACTCCAGCCAGGTTCCCATTCCCATGGGGATGTGGGCCTTCTGTGCTGTGGTCCCAACGCCAGGGTTGCTCACAGTTTTATGATGTGGGCCCTCTGCTGTGAGTTCACTGTGGCCTGGATCCCATAGCCTCGGTGTTCTGGGCCGCATGCTGGAAGGTCTAAATGCTGGAATCCTCACATTTTTTATATTATGTGCCCTGTGTTGTGAGGCTACTCCTGCCTGCCTCACTCCAAGGCCCTTGGTGATGTGGGTCCTCTGGTTTGAGGACACATGTGCTGGGTTCCTCACCTTAAGATGATGAGGTCCCACTGGTGTGAGGATAATCCTGACTGGTTCCCATCCCCTTTGTGATGTGGGCCCTCTGGTGAGAGTCTGATCCTGGCTGGGTTCCTCACCCATCTGTAAGGTGGGCCCTCTACTATCAGGTAACTCTTGCCTGTCTTGCTCACCTCGCCTTGTTGACATGAGCCCTCTGGTGGCACTTGGACCCTGCTGGGAGCCTCCTCACCTCTGTGATGAGGGCCCTCTGACGTCAGGCCCTAACTGCTGGGCTCCCCAACTTTTCTTAGTGAACCCAGTGATGCTCGGGCACTCCTCTTAGGTTCCCATCTCCATGGGGATGTGGGCCTTCTGCTCTGAGGTTCCAACGGCTGGGTTGATCACAATTTCATGATGTGGGCTCTCTGGTGTTAGTTCACTGTGGCCTGGATCCCATAGCCTCTGTGCTCTTGGCCGCCTACTGGGAGGTTCCAACTGCTCGATTCCTCAACTTTTGTATTCTATGGGTCCTCTGTTGTGATGCTCCTCCTGCCTGCCTCACTCGCAACCCCTTCGTGATGTGGGTCTTCTGGTTTGAGGCCACATGTGCTGGGTTCCGCAACTTTCAATGATGTGGCCCCACTGGTGTGAGGACACTCCTGCCTGGTTCCCATCCCCTTGGTGATGTGGGCCTTCTGGTGACAGTCTTATCCTGGCTGGGTTCCTCACTCTTCTGTGAGGTAGGCCCTCTGCTGTGAGGTCAGTCCTGCCTGACTTGCACACATCACCTTGGCGACGTGGGCCCTCTGTTGGCACATGGAACCTGCTGGGAGCCTCCTGCCCTCGGTGATGACGGCCCTCTAGTATCAGGCCCTAACTGCTGGGCTCCCCACGTTTTCTGATGTGAGCCCAGTGATGCCAGGACACTCCTGTCAGGTTCCCATCCCCATGGGGATGTGGGCTTTCTGCTCTGAGGTCCCAACGCCTGGGTTGCTCACAGTTTCATGATGTGGGCTCTCTGGTGTTAGTTCACTCCTGCCTGCATCCCATAGCTTCTGTGCTCTCGGCCACCTGCTGGGAGGTTCCAAATGCTGTATTCCTCACATTTTTTATTCTTTGGGCCCTCTGTTTTTAGGCTACTCCTACCTGCCTCACTCCCATCCCCTTTGTGATGTATGTCCTCTGATATGAGGCCACATGTGCTGGGTTCCTCACCTTTCGATGATGTGGCCCCACTGGTGGGAGGACAGTCCTGACTGGTTCCCATCCCCTTGGTGTTGTGGGCCCTCTGGTGAGAGTCTCATCCTGCCTCGGTTCCTCACCCTTCTGTGAGATAGGCCCTCTGCTGTGAGGTCACTACTGCCTGGCTGGCACATGCCACCTTGTAGACGTGGGCCCTCTGTTGACAGTTGGAACCTGCTGGGAGTCTCCTTCCCTCAGTTATGAGGGCCCCCTTGCATCAGGCCCTAACTGCTGGGCTCCTAACATTTTCTGATATGTGCTAAGTGCTGCGAAGCCACTCCTGACAGGTTCCCATCCCAATGGGGATGTGGGCCTTCTGTTCTGAGGTCCCAACGGCTGGGCTGCTCACAGGTTCATGATGTGGGCCCTCTGCTGTGAGGTCATTCGTGCCTGGTTGGCACACATCGCCTTGGCGACGTCAGCCCTCTGGTGGCAGTTGGAGCCTGCTGGGAGACTCCTTCCCTTGGTGATGAGGGTCCTCTGGCGTCAAGCCCTAACTGCTGGTCGCCCAGAATTTTCTGATACGTTCTCAGTGGTGCGAGGACACTCCTACCAGATTTCCATCCCCATGGGGATGTGCGCCTCCTGCTCTGAGGTCCCAATGTCTGGGTTGCTCAGTTTCATGACATGGGCCCTCTTCTGTGAGTTCACTGTGGCCTGGATCCCATAGCCTCGGTGCTCTGGGCCACCTGCTGGGAGGTTCCAACTGCTGGATTCCTCACTTTTTTATTCTATGTGCCCAGTGTTGTGAGGCTACTCCTGCCTGCCTCACTCCGAGGCCCTTGGTGATGTGGGTCGTCTGGTTTGAGGACACATGTGCTGAGTACCTCACCTTTCGAGGATGTGGCCCCACTAGTGTGAAGACACTCCTGACTGGTTCCCATTCCCTTGGTGATGTGGGCCCTCTGGTGAGAGTCTGATGTTGGCTGGGTTTCTCACCCTTCTGTGAGGTGGAACCTCTGCTGTGAGGTAACTCCTGCCTGGCTTGCTCACGTTGCCTTGGCAATGTGAGCCCACAGGTGGCAGTTGGAGCCTGCTGGGAATGTCCTCCCCTCAGTTATGAGAGCTCTGGATGAAACACATATGCCCTTTTTTGCCAAGTGCTTTATTTTCCAAGTTCTGTCTCTTTACCTATGCTTTAAGAGCGACTCCCGTGTACCTTCTGAAATAGGTTTCCAGCAATTCTGCCCAGCATTCAAGTCCTCTTCGCAGCATTACTTCAGTATAATTTTGGATGATAGGTGTCATTTATAACTCTGCAGGTTTGTGAATTACAGTGCCCCTCAGCTCCTTTCTTCAACTCGCTTTTCTATGAGCTGGCCGCAAAACCACAGGATCTCTTCACGCCCTAATCTAGTTCCAGCAAGGCACGCGGAGCCTTTGGTTCATTCGACTTCCTGGTGGGAAATGAGAGTTAAATTTGCCCGTCCAGACACCTACAGATAGTCACCCATTGCTTCTCCTTATTCCTGTTCATCTTCCGAAGAAATTGCAAACTGAGCCAAACAGGAGGTTAAAGGCACTGACTCTCCAAGTGGGGAGAGTGTTAGTAAAGCGTCTGGAATGTTGCACCCGAGTAGCACGGGACGAAAACTGAGACACATTTGAACACGTTTCCCGATCACACGGTGGATCATAATCTGGGTTCCACATGCATGTTTTAGCTGAAGGAAGAATCCCTTACACCGGGAGAGTTGGGACCCATGGAATGGGTACCATGCAATATGACTTCAAAGGGTCTGCATTTGCTCACCGAACCTCACCAATCCTATCACTGCTGCGTTTATGCCGCTGTACACATGCTTAATTCTCTTTCGGAGAAATATAAATCCATAGGTTTTAAGATTCTTACTAGTCAGGTATATTATTAGTTGTTTACTATGGCGTGTTGAGTCCACTTCGTTGAGCAAGAAGTAGCTCTTGTCTATTACATATTTGGCTTATGGAACGGTATCTGTGCTCATTTCAATCTCTGGTTTTATGCAGCACCCCAACTCACCTTTCCCTTTAAGCAAGCATAAGTTGATTTTCTACATTTGAGACCCTGTTCTGTTTTGTAATTCAGTTCCTGTGTAGCCAAGTTTACATTCCGTGTATTAGTGATATCTTATGATGTTTCTTTCTCTGTGTGATTTATTTCACTTAGAATCATTCTACCTGAATCTACTCATTATGCTGCTACGGGCCTGATGTCATAGATTTCATTGCTGAGTGATATTGCATTGTACGTATGTACCACAACTTCTTTATCCATTTTTCGCTTTCTGCAATATTGAACTTGTACCGTAAATGAGGTTCTTGTAAACAGAGCCATCCCAAACTTTCGGGTGGCTGTGTCTTTTTGATTTTAATTTCCCTAAGCTATAGGACCATAAGTGGAAGTGCCCTAGGCTCTGTTGCTTTGTTTTTTAGATGTTTCAGGAAACACCATACACTTCTCCAGAGTGGCTGTTGGCAACTTACATCCCACCCATCAGCATAACAAGGCTCGCAGTTCTCCATGGCCTGTCCTGCCTTTCTGGATTTTACACTTTTTTCAGATGGCCCTTTTGACTGGGGGGCAGTGAGACTTCATTGTAGTGCAGATTTCCTTTGCAAGCTTGCTTGGTTGGCCAAAAAGGACGTATGCGTTTTTTCCTGAATATATTCAGGAAAAAACGCATACGCCCTTTTTGGCCAAGTGCATCATTGTGGACGTTCTGCCTCTTTTCCTATGCTTTACATGCAATTCCAGTCTACCTCCTGAAATCAGTTTCCTGCAATTCTGTCCCGCTTTCAAGTCCTCTTGGCAACCTTAGTTCAATATATTTTTGGACGATAGCTGTGGTTTATAACTCTGCAGGTTTGTGAATTACAGTTCCCCTGACCTCCTTTCTTCAACTCGCTTACTTGTTAGCTGGCCGCAACACCGAAGGATTGCTTCAGGCCCTAGTGCGTTTCCGGCATGGCACGCTCAGCCTTTGGATAATTCCTCTTTTGGTGGGAAATGAGAGTTAAATTTTTCTGTCCAGACACCTCCAGCTACTCTCTCATTGGTTATCCCTATTCCTGTTCAACTTACGCAGAAATTGCAAACTGGGCAAACAGGAGGTTAAAGGCACTGACTCTCCAAGTGGGGAGAGTGTTAGTAAAGCGTCTGGAATGTTGCACACGAGTACCAGGGGACGAAAACTGAGACACATTTGAACACGTTTTCCGATCACACAGTGGATCATACTCTGGGTTCCACATGCATGTTTTAGCTGAAGGAAGAATCCCTTAAACCTGGAGAGTTGAGACCCCATGGAATGGGTACCATGCAATATGACTTCAAAGGGTCTGCATTTGCTCAGCGAACCTCACCAATCCTATCACTGCTGCGTTTATGCCACTGTACACACGCTTGATTCTCTTTCGGAGACATATAAATCCATAGGTTTTAAGATTCTTACTAGTCAGGTATATTCTTAGGCGTTTAATATGGGGTGTTGAGTCCACTTCGTTGAGCAAGGAGTAGCTCTTGTCTATTACATATTTGGCATATGGAATGGTATCTGTGCTAATTTCAATCTCTGGTTTTATGCAGCACCCCAACTCACCTTTCCCCTTAAGCAAGCAGAAGTTGGTTTTCTACATTTGAGACCCTGTTCTGTTTTGTAATTCACTTCCTGTGTAGCCAAGTTTACATTCCGTGTAGTAGTGCTATCTTATGATGTTTCTTTTTCTGTGTGACTTATTTCACTTAGAATCATCGTACCTGAATCCACTCATTATGCTGCTACGGGCCTGATGACATAGATTTCATTGCTGAGTGATATTGCATTGTACGTAAGTACCACAACTTCTTTATCCATTTTTCGCTTTCTGTGATATTGAACTTGTACCGTAAACGAGGTTCTTGTAAACACAGCCGTCCCAAACTTTGGGGTGGCTCTGTCTTTTTTATTTTAATTTCCCTAAGCTATAAGGCCATAAGTGGAAGTGCCCTAGGCTCTGATGCTTTGTTTTTTAGATGTTTCAGGAAACACCATACACTTCTCCAGAGTGGCTGTTGGCAATTTACATCCCACACATCAGCATAACAATGCTCCCAGTTCTCCATGGCCTGTCCTGCCTTTCTGGATTTTACACTTTTTTCAGATGGCCCTTTTGACCGGGGGGCAGTGAGACTTCATTGTAGTGCAGATATCCTTTGCAAGCTTGCTTCCTTGGCCAAAAAGTGCGTGTGCGTTTTTTCCTGAATATATTCAGGAAAAAAACGCATACGCCCTTTTTGGCCAAGTGCATCATTGTGGACTTTCTGCCTCTTTCCTATGCTTTATATGCAATTCCAGTCTACCTCCTGAAATCGCTTTCCTGCAATTCTGCCCTGCTTTCAAGTCCTCTTGGCAGCCTTACTTCAATGTATTTTTTAACGATACCTGTCATTTATAACTCTGCAGGTTTGTGAATTACAGTGCCCCTGAGCTCCTTTCTTCAAATCGCTTTCTTATGAGATGCCCGCAACACCGCAGGATTGCTTCAGGCCCTAGTGTGGTTCCGGCATGGCACGCTGAGCCTTTGGTTAATTCCTCTTACTGGTGGGAAATGAGAGTAAAATATGCCTGTCCAGACACCTCCAGCTAGTCTCTCATTGGTTCTCCCTATTCCTGTTCATTTTCCGCAGAAATTGCAAACTGGGCCAAACAGGAGGTTAAAGGCACTGACTCTCCAAGTGGGGAGAGTGTTAGTAAAGCGTCTGGAATGTTGCACCCGAGTACCAGGGGACGAAAACTGAGACACATTTGAACACGTTTCCCGATCACACAGTGGATCATACTCTGGGTTCCACATGCATGTTTTAGCTGAAGGAAGAATCCCTTAAACCTGGAGAGTTGAGACCCATGGAATGGGTACCATACAATATGACTTCAAAGGGTCTGCATTTGCTCACCGAACCTCACCAATCCTATCACTGCTGCGCTTATGCCGCTGTACACACGCTTGATTCTCTTTTGGAGACATATAAATCCATAGGTTTTAAGATTCTTACTAGTCAGGTATATTCTTAGGCGTTTAATAAGGGGTGTTGTGTCCTCTTCGTTGAGCAAGGAGTAGCTCTTGTCTATTACATATTTGGCTTATGGAACGGTATCTGTGCTAATTTCAATCTCTGGTTTTATGCAGCACCGCAACTCACCTTTCCCCTTAAGCAAGCAGAAGTTGGTTTTCTACATTTGAGACCCTGTTCTGTTTGGTAATTCAGTTCCTGTGTAGCCAAGTTTACATTCCGTGTAGTAGTGCTATCTTATGATGTTTCTTTTTCTGTGTGACTTATTTCACTTAGAATCATCGTACCTGAATCCACTCATTATGCTGCTACGGGCCTGATGACATAGATTTCATTGCTGAGTGATATTGCATTGTACGTAAGTACCACAACTTCTTTATCCATTTTTCGCTTTCTGTGATATTTAACTTGTACCGTAAATGAGGTTCTTGTAATCAGAGCCGTCCCAAACTTTGGGGTGGCTGTGTCTTTTTGATTTTAATTTCCCTAAGCTATAGGACCATAAGTGGAAGTGCATTAGGCTCTGTTGCTTTGTTTTTTAGATGTTTCAGGAAACACATTACACTTCTCCAGAGTGGCTGTTGGCAATTTACATCCCGCCCATCAGCATAACAAGGCTCCCAGTTCTCCATGGCCTGTCCTGCTTTTCTGGATTTTACACTTTTCTCAGATGGCCCTTTTGACCAGGGGGCAGTGAGACTTCATTGTAGTGCAGATTTCCTTTGCAAGCTTGCTTGTTTGGCCAAAAAGTGCGTATGTGTTTTTTCCAGAATATATTCAGGAAAAAACGCATATGCCCTTTTTGGCCAAGTGCATCATTGTGGACGTTCTGCCTCTTTTCCTATGCTTTACATGCAATTCCAGTCTACCTCCTGAAATCGGTTTCCTGCAATTCTGTCCCGCATTCAAGTCCTCTTGGCAGCCTTACTTCAATATATTTTTGGACGATAGCTGTCATTTATAACTCTGCAGGTTTGTGAATTACAGTGTCCCTGAGCTCCGTTCTTCAACTCGCTTTCTTGTGAGCTGGCCGCAACACCGCAGGATTGCTTCAGGCCCTAGTGTGGTTCCGGCACGGCACGCTGAGCCTTTGGTTAATTCCTCTTCCTGGTGGGAAATGAGAGTTAAATTTGCCCGTCCAGACACCTCCAGCTAGTCTATCATTGGTTCTCCCTATTCCTGTTCATCTTCCGCAGAAATTGCAAACTGGGCCAAACACGAGGTTAAAGGCACTGACTTTCCAAGTGGGGAGAGTGTTAGTAAAGCGTCTGGAATGTTGCACCCGAGTACCAGGGGACGAAAACTGAGACATATTTGAACACATTCCCGATCACACGGTGGATCATACTCTGGGTTCCACATGCATGTTTTAGGTGAAGGAAGAATCCCGTAAACCTGGAGAGTTGAGACCCATGGAATGGGTACCATGCAATATGATTTCAAAGGGTCTGCATTTGCTCACCGAACCTCACCAATCCTATCACTGCTGCGTTTATGCCGCTGTACACACGCTTGATTCTCTTTCGGAGACATATAAATCCATAGGTTTTAAGATTCTTACTAGTCAGGTATATTCTTAGGCGTTTAATATGGGGTGTTGAGTCCACTTCGTTGAGCAAGGAGTAGCTCTTGTCTATTACATATTTGGCTTATGGAATGGTATGTGCTAATTTCAATCTCTGGATTTATGCAACACCCCAACTCACCTTTCCCCTTAAGCAAGCATAAGTTGGTGTTCTACATTTGAGACACTGTTCTGTTTTGTAATTCAGTTCCTGTGTAGCCATGTTTACATTCCGTGTAGTAGTGATATCTTATGATGTTTCTTTTTCTGTGTGACTTATTTCACTTAGAATCATCGTACCTGAATCCACTCATTATGCTGCTACGGGCCTGATGACATAGATTTCATTGCTGAGTGATATTGCATTGTACGTAAGTACCACACCTTGTTTATCAATTTTTCGCTTTCTGTGATATTGAACTTGTACCGTAAACGAGGTTCTTCTAAACAGAGCCGTCCCAAACTTTGGGGTGGCTGTGTCTTTTTGATTTTAATTTCCCTAAGCTATAGGACCATAAGTGGAAGTGCCCTAGGCTCTGTTGCTTTGTTTTTTAGATGTTTCAGGAAACACCATACACTTCTCCAGAGTTGCTGTTGGCAATTTACATCCCGCCCATCAGCATAACAAGGCTCCCAGTTCTCCATGGCCTGTCCTGCCTTTCTGGATTTTAGACTTTTTTCAGATGGCCCTTTTGACTGGGGCGCAGTGAGACTTCATTGTAGTGCAGATTTCCTTTGCAAGGTTGCTTGGTTGGCCAAAAAGAGCGTATGCGTTTTTTCCTGAATATATTCAGGAAAAAACGCATACGCCCTTTTTGGCCAAGTGCATCATTGTGGACGTTCTACCTCTTTTCCTATGCTTTACATGCAATTCCAGTCTACCTCCTGAAATCGGTTTCCTGCAATTCTGCCCCGCTTTCGAGTCCTCTTGGCAGCCTTACTTCAATATATTTTTGGACGATAGCTGTCATTTATAACTCTGCAGGTTTCTGAATGACAGTGCCCCTGAGCTCCGTTCTTCAACTCGCTTTCTTGTGAGCTGGCCGCAACACAGCAGGATTGCTTCAGGCCCTAGTGTGGTTCCGGCATGGCACGCTGAGCCTTTGGTTAATTCCTCTTCCTGGTGGGAAATGAGAGTTAAATTTGCCGTTCCAGACACCTCCAGCTAGTCTCTCATGGGTTCTCCCTATTCCTGTTCATTTTCCGCAGAAATTGCAAACTGGGCCAAACAGGAGGTTAAAGGCACTGACTCTCCAAGTTGGGATAGTGTTAGTGAAGCGTCTGGAATGTTGCACCCGAGTACCAAGGGCCAAAAACTGAGACACATTTGAACACGTTTCCCGATCACATGGTGGATCATACTCTGGGTTCCACATGCATGTTTTAGCTGAAGGAAGAATCCCTTAAACCTCTAGAGTTGAGACCCATGGAATGGGTACCATGCAATATGACTTCAAAGTGTCTGCATTTGCTCACCGAACCTCACCAATCCTATCACTGCTGCGTTTATTCCACTGTACACACGCTTGATTCTCTTTCGGAGACATATAAATCCATAGGTTTTAAGATTCTTACTAGTCAGGTATATTCTTAGGCGTTTAATATGTGGTGTTGAGTCCACTTCGTTGAGCAAGGAGTAGCTCTTGTCTATTACATATTTGGCTTATGGAACGGTATCTGTGCTAATTTCAATCTCTGGTTTTATGCAGCACCCCAACTCACCTTTCCCCTTAAGCAAGCATAAGTTGGTTTTCTACATTTGAGACCCTGTTCTGTTTGGTAATTCAGTTCCTGTGTAGCCAAGTTTACATTACGTGTAGTAGTGATATCTTATGATGTTTCTTTTTCTGTGTGACTTATTTCACTTAGAATCATCGTACCTGAATCCACTCATTATGCTGCTACGGGCCTGATGACATAGATTTCATTGCTGAGTGATATTGCATTGTACATAAGTACCACAACTTCTTTACCCATGTTCTGCTTTCTGTGATATTGACCTTGTACTGTAAATGAGGTTCTTGTAAACAGAGCCGTCCCAAACTTTGGGGTGGTTGTGTCTTTTTGATTTTAATTTCCCTAAGCTATAGGACCATAAGTGGAAATGCCCTAGGCTCTGTTGCTTCGTTTTTTAGATGTTTCAGGAAACACCATACACTTCTCCAGAGTGGCTGTTGGCAATTAACATCCCGCCCATCAGCATAACAAGGCTCCCAGTTCTCCATGGACTGTTCTGCCTTTCTGGATTTTACACTTTTTCCAGATGGCCCTTTTGACCGGGGGGCAGTGAGACTTCATTGTAGTGCAGATTTCTTTGCAAACTTGCTTGGTTGGCCAAAAAGTGCGTATGCGTTTTTTCCTGAATATATTCAGGAAAAAACGCATACGCCCTTTTCGGCCAACTGCATCATTGTGGACGTTCTGCCTCTTTTCCTATGCTTTACATGCAATTCCACTCTACCTCCTGAAATCGGTTTCCTGCAATTATGCCCTGCTTTCAAGTCCTCTTGGCAGACTTACTTCAATATATTTTTGGATGATAGCTGACATTTATACCTCTGCAGGTTTGTGAATGATAGTGCGCCTGAGCTCCTTTCTTCAAGTCGCTTTCTTGTGAGCTGGCCACAACACCGCAGGATTGCTTCAGGCCCTAGTGTGGTTCTGGTATGGCACGCTGAGCCTTTGGGTAATTCCTCTACCTGGTGGGAATTGAGAATTAAATTTGCCCGTCCAGACACCTCCAGCTAGTCTCTCATGGGTTCTCCCTATTCCTATTCATTTTCCGCAGAAACTGCAAACTGGGCCAAACAGGAGGTTAAAGGCACTGACTCTCCAAGTGGGGAGAGTGTTAGTAAAGCGTCTGGAATTTTGCACCCGAGTACCAGGGGACAAAAACTGAGACACATTTGAACACTTTTCCCGATCACACGGTGGATCATACTCTGGGATCCACATGCACGTTTTAGCTGAAGGAAGAATCACTTAAACCTGGAGAGTTGAGACCCATGGAATGGGTAATATGCAATATGACTTCAAAGGGTCTGCATTTGCTCACCGAACCTCACCAATCCTATCACTGCTGCGTTTATGCCACTGTACACACGCTTGATTCTCTTTTGGAGACATATAAATCCATAGGTTTTAAGATTCTTACTAGTCAGGTATATTCTTAGGCGTTTAATATGTGGTGTTGAGTCCACTTCGTTGAGCAAGGAGTAGCTCTTGTCTATTACATATTTGGCTTATGGAACGGTATCTGTGCTAATTTCAATCTCTGGTTTTATGCAGCACCCCAACTCACCTTTCCCCTTAAGCAAGCATAAGTTGGTTTTCTACATTTGAGACCCTGTTCTGTTTTGTAATTCAGTTCCTGTGTAGCCAAGGTTACACCCCGTGTAGTAGTGATATCTTATGATATTTCTTTTTCTGTGTGACTTATTTCACTTTGAATCATCGTACCTGAATCCACTCATTATGCTGCTACAGGCCTGATGACATTGATTTCATTGCTGAGTGATATTGCATTGTAAGTAAGTACCACAACTTCTTTATCCATTTTTCGCTTTTTGTGATATTGAACTTGTACCGTAAACGAGGTTCTTCTAAACAGAGCCGTCCCAAATTTTGGGGTGGCTGTGTCTTTTTGATTTTAATTTCCCTAAGCTATAGGACCATAAGTGGAAATGCCCTAGGCTCTGTTGCTTCGTTTTTTAGAAGTTTCAGGAAACACCATACACTTCTCCAGAGTGGCTGTTGGCAATTTACATCCCGCCCATCAGCATAACAAGGCTCCCAGGTCTCCATGGACTGTTCTGACTTTCTGGATTTTACACTTTTTCCAGATGGCCTTTTTGACCGGGGGGCAGTGAGACTTCATTGTAGTGCAGATTTCATTTGCAAGCTTGCTTGGTTGGCCAAAAAGGGCGTATGCGTTTTTTCCTGAATATATTCAGGAAAAAACGCATACGCCCTTTTTGGCCAAATGCATCATTGTGGACGTTCTGCCTCTTTTCCTATGCTTTACATGCAATTCCAGTCTACCTCCTGAAATCGGTTTCCTGCAATTCTGCCCCGCTTTCAAGTCCTCTTGGCAGACTTACTTCAATATGTTTTTGGACGATAGCTGTCATTTATAACTCTGCAGGTTTGTGAATGACAGTGCCCCTGAGCTCCTTTCTTCAACTCGCTTTCTTGTGAGCTGGCCCCAACACCGCAGGATTGCTTCAGGCCCTAGTATGGTTCCGGCATGGCATGCTGAGCCTTTGCTTAATTCCTCTTCCTGGTGGGAAATGAGAGTTAAATTTTCCCGTCCAGGCACCTCCAGCTAGTCTCTCATGGGTTCTCCTTATTCCTGTTCATTTTGCCAGAAATTGCAAACTGGGCCAAACAGGAAGTTAAAGGCACTGACTCTCCAAGTGGGTAGAGTGTTAGTAAAGTGTCTGGAATATTGCACCCGAGTACCAGGGGACGAAAACTGAGACACATTTGAACACGTTTCCTGATCACACGGTGGATCACACTCTGGGTTCCACATGCATGTTTTAGCTGAAGGAAGGATCCCTTAAACCTGGAGAGTTGAGACCCATGGAATGGGTACCATGCAATATGACTTCAAAGGGTCTGCATTTGCTCACCGAACCTCACCAATCCTATCACTGCTGCGTTTATTCCGCTGTACACAGGCTTGATTCTGTTTCGGAGACATATAAATCCATAGGTTTTCAGATTCTTACTAGTCAGGTATATTCTTAGTTGTTTAATATGGGGTGTTGAGTCCACTTCGTTGAGCAAGGAGTACCTCTTGTCTATTACATATTTGGCTTATTGAACGGTATCTGTGCTAATTTCAATCTCTGGTTTTATGCAGCACTCCAACACACCTTTCCCCTTAAGCAAGCATAAGTTGGTTTTCTACATTTGAGACCCTGTTCTGTTTTGTAATTCAGTTCCTGTGTAGCGAAGTTTACATTCCGTGTAGTAGTGATATCTTATGATGTTTTGTTTTCTGTGTGACTTATTTCACTTAGAATCATCGTACCTGAGTCCACTCATTATGCTGCTACGGGCCTGATGACATAGATTTCATTGCTGAGTGATATTGCATTGTACATAAGTACCACAACTTCGTTATCCATATTTTGCTTTCTGTGATATTGAACTTGTACCGTAAACGAGGTTCTTGTAAACAGAGCCGTCCCAAACTATGGGGTGGCTGTGTCTTTTTGATTTTAATTTCCCTAAGCTATCGGACCATAATTGGAAGTGCCCTAGGCTCTGTTGCTTTGTTTTTTGGATGTTTCAGGAAACACCATACACTTCTCCAGAGTGGCTGTTGGCAATTTACATCCCGCCCATCAGCATAGTAAGGCTCCCAGTTCTCCATGACCTGTCCTGCCTTTCTGGATTTTAGACTTTTTTCAGATGACCCTTTTGACCGGGGGGCAGCGAGACTTCATTGTAGTGCAGATTTTCTTTGCAAGCTTGCTTGGTTGGCCAAAAAGTGCGTATGCGTTTTATACTGAATATATTCAGGAAAAAACCCATACGGCCTTTTTGGCCAAGTGCATCATTTTGGACGTTCTGCCTCTTTTCCTATGCTTTACATGCAATTCCAGTCTACCGCCTGAAATCGGTTTCCTGCAATTCTGTCCTGATTTCAAGTCCTCTTGGCAGCCTTACTTCAATATATTTCTGGACGATAGCTGTCATTTATAACTCTGCAGGTTTGTGAATTACAGTGCCCCTGAGCTCCTTTCTTCAACTCGCTTTCTTGTGAGCTGGCCGCAACACGGCAGGATTGCTTCAGGCCCTAGTGTGTTTCCGGAACGGCACACTGAGCCTTTGGTTAATTCCTCTTCCTGGTGGGAAATGAGAGTTAAATTTGCCCGTCCAGACACCTCCTGCTAGTCTCTCATTGGTTCTCCCTATTCCTGTTCATTTTCCGCAGAAATTGCAAACTGGGCCAAACAGGAGGTTAAAGGCACTGACTCTCCAAGTGGGGAGAGTGTTAGTAAAGCGTCTGGAAGGTTGCACCCGAGTACCAGGGGACGAAATCTGAGACACATTTGAACACGTTTCCCGATCACATGGTGGATCATACTGTGGGTTCCACATGCATTTTTTAGCTGAACGAAGAATCACTTAAACCTGGAGAGTTGAGACCCATGGAATGGGTACCATGCAGTATGACTTCAAAGGGTCTGCATTTGCTCACCGAACCTCACCAATCCTATCACTGCTGCGTTTATCCCACTGTACACATGCTTGATTCTCTTTCGGAGACATAGAAATCCATAGGTTTTAAGATTGTTACTAGTCAGGTATATTCTTAGGCGTTTAATATGGGGTGTTGAGTCCACTTCGTTGAGCAAGGAGTAGCTCTTGTCTATTACATATTTGGCTTATGGAACGGTATCTGTGCTAATTTCAATCTCTGGTTTTATGCAGCACCCCAACTCACCTTTCCCCTTAAGCAAGCATAAGTTGGTTTTCTACATTTGAGACACTGTTCTGTTTTGTAATTCAGTTCCTGTGTAGCCAAGCTTACATTCCGTGTACTAGTGATATCTTATGATGTTTCTTTTTCTGTGTGACTTATTTAACTTAGAATCATCGTACCTGAGTCCACTCATTATGCTGCTACGGGCCTGATGACATAGATTTCATTGCTGAGTGATATTGCATTGTACGTAAGTACCACAACTTCGTTATCCATTTTTCGCTTTCTGTGATATTGAACTTGTACCGTAAACAAGGTGCTTGTAAACAGAGCCGTCCCAAACTTTGGGGTGGCTGTGTCTTTTTGATTTTAATTTGCCTAAGCTATAGGACCATAAGTGGAAGTGCCCTAGGCTCTGTTGCTTTGTTTTTTGGATGTTTCAGGAAACACCATACACTTCTCCAGAGTGGCTGTTGGCAATTTACATCCCGCCCATCAACATAACAGGGCTCCCAGTTCTCCATGGCCTGTCCTGCCTTTCTGGATTTTAAACATTTTTCATATGGCCCTTTTGACCGGGGGACAGTGAGACTTCATTGTAGTGCAGATTTCCTTTGCAAGCTTGCTTGGTTAGCCAAAAAGTGTGTTTGCGTTTTTTCCTGAATATATTCAGGAAAAAATGCATATGCCCTTTTTGGCCAAGTGCATCATTGTGGACGTTCTGCCTCTTTTCCTATGCTTTACATGCAATTCCAGTTTACCTCCTGAAATCGGTTTCCTGAAATTCTGCCCCGCTTTCAAGTACTCTTGGCAGCCTTACTTCAATATATTTTTGGATTATAGCTGTCACTTATAACTCTGCAGGTTTGTGAATTACAGTGCCCCTGAGCTCCTTTCTTCAACTCGCTTTCTTGTGAGCTGGCCGCAACACCGCAGGATTGCTTCAGGCCCTAGTGTGGTTCCGGTATGGCATGCTGAGTGTTTGGTTAATTCGTCTTCCTGGTGGGAAATGAGAGTTAAATTTGCCCGTCCAGACACCTCCAGCTAGTCTCTCATTGGTTCTCCCTATTCCTGTTCATTTTCCGCAGAAATTGCAAACTGGGCCAAACAGGAGGTTAAAGGCACTGACTCTCCAAGTGGGGAGAGTGTTAGTAAAGCGTGTGGAATGTTGCACCCGAGTACCAGGATACGAAAACTGAGACACATTTGAACACGTTTCCCGATCACACGGTGGATCATACTCTGGGTTCCACATCCATGTTTTAGCTGAAAGAAGTATCCCTTAAACCTAGAGAGTTGAGACCCATGGAATGGGTACCATACAATATGACTTCAAAGGGTCTGCATTTGCTCACCGAACCTCACCAATCCTATCACTGCTGCGTTTATGCCACTGTACACACGCTTGATTCTCGTTCGGTGACATAGAAATCCATAGGTTTTAAGATTGTTACTAGTCAGGTATATTCTTAGGCGTTTAATATAGGGTGTTGAGTCCACTTCGTTGAGCAAGGAGTAGCTCTTGTCTATTACATATTTGGCTTATGGAACGGTATCTGTGCTAATTTCAATCTCTGTTTTATGCAGCACCCCAACTCACCTTTCCCCTTAAGCAAGCATAAGTTGGTTTTCTACATTTGAGACACTGTTCTGTTTTGTAATTCAGTTCCTGTGTAGCCAAGCTTACATTCCGTGTATTAGTGATATCTTATGATGTTTCTTTTTCTGTGTGACTTATTTCTCTTAGAATCATCGTACCTGAGTCCACTCATTATGCTGCTATGGGTCTGATGACATAGATTTCATTGTTGAGTGATATTGCATTGTACGTAACTACCACAACTTCGTTATCCATTTTTCGCTTTCTGTGATATTGAACTTGTACCGTAAACAAGGTTCTTGTAAACAGAGCCGTCCCAAACTTTGGGGTGGCTGTGTCTTTTTGATTTTAATTTCCCTAAGCTATAGGACCATAAGTGGTAGTGCCCTAGGCTCTGTTGCTTTGTTTTTTAGATGTTTCAGGAAACACCATACACTTCTCCAGAGTGGCTGTTGGCAATTTACATCCCACCCATTAGCATAACAAGGCTGCCAGTTCTCCATCACCTATCCTGCCTTTCTGGATTTTACACTTTTTTAAGATGGCCCTTTTGACCGGGGGCAGTGAGACTTCATTGTAGTGCAGATTTCCTTTGCAAGCTTGCTTGGTTGGCCAAAAAGTGTGTTTGCGTTTTTTCCTGAATATATTCAGGAAAAAACGCATACGCCCTTTTTGGCTAAGTGCATCATTGTGGACGTTCTGCCTCTTTTCCTATGCTTTACATGCAATTCCAGTCTACCTCCTGAAATCGGTTTCCTGTAATTCTGCCCCACTTTCAAGTCCTCTGTGCAGCCTTACTTCAATATATTTTTAGACGATAGCTGTCATTTATAACTCTGCAGTTTTGTGAATAACAGTGCCCCTGAGCTCCTTTCTTCAACTCGCTTTCTTGTGAGCTGGCCGCAACACCGCAGGATTGCTTCAGGCCCTAGTGTGGTTCCGGCATGGCACGCTGAGCCTTTGGTTAATTCCTCTTACTCGTGGGAAATGAGAGTTAAATTTGCCCATCCAGACACCTCCAGCTAGTCTCTCATTGGTTCTCCCTATTCCTGTTCATTTTCCGCAGAAATTGCAAACTGGGCCAAAAGGAGGTTAAAGGCACTGACTCTCCAATTGGGGAGAGTGTTAGTAAAGCGTGTGGAATGTTGCACCAGAGTACCAGGGGACGAAGACTGAGACACATTTGAACACGTTTCCCGATCACACGGTGTATCATACTCTGGGTTCCACATCCATGTTTTAGCTGAAAGAAGTATCCCTTAAACCTGGAGAGTTGAGACCCATGAAATGGGTACCATGCAATATGACTTCAAAGGGTCTGCATTTGCTCACCGAACCTCACCAATCCTATCACTGCTGCGTTTATGCCACTGTACACACGCTTGATTCTCTTTCGGAGACATAGAAATCCATAGGTTTTAAGATTGTTACTAGTCAGGTATATTCTTAGGCGTTTAATATGGGGTGTTGAGTCCACTTCGTTGAGCAAGGAGTAGCTCTTGTCTATTACATATTTGGCTTATGGAACGGTATCTGTGCTAATTTTAATCTCTGGTTTTATGCAGCACCCCAACTCACCTTTCCCCTTAAGCAAGCATAAGTTGGTTTTCTACATTTGAGACCTTGTTCTGTTTTGTAATTCAGTTCCTGTGTAGCCAAGTTTACATTCCATGTATTAGTGATATCTTATGATGTTTCTTTTTCTGTTTGACTTATTTCACTTAGAATCATCGTACCTGAATCCACTCATTATACTGCTACGGGCCTGATGACATAGATTTCATTGCTGAGCGATATTGCATTGTACGTAAGTACCACAACTTCGTTATCCATTTTTCTCTTTCTGTGATATTGAACTTGTACCGTAAACGAGGTTCTTGTAAACAGAGCCATCCCAAACTTTGGGGTGGCTGTGTCTTTTTAATTTTAATTTCCCTAAGCTATAGGACCATAAGTGGAAGTGCCCTAGGCTCTGTTGCTTTGTTTTTTGGATGTTTCAGGAAACACCATACACTTCTCCAGAGTGGCTGTTGGCAATTTACATCCCGCCCATCAGCATAACAAGGCTGCCAGTTCTCCATCACCTGTCCTGCCTTTCTGGATTTTACACTTCTTTCAGATGGCCCTTTTGACCGGGGGGTAGCGAGACTACATTGTAGTGCAGATTTCCTTTGCAAGCTTGCTTGGTTGGCCAAAAAGGGCGTATTCGTTTTTTCCTGAATATATTCAGGAAAAAACGCATACGCCCTTTTTGGACAAGTGCATCATTGTGGACGTTCTGCCTCTTTTCCTATACTTTACATGCAATTCCAGTTTACCTCCTGAAATCGGTTTCCTGTAATTCTGCCCCGCTTTCAAGTACTCTTGGCAGCCTTACTTCAGTATATTTTTGGACGATAGCTGTCATTTATAACTCTGCAGGTTTGTGAATTACAGTGCCCCTGAGCTCCTTTCTTCAACTCGCTTTCTTGTGAGCTGGCCGCAACACCGCAGGATTGCTTCAGGCCTTAGTGTGGTTCCGGCACGGCACGCTGAGCCTTTGGTTAATTCCTGTTCCTGGTGGGAAATGAGAGTTAAATTTACCCGTCCAGACACCTCCAGCTAGTCTCTCATTGGTTCTCCCTATTCCTGTTCATTTTCCGCAGAAATTGCAAACTGGAACAAACAGCAGTTTAAAGGCACTGACTCTCCAAGTGGGGAGAGTGTTAGTAAAGCGTCTGGAATGTTGCACCAGAGTACCAGGGGACGAAGACTGAGACACATTTGAACACGTTTCCCGATCACACGGTGGATCATACTCTGGGTTCCACATCCATGTTTTAGCTGAAAGAAGTATCCCTTAAACCTGGAGAGTTGAGACCCATGGAATGGGTACCATGAAATATGACTTCAAAGGGTCTGCATTTGCTCACCGAACCTCACCAATCGTATCACTGCTCCATTTATGCCACTGTACACACCCTTGATTCTCTTTCGGAGACATAGAAATCCATAGGTTTTAAGATTGTTACTAGTCAGGTATATTCTTAGGCGTTTAATATGGGGTGTTGAGTCCACTTCATTGAGCAAGGAGTAGCTCTTGTCTATTACATATTTTGCTTATGGAACGGTATCTGTGCTAATTTCAATCTCTGGTTTTACGCAGCACCCCAACTCACCTTTCCCCTTAAGTAAGCATAAGTTGGTTTTCTACATTTGAGACCCAGTTCTGTTTTGTAATTCATTTCCTGTGTAGCCAAGTTTACATTCCCTGTATTAGTGATATCTTATGATGTTTCTTTTTCTGTGTGACTTATTTCACTTAGAATCATCGTACGTTAATCCACTCATTATACTGCTACGGGCCTGATGACATGGATTTCATTGCTGAGTGATATTGCATTGTACGTAAGTACCACAACGTCTGTATCCATTTTTCGCTTTCTGTGATATTGAACTTGTACTGTAAACGAGGTTCTTGTAAACAGAGCCGTCCCAAACTTTGGGGTGGCTGTGTCTTTTTGATTTTAATTTCCCTAAGCTATAGGACCATAAGTGGAAGTGCCCTAGGCTCTGTTGCTTTGTTTTTTGGATGTTTCAGAAAACACCATACACTTCTCCAGAGTGGCTGTTGGCAATTTACATCCCGTCCATCAGCATAAGAAGGCTCCCAGTTCTCCATGGCCTGTCCTCCCTTTCTGGATTTTACACTTTTTTCAGATGGCCCTTTTGACCGGGGGGCAGTGAGACTTCATTGTAGTGCAGATCTCCTTTGCAAGCTTGCTTGTTTGGCAAAAAAGGGCATATGCGTTTTCTCCTGAATATATTCAGGAGAAAACGCATACGCAATTTCCGGCAAACTGCATCACTGTGGACGTTCTGCCTATTTTCCTATGCTTTACATGCAATTCCCTTCTACCTCCTGAAATCGGATTCCTGCAATTCTGCCCCGCTTTCAAGACCTCTTGGCAGCCTTACTTGTATATATTTTTGGACGATAGCTGTCATTTATAACTCTGCAGGTTTGTGAATTACAGTGCCCCTGAGCTCCTATCTTCAACTCGCTTTCTTGTGAGCTGGCCGCAACACCGCAGGATTGCTTCAGGCCCTAGAGAGGTTCTGGCACGGCACGCTGAGCCTTGGGTTAATTCCTGTTCCTGGTGGGAAATGAGAGTTAAATTTACCCGTCCAGACACCTCCAGCTAGTCTCTCACTGGTTCTGCCTGTT
The DNA here is from genome assembly GCF_937001465.1 of Orcinus orca. Lineage (NCBI taxonomy): Eukaryota > Metazoa > Chordata > Mammalia > Artiodactyla > Delphinidae > Orcinus > Orcinus orca. Next base: position 60,209,869 of record NC_064562.1, on the reverse strand, counting down.
CCTGTTAATCTTCCGCAGAAATTGCAAACTGGGCCAAACAGGAGGTTAAAGGCACTGACTCTCCAAGTGGGCAGAGTGTTAGTAAAGCGTCTGGAATGTTGGACCCGAGTACCGAGGGACAGAAACTGAGACATATTTGAACACATTTCCCAATCACATGGTGAATCATACTTTGGTTCCACATGCATGTTTTAGCTGAAGGAAGAATCCCTTAAACCTGGAGAGTTGAGACCCATTGAATGAGTACCATGCAATATGACTTCAAAGGGTCTGCATTTGCTCACTGAACCTCACCAATCCTATCACTGCTGCATTTATGCCGCTGTACACACGCTTGATTCTCTTTCGGAGACATATAAATCCATAGGTTTTCAGATTTTTACTAGTCAGGTATATTCTTATGCGTTTAATATGGGGTGTTGAGTCCACTTCGTTGAGCAAGGAGTAGCTCTTGTCTATTACATATTTGGCTTATGGAACGGTATCTGTGCTAATTTCAACCTCTGGTTTTATGCAGCACCCCAACTCACCTTTCCCCTTAAGCAAGCATAAGTTGGTTTTCTACATTTGAGACCCTTTTCTGTTTTGTAATTCAGTTCCTGTGTAGCCAAGTTTATATTCCGTGTATTAGTAATAACTTATGATGTTTCTTTTTCTGTGTGACTTATTTCACTTAGAATCATCGTACCTGAATCCACTCATTATGCTGCTACGGGCCTGATGACATAGATTTCATTGCTGAGTGATATTGCATTGTACGTAAGTACCACAACTTCTTTATCCATTTTTTGCTTTCTGTGATATTGAACTTGTACCGTAAATGAGGTTCTTGTAAACAGAGCCGTCTCAAACTTTGGGGTGGCTGTGACTTTTTGATTTTAATTTCCCTAAGCTATAGGACCATAAGTGGAAGTACCCTAGGCTCTGTTGCTTTGTTTTTTGGATGTTTCAGGAAACACCATACACTTCTCCAGAGTGGCTGTTGGCAATTTACATCCCGCCCATCTGCATAACAAAGCTCCCAGTTCTCCATGGCCTGTCCTGCCTTTCTGGATTTTACACCTTTTTCAGATGGCCCTTTTGACCGGGGGGCAGTGAGACGTCATTGTAGTGCAGATTTCCTTTGCAAGCTTGCTTGGTTGGCCAAAAAGGGCGTATGCGTTTTTTCCTGAATATATTCAGGAAAAAACGCATACGCCCTTTTTGGCCAAGTGCATCATTGTAGACGTTCTGCCTCTTTTCCTATGCTTTACATGCAATTCCAGTCTACCTCCTGAAATCGGTTTCCTGCAATTCTGCCGCGCTTTCAAGTCCTCTTGGCAGCCTTACTTCAATATATTTTTGGACGATAGCTGTCATTTATAACTCTGCATGTTTGTGAATTACAGTGCCAATGAGCTCCTTTCTTCAACTCGCTTTCTTGTGAGCTGGCCGCAACACCGCAGGATTGCTTCAGGCCCTAGTGTTGTTCCGGCATGGCACGCTGAGCCTTTGGTTAATTCCTCTTCCTGGTGGGAAATGAGAGTTAAATTTGCCCGTCCAGACACCTCCAGCTTGTCTCTCACTGGTTCTCCCTATTCCTGTTGATTTTCCGAAGAAATTGCAAACTGGGCCAAACAGGAGGTTAAAGGCACTGACTCTCCAAGTGGGGAGAGTGTTAGTAAAGCGTCTGGAATGTTGCACCCGAGTACCAGGGGACGAAAACTGAGACACATTTGAACACGTTTCCCGGTCACACGGTGTATCATACTCTGGGTTCCACATGCATGTTTTAGCTGAAGGAAGAATCCCTTAAACCTGGAGAGTTGAGACCCATGGAATGGGTACCATGCAATGTGACTTCAAAGGGTGTGTATTTGCTCACCGAACATCACCAGTCCTATCACTGCTGTGTTTATGCCGCTGTACACACGCTTGATTCTCTTTTGGAGACATACCAATCCATAGGTTTTAAGATTCCTACTAGTCAGGTATATTCTTAGGCGTTTAATATGGGGTGTTGTGTCCACTTCGTTGAGCAAGGAGTAGCTCTTGTCTATTACATATTTGGCTTATGGAACGGTATCTGTGCTAATTTCAATCTCTGGTTTTATGCAGCACCCCAACTCACCTTTCCCCTTCAGCAAGCATAAGTTGGTTTTCTACATTTGAGACCCTGTTCTGTTTTCTAATTCAGTTCCTGTGTAGCCACGTTTATATTCTGTGTATTAGTGATATCTTATGATGTTTCTTTTTCTGTGTGACTTATTTCACTTAGAATCATCGTACCTGAATCCACTCATTATGCTGCTATGGACCTGATGACATAGATTTCATTGCTGAGTGATATTGCATTGTACGTACGTTCCACAACTTCCTTATACATTTTTCGTTTTCTGCAATATTGAACTTGTACCGTAAACGAGGTTCCTGTAAACAGAGACGTCCCAAACTTTGGGGTGGCTGTGTCTTTTTGATTTTAATTTCCCTAAGCTGTAGGACCATAAGTGGAAGTGCCCTAGGCTCTGTTGCTTTGTTTTTTAGATGTTTCAGGAAACACCATACACTTCTCCAGAGTGGCTGTTGGCAATTTACATCCCACCCATCAGCATAACAAGGCTCCCAGTTCTCCATGGCCTGTCCTGCCTTTCTGGATTTTACACTTTATTCAGATGGCCCTTTTGACCAGGGGCAGTGAGACTTCATTATAGTGCAGATTTCCTTTGCAAGCTTGCTTGGTTCGCCAAAAAGGGCGTATGTGTTTTTTCCTGAATATATTCAGGAAAAAACGCATACGCACTTTTTGGCCAAGTGCATCATTGTGGACGTTCTGCCTCTTTTCCTATGCTTTACATGCAACTCCAGTCTACCTCCTGAAATCGGTTTCCTGCAATTCTGCCCCGCTTTGAACTCTTCTTGGCAGCCTTACTTCAATATATTTTTGGACGATAGCTGTCATTTATAACTCTGCAGGTTTGTGAATTACAGTGCCCCTGAGCTCCTTTCTTCAACTCGCCTTCTTGTGAGCTGGCCGCAACACCGCAGGATTGCTTCAGGCCCTAGTGTGGTTACGGCACGGCACGCTGAGCCTTTGGTTAATTCCTCTTCCTGGTGGGAAATGAGAGTTAAATTTGCCCGTCCAGACACCTCCAGCTAGTCTCTCATTGGTTCTCCCTATTCCTGTTCATCTTCCGCAGAAATTGCAAACTGGGTCAAACAGGAGGATAAAGGCACTGACTCTCCAAGTGGGCAGAGTGTTAGTAAAGCATCTGGAATGTTACACCCGAGTACCAGGGGACGAAAACTGAGACACATTTGAGCACGTTTCCCGGTCACACGGTGGATCATACTCTGGGTTCCACATGCATGTTTTAGCTGAAGGAAGAATCCCTTAAACCTGGAGAGTTGAGACCCATGGAATGGGTACCATGCAATATGACTGCAAAGGGTCTGCATTTGCTCACCGAACCTCACCAATCCTATCACTGCTGCGTTTATGCCCCTGTACACACGCTTGATTCTCTTTTGGAGACATATCAATCCATAGGTTTTAAGATTCCTACTAGTCAGGTATATTCTTAGGCGTTTAATATGGGGTGTTGAGTCCACTTCGTTGAGCAAGGAGTAGCTATTGCTATTACATATTTGGCTTATGGAACGGTATCTGTGCTAATTTCAATCTCTGGTTTTATGCAGCACCCCAACTCACCTTTCCCCTTCAGCAAGCATAAGTTGATTTTCTACATTTGAGACCCTGTTCTGTTTTGTAATTCAGTTCCTGTGTAGCCAAGTTTACATTCCGTGTAGTAGTGATATCTTATGATGTTTCTTTTTCTGTGTGACTTATTTCACTTAGAATCATCGTACCTGAATCCACTCATTATGCTGCTACGGGCCTGACGACATAGATTTGATTGCTGAGTGATATTGCATTGTACGTAAGTTCCACAACTTCTTTATCCATTTTTCACTTTCTGCGATATTGAACTTGTACCGTAAACGAGGTTCCTGTAAACAGAGCCGTCCCAAACTTTGTGGTGGCTGTGTCTTTTTGATTTTAATTTCCCTCAGCTATAGGACCATAAGTGGAAGTGCCCTAGGCTCTGTTGCTTTGTTTTTTAGATGTTTCAGGAAACACCATACACTTCTCCAGAGTGGCTGTTGGCAATTTACATCCCACCCATCAGCATAACAAGGCTCCCAGTTCTCCATGGCCTGTCCTGCCTTTCTGGATTTTACACTTTTTTCAGATGGCCCTTTTGACTGTGGGGAAGTGAGACTTCATTGTAGTGCAGATTTCCTTTGCAAGCTTGCTTGGTTGGCCGGAAAGTGCGTATGCGTTTCTTCCTGAATATATTCAGGAAAAAACGCATACGCAGTTTTTGGCCAAGTGCATGATTGTCGATGTTCTGAGTCTTTTCATATGTTTTCAATGCAATTCCAGTCTACCTCCTGAAATCGGTTCCCTGCAATTCTGCCTTGCTGTCAGTGCCTCTTCATAGCCTTACCTCAATATACTTTTGGAAAATAGTTGGCCTTTATAACTCTGCAGGTTTTTGAATTGCAGTTGCCCTTAGTTCCATTTTTCAGCTCTTATTTTTGTTATCTTGCCTCATATCCACAGGATTTCTTCAGGCCCTATTCTTCTTCTGGGGCGCCTTGCTGTGCCTTTGGTTAATTCTTTTTCCTATGTGAAATTAGAGTGACATGTGGCCATTGAAACCGTTACAGCTATTTTCTCACTGGTTCCCCCTATTCCCATTCATCCTCTGCACTAACTGCAGACTGTGCGATACCGGAACTTAAAGGCATTGACTCTCCATGTGGGGATGTTGTTAGTAAAGTTGCTGGAATGTTGATCCGGAGCCCCAGGAGAGGAAAATGAGGTGCGTTTTAGAAACCTTTCCCGATCATATGGTATACCATCTGCTGGATTTCCCATGCATGGTTTAGCTGTAGGAAGATTCCCTTCAACCTGGAGTGTTGGGACCCTTGGAATGAGTAGCATGAAGTATTGCATTAAACTGTCGGCAGTTGCTCACCAAAGCTCACCAATCCTCTCAGCCCCAAGTGTCCAGCCTTATGTCTTATCCAGCTGTGGGTTTATATGTGGTCATTCCAGGTTGCATCACAGCCCCTGAGCGAATTTTGTAAGAATTTTTCTCTCTTTCATTGTTTCTGCATTTTGGTTTTAAAATTTATTTCTGTAATGGGGTTTAGCTCATTTTCACTGCTGTGTTTGTGCCGCTCTGCACACACTTGATTCCCTTATGGAGATATATCAATACATGGGTTTTAAGATTCTTATTACTCAGATATATTTCTCTGCGGTGTATAGGGTGTGTTGAGGCCAGTTCATTGAGCAAGGTGTAGATCTTGTCTAATACCTATTTGGTTTATTGAATGGTATCTGTGCTAATTTCAAACTCTGGTTTTATGCATCACCCCACCTCTCCTTTCCCCTTAAGCTGACATAAGTGTGTTTTCTAAATGTGAGACACTGTTCTGTTTTGTAATTCATTTTTTGTGTAGCCATATTTATACTCCCTCTATAAGTGATATGATATGTTTCTTTTTCTGTTTGACTTATTTCAAGTAGTATTATCGGACCTAAATCCACTCTTTATCTTTCTACTAGCCTTTTTACATTGATTTCATGGTGAAGAGATATTCCATTGTACATAAGTACCACATTTTCTTTATCCATTGTTCTCTTTCCTGGGATATTTAAGGTGTACTGAAGTTGAGGTTCTTGTAAACAGAGTAGCCCTAAACTGTGGTGTGCTTGTGTCTTGTTGATTTTTAGACTTCCCTAGATATACTCCCGTGATTGGAAGTGCCCTATGCTCTGTAGCTCTGTTTTTTAGATGATTTAGGAACCACCATACACTTCTCCGGAGTGGCTCTCGGCAGTTCACACACTGTCCATCAGCGTATAAAGGCTCCCTGTTCTCCATGGCCTGTCCTGCATTTCTGGTTTTTACAATTTTTTCGGATGGCCCTTTTGACCAGTGGGAAATGAGACTTCTTTGTTGTGCACATTTGCATTGCTTGCTTGCTTGGTTGCCCATAAAGTGCGTATGCGTTTTTTCCTGGATATATTCAGGAAAAAACGCATACTCCCTTTGGGGCCAACTGCATCATTGTCGAAATTCTGCCGCTTTTCATGTGCTTTAAAGACGAGTCCAATCTATCTCTTGAAATCTGTTTCTTGCAATTCTGTCTTGCATTCAGATCCTCTTCTTTGCCTTACCTCAACATATTTTTGGACGTTAGTTTTCATTTATAACTCTGCAGGTTTGTGAATTGCAGTGACCCTGAGCTCCATTTTTTAAGTTGCTCTTTTGTGAGCTGGCCTCAAAGCCGCAGGATTGCTTCAGGCCCTATTTTGGCTCCGGCGAGGCGGGCTGAGCCTTTTTTTAATTCTTATTCTTAATGGGAAATTAGAGTGACATGTGCCCGTCCAAACCCCTACAACTATTCTCTCATTGGTTCCCCCTCTTCCCGTTCATCCTCCTCACAATTTGCAAAATGTGTGAAACAGAAGTTTAAATGTGCTGATTCTCTAAGTGGGGAGATTCTAAGTAACGTGGCTGGAATGATGAACAGGAGCACCAGGAGAGGATAAATGAGGTGCATTTTAGACACATCTCCCAATCACATGGTGTACAGTCCTCTGGGTTTTCCATGCATGTTTTAGCTGTAGGAAGATTCCTTGAACCTGCAGATTTGGGACCCATTGAATGGGTACCAGGTAGTATTACTTTAAAGGGTGTGCATTTCCTCACCCAACCTCACATTTCTCTTAGCACGAACAGTTTCCAGCCTTATGTCTCATCCTGCTGTGGGTCTAGATGTGTTCAATCCATGTTGCATCACCGTCCCTGAGGAAAAGTTGTAAGAGGTTTTCTCTGTCTCTCTGTCGTTTATTTTTTTCAATTTATTACTATATTGGTTACAGCTGATTTTCAAAGCTCTGTTTCTTGCTGCTGTACATCCACTTGATTCACGTACAGAGAGACATCAATAAATTCTTTTTCAGATTCTTACCAGTCATAGATATTCTTTTCCGGTGACTTGAGTGTGCTGAGTGCAGTTCTTTTAGCTATCGTGTAGGCCTTGTTGATTATCAGTTTGGTATTTGGAATGGTATCTTTGCTAATTTCAACCTCCTGGATGATGCCTCACCCCTCCCCACCTTTCCCGTTTAGCAGCCTTATGCGTGTTTTCTACATATTTGACTATGTTTTTGTTTTGTAATTTATTTCATGTGTAGCCATTTTGGATTCCACCTTTAAGTGATATCTTATGATATGTGTCTTTTTCTTTTTGAATTATGTCACTTAGAATGATCATACGTAACTCCTCCGGAGTTGTTAAAACTGGCCATATTTCATTGATTTCCAGGCTGAGTAATATTCCACTCTACATAAGTACCACATCTCTATCCATTTTTTCCCTCCAGAGACATTTAAGTTATATCCTAGTCGAGGATCTTTTAAACAGAGAGGCAGTAAACATTAGGGTGCCTGTGTCCTCTCGATTTTTGTTTTTCCCAAGATATACGCCCATGAGTGCAAGTGCCCTATGCTCTGTAGCTCATTTTTTAGATGCTTTAGTAAACACAATACACTTCTCCAGAATGGCCGTTGGCAATATACATTTCCACTATAAGCCTCACAGGGCTCCCTCTTCTCCTTGCCCTGTCCTGCATTTCTGGTGTTTACACTTTATGAGGATGGCTCTTCTGACTGATGCGAAGTGATATCTTTTGTAGTATTGATTTCCAGTGCCCACCTGTTTGGTTGGCTAAAAAAGTGTATGCCCTTTTCTTGAATATATACAGAAAAAAACACATACAGCCTTTTTGGCCAACTGCAATGTTGGCAATGTTCAGCCCCTTTTCTTGTGCTTAATGGCGAGTCCTTTCTACCTCCTCAAATCCCTTTCCTGCCATTCTCCCTTGCTTACCAATCCTTTTCTCTGACTTTCCTCAAGACATTTTTCAGTGATAGATATTTTCAACTCTGCAGTTTCGTGAATTTTACTGCCCCTGAGTTCCATTGTTCAACTTGTGTTTATGGGAACTGGCCACAAAGCAGTGGGATTTCCTCAAGCCCTATACTGTTTCCATGGGCAACCCTAGCCTTTGGTCAATTCATCTTCCTGATTGGAAATTAGAGTGACATGTGCCTGTCTGAACACCTAGGACTTGTCTCTCATTGTTCCTCATCCTTCCGCTTCATCCTCTGGACAAATTCCAAACTGTACGCAACAGGGTGTTGACAGTGCTGACATCTCCAAGTGGGGAGACTGTTAGTAAAGACGCTGGACGGGTGAACCCGAGCACCAGGAGATGAGGAGATGAGATGCCTTTTCCAAACTCTTCCCGATCAGACGGTATACCATCCTCTGTGTGTGACAGACATGTTTTAGCAGTAGGAAGAGTCCCATTCATGTAAGGAAAACACCAGGGCTTTTTCAAAATCAGTGTCTCCCCGAAACCCAAACTGGGGAATTTTTTTAAGCTACGGCTACACATATGTTCATTAAGGGCCTTGGGAAGTAGGCAGAGTCCAAACTTTAGATGATTGAAGTCTTCAGGGTCAGAAGCACTCACCACCGACTTCCCTTAGGTTACACTTTAACTGTCATTGATAGATGATGTCAATAAAAATAGCTATTCTTTTTCCGATTATTTCCCCTTATAGGTTATTGCAAAATATTGAGTGTAGTTCCCTGTGCTATACAGTAGTTCCTTGTTGATGATCTATTTTATACATAGCAGTGTGTATGTGTTAATTCCAAACTGTTAATTTATCCCTCCTCCTACCTTTCCCCTTTAGTAATAATAAATTATAAGATTTTATACTTCTCAGAAATGGGGGAGCTGAAAGAGAGGTATCATTTTCAATGGAAAAGCATTTAAAACAAGATTGAAGCTTTAACCAAGATTATTAGATGTACATCCTTGGAAAGAAATCAGTTCATTTTTCTAATATTGACGTGACAAATAAGACAAACCTTTTCACTGAACTTGCTTATAATAAAGTGATGGAAATATCAAATGGAAGTGTTAGAAACATCTTATTTTACCCGAGCCTTATAAACTGTTCTATGTTAACTACAGTTTGGCTCACACATCTGTTCATTGAAGTTACAATAGTCTCAATTTCTGTTACTGATCCTCCAGAGTGGACCCCAACAAGTGTCCCCCTGCCCAGTGTCATTGGGGCCAACAGATCGAGACTGAGTTTGGTTCACAAGCAAAGGAAACTTTATATTTTGATCAGAGAATGGAGAGGTGAGAGCATGCACTACCCCGTGGGCTGTGGGCTGGGCTGCTGTGTAGAGATCCTGTGAGAGTCAGTGGGAGGGAGGGGGTGGAGATCTCGAGGGCCGGGTTGGCTGCAGCTCAGGCTCTATATCTCGGAGTCTGCACTGGGCCCCAGGAGCTGAGGTGTCGACCCAGCCATTATGCACTAGGAAATCTGGTCTGAAGTGCCAGGTGTGGAACCTCTGCATGCGGGACCCTAGGAGCACGTGAAATTAGACAAAGCACAAAGGATAAAAAAGGTCAGACTTGACTTTATTGCCCAGATTCTATTTTTATCTCCCAGGGATTTTTAATGGGCTTTGCTGAGGACAAACCCTTCCTCTGCCTTTAGTCCCGTTCCTCATTCTTAGAGTGCTGAGGGTGCAGACCCTTCTTCTGTAACTGCTGAGTGCTGAGTTGGGAGCCCTCATACCAGGGGACGAGGGTCAGAACTTCTCCCCAGCAGCCTCCAGGTGACGTTGATTGGCCCCAGGACCCCTGCCTCCCTGCTCGTCCGCTTGAGCACCAGCATTGGAAGTGTTATAGATTCTAATGACCTTTAAGGGTCCAGGAAAGAGATGTGCAGAGACGCTGTGGGGGCCGATTTCACCACGCTCCACATTTGTTCGGCCACCTTAGGCTGACCGTTTCTGCCAGCCTAGATGCTCTGACCAGTAGTCTGCTCTTTCTTCAATTAGGCCCCTGAATTAACGTAAAAACAGCACCAGGTGTCAGAGCCCTGCCCGCTCAACTCCCAGACAGTCCAGGGTCAGTGGTGATCAAGGACCATGATGGCCACTGAGTCAACAGCCTTTTGAAGTAAACAGGAGTCCAGCCGGTCTTATTGGCCACCATCATCACGGTGTCTGTAGACTTTTCTATGGTGACAGTGTGATATACGGTTCCCCCGCCAAGATTATTATCTCCCCTCCGGGTGCAGTAAGTCCTGCAAGCAGTAGTCTACTCCTTCGGGACACACTATTGTTGTTTTATGAGAGAAACTCCAGGTCAAGTGATGTTCACACGAGTCGTCATGGTGCCCTGTTGCCCCCGGTTATCTCTCTGGATGTTGGAGTTGGAGGGCCTCCTCACTCGAGGTCGGTGTGCCCACGGAGCGAACCCTGCAACTTCAGGGCATGGTTGGTGATTAGGATCACCACGTGGGGTCCTTTTCCCTTAGGAAGGAGGTGGCCTTTTGGGCTGCTGATTTCCAGGTTTTTAGATACCGCCAGTATCTTGGCCAGATGTGGCAGTGGGCCAAGCCCCTTGGTGACTCTAGTTTTTCCTACCTGGATGGCATTCTTGCGTTGTTCCATTTCAAGTGGTCCCAGTTTTTGCACTAATTCTCCAGTGGCGATTCACCTTTCACCGGGAATGTAAAGGTCAAAGTGTTTAGCTCAATTAGGGAGTTCCAGGGCAAGGGTCTGAATTAACTGCTCTTTCCATTCTTGAAAAGCCACTTCTGGATTCTGTTCAAAAGGATCATCATTTTTTCCTTTCAGTGTTTCATATAGAGGCCCAGCTAGTAGACTGTAGTTAGGGATCCAGAAGCAGCAAACCCTGGCCTCCCCAGGAACCCCTAAGCTGTCTTCTAGTTTTAGAAAGGGGTAAGGCTGCAAATGGTTTCTTCCCTTTCCTGGGATGGGCTTCTCTGACCTTGTGTGAGAATGAATCCCAGGCAGGTCACCGCAGTCTGTGATATTTGAGCTTTTTCTTGGACAACTTCTATCCTTTATTGGCTTGGTAGTTCAGAGGCCTCCTTAGTAGGGCTTGCGATCAGAATGTCATCTGCATATTGAAGGAGGGTTTCCTTTTCCAGAGGTAGAACTTTTCGGTCTTTAGCTAAGCTTTCCCCAAAGATGGTGTGGGAATTTTTGAACCCTTGGGGCAAGATGGCCCGGAGGTATTGTTTTAGTTGTATGTTGAGTCCTGCCACTCACAAGCCAAAATTTCTTGTGACTCTGGGACTAATGGAATACAAAAGAAGGCATCATTGAAGACTAATACAGAATACCATGTCCTGGTGGTTGGTAGAATGACCAGCAGGGTGTAGGAATCAGGAGCAACTGGAGGTATATCCTCGGTGGCTTCACTGACTGTCCTGACATCCTTTACCAGGTCCCCAGCAGCCCATGGGGCTCTCGTGGTCAGGCCAATCCCAGGATATGGAGCTCTCCTGGGCAGGTACCCCACCCCCAACCCAGCCCACGGGGCTCTCATGGTCAGGCCCCTCCCAGGATACAGAGCTACCCTTGCAGGTACCGTGGCAGGGCTGGGCACACAGGAACCGTGCACATAGCCCTCATTGAAGAGCACCCCCAGCTCACCTGTTGCTCAGAGCTGACACAGAGCACCTCAGAGCAGGACTTGAACTAACAAACAGCAGCTCCGACAGGTCTGTGACCCTGGGCATCACTGTGTGTGGCCTCCCTCCACCTGGTCTTCCAGAGACTTCCACTGCACCCAGGGCACCAGGTCTCTGTCTCCAACCACCACCCACCCCTCCTCTCCCTGACTCCTGGGTTCCTCTCATTAGGAGAGGGTTTTCTTGAAGTTGTCTCCCACTCATGGGCCAGATAAAATGATTAGAAAACAAGCCAAAGCTGCAGCCCCTTGTCTATCTTGACTCTCAGGAGCCCACACCTGTTCCTTGGACCTGGCCGGTTCAGCAAGTTCCATTTTCTGCAACTGTGAGCCCCTGAGGGGTGATGATTGGCTGACCTGGGCAGCCTTACCATGCCGGCCAGCCCTCCCCAGGTGTGCCTGGGTTGAGATCAATATAAATACCACTCCAGGCAGCAAGAGCCCCTGCAGCTGTGCCTGACGCCATTTTCTCTGCCCTGTCAGCAGTCTCGGGGCTGGGCTGGTGGGAGGGAGTGAGAGGCCACGGCTTTGTGGGTGGCCCAGTGTGAGTGGGGCTCTGCTGGACTTTCTGCAGCAGTTGCCAGGCTGCCACCTGCTAAAGAAGAGGATGTGTCACCCATACCTGCTGCTGGAATTTCTCCCTGGGCAGAGGTGAGGAAGGAAAAATGCAGTGGGGGCAGGGACAGGACGGGTATCTCAGGCAGGGAAATGGAAATCTTCCAGAAGAGCACCCAGGGCCAGGACCATCCTGGCTGGCCTGCAGGCACCAAGTCAGCTGGCATGCTGTCACTCGTGTGGCTCCATGGCCCTTCCTCTAGGCTTTCAAGTCCTTGTATATATTCAGGTGTTTTACCTGGGAAGGGTGGGAACAGTTCAGCAGCAACTGGCCTGGGGCTCAGCTCACGTTTACTCACAGATGCCTCGGCACGGTGCCCCAGGTTTGCAATGAGGACGCTTGTTGTGTGGGGGCTGCTGGCTGAATGGGAGACGATTCCCCACCACTGACCAACTTCAGAATTGTTTACAACTGGAGCAAGTGCCCTGATACGGTTTTCCTCTGAGTAACTGGTGGGTTCTGTTTTTTTTTTTCTCTTTTTCGTTTTTGGTTCAAGGTAGATTTTATTCCTCTTTTTTGTATTTACAGATACAAGCATGGAAATAATTTATTCATATAAATACATGTATGTGAAGGGAATAATTGTTTTTTCTGTTTTATTTTTTAAATTTTATTTCTTTTTAATTTTGAATTTTATTTTATATTTTTATACAGCAGGTTCTTATTGGTTATCTATTTTATACATATAAATGTTTACATGCCAATCCCAATCTCTCAACTCCTCCCACCACCACCCCCCCAAGAGCTTTGCCCCCTTGTTGTCCATACGATTGTTGTCTACATCTGTTGCTCTATTTATGCCTTGCAAAATGGTTAATCTGTACAGTTTTTCTAGGTTCCACATATATGCATGAATATACAAGATTTGTTTTTCTCTTTCTGACTTACTTCACTCTGTATGACAGTCTCTAGATCCATCGACGTCTCTACAAATGACCCAATTTCATTCCTTTCATGGCTTAGTAATATTCCATTTTATATATGTACCACATCTTTATGCATTCGTCTGTCTGTGGGCATTTAGGTTGCTTCCATTACCTCGATATTGTAAATACTGATGCAATGAACATTGCGGTGAATGTCTCTTTTTGATTTATGGTTTTGTCTGGGTATATGTCCAGTACTGGGATTGCTGTATCATATGGTAATTCTATTATTAGTTTCTTAAGAAACTCCATATTGTTCTCCATAGTGACTGTATCAATTTATATTCCCAACAATAGTGGAAGAGGCTTCCTATTCTCCACACACTTTCCAGCATTTGTTGTTTGTAGATTTTCAGATGATGCCCATTCTAACAGGTGTGAAGTGATACCTCAATGTTGAGTCCATTTCGTTGAGCAAGGGGTAGCTCTTGTCTATTACATATTTGGCTTATGGAACGGTATCTATGCTAATTTCAAACTCTGGTTTTATGCAGCACCCCAACTCACCTTTCCCCTTAAGCAAGCATAAGTTGGTTTTCTAAACTTGAGACCCTGTTCTGTTTTGTAATTCAGTTCATGTGTAGCCAAGTTTACATTCCGTGCATTAGTGATACCTTATGATGTTTCTTTTTCTGTGTGACTTATTTCACTTAGAATCATCGTGCCTCAATCCACTCATTATGCTGGTACAGGCCTGGTGACACAGATTTCATTGCTGAGTGGTATTCTGTTGTACGTAAGTACTGCAACTTCTTTATCAATTATTTGTTCTCTGGGATATTTAACTTGTACTGTAGAAGAGGTTCCTGTAAACAGAGCCGTCCCAAATTTTGGGGTGGCTGTGTCTTTTTGATTTTAATTTCCCTAAGCTATAGGACCATAAGTGGAAATGCCCTAGACTCTGTTGCTTTGTTTTTCAGATGTATCAGGAAACACCATACACTTCTCCAGAGTGGCTGTTGGCAATTTACATCCTGCCCATCAGCATAACAAGGCTCCTTTTTCCCCATGACCTGTCTTGCCTTTCTGGATTTTACACTTTTCTCAGATGGCCCTTTAGACCAGGGGGAAGTGACACTTCATAGTAGTTCGGATTTCCATTGCAAGCTTGCTTGGTTTGCCAAAAAGGGCGTATGTGTTTTTTCCTGAATATATTCAGGAACAAACTCATACGCCCTTTTTTGCCAAGTGCATCATTGTCCATGTTCTGCCTCTTTTCCTATGCTTTAAATGCAAATCCAGTCTACCTCCTGAAATCGGTTTCCTGAAATTCTGCCCCGCTTTCAAGTCCTCTTCGCAGCCTTACTTCAATATATTTATGGACGATAGCTGTCATTTATAACTCTGCAGGTTTGTGAATTACAGGGCCCCTGAGCTCCTTTCTTCAACTTGCTTTCTTGTGAGCTGGCCGCAAACCCGCAAGACTGCTTCAGGCCCTAATCTGCTTCTGGCAGGGCATGCTGAGCCTTTGGTTAATTCCTCTTCCTGGTGGGAAATGAGTGTTAAATATGTCCATCCACACACCTACCTAACTCTCAACCCCTTGGTGATGTGGGTCCTCTGGTTTGTGGCCACCTTTGCTGGGTTCCTCACCTTTCGATGATGTGGCCCCACTAGTGTGAGGACACTCCTGCCTGGTTCTCATCCACGTGGTTATGTGGACCCCCTGGTGAGAGTCTGTTCCTGGCTGTGTTTCTCACCCACCTGTGAGGGAGACCCTCTGCTGATAGGTCACTCCTGCATGGCTGGAACACATTGCCTTGGTGAAGTCAGCCGTGTGGTGGCAGTTGGAGTGTGCTGGGAATCTGCTCCCTCCGGTGATGAGGGCCCTCTTGGGTCAGGCCCTAACTGCTGGGCTCACCAACTTTTCTTAGTGAGCCCAGTGATGCTTTGGCACTCCTCTTAGGATCCCATCTCCATGGGGATGTGGGCCTTCTGCTCTGAGGTCCCAACGGCTGGGTTGTTCACATTTTCATGATGTGGGCTCTCTGGTGTTAGTTCACAGAGGCCTGGATCCCATAGCCTCTGTGCTCTTGGCCACCTGCTGGGAGGTTCCAACTGCTGGATTCCTCACTTTTTTAATTTTTTGGGCCCTCTGTTGTGAGGATCCTCCTGCCTGCCTCACTCCCAGCCCCTTCGTGATGTGTGTCGTCTGGTTTGAGGCCACATGTGCTGGGTTCCTCACCTTTCGATGATGTGGGACCAATGGTCTTAGGAGACTCCTGCCTGGTTCACATCCCCTTGGTGATGTGGGCCCTCTGTTGAGAGTCTGATCCTGGCTGGGTTCCTCACCCATCTGTGAGGTGGGCCGTCTGCTGTGAGGTCACTCCTGCCTGTGTTGCTCATCTCGCCTTGTGGACATGAGCCCTCTGGTGGCACTTGGAGCCTGCTGGGAGCCTCCTCCCCTCGGTGATGAGGGCCCTCTGGCGTCAGGCCCTAACTGCTGGGCTCCCCACATTTTGTGATGTGCACCCAGTGGTGCGAGGACACTCCAGCCAGGTTCACATCCCCATTGGGATGTGGGCCTTCTGCTCTGAGGTCCCAACGCCTGGGTTGCTCACAGTTTCATGATGTGGGCTCTCTGCTGTTAGTTCACTCCTGCCTGTATCCCATAGCTTCTGTGCTCTCGGCCACCTGCTGGGAGGTTCCAACTGCTGGATTCCTCACCTTTCTTATTCTTTGGGCCCTCTGTTTTTAGGCTACTCCTGCCTGCCTCACTCCCATTCCCTTAGTGATATGTGTCCTCTGATTTGAGGCCACATTTGCTGGTTTCCGCACCTTTCGATGATGTGGCCCCACTGGAGGGAAGACAGTCCTGACTGGTTCCCATCCCCTTGCTGATGTGGGCCCTCAGGTGAGAGTCTGATCCTGGCTGGGTTCCTCACCCTTCTGTGAGGTGGGCCCTCTGCTGTGAGGTCAATCATGCCTGTCCGCACACGTCACCTTGGCGACGTGGGCCCTCTGGTGGCAGTTGGAGTGTGCTGGGATCCTCCTCCGCTCGGTGATGAGGACCCTCTTGCTTTAAGCCATAACTGCTGGGCTCCCCACATTTTCTGATGTGCGCCAAGTGAGTGAGGACACTCTTGCCAGGTTCGATCCCCATGGGGATTTGGGCCTTCTGCTCTGAGGTCAAAACGGCTGGCTTGCTCACAGTACCATGATGTGGGCCCTCTGCTGTGAGTTCACTCCGGCAAGGATCCCTTATCATCGGTGCTCTGAGCCCCCTGCTGGGAGGTTCCAACTGCTGGATTCCTCAACTTTTTATTTTATGTGCCTTCTGTTGTGAGGCTCCTCCTGCCTGCCTCACTGCCAGCCCCTTGGTGATGACTGTCCTATGGCTTGAGGCCACATGTGCTGCGTTCCTCACCTTTCGATGATGTGGCCCCACTCGTGTGAGGACACTCCTGCCTGGTTCCCATCCCCTTGGTGAGGTGGGCCCTCTGGCGAGAGTCTAATCCTGGCTGGGTTCCTCAACGTTCTGTGAGGTAGGCCCTCTGCTGTGAGGTCACTCCTGCCTGGCTGGCACATGTCACCTTGGAGACGTGAGCCCTCTGGTGGCAGTTGGAGCGTGCAGGGTGCCTCCTCCTCTCGGTGATGACGGCCCTCTGGCGTCAGGCCCTAAATGGTGGGCTCCCCACATTTTCTGATGTGTGCCCACTGGTGCGAGGACACTCCAGCCAGGTTCCCATTCCCACGGGGATGTGGGCCTTCTGTGCTGTGGTGCCAACGCCAGGGTTGCTCACAGTTTTATTATGTGGGCCCTCTGCTGTGAGTTCACTGTGGCCAGGATCCCATAGCCTCGGTGTTCTGGGCCGCCTGCTGGAAGGTCTAAATGCTGGAATCCTCACGTTTTTTATATTATGTGCCCTGTGTTGTGAGGCTACTCCTGCCTGCCTCACTCGCAACCCCTTCGTGATGTGGGTCTTCTGGCTTGAGGCCACATGTGCTGGGTTCCTCACCTTAAGATGATGAGGCCCCACTGGTGTGAGGACACTCCTGCCTGGTTCCCATCCCCTTGGTGATGTGGGCCTTCTGGTGACAGTCTTATCCTGGCTGGGTTCCTCACTCTTCTGTGAGGTAGGCCCTCTGCTCTGAGGTCAATCCTGCCTGACTTGCACACATCACCTTGGAGACGTGGGCCCTCTGTTGGCACATGGAACCTGCTGGGAGCCTCCTGCCCTCGGTGATGACGGCCCTCTAGTATCAGGCCCTAACTGCTGGGCTCCCCACGTTTTCTGATGTGAGCCCAGTGATGCCAGGACACTCCTGTCAGGTTCCCATCCCCATGGGGATGTGGGCTTTCTGCTCTGAGGTCCCAACGCCTGGGTTGCTCACAGTTTCATGATGTGGGCTCTCTGGTGTTAGTTCACTCCTGCCTGCATCCCATAGCTTCTGTGCTCTTGGCCACCTGCTGGAAGGTTCCAAATGCTGGATTCCTCACCTTTTTTATTCTTTGGGCCCTCTGTTTTTAGGCTACTCCTACCTGCCTCACTCCCATCCCCTTTGTGATGTATGTCCTCTGATATGAGGCCACATGTGCTGGGTTCC
This sequence comes from Orcinus orca, assembly GCF_937001465.1. Taxonomy (NCBI): domain Eukaryota; kingdom Metazoa; phylum Chordata; class Mammalia; order Artiodactyla; family Delphinidae; genus Orcinus; species Orcinus orca. The sequence continues at coordinate 60,192,120 of NC_064562.1, read as the reverse complement.
TCACCTTTCGATGATGTGGCCCCACTGGTGGGAGGACAGTCCTGACTGGTTCCCATCCCCTTGGTGTTGTGGGCCCTCTGGTGAGAGTCTCATCCTGCCTCGGTTCCTCACCCTTCTGTGAGATAGGCCCTCTGCTGTGAGGTCACTACTGCCTGGCTGGCACATGCCACCTTGTACACGTGGGCCCTCTGTTGACAGTTGGAACCTGCTGGGAGTCTCCTCCCCTCAGTTATGAGGGCCCCCGGCATCAGGCCCTAACTGCTGGGCTCCTAACATTTTCTGATATGTGCTAAGTGGTGCGAAGCCACTCCTGCCAGGTTCCCATCCCAATGGGGATGTGGGCCTTCTGTTCTGAGGTCCCAACGGCTGGGCTGCTCACAGGTTCATGATGTGGGCCCTCTGCTGTGAGGTCATTCGTGCCTGGTTGGCACACATCGCCTTGGCGACGTCAGCCCTCTGGTGGCAGTTGGAGCCTGCTGGGAGCCTCCTTCCCTTGGTGATGAGGGTCCTCTGGCGTCAGGCCCTAACTGCTGGTCGCCCAGAATTTTCTGATACGTTCTCAGTGGTGCGAGGACACTCCTACCAGATTTCCATCCCCATGGGGATGTGGGCCTCCTGCTCTGAGGTCCCAATGGCTGGGTTGCTCAGTTTCATGACATGGGCCCTCTTCTGTGAGTTCACTGTGGCCTGGATCCCATAGCCTCGGTGCTCTGGGCCACCTGCTGGGAGGTTCCAACTGCTGGATTCCTCACTTTTTTATTCTATGGGCCCAGTGTTGTGAGGCTACTCCTGCCGGCCTCACTCCGAGGCCCTTGGTGATGTGGGTCCTCTGGTTTGAAGACACATGTGCTGAGTACCTCACCTTTCGATGATGTGGCCCCACTGGTGTGAAGACACTCCTGACTGGTTCCCATCCCCTTGGTGATGTGGGCCCTGTGGTGAGAGTCTGATGTTGGCTGGGTTTCTCACCCTTCTGTGAGGTGGGACCTCTGCTGTGAGGTAACTCCTGCCTGGCTTGCTCACGTTGCCTTGGCAATGTGAGCCCACAGGTGGCAGTTGGAGCCTGCTGGGAATCTCCTCCCCTCAGTTATGAGAGCTCTGGATAAAACACATATGCCCTTTTTTGCCAAGTGCATTATTTTCCAAGTTCTGTCTCTTTTCCTATGCATTAAGAGCGACTCCCATGTACCTTCTGAAATCGGTTTCCAGCAATTCTGCCCAACATTCAAGTCCTCTTCACAGCCTTACTTCAGTATAATTTTGGATGATAGCTGTCATTTATAACTCCGAAAGTTTGTGAATTACAGTGCCTCTCAGCTCCTTCAACTCGCTTTCCTGTGAGCTGGTTGCAAAACCGCAGGATCTCTTCAGGCCCTAATCTAGTTCCAGCACGGCACGCGGAGCCTTTGGTTCATTCGTCTTCCTGCTGGGAAATGAAAGTTAAATTTGCCCGTCCAGACACCTACAGATAGTCTCCCATTGCTTCTCCTTATTCCTGTCCATCTTCCGAAGAAATTGCAAACTGGGCCAAACAGGAGGTTAAAGGCACTGACTCTCCAAGTGGGGAGAGTGTTAGTAAAGCGTCTGGAAAGTTGCACCGAGTAGCAGGGGACGAAAAATGAGATACATTTGAACACGTTTCCCGATCACATGGTGGATCATACTCTGGGTTCCACATGCATGTTTAGCTGAAGGAAGAATCCCTTACACCGGGAGAGTTGGGACCCATGGAATGGGTACCATGCAATATGACTTCAAAGGGTCTGCATTTGCTCACCGAACCTCACCAATCCTATCACTGCTGCATTTATGCCGCTGTACACACGCTTAATTCTCTTTCGGGGACATATAAATCCATAGGTTTTAAGATTCTTACTAGTCAGGTATATTATTAGGTGTTTAATATGGCGTGTTGAGTCCACTTCGTTGAGCAAGGAGTAGCTCTTGTCTATTACATATTTGGCTTATGGAACGGTATCTGTGCAAATTTCAATCTCTGGTTTTATGCAGCACCCCAATTCACCTTTCCCCTTAAGCAAGCATAAGTCGGTTTTCTACATTTGAGACCCTGTTCTGTTTTGTAATTCAGTTACTGTGTAGCCAAGTTTACATTCCGTGTAGTAGTGATATCTTATGATGTTTCTTTTTCTGTGTGACTTATTTCACTTAGAATCATCGTACCTGAATCCACTCATTATGCTGCTACGGGCCTGATGACATAGATTTCATTGCTGAGTGATATTGCATTGTACGTAAGTAGTACAACTTCTTTATCCATTTTTCGCTTTCTGTGATATTGAACTTGTACCGTAAACGAGGTTCTTGTAAACAGAGCCGTCCCAAACTTTGGGGTGGCTGTGTCTTTTTGATTTTAATTTCCCTAAGCTATAGGACCATAAGTGGAAGTGCGCTAGGCTCTGTTGCTTTGTTTTTTAGATGTTTCAGGAAACACCATACACTTCTCCAGAGAGGCTGTTGGCAATTTACATCCCGCCAATCAACATAACAAGGCTCCCAGTTCTCCATGGCCTGTCCTGCCTTTCTGGATTTTACACTTTTTTCAGATGGCCCTTTTGACCGGGGGGCAGTGAGACTTCATTGTAGTACAGATTACCTTTGCAAGCTTGCTTGGTTGGCCAAAAAGGGCATATGCGTTTTTACCTGAATATATTTAGGAGAAAGCGCATATGCCCTTTTTGGCCAAGTGCATCCTTGCGGACCTTCTGCCTCTTTTCCTATGCTTTACATGCAATTCCAGTCTACCTCCTGAAATCGGTTTCCTGCAATTCTGCCCCGCTTTCAAGTCCTCTTGGCAGCCTTACTTCAATATATTTTTGGATGATAGCTGTCATTTATAACTCTGCAGGTTTGTGAATTACAGTGCCCCTGAGCTCCTTTCTTCAACTTGCTTTCTTTTGAGCTGGCCGCAACACCGCAGGATTGCTTCAGGCCCTAGTGTGGTTCCGGCATGGCACGCCGAGCTTTTGGTTAATTCCTCTTCCTGGTGGGAAATGAGAGTTAAATTTGCCTGTCCAGACACCTCCAGCTAGTCTCTCATTGGTTCTCCCTATTCCTGTTCATTTTCCGCAGAAATTGCAAATGGGGCCAAACAGGAGGTTAAAGGCACTGACTCTGCAATTGGGGAGAGTGTTAGTAAAGTGTCTGGAATGTTGCACCCGAGTACCAGGGGACGAAAACTGAGACACATTTGAACACGTTTACCGGTCACACGGTGGATCATACTCTGGGTTCCACATGCATGTTTTAGCTGAAGGAAGAATCCCTTAAACCTGGAGAGTTGAGACCCATGGAATGGGTACCATGCAATATGACTTCAAAGGGTCTGCATTTGCTCACCGAACCTCACCAATCCTAACACTGCTGCGTTTATGCCGCTGTACGCACGCTTGATTCTCTTTCGGAGACATATAAGTCCATAGGTTTTAAGATTCTTACTAGTCATGTATATTCTTAGGCGTTTAATAAGGCGTCTTGAGTCCACTTCGTTGAGCAAGGAGTACATCTGGTCTATTACATATTTGGCTTATGGAACGGTATCTGTGCCAATTTCAATCTCTGGTTTTATGCAGCACCCCAACTCACCTTTCCCCTTAAGCAAGAATAAGTTGATTTTCTGCATTTGAGACCCTGTTCTGTTTTGTAATTCAGTTCCTGTGTAGCCAAGCTTACATTCAGTGTAGTAGTGATATCTTATGATGTTTCTATTTCTGTGTGACTTATTTCACTTAGAATCATCGTACCTGAATCCACTCATTATGCTGCTATGGGCCTGATGACATAGATTTCATTGCTGAGTGATATTGCATTGTACGTAAGTACCACAATTTCTTTATCCATTTTTCGCTTTCTGTGATATTGAACTTGTACCGTAAACGAGGTTCTTGTAAACAGAGCCGTCCCAATCTTTGGGGTGGCTGTGTCTTTTTGATTTTACTTTCCCTAAGCTATAGGCCATAAGTGGAAGTGCCCTAGGCTCTGTTGCTTTGTTTTTTAGATGTTTCAGGAAACACCATACACTTCTCCAGAGTGGCTATTGGCAATTTACATCCCGCCAATCAACATAACAAGGCTCCCAGTTCTCCATGGCCTGTCCTGCCTTTCTGGATTTTACACTTTTTTCAGATGGCCCTTTTAACCGGGGGGCAGTGAGACTTCATTGTTGTGCAGATTTCCTTTTCAAGCTTGCTTGGTTGGCCAAAAAGGGCATATGCATTTTTTCCTGAATATATTCAGGAAAAAACGCATATGCCCTTTTTGGCCAAGTGCATCCTAGTGGACGTTCTGCCTCTTTTCCTATGCTTTACATGCAATTCCAGTCTACCACCTGAAATCGGTTTCCTGCAATTCTGCCCCGCTTTCAAGTCCTCTTGGCAGCCTTACTTCAATATATTTTTGGACGATAGCTGTCATTTATAACTCTGCAGGTTTGTGAATTACAGTGCCCCTGAGCTCCTTTCTTCAACTCGCTTTCTTGTGAGCTGGCCGCAACACCGCAGGATTGCTTCAGGCCCTAGTGTGGTTCCGGCATGGCACGCTGAGCCTTTGGTTAATTCCTCTTCCTGGTGGGAAATGAGAGTTAAATTTGCCCGTCCAGACACCTCCAGCTAGTCTCTCATTGGTTCTCCCTATTCCTGTTCATCTTCCGCAGAAATTGCAAACTGGGCCAAACAGGAGGTTAAAGGCACTGACTCTCCAAGTGGGGAGAGTGTTAGTAAAGCATCTGGAATGTTGAGCCCGAGTACCAGGGGACGAAAACTGAGACACATTTGAACACGTTTACCGATCACACGGTGGATCATACTCTGGGTTCCACATGAAAGTTTTAGCTGAAGAAAGAATCCCTTAAACCTGGAGAGTTGAGACCCATGGAATGGGTACCATGCAATATGCCTTCAAAGGGTCTGCATTTGCTCACTGAACCTCACCAATCCTAACACTGCTGCATTTATGCCGCTGTACACACGCTTGATTCTCTTTCGGAGACATATAAATCCATAGGTTTTAAGATTCTTACTAGTCATGTATATTCTTAGGCGTTTAATATGTCGTCTTGAGTCCACTTCGTTGAGCAAGGAGTACCTCTGGTCTATTACATATTTGGCTTATGGAATGGTATCTGTGCCAATTTCAATCTCTGGTTTTATGCAGCACCCCAACTCACCTTTCCCCTTAAGCAAGCATAAGTTGATTTTCTACATTTGAGACCCTGTTCTGTTTTGTAATTCAGTTCCTGTGTAGCCAAGTTTACATTCGGTGTAGTAGTGATATCTTATGATGTTTCTATTTCTGTGTGACTTATTTCACTTAGAATCATCGTACCTGAATCCACTCATTATGCTGCTACGGGCCTGATGACATAGATTTCATTGCTGAGTGATATTGCATTGTATGTAAGTACCACAACTTCCTTATCCATTTTTCGCTTTCTGTGATATTGAACTTGTACCGTAAACGAGGTTCTTGTAAACAGAGCCGTCCCAAACTTTGGGGTGGCTGTGTCTTTTTGATTTTAATTTCCCTAAGCTATAGGACCATAAGTGGAAGTGCCCTAGGCTCTGTTGCTTTGTTTTTTAGATGTTTCAGGAAACACCATACACTTCTCCAGAGTGGCTATTGGCAATTTACATCCCGCCAATCAACATAACAAGGCTCCCAGTTCTCCATGGCCTGTCCTGCCTTTCTGGATTTTACACTTTTTTCAGATGGCCCTTTTAACCGGGGGGCAGTGAGACTTCATTGTAGTGCAGATTTCCTTTGCAAGCTTGCTTGGTTGGCCAAAAAGGGCGTATGCGATTTTTCCTGAATATATTCAGGAAAAAACGAATACGCCCTTTTCGGCCATGTGCATCATTGTGGACGTTCTGCCTCTTTTACTATGCTTAACATGCAATTCCAGTCTACCTCCTGAAATCGGTTTCCTGCAATTCTGCCCCACATTCAAGTCCTCTTGGCAGCCTTACTTCAATATATTTTTGTACGATAGCTGTCATTTATAACTCTGCAGGTTTGTGAATTACCGTGCCCCTGAGCTCCTTTCTTCAACTCGCTTTCTTGTGAGCTGGCCGCAACACCGCAGGATTGCTTCAGGCCCTAGTGCGGTTCCGGCATGGCACGCTGAGCCTTTGGTTAATTCCTCTTCCTGGTGGGAAATGAGAGTTAAATTTGCCCGTCCAGACACCTCCAGCTAGTCTCTCATTGGTTCTCCCTATTCCTGTTCATTTTCCGCAGAAATTGCAAACTGTGCCAAACAGGAGGTTAAAGGCACAGACTCTCCAAGTGGGGAGAGTGTTAGTAAAGTGTTTGGAATGTTGCACCCGAGTACCAGGGGGCGAAAACTAAGACACTTTTAAACACGTTTCCCGATCACACGGTGGATCATACTCTGGGTTACACATGCATGTTTTAGCTGAAGGAAGAATCCCTTAAACCTGCAGAGTTCAGACTCATGGAATGGGTACCATGCAATATGACTGCAAAGGGTCTGCATTTGCTCATCGAACCTCACCAATCCTATCACTGCTGCGTTTATGCCGCTGTACACACGCTTGATTCTCTTTCGGAGACATATAAATCCATAGGTTTTAAGATTCTTATTAGGCAGGTATATTCTTAGGCGTTTAATATGGGGTGTTGAGTCCACTTCGTTGAGCAAGGAGTAGCTCTTGCCTATTACATATTTGGCTTATGGAATGGTATCTGTGCTAATTTCAATATCTGGTTTTATGCAGCACCCCAACTCACCTTTCCCCTTAAGCAAGCATAAGTTGGTTTTCTACATTAGAGACCCTGTTCTGTTTTGTAATTCAGTTCCTGTGTAGCCAAGTTTACATTCCGTGTATTACTGGTATCTTATGATGTTTCTTTTTCTGTGTGACTTATTTCACTTAGAATCATCGTACCTGAATCCACTCATTATGCTGCTTCGGGCCAGATGACATAGATTTCATTGCTGAGTGATATTGCATTGTACGTAAGTACCACAACTTCTTTATACATTTTTCGCTTTCTGTGATATTGAACTTGTACCGTAAACGAGGTTGTGTAAACAGAGCCATCCCAAAATTTGGGGTGGCTGTGTCTTTTTGATTTCAATTTCCCTAAGCTATAGGACCATAAGTGGAAGTGCCCTAGGCTCTGTTGCTTTGTTTTTTAGATGTTTCAGGAAACACCATACACTTCTCCAGAGTGGCTGTTGGCAATTTACATCCCGCCCATCAGCATAACAATGCTCTCAGTTCTCCATGGCCTGTCCTGCCTTTCTGGATTTTACACTTTTTTCAGATGGCCCTTTTGACCGGGGGGCAGTGAGACTTCATTGTAGTGCAGATTTCCTTTGCAAGCTTGCTTGGTTGGCCAAAAAGGGCGTATGCCTTTTTTCCTGAATATATTCAGGAAAAAACGCATACGCCCTTTTTGCCCAAGTGCATCATTGTGGACGTTCTGCCTCTTTTCCTATGCTTTACATGCAATTTCAGTCTACCTCCTAAAATCGGTTTCCTGAAAATCTGCTCCAATTTCAAGTCCTCTTGGCAGCCTTACTTCAATATATTTTTGGACGATAGCTGTCATTTATAACTCTGCAGGTTTGTGAATTACATTGCCCCTGAGCTTCTTTCTTCAACTCGCTTTCTTGTGAGCTGGCCGCAACACTGCAGGATTGCTTCAGGCCCTAGTGCGGTTCCGGTATGACACGCTGAGCCTTTGGTTAATTCCTCTTCCTGGTGGGAAATGAGAGTTAAATTTGCCCGTCCAGACACCTCCAGCTAGTCTCTCATTGGTTCTCCCTATTCGTGTTCATTTTCCACAGAAATTGCAAACTGGGCCAAACAGGAGGTTAAAGGCACTGACTCTCCAAGTGGGGAGAGTGTTAGTAAAGCGTCTGCAATGTTGCACCCGAGTACCAGGGGACGAAAACTGAGACACATTTGAACACGTTTCCCGATCACATGGTGGATCATACTCTGGGTTCCACATGCATGTTTTAGCTGAAGGAAGAATCCCTTAAACCTGGAGAGTTGAGACCCATGGAATGGGTACCATGCAATATGACTTCAAAGGGTCTGCCTTTGCTGACCGAACCTCACCAATCCTATCACTGCTGCGTTTATGCCGCTGTACACACGCTTGATTCTCTTTCGGAGACATAGAAATCCATAGGTTTTAAGATTCTTACTAGTCAGGTATATTCTTAGGCGTTTAATATGGGGTGTTGAGTCCACTTCGTTGAGCAAGGAGTAGCTCTTGTCTATTACATATTTGGCTTATGGAACGGTATCTGTGCTAATTTCAATCTCTGGTTTTATGCAGCACCCCAACTCACCTTTCCCCTTAAGCAAGCATAAGTTGGTTTTCTGCATTTGAGACCCTGTTCTGGTTTGTATTTCAGTTCCTGTGTAGCCAAGTTTACATTCCGTGTATTAGTGATATCTTATGATGTTTCTTTTTCTCTGTGATTTATTTAACTCAGAATCCTCGTACCTGAATCCACTCATTATGCTGCTACGGGCCTGATGACATAGATTTCATTGCTGAGTGATATTGCATGGTACGTAAGTACCACAACTTCTTTATCCATTTTTCGCTTTCTGCGATATTGAACTTGTACCGTAAACGAGGTTCTTGTAAACAGAGCCGTCCCAAACTTTGGGGTGGCTGTGTCTTTTTGAATTTAATTTCCCAAAGCTATAGGACCATAAGTGGAAGTGCCCTAGGCTCTGTTGCTTTGTTTTTTAGATGTTTCAGGAAACACCATACACTTCTCCAGAGTGGCTGTTGGCAATTTTCATCCCGCCCTTCAGCATAACAAGGCTCACAGTTCTCCCCGGCCTGTCCTGCCTTTCTGGATTTTACACTTTTTTCAGATGCCCCTTTTGACCGGGGGGCAGTGAGACTTCATTGTAGTGCAGATTTCCTTTGCAAGCTTGCTTGGCTGGCCAAAAAGTTCGTATGCGTTTTTTCCTGAATATATTCAGGAAAAAACGCATACGCCCTTTTTTGCCAAGTGCATCATTGTGGATGTTCTGCCTCTTTTCCTATGCTTTACATGCAATTCCAGTCTACCTCCTGAAATGGTTTCCTGCAATTCTGCCCCACTTTCAAGTCCTCTTAGCAGCGTTACTTCAATATATTTTTCGACAATAGCTGTCATTTATAACTCTGCAGGTTTGTGAATTACAGTGCCCCTGAGCTCCTTTCTTCAACTCGTTTTCTTGTGAGCTGGCCGCAACACTGCAGGATTGCTTCAGGCCCTAGTGTGGTTCCGGCACGGCACGCTGAGCCGTTGCTAAATTCCTCTTCCTGGTGGGAAATGAGAGTTAAATTTGCCCGTCCAGACACCTCCAGCTAGTCTCTCGTTCGTTCTCCCTATTCCTGTACATTTTCCGCAGAAATTGCAAACTGGGCCAAATAGGAGGTTAAAGGCACTGACTCTCCAAGTGAGGAGAGTGTTAGTAAAGCGTCTGGAAAGTTGCACCCAAGTATCAGGGGAAGAAAACTGAAACAAATTTGAACACGTTTCCCGATCACACGGTGGATCATACTCTGGGTTCCACATGCATGTTTTAGCTGAAGGAAGAATCCCTTAAACCTGGAGAGTTGAGACCCATGGAATGGGTACCATGCAATATGACTTCAAAGGGTCTGCATTTGCTCACCGCACCTCACCAATCCTATCACTGCTGCGTTTATGCCAGTGTACACACGCTTGAATCTCTTTCGGAGACATATAAATACATAGGTTTTAAGATTCTTACTAGTCAGGTATATTCTTAGGCGTTTAATATGGGGTTTTGAGTCCACTTCGTTGAGCAAGGTGTAGCTCTTGTCTATTACATATTTGGCTTATGGAACGGTATCTGTGCTAATTTCAATCTCTGGTTTTATGCAACACCCCAACTCACCTTTCCCCTTCAGCAAGCATAAGTTGGTTTTCTACATTTGAGACCCTGTTCTGTTTTGTAATTCAGTTCCTGTGTAGCCAAGTTTACATTCCGTGTACTAGTGATATCTTATGATGTTTCTTTTTCTGTGTGACTTATTTCACTTAGAATATCGTACCTGAATCCACTCATTATGCTGCTACGGGCCTGATGACGTAGATTGCATTGCTGAATGATATTGCATTGTACGTAAGTACCACAACTTCTTTAACCATTTTTCGCTTTCTGTGATATTGAACTTGTACCGTAAACGAGGTTCTTGTAATCAGAGCCATCCCAAACTTTGGGGTGGCTGTGTCTTTTTGATTTTAATTTCCCTAAGCTATAGGACCATAAGTGGAAGTGCCCTAGGCTCTGTTGCTTTGTTTTTTGGATGTTTCAGGAAACACCATACACTTCTCCAGAGTGGTTGTTGGCAATTTACATCCCACCCATCAGCATAACAAGGCTCCCAGTTCTCCATGGCCTGTCCTGCCTTTCTGGATTTTACACTTTTTTCAGATGGCCCTTTTGACCGTGGGGCAGTGAGAATTCATTGTAGAGCAGATTTCCTTTGCAAGCTTGCTTGGCTGGCCAAAAAGGGCGTATGCGTTTTTTCGTGAATATATTCAGGAAAAAACGCATACGCACTTTTTAGCCAAGTGCATGATTGTGGACGTTCTGCCTCTTCCTATGCTTTACATGCAATTTCAGTCTATCTCCTGAAATCGTTTTCCTGCAATTCTGCCCCACTTTCAAGTCCTCTTGGCAGCCTTACTTCAATATATTTTTGGACGATAGCTGTCATTTATAACTCTGCAGGTTTTTGAATTACAGTGCCCCTGAGCTCCTTTCTTCACCTCGCTTTCTTGTGAATTGGCCGCAGCACGGCAGGATTGCTTCAGGCCCTAGTGTGGTTCCGGCACGGCACGCTGAGCCTTTGCTTAATTCCTCTTCCTGGTGGGAAATGAGAGTTAAATTTGCCCGTCCAGACACCTCCAGCTAGTCTCTCATTGGTTCTCCCTATTCCTGTTAATCTTACGCAGAATTTGCAAACTGGGCCAAACAGGAGGTTAAAGGCACTGACTCTCCAAGTGGGGAGAGTGTTAGTAAAGCGTCTGCAATGTTGCACCCGAGTACCAGGGGACGAAAACTGAGACACATTTGAACACGTTTCCCGATCACATGCTGGATCATACTCTGGGTTAAACATGCATGATTTAGCTTAAGGAAGAATCCCTTAAACCTGGAGAGTTGAGACCCATGGAATGGGTACCATGCAATATGACCTCAAAGGGTCTGCATTTGCTCACCGAACCTCAGCAATTCTATCACTAGTGCATTTATGTCGCTGTACACACGCTTGATTCTCTTTCGGTGACATATAAATCCATAGGTTTTAAGATTCTTACTAGTCAGGTATATTCTTAGGGGTTTAATATGGGGTGTTCAGTCCACTTCGTTGAGCAAGGAGTAGCTCTTGTCTATTACATATTTGGCTTATGCAACGGTATCTGTGCTAATTTCAATCTCTGGTTTTATGCAGTCCCCCAACTCACCTTTCCCCTTAAGCAAGCATAAGTTGGTGTTTTACATTTGAGACCCTGTTCTGTTTTGTAATTCAGTTCCTTTGTAGCCAAGTTTACATTCCGTGTATTAGTGATATCTTATGATGTTTCTTTTTCTGTGTGACTTATTTCACTTAGAATCATCGTACCTGAATCCACTCATTATGCTGCCTCGGGCCTGATGACATAGATTTCATTGCTGAGTGATATTGCATTGTACGTAAGTACCACAAATTCTTTAACCATTTTTCGCTTTCTGTGATATTGAATTTGTACCGTAAACGAGGTTCTTGTAAACAGAGCCGTCCCAAACTTTGGGGTGGCTGTGTCTTTTTGATTTTAATTTCCCTAAGCTATAGGACCATAAGTGGAAGTGCCCTAGGCTCTGTTGCTTTGTTTTTTGGATATTTCAGGAAACACCATACACTTCTCCAGAGTGGTTGTTGGCAATTTACATCCCGTCCATCAGCATAACAAGGCTCCCAGTTCTCCATGGCCTGTCCTGCCTTTCTGGATTTTACACTTTTTTCAGATGGCCCTTTTGAGTGGGGGGCAGTGAGACTTCATTGTAGAGCAGATTTCCTTTGCAAGCTTGCTTGCTTGGCCAAAAAGGGCGTATGCGTTTTTTCCTGAATATATTCAGGGAAAAACGCATACGCCCTTTTTGGCCAAGTGCATCATTGTGGACGTTCTGCCTCTTTTCCTATGCTTTACATGCAATTCCAGTCTACCTCCTGAAATCGGTTTCCTGCAATTCTGCCCCGCTTTCAAGTCCTCTTGGCAGACTTACTTCAATATATTTTTGGACGATAGCTGTCATTTATAACTCTGCAGGTTTGTGAATTACAGTGCCCCTGAGCTCCTTTCTTCAACTCGCTTTCTTGTGAGCTGGCCGCAACACCGCAGGATTGCTTCAGGCCCTAGTGTGGTTCCGGCATGGCACGCTGAGCCTTTGGTTAATTCCTCTTCCTGGTGGGAAATGAGAGTTAAATTTGCCCGTCCAGACACCTCCAGCTAGTCTCTCATTGGTTCTCCCTATTCCTGTTCATTTTCCGTAGAAATTGCAAACTGGGCCAAATAGGAGGTTAAAGGCACTGACTCTCCAAGTGGGGAGAGTGTTAGTAAAGCGTTTGGAATGTTGCACCCGAGTACCAGGGGACGAAAACTGAGACACATTTGAACACGTTTCCCGATCACACGGTGGATCATACTCTAGGATCCACATGCATGTTTTAGCTGAAGGAAGAATCCCTTAAACCTGGAGAGTTGAGACCCGTGGAATGGGAACCATGCAATATGACTTCAAAGGGTCTGCATTTGCTCACCGAACCTCACCAATCCTATCACTGCTGCGTTTATGCCGCTGTACACACGCTTGATTCTCTTTCGGAGACATATAAATCCATAGGTTTTAAGATTCTTACTAGTCAGGTATATTCTTAGGCGTTTAATATGTGGTGTTGAGTCCACTTCGTTGAGCAAGGAGTAGGTCTTGTCTATTACATATTTGGCTTATGGAACGGTATCTGTGCTACTTTCAATCTCTGGTTTTATGCAGCACCCCAACTCACCTTTCCCCTTAAGCAAGCATAAGTTGTTTTTCTGCATTTGAGACCCTGTTCTGGTTTGTAATTCAGTTCCTGTGTAGCCAAGTTTACATTACGTGTATTAGTGATATCTTATGATGTTTCTTTTTCTGTGTGACTTATTTCACTTAGAATATCGTACCTGAATCCACTCATTATGCTGCTATGGGCCTGATGACATAGATTTCATTGCTGAGTGATATTGCATTGTACGTAAGTACCACAACTTCTTTATCCATTTTTCGCTTTCTGTGATATTGAACTTGTAACGTAAACGAGGTTCTTGTAAACAGAGCCATCCCATACTTTGGGGTGGCTGTGTCTTTTTGATTTTAATTTCCCTAAGCTATAGGACCATAAGTGGAAGTGCCCTAGGCTCTGTTGCTTTGTTTTGTAGATGTTTCAGGAATCACCATACAGTTCTCCAGAGTGGCTGTTGGCAATTTTCATCCTGCCCTTCAGCATAACAAGGCTCCCAGTTTTCCATGGCCTGTCCTGCCTTTCTGGATTTTACAGTTTTTTCAGATGGCCCTTTTGACCGGGTGGCAGTGAGACTTCATTATAGTGCAGTTTTCCTTTGCAAGCTTGCTTGGCTGGCCAAAAAGGGCGTATACGTTTTCTCCTGAATATATTCAGGAAAAAACGCATACGCCCTTTTTTGCCAAGTGCATCATTGTGGACGTTCTGCCTCTTTTCCTATGCTTTACATGCAATTCCAGTCTACCTCCTGAAATCGGTTTCCTGCAATTCTGCCCCACATTCAAGTCCTCTTGGCATCCTTACTTCAATATATTTTTGGATGATAGCTGTCATTTATAACTCTGCACGTTTGTGAATTACAGTGCCCCTGAGCTCCTTTCTTCAACTCGTTTTCTTGTGAGCTGGCCGCAACACTGCAGGATTGCTTCAGGCCCTAGTGTGGTTCCGGCACGGCACGCTGAGCCTTTGGTTAATTCCTCTTCCTGGTGGGAAATGAGAGTTAAATTTGCTCGTCCAGACACCTCTAGCTAGTCTCTCATTGGTTCTCCCTATTCCTGTTCATTTTCCGCAGAAATTGCAAACTGGCCCAAACAGGAGTTTAAAGGCACTGACTCTCCAAGTGAGGAGAGTGTTAGTAAAGCGTCTGGAATGTTGCACCCGAGTACGAGGGGACGAAAACTGAGACACATTTGAACACGTTTCCTGATCACATGGTGGATCATACTCTGGTTTCCACATGCATGTTTTAGCTGAAGGAAGAATCTCTTAAACCTGGAGAGTTGAGACCCATGGAATGGGTAATATGCAATATGACTTCAAAGGGTCTGCATTTGCTCACCGAACCTCACCAATCCTATCACTGCTGCGTTTATGCTGCTGTACACACGCTTGATTCTCTTTCGGAGACATATAAATCCATAGGTTTTAAGATTCTTACTAGTCAGGTATATTCTTAGGCGTTTAATATGGGATGTTGAGTCCACTTCGTTGAGCAAGGAGTAGCTCTTGTCTATTACATATTTGGCTTATGGAACGGTATCTGTGCTAATTTCAATCTCTGGTTTTATGCAGCACCCCAACTCACCTTTCCCCTTAAGCAAGCATAAGTTGGTTTTCTACATTTGAGACCCTGTTCTGATTTCTAATTCCGTTCCTGTGTAGCCAAGTTTACATTCCGTGTACGAGTGATATCTTATAATGTTTCTATTTCTGTGTGACTTATTTCACTTAGAATCATTGTACCTGAATCCACTCATTATGCTGCTATGGGCCTGATGACATAGATTTCATTGCTGAGTGATATTGCATTGTACGTAACTACCACAAATTCTTTAACCATTTTTCGCTTTCTGTGATATTGAACTTGTACCGTAAAGGAGGTTCTTGTAAACAGAGCCGTCCAAAACTTTGGGGTGGCTGTGTCTTTTTGATTTTAATTTCCCTAAGCTATAGGACCATAAGTGGAAGTGCCCTAGGCTCTGTTGCTTTGTTTTTTGGATGTTTCAGGAAACACCATACACTTCTCCAGAGTGGCTTCTGGCAATTTACATCCCGCCCATCAGCATAACAAGGCTCCCAGTTCTCCATGGTCTGTCCTGCCTTTCTGGATTTTACACTTTTTTCAGATGGCCCTTTTGACTGGGGGAAAGTGAGACTTCATTGTAGTGCAGATTTCCTTTGCAAGCAAGCTTGGTTGGCCAAAAAGGGCTTATGCATTTTTTTCTGAATATATTCAGGAATAAACGCATATGCCCTTTTTGGCCAAGTGCATCATTTTGGACGTTCTGCCTCTTTTCCTATGCTTTAAATACATTTCCCGTCTACCTCCTGAAATCGGTTTCCTGAAATTCTGCCCCGCTTTCAAGTCCTTTGGCAGCCTTACTTCAATATATTTTTGGATGATAGCTGTCATTTATAACTCTGCAGGTTTGTGAATTACAGTGCCCCTGAGCTCCTTTCTTCAACTCGCTTTCTTGTGAGCTGGCCGCAACACCGCAGGATTGCTTCAGGCCCTAGTGTGGTTCCGGCGTGGCACGCTGAGCCTTTGGTTAATTCCTCTTCCTGGTGGGAAATGAGAGTTAAATTTGCCCGTCCAGACACCTCCAGCTAGTCTCTCATTGGTTCTCCCTATTCCTGTTCATTTTCCGCAGAAATTGCAAACTGGGCCATACGGGAGGTTAAAGGCACTGACTCTCCAAGTGGGGAGAGTGTTAGTAAAGCGTCTGGAATGTTGCACCCAAGTACCAGGGGACGAAAACTGAGACACATTTGAACACGTTTCCCGATCACATGGTGGATCATACTCTGGGTTCCACATGCATGTTTTAACTGAAGGAAGAATCCCTTAAACCTGGAGAGTTGAGACCCATGGAATGGGTAACATGCAATATGACTACAAAGGGTCTGCATTTGCTCACCGAACCTCACCAATCCTATCACTGCTGCGTTTATGTCGCAGTACACACGCTTGATTCTCTTTCGGTGACATATAAATCCATAGGTTTTAAGATTCTTACTAGTCAGGTATATTCTTAGGCGTTTAATATGGCCTGTTGAGTCCACTTCGTTGAGCAAGGAGTAGCTCTTGTCTATTGCATATTTGGCTTATGGAACGGTATCTGTGCTAATTTCAATCTCTGGTTTTATGCAGCACCCCAATTCACCTTTCCCCTTAAGCAAGCATAAGTTGGTTTTCTACATTTGAGGTCCTGTTCTGTTTTGTAATTCAGTTCCTGTGTAGCCAAGATTTCATTGCGTGTAGTAGTGATATCTTATGATGTTTCTTTTTCTGTGTGACTTATTTCACTTAGAATCATCGTACCTGAATCCACTCATTATGCTGCTACGGGCCTGATGACATAGATTTCATTGCTGAGTGATATTGCATTGTACGTAAGTACCACAACTTCTTTATCCATTTTTCGCTTTCTGTGATATTGAACTTGTACCGTAAACGAGGTTCTTGTAAACAGAGCCGTCCCAAACTTTGGGGTGGCTGTGTCTTTTTTATTTTAATTTCCCTAAGCCATAGGACCATAAGTGGAAGTGCCTTAGACTCTTTTGCTTTTTGTTTTAGATGTTTCAGGAAACACCATACATTTCTCCAGAGTGGCTATTGGCAATTTACATCCCGCCCATCAGCATAACAAGGCTCCCAGTTCTCCATGGCCTGTCCTGCCTTTCTGGATTTTACACTTTTTTCAGATGGCCCTTTTGACCGGGGGGCAGTGAGACTTCATTGTAGTGCAGATTTCCTTTGCAAGCTTGCTTGGTTGTCCAAAAAGTGCGTATGCGTTTTTTCCTGAATATATTCAGGAAAAAACGCATACGCCCTTTTTGGCCAAGTGCATCATTGTGGACGTTCTGCCTCTTTTCCTATGCTTTACATGCAATTCCAGTCTACCTCCTGAAATCGGTTTCCTGCAATTCTGCCCCGCTTTCAAGTCCTCTTGGCAGCCTTACTTCAATATATTTTTGGACGATAGCTGTCATTTATAACTCTGCAGGTTTGTGAATTACAGTGCCCCTGAGCTCCTTTCTTCAACTCGCTTTCTTGTGAGCTGGCCACAACACCGCAGGATTGCTTCAGGCCCTAGGTGTTTCCGGCACGGCACGCTGAGCCTTTGGTTAATTCCTCTTCCTGGTGGGAAATGAGAGTTAAATTTGCCCGTCCAGACACCTCCAGCTAGTCTCTCATTGCTTCTCCCTATTCCTGTTCATTTTCCGCAGAAATTGCAAATTGGGCCAAACAGGAGTTTAAAGGCACTGTCTCTCCAAGTTGAGAGAGTGTTAGTAAAGCATCTGGAATGTTGCGCCCGACTACCAGGGGACGAAAACTGAGACACATTTGAACACGTTTCCTGATCACAAGGTGGATCATACTCTGGGTTCCACATGCATGTTTTAGCTGAAGGAAGAATCCCTTAAACCTGGAGAGTTGAGACCCATGGAATGGGTACCATGCAATATGACTTCAAAGGGTCTGCATTTGCTCACCGAACCTCACCAATCCTATCACTGCTGCATTTATGCCGCTGCACACACGCTTGATTCTCTTTCGGAGGCATATAAATCCATAGGTTTTAAGATTCTTACTAGTCAGGTATATTCTTAGGCGTTTAATATGGGGTGTTGAGTCCCCTTTGTGGAGCAAGTAGTAGCTCTTGTCTATTATATATTTCGCTTATGGAACGGTACCTGTGGTAATTTCAATCTCTCGTTTTATGCAGCACCCCAACTCACCTTTCCCCTGAAGCAAGCATAAGTTGGTTTTCTACATTTGAGACCCAGTTCTGTTTTGTAATTCAGTTCCTGTGTAGCCAAGTTTACATTCCGTGTAGTAGTGATATCTTACGATGTTTCTTTTTCTGTGTGAGTTATTTTACTTAGAATCGTCGTACCTGAATCCACTCGTTATGCTGCTATGGGCCTGATGACATAGATTTCATTGCTGAATGATATTGCATTGTACGTAAGTACCACAACTTCTTTATCCATTTTTCAATTTCTGTGATGTTGAACTTGTACTGTAAACGAGGTTCTTATAAACAGAGCCGGCCCAAACTTTGGGGTGGCTGTGTCTTTTTGATTTTAATTTCCCTAAGCTATAGGACCATAAGTGGAAGTGCCCTAGGCTCTGTTGCTTTATTTTTTAGATGTTTCTGGAAACACCATACACTTCTCCAGAGTGGCTGTTGGCAATTTACATCCCGCCCATCAGCATAACAAGGCTACCAGTTCTCCATGGCTTGTCCTGCCTTTCTGGATTTCACACTTTTTTCAGATGGCCCTTTTGACCGGGGGGCAGTGAGACTTCATTGTAGTGCAGATTTCCTTTTCAAGCTTGCTTGGTTGGCCAAAAAGTGCGTATGCGTTTTTTCCTGAATATATTCAGGAAAACACGCATATGCCCTTTTTGGCCAGGTGCATCATGGTGGACGTTCTGCCTCTTTTCCTATGCTTTACATGCAATTCCAGTCTACCTCCTGAAGTCGGTTTCCTGCAATTCTGCCCCACTTTCAAGTCCTCTTGGCAGCCTTACTTCAATATATTTTTGGACGATAGCTGTCATTTATAACTCTGCAGGTTTGTGAATGACAGTGCCCCTGAGCTCCTTTCTTCAACTCGCTTTCTTGTGAGCTGGCCGCAACACCGCAGGATTGCTTCAGGCCCTAGTGTGGTTCCAGCATGGCACGCTGAGCCTTTGGTTAATTCCTCTTCCTGGTGGGAAATGAGAGTTAAATTTGCCCGTCCAGAGACCTCCAGCTAGTCTCTCATTGGTTCTCCTTTTCCTGTTCATTTTCCGCAGAAATTGCAAACTTGGCCAAACAGGAGGTTAAAGGCACTGACTCTCCAAGTGGGGAGAGTGTTAGTAAAGCGTCTGGAATGTTGCACACGAGTACCAGGGGACGAAAACTGAGATACATTTGAACACGTTTCCCGATGACATGGTGGATCATACTCTGGGTTCCACATGCATATTTTAGCTGAAGGAAGAATCCCTTAAACCTGGAGAGTTGAGACCCATGGAATGGGTACCATGCAATATGACTTCAAAGGGTCTGCATTTGCTCACCGAACCTCACCAATCCTATCACTGCTGCGTTTATGCCACTGTACACACGCTTGATTCTCTTTCGGAGACATATAAATCCATAGGTTTTAAGATTCTTACTAGTCAGGTATATTCTTAGGCGTTTAATATGGGGTGTTGATTCCACTTCGTTGAGCAAGGAGTAGCTCTTGTCTATTACATATTTGGCTTTTGGAACGGTATCTGTGCTAATTTCAATCTCTTGCTTTATGCAGCACCCCAACTCACCTTTCCACTTAAGCAAGCATAAGTTGGTTTTCTACATTTGAGACCCTGTTCTGTTTTGTAATTCAGTTCCTGTGTAGCCAAGTTTACATTCCGTGTAGTAGTGATATCTTATGATGTTTCTTTTTCTGTGTGACTTATTTCACTTAGAATCATCATACCTGAATCCACTCATTATTCTGCTACGGGCCTGATGATAGGTTTCATTTCTGAGTGATATTGCATTGTACGTAAGTACCACAACTTCTTTATCCATTTTTCGCTTTCTGTGATATTGAACTTGTACCGTAAATGATGTTCTTGTAAACAGAGCTGTCCCAAACTTTGGGGTGGCTGTGTCTTTTTGATTTTAATTTCCCTAAGCTATAGGACCATAAGTGGAAGTGCCCTAGGCTCTGTTGCTTTGTTTTTTGGATGTTTCAGGAAACACCATACACTTCTCCAGAGTGGCTGTTGGTAATTTACATCCCGCGCATCAGCATAACAAGGCTCGCAGTTCTCCATGGCCTGTCCTGCCTTTCTGGATTTTACACTTTTTTCAGATGGCCGTTTTGACCGGGGGGCAGTGAGACTTCATTGTAGTGCAGATTTCCTTTGCAAGCTTGCTTGGTTGGCCAAAAAGGGCGTATGCGTTTTTTCCTGAATATATTCAGGAAAAAACGCATACGCCCTTTTTGGCCAAGTGCATCATTGTGGCCGTTCTGCCTCTTTTCCTATGCTTTACATTCAATTCCAGTCTACCTCCTGAAATCGGTTTCCTGCAATTCTGCCCCGCTTTCAAGTCCTCTTGGCAGCCTTACTTCAATATATTTTTGGACGATAGCTGTCATTTATAACTCTGCAGGTTTGTGAATGACAGTGTCCTAGAGCTCCTTTCTTCAACTCGCTTTCTTGTGAGCTGGCCGCAACACCGCAGGATTGCTTCAGGCCCTAGTGTGGTTCCAGCATGGCCCGCTGAGCCTTTGGTTATTTCCTCTTCCTGGTGGGAAATGAGAGTTAAATTTGCCCGTCCAGACACCTCCAGCTAGTATCTCATTTGTTCTCCCTATTCCTGTTCATTTTCCACAGAAATTGCAAACTGGGCCACACAGGAGGTTAAAGGCACTGACTCTCCAAGTGGGGAGAGTGTTAGTAAAGCGTCTGGAATGTTGCACCCGAGTACCAGGGGACGAAAACTGAGACACATTTGAACACGTTTCCCGATCACATGGTGGATCATACTGTGGGTTCCACATGCATGTTTTAGCTGAAGGAAGAATCCCTTAAACCTGGAGAGTTGAGACCCATGGAATGGGTACCATGCAATATGACTTCAAAGGGTCTGCATTTGCTCACCGAACCTCACCAATCCTATCACTGCTGCGTTTATGCCACGGTACACACGTTTGATTCTCTTTCGGAGACATATAAATCCATAGGTTTTAAGATTCTTACTAGTCAGGTATATTCTTAGGCGTTTAATATGGCCTGTTGAGTCCACTTCGTTGAGCAAGGAGTAGCTCTTGTCTATTGCATATTTGGCTTATGGAACGGTATCTGTGCTAATTTCAATCTCTGGTTTTATGCAGCACCCCAATTCACCTTTCCCCTTAAGCAAGCATAAGTTGGTTTTCTACATTTGAGGTCCTGTTCTGTTTTGTAATTCAGTTCCTGTGTAGCCAAGATTTCATTGCGTGTAGTAGTGATATCTTATGATGTTTCTTTTTCTGTGTGACTTATTTCACTTAGAATCATCGTACCTGAATCCACTCATTATGCTGCTACGGGCCTGATGACATAGATTTCATTGCTGAGTGATATTGCATTGTACGTAAGTACCACAACTTCTTTATCCATTTTTCGCTTTCTGCGATATTGAACTTGTACCGTAAACGAGGTTCTTGTAAACAGAGCCGTCCCAAACTTTGGGGTGGCTGTGTCTTTTTTATTTTAATTTCCCTAAGCCATAGGACCATAAGTGGAAGTGCCTTAGACTCTTTTGCTTTTTGTTTTAGATGTTTCAGGAAACACCATACATTTCTCCAGAGTGGCTGTTGGCAATTTACATCCCGCCCATCAGCATAACAAGGCTCCCAGTTCTCCATGGCCTGTCCTGCCTTTCTGGATTTTACAGTTTTTTCTGATGGCCCTTTTGACCAGGGGGCAGTGAGACTTCATTGTAGTGCAGATTTCCTTTGCAAGCTTGCTTTGTTGGCCAAAAAGGGCGTATGCGTTTTTTCCTGAATATATTCAGGAAAAAACGCATACGCCCTTTTTGGCCAAGTGCATCATTGTGGACGTTCTGCCTCTTTTCCTATGCTTTACATGCAATTCCAGTCTACCTCCTGAAATCGGTTTCCTGCAATTCTGCCCCACTTTCAATTCCTCTTGGCAGCCTTACTTCAATATATTTTTGGAGGATAGCTGTCATTTATAACTCTGCAGGTTTGTGAATTACAGTGCCCCTGAGCTCCTTTCTTCAACTCGCTTCCTTGTGAGCTGGCCGCAACACCGCAGGATTGCTTCAGGCCCTAGTGTGGTTCCGGCATGGCACGCTGAGCCTTTGGTTAATTCCTCTTCCTGGTGGGAAATGAGAGTTAAATTTGCCCGTCCAGACACCTCCAGCTAGTCTCTCATTGGTTCTCCCTATTCCTCTTCATTTTCCGCAGAAATTGCAAACTGGGCCAAACAGGAGGTTAAAGGCACTGACTCTCCAAGTGGGGAGAGTGTTAGTAAAGCGTCTAGAATGTTGCTCCCGAGTACCAGGGGACGAAAACTGAGACACATTTGAACACGTTTCCCGATCACACGGTGGATCATACTCTGGGTTCCAAATGCATGTTTTAGCTGAAGCAAGAATCCCTTAAACCTGGAGAGTTGAGACCCATGGAATGTGTACCATGCAATATGACTTCAAAGTGTCTGCATTTGCTCACCGAACCTCACCAATCCTATCACTGCTGCGTTTATGCCACTGTACACACGCTTGATTCTCTTTCGGAGACATATAAATCCATAGGTTTTAAGATTCTTACTAGTCAGGTATATTCTTAGGCGTTTAATATGGGGTGTTGAGTCCACTTCGTTGAGCAAGGAGTAGCTCTTGTCTATTACGTATTTGGCTTATGGAACGGTATCTGTGCTAATTTCAATCTCTGGTTTTATGCAGCACCCCAACTCACCTTTCCCCTTAAGCAAGCATAAGTTGGTTTTCTACATTTGAGGTCCTGTTCTGTTTTGTAATTCAGTTCCTGTGTAGCCAAGTTTACATTCCGTGTAGTAGTGATATCTTATGATGTTTCTTTTTCTGTGTGACTTATTTCACTTAGAATATCGTACCTGAATCCACTCATTATGCTGCTACGGGCCTGATGACGTAGATTTCATTGCTGAATGATATTGCATTGTACGTAAGTACCACAACTTCTTTAACCATTTTTCGCTTTCTGTGATATTGAACTTGTACCGTAAACGAGGTTCTTGTAATCAGAGCCGTCCCAAACTTTGGGGTGGCTGTGTCTTTTTGATTTTAATTTCCCTAAGCTATAGGACCATAAGTGGAAGTGCCCTAGGCTCTGTTGCTTTGTTTTTTGGATGTTTCAGGAAACACCATACACTTCTCCAGAGTGGTTGTTGGCAATTTACATCCCACCCATCAGCATAACAAGACTCCCAGTTCTCCATGGCCTGTCCTGCCTTTCTGGATTTTACACTTTTTTCAGATGGCCCTTTTGACCGTGGGGCAGTGAGACTTAATTGTAGAGCAGATTTCGTTTGCAAGCTTGCTTGGCTGGCCAAAAAGGGCGTATGCGTTTTTTCGTGAATATATTCAGGAAAAAACGCATACGCACTTTTTAGCCAAGTGCATGATTGTGGACGTTCTGCCTCTTCCTATGCTTTACATGCAATTTCAGTCTATCTCCTGAAATCGTTTTCCTGCAATTCTGCCCCACTTTCAAGTCCTCTTGGCAGCCTTACTTCAATATATTTTTGGACGATAGCTGTCATTTATAACTCTGCAGGTTTTTGAATTACAGTGCCCCTGAGCTCCTTTCTTCACCTCGCTTTCTTGTGAATTGGCCGCAGCACGGCAGGATTGCTTCAGGCCCTAGTGTGGTTCCGGCACGGCACGCTGATCCTTTGCTTAATTCCTCTTCCTGGTGGGAAATGAGAGTTAAATTTGCCCGTCCAGACACCTCCAGCTAGTCTCTCATTGGTTCTCCCTATTCCTGTTAATCTTACGCAGAATTTGCAAACTGGGCCAAACAGGAGGTTAAAGGCACTGACTCTCCAAGTGGGGAGAGTGTTAGTAAAGCGTCTGCAATGTTGCACCCGAGTACCAGGGGACGAAAACTGAGACACATTTGAACACGTTTCCCGATCACATGCTGGATCATACTCTGGGTTAAACATGCATGATTTAGCTTAAGGAAGAATCCCTTAAACCTGGAGAGTTGAGACCCATGGAATGGGTACCATGCAATATGACTTCAAAGGGTCTGCATTTGCTCACCGAACCTCAGCAATCCTATCACTGCTGCATTTATGTCGCTGTACACACGCTTGATTCTCTTTCGGTGACATATAAATCCATAGGTTTTAAGATTCTTACTAGTCAGGTATATTCTTAGGGGTTTAATATGGGGTGTTCAGTCCACTTCGTTGAGCAAGGAGTAGCTCTTGTCTATTACATATTTGGCTTATGCAACGGTATCTGTGCTAATTTCAATCTCTGGTTTTATGCAGTCCCCCAACTCACCTTTCCCCTTAAGCAAGCATAAGTTGGTGTTTTACATTTGAGACCCTGTTCTGTTTTGTAATTCAGTTCCTTTGTAGCCAAGTTTACATTCCGTGTATTAGTGATATCTTATGATGTTTCTTTTTCTGTGTGACTTATTTCACTTAGAATCATCGTACCTGAATCCACTCATTATGCTGCCTCGGGCCTGATGACATAGATTTCATTGCTGAGTGATATTGCATTGTACGTAAGTACCACAAATTCTTTAACCATTTTTCGCTTTCTGTGATATTGAATTTGTACCGTAAACGAGGTTCTTGTAAACAGAGCCGTCCCAAACTTTGGGGTGGCTGTGTCTTTTTGATTTTAATTTCCCTAAGCTATAGGACCATAAGTGGAAGTGCCCTAGGCTCTGTTGCTTTGTTTTTTGGATGTTTCAGGAAACACCATACACTTCTCCAGAGTGGTTGTTGGCAATTTACATCCCGTCCATCAGCATAACAAGGCTCCCAGTTCTCCATGGCCTGTCCTGCCTTTCTGGATTTTACACTTTTTTCAGATGGCCCTTTTGACTGGGGGGCGGTGAGACTTCATTGTAGAGCAGATTTCCTTTGCAAGCTTGCTTGCTTGGCCAAAAAGGGCGTATGCGTTTTTTCCTGAATATATTCAGGAAAAAACGCATACGCCCTTTTTGGCCAAGTGCATCATTGTGGACGTTCTGCCTCTTTTCCTATGCTTTACATGCAATTCCAGTCTACCTCCTGAAATCGGTTTCCTGCAATTCTGCCCCGCTTTCAAGTCCTCTTGGCAGACTTACTTCAATATATTTTTGGACGATAGCTGTCATTTATAACTCTGCAGGTTTGTGAATTACAGTGCCCCTGAGCTCCTTTCTTCAACTCGCTTTCTTGTGAGCTGGCCGCAACACCGCAGGATTGCTTCAGGCCCTAGTGTGGTTCCGGCATGGCACGCTGAGCCTTTGGTTAATTCCTCTTCCTGGTGGGAAATGAGAGTTAAATTTGCCCGTCCAGACACCTCCAGCTAGTCTCTCATTGGTTCTCCCTATTCCTGTTCATTTTCCGTAGAAATTGCAAACTGGGCCAAATAGGAGGTTAAAGGCACTGACTCTCCAAGTGGGGAGAGTGTTAGTAAAGCGTTTGGAATGTTGCACCCGAGTACCAGGGGATGAAAACTGAGACACATTTGAACACGTTTCCCGATCACACGGTGGATCATACTCTAGGATCCACATGCATGTTTTAGCTGAAGGAAGAATCCCTTAAACCTGGAGAGTTGAGACCCGTGGAATGGGAACCATGCAATATGACTTCAAAGGGTCTGCATTTGCTCACCGAACCTCACCAATCCTATCACTGCTGCGTTTATGCCGCTGTACACACGCTTGATTCTCTTTCGGAGACATATAAATCCATAGGTTTTAAGATTCTTACTAGTCAGGTATATTCTTAGGCGTTTAATATGGCCTGTTGAGTCCACTTCGTTGAGCAAGGAGTAGCTCTTGTCTATTGCATATTTGGCTTATGGAACGGTATCTGTTTTAATTTCAATCTCTGGTTTTATGCAGCACCCCAATTCACCTTTCCCCTTAAGCAAGCATAAGTTGGTTTTCTACATTTGAGGTCCTGTTCTGTTTTGTAATTCAGTTCCTGTGTAGCCAAGATTTCATTGCGTGTAGTAGTGATATCTTATGATGTTTCTTTTTCTGTGTGACTTATTTCACTTAGAATCATCGTACCTGAATCCACTCATTATGCTGCTACGGGCCTGATGACATAGATTTCATTGCTGAGTGATATTGCATTGTACGTAAGTACCACAACTTCTTTATCCATTTTTCGCTTTCTGTGATATTGAACTTGTACCGTAAACGAGGTTCTTGTAAACAGAGCCGTCCCAAACTTTGGGGTGGCTGTGTCTTTTTTATTTTAATTTCCCTAAGCCATAGGACCATAAGTGGAAGTGCCTTAGACTCTTTTGCTTTTTGTTTTAGATGTTTCAGGAAACACCATACATTTCTCCAGAGTGGCTGTTGGCAATTTACATCCCGCCCATCAGCATAACAAGGCTCCCAGTTCTCCATGGCCTGTCCTGCCTTTCTGGATTTTACAGTTTTTTCTGATGGCCCTTTTGACCAGGGGGCAGTGAGACTTCATTGTAGTGCAGATTTCCTTTGCAAGCTTGCTTTGTTGGCCAAAAAGTGCGTATGCGTTTTTTCCTGAATATATTCAGGAAAAAACGCATACGCCCTTTTTGGCCAAGTGCATCATTGTGGACGTTCTGCCTCTTTTCCTATGCTTTACATGCAATTCCAGTCTACCTCCTGAAATCGGTTTCCTGCAATTCTGCCCCACTTTCAATTCCTCTTGGCAGCCTTACTTCAATATATTTTTGGAGGATAGCTGTCATTTATAACTCTGCAGGTTTGTGAATTACAGTGCCCCTGAGCTCCTTTCTTCAACTCGCTTCCTTGTGAGCTGGCCGCAACACCGCAGGATTGCTTCAGGCCCTAGTGTGGTTCCGGCATGGCACGCTGAGCCTTTGGTTAATTCCTCTTCCTGGTGGGAAATGAGAGTTAAATTTGCCCGTCCAGACACCTCCAGCTAGTCTCTCATTGGTTCTCCCTATTCCTCTTCATTTTCCGCAGAAATTGCAAACTGGGCCAAACAGGAGGTTAAAGGCACTGACTCTCCAAGTGGGGAGAGTGTTAGTAAAGCGTCTAGAATGTTGCTCCCGAGTACCAGGGGACGAAAACTGAGACACATTTGAACACGTTTCCCGATCACACGGTGGATCATACTCTGGGTTCCAAATGCATGTTTTAGCTGAAGCAAGAATCCCTTAAACCTGGAGAGTTGAGACCCATGGAATGTGTACCATGCAATATGACTTCAAAGTGTCTGCATTTGCTCACCGAACCTCACCAATCCTATCACTGCTGCGTTTATGCCACTGTACACACGCTTGATTCTCTTTCGGAGACATATAAATCCATAGGTTTTAAGATTCTTACTAGTCAGGTATATTCTTAGGCGTTTAATATGGGGTGTTGAGTCCACTTCGTTGAGCAAGGAGTAGCTCTTGTCTATTACGTATTTGGCTTATGGAACGGTATCTGTGCTAATTTCAATCTCTGGTTTTATGCAGCACCCCAACTCACCTTTCCCCTTAAGCAAGCATAAGTTGGTTTTCTACATTTGAGGTCCTGTTCTGTTTTGTAATTCAGTTCCTGTGTAGCCAAGTTTACATTCCGTGTAGTAGTGATATCTTATGATGTTTCTTTTTCTGTGTGACTTATTTCACTTAGAATATCGTACCTGAATCCACTCATTATGCTGCTACGGGCCTGATGACGTAGATTTCATTGCTGAATGATATTGCATTGTACGTAAGTACCACAACTTCTTTAACCATTTTTCGCTTTCTGTGATATTGAACTTGTACCGTAAACGAGATTCTTGTAATCAGAGCCGTCCCAAACTTTGGGGTGGCTGTGTCTTTTTGATTTTAATTTCCCTAAGCTATAGGACCATAAGCGGAAGTGCCCTAGGCTCTGTTGCTTTGTTTTTTGGATGTTTCAGGAAACACCATACACTTCTCCAGAGTGGTTGTTGGCAATTTACATCCCACCCATCAGCATAACAAGACTCCCAGTTCTCCATGGCCTGTCCTGCCTTTCTGGATTTTACACTTTTTTCAGATGGCCCTTTTGACCGTGGGGCAGTGAGACTTAATTGTAGAGCAGATTTCGTTTGCAAGCTTGCTTGGCTGGCCAAAAAGGGCGTATGCGTTTTTTCGTGAATATATTCAGGAAAAAACGCATACGCACTTTTTAGCCAAGTGCATGATTGTGGACGTTCTGCCTCTTCCTATGCTTTACATGCAATTTCAGTCTATCTCCTGAAATCGTTTTCCTGCAATTCTGCCCCACTTTCAAGTCCTCTTGGCAGCCTTACTTCAATATATTTTTGGACGATAGCTGTCATTTATAACTCTGCAGGTTTTTGAATTACAGTGCCCCTGAGCTCCTTTCTTCACCTCACTTTCTTGTGAATTGGCCGCAGCACGGCAGGATTGCTTCAGGCCCTAGTGTGGTTCCGGCACGGCACGCTGAGCCTTTGCTTAATTCCTCTTCCTGGTGGGAAATGAGAGTTAAATTTGCCCGTCCAGACACCTCCAGCTAGTCTCTCATTGGTTCTCCCTATTCCTGTTAATCTTACGCAGAATTTGCAAACTGGGCCAAACAGGAGGTTAAAGGCACTGACTCTCCAAGTGGGGAGAGTGTTAGTAAAGCGTCTGCAATGTTGCACCCGAGTACCAGGGGACGAAAACTGAGACACATTTGAACACGTTTCCCGATCACATGCTGGATCATACTCTGGGTTAAACATGCATGATTTAGCTTAAGGAAGAATCCCTTAAACCTGGAGAGTTGAGACCCATGGAATGGGTACCATGCAATATGACTTCAAAGGGTCTGCATTTGCTCACCGAACCTCAGCAATTCTATCACTAGTGCATTTATGTCGCTGTACACACGCTTGATTCTCTTTCGGTGACATATAAATCCATAGGTTTTAAGATTCTTACTAGTCAGGTATATTCTTAGGGGTTTAATATGGGGTGTTCAGTCCACTTCGTTGAGCAAGGAGTAGCTCTTGTCTATTACATATTTGGCTTATGCAACGGTATCTGTGCTAATTTCAATCTCTGGTTTTATGCAGTCCCCCAACTCACCTTTCCCCTTAAGCAAGCATAAGTTGGTGTTTTACATTTGAGACCCTGTTCTGTTTTGTAATTCAGTTCCTTTGTAGCCAAGTTTACATTCCGTGTATTAGTGATATCTTATGATGTTTCTTTTTCTGTGTGACTTATTTCACTTAAAATCATCGTACCTGAATCCACTCATTATGCTGCCTCGGGCCTGATGACATAGATTTCATTGCTGAGTGATATTGCATTGTACGTAAGTACCACAAATTCTTTAACCATTTTTCGCTTTCTGTGATATTGAATTTGTACCGTAAACGAGGTTCTTGTAAACAGAGCCGTCCCAAACTTTGGGGTGGCTGTGTCTTTTTGATTTTAATTTCCCTAAGCTATAGGACCATAAGTGGAAGTGCCCTAGGCTCTGTTGCTTTGTTTTTTGGATGTTTCAGGAAACACCATACACTTCTCCAGAGTGGTTGTTGGCAATTTACATCCCGTCCATCAGCATAACAAGGCTCCCAGTTCTCCATGGCCTGTCCTGCCTTTCTGGATTTTACAGTTTTTTCAGATGGCCCTTTTGACTGGGGGGCGGTGAGACTTCATTGTAGAGCAGATTTCCTTTGCAAGCTTGCTTGCTTGGCCAAAAAGGGCGTATGCGTTTTTTCCTGAATATATTCAGGAAAAAACGCATACGCCCTTTTTGGCCAAGTGCATCATTGTGGACGTTCTGCCTCTTTTCCTATGCTTTACATGCAATTCCAGTCTACCTCCTGAAATCGGTTTCCTGCAATTCTGCCCCGCTTTCAAGTCCTCTTGGCAGACTTACTTCAATATATTTTTGGACGATAGCTGTCATTTATAACTCTGCAGGTTTGTGAATTACAGTGCCCCTGAGCTCCTTTCTTCAACTCGCTTTCTTGTGAGCTGGCCGCAACACCGCAGGATTGCTTCAGGCCCTAGTGTGGTTCCGGCATGGCACGCTGAGCCTTTGGTTAATTCCTCTTCCTGGTGGGAAATGAGAGTTAAATTTGCCCGTCCAGACACCTCCAGCTAGTCTCTCATTGGTTCTCCCTATTCCTGTTCATTTTCCGTAGAAATTGCAAACTGGGCCAAATAGGAGGTTAAAGGCACTGACTCTCCAAGTGGGGAGAGTGTTAGTAAAGCGTTTGGAATGTTGCACCCGAGTACCAGGGGATGAAAACTGAGACACATTTGAACACGTTTCCCGATCACACGGTGGATCATACTCTAGGATCCACATGCATGTTTTAGCTGAAGGAAGAATCCCTTAAACCTGGAGAGTTGAGACCCGTGGAATGGGAACCATGCAATATGACTTCAAAGGGTCTGCATTTGCTCACCGAACCTCACCAATCCTATCACTGCTGCGTTTATGCCGCTGTACACACGCTTGATTCTCTTTCGGAGACATATAAATCCATAGGTTTTAAGATTCTTACTAGTCAGGTATATTCTTAGGCGTTTAATATGGGGTGTTGAGTCCACTTCGTTGAGCAAGGAGTAGGTCTTGTCTATTACATATTTGGCTTATGGAACGGTATCTGTGCTACTTTCAATCTCTGGTTTTATGCAGCACCCCAACTCACCTTTCCCCTTAAGCAAGCATAAGATGTTTTTCTGCATTTGAGACCCTGTTCTGGTTTGTAATTCAGTTCCTGTGTAGCCAAGTTTACATTCCGTGTATTAGTGATATCTTATGATGTTTCTTTTTCTGTGTGACTTATTTCACTTAGAATATCGTACCTGAATCCACTCATTATGCTGCTATGGGCCTGATGACATAGATTTCATTGCTGAGTGATATTGCATTGTACGTAAGTACCACAACTTCTTTATCCATTTTTCGCTTTCTGTGATATTGAACTTGTAACGTAAACGAGGTTCTTGTAAACAGAGCCATCCCATACTTTGGGGTGGCTGTGTCTTTTTGATTTTAATTTCCCTAAGCTATAGGACCATAAGTGGATGTGCCCTAGGCTCTGTTGCTTTGTTTTGTAGATGTTTCAGGAATCACCATACAGTTCTCCAGAGTGGCTGTTGGCAATTTTCATCCTGCCCTTCAGCATAACAAGGCTCCCAGTTTTCCATGGCCTGTCCTGCCTTTCTGGATTTTACAGTTTTTTCAGATGGCCCTTTTGACCGGGTGGCAGTGAGACTTCATTATAGTGCAGTTTTCCTTTGCAAGCTTGCTTGGCTGGCCAAAAAGGGCGTATACGTTTTCTCCTGAATATATTCAGGAAAAAACGCATACGCCCTTTTTTGCCAAGTGCATCATTGTGGACGTTCTGCCTCTTTTCCTATGCTTTAAATACATTTCCCGTCTACCTCCTGAAATCGGTTTCCTGAAATTCTGCCCCGCTTTCAAGTCCTTTGGCAGCCTTACTTCAATATATTTTTGGATGATAGCTGTCATTTATAACTCTGCACGTTTGTGAATTACAGTGCCCCTGAGCTCCTTTCTTCAACTCGCTTTCTTGTGAGCTGGCCGCAACACCGCAGGATTGCTTCAGGCCCTAGTGTGGTTCCGACGTGGCACGCTGAGCCTTTGGTTAATTCCTCTTCCTGGTGGGAAATGAGAGTTAAATTTGCCCGTCCAGACACCTCCAGCTAGTCTCTCATTGGTTCTCCCTATTCCTGTTCATTTTCCGCAGAAATTGCAAACTGGGCCATACGGGAGGTTAAAGGCACTGACTCTCCAAGTGGGGAGAGTGTTAGTAAAGCGTCTGGAATGTTGCACCCAAGTACCAGGGGATGAAAACTGAGACACATTTGAACACGTTTCCCGATCACATGGTGGATCATACTCTGGGTTCCACATGCATGTTTTAACTGAAGGAAGAATCCCTTAAACCTGGAGAGTTGAGACCCATGGAATGGGTAACATGCAATATGACTACAAAGGGTCTGCATTTGCTCACCGAACCTCACCAATCCTATCACTGCTGCGTTTATGTCGCAGTACACACGCTTCATTCTCTTTCGGTGACATATAAATCCATAGGTTTTAAGATTCTTACTAGTCAGGTATATTCTTAGGGGTTTAATATGCGGTGTTGTGTTCACTTCGTTGAGCAAGGAGTAGCTCTTGTCTATTACATATTTGGCTTATTGAATGGTATCTGTGTTACTTTCAATCTCTGGTTTTATGCAGCACCCCAACTCACCTTTCCCCTTAAGCAAGCATAAGTTGGTTTTCTACATTGGAGACCCTGTTCTGTTTTGTAATTCAGTTCCTGTGTAGCCAAGTTTACATTCCGTGTATTAGTGATATCTTATGATGTTTCTTTTTCTGTGTGACTTATTTCACTTAGAATCATCGTACCTGAATCCACTCATTAGGCTTCTACGGGCTGATGACATAGATTTCATTGCTGAGTTATATTGCATTGTACGTAAGTACCACAACTTCTTTATCCATTTTTTGCTTTCTGCGATATTGAACTTGTACCATAAACGAGGTTCTTGTAAACAGAGCCGTCCCAAACATTGGGGTGGCTGTGTCGTTTTGATTTTAATTTCCCTAAACTATAGGACCATAAGTGGAAGTGCCCTAGGCTCTGTTGCTTTGTTTTTTAGATGTTTCAGGAAACACCATACACTTCTCCAGAGTGGCTGTTGGCAATTTACATCCCGCCCGTCAGCATAACAAGGCTCCCAGTTCTCAATGGCCTGTCATGCATTTCTGGATTGTACACTTTTTTCAGATGTCCCTTTTGACCGGAGGGCAGTGAGACTTCACTGTAGTTCAGATTTACTTTGAAGCTTGCTTGGTTGGCCAAAAAGGGCGTATGCGTTTTTTCCTGAATATATTCAGGAAAAAAGCATATGCCCTTTTTGGCCAAGTGCATCATTGTGGACGTTCTGCCTCTTTTCCTATGATTTACATTCAGTTCCAGTCTACGTCCTGAAATCGGTTTCCTGCAATTCTACCCCGCTTTCAAGTCCTCTTGGCAGACTACTTCAATATATTTTTGGAGGATAGCTGTCATTTATAACTCTGCAGGTTTGTGAATTACAGTGCCCCTGAGCTCCTTTCTTCAACTCGCTTTTTTGTGAGCTGGCCGCAACACCGCACGATTGCTTCAGGCCCTAGTGTGGTTCCGTCACGGCACGCTGAGCCTTTGGTTAATTCCTCTTCCTGGTGGGAAATGAGAGTTAAATTTGCCCGTCCAGACACGTCCAGCTAGTCTCTCATTGGTTCTCCCTATTGCTGTTCATCTTCTGCATAAATTGCAAACTGGGCCAACAGGAGGTTAAAGGCACTGAGTCTCCAAGTGGGGAGAGTATTAGTAAAGCGTCTGGAACGTTGCATCCGACTACCAGGGGATGAAACCTCAGACACATTTGAACACGTTTCCCGATCACACGGTGGATCATACTCTGTGTTCCACATGCATGTTTTAGCTGAAGGAAGAATCCCTTAAACCTGGAGAGTTGAGACCAATGGAATGGGTACCATGCAGCATGACTTCAGAGGGTCTGCATATGCTCACCGAACCACACCAATGCTATCACTGCTGAGTTTATGCCGCTGTACACACGCTTGATTCTCTTTCGGAGACATATAAATCCATAGGTTTTAAGATTCTTACTAGTCAGGTATATTCTTAGGCGTTTAATATGGGGTGTTGATTCCACTTCGTTGAGCAAGGAGTAGATCTTGTCTATTACATATTTGGCTTTTGAAACGGTATCTGTGCTAATTTCAATCTCTTGCTTTATGCAGCAACCCAACTCACCTTTCCCCTTAAGCAAGCATAAGTTGGTTTTCTACATTTGAGACCCTGTTCTGTTTTGTAATTCAGTTCCTGTGTAGCCAAGTTTACATTCCGTGTAGTAGTGATATCTTATGATCTTTCTTTTTCTGTGTGACTTATTTCACTTAAAATCGTCGTACCTGAATACACTCATTATGCTGCTATGGGCCTGATGACATAGATTTCATTGCTGAGTGATATTGCATTGTACGTAAGTTCCACAACTTCGTTATCAATTTTTCACTTTCTGCGATATTGAACTTGTACCATAAACCAGGTTCTTGTAAACAGAGCCGTCCCAAAATTTGGGGTGGCTGTGTCTTTTTGATTTTAATTTCCCTAAGCTATAGGACCATAAGTGGAAGTGCCCTAGGCTCTGTTGCTTTGTTTTTTAGATGTTTCAGGAAACACCATACACTTCCCCAGAGTGGCTGTTGGCAATTTACATCCCGCCCATCAGCATAACAAGGCTCCCAGTTCTCCATGGCCTGTCCTGCCTTTCTGGATTTTACACTTTTTTCAGATGGCCCTTTTGACCGGGGGGCAGTGAGACTTCATTGTAGTGCAGATTTCCTTTGCAAGCTTGCTTGGTTGGCCAAAAAGGGCGTATGCGTTTTTTCCTGAATATATTCAGGAAAAAACGCATACGCCCTTTTTGGCCAAGTGCATCATTGTGGACGTTCTGCCTCTTTTCCTATGCTTTACATGCAATTCCAGTCTACCTCCTGAAATCGGTTTCCTGCAATTCTGCCCCGCTTTCAAGTCCTCTTGGCAGCCTTACTTCAATATATTTTTGGACGATAGCTGTCATTTATAACTCTGCAGTTTTGTGAATTACAGTGCTCCTGAGCTCCTTTCTTCAACTCGCTTTCTTGTGAGCTGGCCACAACACCGCAGGATTGCTTCAGGCCCTAGGTGTTTCCGGCACGGCACGCTGAGCCTTTGGTTAATTCCTCTTCCTGGTGGGAAATGAGAGTTAAATTTGCCCGTCCAGACACCTCCAGCTAGTCTCTCATTGCTTCTCCCTATTCCTGTTCATTTTCCGCAGAAATTGCAAATTGGGCCAAACAGGAGGTTAAAGTCACTGTCTCTCCAAGTTGAGAGAGTGTTAGTAAAGCATCTGGAATGTTGCGCCCGACTACCAGGGGACGAAATCTGAGACACATTTGAACACGTTTCCCGATCACAAGGTGGATCATACTCTGGGTTCCACATGCATGTTTTAGCTGAAGGAAGAATCCCTTAAACCTGGAGAGTTGAGACCCATGGAATGGGTACCATGCAATATGACTTCAAAGGGTCTGCATTTGCTCACCGAACCTCACCAATCCTATCACTGCTGCATTTATGCCGCTGCACACACGCTTGATTCTCTTTCGGAGGCATATAAATCCATAGGTTTTAAGATTCTTACTAGTCAGGTATATTCTTAGGCGTTTAATATGGGGTGTTGAGTCCCCTTTGTGGAGCAAGTAGTAGCTCTTGTCTATTATATATTTCGCTTATGGAACGGTACCTGTGGTAATTTCAATCTCTCGTTTTATGCAGCACCCCAACTCACCTTTCCCCTGAAGCAAGCATAAGTTGGTTTTCTACATTTGAGACCCAGTTCTGTTTTGTAATTCAGTTCCTGTGTAGCCAAGTTTACATTCCGTGTAGTAGTGATATCTTACGATGTTTCTTTTTCTGTGTGAGTTATTTTACTTAGAATCGTCGTACCTGAATCCACTCGTTATGCTGCTATGGGCCTGATGACATAGATTTCATTGCTGAATGATATTGCATTGTACGTAAGTACCACAACTTCTTTATCCATTTTTCAATTTCTGTGATGTTGAACTTGTACTGTAAACGAGGTTCTTATAAACAGAGCCGGCCCAAACTTTGGGGTGGCTGTGTCTTTTTGATTTTAATTTCCCTAAACTATAGGACCATAAGTGGAAGTGCCCTAGGCTCTGTTGCTTTGTTTTTTAGATATTTCAGGAAACACCATACACTTCTCCAGAGTGGCTGTTGGCAATTTACATCCCGCCCATCAGCATAACAAGGCTACCAGTTCTCCATGGCTTGTCCTGCCTTTCTGGATTTCACACTTTTTTCAGATGGCCCTTTTGACCGGGGGGCAGTGAGACTTCATTGTAGTGCAGATTTCCTTTTCAAGCTTGCTTGGTTGGCCAAAAAGTGCGTATGCGTTTTTTCCTGAATATATTCAGGAAAACACGCATACGCCCTTTTTGGCCAGGTGCATCATGGTGGACGTTCTGCCTATTTTCCTATGCTTTACATGCAATTCCAGTCTACCTCCTGAAGTCGGTTTCCTGCAATTCTGCCCCACTTTCAAGTCCTCTTGGCAGCCTTACTTCAATATATTTTTGGACGATAGCTGTCATTTATAACTCTGCAGGTTTGTGAATGACAGTGCCCCTGAGCTCCTTTCTTCAACTCGCTTTCTTGTGAGCAGGCCGCAACACCGCAGGATTGCTTCAGGCCCTAGTGTGGTTCCAGCATGGCACGCTGAGCCTTTGGTTAATTCCTCTTCCTGGTGGGAAATGAGAGTTAAATTTGCCCGTCCAGAGACCTCCAGCTAGTCTCTCATTGGTTCTCCTTTTCCTGTTCATTTTCCGCAGAAATTGCAAACTTGGCCAAACAGGAGGTTAAAGGCACTGACTCTCCAAGTGGGGAGAGTGTTAGTAAAGCGTCTGGAATGTTGCACACGAGTACCAGGGGACGAAAACTGAGATACATTTGAACACGTTTCCCGATGACATGGTGGATCATACTCTGGGTTCCACATGCATGTTTTAGCTGAAGGAAGAATCCCTTAAACCTGGAGAGTTGAGACCCATGGAATGGGTACCATGCAATATGACTTCAAAGGGTCTGCATTTGCTCACCGAACCTCACCAATCCTATCACTGCTGCGTTTATGCCGCTGTACACACGCTTGATTCTCTTTCAGAGACATATAAATCCATAGGTTTTAAGATTCTTACTAGTCAGGTATATTCTTAGGCGTTTAATATGGGGTGTTGATTCCACTTCGTTGAGCAAGGAGTAGATTTTGTCTATTACATATTTGGCTTTTGGAACGGTATCTGTGCTAATTTCAATCTCTTGCTTTATGCAGCACCCCAACTCACCTTTCCACTTAAGCAAGCATAAGTTGGTTTTCTACATTTGAGACCCTGTTCTGTTTTGTAATTCAGTTCCTGTGTAGCCAAGTTTACATTCCGTGTAGTAGTGATATCTTATGATGTTTCTTTTTCTGTGTGACTTATTTCACTTAGAATCATCATACCTGAATCCACTCATTATTCTGCTACGGGCCTGATGATAGGTTTCATTTCTGAGTGATATTGCATTGTACGTAAGTACCACAACTTCTTTATCCATTTTTCGCTTTCTGTGATATTGAACTTGTACCGTAAATGATGTTCTTGTAAACAGAGCTGTCCCAAACTTTGGGGTGGCTGTGTCTTTTTGATTTTAATTTCCCTAAGCTATAGGACCATAAGTGGAAGTGCCCTAGGCTCTGTTGCTTTGTTTTTTGGATGTTTCAGGAAACACCATACACTTCTCCAGAGTGGCTGTTGGTAATTTACATCCCGCGCATCAGCATAACAAGGCTCCCAGTTCTCCATGGCCTGTCCTGCCTTTCTGGATTTTACACTTTTTTCAGATGGCCGTTTTGACCGGGGGGCAGTGAGACTTCATTGTAGTGCAGATTTCCTTTGCAAGCTTGCTTGGTTGGCCAAAAAGGGCGTATGCGTTTTTTCCTGAATATATTCAGGAAAAAACGCATATGCCCTTTTTGGCCAAGTGCATCATTGTGGCCGTTCTGCCTCTTTTCCTATGCTTTACATTCAATTCCAGTCTACCTCCTGAAATCGGTTTCCTGCAATTCTGCCCCGCTTTCAAGTCCTCTTGGCAGCCTTACTTCAATATATTTTTGGACGATAGCTGTCATTTATAACTCTGCAGGTTTGTGAATGACAGTGTCCTAGAGCTCCTTTCTTCAACTCGCTTTCTTGTGAGCTGGCCGCAATACCGCAGGATTGCTTCAGGCCCTAGTGTGGTTCCAGCATGGCCCGCTGAGCCTTTGGTTATTTCCTCTTCCTGGTGGGAAATGAGAGTTAAATTTGCCCGTCCAGACACCTCCAGCTAGTATCTCATTTGTTCTCCCTATTCCTGTTCATTTTCCACAGAAATTGCAAACTGGGCCACACAGGAGGTTAAAGGCACTGACTCTCCAAGTGGGGAGAGTGTTAGTAAAGCGTCTGGAATGTTGCACCCGAGTACCAGGGGACGAAAACTGAGACACATTTGAACACGTTTCCCGATCACATGGTGGATCATACTGTGGGTTCCACATGCATGTTTTAGCTGAAGGAAGAATCCCTTAAACCTGGAGAGTTGAGACCCATGGAATGGGTACCATGCAATATGACTTCAAAGGGTCTGCATTTGCTCACCGAACCTCAACAATCCTATCACTGCTGCGTTTATGCCACGGTACACACGTTTGATTCTCTTTCGGAGACATATAAATCCATAGGTTTTAAGATTCTTACTAGTCAGGTATATTCTTAGGCGTTTAATATGGCCTGTTGAGTCCACTTCGTTGAGCAAGGAGTAGCTCTTGTCTATTGCATATTTGGCTTATGGAACGGTATCTGTGCTAATTTCAATCTCTGGTTTTATGCAGCACCCCAATTCACCTTTCCCCTTAAGCAAGCATAAGTTGGTTTTCTACATTTGAGGTCCTGTTCTGTTTTGTAATTCAGTTCCTGTGTAGCCAAGATTTCATTGCGTGTAGTAGTGATATCTTATGATGTTTCTTTTTCTGTGTGACTTATTTCACTTAGAATCATCGTACCTGAATCCACTCATTATGCTGCTACGGGCCTGATGACATAGATTTCATTGCTGAGTGATATTGCATTGTACGTAAGTACCACAACTTCTTTATCCATTTTTCGCTTTCTGTGATATTGAACTTGTACCGTAAAGGAGGTTCTTGTAAACAGAGCCGTCCCAAACTTTGGGGTGGCTGTGTCTTTTTTATTTTAATTTCCCTAAGCCATAGGACCATAAGTGGAAGTGCCTTAGACTCTTTTGCTTTTTGTTTTAGATGTTTCAGGAAACACCATACATTTCTCCAGAGTGGCTGTTGGCAATTTACATCCCGCCCATCAGCATAACAAGGCTCCCAGTTCTCCATGGCCTGTCCTGCCTTTCTGGATTTTACACTTTTTTCAGATGGCCCTTTTGACCGGGGGGCAGTGAGACTTCATTGTAGTGCAGATTTCCTTTGCAAGCTTGCTTGGTTGTCCAAAAAGTGCGTATGCGTTTTTTCCTGAATATATTCAGGAAAAAACGCATACGCCCTTTTTGGCCAAGTGCATCATTGTGGACGTTCTGCCTCTTTTCCTATGCTTTACATGCAATTCCAGTCTACCTCCTGAAATCGGTTTCCTGCAATTCTGCCCCGCTTTCAAGTCCTCTTGGCAGACTTACTTCAATATATTTTCGGACGATAGCTGTCATTTATAACTCTGCAGGTTTGTGAATTACAGTGCCCCTGAGCTCCTTTCTTCAACTCGCTTTCTTGTGAGCTGGCCACAACACCGCAGGATTGCTTCAGGCCCTAGGTGTTTCCGGCACGGCACGCTGAGCCTTTGGTTAATTCCTCTTCCTGGTGGGAAATGAGAGTTAAATTTGCCCGTCCAGACACCTCCAGCTAGTCTCTCATTGCTTCTCCCTATTCCTGTTCATTTTCCGCAGAAATTGCAAATTGGGCCAAACAGGAGTTTAAAGGCACTGTCTCTCCAAGTTGAGAGAGTGTTAGTAAAGCATCTGGAATGTTGCGCCCGACTACCAGGGGACGAAAACTGAGACACATTTGAACACGTTTCCCGATCACAAGGTGGATCATACTCTGGGTTCCACATGCATGTTTTAGCTGAAGGAAGAATCCCTTAAACCTGGAGAGTTGAGACCCATGGAATGGGTACCATGCAATATGACTTCAAAGGGTCTGCATTTGCTCACCGAACCTCACCAATCCTATCACTGCTGCATTTATGCCGCTGCACACACGCTTGATTCTCTTTCGGAGGCATATAAATCCATAGGTTTTAAGATTCTTACTAGTCAGGTATATTCTTAGGCGTTTAATATGGGGTGTTGAGTCCCCTTTGTGGAGCAAGTAGTAGCTCTTGTCTATTATATATTTCGCTTATGGAACGGTACCTGTGGTAATTTCAATCTCTCGTTTTATGCAGCACCCCAACTCACCTTTCCCCTGAAGCAAGCATAAGTTGGTTTTCTACATTTGAGACCCAGTTCTGTTTTGTAATTCAGTTCCTGTGTAGCCAAGTTTACATTCCGTGTAGTAGTGATATCTTACGATGTTTCTTTTTCTGTGTGAGTTATTTTACTTAGAATCGTCGTACCTGAATCCACTCGTTATGCTGCTATGGGCCTGATGACATAGATTTCATTGCTGAATGATATTGCATTGTACGTAAGTACCACAACTTCTTTATCCATTTTTCAATTTCTGTGATGTTGAACTTGTACTGTAAACGAGGTTCTTATAAACAGAGCCGGCCCAAACTTTGGGGTGGCTGTGTCTTTTTGATTTTAATTTCCCTAAGCTATAGGACCATAAGTGGAAGTGCCCTAGGCTCTGTTGCTTTATTTTTTAGATGTTTCTGGAAACACCATACACTTCTCCAGAGTGGCTGTTGGCAATTTACATCCCGCCCATCAGCATAACAAGGCTACCAGTTCTCCATGGCTTGTCCTGCCTTTCTGGATTTCACACTTTTTTCAGATGGCCCTTTTGACCGGGGGGCAGTGAGACTTCATTGTAGTGCAGATTTCCTTTTCAAGCTTGCTTGGTTGGCCAAAAAGTGCGTATGCGTTTTTTCCTGAATATATTCAGGAAAACACGCATACGCCCTTTTTGGCCAGGTGCATCATGGTGGACGTTCTGCCTCTTTTCCTATGCTTTACATGCAATTCCAGTCTACCTCCTGAAGTCGGTTTCCTGCAATTCTGCCCCACTTTCAAGTCCTCTTGGCAGCCTTACTTCAATATATTTTTGGATGATAGCTGTCATTTATAACTCTGCAGGTTTGTGAATGACAGTGCCCCTGAGCTCCTTTCTTCAACTCGCTTTCTTGTGAGCTGGCCGCAACACCGCAGGATTGCTTCAGGCCCTAGTGTGGTTCCAGCATGGCACGCTGAGCCTTTGGTTAATTCCTCTTCCTGGTGGGAAATGAGAGTTAAATTTGCCCGTCCAGAGACCTCCAGCTAGTCTCTCATTGGTTCTCCTTTTCCTGTTCATTTTCCGCAGAAATTGCAAACTTGGCCAAACAGGAGGTTAAAGGCACTGACTCTCCAAGTGGGGAGAGTGTTAGTAAAGCGTCTGGAATGTTGCACACGAGTACCAGGGGACGAAAACTGAGATACATTTGAACACGTTTCCCGATGACATGGTGGATCATACTCTGGGTTCCACATGCATATTTTAGCTGAAGGAAGAATCCCTTAAACCTGGAGAGTTGAGACCCATGGAATGGGTACCATGCAATATGACTTCAAAGGGTCTGCATTTGCTCACCGAACCTCACCAATCCTATCACTGCTGCGTTTATGCCACTGTACACACGCTTGATTCTCTTTCGGAGACATATAAATCCATAGGTTTTAAGATTCTTACTAGTCAGGTATATTCTTAGGCGTTTAATATGGGGTGTTGATTCCACTTCGTTGAGCAAGGAGTAGATCTTGTCTATTACATATTTGGCTTTTGGAACGGTATCTGTGCTAATTTCAATCTCTTGCTTTATGCAGCACCCCAACTCACCTTTCCACTTAAGCAAGCATAAGTTGGTTTTCTACATTTGAGACCCTGTTCTGTTTTGTAATTCAGTTCCTGTGTAGCCAAGTTTACATTCCGTGTAGTAGTGATATCTTATGATGTTTCTTTTTCTGTGTGACTTATTTCACTTAGAATCATCATACCTGAATCCACTCATTATTCTGCTACGGGCCTGATGATAGGTTTCATTTCTGAGTGATATTGCATTGTACGTAAGTACCACAACTTCTTTATCCATTTTTCGCTTTCTGCGATATTGAACTTGTACCGTAAACGAGGTTCTTGTAAACAGAGCCGTCCCAAACTTTGGGGTGGCTGTGTCTTTTTTATTTTAATTTCCCTAAGCCATAGGACCATAAGTGGAAGTGCCTTAGACTCTTTTGCTTTTTGTTTTAGATGTTTCAGGAAACACCATACATTTCTCCAGAGTGGCTGTTGGCAATTTACATCCCGCCCATCAGCATAACAAGGCTCCCAGTTCTCCATGGCCTGTCCTGCCTTTCTGGATTTTACAGTTTTTTCTGATGGCCCTTTTGACCAGGGGGCAGTGAGACTTCATTGTAGTGCAGATTTCCTTTGCAAGCTTGCTTTGTTGGCCAAAAAGGGCGTATGCGTTTTTTCCTGAATATATTCAGGAAAAAACGCATACGCCCTTTTTGGCCAAGTGCATCATTGTGGACGTTCTGCCTCTTTTCCTATGCTTTACATGCAATTCCAGTCTACCTCCTGAAATCGGTTTCCTGCAATTCTGCCCCACTTTCAATTCCTCTTGGCAGCCTTACTTCAATATATTTTTGGAGGATAGCTGTCATTTATAACTCTGCAGGTTTGTGAATTACAGTGCCCCTGAGCTCCTTTCTTCAACTCGCTTCCTTGTGAGCTGGCCGCAACACCGCAGGATTGCTTCAGGCCCTAGTGTGGTTCCGGCATGGCACGCTGAGCCTTTGGTTAATTCCTCTTCCTGGTGGGAAATGAGAGTTAAATTTGCCCGTCCAGACACCTCCAGCTAGTCTCTCATTGGTTCTCCCTATTCCTCTTCATTTTCCGCAGAAATTGCAAACTGGGCCAAACAGGAGGTTAAAGGCACTGACTCTCCAAGTGGGGAGAGTGTTAGTAAAGCGTCTAGAATGTTGCTCCCGAGTACCAGGGGACGAAAACTGAGACACATTTGAACACGTTTCCCGATCACACGGTGGATCATACTCTGGGTTCCAAATGCATGTTTTAGCTGAA
This sequence comes from Orcinus orca, assembly GCF_937001465.1. NCBI lineage: Eukaryota > Metazoa > Chordata > Mammalia > Artiodactyla > Delphinidae > Orcinus > Orcinus orca. The sequence goes on along the minus strand of NC_064562.1, from coordinate 60,149,380 downwards.
GCAAGAATCCCTTAAACCTGGAGAGTTGAGACCCATGGAATGTGTACCATGCAATATGACTTCAAAGGGTCTGCATTTGCTCACCGAACCTCACCAATCCTATCACTGCTGCGTTTATGCCACTGTACACACGCTTGATTCTCTTTCGGAGACATATAAATCCATAGGTTTTAAGATTCTTACTAGTCAGGTATATTCTTAGGCGTTTAATATGGGGTGTTGAGTCCACTTCGTTGAGCAAGGAGTAGCTCTTGTCTATTACGTATTTGGCTTATGGAACGGTATCTGTGCTAATTTCAATCTCTGGTTTTATGCAGCACCCCAACTCACCTTTCCCCTTAAGCAAGCATAAGTTGGTTTTCTACATTTGAGGTCCTGTTCTGTTTTGTAATTCAGTTCCTGTGTAGCCAAGTTTACATTCCGTGTATTAGTGATATCTTATGATGTTTCTTTTTCTGTGTGACTTATTTCACTTAGAATCATCGTACCTGAATCCACTCATTATGCTGCTACGGGCCTGATGACATAGATTTCATTGCTGAGTGATATTGCATTGTACGTAAGTACCACAACTTCTTTATCCATTTTTCGCTTTCTGTGATATTGTACTTGTACCGTAAACGATGTTCTTGTAAACAGAGCCGTCCCAAACTTTGGGGTGGCTGTGTCTTTTTGATTTTAATTTACCTAAGCTATAGGACCATAAGTGGAAGTGCCCTAGGCTCTGTTGCTTTGTTTTTTAGATGTTTCAGGAAACACCATACACTTCTCCAGAGTGGCTGTTGGCAATTTACATCCCGCCCATCAGCATAACAAGGCTCCCAGTTCTCCATGGCCTGTCCTGCCTTTCTGGATTTTACACTTTTTTCAGATGGCCCTTTTGACCGGGGGGCAGTGAGACTTCATTGTAGTGCAGATTTCCTTTGCAAGCTTGCTTGGTTGGCCAAAAAGGGCGTATGCGTTTTTTCCTGAATATATTCAGGAAAAAACGCATACGCCCTTTTTGGCCAAGTGCATCATTGTGGACGTTCTGCCTCTTTTCCTATGCTTTACATTCAATTCCAGTCTACCTCCTGAAATCGGTTTCCTGCAATTCTGCCCCGCTTTCAAGTCCTCTTGGCAGCCTTACTTCAATATATTTTTGGACGATAGCTGTCATTTATAACTCTGCAGGTTTGTGAATGACAGTGTCCTAGAGCTCCTTTCTTCAACTCGCTTTCTTGTGAGCTGGCCGCAATACCGCAGGATTGCTTCAGGCCCTAGTGTGGTTCCAGCATGGCCCGCTGAGCCTTTGGTTATTTCCTCTTCCTGGTGGGAAATGAGAGTTAAATTTGCCCGTCCAGACACCTCCAGCTAGTATCTCATTTGTTCTCCCTATTCCTGTTCATTTTCCACAGAAATTGCAAACTGGGCCACACAGGAGGTTAAAGGCACTGACTCTCCAAGTGGGGAGAGTGTTAGTAAAGCGTCTGGAATGTTGCACCCGAGTACCAGGGTACGAAAACTGAGACACATTTGAACACGTTTCCCGATCACATGGTGGATCATACTGTGGGTTCCACATGCATGTTTTAGCTGAAGGAAGAATCCCTTAAACCTGGAGAGTTGAGACCCATGGAATGGGTACCATGCAATATGACTTCAAAGGGTCTGCATTTGCTCACCGAACCTCAACAATCCTATCACTGCTGCGTTTATGCCACGGTACACACGTTTGATTCTCTTTCGGAGACATATAAATCCATAGGTTTTAAGATTCTTACTAGTCAGGTATATTCTTAGGCGTTTAATATGGCCTGTTGAGTCCACTTCGTTGAGCAAGGAGTAGCTCTTGTCTATTGCATATTTGGCTTATGGAACGGTATCTGTGCTAATTTCAATCTCTGGTTTTATGCAGCACCCCAATTCACCTTTCTCCTTAAGCAAGCATAAGTTGGTTTTCTACATTTGAGGTCCTGTTCTGTTTTGTAATTCAGTTCCTGTGTAGCCAAGATTTCATTTCGTGTAGTAGTGATATCTTATGATGTTTCTTTTTCTGTGTGACTTATTTCACTTAGAATCATCGTACCTGAATCCACTCATTATGCTGCTACGGGCCTGATGACATAGATTTCATTGCTGAGTGATATTGCATTGTACGTAAGTACCACAACTTCTTTATCCATTTTTCGCTTTCTGTGATATTGAACTTGTACCGTAAAGGAGGTTCTTGTAAACAGAGCCGTCCCAAACTTTGGGGTGGCTGTGTCTTTTTTATTTTAATTTCCCTAAGCCATAGGACCATAAGTGGAAGTGCCTTAGACTCTTTTGCTTTTTGTTTTAGATGTTTCAGGAAACACCATACATTTCTCCAGAGTGGCTGTTGGCAATTTACATCCCGCCCATCAGCATAACAAGGCTCCCAGTTCTCCATGGCCTGTCCTGCCTTTCTGATTTTACACTTTTTTCAGATGGCCCTTTTGACCGGGGGGCAGTGAGACTTCATTGTAGTGCAGATTTCCTTTGCAAGCTTGCTTGGTTGTCCAAAAAGTGCGTATGCGTTTTTTCCTGAATATATTCAGGAAAAAACGCATACGCCCTTTTTGGCCAAGTGCATCATTGTGGACGTTCTGCCTCTTTTCCTATGCTTTACATGCAATTCCAGTCTACCTCCTGAAATCGGTTTCCTGCAATTCTGCCCCGCTTTCAAGTCCTCTTGGCAGCCTTACTTCAATATATTTTTGGACGATAGCTGTCATTTATAACTCTGCAGGTTTGTGAATTACAGTGCCCCTGAGCTCCTTTCTTCAACTCGCTTTCTTGTGAGCTGGCCACAACACCGCAGGATTGCTTCAGGCCCTAGTTGTTTCCGGCACGGCACGCTGAGCCTTTGGTTAATTCCTCTTCCTGGTGGGAAATGAGAGTTAAATTTGCCCGTCCAGACACCTCCAGCTAGTCTCTCATTGCTTCTCCCTATTCCTGTTCATTTTCCGCAGAAATTGCAAATTGGGCCAAACAGGAGTTTAAAGGCACTGTCTCTCCAAGTTGAGAGAGTGTTAGTAAAGCATCTGGAATGTTGCGCCCGACTACCAGGGGACGAAAACTGAGACACATTTGAACACGTTTCCCGATCACAAGGTGGATCATACTCTGGGTTCCACATGCATGTTTTAGCTGAAGGAAGAATCCCTTAAACCTGGAGAGTTGAGACCCATGGAATGGGTACCATGCAATATGACTTCAAAGGGTCTGCATTTGCTCACCGAACCTCACCAATCCTATCACTGCTGCATTTATGCCGCTGCACACACGCTTGATTCTCTTTCGGAGGCATATAAATCCATAGGTTTTAAGATTCTTACTAGTCAGGTATATTCTTAGGCGTTTAATATGGGGTGTTGAGTCCCCTTTGTGGAGCAAGTAGTAGCTCTTGTCTATTATATATTTCGCTTATGGAACGGTACCTGTGGTAATTTCAATCTCTCGTTTTATGCAGCACCCCAACTCACCTTTCCCCTGAAGCAAGCATAAGTTGGTTTTCTACATTTGAGACCCAGTTCTGTTTTGTAATTCAGTTCCTGTGTAGCCAAGTTTACATTCCGTGTAGTAGTGATAACTTACGATGTTTCTTTTTCTGTGTGAGTTATTTTACTTAGAATCGTCGTACCTGAATCCACTCGTTATGCTGCTATGGGCCTGATGACATAGATTTCATTGCTGAATGATATTGCATTGTACGTAAGTACCACAAATTCTTTATCCATTTTTCAATTTCTGTGATGTTGAACTTGTACTGTAAACGCGGTTCTTATAAACAGAGCCGGCCCAAACTTTGGGGTGGCTGTGTCTTTTTGATTTTAATTTCCCTAAGCTATAGGACCATAAGTGGAAGTGCCCTAGGCTCTGTTGCTTTATTTTTTAGATGTTTCTGGAAACACCATACACTTCTCCAGAGTGGCTGTTGGCAATTTACATCCCGCCCATCAGCATAACAAGGCTACCAGTTCTCCATGGCTTGTCCTGCCTTTCTGGATTTCACACTTTTTTCAGATGGCCCTTTTGACCGGGGGGCAGTGAGACTTCATTGTAGTGCAGATTTCCTTTTCAAGCTTGCTTGGTTGGCCAAAAAGTGCGTATGCGTTTTTTCCTGAATATATTCAGGAAAACACGCATACGCCCTTTTTGGCCAGGTGCATCATGGTGGACGTTCTGCCTCTTTTCCTATGCTTTACATGCAATTCCAGTCTACCTCCTGAAGTCGGTTTCCTGCAATTCTGCCCCACTTTCAAGTCCTCTTGGCAGCCTTACTTCAATATATTTTTGGATGATAGCTGTCATTTATAACTCTGCAGGTTTGTGAATGACAGTGCCCCTGAGCTCCTTTCTTCAACTCGCTTTCTTGTGAGCTGGCCGCAACACCGCAGGATTGCTTCAGGCCCTAGTGTGGTTCCAGCATGGCACGCTGAGCCTTTGGTTAATTCCTCTTCCTGGTGGGAAATGAGAGTTAAATTTGCCCGTCCAAAGACCTCCAGCTAGTCTCTCATTGGTTCTCCTTTTCCTGTTCATTTTCCGCAGAAATTGCAAACTTGGCCAAACAGGAGGTTAAAGGCACTGACTCTCCAAGTGGGGAGAGTGTTAGTAAAGCGTCTGGAATGTTGCACACGAGTACCAGGGGAAGAAAACTGAGATACATTTGAACACGTTTCCCGATGACATGGTGGATCATACTCTGGGTTCCACATGCATATTTTAGCTGAAGGAAGAATCCCTTAAACCTGGAGAGTTGAGACCCATGGAATGGGTACCATGCAATATGACTTCAAAGGGTCTGCATTTGCTCACCGAACCTCACCAATCCTATCACTGCTGCGTTTATGCCACTGTACACACGCTTGATTCTCTTTCGGAGACATATAAATCCATAGGTTTTAAGATTCTTACTAGTCAGGTATATTCTTAGGCGTTTAATATGGGGTGTTGATTCCACTTCGTTGAGCAAGGAGTAGATCTTGTCTATTACATATTTGGCTTTTGGAACGGTATCTGTGCTAATTTCAATCTCTTGCTTTATGCAGCACCCCAACTCACCTTTCCACTTAAGCAAGCATAAGTTGGTTTTCTACATTTGAGACCCTGTTCTGATTTGTAATTCAGTTCCTGTGTAGCCAAGTTTACATTCCGTGTAGTAGTGATATCTTATGATGTTTCTTGTTCTGTGTGACTTATTTCACTTAGAATCATCATACCTGAATCCACTCATTATTCTGCTACGGGCCTGATGATAGGTTTCATTTCTGAGTGATATTGCATTGTACGTAAGTACCACAATTTCTTTATCCATTTTTCGCTTTCTGTGATATTGAACTTGTACCGTAAATGATGTTCTTGTAAACAGAGCTGTCCCAAACTTTGGGGTGGCTGTGTCTTTTTGATTTTAATTTCCCTAAGCTATAGGACCATAAGTGGAAGTGCCCTAGGCTCTGTTGCTTTGTTTTTTAGATGTTTCAGGAAACACCATACACTTCTCCAGAGTGGCTGTTGGTAATTTACATCCCGCGCATCAGCATAACAAGGCTCCCAGTTCTCCATGGCCTGTCCTGCCTTTCTGGATTTTACAGTTTTTTCTGATGGCCCTTTTGACCAGGGGGCAGTGAGACTTCATTGTAGTGCAGATTTCCTTTGCAAGCTTGCTTTGTTGGCCAAAAAGGGCGTATGCGTTTTTTCCTGAATATATTCAGGAAAAAACGCATACGCCCTTTTTGGCCAAGTGCATCATTGTGGACGTTCTGCCTCTTTTCCTATGCTTTACATGCAATTCCAGTCTACCTCCTGAAATCGGTTTCCTGCAATTCTGCCCCACTTTCAATTCCTCTTGGCAGCCTTACTTCAATATATTTTTGGAGGATAGCTGTCATTTATAACTCTGCAGGTTTGTGAATTACAGTGCCCCTGAGCTCCTTTCTTCAACTCGCTTCCTTGTGAGCTGACCGCAACACCGCAGGATTGCTTCAGGCCCTAGTGTGGTTCCGGCATGGCACGCTGAGCCTTTGGTTAATTCCTCTTCCTGGTGGGAAATGAGAGTTAAATTTGCCCGTCCAGACACCTCCAGCTAGTCTCTCATTGGTTCTCCCTATTCCTCTTCATTTTCCGCAGAAATTGCAAACTGGGCCAAACAGGAGGTTAAAGGCACTGACTCTCCAAGTGGGGAGAGTGTTAGTAAAGCGTCTAGAATGTTGCTCCCGAGTACCAGGGGACGAAAACTGAGACACATTTGAACACGTTTCCCGATCACACGGTGGATCATACTCTGGGTTCCAAATGCATGTTTTAGCTGAAGCAAGAATCCCTTAAACCTGGAGAGTTGAGACCCATGGAATGTGTACCATGCAATATGACTTCAAAGGGTCTGCATTTGCTCACCGAACCTCACCAATCCTATCACTGCTGCGTTTATGCCACTGTACACACGCTTGATTCTCTTTCGGAGACATATAAATCCATAGGTTTTAAGATTCTTACTAGTCAGGTATATTCCTAGGCGTTTAATATGGGGTGTTGAGTCCACTTCGTTGAGCAAGGAGTAGCTCTTGTCTATTACGTATTTGGCTTATGGAACGGTATCTGTGCTAATTTCAATCTCTGGTTTTATGCAGCACCCCAACTCACCTTTCCCCTTAAGCAAGCATAAGTTGGTTTTCTACATTTGAGGTCTTGTTCTGTTTTGTAATTCAGTTCCTGTGTAGCCAAGTTTACATTCCGTGTATTAGTGATATCTTATGATGTTTCTTTTTCTGTGTGACTTATTTCACTTAGAATCATCGTACCTGAATCCACTCATTATGCTGCTACGGGCCTGATGACATAGATTTCATTGCTGAGTGATATTGCATTGTACGTAAGTACCACAACTTCTTTATCCATTTTTCGCTTTCTGTGATATTGTACTTGTACCGTAAACGATGTTCTTGTAAACAGAGCCGTCCCAAACTTTGGGGTGGCTGTGTCTTTTTGATTTTAATTTACCTAAGCTATAGGACCATAAGTGGAAGTGCACTAGGCTCTGTTGTTTTGTTTTTTAGATGTTTCAGGAAACACCATACACTTCTCCAGAGTGGCTGTTGGCAATTTACATCCCGCCCATCAGCATAACAAGGCTCCCAGTTCTCCATGGCCTGTCCTGCCTTTCTGGATTTTACACTTTTTTCAGATGGCCCTTTTGACCGGGGGGCAGTGAGACTTCATTGTAGTGCAGATTTCCTTTGCAAGCTTGCTTGGTTGGCCAAAAAGGGCGTATGCGTTTTTTCCTGAATATATTCAGGAAAAAACGCATACGCCCTTTTTGGCCAAGTGCATCATTGTGGACGTTCTGCCTCTTTTCCTATGCTTTACATGCAATTCCAGTCTACCTCCTGAAATCGGTTTCCTGCAATTCTGCCCCGCTTTCAAGTCCTCTTGGCAGCCTTACTTCAATATATTTTTGGACGATAGCTGTCATTTATAACTCTGCAGGTTTGTGAATTACAGTGCTCCTGAGCTCCTTTCTTCAACTCGCTTTCTTGTGAGCTGGCCACAACACCGCAGGATTGCTTCAGGCCCTAGGTGTTTCCGGCACGGCACGCTGAGCCTTTGGTTAATTCCTCTTCCTGGTGGGAAATGAGAGTTAAATTTGCCCGTCCAGACACCTCCAGCTAGTCTCTCATTGCTTCTCCCTATTCCTGTTCATTTTCCGCAGAAATTGCAAATTGGGCCAAACAGGAGGTTAAAGGCACTGTCTCTCCAAGTTGAGAGAGTGTTAGTAAAGCATCTGGAATGTTGCGCCCGACTACCAGGGTACGAAATCTGAGACACATTTGAACACGTTTCCCGATCACAAGGTGGATCATACTCTGGGTTCCACATGCATGTTTTAGCTGAAGGAAGAATCCCTTAAACCTGGAGAGTTGAGACCCATGGAATGGGTACCATGCAATATGACTTCAAAGGGTCTGCATTTGCTCACCGAACCTCACCAATCCTATCACTGCTGCATTTATGCCGCTGCACACACGCTTGATTCTCTTTCGGAGGCATATAAATCCATAGGTTTTAAGATTCTTACTAGTCAGGTATATTCTTAGGCATTTAATATGGGGTGTTGAGTCCCCTTTGTGGAGCAAGTAGTAGCTCTTGTCTATTATATATTTCGCTTATGGAACGGTACCTGTGGTAATTTCAATCTCTCGTTTTATGCAGCACCCCAACTCACCTTTCCCCTTAAGCAAGCATAAGTTGGTTTTCTACATTTGAGACCATGTTCTGTTTTGTAATTCAGTTCCTGTGTAGCCAAGTTTCCATTCCGTGTAGTAGTGATATCTTATGATGTTTCTTTTTCTGTGTGACTTATTTCACTTAGAATCATCATACCTGAATCCACTCATTATGCTGCTACGGGCCTGATGACATAGATTTCATTGCTGAGTGATATTGCATTGTACGTAAGTACCACAACTTCTTTATCCATTTTTCGCTTTCTGCGATATTGAACTTGTACCGTAAACGAGGTTCTTGTAAACAGAGCCGTCCCAAACTTTGGGGTGGCTGTGTCATTTTGATTTTAATTTCCCTAAGCTATAGGACCATAAGTGGAATTGCCCTAGGCTCTGTTGCTTTGTTTTTTAGATATTTCAGGAAACACCATACACTTCTCCAGAGTGGCTGTTGGCAATTTACATCCCGCCCATCAGCATAACAAGGCTCCCATTTCTCCATGGCCTGTCCTGCCTTTCTGGATTTTACACTTTTTTCAGATGGCCCTTTTGATCAGTGGCCAGTGAGACTTCATTGTAGTGCAGATTTCCTTTGCCAGCTTGCTTGGTTGGCCAAAAAGCCCATATGCGTTTTTTCCTGAATATATTCAGGAAAAAACGCATACGCGCTTTTTGTTCAAGTGCATCATTGTGGACGTTCTGCCTCTATTCCTATGCTTTACATGCATTTCCAGTCTACCTCCTGAAATCGGATTCCTGCAATTCTGCCCCGCTTTCAAGTCCTCTTGGCAGACTTACTTCAACATATTTTTGGACGATAGCTGTCATTTATAACTCTGCAGGTTTGTGAATTACAGTGCCCCTGAGCTCCTTTCTTCAACTCACTTTCTTGTGAGCGGGTCGCGACACCGCAGTATTGCTTCAGGCCCTAGTGTCGTTCCGGCATGCCACGTTGAGCCTTTGGTTAATTCCTCTTCCTGGTGGGAAATGAGAGTTAAATTTGCCCGTCCAGACACCTCCAGCTAGTCTCTCATTGGTTCTCCTTTTCCTGTTCATTTTCCGCAGAAATTGCAAACTGGGCCAAACAGGAGGTTAAAGGCACTGACACTCCAAGTGGGGAGAGTGTTAGTAAAGCATCTGGAATGTTGCACCCGAGTACCAGGGGACGAAAACTGAGATACATTTGAACACGATTCCCGATGACATGGTGGATCATACTCTGGGATCCACATGCATGTTTTAGCTGAAGGAAGAATCCCTTAAACCTGGAGAGTTGAGACCCATGGAATGGGTACCATGCAATATGACTTCAAAGGGTCTGCATTTGCTCACCGAACATCACCAATGCTATCACTGCTGAGTTTATGCCGCTGTACACACGCTTGATTCTCTTTCGGAGACATATAAATCCATAGGTTTAAAGATTCTTACTAGTCAGGTATATTCTTAGGCGTTTAATATGGGGTGTTGATTCCACTTCGTTGAGCAAGGAGTAGATCTTGTCTATTACATATTTGGCTTTTGGAACGGTATCTGTGCTAATTTCAATCTCTTGCTTTATGCAGCAACCCAACTCACCTTTCCCCTTAAGCAAGCATAAGTTGGTTTTCTACATTTGAGACCCTGTTCTGTTTTGTAATTCAGTTCCTGTGTAGCCAAGTTTACATTCCGTGTAGTAGTAATATCTTATGATCTTTCTTTTTCTGTGTGACTTATTTCACTTAGAATCGTCGTACCTGAATCCACTCGTTATGCTGCTATGGGCCTGATGACATAGATTTCATTGCTGAATGATATTGCATTGTACGTAAGTACCACAACTTCTTTATCCATTTTTCAATTTCTGTGATGTTGAACTTGTACTGTAAACGAGGTTCTTATAAACAGAGCCGGCCCAAACTTTGGGGTGGCTGTGTCTTTTTGATTTTAATTTCCCTAAGCCATAGGACCATAAGTGGAAGTGCCTTAGACTCTTTTGCTTTTTGTTTTAGATGTTTCAGGAAACACCATACATTTCTCCAGAGTGGCTGTTGGCAATTTACATCCCGCCCATCAGCATAACAAGGCTCCCAGTTCTCCATGGCCTGTCCTGCCTTTCTGGATTTTACAGTTTTTTCTGATGGCCCTTTTGACCAGGGGGCAGTGAGACTTCATTGTAGTGCATATTTCCTTTGCAAGCTTGCTTGGTTGGCCAAAAAGGGCGTATGCGTTTTTTCCTGAATATATTCAGGAAAAAACGCATACGCCCTTTTTGGCCAAGTGCATCATGGTGGACGTTCTGCCTCTTTTCCTATGCTTTACATGCAATTCCAGTCTACCTCCTGAAATCGGTTTCCTGCAATTCTGCCCCACTTTCAATTCCTCTTGGCAGCCTTACTTCAATATATTTTTGGAGGATAGCTGTCATTTATAACTCTGCAGGTTTGTGAATTACAGTGCCCCTGAGCTCCTTTCTTCAACTCGCTTCCTTGTGAGCTGGCCGCAACACCGCAGGATTGCTTCAGGCCCTAGTGTGGTTCCGGCATGGCACGCTGAGCCTTTGGTTAATTCCTCTTCCTGGTGGGAAATGAGAGTTAAATTTGCCCGTCCAGACACCTCCAGCTAGTCTCTCATTGGTTCTCCCTATTCCTCTTCATTTTCCGCAGAAATTGCAAACTGGGCCAAACAGGAGGTTAAAGGCACTGACTCTCCAAGTGGGGAGAGTGTTAGTAAAGCGTCTAGAATGTTGCTCCCGAGTACCAGGGGACGAAAACTGAGACACATTTGAACACGTTTCCCGATCACACGGTGGATCATACTCTGGGTTCCAAATGCATGTTTTAGCTGAAGCAAGAATCCCTTAAACCTGGAGAGTTGAGACCCATGGAATGTGTACCATGCAATATGACTTCAAAGGGTCTGCATTTGCTCACCGAACCTCACCAATCCTATCACTGCTGCGTTTATGCCACTGTACACACGCTTGATTCTCTTTCGGAGACATATAAATCCATAGGTTTTAAGATTCTTACTAGTCAGGTATATTCCTAGGCGTTTAATATGGGGTGTTGAGTCCACTTCGTTGAGCAAGGAGTAGCTCTTGTCTATTACGTATTTGGCTTATGGAACGGTATCTGTGCTAATTTCAATCTCTGGTTTTATGCAGCACCCCAACTCACCTTTCCCCTTAAGCAAGCATAAGTTGGTTTTCTACATTTGAGGTCTTGTTCTGTTTTGTAATTCAGTTCCTGTGTAGCCAAGTTTACATTCCGTGTATTAGTGATATCTTATGATGTTTCTTTTTCTGTGTGACTTATTTCACTTAGAATCATCGTACCTGAATCCACTCATTATGCTGCTACGGGCCTGATGACATAGATTTCATTGCTGAGTGATATTGCATTGTACGTAAGTACCACAACTTCTTTATCCATTTTTCGCTTTCTGTGATATTGTACTTGTACCGTAAACGATGTTCTTGTAAACAGAGCCGTCCCAAACTTTGGGGTGGCTGTGTCTTTTTGATTTTAATTTACCTAAGCTATAGGACCATAAGTGGAAGTGCACTAGGCTCTGTTGTTTTGTTTTTTAGATGTTTCAGGAAACACCATACACTTCTCCAGAGTGGCTGTTGGCAATTTACATCCCGCCCATCAGCATAACAAGGCTCCCAGTTCTCCATGGCCTGTCCTGCCTTTCTGGATTTTACACTTTTTTCAGATGGCCCTTTTGACCGGGGGGCAGTGAGACTTCATTGTAGTGCAGATTTCCTTTGCAAGCTTGCTTGGTTGGCCAAAAAGGGCGTATGCGTTTTTTCCTGAATATATTCAGGAAAAAACGCATACGCCCTTTTTGGCCAAGTGCATCATTGTGGACGTTCTGCCTCTTTTCCTATGCTTTACATGCAATTCCAGTCTACCTCCTGAAATCGGTTTCCTGCAATTCTGCCCCGCTTTCAAGTCCTCTTGGCAGCCTTACTTCAATATATTTTTGGACGATAGCTGTCATTTATAACTCTGCAGGTTTGTGAATTACAGTGCTCCTGAGCTCCTTTCTTCAACTCGCTTTCTTGTGAGCTGGCCACAACACCGCAGGATTGCTTCAGGCCCTAGGTGTTTCCGGCACGGCACGCTGAGCCTTTGGTTAATTCCTCTTCCTGGTGGGAAATGAGAGTTAAATTTGCCCGTCCAGACACCTCCAGCTAGTCTCTCATTGCTTCTCCCTATTCCTGTTCATTTTCCGCAGAAATTGCAAATTGGGCCAAACAGGAGGTTAAAGGCACTGTCTCTCCAAGTTGAGAGAGTGTTAGTAAAGCATCTGGAATGTTGCGCCCGACTACCAGGGTACGAAATCTGAGACACATTTGAACACGTTTCCCGATCACAAGGTGGATCATACTCTGGGTTCCACATGCATGTTTTAGCTGAAGGAAGAATCCCTTAAACCTGGAGAGTTGAGACCCATGGAATGGGTACCATGCAATATGACTTCAAAGGGTCTGCATTTGCTCACCGAACCTCACCAATCCTATCACTGCTGCATTTATGCCGCTGCACACACGCTTGATTCTCTTTCGGAGGCATATAAATCCATAGGTTTTAAGATTCTTACTAGTCAGGTATATTCTTAGGCATTTAATATGGGGTGTTGAGTCCCCTTTGTGGAGCAAGTAGTAGCTCTTGTCTATTATATATTTCGCTTATGGAACGGTACCTGTGGTAATTTCAATCTCTCGTTTTATGCAGCACCCCAACTCACCTTTCCCCTTAAGCAAGCATAAGTTGGTTTTCTACATTTGAGACCATGTTCTGTTTTGTAATTCAGTTCCTGTGTAGCCAAGTTTCCATTCCGTGTAGTAGTGATATCTTATGATGTTTCTTTTTCTGTGTGACTTATTTCACTTAGAATCATCATACCTGAATCCACTCATTATGCTGCTACGGGCCTGATGACATAGATTTCATTGCTGAGTGATATTGCATTGTACGTAAGTACCACAACTTCTTTATCCATTTTTCGCTTTCTGCGATATTGAACTTGTACCGTAAACGAGGTTCTTGTAAACAGAGCCGTCCCAAACTTTGGGGTGGCTGTGTCATTTTGATTTTAATTTCCCTAAGCTATAGGACCATAAGTGGAATTGCCCTAGGCTCTGTTGCTTTGTTTTTTAGATATTTCAGGAAACACCATACACTTCTCCAGAGTGGCTGTTGGCAATTTACATCCCGCCCATCAGCATAACAAGGCTCCCATTTCTCCATGGCCTGTCCTGCCTTTCTGGATTTTACACTTTTTTCAGATGGCCCTTTTGATCAGTGGCCAGTGAGACTTCATTGTAGTGCAGATTTCCTTTGCCAGCTTGCTTGGTTGGCCAAAAAGCCCATATGCGTTTTTTCCTGAATATATTCAGGAAAAAACGCATACGCGCTTTTTGTTCAAGTGCATCATTGTGGACGTTCTGCCTCTATTCCTATGCTTTACATGCATTTCCAGTCTACCTCCTGAAATCGGATTCCTGCAATTCTGCCCCGCTTTCAAGTCCTCTTGGCAGACTTACTTCAACATATTTTTGGACGATAGCTGTCATTTATAACTCTGCAGGTTTGTGAATTACAGTGCCCCTGAGCTCCTTTCTTCAACTCACTTTCTTGTGAGCGGGTCGCGACACCGCAGTATTGCTTCAGGCCCTAGTGTCGTTCCGGCATGCCACGTTGAGCCTTTGGTTAATTCCTCTTCCTGGTGGGAAATGAGAGTTAAATTTGCCCGTCCAGACACCTCCAGCTAGTCTCTCATTGGTTCTCCTTTTCCTGTTCATTTTCCGCAGAAATTGCAAACTGGGCCAAACAGGAGGTTAAAGGCACTGACACTCCAAGTGGGGAGAGTGTTAGTAAAGCATCTGGAATGTTGCACCCGAGTACCAGGGGACGAAAACTGAGATACATTTGAACACGATTCCCGATGACATGGTGGATCATACTCTGGGATCCACATGCATGTTTTAGCTGAAGGAAGAATCCCTTAAACCTGGAGAGTTGAGACCCATGGAATGGGTACCATGCAATATGACTTCAAAGGGTCTGCATTTGCTCACCGAACATCACCAATGCTATCACTGCTGAGTTTATGCCGCTGTACACACGCTTGATTCTCTTTCGGAGACATATAAATCCATAGGTTTAAAGATTCTTACTAGTCAGGTATATTCTTAGGCGTTTAATATGGGGTGTTGATTCCACTTCGTTGAGCAAGGAGTAGATCTTGTCTATTACATATTTGGCTTTTGGAACGGTATCTGTGCTAATTTCAATCTCTTGCTTTATGCAGCAACCCAACTCACCTTTCCCCTTAAGCAAGCATAAGTTGGTTTTCTACATTTGAGACCCTGTTCTGTTTTGTAATTCAGTTCCTGTGTAGCCAAGTTTACATTCCGTGTAGTAGTAATATCTTATGATCTTTCTTTTTCTGTGTGACTTATTTCACTTAGAATCGTCGTACCTGAATCCACTCGTTATGCTGCTATGGGCCTGATGACATAGATTTCATTGCTGAATGATATTGCATTGTACGTAAGTACCACAACTTCTTTATCCATTTTTCAATTTCTGTGATGTTGAACTTGTACTGTAAACGAGGTTCTTATAAACAGAGCCGGCCCAAACTTTGGGGTGGCTGTGTCTTTTTGATTTTAATTTCCCTAAGCCATAGGACCATAAGTGGAAGTGCCTTAGACTCTTTTGCTTTTTGTTTTAGATGTTTCAGGAAACACCATACATTTCTCCAGAGTGGCTGTTGGCAATTTACATCCCGCCCATCAGCATAACAAGGCTCCCAGTTCTCCATGGCCTGTCCTGCCTTTCTGGATTTTACAGTTTTTTCTGATGGCCCTTTTGACCAGGGGGCAGTGAGACTTCATTGTAGTGCATATTTCCTTTGCAAGCTTGCTTGGTTGGCCAAAAAGGGCGTATGCGTTTTTTCCTGAATATATTCAGGAAAAAACGCATACGCCCTTTTTGGCCAAGTGCATCATGGTGGACGTTCTGCCTCTTTTCCTATGCTTTACATGCAATTCCAGTCTACCTCCTGAAATCGGTTTCCTGCAATTCTGCCCCACTTTCAATTCCTCTTGGCAGCCTTACTTCAATATATTTTTGGAGGATAGCTGTCATTTATAACTCTGCAGGTTTGTGAATTACAGTGCCCCTGAGCTCCTTTCTTCAACTCGCTTCCTTGTGAGCTGGCCGCAACACCGCAGGATTGCTTCAGGCCCTAGTGTGGTTCCGGCATGGCACGCTGAGCCTTTGGTTAATTCCTCTTCCTGGTGGGAAATGAGAGTTAAATTTGCCCGTCCAGACACCTCCAGCTAGTCTCTCATTGCTTCTCCCTATTCCTCTTCATTTTCCGCAGAAATTGCAAACAGGGCCAAACAGGAGGTTAAAGGCACTGACTCTCCAAGTGGGGAGAGTGTTAGTAAAGCGTCTAGAATGTTGCTCTCGAGTACCAGGGGACGAAAACTGAGACACATTTGAACACGTTTCCCGATCACACGGTGGATCATACTCTGGGTTCCAAATGCATGTTTTAGCTGAAGCAAGAATCCCTTAAACCTGGAGAGTTGAGACCCATGGAATGTGTACCATGCAATATGACTTCAAAGGGTCTGCATTTGCTCACCGAACCTCACCAATCCTATCACTGCTGCGTTTATGCCGCTGTACACACGCTTGATTCTCTTTCGGAGACATATAAATCCATAGGTTTTAAGATTCTTACTAGTCAGGTATATTCTTAGGCGTTTAATATGGGGTGTTGAGTCCACTTCGTTGAACAAGGAGTAGCTCTTGTCTGTTACATATTTGGCTTATGGAATGGTATCTGTGCTAATTTCAATCTCTGGTTTTATGCAGCACCCCAACTCACCTTTCCCCTTAAGCAAGCATAAGTTGGTTTTCTACATTTGAGATCCTGTTCTGTTTTGTAATTCAGTTCCTGTGTAGCCAAGTTTACATTCCGTGTAGTAGTGATATCTTATGATGTTTCTTTTTCTGTGTGACTTATTTCACTTAGAATCATCGTACCTGAATCCACTCATTATGCTGCTACGGGCCTGATGACATAGATTTCATTGCTGAGTCATATTGCATTGTACGTAAGTACCACAATTTCTTTATCCATTTTTCACTTTCTGTGGTATTGAACTTGTACCGTAAACGACGTTCTTGAAAATAGAGCCGTCCCAAACTTTGGGGTGGCTGTGTCTTTTTGATTTTAATTTCCCTAAGCTATAGGACCATAAGTGGAAGTGCCCTAGGCTCTGTTGCTTTGTTTTTTAGATGTTTCAGGAAACACTATACACTTCTCCAGAGTGGCTGTTGGCAATTTACATCCTGCCTATCAGTATAACAATGCTCCCAGTTCTCCATGGCCTGTCCTGCCTTTTTGGATTTTACACTTTTTTCAGATGGCCCTTTTGACCGGGGGGTAGTGAGACTTCATTATAGTGCAGATTTCTTTGCAAGCTTGCTTGGTTGGCCAAAAAGGGCGTATGCGTTTTCTCCTGAATATATTCAGGAAAAAACGCATACGCCATTTTTGGCCAAGTGCATCATTGTGGACGTTCTGCCTCTTTTCCTATGCTTTACATGCAATTCCAGTCTACCTCCTGAAATCGGTTTCCTGAAATTCTGCCCCGCTTTCAAGTCCTCTTGGCAGCCTTACTTCAATATCTTTTTGGACGATAGCTGTCATTTATAACTCTGCAGGTTTGTGAATGACAGTGTCCTAGAGCTCCTTTCTTCAACTCGCTTTCTTGTGAGCTGGCCGCAACACCGCAGGATTGCTTCAGGCCCTAGTGTGGTTCCAGCATGGCCCGCTGAGCCTTTGGTTAAATTCTCTTCCTGGTGGGAAATTTGGGTTAAATTTGCCCGTCCAGACACCTCCAGCTAGTCTCTCATTGGTTCTCCCTATTCCTGTTGATTTTCCAAAGGAATTGCAAACTGGGCCTAACAGGAGGTTAAAGGCACTGACTCTCCAAGTGGGGAGAGTGTTAGTAAAGCGTCTGGAATGTTGAACCCGAGTACTAGGGGGCGAAAACTTAGACACATTTGAACACGTTTCCCGATCACTTGGTGGATCATACTCTGGGTTCCACATGCATGTTTTAGCTGAAGGAAGAATCCCTTAAACCTGCAGAGTTGAGACCCATGGAATTGGTACCATGCAATATGACTTCAAAGGGTCTGCATTTGCTCACCGAACCTCACCAATCCTATCACTGCTGCGTTTATGCCGCTGTACACACGCTTGATTATCTTTTGGAGACATAGAAATCCATAGGTTTTTAGATTCTTACTAGTCAGGTATATTCTTAGGCGTTTAATATGGGGTGTTGAGTCCCCTTTGTTGAGCAAGGAGTAGCTCTTGTCTATTACATATTTGGCTTATGGAACGGTATCTGTGCTACTTTCAATCTCTGGTTTTATGCAGCACCCCAACTCACCTTTCCCCTTAAGCAAGCATAAGTTGGTTTTCTACATTTGAGACCGTGTTCTGTTTTGTAATTCAGTTCCTGTGTAGCCAAGTTTACATTCCGTGTAGTAGAGATATCTTATGATGTTTCTTTTTCTGTGTGACTTATTTCACTTAGAATCATCGTACCTGAATCCACTCATTATGCTGCTACGGGCCTGATGACATAGATTTCATTGCTGAGTCATATTGCATTGTACGTAAGTACCACAATTTCTTTATCCATTTTTCACTTTCTGCGGTATTGAACTTGTACCGTAATCGACGTTCTTGAAAACAGAGCCGTCCCAAACTTTGGGGTGGCTGTGTCCTTTTGATTTTAATTTCCCTAAGCTATAGGACCATAAGTGGAAGTGCCCTAGGCTCTGTTGCTTTGTTTTTTAGATGTTTCAGGAAACACTATACACTTCTCCAGAGTGGCTGTTGGCAATTTACATCCTGCCTATCAGTATAACAATGCTCCCAGTTCTCCATGGCCTGTCCTGCCTTTTTGGATTTTACACTTTTTTCAGATGGCCCTTTTGACCGGGGGGTAGTGAGACTTCATTATAGTGCAGATTTCTTTGCAAGCTTGCTTGGTTGGCCAAAAAGGGCGTATGCGTTTTTTCCTGAATATATTCAGGAAAAAACGCATACGCCCTTTTTGGCCAAGTGCATCATTGTGGACGTTCTGCCTCTTTTCCTATGCTTTACATGCAATTCCAGTCTACCTCCTGAAATCGGTTTCCTGCAATTCTGCCCTGCTTTCAAGTCCTCTTGGCAGCCTTACTTCAATATATTTTTGGACGATAGCTGTCATTTATAACTCTGCAGGTTTGTGAATGACAGTGTCCTAGAGCTCCTTTCTTCAACTCGCTTTCTTGTGAGCTGGCCACAATACCACAGGATTGCTTCAGGCCCTAATGTGGTTCCGGCATGGCACGCTGAGCCTTTGGTTAATTCCTCTTCCTGGTGGGAAATGAGAGTTAAATTTGCCCGTCCAGACACCTCCAGCTAGTCTCTCATTGGTTCTCCCTATTCCTGTTCATTTTCCGCAGAAATTGCAAACTGGGCCAAACAGGAGTTTAAAGGCACTGACTCTCCAAGTGGGGAGAGTGTTAGTAAAGCATCTGGAATGTTGCACCCGAGTACCAGGGGACGAAAACTGAGAAATATTTGAACACGTTTCCCGATCACATGGTGGATCATACTCTGGGTTCCACATGCATGTTTTAGCTGAAGGAAGAATCCCTTAAACGTGGAGAGTTGAGACCCATGGAATGGGTACCATGCAATATGACTTCAAAGGGTCTGCATTTGCTCACCGAACCTCACCAATCCTATCACTGCTGCGTTTATGCCGCTGTACACACGCTTGATTCTCTTTCGGAGACATATAAATCCAAAGGTTTTAAGATTCTTACTACTCAGGTATATTCTTAGGCATTTAATATGGCGTGTTGTGTCCTCTTCGTTGAGCAAGGAGTAGCTCTTGTCTATTACATATTTGGCTTTTGGAATGGTATCTGTGCTAATTTCAATCTCTGGTTTTATGCAGCACCCCAACTCACCTTTCCGCTTAAGCAAGAATAAGTTGGTTTTCTACATTGGATACCCTGTTCTGTTTTGTAATTCAGTTCCTGTGTAGTCAAGTTTACATTCCGTGTAGTAGTGATATCTTATGATGTTTCTTTTTCTGTGTGACTTATTTCACTTAGACTCATTGAAACTGAATCCACTCATTATGCTGCTACGGGCCTGATGACATAGATTTCATTGCTGAGTGATATTGCATGGTACGTAAGTACCACAACTTCTTTATCCATTTTTCGCTTTCTGCGATATTGAACTTGTACCGTAAACGAGGTTCTTGTAAACAGAGCCGTCCCAAACTTTCGGGTGGCTGTGTCTTTTTGATTTTTATTTCCCTAAGCTATAGGACCATAAGTGGAAGTGCCCTAGGCTCTGTTGCTTTGTTTTTTAGATGTTTCAGGAAACACCATACACTTCTCCAGAGTGGCTGTTGGCAATTTACATCCTGCCCATCAGCATAACAAGGCTCCCAGTTCTCCATGGCCTGTCCTGCCTTTCTGATTTTACACTTTTTTCAGATGGCCGTTTTGACCGGGGGGCAGTGAGACTTCATTGTAGTGCAGATTTCCTTTGCAAGCTTGCTTGGTTGGCCAAAAAGGGCGTATGCGTTTTTTCCTGAATATATTCAGGAAAAAACGCATACGCCCTTTTTGGCCAAGTGCATCATTGTGGCCGTTCTGCCTCTTTTCCTATGCTTTACATGCAATTCCAGTCTACCTCCTGAAATCGGTTTCCTGCAATTCTGCCCCGCTTTCAAGTCCTCTTGGCAGCCTTACTTCAATATCTTTTTGGACGATAGCTGTCATTTATAACTCTGCAGGTTTGTGAATGACAGTGTCCTAGAGCTCCTTTCTTCAACTCGCTTTCTTGTGAGCTGGCCGCAACACCGCAGGATTGCTTCAGGCCCTAGTGTGGTTCCAGCATGGCCCGCTGAGCCTTTGGTTAAATTCTCTTCCTGGTGGGAAATTTGGGTTAAATTTGCCCGTCCAGACACCTCCAGCTAGTCTCTCATTGGTTCTCCCTATTCCTGTTGATTTTCCAAAGGAATTGCAAACTGGGCCTAACAGGAGGTTAAAGGCACTGACTCTCCAAGTGGGGAGAGTGTTAGTAAAGCGTCTGGAATGTTGCACCCGAGTACTAGGGGGCGAAAACTTAGACACATTTGAACACGTTTCCCGATCACATGGTGGATCATACTCTGGGTTCCACATGCATGTTTTAGCTGAAGGAAGAATCCCTTAAACCTGCAGAGTTGAGACCCATGGAATTGGTACCATGCAATATGACTTCAAAGGGTCTGCATTTGCTCACCGAACCTCACCAATCCTATCACTGCTGCGTTTATGCCGCTGTACACACGCTTGATTATCTTTTGGAGACATAGAAATCCATAGGTTTTTAGATTCTTACTAGGCAGGTATATTCTTAGGCGTTTAATATGGGGTGTTGAGTCCCCTTCATTGAGCAAGGAGTAGCTCTTGTCTATTACATATTTGGCTTATGGAACGGTATCTGTGCTACTTTCAATCTCTGGTTTTATGCAGCACCCCAACTCACCTTTCCCCTTAAGCAAGCATAAGTTGGTTTTCTACATTTGAGACCGTGTTCTGTTTTGTAATTCAGTTCCTGTGTAGCCAAGTTTACGTTCCGTGTAGTAGTGATATCTTATGATGTTTCTTTTTCTGTGTGACTTATTTCACTTAGAATCATCGTACCTAAATCCACTCATTATGCTGCTACGGGCCTGATGACATAGATTTCATTGCTGAGTGATATTGCATTGTACGTAAGTACCACAACTTCTTTATCCATTTTTCGCTTTCTGTGATATTGAACTTGTACCGTAAACGAGGTTCTTGTAAACAGAGCCGTCCCAAACATTTGGGTGGCTGTGTCTTTTTGATTTTAATTTCCCTAAGCTATAGGACCATAAGTGGAAGTGCCCTAGGCTCTGTTGCTTTGTTTTTTGGATGTTTCAGGAAACACCATACACTTCTCCAGAGTGTCTGTTGGCAATTTACATCCTGCCCATCAGCATAACAAGGCTCCCAGTTCTCCATGGCCTGTCCTGCCTTTCTGGATTTTAAACTTTTTCTGATGGCCCTTTTGACCGGGGGGCAGTGAGACTTCATTGTAGTGCAGATTTCCTTTTCAAGCTTGCTTGGTTGGCCAAAAAGTGCGTATGCGTTTTTTCCTGAATATATTCAGGAATAAACTCATACACACTTTTTGGCCAAGTGCATCATTGTGGACGTTCTGCCTCTTTTCCTATGTTTTACATTCAATTCCAGTCTACCTCTTGAAATCGGTTTCCTGCAATTCTGCCCCGCTTTCAAGTCCTCTTGGCAGCCTTACTTCAATATATTTTTGGACGATAGCTGTCATTTATAACTCTGCAGGTTTGTGAATGACAGTGCCCCTGAGCTTCTTTCTTCAACTCGCTTTCTTGTGAGCTGGCCGCAACACCACAGGATTGCTTCAGGCCCTAGTGTTGTTCCTGCATGGCACGCTGAGCCTTTGTTTAATTCCTCTTCCTGGTGGGAAATGAGAGTTAAATTTGCCCGTCCAGACACCTCCAGCTAGTCTCTCATTGGTTCTCCCTATTCCTGTTCATTTTCAGCAGAAATTGCAAACTGGGCCAAACAGGAGGTTAAAGGCACTGACTCTCCAAGTGGGGACAGTGTTAGTAAAGCGTCTGGAATGTTGCACCCGAGTACCAGGGGACGAAAACTGAGACACATTTCAACACATTTCCCGATCACATGGTGGATCATACTCTGGGTTCCACATGCATGTTTTAGCTGAAGGAAGAATCCCTTAAAACTGGAGAGTTGAGACCCATGGATAGGGTACCATGCAATATGACTTCAAAGGGTCTGCATTTGCTCACCGAACCTCACCAGTTCTATCACTGCTGCGTTTATGCCACTGTACACACGCTTGATTCTCTTTAGGAGACATATAAATCCATAGGTTTTAAGATTCTTACTAGTCAGGTATATTCTTAGGCGTTTAATATGGGGTGTTGTGTCCTCATCGTTGAGCAAGGAGTACCTATAGTCTATTACATATTTGGCTTATGGAACGGTATCTGTGCTAATTTCAATCTCTGGTTTTATGCAGCACCCCAACTCACCTTTCCCCTTAAACAAGCATAAGTTGGTTTTCTACCTTTGAGACCCTGTTCTGTTTTGTAATTCAGTTCCTGTGTAGCCAAGTTTACATTCCGTGTAGTAGTGATATCTTATAATGTTTCTTTTTCTGTGTGACTTATTTCACTTAGAATCATCGTTCCTGAATCCCCTTATTATGCTGCTATGGGCCTGATGACATAGATTTCATTGCTGAGTGATATTGCATTGTACGTAAGTACCACAACTTCTTTATCCATTTTTCGTTTTCTGCGATATTGAACTTGTACCGTAAACGAGGTTCTTGTAAACAGAGCCGTCCCAAACTTTGTGGTGGCTGTGTCTTATTGATTTTAATTTCCCTAAGCTATAGGACCATAATTGGAAGTGCCCTAGGCTCTGTTGCTTTGTTTTTTGGATGTTTCAGGAAACACCATACACTTCTCCAGAGTGGCTGTCGGCAATTTACATCCCGCCCATCAGCATAACAAGGCTCCCAGTTCTCCATGGCCTGTCCTGCCTTTCTGGATTTTACACTTTTTTCAGATGGCCCTTTTGACCGGGGGGCAGTGAGACATCATTGTAGTGCTGATTTCCTTTGCAACCTTGCTTGGTTGGCCAAAAAGGGCGTATGCGTTTTTTCCTGTATATATTCAGGAAAAAACGCATAGGCCCTTTTTGGCCAAGTGCATCATTGTGGACGTTCTGCCTCTTTTCCTATGCTTTACATTCAATTCCAGTCTACCTCCTGAAATCGGTTTCCTGCAATTCTGCCCCACTTTCAAGTCCTCTTGGCAGCCTTACTTCAATATATTTTTGGATGATAGCTGTCATTTATAACTCTGCAGGTTTGTGAATTACAGTGCCCCTGAGCTCCTTTCTTCAACTCGCTTTCTTGTGAGCTGGCCACAACACCACCGGATTGCTTCAGGCCCTAGTGTGGTTCCGGCATGGCACACTGAGCCTTTGGTTAATTCCTCTTCCTGGTGGGAAATGAGAGTTAAATTTGCCCGTCCTGACACCTCCAGCTAGTCTCTCATTGGTTCTCCCTATTCCTGTTCATTTTCCGCAGAAACTGCAAAGTGGGACAAACAGGAGGTTAAAGGCACTGCTCTCCAAGTGGGGAGAGTGTTAGAAAAGCGTCTGGAATGTTCCACCCGAGTACCAGGGGTGAAAACTGAGACACATTTGAACACGTTTCCCGATCACACAGTGGATCATACTCTTGTCTCCACATGCATGTTTTAGCTGAAGGAAGAATACTTAAACCTGGAGAGTTGAGACCCATGGAATGGGTACCATGCAATATGACTTCAAAGGGTCTGCATTTGCTCACCGAACCTCACCAATCCTATCACTGCTGCGTTTATGCCGCTGTACACACTCTTGATTCTCTTTCGGAGACATATAAATCCATAGGTTTTCAGATTCTTACTAGTCAGGTGTATTCTTAGGCGTTTAATATGGGGTGTTGAGTCCACTTTGTTGAGCAAGGAGTAGCTCTTGTCTATTACATATTTGGCTTATGGAACGGTATCTGTGCTAATTTCAATCTCTGGTTTTATGCAGCACCCCAACTCACCTTTCCCCTTAAGCAAGCATAAGTTGGTGTTCAACATTTGAGACCCTGTTCTGTTTTGTAATTCAGATCCTGTGTAGCCAAGTTTACATTCCGTGTATTAGTGATATCTTATGATGTTTCTTTTTCTGAGTGACTTATTTCACTTAGAATCATCGTACCTGAATCCACTCATTATGCTGCTACCGGTCTGATGACATAGGTTTCATTGCTGAGTGATATTGCATTGTACGTAAGTACCACAACTTCGTTATCCATTTTTCGCTTTCTGTGATATTGAACTTCTACGGTAAACGAGGTTCTTGTAAACAGAGCCATCCCAAACTTTGCGGTGGCTGTGTCTTTTTGATTTTAATTTCCCTAATCTATAGGACCATAAGTGGAAGTGCCCTAGGCTCTGTTGCTTTGTTTTTTAGATGTTTCAGGAAACACCATACACTTCTCCACAGTGGCTGTTGGCAATTTGCATCCCGCCCATCAGCATAACAAGGCTCCCAGTTCTCCATGGCCTGTCCTGCCTTTCTGGATTTTACACTTTTTTCAGATGGCCCTTTTGACCGGGGGGCAGTGAGACTTCATTGTAGTACAGATATCCTTTGCAAGCTTGCTTGGTTGGCCAAAAAGGGCATATGCGTATTTTCCAGAATATATTCAGGAATAAACGCATATGCCCTTTTTGGCCAAGTGCATCATTGTGGACGTTCTGCCTCTTTTCCTATGCTTTACATGTAATTCCAGTCTACCTCCTGAAATCGGTTTCCTGCAATTCTGCCCCGCTTTCAAGTCCTCTTGGCAGCCTTACATCAGTATATTTTTGGACGATAGCTGTCATTTATAACTCTGCAGGTTTGTGAATTACAGTGCCCCTGAGCTCCTTTCTTCAACTCGCTTTCTTGTGAGCTGGCCACAACACCACCGGATTGCTTCAGGCCCTAGTGTGGTTCCGGCATGGCACGCTGAGCCTTTGGTTAATTCCACTTCCTGGTGGGAAATGAGAGTTAAATTTGCCCGTCCAGACACCTCCAGCTAGTCTCTCATTTGTTCTCCCTATTCCTGTTCATCTTACGCAGAAATTGCAAACTGGGCCAAACAGGAGTTTAAAGGCACTGACTCTCCAAGTGGGGACAGTGTTAGTAAAGCGTTGGAAATGTTGCACCCGAGTACCAGGGGACGAAAACTGAGACACATTTGAACACGTTTCCCGATCACACGGTGGATCATACTCTGGGTTCCACATGCATGTTTTAGCTGAAAGAATAATCCCTTAAACCTGGAGAGTTGAGACCCATGGAATGGGTACCATGCAATATGACTTTGAAGGGTCTGCGTTTGCTCACTGAACCTCACCAATCCTATCACTGCTGTGTTTATGCCGCTGTACACATGCTTCATTCTCTTTCGGAGACATATAAATCCATAGGTTTTCAGATTCTTACTAGTCAGGTATATTGTTAGGCGTTTAATATGGGGTGTTGAGTCCACTTCGTTGAGCAAGGAGTAGCTCTTGTCTATTACATATTTGGCTTATGGAACGGTTTCTGTGTTTATTTCAATCTATGGTTTTATGCAGCACCCCAACTCACCTTTCCCCTTAAGCAAGCATAAGTTGGTTTTCTGCATTTGAGACCCTGTTCTGTTTTGTAATTCAGTTCCTGTGTAGCCAAGGTTACACCCGGTGTAGTAGTGATATCTTATGATGTTTCTTTTTCTGTGTGACTTATTTCACTTAGAATCATCGTACCTGAATCCACTCATTATGCTGCTACGGGCCTGATGACATAGATTTCATTGCTGAGTGATATTGCATTGTACGTAAGTACCACAACGTCTTTATCCATTTTTCGCTTTCTGCGATATTGAATTTGTACTGTAAACGAGGTTCTTGTAAACAGAGCCGTCCCAAACTTTGGGGTGGCTGTGTCTTTTTGATTTTAATTTCCCTAAGCTATAGGACCATAAGTGGGAGTGCCCTAGGCTCTGTTGCTTTGTTTTTTAGATGTTTCAGGAAACACCATACACTTCTCCAAAGTGGCTGTTGGCAATTTACATCCTGCCCAGCAGCATAACCATGCTCCCAGTTCTCCATGGCCTCTCCTGCCTTTCTGGATTTTAAACTTTTTTCAGATGGCCATTTTGACCGGGGGGCAGTGAGTCTTCATTTTAGTGCAGATTTCTTTGCAAGCTTGCTTGGTTGGCCAAAAAGGGCGTATGCGTTTTTTCCTGAATATATTCAGGAAAAAACGCATACGCCCTTTTTGGCCAAGTGCATCATTGTGGACGTTCCGCCTCTTTTCCTATGCTTTACATGCAATTCCAGTCTACCTCCTGAAATTGGTTTCCTGCAATTCTGCCCCACTTTCAAGTCCTCTTGGCAGCGTTACTTCAACATATTTTTGGACGATAGTCTGTCATTTTTAACTCGGCAGGTTTGTGAATAACAGTGCCCCTGAGCTCCTTTCTTCAACTCGCTTTCTTGAGAGCTGGCCGCAACACCGCAGGATTGCTTCAGGCCCTAGTGTCGTTCCGGCACGGCACGTTGAGACTTTGGTTAATTCCTCTTCCTGGTGGGAAATGAGAGTTAAATTTGCCCGTCCAGACACCTCCAGCTAGTCTCTCATTGGTTCTCCCTATTCCTGTTCATTTTCCGCAGAAATTGCAAACTGGGCCAAACAGGAGTTTAAAGGCAGTGACTCTCCAAGTGGGGAGAGTGTTAGTAAAGCGTCTGGAATGTTGCACCCGAGTACCAGGGGACGAAAACTGAGACACATTTGAACACGTTTCCCGATCACACGGTGGATCATACTCTGGGTTCCACATGCATGTTTTAGCTGAAGGAAGAATCCCTTAAACCTGGAGAGTTGAGACCCATGGAATGGGTGCCATGCAATATGACTTCAAAGGGTGTGCATTTGCTCACCGAACCTCACCAATTCTATCACTGCTGCGTTTATGCCGCTGTACACATGCTTGATTCTCTTTCGGAGACATATAAATTCATAGGTTTTCAGATTCTTACTAGTCAGGTATATTCTTAGGCGTTTAATATGGGGTTTTGAGTCCACTTCGTTGAGCAAGGAGTAGCTCTTGTCTATTACATATTTGGCTTATGGAACGGTATCTGTGTTTATTTCAATCTCTGGTTTTATGCAGCACCCCAACTCACCTTTCCCCTTAAGCAAGCATAAGTTGGTTTTCTGCATTTGAGACCCTGTTCTGTTTTGTAATTCAGTTCCTGTGTAGCCAAGGTTACACCCCTTGTAGTAGTGATATCTTATGATGTTTCTTTTTCTGTGACTTATTTCACTTAGAATCATCGTACCTGAATCCACTCATTATGCTGCTACGGGCCTGATGACATAGATTTCATTGCTGAGTGATATTGCATTGTACGTAAGTACCACAACGTCTTTATCCATTTTTCGCTTTCTGCGATATTGAACTTGTACCATAAAGGAGGTTCTTGTAAACAGAGCCGTCCCAAACTTTGGGGTGGCTGTGTCTTTTTGATTTTAATTTCCCTAAGCTATAGGACCATAAGTGGAAGTGCCCTAGGCTCTGTTGCTTTGTTTTTTAGATGTTTCAGGAAACACCATACACTTCTCCACAGTGGCTGTTGGCAATTTACATCCCGCCCATCAGCATAACAAGGCTCCCAGTTCTCCATGGCCTGTCCTGCCTTTCTGGATTTTACACTTTTTTCAGATGGCCTTTTTGACCGGGGGGCAGTGAGACTTCATTGTAGTGCAGATTTCCTTTGCAAGCTTGCTTGGTTGGCCAAAAAGGGCATATGCGTTTTTTCCTGAATATATTCAGGAATAAACGCATATTCCCTTTTTGGCCAAGTGCATCATTGTGGACGTTCTGCCTCTTTTCCTATGCTTTACATGCAATTCCAGTCTACCTCCTGAAATCGGTTTCCTGCAATTCTGCCCCGCTTTCAAGTCCTCTTGGCAGCCTTACATCAGTATATTTTTGGACGATAGCTGTCATTTATAACTCTGCAGTTTTGTGAATTACAGTGCCCCTGAGCTCCTTTCTTCAACTCGCTTTCTTGTGAGATGTCCGCAACACCGCAGGATTGCTTCAGGCCCTAGTGTAGTTCCGGCACTGCACAATGAGCCTTTGGTTAATTCCTCTTCCTGGTGGGAAATGAGAGTTAAATTTGCCCATCCAGACACCTCCAGCTAGTCTCTCATTTGTTCTCCCTATTCCTGTTCATCTTACGCAGAAATTACTAACTGGGCCAAACAGGAGTTTAAAGGCACTGACTCTCCAAGTGGGGACAGTGTTAGTAAAGCGTCGGAAATGTTGTACCCGAGTACCAGGGGACGAAAACTGAGACACATTTGAACACGTTTCCCGATCACACGGTGGATCGTACTCTGGGTTCCACATGCATGTTTTAGCTGAAAGAATAATCCCTTAAACCTGGAGAGTTGAGACCCATGGAATGGGTACCATGAAATATGACTCCAAAGGGTCTGCATTTGCTCACCAAACCTCACCAATCCTATCACTGTTGCGTTTATGCCGCTGTACAGACGCTTGATTCTCTTTCGGAGACATATAAATCCATAGGTTTTAAGATTCTTACTAGTCAGGTATATTCTTAGGCGTTTAATATGGGGTGTTGAGTCCACTTCGTTGAGCAAGGAGTAGCCCTTGTCTGTTACATATTTGGCTTATGGAACGGTAACTGTGCTAATTTCAATCTCTGGTTTTATGCAGCACCCCAACTCACCTTTCCCCTTAAGCAAGCATAAGTTGGTTTTCTACATTTGAGACCCTGTTCTGTTTTGTAATTCAGTTCCTGTGTAGCCAAGTTTACATTCCGTGTAGTAGAGATATCTTATGATGTTTCTTTTTCTGTGTGACTTATTTCACTTAGAATCATCGTACCTGAATCCACTCATAATGCTGCTACGGGCCTGATAACACAGATTTCATTGCTGAGTGATATTGCAATGTACGTAAGTACCACAACTTCTTTATCCATTTTTTGCTTTCTGTGATATTGAACTTGTACCGTAAACGAGGTTTTTGTAAACAGAGCCATCCCAAACTTTGGGGTGGCTGTGTCTTTTTGATTTTAATTTCCCTAAGCTATAGGACCATAAGTGGGAGTGCCCTAGGCTCTGTTGCTTTGTTTTTTAGATGTTTCAGGAAACACCATACACTTCTCCAGAGTGGCTGTTGGCAATTTACATCCCGCCCATCAGCATAACAAGGCTCCCATTTCTCCATGGCCTGCCCTGCCTTTCTGGATTTTACACTTTTTTCAGATGGCCCTTTTGACCTGGGGGCAGTGAGACTTCCTTGTAGTGCAGATTTCCTTTGCAAGCTTGCTTGGTTGGCCAAAAAGGGCGTATGCGTTTTATCCTGAATATATTCAGGAAAAAACGCATACGCCCTTTTTGGCCTAGTGCATCATTGTGGACGTTCTGCCTCTTTTCCTATGCTTTACATGCAATTCCAGTCTACCCCCTGAAATCGGTTTCCTGCAATTCTGCCTTGCTGTCAGTGCCTCTTCATAGCCTTACCTCAGTATACTTTTGGAAAATAGTTGGCCTTTATAACTCTGCAGGTTTTTGAATTGCAGTTGCCCTTAGTTCCATTTTTCAGCTCTTATTTTTGTGATCTTGCCTCATATCCACAGGATTTCTTCAGGCCCTATTCTTCTTCTGGGGCTCCTTGCTGTGCCTTTGGTTAATTCTTCTTCCTATGTGAAATTAGAGTGACATGTGGCCATTGAAACCGCTACAGCTATTTTCTCACTGGTTCCCCCTATTCCCATTCATCCTCTGCACTAACTGCAGACTGTGCGATACCGGAACTTAAAGGCATTGACTCTCTATGTGGGGATGTTGTTAGTAAAGGTGCTGGAATGTTGCTCCGGAGCCCCAGGAGAGGAAAATGAG
The DNA here is from genome assembly GCF_937001465.1 of Orcinus orca. Lineage (NCBI taxonomy): Eukaryota > Metazoa > Chordata > Mammalia > Artiodactyla > Delphinidae > Orcinus > Orcinus orca. The sequence goes on along the minus strand of NC_064562.1, from coordinate 60,119,451 downwards.
GTGCGTTTTAGAAACCTTTCCTGATCATATGGTATACCATCTGCTGGATTTCCCATGCATGGTTTAGCTGTAGGAAGATTCCCTTCAACCTGGAGTTTTGGGACCCTTGGAATGAGTAGCATGAAGTATTGCATTAAACTGTCGGCAGTTGCTCACCAAAGCTCACCAATCCTCTCAGCCCCAAGTGTCCAGCCTTATGTCTTATCCAGTTGTGGGTTTATATGTGGTCATTCCAGGTTGCATCACAGCCCCTGAGCGAATTTTGTAAGAATTTTTCTCTCTTTCATTGTTTCTGCGTTTTGGTTTTAAAATTTATTTCTATAATGGGGTTTAGCTCATTTTCACTGCTGTGTTTGTGCCGCTCTGCACACACTTGATTCCCTTATGGAGATATATCAATACATGGGTTTTAAGATTCTTATTACTCAGATATATTTCTCTGCGGTGTATAGGGTGTGTTGAGGCCAGTTCATTGAGCAAGGTGTAGATCTTGTCTAATACCTATTTGGTTTATTGAACGGTATCTGTGCTAATTTCAAACTCTGGTTTTATGCATCACCCCACCTCTCCTTTCCCCTTAAGCTGACATAAGTGTGTTTTCTAAATGTGAGACACTGTTCTGTTTTGTAATTCATTTTTTGTGCAGCCATATTTATCCTCCCTCTATAAGTGATATCTTATGATATGTTTCTTTTTCTGTTTGACTTATTTCAAGTAGTATTATCGGACCTAAATCCACTCTTTATCCTTCTACTAGCCTTATTACATTGATTTCATGGTGAAGAGATATTCCATTGTACATAAGTACCACATTTTCTTTATCCATTGTTCTCTTTCCTGGGATATTTAAGGTGTACTGAAGTTGAGGTTCTTGTAAACAGAGTAGCCCTAAACTGTGGTGTGCTTGTGTCTTGTTGATTTTTAGACTTCCCTAGATATACTCCCGTGATTGGAAGTGCCCTATGCTCTGTAGCTCTGTTTATTAGATGATTTAGGAACCACCATACACTTCTCCGGAGTGGCTCTCGGCAGTTCACACACTGTCCATCAGCGTCTAAAGGCTCCCTGTTCTCCATGGCCTGTCCTGCATTTCTGGTTTTTACAATTTTTTCGGATGGCCCTTTTGACCGGTGGGAAATGAGACTTCTTTGTTGTGCACATTTGCATTGCTTGCTTGCTTGGTTGCCCATAAAGTGCGTATGCGTTTTTTCCTGGATATATTCAGGAAAAAACGCATACTCCCTTTTGGGCCAACTGCATCATTGTCGAAATTCTGCCGCTTTTCATGTGCTTTAAAGACGAGTCCAATCTATCTCTTGAAATCTGTTTCTTGCAATTCTGTCTTGCATTCAGATCCTCTTCTTTGCCTTACCTCAACATATTTTTGGACGTTAGTTTTCATTTATAACTCTGCAGGTTTGTGAATTGCAGTGACCCTGAGCTCCATTTTTTAAGTTGCTCTTTTGTGAGCTGGCCTCAAAGCCACAGGTTTGCTTCAGGCCCTATTTTGGCTCCGGCGAGGCAGGCTGAGCCTTTTTTTAATTCTTATTCTTAATGGGAAATTAGAGTGACATGTGCCCGTCCAAACCCCTACAACTATTCTCTCATTGGTTCCCCCTCTTCCCGTTCATCCTCCTCACAATTTGCAAAATGTGTGAAACAGAAGTTTAAATGTGCTGATTCTCTAAGTGGGGAGATTCTAAGTAACGTGGCTGGAATGATGAACAGGAGCACCAGGAGAGGATAAATGAGGTGCATTTTAGACACATCTCCCGATCACATGGTGTACAGTCCTCTGGGTTTTCCATGCATGTTTTAGCTGTAGGAAGATTCCTTGAACCTGCAGATTTGGGACCCATTGAATGGGTACCAGGTAGTATTACTTTAAAGGGTGTGCATTTCCTCACCCAACCTCACATTTCTCTTAGCACGAACAGTTTCCAGCCTTATGTCTCATCCTGCTGTGGGTCTAGATGTGTTCAATCCATGTTGCATCACCGTCCCTGAGGTAAGGTTGTAAGAGGTTTTCTCTGTCTCTCTGTCATTTATTTTTTTCAATTTATTACTATATTGGTTACAGCTGATTTTCAAAGCTCTGTTTCTTGCTGCTGTACATCCACTTGATTCACGTACAGAGAGACATCAATAAATTCTTTTTCAGATTCTTACCAGTCATAGATATTCTTTTCCAGTGACTTGAGTGTGCTGAGTGCAGTTCTTTTAGCTACCATGTAGGCCTTGTTGATTATCAGTTTGGTATTTGGAATGGTATCTTTGCTAATTTCAACCTCCTGGATGATGCCTCACCCCTCCCCACCTTTCCCGTTTAGCAGCCTTACGCGTGTTTTCTACATATTTGACTATGTTTTTGTTTTGTAATTTATTTCATGTGTAGCCATTTTGGATTCCACCTTTAAGTGATATCTTATGATATGTGTCTTTTTCTTTTTCAATTATGTCACTTAGAATGATCATACGTAACTCCTCCGGAGTTGTTACAACTGGCCATATTTCATTGATTTCCAGGCTGAGTAATATTCCACTCTACATAAGTACCACATCTCTATCCATTTTTTCCCTCCAGAGACATTTAAGTTATATCCTAGTCGAGGATCTTTTAAACAGAGAGGCAGTAAACATTGAGGTGCCTGTGTCCTCTCGATTTTTGTTTTTCCCAAGATATACGCCCATGAGTGCAAGTGCCCTATGCTCTGTAGCTCATTTTTTAGATGCTTTAGTAAACACAATACACTTCTCCAGAATGGCCGTTGGCAATATACATTTCCACTATAAGCCTCACAGGGCTCCCTCTTCTCCTTGCCCTGTCCTGCATTTCTGGTGTTTACACTTTATGAGGATGGCTCTTCTGACTGATGCGAAGTGATATCTTTTGTAGTATTGATTTCCAGTGCCCACCTGTTTGGTTGGCTAAAAAAGTGTATGCCCTTTTCTTGAATATATACAGAAAAAAACGCATACAGCCTTTTTGGCCAACTGCAATGTTGGCAATGTTCAGCCCCTTTTCTTGTGCTTAATGGCGAGTCCTTTCTACCTCCTCAAATCCCTTTCCTGCCATTCTCCCTTGCTTACCAATCCTTTTCTCTGACTTTCCTCAAGACATTTTTCAGTGATAGATATTTTCAACTCTGCAGTTTCATGAATTTTACTGCCCCTGAGTTCCATTGTTCAACTTGTGTTTATGGGAACTGGCCACAAAGCAGTGGGATTTCCTCAAGCCCTATACTGTTTCCATGGGCAACCCTAGCCTTTGGTCAATTCATCTTCCTGATTGGAAATTAGAGTGACATGTGCCTGTCTGAACACCTAGGACTTGTCTCTCATTGTTCCTCATCCTTCCGCTTCATCCTCTGGACAAATTCCAAACTGTATGCAACAGGATGTTGACAGTGCTGACATCTCCAAGTGGGGAGACTGTTAGTAAAGACGCTGGACGGGTGAACCCGAGCACCAGGAGATGAGATGAGATGCCTTTTCCAAACTCTTCCCGATCAGACGGTATACCATCCTCTGGCTGTGACAGACATGTTTTAGCAGTAGGAAGAGTCCCATTCATGTAAGGAGAACACCAGGGCTTTTTCAAAATCAGTGTCTCCCTGAAACCCAAACTGGGGAATTTTTTAAGCTACGGCTACACATATGTTCATTAAGGGCCTTGGGAAGTAGGCAGAGTCCAAACTTTAGATGATTGAAGTCTTCAGGGTCAGAAGCACTCACCACCGGCTTCCCTTAGGTTACACTTTAACTGTCATTGATAGATGATGTCAATAAAAATATCTATTCTTTTTCCGATTATTTCCCCTTATAGGTTATTGCAAAATATTGAGTGTAGTTCCCTGTGCTATACAGTAGTTCCTTGTTGATGATCTATTTTATACATAGCAGTGTGTATGTGTTAATTCCAAACTGTTAATTTATCCCTCCTCCCACCTTTCCACTTTGGTAATAATAAATTATAAGATTTTATACTTCTCAGAAATGGGGGAGCTGAAAGAGAGGTATCATTTTCAATGGAAAAGCATTTAAAACAAGATTGAAGCTTTAACCAAGATTATTAGATGTACATCCTTGGAAAGAAATCACTTCATTTCTCTAATATTGACCTGACAAATAAGACAAACCTTTTCACTGAACTTGCTTATAATAAAGTGATGGAAATATCAAATGGAAGTGTTAGAAACATCTTATTTTACCCGAGCCTTATAAACTGTTCTATGTTAACTACAGTTTGGCTCACACATCTGTTCATTGAAGTTACAATAGTCTCAATTTCTGTAACTGATCCTCCAGAGTGGACCCCAACAAGTGTCCCCCTGCCCAGTGTCATTGGGGCCAACAGATCGAGACTGAGTTTAGTTCACAAGCAAAGGAAACTTTATATTTTGATCAGAGAATGGAGAGGTGAGAGCATGCACTACCCCGTGGGCTGTGGGCTGGGCTGCTGTGTAGAGATCCTGTGAGAGTCAGTGGGAGGGAGGGGGCGGAGCTCTTGAGGGCCTGGTTGGCTGCAGCTCAGGCTCTATATCTCGGAGTCTGCACTGGGCCCCAGGAGCTGAGGTGTCGACCCAGCCATTCTGCACTAGGAAATCTGGTCTGAAGTGCCGGGTGTGGAACCTCTGCATGCGGGACCCTAGGAGCACGTGAAATTAGACAAAGCACAAAGGATAAAAAAGGTCAGACTTGACTTTATTGCCCAGATTCTATTTTTATCTCCCAGGGATTTTTAATGGGCTTTGCTGGGGACAAACCCCTCCTCTGCCTTTTGTCCCGTTCCTCATTCTTGGAGTGCTGAGGGTGCAGACCCTTCTTCTGTAACTGCTGAGTGCTGAGTTGGGAGCCCTCATACCAGGGGACGAGGGTCAGAACTTCTCCCCAGCAGCCTCCAGGTGACGTTGATTGGCCCCAGGACCCCTGCCTCCCTGCTCGTCCGCCTGAGCACCAGCATTGGAAGTGTTATAGATTCTAATGACCTTTAAGGGTCCAGGAAAGAGATGTGCAGAGACGCTGTGGGGGCCGATTTCACCCCACCCCACATTTGTTCGGCCACCTTTGGCTGACCGTTTCTGCCAGCCTAGATGCTCTGACCAGTAGTCTGCTCTTTCTTCAATTAGGCCCCTGAATTAACGTAAAAACAGCACCAGGTGTCAGAGGCCTGCCCGCTCAACTCCCAGACAGTCCAGGGTCAGTGGTGATCAAGGACCATGATGGCCACTGAGTCAACAGCCTTTTGAAGTAAACAGGAGTCCAGCCGGTCTTATTGGCCACCATCATCACGGTGTCTGTAGGCTTTTCTATGGTGACAGTGTGATATACGTTTCCCCCGCCAAGATTATTAGCTCCCCTCCGGGTGCAGTAAGTCCTGCAAGCAGTAGTCTACTCCTTCGGGACACACTATTGTTGTTTTATGAGAGAAACTCCAGGTCACGTGATGTTCACACGAGTCGTCATGGTGCCCTGTTGCCCCCGGTTATCTCTCTGGATGTTGGAGTTGGAGGGCCTACTCACTCGAGGTCGGTGTGCCCACGGAGCGAACCCTGCAACTTCAGGGCATGGCTGGTGATTAGGATCACCACGTGGGGTCCTTTTCCCTTAGGAGGGAGGTGGCCTTTTGGGCTGCTGATTTCCAGGTTTTTAGATACCGCCAGTATCTTGGCCAGATGTGGCAGTGGGCCAAGCCCCTTGGTGACTGTAGTTTATCCTACCTGGATGGCATTCTTGCATTGTTCCATTTCAAGTGGTCCCAGTTTTTGCACTAATTATCCAATGGCAATTCACCTTTCACTGGGAATGTAAAGGTCAAAGGGTTTAGCTCAATTAGGGAGTTCCAGGGCAAGGGTCTGAATTGACTGCTCTTTCCATTCTTGAAAGGCCACTTCTGGATTCTGTTCAAAAGGATCATCATCTTTTCCTTTCAGTGTTTCATATAGAGGCCCAGCTAGTAGACTGTAGTTAGGGATCCAGAAGCAGCAAACCCTGGCCTCCCCAGGAACCCCTAAGCTGTCTTCTAGTTTTAGAAAGGGGTAAGGCTGCAAATGGTTTCTTCCCTTTCCTGGGATGGGCTTCTCTGACCTTGTGTGAGAATGAAGCCCAGGCAGGTCACCGCAGTCTGTGATATTTGAGCTTTTTCTTGGACAACTTCTATCCTTTATTGGCTTGGTAGTTCAGAGGCCTCCTTAGTAGGGCTGGCGATCAGAATGTCATCTGCATATTGAAGGAGGGTTTCCTTTTCCAGAGGTAGAACTTTTCGGTCTTTAGCTAAGCTTTCCCCAAAGATGGTGTGGGAATTTTTGAACCCTTGGGGCAAGACGGCCCGGAAGTATTGTTTTAGTTGTATGTTGAGTCCTGCCACTCACAAGCCAAAATTTCTTGTGACTCTGGGACTAATGGAATACAAAAGAAGGCATCATTGAAGACTAATACAGAATACCATGTCCTGGTGGTTGGTAGAATGACCAGCAGGGTGTAGGAATCAGGAGCAACTGGAGGTATGTCCTCGGTGGCTTCACTGACTGTCCTGACATCCTTTACCAGGTCCCCAGCAGCCCATGGGGCTCTCGTGGTCAGGCCAATCCCAGGATATGGAGCTCTCCTGGGCAGGTACCCCACCCCCAACCCAGCCCACGGGGCTCTCATGGTCAGGCCCCTCCCAGGATACAGAGCTACCCTTGTAGGTACCGTGGCAGGGCTAGGCACACAGGAACCGTGCACATAGCCCTCATTGCAGAGCACCCCCAGCTCACCTGTCACTCAGAGCTGACACAGAGCACCTCAGAGCAAGACTTGAACTAACAAACAGCAGCTCCGATAGGTCTGTGACCCTGGGCATCTCTCTGTGTGGCCTCCCTCCACCTGGTCTTCCAGAGACTTCCACTGCACCCAGGGCACCAGGCCTCTGTCTCCAACCACCACCCATCCCTCCTCTCCCTGACTCCTGGGTTCCTCTCATTAGGAGAGGGTTTTCTTGAAGTTATCTCCCACTCATGGGCCAGATAAAATGATTAGAAAACAAGCCAAAGCTGCAGCCCCTTGTCTATCCTGACTCTCAGGAGCCCACACCTGTTCCTTGGACCTGGCCGGTTCAGCAAGTTCCATTTTCTGCAACTGTGAGCCCCTGAGGGGTGATGATTGGCTGACCTGGGCAGCCTTACCTTGCCGGCCAGCCCTCCGCCAGTGTGCCTGGGTTGAGATCAATATAAATACCACTCCAGGAAGCAAGAGCCCCTGCAGCTGTGCCTGACGCCATTTTCTCTGCCCTGTCAGCAGTCTCGGGGCTGGGCTGGTGGGAGGGAGTGAGAGGCCACGGCTTTGTGGGTGGCCCAGTGTGAGTGGGGCTCTGCTGGACTTTCTGCAGCAGTTGCCAGGCTGCCACCTGCTAAAGAAGAGGATGTGTCACCCATACCTGCTGCTGGAATTTCTCCCTGGGCAGAGGTGAGGAAGGAAAAAAGCAGTGGGGGCAGGGACAGGACGGGTATCTCAGGCAGGGAAATGGAAATCTTCCAGAAGAGCACCCAGAGCCAGGACCATCCTGGCTGGCCTGCAGGCACCAAGTCAGCTGGCATGCTGTCACTCGTGTGGCTCTATGGCCCTTCCTCTAGGCTTTCAAGTCCTTGTATATATTCAGGTGTTTTACCTGGGAAGGGTGGGAACAGTTCAGCAGCAACTGGCCTGGGGCTCAGCTCACGTTTACTCACAGATGCCTCGGCACGGTGCCCCAGCTTTGCAATGAGGACGCTTGTTGTGTGGGGGCTGCTGGCTGAATGGGAGACGATTCCCCACCATTGACCAACTTCAGAATTGTTTACAACTGGAGCAAGTGCCCTGATACGGTTTTCCTCTGAGTAACTGGTGGGTTCTGTTTTTTTTTTTTTTTTTCTCTTTTTCGTTTTTGGTTCAAGGTAGATTTTATTCCTCTTTTTTGTATTTACAGATATAAGCATGGAAATAATTTATTCATATAGATACATGTATGTGAAGGGAATAATTGCTTTTTCTGTTTTATATTTTAAATTTTATTTCTTTTTAATTTTGAATTTTATTTTATATTTTTATACAGCAGGTTCTTATTGGTTATCTATTTTATGCATATAAATGTTTACATGCCAATCCCAATCTCTCAACTCCTCCCACCACCACCCCCCCAAGAGCTTTCCGCCGTTGTTGTCCATACGATTGTTGTCTACATCTGTTGCTCTATTTATGCCTTGCAAAACGGTTAATCTGTACAGTTTTTCTAGGTTCCACATATATGCATGAATATACAAGATTTGTTTTTCTCTTTCTGACTTACTTCACTCTGTATGACAGTCTCTAGATCCATCGACGTCTCTACAAATGACCCAATTTCATTCCTTTCATGGCTTAGTAATATTCCATTTTATATATGTACCACATCTTTATGCATTCGTCTGTCTGTGGGCATTTAGGTTGCTTCCATTACCTCGATATTGTAAATAGTGATGCAATGAACATTGCGGTGAATGTCTCTTTTTGATTTATGGTTTTGTCTGGGTATATGTCCAATATTGGGATTGCTGTATCATATGGTAATTCTATTATTAGTTTCTTAAGAAACTCCATATTGTTCTCCATAGTGACTGTATCAATTTATATTCCCAAAAATAGTGGAAGAGGCTTCCTTTTCTCCACACCCTTTCCAGCATTTGTCGTTTGTAGATTTTCAGATGATGCCCATTCTAACAGGTGTGAGGTGATACCTCATTGTTGAGTCCATTTCGTTGAGCAAGGGGTAGGTCTTGTCTATTACATATTTGGCTTATGGAACGGTATCTGTGCTAATTTCAAACTCTGGTTTTATGCAGCACCCCAACTCACCTTTCCCCTTAAGCAAGCATAAGTTGGTTTTCTAAACTTGAGACCCTGTTCTGTTTTGTAATTCAGTTCATGTGTAGCCAAGTTTACATTCCATGCATTAGTGATACCTTATGATGTTTCTTTTTCTGTGTGACTTATTTCACTTAGAATCATCGTGCCTCAATCCACTCATTATGCTGGTACAGGCCTGGTGACACAGATTTCATTGCTGAGTGGTATTCTGTTGTCCGTAAGTACCGCAACTTCTTTATCAATTATTTGTTCTCTGGGATATTTAACTTGTACTTTAGAAGAGGTTCCTGTAAACAGAGCCGTCCCAAATTTTGGGGTGGCTGTGTCTTTTTGATTTTAATTTCCCTAAGCTATAGGACCATAAGTGGAAATGCCCTAGACTCTGTTGCTTTGTTTTTCAGATGTATCAGGAAACACCATACACTTCTCCAGAGTGGCTGTTGGCAATTAACATCCCAACCATCAGCATAACAAGGCTCCCAGTTCTCCATGGCCTGTCCTGCCTTTCTGGATTTTACACTTTTCTCAGATGGCCCTTTAGACCGGGGGGAAGTGACACTTCATAGTAGTTCGGATTTCCATTGCAAGCTTGCTTGGTTTGCCAAAAAGGGCGTATGTGTTTTTTCCTGAATATATTCAGGAACAAACTCATACGCCCTTTTTTGCCAAGTGCATCATTGTCGATGTTCTGCCTCTTTTCCTATGCTTTAAATGCAAATCCGGTCTACCTCCTGAAATCGGTTTCCTGCAATTCTGCCCCGCTTTCAAGTCCTCTTCGCAGCCTTACTTCAATATATTTTTGGACGATAGCTGTCATTTATAACTCTGCAGGTTTGTGAATTACAGGGCCCCTGAGCTCCTTTCTTCAACTCGCTTTCTTGTGAGCTGGCCGCAAACCCGCAAGACTGCTTCAGGCCCTAATCTGCTTGTGGCAGGGCATGCTGAGCCTTTGGTTAATTCCTCTTCCTGGTGGGAAATGAGTGTTAAATATGCCCGTCCAGACACCTACCTCACTCTCAACCCCTTGGTGATGTGGGTCCTCTGATTTGTGGCCACCTTTGCTGGGTTCCTCACCTTTCGATGATGTGGCCCCACTAGTGTGAGGACACTCCTGCCTGGTTCTCATCCACGTGGTTATGTGGACCCCCTGGTGAGAGTCTGTTCCTGGCTGTGTTCCTCACCCACCTGTGAGGGAGACCCTCTGCTGATAGGTCACTCCTGCATGGCTGGCACACATTGCCTTGGTGAAGTCAGCCGTGTGGTGGCAGTTGGAGCGTGCTGGGAATCTGCTCCCCCCGGTGATGAGGGCCCTCTTGGGTCAGGCCCTAACTGCTGGGCTCACCAACTTTTCTTAGTGAGCCCAGTGATGCTTTGGCACTCCTCTTAGGATCCCATCTCCATGGAGATGTGGGCCTTCTGCTCTGAGGTCCCAACGGCTGGGTTGTTCACATTTTCATGATGTGGGCTCTCTGGTGTTAGTTCACAGAGGCCTGGATCCCATAGCCTCTGTGCTCTTGGCCACCTGCTGGGAGGTTCCAACTGCTGGATTCCTCACTTTTTTAATTTTTTGGGCCCTCTGTTGTGAGGATCCTCCTGCCTGACTCACTCCCAGCCCCTTCGTGATGTGTGTCGTCTGGTTTGAGGTCACATGTGCTGGGTTCCTCACCTTTCGATGATGTGGGACCAATGGTCTTAGGAGACTCCTGCCTGGTTCACATCCCCTTGGTGATGTGGGCCCTCTGTTGAGAGTCTGATCCTGGCTGGGTTCCTCACCCATCTGTGAGGTGGGCCGTCTGCTGTGAGGTCACTCCTGCCTGGCTTGCTCACCTCGCCTTGTGGACATGAGCCCTCTGGTGGCACTTGGAGCCTGCTGGGAGCCTCCTCCCCTCGGTGATGAGGGCCCTCTGGCGTCAGGCCCTAACTGCTGGGCTCCCCACGTTTTGTGATGTGCCCCCAGTGATGCGAGGACACTCCAGCCAGGTTCACATCCCCATTGGGATGTGGGCCTTCTGCTCTGAGGTCCCAACGCCTGGGTTGCTCACAGTTTCATGATGTGGGCTCTCTGCTGTTAGTTCACTCCTGCCTGCATCCCATAGCTTCTGTGCTCTCGGCCGCCTGCTGGGAGGTTCCAACTGCTGGATTCCTCACCTTTCTTATTCTTTGGGCCCTCTGTTTTTAGGCTACTCCTGCCTGCCTCACTCCCATTCCCTTTGTGATATGTGTCCTCTGATTTGAGGCCACATGTGCTGGGTTCCGCACCTTTCGATGATGTGGCCCCACTGGAGGGAAGACAGTCCTGACTGGTTCCCATCCCCTTGCTGATGTGGGCCCTCAGGTGAGCGTCTGATCCTGGCTGCATTCCTCACCCTTCTGTGAGGTGGGCCCTCTGCTGTGAGGTCAATCATGCCTGTCTGGCACATGTCACCTTGGCGACGTGGGCCCTCTGGTGGCAGTTGGAGTGTGCTGGGATCCTCCTCCCCTCGGTTATGAGGGCCCTCTTGCCTTAGGCCATAACTGCTGGGCTCCCCACATTTTCTGATGTGCGCCAAGTGAGTGAGGACACTCTTGCCAGGTTCCCATCCCCATGCGGATATGGGCCTTCTGCTCTGAGGTCAAAACGGCTGGCTTGCTCACAGTACCATGATGTGGGCCCTCTGCTGTGAGTTCACTCCGGCAAGGATCCCTTATCATCGGTGCTCTGAGCCACCTGCTGGGAGGTTCCAACTGCTGGATTCCTCAACTTTTTTATTCTATGTGCCCTCTGTTGTGAGGCTCCTCCTGCCTGCCTCACTGCCAGCCCCTTGGTGATGACTGTCCTATGGCTTGAGGCCACATGTGCTGCGTTCCTCACCTTTCGATGATGTGGCCCCACTCGTGTGAGGACACTCCTGCCTGGTTCCCATCCCCTTGGTGAGGTGGGCCCTCTGGCGAGAGTCTAATCCTGGCTGGGTTCCTCAACGTTCTGTGAGGTAGGCCCTCTGCTGTGAGGTCACTCCTGCCTGGCTGGCACACGTCACCTTGGAGACGTGAGCCCTCTGGTGGCAGTTGGAGCATGCAGGGTGCCTCCTCCTCTTGGTGATGACGGCCCTCTGGCGTCAGGCCCTAAATGGTGGGCTCCCCACATTTTCTGATGTGCACCCAGTGGTGCGAGGACACTCCAGCCAGGTTCCCATTCCCATGGGGATGTGGGCCTTCTGCGCTGAGGTCCCAACGCCTGGGTTGCTCACAGTTTTATGATGTGGGCCCTCTGCTGTGAGTTCACTGTGGCCTGGATCCCATAGCCTCGGTGTTCTGGGCCGCCTGCTGGAAGGTCTAAATGCTGGAATCCTCACGTTTTTTATATTATGTGCCCTGTGTTGTGAGGCTACTCCTGCCTGCTTCACTCCAAGGCCCTTGGTGATGTGGGTCCTCTGGTTTGAGGACACATGTGCTGGGTTCCTCACCTTAAGATGATGAGGCCCCACTGGTGTGAGGATAATCCTGACTGGTTCCCATCCCCTTTGTGATGTGGGCCCTCTGGTGAGAGTCTGATCCTGGCTGGGTTCCTCACCCATCTGTGAGGTGGGCCCTCTACTATCAGGTAACTCTTGCCTGGCTTGCTCACCTCGCCTTGTTGACATGAGCCCTCTGGTGGCACTTGGACCCTGCTGGGAGCCTCCTCACCTCTCTGGTGAGGGCCCTCTGACGTCAGGCCCTAACTGCTGGGCTCCCCAACTTTTCTTAGTGAGCCCAGTGATGCTCGGGCACTCCTCTTAGGTTCCCATCTCCATGGGGATGTGGGCGTTCTTCTCTGAGGTTCCAACGGCTGGGTTGATCACAATTTCATGATGTCGGCTCTCTGGTGTTAGTTCACTGTGGCCTGTATCCCATAGCCTCTGTGCTCTTGGCCGCCTGCTGGGAGGTTCCAACTGCTCGATTCCTCAACTTTTGTATTCTATGGGTCCTGTGTTGTGATGCTCCTCCTGCCTGCCTCACTCGCAACCCCTTCGTGATGTGGGTCTTCTGGTTTGAGGCCACATGTGCTGGGTTCCGCAACTTACAATGATGTGGCCCCACTGGTGTGAGGACACTCCTGCCTGGTTCCCATCCCCTTGGTGATGTGGGCCTTCTGGTGACAGTCTTATCCTGGCTGGGTTCCTCACTCTTCTGTGAGGTAGGCCCTCTGCTGTGAGGTCAATCCTGCCTGACTTGCACACATCACCTTGGTGATGTGGGCCCTCTGTTGGCACATGGAACCTGCTGGGAGCCTCCTGCCCTCGGTGATGACGGCCCTCTAACATCAGGCCCTAACTGCTGGGCTCCCCACGTTTTCTGATGTGAGCCCAGTGATGCCAGGACACTCCTGTCAGGTTCCCATCCCCATGGGGATGTGGGCTTTCTGCTCTGAGGTCCCAACGCCTGGGTTGCTCACAGTTTCATGATGTGGGCTCTCTGCTGTTAGTTCACTCCTGCCTGCATCCCATAGCTTCTGTGCTCTCGGCCGCCTGCTAGGAGGTTCCAAATGCTGGATTCCTCACCTTTTTTATTCTTTGGGCCCTCTGTTTTTAGGCTACTCCTACCTGCCTCACTCCCATCCCCTTTGTGATGTATGTCCTCTGATATGAGGCCACATGTGCTGGGTTCCTCACCTTTCAATGATGTGGCCCCACTGGTGGGAGGACAGTCCTGACTGGTTCCCATCCCCTTGGTGTTGTGGGCCCTCTGGCGAGAGTCTCATCCTGCCTCGGTTCCTCACCCTTCTGTGAGATAGGCCCTCTGCTGTGAGGTCACTACTGCCTGGCTGGCGCATGCCACCTTGTAGACGTGGGCCCTCTGTTGGCAGTTGGAACCTGCTGGGAGTCTCCTCCCCTCAGTTATGAGGGCCCCCTTGCGTCAGGCCCTAACTGCTGGGCTCCTAACATTTTCTGATATGTGCTAAGTGGTGCGAAGCCACTCCTGCCAGGTTCCCATCCCAATGGGGATGTGGGCCTTCTGTTCTGAGGTCCCAACGGCTGGGCTGCTCACAGGTTCATGATGTGGGCCCTCTGCTGTGAGTTCACTGCGGCCTGGATCCCATAGCCTCGGTGCTCTGGGCCACTTTCTGGGAGGTTCCAACTGCTGGATTCCTCAACTTTTACATTCTATGGACCCTGTGTTGTGAGGCCGGTCCTGCCAGCCTCATTCCGAACCCCTTGGTGATGTGGTTCCTGTGGTTTGAGGCTACATGTGCTGGGATCCTCACCTTTCGATGATGTTGTCCCACTGGTGTGGGGACACTCCTGCCTGGTTCCCATCCCCTTGGTGATGTGGGCCCTCTGGTGAGAGTCTGATCCTGGCTGTGTTCCTCACCCTTCTGTGAGGTGGGCCCTCTGCTGTGAGGTCACTCCTGCCAGGCTGGCACACATCGCCTTGGCGACGTTGGCCCTCTGGTGGCAGCTGGAGCCTGCTGGGAGCCTCCTCCTCTCGGTGATGAGTGCCCTCTAGCGTTAGGCCCTAACTTCTGAGCACCCCACGGTTTCTGATGTGAGCCCAGTGATGCCAGGACACTCCTGTCATGTTCCCATCACCATGGGGATGTGGGCCTTCTGCTCTGAGGTCCCAATGTCTGGGTTGCTCACAGTTTCATGATGTGCGCTGTCTGGTGTTAGTTCACTCCGGCCTGGATCCCCTAGCCTCTGTGCTCTGGGCCGCCTGCTGGGAGGTACCACCTGCTGGATTCCTCACCTTTCTTATTTTTGGGCCCTCTGTTATGAGGCTCCTCCTGCCTGCCTCACTCCCAGCCCCTTGGTGATGGGTGTCCTATGGTTTGAAGCCACATGTTCTGGGTTCCTCACCTTTAGATGATGTGGCCCTACTCATGTGAGGACACTCCTGCCTGGTTCCAATCCATTTGGTGATGTGGGCCCTCTGGTGCGAGTCTGATCCTGACTGGGTTCGTCACACTTCTCTGAGGTGGGCCCTCTGCTGTGAGGTCATTCGTGCCTGGTTGGCACACATCGCCTTGGCGACGTCAGCCCTCTGGTGGCAGTTGGAGCCTGCTGGGAGCCTCCTTCCCTTGATGATGAGGGTCCTCTGGCGTCAGGCCCTAACTGCTGGTCGCCCAAAATTTTCTGATACATTCTCAGTGGTGCGAGGACACTCCTACCAGATTTCCATCCCCATGGGGATGTGGGCCTCCTGCTCTGAGGTCCCAATGGCTGGGTTGCTCAGTTTCATGACATGGGCCCTCTTCTGTGAGTTCACTGTGGCCTGGATCCCATAGCCTCAGTGCTCTGGGCCGCCTGCTGGGAGGTTCCAACTGCTGGATTCCTCACTTTTTTATTCTATGGGCCCAGTGTTGTGAGGCTACTCCTGCCTGCCTCACTCCGAGGCCCTTGGTGATGTGGGTCCTCTGGTTTGAGAACACATGTGCTGAGTACCTCACCTTTCGATGATGTGGCCCCACTGGTGTGAAGACACTCCTGCCTGGCTCCCATCCCCTTGGTGATTTGGGCCCTCTGGTGAGAGTCTGATGTTGGCTGGGTTTCTCACCCTTCTGTGAGGTGGGACCTCTGCTGTGAGGTAACTCCTGCCTGGCTTGCTCACGTTGCCTTGGCAACGTGAGCCCTCAGGTGGCAGTTGGAGCCTGCTGGGAATCTCCTCCCCTCAGTTATGAGAGCTCTGGATAAAACACATATGCCCTTTTTTGCAAAGTGCATTATTTTCCAAGTTCTGTCTCTTTTCCCGTGTACCTTCTGAAATCGGTTTCCAGCAATTCTGCCCCGCATTCAAGTCGTCTTCGCAGCCTTACTTCAGTATAATTTTGGATGATAGCTGTCATTTATAACTCCGCAGGTTTGTGAACTACAGTGCACCTCAGCTCCTTTCTTCAACTCGCTTTCTTGTGAGCTGGCCAAAAAACCGCAGGACCTCTTCAGGCCCTAATCTAGTTCGAGCACGGCATGCGGAGCCTTTGGTTCATTCCTCTTCCTGGTGGGAAATGAGAGTTAAATTTGCCCGTCCAGACACCTCCAGCTAGTCTCTCATTGGTTCTCCCTATTCCTGTTGATTTTCCGAAGGAATTGCAAACTGGGCCAAACAGGAGGTTAAAGGCACTGACTCTCCAAGTGGGGAGAGTGTTAGTAAATCGTCTGGAATGTTGCACCCGAGTACCAGGGGACGAAAACTGAGACACATTTGAACACGTTTCCCGAACGCACGGTGGATCATACTCTGGTTCCACATGCATGCTTTAGCTGAAGGAAGAATCCCTTAAACCTGGAGAATTGAGACCCATGGAATGGATACCATGTAATATGACTTCAAAGGTTCTGCATTTGCTCACCGAACCTCACCAATCCTATCACTGCTGCTTTTATGCCGCTGTACACACACTTCATTCTCTTTCGGAGACATATAAATCCATAGGTTTTAAGATTCTTACTAGTCAGGTATATACTTAGGCGTTTAATATGGGGTGTTGAGTCCACTTCGTTGAGCAA
The DNA here is from genome assembly GCF_937001465.1 of Orcinus orca. Taxonomy (NCBI): domain Eukaryota; kingdom Metazoa; phylum Chordata; class Mammalia; order Artiodactyla; family Delphinidae; genus Orcinus; species Orcinus orca. The sequence continues at coordinate 60,103,129 of NC_064562.1, read as the reverse complement.
GGAGTAGCTCTTGTTATTACATATTTGGCTTATGGAACGGTATCTGTGCTAATTTGAATCTCTGGTTTTATGCAGCACCCCAACTCACCTTTCCCCTTCAGCAACCATAAGCTGGTTTTCTACATTTGAGACCCTGTTCTGATTTGTAATTCAGTTCCTCTGTAGCGAAGTTTATATTCCGTGTACTAGTGATATCTTATGATGTTTCTTTTTCTGTGTGACTTATTTCACTTAGAATCATCGTACCTGAATCCACTCATTATGCTGCTACGGGCCTGATGACATAGATTTCATTGCTGAGTGATATTGCATTGTACGTAAGTACCACAACTTCTTTATCCATATTTCGCTTTCTGTGATATTGAACTTGTACCGTAAACGAGGTTCTTGTAAACAGAGCCTTCCCAAACTTTGGGGTGGCTGTGTCTTTTTGATTTTAATTTCCCTAAGCTATAGGACCATAAGTGGAAGTGCCCTAGGCTCTCTTGCTTTGTTTTTTAGATGTTTCAGGAAACACCATACACTTCTCCAGAGTGGCTGTTGGCAATTAACATCCCACCCATCAGCATAACAAGGCTCCCAGTTCTCCATGGCCTGTCCTGCCTTTCTGGATTTTATACTTTTTTCAGGTGGCCCTTTTGAGCGGGGGCAGTGAGACTTCAATGTAGTGCAGATTTCCTTTTCAAGCTTGCTTGTTTGGCCAAAAAGGGCGTATGCGTTTTTTCCTGAATATATTCAGGAAAAAACGCATACGCCCTTTTTCGCCAAGTGCATCATTGTGGATATTCTGCCTCTTTTCCTATGGTTTACATGCAATTCCAGTCTACCTCCTGAAATCCGTTTCCTGCAATTCTGACACACTTTCATGTCCTCTTGGCAGCCTTACTTAAATATATTTTTCGATGATAGCTGTCGTTTATAACTCTGCCGGTTTGTGAATTACAGTGCCACTAGGTTCCTTTCTTCAACTCGTTTTCTTGTGAGCTGGCCGCAACACCGCAGGATTGCTTCAGGCCCTAGTGTGGTTCCGGCATGGCATGCTGAGCGTTTGGTTAATTCCTCTTCCTGGTGGGAAATGAGAGTTAAATTTGCCCGTCCAGACACCTCCAGCTAGTCTCTCATTGGTTCTCCCTATTCCTGTTCATTTTCCGCAGAATTTGCAAACTGGGAGAAACAGGAAGTTAAAGGCACTGACTCTCCAAGTGGGGAGAGTGTTAGTAAAGCGTGTGGAATGTTGCACCCGAGTACCAGGATACGAAAACTGAGACACATTTGAACACGTTTCCCGATCACACGGTGGATCATACTCTGGGTTCCACATGCATGTTTTAGCTGAAAGAAGTATCCCTTAAACCTAGAGAGTTGAGACCCATGGAATGGGTACCATACAATATGACTTCAAAGGGTCTGCATTTGCTCACCGAACCTCACCAATCTTATCACTGCTGCGTTTATGCCGCTGTACACACGCTTGATCCTCTTTCGGAGACAAAAAATCCATAGGTTTTAAGATTCTTACTAGTCAGGTATATTCTTAGGCGTTTAATATGGGGTGTTGAGTCCACTTCGTTGAGCAAGGAGTAGCTCTTGTCTATTACATATTTGGCTTATGGAATGGTATCTGTGCTAATTTCAATCTCTGGTTTTATGCAGCACCCCAACTCACCTTTCCCCTTAAGCAAGCATAAGTTGGTTTTCTACATTTGAGACCCTGTTCTGTTTTGTAATTCAGTTCCTGTGTAGCCAAGTTTACATTCCGTGTAGTAGTGATATCTTATGATGTTTCTTTTTCTGTGTGACTTATTTCACTTAGAATCATCATACCTGAATCCACTCATTATGCTGCTTCGGGCCTGATGACATAGATTTCAATGCTGAGTGATATTGCATGGTACGTAAGTACCACAACTTCTTTATCCATTTTTCGCTTTCTGTGATATTGAACTTGTACCGTAAACGAGGTTCTTGTACACAGAGCCGTCCCAAACTTTGGGGTGGCTGTGTCTTTTAGATTTTAATTTCCCTAAGCTATAGGACCATAAGTGGAAGTGCCCTAGGCTCTGTTGCTTTGTTTTGTAGATGTTTCAGGAAACACCATACACTTCTCCAGAGTGGCTGTTGGCAATTTTCATCCTGCCCTTCAGCATGACAAGGCTCCCAGTTCTCCACGGCCTGTCCTGCCTTTCTGGATTTTACACTTTTTTCCGATGGCCCTTTTGACCGGGGGGCAGTGAGACTTCATTGTAGTGCAGATTTCCTTTGCAAGCTTGCTTGGTTGGCCAAAAAGTGCGTATGCGTTTTTTCCTGAATATATTCAGGAAAAAACGCATACGCCCTTTTTGGCCAAGTGCATCATTGTGGACGTTCTGCCTCTTTTCCTATGCTTTACATGCAATTCCAGTCTACATCCTGAAATCAGTTACCTGCAATTCTGCTCCGCTTTCAAGTCCTCTTGGCGGCCTTACTTCAATATATTTTTGGACGATAGCTGTCATTTATAACTCTGCAGGTTTGTGAATGATAGTGCCCCTGAGCTCCTTTCTTCAACTTTCTTTCTTGTCAGCTGGCCGCAACACCGCAGGATTGCTTCAGGCCCTAGTGTGGTTCTGGCATGGCATGCTGATCCTTTTGTTAATTCCTCTTCCTGGTGGGAAATGAGAGTTAAATTTGTCCGTCCAGACACCTCCAGCTAGTCTCTTATGGGTTCTCCCTATTCCTGTTCATTTTCCACAGAAATTGCAAACTGGGCCAAACAGGAGGTTAAAGGCACTGACTCTCCAAGTGGGGAGAGTGTTAGTAAAGCGTCTGGAATGTTGCACCCGAGTACCAGGGGACGAAAACTGAGACACATTTGAACACGTTTCCTGATCACACGGTGGATCATACTCTGGGTTCCACATGCATGTTTTAGCTGAAGGAAGAATCCCTTAAACCTGGAGAGTTGAGACCCTTGGAATGGGTACCATGCAGCATGACTTCAGAGGGTCTGCATTTGCTCACCGAACCTCACCAATCGTATCACTGCTGCGCTTATGCCGCTGTACACATGCTTGATTCTCTTTCGGAGACATATAAATCCATAGGTTTTAAGACTCTTACTAGTCAGGTATATTCTTAGGCGTTTAATATGGGGTGGTGAGTCCACTTCGTTGAGCAAAGAGTAGCTCTAGTCTATTACATATTGGGCTTATGAAACGGTATCTGTGCTAATTTCAATCTATGGTTTTATGCAGCACCCCAACTCACCTTTCCCCTTAAGCAAGCATAAGTTGGTGTTCTACATTTGAGACCCTGTTCTTTTCTGTAATTCAGTTCCTGTGTAGCCAAGTTTACATTCCGTGTAGTAGTGATATGTTATGATGTTTCTTTTTCTGTGTGACTTATTTCACTTAGAATCATCGTACCTGAATCCACTCATTATGTTGCTACGGGTCTGATGACATAGATTTCATTGCTGAGTGATATTGCATTGTACATAAGTACCACAACTTCTTTACCCATTTATCACTTCTTGCGATATTGAACTTGTACCATAAACAAGGTTCTTGTAAACAGAGCCGTCGCAAATTTTGGGGTGGCTGTGTCTTTTTGATTTTAATTTCCCTAACTATAGGATCATAAGTGGAAGTACCCTAGGCTCTGTTGCTTTGTTTTTTGGATATTTCTGGAAACACCATACACTTCTCCAGAGTGGCTGTTGGCAATTTACATCCCGCCCATCAGCATAACAAGGCTCCCAGTTCTCCATGGCCTGTCCTGCCTTTCTGTATTTTACACTTTTTTCAGATGGCCCTTTTGACCGGGGGGCAGTGAGACTTCATTGTAGTGCAGATTTCCTTTGCAAGCTTGCTTGGTTGTCCAAAAAGGGCGTATGCGTTTTTTCCTCACGAAAAAACGCATACACCCTTTTTGGCCAAGTGCATCATTGTGGACGTTCTGCCTCTTTTCCTATGCTTTACATGCAACTCCAGTCTGCCTCCTGAAATCGGTTTCCTGCAATTCTGCCCCGCTTTCAAGTCCTCTTGTCAGCCTTACTTCAATATATTTTTGGACGATAGCTGTCATTTATAACTCTGCACGTTTGTGAATTACAGTGTCCTTGAGTTACTTTCTTCAACTCGCTTTCTTGTGAGCTGGCCACAGCACCACAGGATTGCTTCAGGCCCTAGTGTCGTTCTGGAATGGCACGCTGAGCCTTTGGTTAATTCCTCTTCCTGGTGGGAAATGAGAGTTAAATTTGCCCGTCCAGACACCTCCAGCTAGTCTCTCATTGGTTCTCCCTATTCCTGTTCATTTTCCGCAAAATTGCAAACTGGGCCAAACAGGAGGTTAAAGGCACGGACTCTCCAAGTGGGGAGAGTGTTAGTAAATCGTCTGGAATGTTGCACCCGAGTACCAGGGGATGAAAACTGAGACACATTTGAGCACGTTTCTGATCACACGGTGGATCATACTCTGGGTTCCACATGCATGTTTTAGCTGAAGGAAGAATCCCTTAAACCTGGAGAGTTGAGACCCATGGAATGGGTACCATGCAATATGACTTCAAAGGGTCTGCATTTGCTCACCAAACCTCACCAATCCTATCACTGCTGCGTTTATGCTGCTGTACATACGCTTGATTCTCTTTCGGAGACATATAAATCCATAGGTTTTAAGATTCTTACTAGTCAGGTATATTCTTAGGCGTTTAATATGTGGTGTTGAGTCCACTTCATTGAGCAAGGAGTAGGTCTTGTCTATTACATATTTGGGTTATGGAACGTTATCTGTGCTACTTTCAATCTCTGGTTTTATGCAGCACCCCAACTCACCTTTCCCCTTAAGCAAGCGTAAGTTGGTTTTCTACATTTGAGACCATGTTCTGTTTTGTAATTCAGTTCCTGTGTAGTCAAGTTTACATTCCGTGTAGTAGTGATATCTTATGATGTTTCTTTTTCTGTGTGACTTATTTCACTTAGAATCATCGTACCTGAATCCACTCATTATGCTGCTATGGGCCTGGTGACATAGATTTCATTACTGCGTGATATTGCATTGTACGTAAGTACCACAACTTCTTTATCCATTTTTCGCTTTCTGTGATATTGAACTTATACCGTAAACGAGGTTCTTGTAAACAGAGCCGTCCCAAGTTTTGGGGTAGCTGTGTCTTTTTGATTTTAATTTCCCTAAGCTATAGGACCATAAGTGGAAGTGCCCTAGGCTCTGTTGCTTTGTTTTTTAGATGTTTCAGGAAACACCATACACTTCTCCAGAGTGGCTGTTGGCAATTTACATCCCGCCCATCAGCATAACAAGGCGCCCAGTTCTCCATGGCCTGTCCTGCCTTTCTGGATTTTACACTTTTTTCAGATGGCCCTTTTGACCGGGGGGTAATGAGACTTCATTGTAGTGCAGATTTCCTTTTCAAACTTGCTTGGTTGGCCAAAAAGGGCATATGCGTTTTTTCCTGAATATATTCAGGAAAAAATGCATATGCCCTTCTTGGCCAAGAGCATCATTGTGGACGTTCTGCCTCTTTTCCTATGCTTTACATGCAATTCCAGTCTACCTCCTGAAATCGGTTTCCTGCAATTCTGCCCCACTTTCAAGTCCTCTTGGCAGCCTTACTTCAATATATTTTTGGACGATAGCTGTCATTTATAACTCTGCAGGTTTGTGAATGACAGTGCCCCTGAGCTCCTTTCTTCAACTCGCTTTCTTGTGAGCTGGCCGCAACACCGCAGGATTGCTTCAGGCCCTAGTGTGGTTCCGGCATGGCACGCTGAGCCTTTGGGTAATTCCTCTTCCTGGTGGGAAATGAGAGTTAAATTTGCCCGTCCAGACACCTTCAGCTAGTCTCTCATTGGTTCTCCTTATTCCTGTTCATTTTCCGCAGAAATTGCAAACTGGGCCAAACAGGAGGTTAAAGGCACTGACTCTCCAAGTGGGGAGAGTGTTAGTAAAGCGTCTGGAATGTTGCACCCGAGTACCAGGGGACGAAAACTGAGACACATTTGAACACGTTTCCGGATCACACGGTGGATCATACTCTGGGTTCCACATGCATGTTTTAGCTGAAGGAAGAATCCCTTAAACCAGGATGGTTGAGACCCGTGGAATGGGTACCATGCAATATGACTTCAAAGGGTCTGCATTTCCCAGCAAACCTCACCAATCCTATCACTGCTGTGTTTATGCCGCTGTACACACGCTTGATTCTCTTTCGGAGACATATAAATGCATAGGTTTTAAGATTCTTACTAGTCAGGTATATTCTTAGGCGTTTAATATGGGGTGTTGAGTCCACTTCGTTGAGCAAGGAGTAGCTCTTGTCTATTACATATTTGGCTTATGGAACGGTATCTGTGCTAATTTCAATGTCTGGTTTTATGCAGCACCCCAACTCACCTTTCCCCTTAAGCAAGCATAAGTTGGTTTTCTACATTTGAGGCCCTGTTCTGTTTTGTAATTCAGTTCCTGTGTAGCCAAGTTTACATTCCGTGTAAAGTGATATCTTATGATGTATCTATTTCTGTGTGAAGTATTTCACTTACAATCATCGTACCTGAATCCACTCATTATTCTGCAACGGGCCTGATGACATAGATTTCATTGCTGAGAGATATTGCATTGTAGGTAAGTACCACAACGTCTTTATCCATTTTTTGCTCTCTGTGATATTGGACTTATACTGTAAACGAGGTTCTTGTAAACAGTGCCGGCCAAATTTTGGGGTGGCTGTGTCTTTTTGATTTTAATTTCCCTAAGCTATAGGACCATAAGTGGAAGTGCCCTAGGCTCTGTTGCTGTGTTTTTTAGATGTTTCAGGAAACACCATACACTTCTGCAGAGTGGCTGTTGGCAATTTACATCCCGCCCATCAGCATTACAAGGCTCCCAGTTCTCCATGGCCTGTCCTGCCTTTCTGGATTTTACACTTTTTTCAGATGGCCCTTTTGACCAGTTGGATGTGAGACTTCATTGTAGTGCAGATTTCCTTTGCAAGCTTGCTTGGTTGGCCAAAAAGGGCGTATGCTTTTTTTCCTGAATATATTCAGGAAAAAACGCATACGCCCTTTTTCGCCAAGTGCATCATTGTGGACGGTCTACCTCTTTTCCCATGTTTTAAATGCAATTCCAGTCTACCTCCTGAAATCGGTTTCCTGCAATTCTGCCCCGCTTTCAAGTCCTCTTGGCAGCCTTACTTCAATATATTTTTGAACGAAAGCTGTCATTTTTAACTCTGCAGGTGTGTGAATGAGAGTGGCTCTGAGCTCCTTTCTTCAACTCGCTTTCTCGTGAGCTGGCCGCAACACCGCAGGATTGCTTCAGGCCCTAGTGTGGTTCCGGCATGGCACGCTGAGCCTTTAGTTAATTCATCTTCCTGGTGGGAAATGAAAGTAAAATTTGTCCGTCCAGACACCTCCAGCTAGTCTCTCACTCTTTCTCCCTATTCCTGTTCATCTTACGCAGAAATTGCAAACTGAGCCAAACAGGAGGTTAAAGGCACTGACTGTCCAAGTGGGGAGAGTGTTAGTAAAGCGTCTGGAATGTTGCACCCGAGTACCAGGGGATGAAAACTGAGACACATTTGAACACGTTTCCCGATCACACGGTGGATCATACTCTGGGTTCCACATGCATGTTTTAGCTGAAGGAAGAATCCCTTAAACCTGGAGAGTTGAGACCCATGGAATGGGTACCATGCAATATGACTTCAAAGGGTCTGCATTTGCTCACCGAACCTCACCCATCCTATCACTGCTGCACTTATGCCACTGTACACACGCTTGATTCTCTTTCGGAGACATATAAATCCATAGGTTTTAAGATTCTTACTAGTCAGGTATATTCTTAGGCATTTAATATGGGGTGCTGAGTCCACTTCCTTGAGCAAGGAGTAGCTCTTCTCTATTACATATTTGGCTTATGGAACGGTATCTGTGCTAATTTCAATCTCTGGTTTTATGCAGCACCCCAACTCACCTTTCCCCTTAAGCAAGCATAAGTTGGTGTTCTACATTTGAGACCCTGTTCTGTTTTGTAATTCAGTTCCTGTGTAGCCAAGTTTACATTCCGTGTAGTAGTGATATCTTATGATGTTTCTTTTTCTGTGTGACTTATTTCACTTAGAATCATCATACCTGAATCCAGTCATTTTGGTGCTACGGGCCTGATGACATAGATTTCATTGCTGAGTGATATTGCATTGTACGTAAGTGCCACAACTTCTTTATCCATTTTTCGCTTTCTGCGATATTGATCTTGTACTGTAAACGAGTTTCTTGTCAACAGAGCCATCCCAAACTTTGGGGTGGCTGTGTCTTTTTGATTTTCATTTCCCTAAGCTATAGGACCATAAGTGGAAGTGCCCTAGGCTCTTTTGCTTTGTTTTTTAGATGTTTCAGGAAACAGCATACACTTCTCCAGAGTGGCTGTTGGTAATTTACATCCCGCCCATCAGCATAACAAGGCTCCCAGTTCTCCATGGCCTGTCCTGCCTTTCTGGAGTTTACACTTTTTTCAGATGCCCCTTTTGACCACTGGGCAGTGAGACTTCATTGTAGTGCAGATTTCCTTTGCAAGCTTGCTTGGTTGGCCAAAGAGTGCGTATGCGTTTTTTCCTGAATATATGCAGGAAAACACGCATACGCACTTTTTGGCCAAGTGCATCATGGTGGACGTTCTGCCTCTTTTCCTATGCTTTACATGCAATTCCAGTCTACCTCCTGAAATCGGTTTCCTGCAATTCGGCCCCACTTTCAAGTCCTCTTGGCAGCCTTACTTCAATATATTTTTGGACGATAGCTGTCATTTTTAACTCTGCAGGTTTGTGAATGACAGTGCCCCTGAGCTCCTTTCTTCAACTCGCTTTCTTGTGAGCTGGCCGCAACACCGCAGGATTGCTTCAGGCCCTAGTGTGGTTCCGGCATGGCACGCTGAGCCTTTGGGTAATTCCTCTTCCTGGTGGGAAATGAGAGTTAAATTTGTCCGTCCAGACACCTCCAGCTAGTCTCTCATTGGTTCTCCCTATTCCTGTTCATTTTCCGCAGAAATTGCAAACTGGGCCAAACAGGAGGTTAAAGGCACTGACTCTCCAAGTGGGGAGAGTGTTAGTAAAGCGTCTGGAATGTTGCACCCGAGTACCAGGGGACGAAAACTGAGACACATTTGAACACGTTTCCGGATCACACGGTGGATCATACTCTGGGTTCCACATGCATGTTTTAGCTGAAGGAAGAATCCCTTAAACCAGGATGGTTGAGACCCGTGGAATGGGTACCATGCAATATGACTTCAAAGGGTCTGCATTTCCCAGCAAACCTCACCAATCCTATCACTGCTGTGTTTATGCCGCTGTACACACGCTTGATTCTCTTTCGGAGACATATAAATGCATAGGTTTTAAGATTCTTACTAGTCAGGTATATTCTTAGGCGTTTAATATGGGGTGTTGAGTCCACTTCGTTGAGCAAGGAGTAGCTCTTGTCTATTACATATTTGGCTTATGGAACGGTATCTGTGCTAATTTCAATGTCTGGTTTTATGCAGCACCCCAACTCACCTTTCCCCTTAAGCAAGCATAAGTTGGTTTTCTACATTTGAGGCCCTGTTCTGTTTTGTAATTCAGTTCCTGTGTAGCCAAGTTTACATTCCGTGTAAAGTGATATCTTATGATGTATCTATTTCTGTGTGAAGTATTTCACTTACAATCATCGTACCTGAATCCACTCATTATTCTGCAACGGGCCTGATGACATAGATTTCATTGCTGAGAGATATTGCATTGTAGGTAAGTACCACAACGTCTTTATCCATTTTTTGCTCTCTGTGATATTGGACTTATACTGTAAACGAGGTTCTTGTAAACAGTGCCGGCCAAATTTTGGGGTGGCTGTGTCTTTTTGATTTTAATTTCCCTAAGCTATAGGACCATAAGTGGAAGTGCCCTAGGCTCTGTTGCTGTGTTTTTTAGATGTTTCAGGAAACACCATACACTTCTGCAGAGTGGCTGTTGGCAATTTACATCCCGCCCATCAGCATTACAAGGCTCCCAGTTCTCCATGGCCTGTCCTGCCTTTCTGGATTTTACACTTTTTTCAGATGGCCCTTTTGACCAGTTGGATGTGAGACTTCATTGTAGTGCAGATTTCCTTTGCAAGCTTGCTTGGTTGGCCAAAAAGGGCGTATGCTTTTTTTCCTGAATATATTCAGGAAAAAACGCATATGCCCTTTTTCGCCAAGTGCATCATTGTGGACGGTCTACCTCTTTTCCCATGTTTTAAATGCAATTCCAGTCTACCTCCTGAAATCGGTTTCCTGCAATTCTGCCCCGCTTTCAAGTCCTCTTGGCAGCCTTACTTCAATATATTTTTGAACGAAAGCTGTCATTTTTAACTCTGCAGGTGTGTGAATGAGAGTGGCTCTGAGCTCCTTTCTTCAACTCGCTTTCTCGTGAGCTGGCCGCAACACCGCAGGATTGCTTCAGGCCCTAGTGTGGTTCCAGCATGGCACGCTGAGCCTTTAGTTAATTCATCTTCCTGGTGGGAAATGAAAGTAAAATTTGTCCGTCCAGACACCTCCAGCTAGTCTCTCACTCTTTCTCCCTATTCCTGTTCATCTTACGCAGAAATTGCAAACTGAGCCAAACAGGAGGTTAAAGGCACTGACTGTCCAAGTGGGGAGAGTGTTAGTAAAGCGTCTGGAATGTTGCACCCGAGTACCAGGGGATGAAAACTGAGACACATTTGAACACGTTTCCCGATCACACGGTGGATCATACTCTGGGTTCCACATGCATGTTTTAGCTGAAGGAAGAATCCCTTAAACCTGGAGAGTTGAGACCCATGGAATGGGTACCATGCAATATGACTTCAAAGGGTCTGCATTTGCTCACCGAACCTCACCCATCCTATCACTGCTGCACTTATGCCACTGTACACACGCTTGATTCTCTTTCGGAGACATATAAATCCATAGGTTTTAAGATTCTTACTAGTCAGGTATATTCTTAGGCATTTAATATGGGGTGCTGAGTCCACTTCCTTGAGCAAGGAGTAGCTCTTCTCTATTACATATTTGGCTTATGGAACGGTATCTGTGCTAATTTCAATCTCTGGTTTTATGCAGCACCCCAACTCACCTTTCCCCTTAAGCAAGCATAAGTTGGTGTTCTACATTTGAGACCCTGTTCTGTTTTGTAATTCAGTTCCTGTGTAGCCAAGTTTACATTCCGTGTAGTAGTGATATCTTATGATGTTTCTTTTTCTGTGTGACTTATTTCACTTAGAATCATCATACCTGAATCCAGTCATTTTGGTGCTACGGGCCTGATGACATAGATTTCATTGCTGAGTGATATTGCATTGTACGTAAGTGCCACAACTTCTTTATCCATTTTTCGCTTTCTGCGATATTGATCTTGTACTGTAAACGAGTTTCTTGTCAACAGAGCCATCCCAAACTTTGGGGTGGCTGTGTCTTTTTGATTTTCATTTCCCTAAGCTATAGGACCATAAGTGGAAGTGCCCTAGGCTCTTTTGCTTTGTTTTTTAGATGTTTCAGGAAACAGCATACACTTCTCCAGAGTGGCTGTTGGTAATTTACATCCCGCCCATCAGCATAACAAGGCTCCCAGTTCTCCATGGCCTGTCCTGCCTTTCTGGAGTTTACACTTTTTTCAGATGCCCCTTTTGACCACTGGGCAGTGAGACTTCATTGTAGTGCAGATTTCCTTTGCAAGCTTGCTTGGTTGGCCAAAGAGTGCGTATGCGTTTTTTCCTGAATATATGCAGGAAAACACGCATACGCACTTTTTGGCCAAGTGCATCATGGTGGACGTTCTGCCTCTTTTCCTATGCTTTACATGCAATTCCAGTCTACCTCCTGAAATCGGTTTCCTGCAATTCGGCCCCACTTTCAAGTCCTCTTGGCAGCCTTACTTCAATATATTTTTGGACGATAGCTGTCATTTTTAACTCTGCAGGTTTGTGAATGACAGTGCCCCTGAGCTCCTTTCTTCAACTCGCTTTCTTGTGAGCTGGCCGCAACACCGCAGGATTGCTTCAGGCCCTAGTGTGGTTCCGGCATGGCACGCTGAGCCTTTGGGTAATTCCTCTTCCTGGTGGGAAATGAGAGTTAAATTTGTCCGTCCAGACACCTCCAGCTAGTCTCTCATTGGTTCTCCCTATTCCTGTTCATTTTCCGCAGAAATTGCAAACTGGGCCAAACAGGAGGTTAAAGGCACTGACTCTCCAAGTGGGGAGAGTGTTAGTAAAGCGTCTGGAATGTTGCACCCGAGTACCAGGGGACGAAAACTGAGACACATTTGAACACGTTTCCGGATCACACAGTGGATCATACTCTGGGTTCCACATGCATGTTTTAGCTGAAGGAAGAATCCCTTAAACCAGGATGGTTGAGACCCATGGAATGGGTACCATGCAATATGACTTCAAAGGGTCTGCATTTCCCAGCAAACCTCACCAATCCTATCACTGCTGTGTTTATGCCGCTGTACACACGCTTGATTCTCTTTCGGAGACATATAAATGCATAGGTTTTAAGATTCTTACTAGTCAGGTATATTCTTAGGCGTTTAATATGGGGTGTTGAGTCCACTTCGTTGAGCAAGGAGTAGCTCTTGTCTATTACATATTTGGCTTATGGAACGGTATCTGTGCTAATTTCAATGTCTGGTTTTATGCAGCACCCCAACTCACCTTTCCCCTTAAGCAAGCATAAGTTGGTTTGCTACATTTGAGACCCTGTTCTGTTTTGTAATTCAGTTCCTGTGTAGCCAAGTTTACATTCCGTGTAAAGTGATATCTTATGATGTATCTATTTCTGTGTGAAGTATTTCACTTACAATCATCGTACCTGAATCCACTCATTATTCTGCAACGGGCCTGATGACATAGATTTCATTGTTGAGAGATATTGCATTGTAGGTAAGTACCACAACGTCTTTATCCATTTTTCGCTCTCTGTGATATTGGACTTATACTGTAAACGAGGTTCTTGTAAACAGTGCCGGCCAAATTTTGGGGTGGCTGTGTCTTTTTTATTTTAATTTCCCTAAGCTATAGGACCATAAGTGTAAGTGCCCTAGGCTCTGTTGCTGTGTTTTTTAGATGTTTCAGGAAACACCATACACTTCTGCAGAGTGGCTGTTGGCAATTTACATCCCACCCATCAACATTACAAGGCTCCCAGTTCTCCATGGCCTGTCCTGCCTTTCTGGATTTTACCCTCTTTTCAGATGGCCCTTTTGACCAGTTGGATGTGAGACTTCATTGTAGTGCAGATTTCCTTTGCAAGCTTGCTTGGTTGGCCAAAAAGGGCCTATGCTTTTTTTCCTGAATATATTCAGGAAAAAACGCATATGCCCTTTTTCGCCAAGTGCATCATTGTGGACGGTCTACCTCTTTTCCCATGTTTTAAATGCAATTCCAGTCTACCTCCTGAAATCGGTTTCCTGCAATTCTGCCCCGCTTTCAAGTCCTCTTGGCAGCCTTACTTCAATATATTTTTGAACGAAAGCTGTCATTTTTAACTCTGCAGGTGTGTGAATGAGAGTGGCCCTGAGCTCCTTTCTTCAACTCGCTTTCTCGTGAGCTGGCCGCAACACCGCAGGATTGCTTCAGGCCCTAGTGTGGTTCCGGCATGGCACGCTGAGACTTTGGTTAATTCCTCTTCCTGGTGGGAAATGAGAGTTAAATTTCCCTGTCCAGACACCTCCAGCTAGTCTCTCATGGGTTCTCCCTATTCCTGTTCATTTTCCGCAGAAATGGCAAACTGGGTCAAACAAGAGGTTAAAGGCACTGACTCTCCAAGTGGGGAGAGTGTTAGTAAAGCGTCTGGAATGTTGCACCCGAGTACCAGGGGACGAAAACTGAGACACAATTGAACACGTTTCCCGATCACACGGTGGATCATACTCTGGGTTCCACATGCATGTTTTAGCTGAAAGAAGAATCCCTTAAACCTGGAGAGTTGAGATCCATGGAATGGGTACCATGCAATATGACTTCAAAGGGTCTGCATTTGCTCACCAAGCCTCACCAATCCTATCACTGCTGCGTTTATGCCGCTGTACACACGCTTGATTCTCTTTCGGAGACATATAAATCCATAGGTTTTAAGATTCTTACTAGTCAGGTATAGTCTTAGGCGTTTAATATGGGGTGTTGAGTCCGCTTCATTGAGCAAGGAGTAGCTCTTGTCTATTACATATTTGGCTTATGGAACGGTATCTGTGCTCATTTCAATCTCTGGTTTTATACAGCACCCCTACTCACCTTTCCCCTTAAGCAAGCATAAGTTGGTTTTCTACATTTGAGACCCTGTTCTGTTTTGTAATTCAGGTCCTGTGTAGCCAAGTTTACATTCCGTGTATTAGTGATATCTTATGATGTTTCTTTTTCTGTGTGACTTATTTCACTTAGAATCATCGTACCTGAATCCACTCATTATGCTGCTACGGGCCTGATGACATAGATTTCATTGCTGAGTGATATTGCATTGTACGTAAGTACCACAACTTCTTTATCCATTTATCGCTTTCTGTGATATTAAACTTGTACCGTAAAGGAGGTTCTTGTTAACAGAGCCGTCCCAAACTTTGGGGTGGCTGTGTCTTTTTGATTTTAATTTCCCTAAGCTATAGGACCATAAGTGGAAGTGCCCTAGGCTCTCTTGCTTTGTTTTTTAGATGTTACAGGAAACAGCATACACTTCTCCAGAGTGGCTGTTGGCAATTTACATCGCGCCCATCAGCATAACAAGGCTCCCAGTTCTCCATCTCCTTTCCTGCCTTTCTGGATTTTACACTTTTTTCAGATGGCCCTTTTGACCAGGGGGCAGTGAGACTTCATTGTAGTGCAGATTTCCTTTGCAAGCTTGCTTGGTTGGCCAAAAAGGGTGTATGCGTTTTTTCCTGAATATATTCAGGAAAAAACACATACGCCCTTTTTGGCCAAGTGCATCATTGTGGACGTTCTGCCTCTTTTCCTATGCTTTACATGCAATTCCAGTGTACCTCCTGAAATTGTTTTCCTGCAATTCTGCGCCACTTTCAAGTCCTCTTGGCAGCCTTACTTCAATATATTTTTGGACGATAGCTGTCATTTATACCTCTGCAGGTTTGTGAATGACAGTGCCCCTGAGCTCCTTTCTTCAACTCGCTTTCTTGTGAGCTGGCCGCAACACCGCAGGATTGCTTCAGGCCCTAGTGTTGTTCCGGCACGGCACGCTGAGCCTTTGGTTAATTCCTCTTCCTGTTGGGAAATGAGAGTTAAATTTGCCCGTCCAGACACCTCCAGCTAGTCTCTCATTGGTTCTCCCTATTCCTGTTCATTTTCCGCAGAAGTTGCAAACTGGGCCAAACAGGAGGTTAAAGGCACTGATTCTCCAAGTGGGGAGAGTGTTAGTAAAGCGTCTGGAATGTTGCACCCGAGTACCAGGGGACGAAATCTGAGACACATTTGAACACGTTTCCCGATCACACGGTGGATCATACTCTGGGTTCCACATGCATGGTTTAGCTGAAGGAAGAATCCCTTAAACCTGGAGAGTTGAGACCCATGGAATGGGTACCATGCAATATGACTTCAAAGGGTCTGCATTTGCTCACCGAACCTCACCAATCCTATCACTGCTGCGTTTATGCCACTGTACACACTCTTGATTCTCTTTTGGAGAAATATAAATCCATAGGTTTTAAGATTCTTACTAGTCAGGTATATTCTTATGCGTTTAATATGGGGTGTTGAGTCCACTTCTTGAGCAAGGCGTAGCTCTTGTCTATTACATATTTGGCTTATGGAACGGTATCTGTGCTAATTTCAATCTCTGGTTTTATGCAGCACCCCAAATCACCTTTCCCCTTAAGCAAGCATAAGTTGGTGTTCTACATTTGGGACCCTGTTCTGTTTTGTAATTCGGATCCTGTGTAGCCAAGTTTACATTCCGTGTAGTAGTGATATCTTATGATGTTTCTTTTTCTGTGTGATTTATTTCACTTAGAATCATCATACCTGAATCCACTCATTATGCTGCTACGGGTCTGATGACATAGATTTCATTGCTGAGTGATACTGCATTATTCGTAAGTACCAAAACTTCGTTATCCATTTTTCGCTTTCTGTGATATTGAACTTGTACTGTAAACAAGGTTCTTGTAAACACAGCTGTCCCAAACTTTGGGGTGGCTGTGTCTTTTTTATTTTAATTTCCCTAATCTATAGGACCATAAGTGGAAGTGCCCTAGGCTCTGTTGCTTTGTTTTTTAGATGTTTCAGGAAACACCATACACTTCTCCAGAGTGGCTGTTGGCAATTTACATCCCACGCATCAGCATAACAAGGCTCCCAGTTCTCCATGGCCTGTCCTGCATTTCTGGATTTTAGACTTTTCTCAGATGGCCCTTTTGACTGGGGGGCAGTGAGACTTCATTGTAGTGCAGATTTCCTTTGCAAGCTTGCTTGGTTGGTCAAAAAGTCGTATGCATTTTTTCCTGAATATTCAGGAAAAAACGCATACGCCCTTTTTGGCCAAGTGCATCATTGTGGACGTTCTGCCTCTTTTCCTATGCTTTACATGCAATTCCAGTCTACCTCCTGAAATCGGTTTTCTGCAATTCTGCCGACTTTCAAGTCCTCTTGGCAGCCTTACTTCAATATATTTTTCGATGATAGCTGTCATTTATAACTCTGCAGGTTTGTGAATGACAGTGCCCCTGAGCTCCTTTCTTCAACTCGCTTTCTTGTGAGCTGGCCGCAACACGGCAGGATTGCTTCAGGCCCTAGTGTGGTTCCGGCATGGCACGCTGAGCCTTGGTTAATTCCTCTTCCTGGTGGGAAATGAGAGTTAAATTTGCCCGTCCAGACACCTCCAGCTAGTCTCTCATTTGTTCTCCCTATTTCTGTTCATTTTCCGCAGAAATTGCAAACTGGGCCAAACAGGAGGTTAAAGGCACTGACTCTCCAAGTGGGGAGAGTTAGTAAAGCATCTGGAATGTTGCACCCGAATACCAGGGGACGAAAACTGAGACACATTTTAACACGTTTCCCGATCACACGGTGGATCATACTCTGGGTTCCACATGCATGTTTTAGCTGAAGGAAGAGTCCCTTAAACCTGGAGAGTTGAGACCCATGGAATGGGTACCATGCAGTATGACTTCAGAGGGTCTGCATTTGCTCACCGAACCTCACCAAACCTATCACTGCTGCATTTATGCTGCTGTACACATGCTTGATTCTCTTTCAGAGACATATAAAGCCATAGGTTTTAAGATTCTTACTAGTCAGGTATATTTTAGGCGTTTAATATGGGGTGTTGAGTCCACTTCATTGAGCAAGGAGTAGCTCTTGTCTATTACATATTTGGCTTATGGAACGGTATCTGTGCTAATTTCAATCTCTGGTTTTATGCAGCACCCAAACTCACCTTTCCCCTTAAGCAAGCATAAGTTGGTGTTCTACATTTGAGACCCTGTTCTGTTTTGTAATTCAGTTCCTGTGTAGCCAAGTTTACATTCCGTGTATTAGTGATATCTTATGATGTTTCTTTTTCTCTGTGACTTATTTCACTTAGAATCATCGTACCTGAATCCACTCATTATGCTGCTACGGGCCTGATGACATAGATTTCATTGCTGAGTGATATTGCATTGTACGTAAGTACCACAAATTCTTTATCCATTTTTCGCTTTCTGTGATATTGAACTTGTACCGTAAACAAGGTTCTTGTAAACAGAGCCATCCCAAATTTTGGGGTGGCTGTGTCTTTTTGATTTTAATTTCCCTAAGCTGTAAGACCATAAGTGGAAGTGCCCTAGGCTCTGTTGCTTTGTTTCTTACATGTTTCAGGAAACACCATACACTTCTCCAGAGTGGCTGTTGGCAATTTACATCCCGCCCATCAGCATAACAAGGCTCCCAGTTCTCCATGGCCTGTCCTGCCTTTCTGGATTTTACACGTTTTTCAGATGGCCCTTTTGATCGGGTGGCAGTGAGACTTCATTGTAGTGCAGATTTCCTTTGCAAGCTTGCTTGGTTGGCCAAAAAGTGTGTATGAGTTTTTTACCGAATACATTCAGGCAAAAACGCATACGACCTTTTTGGCCAAGTGCATCATTGTGGACGTTCTGCCTCTTTTCCTATGCTTTACATGCAATTCCAGTCTACCTCCTGAAATCGGTTTCCTGCAATTCTGCCCCGCTTTCAAGTCCTCTTGTCAGCCTTACTTCAATATATTTTTGGACGATACCTCTCATTTATAACTCTGCAGGTTTGTGAATTACAGTGTCCCTGAGCTCCTTTCTTCAACTCGCTTTCTTGTGAGCTGGCCACAACACCGCAGGATTGCTTCAGGCCCTAGTGTGGTTCCGGCATGGCACTCTGAGCCTTTGGTTAATTCCTCTTCCTGGTGGGAAATGAGAGTTAAATTTGCCCGTCCAGACACCTCCAGCTAGTCTCTCATTGGTTCTCCCTATTCCTATTCATTTTCCGCAGAAATTGCAAACTGGGCCAAACAGGAGTTTAAAGGCACTGACTCTCCAAGTGGGGAGAGTTAGTAAAGCGTCTGGAATATTGCACCCGAGTACCAGGGGACGAAAACTGAGACACATTTGAACACGTTTCCCGATCACACGGTGGATCATACTCTGGGTTCCACATGCATGTTTTAGCTGAAGGAAGAATCCCTTAAACCTGGAGAGTTGAGACCCATGGAATGGGTACCATGCAATATGACTTCAAAGCGTCTGCATTTGCTCACCGAACCTCACCAATCCTATCACTGCTGCGTTTATGCCGCTGTACACACGCTTGATTCTCTTTCGGAGACATATAAATCCATAGGTTTTAAGATTCTTACTAGTCAGGTATATTCTTAGGCGTTTAATATGGGGTGTTGAGTCCACTTCGTTGAGCAAGGAGTAGTTCTTGTCTATTACATATTTGGCTTATGGAACGGTATCTGTGCTAATTTCAATCTCTGGTTTTATGCAGCACCCCAACTCACCTTTCCCCTTAAGCAAGCATACGTTGGTTTTCTACATTTGAGACCCTGTTCTGTTTTGTAATTCAGTTCCTGTGTAGCCAAGTTTACATTCCGTGTATTAGTGATATCTTATGATGTTTCTTTTTTTGTGTGACTTATTTCACTTAGAATCATCGTACCTGAATCCACTCATTATGCTGCTACGGGCCTGATGACATAGATTTCATTGCTGAGTGATATTGCATTGTACGTAAGTACCACAACTTGTTTATCCATTTTTCGCTTTTTGCCATATTGAACTTGTACCGTAAACGAGGTTCTTGTAAACAGAGCCGTCCCAAACTTTGAGGTGGCTGTGTCTTTTTGATTTTAATTTCCCTATGCTATAGGACCATAAGTGGAAGTGCCTTAGGCTCTGTTGCTTTGTTTTGTAGATGTTTCAGGAAACACCATACACTTCTCCAGAGTGGCTGTTGGCAATTTATATCCCACCCATCAGCATAACAAGGCTCCCAGTTCTCCATGGCCTGTCCTGCCTTTCTGGATTTTACACTTTTTTCAGATGGCCCTTTTGACCGGGGGGCAGTGAGACTTCATTGTAGTGCAGATTTCCTTTGCAAGCTTGCTTGGTTGGCCAAAAAGGGCGTATGCGTTTTTTCCTGAATATATTCAGGAAAAAACGCATACGCCCTTTTTGGCCAAGTGCATCATTGTGGACGTTCTGCCTCTTTTCCTATGCTTTACATGCAATTCCAGTCTACCTCCTGAAATCGGTTTCCTGCAATTCTGCCCCGCCTTCAAGTCCTCTTGGCAGCCTTACTTCAATATATTTTTGGACGATAGCTGTCACCTATAACTCTGCAGGTTTGTGAATTACAGTGCCTCTGAGCTCCTTTCTTAAACTCGCTTTCTTGTGAGCTGGCCGCAACACCGCAGGATTGCTTCAGGCCGTAGTGTGGTTCCGGCATGGCACTCTGAGCCTTTGGTTAATTCCTCTTCCTGGTGGGAAATGAGAGTCAAATTTGCCCGTCCAGACACCTCCAGCTAGTCTCTCATTGGTTCTCCCTATTCCTATTCATTTTCCGCAGAAATTGCAAACTGGGCCAAACAGGAGGTTAAAGGCACTGACTCTCCAAGTGGGGAGAGTTAGTAAAGCGTCTGGAATGTTGCACCCGAGTACCAGGGGACGAAAACTGAGACACATTTGAACACGTTTCCCGATCACACGGTGGATCATACTCTGGGTTCCACATGCATGTTTTAGCTGAAGGAAGAATCCCTTAAACCTGGAGAGTTGAGACCCATGGAATGGGTACCATGCAATATGACTTCAAAGCGTCTGCATTTGCTCACCGAACCTCACCAATCCTATCACTGCTGCGTTTATGCCGCTGTACACACGCTTGATTCTCTTTCGGAGACATATAAATCCATAGGTTTTAAGATTCTTACTAGTCAGGTATATTCTTAGGCGTTTAATATGGGGTGTTGAGTCCACTTCGTTGAGCAAGGAGTAGTTCTTGTCTATTACATATTTGGCTTATGGAACGGTATCTGTGCTAATTTCAATCTCTGGTTTTATGCAGCACCCCAACTCACCTTTCCCCTTAAGCATGCATACGTTGGTTTTCTACATTTGAGACCCTGTTCTGTTTTGTAATTCAGTTCCTGTGTAGCCAAGTTTACATTCCGTGTATTAGTGATATCTTATGATGTTTCTTTTTTTGTGTGACTTATTTCACTTAGAATCATCGTACCTGAATCCACTCATTATGCTGCTACGGGCCTGATGACATAGATTTCATTGCTGAGTGATATTGCATTGTACGTAAGTACCACAACTTGTTTATCCATTTTTCGCTTTTTGCCATATTGAACTTGTACCGTAAACGAGGTTCTTGTAAACAGAGCCGTCCCAAACTTTGAGGTGGCTGTGTCTTTTTGATTTTAATTTCCCTATGCTATAGGACCATAAGTGGAAGTGCCTTAGGCTCTGTTGCTTTGTTTTGTAGATGTTTCAGGAAACACCATACACTTCTCCAGAGTGGCTGTTGGCAATTTATATCCCACCCATCAGCATAACAAGGCTCCCAGTTCTCCATGGCCTCTCCTGCCTTTCTGGATTTTACACTTTTTTCAGATGGCCCTTTTGACCGAGGGGCAGTGAGACTTCATTGTAGTGCAGATTTCCTTTGCAAGCTTGCTTGGTTGGCCAAAAAGTGTGTATGAGTTTTTTACCGAATACATTCAGGAAAAAACGCATACACTCTTTTTGGCCAAGTGCATCATTGTGGACGTTCTGCCTCTTTTCCTATGCTTTACATGCAATTCCAGGCTACCTCCTGAAATCGGTTTCCTGCAACTCTGCCCCACTTTCAAGTCGTCTTGGCAGCCGTACTTCAATATATTTTTGGACGATAGCTGTCATTTATAACTCTGCAGGTTTGTGAATGACAGTGCCCCTGAGCTCCTTTCTTCAACTCGATTTCTTGTGAGCTGGCCGCAACACCGCAAGATTGCTTCTGGCCCTAGTGTGGTTCCGGCATGGCACGCTGAGCCTTTGGTTAATTCCTCTTCCTGCTGGGAAATGAGAGTTAAATTTGCCCGTCCAGAGACCTCCAGCTAGTCTCTCATTGGTTCTCCCTATTTTTGTTTATTTTCCACAGAAATTGCAAACTGGGCCAAACAGGAGGTTAAAGGCACTGACTCTCCAAGTGGGGAGAGTGTTAGTAAAGCATCTGGAATGTTGCACCCGAGTACCAGGGGATGAAAACTGAGACACATTTGAACACGTTTCCCGATCACACGGTGGATCATACTGTGGGTTCCACATGCATGTTTTAGCTGAAGGAAGAATCCCTTAAACCTGGAGAGTTGAGACCCATGGAATGGGTACCATGCAATATGACTTCAAAGCGTCTGCATTTGCTCACCGAACCTCACCAATCCTATCACTGCTGCGTTTATGCCGCTGTACAGACGCTTGATTCTCTTTCGGAGACATATAAATCCATAGGTTTTAAGATTCTTACTAGTCAGATATATTCTTAGGCGTTTAATATGGGGTGTTGAGTCCACTTCGTTGAGCAAGGAGTAGCTCTTGTCTATTACATATTTGGCTTATGGAACGGTATCTGTGCTAATTTCAATCTCTGGTTTTATGCAGCACCCCAACTCACCTTTCCCCTTAAGCAAGCATACATTGGTTTTCTACATTTGAGACCCTATTCTGTTTTGTAATTCAGTTCCTGTGTAGCCAAGTTTACATTCCGTGTATTAGTGATATCTTATGATGTTTCTTTTTCTGTGTGACTTATTTCACTTAGAATCATCGAACCTGAATCCACTCATTATGCTACTACGGGCCTGATGACATAGATTTCATTGCTGAGTGATATTGCATTGTACGTAAGTACCACAACTTCTTTATCCATTTTGCGCTTTCTGTGATATTGAACTTGTACCGTAAACGAGGTTCTTGTAAACCGAGCCATCCCAAACTTTGAGGTGGCTGTGTCTTTTTGATTTTAATATCCCTAAGCTATAGGACCATAAGTGGAAGTGCCCTAGGCTCTGTTGCTTTGTTTTTTAGATGTTTCAGGAAACACCATACACTTCTCCAGAGTGGCTGTTGGCAATTTACATCCCGCCCATCAGCATAACAAGGCTCCCAGTTCTCCATGGCCTGTCCTGCCTTTCTGGATTTTACACTTTTTTCAGATGGCCCTTTTGACCGGGGGGCAGTGAGACTTCATTGTAGTGCAGATTTCCTTTGCAAGTTTGCTTGGTTGGCCAAAAAGGGCGTATGCGTTTTTTCCTGAATATATTCAGGAAAAAACGCATACGCCCTTTTTGTCCAAGTGCATCATTGTGGACGTTCTGCCTCTTTTCCTATGCTTTACATGCAATTCCAGTCTACCTCCTGAAATCGGTTTCCTGCAATTCTGCCCCACTTTCAAGTCCTCTTGGCAGCCTTACTTCAATATATTTTTGGACGATAGCTGTCACCTATAACTCTGCAGGTTTGTGAATTACAGTGCCTCTGAGCTCCTTTCTTAAACTCGCTTTCTTGTGAGCTGGCCGCAACACCGCAGGATTGCTTCAGGCCCTAGTGTGGTTCCGGCATGGCACGCTGAGCCTTTGGTTAATTCCTCTTCCTGGTGGGAAAGTAGAGTTAAATTTGTCCGTCCAGACACCTCCAGGTAGTCTCTCATGGGTTCTCCCTATTCCTGTTCATTTTCCGCAGAAATTGCAAAGTGGGCCAAACAGGAGGTTAAAGGCACTGACTCTCCAAATGGGGAGAGTGTTAGTAAAGCGTCTGGAATGTTGCACCCGAGTACCAGGGGATGAAAACTGAGACACATTTGAACACATTTCCCGATCACATGGTGGATCATACTCTGGGTTCCACATGCATGTTTTAGCTGAAGGAAGATACCCTTAAACCTGGAGAGTAGAGACCCATGGAATGGGTACCATGCAATATGACTTCAAAGGGTCTGCATTTGCTCACCGAACCTCACCAATCCTATCACTGCTGCGTTTATGCCGCTGTACACACGCTTGATTCTCTTTCGGAGACATATAAATCCATAGGTTTTAAGATTCTTACTAGTCAGGTATATTCTTAGGCGTTTAATATGGGGTGTTGAGTCCACTTCGTTGAGCAAGGAGTAGTTCTTGTCTATTACATATTTGGCTAATGGAACGGTATCTGTGCTAATTTCAATCTCTGGTTTTATGAAGCACCACAACTCACCCTTCCCCTTAAGCAAGCATAAGTTGGTTTTCTACATTTGAGAACCTGTTCTGTTTTGTAATTCAGTTCCTGTGTAGCCAAGTTTACATTCCGTGTAGTAGTGATATCTTATGATGTTTCTTTTTCTGTGTCACTTATTTCACTTAGAATCATCATACCTGAATCCTCTCATTATGCTGCTATGGGCCTGATGACATAGATTTCATTGCTGAGTGATATTGCATTGTACGTAAGTATCACAACTTCTTTATCCATTTTTTGCTTTCTGTGATATTGAACTTGTACCGTAAACGAGGTTCTTGTAAACAGAGCCATCCCAAACTTTGTGGTGGCTGTGTCTTTTTTATTTTAATTTCCCTAAGCTATAGGACCATAAGTGGAAGTGCCCTAGGCTCTGTTGCTTTGTTTCTTAGATGTTTCAGGAAACACCACACACTTCTCCAGAGTGGCTGTTGGCAATTTACATCCCACCCATCAGCATAACAAGGCTCCCAGTTCTCCATGGCCTCTCCTGCCTTTCTGGATTTTACACTTCTTTCAGATGGCCCTTTTGACCGGGGGGCAGTGAGACTTCATTGTAGTGCAGATTTCATTTGCAAGCTTGCTTGGTTGGCCAAAAAGGGCGTATGCGTTTTTTCCTGAATATATTCAGGAAAAAACGCATACGCCCTTTTTGGCCAAGTGCATCATTGTGGACGTTCTGCCTCTTTTCCTATCCTTTCCCCTTAAGCAAGCATAAGTTGGTTTTCTACATTTGAGACCCTGTTCTATTTTGTAATTCAGTTCCTGTGTAGCCAAGTTTACATTCCGTGTAGTAGTGATATCTTATGATGTTTCATTTTCTGTGTGATTTATTTCACTTAGAATCATCGTACCTGAATCCACTCATTATGCAGCTATGGGCCTGATGACATAGATTTCATTGCTGAGTGATATTGCATTGTACGTAAGTACCACAACTTCTTTATCCATTTTTCGCTTTCTGTGATATTGAACTTGTACCGTAAACGAGGTTCTTGTAAACAGAGCCGTCCCAAACTTTGGGGTGGCTGTGTCTTTTTGATTTTAATTTCCCTAAACTATAGGACCATAATTGGAAGTGCCCTAGGCTCTGTTGCTTTGTTTTTTGGATGTTTCAGCAAACACCATACACTTCTCCAGAGTGGCTGTTGACAGTTTACATCCCGCCCAACAGCATCACACGGCTCCCAGTTCTCCATGGCCTCTCCTGCCTTTCTGGATTTTACACTTCTTTCAGATGGCCAATTTGACCGGGGGGCAGTGAGACTTCATTGTAGTGCAGATTTCCTTTGCAAGCTTGCTTGGTTGGCCAAAAAGTGTGTATGAGTTTTTTACCGTATACATTCAGGAAAAAACGCATACACCCTTTTTGGCCAAGTGCATCATTGTGGACGTTCTGCCTCTTTTCCTATGCTTTACATGCAATTCCAGTCTACCTCCTGAAATCGGTTTCCTGCAACTCTGCCCCACTTTCAAGTCGTCTTGGCAGCCGTACTTCAATATATTTTTGGACGATAGCTGTCATTTATAACTCTGCAGGTTTGTGAATGACAGTGCCCCTGATCTCCTTTCTTCAACTCCATTTCTTGTGAGCTGGCCGCAACACCGCAAGATTGCTTCTGGCCCTAGTGTGGTTCCGGGATGGCACGCTGAGCCTTTGGTTAATTCCTCTTCCTGCTGGGAAATGAGAGTTAAATTTGCCCGTCCAGAGACCTCCAGCTAGTCTCTCATTGGTTCTCCCTATTTTTGTTTATTTTTCGCAGAAATTGCAAACTGGGCCAAACAGGAGTTTAAAGGCACTGACTCTCCAAGTGGGGAGAGTGTTAGTAAAGCATCTGGAATGTTGCATCCGAGTAACAGGGGACGAAAACTGAGACACATTTGAACACGTTTCCCGATCACACGGTGGATCATACTCTGGGTTCCACATGCATGTTTTAGCTGAAGGAAGAATCCCTTAAACCTGGAAAGTTGAGACCCATGGAATGGGTACCATGAAATATGGCTTCAAAGGGTCTGCATTTGCTCACCAAACCTCACCAATCCCATCACTGCTGCATTTATGCCACTGTACACACGCTTGATTCTCTTTCGGAGACATAGAAATCCATAGGTTTTAAGATTGTTACTAGTCAGGTATATTCTTAGGCGTTTAATATGGGGTGTTGAGTCCACTTCTTTGAACAAGGAGTAACTCTTCTCTATTACATATTTGGCTTATGGAACGGTATCTGTGCTAATTTCAATCTCTGGTTTTATGCAGCACCCCAACTCACCTTTCCCCTTAAGCAAACATAAGTTGGTTTTCTACATTTGAGACACTGTTCTGTTTTGTAATTCAGTTCATGTGTAGCCAAGTTTACATTCCGTGTAGTAGTGATATCTTATGATGTTTCATTTTCTGTGTGATTTATTTCACTTAGAATCATCGTACCTGAATCCACTCATTATGCTGCTATGGGCCTGATGACATAGATTTCATTGCTGAGTGATATTGCATTGTACGTAAGTACCACAACTTCTTTATTCATTTTTCACCTTCTGCGATATTGAACTTGTAACGTAAACGGGGTTCTTGTAAACAGAGCCGTCCCAAACTTTGGGGTGGCTGTGTCTTTTTGATTTTAATTTCCCTAAACTATAGGATCATAATTGGAAGTGCCCTAGGCTCTGTTGCTTTGTTTTTTGGATGTTTCAGGAAACACCATACACTTCTCCAGAGTGGCTGTTTGCAGTTTATATCCCGCCCAACAGCATAACACGGCTCCCAGTTCTCCATGGCCTCTCCTGCCTTTCTGGATTTTACACTTCTTTCAGATGGCCATTTTGACCGGGGGGCAGTGAGACTTCATTGTAGTGCAGATTTCCTTTGCAAGCTTGCTTGGTTGGCCAAAAAGTGTGTATGAGTTTTTTACGGAATACATTCAGGAAAAAACGCATACACCCTTTTTGGCCAAGTGCATCATTGTGGACGTTCTGCCTCTTTTCCTATGCATTACATGCAATTCCAGTCTACCTCCTGAAATCGGTTTCCTGCAACTCTGCCCCACTTTCAAGTCGTCTTGGCAGCCGTACTTCAATATATTTTTGGACGATAGCTGTCATTTATAACTCTGCAGGTTTGTGAATGCCAGTGCCCCTGATCTCCTTTCTTCAACTCGCTTTCTTGTGAGCTGGCCGCAACACCGCAGGATTGCTTCAGGCCCTAGTGTGGTTCCGGCATGGCACGCTGAGCCTTTGGTTAATTCCTCTTCCTGGTGGGAAATGAGAGTTAAATTTGCCCGTCCAGACACCTCCAGCTAGTCTCTCATTGGTTCTCCCTATTCCTGTTCATTTTCCGCAGAACTTGCAAACTGGGCCAAACAGGAGTTTAAAGGCACTGACTCTCCAAGTGTTGACAGTTAGTAAAGCATCTGGAATGTTGCACCCGAGTACCAGGGGATGAAACCTGAGACACATTTGAACACATTTCCCGATCACACGGTGGATCATACTCTGGGTTCCACATGCGTGTTTTAGCTGAAGGAAGAATCCCTTAAACCTGGAGAGTTGAGACCCATGGAATGGGTACCATGCAATATGACTTCAAAGGGTCTGCATTTGCTCACCGAACATCACCAATCCTATCACTGTTGCGTTTATGCCACTGTACACACGCTTGATTCTCTTTCGGAGACATATCAATCCATAGGTTTTAAGATTCTTACTAGTCAGGTATATTCTTAGGTGTTTAATATGGGGTGTTGAGTCCACTTCTTTGAACAAGGAGTAACTCTTCTCTATTACATATTTGGCTTATGGAACGGTATCTGTGCTAATTTCAATCTCTGGTTTTATGCAGCACCCCAACTCACCTTTCCCCTTAAGCAAACATAAGTTGGTTTTCTACATTTGAGACCCTGTTCTGTTTTGTAATTCAGTTCATGTGTAGCCAAGTTTACATTCCGTGTAGTAGTGATATCTTATGACGTTTCTTTTTCTGTGTGACTTATTTCACTTAGAATCATCGTACCTGAATCCACTCATTATGCTGCTACGGGCCTGATGACATAGATTTCATTGCTGAGTGATATTGCATTGTACGTAAGTACCACAACTTCTTTATCCATTTTTTGCTTTCTGTGATATTGAACTTGTACCGTAAACGAGGTCTTGTAAACAGAGCCATCCCAAACTTTGGGGTGGCTGTGTCTTTTTGATTTTAATTTCCCTAAGCTATAGGACCATACGTGGAAGTGCCCTAGGCTCTGTTGCTTTGTTTTTTAGATGTTTCAGGAAACACCATACACTTCTGCAGAGTGGCTGTTGGCAATTTACTTCCCGCCCATCAGCATAACAAGGCTCCCAGTTCTCCATGGCCTGTCCTGCCTTTCTGGATTTTACACTTTTTTCAGATGGCCCTTTTGACCGGGGGGCAGTGAGACTTCATTGAAGTGCAGATTTCCTTTGCAAGCTTGCTTGGTTGGCTAAAAAGTGTGTATGAGTTTTTTACCGAATACATTCAGGAAAAAACGCATACGCCCTTTTTGGCCAAGTGCATCATTGTGGACGTTCTGCCTCTTTTCCTATGCTTTACATGCAATTCCAGTCTACCTCCTGAAATCGGTTTCCTGCAATTCTGCCCCGCTTTCAAGTCCTCTTGGCAGCCTTACTTCAATATATTTTTGGACGATAGCTGTCATTTATAACTCTGCAAGTTTGTGAATGACAGTGCCCCTGAGCTCCTTTCTTCAACTCGCTTTCTTGTGAGCTGGCCGCAACACCGCAGGATTGCTTCAGGCCCTAGTGTGGTTACGGCACGGCACGCTGAGCCTTTGGTTAATTCCTCTTCCTGGTGGGAAATGAGAGTTAAATTTGCCCGTCCAGACACCTCCAGCTAGTCTCTCATTGGTTCTCCCTATTCCTGTTCATCTTCCGCAGAAATTGCAAACTGGGCCAAACAGGAGTTTAAAGGCACTGACTCTCCAAGTGGGGAGAGTGTTAGTAAAGCGTCTGGAATGCTGCACCTGAGTACCAGGGGACGATAACTGAGACACATTTGAACACGTTTCCTGATCACATGGTGGATCATACTCTGGGTTTCACATGCATGTTTTAGCTGAAGGAAGAATCCCTTAAACATGGGGAGTTGAGACTCATGGAATGGGTACCATGCAATATGACTTGAAAGGGTCTGCATTTGCTCACCGAACCTCTCCAATCCTATCACTGCTGTGTTTAGGCCGCTGTACACACGCTTGATTCTCTTTCGGAGACATAAATCCATAGGTTTTAAGATTCTTACAAGTCAGGTATATTCTTAGGCATTTAATATGGGGTGTTGAGTCCACTTCGTTGAGCAAGGAGTAGCTCTTGTCTATTACATATTTGGCTTATGGAACGGTATCTGTGCTAATTTCAGTCTCTGGTTTTATGCAGCATCCCAACTCACCTTTCCCCTTAAGCAAGCATAAGTTGGTTTTCTACATTTGAGACCCTGTTCTGTTTTGTAATTCAGTTCCTGTGTAGCCAAGTTTACATTCCGTGTAGTAGTGATATCTTATGATGTTTCTTTTTCTGTGTGACTTATTTCACTTAGAATCATCGTACCTGAATCCACTCATTATGCTGCTACGGGCCTGATGACATAGATTTCATTGCTGAGTGATATTGCATTGTACGTTAGTACCACAACTTCTTTATCCATTTTTCACCTTCTGCGATATTGAACTTGTAACGTAAACGAGGTTCTTGTTAACAGAGCCGTCCCAATCTTTGGGGTGGCTGTGTCTTTTTGATTTTAATTTCCCTAAGCTATAGGACCATAAGTGGAAGTGCCCTAGGCTCTGTTGCTTTGTTTTTTAGATGTTTCAGGAAACACCATACACTTCTCCAGAGTGGCTGTTGGCAATTTACATCCCGCCCATCAGCATAACAAGGCTCCCAGTTCTTCATGGCCTGTCCTGCCTTTCTGGATTTTACACTTTTTTCAGCTGGCCGTTTTGACCAGGGGTCAGTGAGACTTCATTGAAGTGCAGATTTGCTTTGCAAGCTTGCTTGTTTGTCCAAAAATGGCGTATGCGTTTTTTCCTGAATATATTCAGGAAAAAACGCATACGCCCTTTTTGGCCAAGTGCATCATTGTGGATGTTCTGCCTCTTTTCATATGCTTTACATGCAATTCCAGTCTACCTCCTGAAATCGGTTTCCTGCAATTCTGCCCCGCATTCAACTCCTCTTGGCAGCCTTACTTCAATATATTTTTGGACGATAGCTGTCATTTATAACTGTGCAGGTTTGTGAATTACAGTGCCCCTGAGCTCCTTTCTTCAACTCGCTTTCTTGTGAGCTGGCCGCAACACCGCAGGATTGCTTCAGGCCCTAGTGTGGTTCCAGCATGGCACGCTGAGCCTTTGGTTAATTCCTCTTCCTGGTGGGAAATGAGAGTTAAATTTGCCCGTCCAGACACCTCCAGCTAGTCTCTCATTGGTTCTCCCTATTCCTGTTCATTTTCCGCAGAACTTGCAAACTGGGCCAAACAGGAGTTTAAAGGCACTGACTCTCCAAGTGTTGACAGTTAGTAAAGCATCTGGAATGTTGCACCCGAGTACCAGGGGATGAAACCTGAGACACATTTGAACACATTTCCCGATCACACGGTGGATCATACTCTGGGTTCCACATGCGTGTTTTAGCTGAAGGAAGAATCCCTTAAACCTGGAGAGTTGAGACCCATGGAATGGGTACCATGCAATATGACTTCAAAGGGTCTGCATTTGCTCACCGAACGTCACCAATCCTATCACTGCTGCGTTTATGCCACTGTACACACGCTTGATTCTCTTTCGGAGACATATCAATCCATAGGTTTTAAGATTCTTACTAGTCAGGTATATTCTTAGGCGTTTAATATGGGGTGTTGAGTCCACTTCTTTGAACAAGGAGTAACTCTTCTCTATTACATATTTGGCTTATGGAACGGTATCTGTGCTAATTTCAATCTCTGGTTTTATGCAGCACCCCAACTCACCTTTCCCCTTAAGCAAACATAAGTTGGTTTTCTACATTTGAGACACTGTTCTGTTTTGTAATTCAGTTCATGTGTAGCCAAGTTTACATTCCGTGTAGTAGTGATATCTTATGATGTTTCTTTTTCTGTGTGACTTATTTCACTTAGAATCATCGTACATGAATCCACTGATTATGCTGCTATGGGCCTGATGACATAGATTTCATTGCTGAGTGATATTGCATTGTACGTAAGTACCACAACTTCTTTATCCATTTTTTGCTTTCTGTGATATTGAACTTGTACCGTAAACGAGGTGTTGTAAACAGAGCCATCCCAAACTTTGGGGTGGCTGTGTCTTTTTGATTTTAATTTCCCTAAGCTATAGGACCATAAGTGGAAGTGCCCTAGGCTCTGTTGCTTTGTTTTTTAGATGTTTAAGGAAACACCATACACTTCTGCAGAGTGGCTGTTGGCAATTTACTTCCCGCCCATCAGCATAACAAGGCTCCCAGTTCTCCATGGCCTGTCCTGCCTTTCTGGATTTTACACTTTTTTCAGATGGCCCTTTTGACCGGGGGGCAGTGAGACTTCATTGAAGTGCAGATTTCCTTTGCAAGCTTGCTTGGTTGGCTAAAAAGTGTGTATGAGTTTTTTACCGAATACATTCAGGAAAAAACGCATACGCCCTTTTTGGCCAAGTGCATCATTGTGGACGTTCTGCCTCTTTTCCTATGCTTTACATGCAATTCCAGTCTACCTCCTGAAATCGGTTTCCTGCAATTCTGCCCCGCTTTCAAGTCCTCTTGGCAGCCTTACTTCAATATATTTTTGGACGATAGCTGTCATTTATAACTCTGCAAGTTTGTGAATGACAGTGCCCCTGAGCTCCTTTCTTCAACTCGCTTTCTTGTGAGCTGGCCGCAACACCGCAGGATTGCTTCAGGCCCTAGTGTGGTTACGGCACGGCACGCTGAGCCTTTGGTTAATTCCTCTTCCTGGTGGGAAATGAGAGTTAAATTTGCCCGTCCAGACACCTCCAGCTAGTCTCTCATTGGTTCTCCCTATTCCTGTTCATTTTCCGCAGAACTTGCAAACTGGGCCAAACAGGAGTTTAAAGGCACTGACTCTCCAAGTGTTGACAGTTAGTAAAGCATCTGGAATGTTGCACCCGAGTACCAGGGGATGAAACCTGAGACACATTTGAACACATTTCCCGATCACACGGTGGATCATACTCTGGGTTCCACATGCGTGTTTTAGCTGAAGGAAGAATCCCTTAAACCTGGAGAGTTGAGACCCATGGAATGGGTACCATGCAATATGACTTCAAAGGGTCTGCATTTGCTCACCGAACATCACCAATCCTATCACTGTTGCGTTTATGCCACTGTACACACGCTTGATTCTCTTTCGGAGACATATCAATCCATAGGTTTTAAGATTCTTACTAGTCAGGTATATTCTTAGGTGTTTAATATGGGGTGTTGAGTCCACTTCTTTGAACAAGGAGTAACTCTTCTCTATTACATATTTGGCTTATGGAACGGTATCTGTGCTAATTTCAATCTCTGGTTTTATGCAGCACCCCAACTCACCTTTCCCCTTAAGCAAACATAAGTTGGTTTTCTACATTTGAGACCCTGTTCTGTTTTGTAATTCAGTTCATGTGTAGCCAAGTTTACATTCCGTGTAGTAGTGATATCTTATGATGTTTCTTTTTCTGTGTGACTTATTTCACTTAGAATCATCGTACCTGAATCCACTCATTATGCTGCTACGGGCCTGATGACATAGATTTCATTGCTGAGTGATATTGCATTGTACGTAAGTACCACAACTTCTTTATCCATTTTTTGCTTTCTGTGATATTGAACTTGTACCGTAAACGAGGTCTTGTAAACAGAGCCATCCCAAACTTTGGGGTGGCTGTGTCTTTTTGATTTTAATTTCCCTAAGCTATAGGACCATACGTGGAAGTGCCCTAGGCTCTGTTGCTTTGTTTTTTAGATGTTTCAGGAAACACCATACACTTCTGCAGAGTGGCTGTTGGCAATTTACTTCCCGCCCATCAGCATAACAAGGCTCCCAGTTCTCCATGGCCTGTCCTGCCTTTCTGGATTTTACACTTTTTTCAGATGGCCCTTTTGACCGGGGGGCAGTGAGACTTCATTGAAGTGCAGATTTCCTTTGCAAGCTTGCTTGGTTGGCTAAAAAGTGTGTATGAGTTTTTTACCGAATACATTCAGGAAAAAACGCATACGCCCTTTTTGGCCAAGTGCATCATTGTGGACGTTCTGCCTCTTTTCCTATGCTTTACATGCAATTCCAGTCTACCTCCTGAAATCGGTTTCCTGCAATTCTGCCCCGCTTTCAAGTCCTCTTGGCAGCCTTACTTCAATATATTTTTGGACGATAGCTGTCATTTATAACTCTGCAAGTTTGTGAATGACAGTGCCCCTGAGCTCCTTTCTTCAACTCGCTTTCTTGTGAGCTGGCCGCAACACCGCAGGATTGCTTCAGGCCCTAGTGTGGTTACGGCACGGCACGCTGAGCCTTTGGTTAATTCCTCTTCCTGGTGGGAAATGAGAGTTAAATTTGCCCGTCCAGACACCTCCAGCTAGTCTCTCATTGGTTCTCCCTATTCCTGTTCATCTTCCGCAGAAATTGCAAACTGGGCCAAACAGGAGTTTAAAGGCACTGACTCTCCAAGTGGGGAGAGTGTTAGTAAAGCGTCTGGAATGCTGCACCTGAGTACCAGGGGACGATAACTGAGACACATTTGAACACGTTTCCTGATCACATGGTGGATCATACTCTGGGTTTCACATGCATGTTTTAGCTGAAGGAAGAATCCCTTAAACATGGGGAGTTGAGACTCATGGAATGGGTACCATGCAATATGACTTGAAAGGGTCTGCATTTGCTCACCGAACCTCTCCAATCCTATCACTGCTGCGTTTAGGCCGCTGTACACACGCTTGATTCTCTTTCGGAGACATAAATCCATAGGTTTTAAGATTCTTACAAGTCAGGTATATTCTTAGGCATTTAATATGGGGTGTTGAGTCCACTTCGTTGAGCAAGGAGTAGCTCTTGTCTATTACATATTTGGCTTATGGAACGGTATCTGTGCTAATTTCAGTCTCTGGTTTTATGCAGCATCCCAACTCACCTTTCCCCTTAAGCAAGCATAAGTTGGTTTTCTACATTTGAGACCCTGTTCTGTTTTGTAATTCAGTTCCTGTGTAGCCAAGTTTACATTCCGTGTAGTAGTGATATCTTATGATGTTTCTTTTTCTGTGTGACTTATTTCACTTAGAATCATCGTACCTGAATCCACTCATTATGCTGCTACGGGCCTGATGACATAGATTTCATTGCTGAGTGATATTGCATTGTACGTTAGTACCACAACTTCTTTATCCATTTTTCACCTTCTGCGATATTGAACTTGTAACGTAAACGAGGTTCTTGTTAACAGAGCCGTCCCAATCTTTGGGGTGGCTGTGTCTTTTTGATTTTAATTTCCCTAAGCTATAGGACCATAAGTGGAAGTGCCCTAGGCTCTGTTGCTTTGTTTTTTAGATGTTTCAGGAAACACCATACACTTCTCCAGAGTGGCTGTTGGCAATTTACATCCCGCCCATCAGCATAACAAGGCTCCCAGTTCTTCATGGCCTGTCCTGCCTTTCTGGATTTTACACTTTTTTCAGCTGGCCGTTTTGACCAGGGGTCAGTGAGACTTCATTGAAGTGCAGATTTGCTTTGCAAGCTTGCTTGTTTGTCCAAAAATGGCGTATGCGTTTTTTCCTGAATATATTCAGGAAAAAACGCATACGCCCTTTTTGGCCAAGTGCATCATTGTGGATGTTCTGCCTCTTTTCATATGCTTTACATGCAATTCCAGTCTACCTCCTGAAATCGGTTTCCTGCAATTCTGCCCCGCATTCAACTCCTCTTGGCAGCCTTACTTCAATATATTTTTGGACGATAGCTGTCATTTATAACTGTGCAGGTTTGTGAATTACAGTGCCCCTGAGCTCCTTTCTTCAACTCGCTTTCTTGTGAGCTGGCCGCAACACCGCAGGATTGCTTCAGGCCCTAGTGTGGTTCCGGCATGGCACGCTGAGCCTTTGGTTAATTCCTCTTCCTGGTGGGAAATGAGAGTTAAATTTGCCCGTCCAGACACCTCCAGCTAGTCTCTCATTGGTTCTCCCTATTCCTGTTCATTTTCCGCAGAACTTGCAAACTGGGCCAAACAGGAGTTTAAAGGCACTGACTCTCCAAGTGTTGACAGTTAGTAAAGCATCTGGAATGTTGCACCCGAGTACCAGGGGATGAAACCTGAGACACATTTGAACACATTTCCCGATCACACGGTGGATCATACTCTGGGTTCCACATGCGTGTTTTAGCTGAAGGAAGAATCCCTTAAACCTGGAGAGTTGAGACCCATGGAATGGGTACCATGCAATATGACTTCAAAGGGTCTGCATTTGCTCACCGAACGTCACCAATCCTATCACTGCTGCGTTTATGCCACTGTACACACGCTTGATTCTCTTTCGGAGACATATCAATCCATAGGTTTTAAGATTCTTACTAGTCAGGTATATTCTTAGGCGTTTAATATGGGGTGTTGAGTCCACTTCTTTGAACAAGGAGTAACTCTTCTCTATTACATATTTGGCTTATGGAACGGTATCTGTGCTAATTTCAATCTCTGGTTTTATGCAGCACCCCAACTCACCTTTCCCCTTAAGCAAACATAAGTTGGTTTTCTACATTTGAGACACTGTTCTGTTTTGTAATTCAGTTCATGTGTAGCCAAGTTTACATTCCGTGTAGTAGTGATATCTTATGATGTTTCTTTTTCTGTGTGACTTATTTCACTTAGAATCATCGTACATGAATCCACTGATTATGCTGCTATGGGCCTGATGACATAGATTTCATTGCTGAGTGATATTGCATTGTACGTAAGTACCACAACTTCTTTATCCATTTTTTGCTTTCTGTGATATTGAACTTGTACCGTAAACGAGGTGTTGTAAACAGAGCCATCCCAAACTTTGGGGTGGCTGTGTCTTTTTGATTTTAATTTCCCTAAGCTATAGGACCATAAGTGGAAGTGCCCTAGGCTCTGTTGCTTTGTTTTTTAGATGTTTCAGGAAACACCATACACTTCTGCAGAGTGGCTGTTGGCAATTTACTTCCCGCCCATCAGCATAACAAGGCTCCCAGTTCTCCATGGCCTGTCCTGCCTTTCTGGATTTTACACTTTTTTCAGATGGCCCTTTTGACCGGGGGGCAGTGAGACTTCATTGAAGTGCAGATTTCCTTTGCAAGCTTGCTTGGTTGGCTAAAAAGTGTGTATGAGTTTTTTACCGAATACATTCAGGAAAAAACGCATACGCCCTTTTTGGCCAAGTGCATCATTGTGGACGTTCTGCCTCTTTTCCTATGCTTTACATGCAATTCCAGTCTACCTCCTGAAATCGGTTTCCTGCAATTCTGCCCCGCTTTCAAGTCCTCTTGGCAGCCTTACTTCAATATATTTTTGGACGATAGCTGTCATTTATAACTCTGCAAGTTTGTGAATGACAGTGCCCCTGAGCTCCTTTCTTCAACTCGCTTTCTTGTGAGCTGGCCGCAACACCGCAGGATTGCTTCAGGCCCTAGTGTGGTTACGGCACGGCACGCTGAGCCTTTGGTTAATTCCTCTTCCTGGTGGGAAATGAGAGTTAAATTTGCCCGTCCAGACACCTCCAGCTAGTCTCTCATTGGTTCTCCCTATTCCTGTTCATCTTCCGCAGAAATTGCAAACTGGGCCAAACAGGAGTTTAAAGGCACTGACTCTCCAAGTGGGGAGAGTGTTAGTAAAGCGTCTGGAATGCTGCACCTGAGTACCAGGGGACGATAACTGAGACACATTTGAACACGTTTCCTGATCACATGGTGGATCATACTCTGGGTTTCACATGCATGTTTTAGCTGAAGGAAGAATCCCTTAAACATGGGGAGTTGAGACTCATGGAATGGGTACCATGCAATATGACTTGAAAGGGTCTGCATTTGCTCACCGAACCTCTCCAATCCTATCACTGCTGCGTTTAGGCCGCTGTACACACGCTTGATTCTCTTTCGGAGACATAAATCCATAGGTTTTAAGATTCTTACAAGTCAGGTATATTCTTAGGCATTTAATATGGGGTGTTGAGTCCACTTCGTTGAGCAAGGAGTAGCTCTTGTCTATTACATATTTGGCTTATGGAACGGTATCTGTGCTAATTTCAGTCTCTGGTTTTATGCAGCATCCCAACTCACCTTTCCCCTTAAGCAAGCATAAGTTGGTTTTCTACATTTGAGACCCTGTTCTGTTTTGTAATTCAGTTCCTGTGTAGCCAAGTTTACATTCCGTGTAGTAGTGATATCTTATGATGTTTCTTTTTCTGTGTGACTTATTTCACTTAGAATCATCGTACCTGAATCCACTCATTATGCTGCTACGGGCCTGATGACATAGATTTCATTGCTGAGTGATATTGCATTGTACGTTAGTACCACAACTTCTTTATCCATTTTTCACCTTCTGCGATATTGAACTTGTAACGTAAACGAGGTTCTTGTTAACAGAGCCGTCCCAATCTTTGGGGTGGCTGTGTCTTTTTGATTTTAATTTCCCTAAGCTATAGGACCATAAGTGGAAGTGCCCTAGGCTCTGTTGCTTTGTTTTTTAGATGTTTCAGGAAACACCATACACTTCTCCAGAGTGGCTGTTGGCAATTTACATCCCGCCCATCAGCATAACAAGGCTCCCAGTTCTTCATGGCCTGTCCTGCCTTTCTGGATTTTACACTTTTTTCAGATGGCCCTTTTGACCGGGGGGCAGTGAGACTTCATTGAAGTGCAGATTTCCTTTGCAAGCTTGCTTGGTTGGCTAAAAAGTGTGTATGAGTTTTTTACCGAATACATTCAGGAAAAAACGCATACGCCCTTTTTGGCCAAGTGCATCATTGTGGACGTTCTGCCTCTTTTCCTATGCTTTACATGCAATTCCAGTCTACCTCCTGAAATCGATTTCCTGCAATTCTGCCCCGCTTTCAAGTCCTCTTGGCAGCCTTACTTCAATATATTTTTGGACGATAGCTGTCATTTATAACTCTGCAAGTTTGTGAATGACAGTGCCCCTGAGCTCCTTTCTTCAACTCGCTTTCTTGTGAGCTGGCCGCAACACCGCAGGATTGCTTCAGGCCCTAGTGTGGTTACGGCACGGCACGCTGAGCCTTTGGTTAATTCCTCTTCCTGGTGGGAAATGAGAGTTAAATTTGCCCGTCCAGACACCTCCAGCTAGTCTCTCATTGGTTCTCCCTATTCCTGTTCATCTTCCGCAGAAATTGCAAACTGGGCCAAACAGGAGTTTAAAGGCACTGACTCTCCAAGTGGGGAGAGTGTTAGTAAAGCGTCTGGAATGCTGCACCTGAGTACCAGGGGACGATAACTGAGACACATTTGAACACGTTTCCTGATCACATGGTGGATCATACTCTGGGTTTCACATGCATGTTTTAGCTGAAGGAAGAATCCCTTAAACATGGGGAGTTGAGACTCATGGAATGGGTACCATGCAATATGACTTGAAAGGGTCTGCATTAGCTCACCGAACCTCTCCAATCCTATCACTGCTGCGTTTAGGCCGCTGTACACACGCTTGATTCTCTTTCGGAGACATAAATCCATAGGTTTTAAGATTCTTACAAGTCAGGTATATTCTTAGGCATTTAATATGGGGTGTTGAGTCCACTTCGTTGAGCAAGGAGTAGCTCTTGTCTATTACATATTTGGCTTATGGAACGGTATCTGTGCTAATTTCAGTCTCTGGTTTTATGCAGCATCCCAACTCACCTTTCCCCTTAAGCAAGCATAAGTTGGTTTTCTACATTTGAGACCCTGTTCTGTTTTGTAATTCAGTTCCTGTGTAGCCAAGTTTACATTCCGTGTAGTAGTGATATCTTATGATGTTTCTTTTTCTGTGTGACTTATTTCACTTAGAATCATCGTACCTGAATCCACTCATTATGCTGCTACGGGCCTGATGACATAGATTTCATTGCTGAGTGATATTGCATTGTACGTTAGTACCACAACTTCTTTATCCATTTTTCACCTTCTGCGATATTGAACTTGTAACGTAAACGAGGTTCTTGTTAACAGAGCCGTCCCAATCTTTGGGGTGGCTGTGTCTTTTTGATTTTAATTTCCCTAAGCTATAGGACCATAAGTGGAAGTGCCCTAGGCTCTGTTGCTTTGTTTTTTAGATGTTTCAGGAAACACCATACACTTCTCCAGAGTGGCTGTTGGCAATTTACATCCCGCCCATCAGCATAACAAGGCTCCCAGTTCTTCATGGCCTGTCCTGCCTTTCTGGATTTTACACTTTTTTCAGCTGGCCGTTTTGACCAGGGGTCAGTGAGACTTCATTGAAGTGCAGATTTGCTTTGCAAGCTTGCTTGTTTGTCCAAAAATGGCGTATGCGTTTTTTCCTGAATATATTCAGGAAAAAACGCATACGCCCTTTTTGGCCAAGTGCATCATTGTGGATGGTCTGCCTCTTTTCATATGCTTTACATGCAATTCCAGTCTACCTCCTGAAATCGGTTTCCTGCAATTCTGCCCCGCATTCAACTCCTCTTGGCAGCCTTACTTCAATATATTTTTGGACGATAGCTGTCATTTATAACTGTGCAGGTTTGTGAATTACAGTGCCCCTGAGCTCCTTTCTTCAACTCGCTTTCTTGTGAGCTGGCCGCAACACCGCAGGATTGCTTCAGGCCCTAGTGTGGTTCCGGCATGGCACGCTGAGCCTTTGGTTAATTCCTCTTCCTGGTGGGAAATGAGAGTTAAATTTGCCCGTCCAGACACCTCCAGCTAGTCTCTCATTGGTTCTCCCTATTCCTGTTCATTTTCCGCAGAACTTGCAAACTGGGCCAAACAGGAGTTTAAAGGCACTGACTCTCCAAGTGTTGACAGTTAGTAAAGCATCTGGAATGTTGCACCCGAGTACCAGGGGATGAAACCTGAGACACATTTGAACACATTTCCCGATCACACGGTGGATCATACTCTGGGTTCCACATGCGTGTTTTAGCTGAAGGAAGAATCCCTTAAACCTGGAGAGTTGAGACCCATGGAATGGGTACCATGCAATATGACTTCAAAGGGTCTGCATTTGCTCACCGAACGTCACCAATCCTATCACTGCTGCGTTTATGCCACTGTACACACGCTTGATTCTCTTTCGGAGACATATCAATCCATAGGTTTTAAGATTCTTACTAGTCAGGTATATTCTTAGGCGTTTAATATGGGGTGTTGAGTCCACTTCTTTGAACAAGGAGTAACTCTTCTCTATTACATATTTGGCTTATGGAACGGTATCTGTGCTAATTTCAATCTCTGGTTTTATGCAGCACCCCAACTCACCTTGCCCCTTAAGCAAACATAAGTTGGTTTTCTACATTTGAGACACTGTTCTGTTTTGTAATTCAGTTCATGTGTAGCCAAGTTTACATTCCGTGTAGTAGTGATATCTTATGATGTTTCTTTTTCTGTGTGACTTATTTCACTTAGAATCATCGTACATGAATCCACTCATTATGCTGCTATGGGCCTGATGACATAGATTTCATTGCTGAGTGATATTGCATTGTACGTAAGTACCACAACTTCTTTATCCATTTTTTGCTTTCTGTGATATTGAACTTGTACCGTAAACGAGGTGTTGTAAACAGAGCCATCCCAAACTTTGGGGTGGCTGTGTCTTTTTGATTTTAATTTCCCTAAGCTATAGGACCATAAGTGGAAGTGCCCTAGGCTCTGTTGCTTTGTTTTTTAGATGTTTAAGGAAACACCATACACTTCTGCAGAGTGGCTGTTGGCAATTTACTTCCCGCCCATCAGCATAACAAGGCTCCCAGTTCTCCATGGCCTGTCCTGCCTTTCTGGATTTTACACTTTTTTCAGATGGCCCTTTTGACCGGGGGGCAGTGAGACTTCATTGAAGTGCAGATTTCCTTTGCAAGCTTGCTTGGTTGGCTAAAAAGTGTGTATGAGTTTTTTACCGAATACATTCAGGAAAAAACGCATACGCCCTTTTTGGCCAAGTGCATCATTGTGGACGTTCTGCCTCTTTTCCTATGCTTTACATGCAATTCCAGTCTACCTCCTGAAATCGGTTTCCTGCAATTCTGCCCCGCTTTCAAGTCCTCTTGGCAGCCTTACTTCAATATATTTTTGGACGATAGCTGTCATTTATAACTCTGCAAGTTTGTGAATGACAGTGCCCCTGAGCTCCTTTCTTCAACTCGCTTTCTTGTGAGCTGGCCGCAACACCGCAGGATTGCTTCAGGCCCTAGTGTGGTTACGGCACGGCACGCTGAGCCTTTGGTTAATTCCTCTTCCTGGTGGGAAATGAGAGTTAAATTTGCCCGTCCAGACACCTCCAGCTAGTCTCTCATTGGTTCTCCCTATTCCTGTTCATTTTCCGCAGAACTTGCAAACTGGGCCAAACAGGAGTTTAAAGGCACTGGCTCTCCAAGTGTTGACAGTTAGTAAAGCATCTGGAATGTTGCACCCGAGTACCAGGGGATGAAACCTGAGACACATTTGAACACATTTCCCGATCACACGGTGGATCATACTCTGGGTTCCACATGCGTGTTTTAGCTGAAGGAAGAATCCCTTAAACCTGGAGAGTTGAGACCCATGGAATGGGTACCATGCAATATGACTTCAAAGGGTCTGCATTTGCTCACCGAACATCACCAATCCTATCACTGCTGCGTTTATGCCACTGTACACACGCTTGATTCTCTTTCGGAGACATATCAATCCATAGGTTTTAAGATTCTTACTAGTCAGGTATATTCTTAGGTGTTTAATATGGGGTGTTGAGTCCACTTCTTTGAACAAGGAGTAACTCTTCTCTATTACATATTTGGCTTATGGAACGGTATCTGTGCTAATTTCAATCTCTGGTTTTATGCAGCACCCCAACTCACCTTTCCCCTTAAGCAAACATAAGTTGGTTTTCTACATTTGAGACCCTGTTCTGTTTTGTAATTCAGTTCATGTGTAGCCAAGTTTACATTCCGTGTAGTAGTGATATCTTATGATGTTTCTTTTTCTGTGTGACTTATTTCACTTAGAATCATCGTACCTGAATCCACTCATTATGCTGCTACGGGCCTGATGACATAGATTTCATTGCTGAGTGATATTGCATTGTACGTAAGTACCACAACTTCTTTATCCATTTTTTGCTTTCTGTGATATTGAACTTGTACCGTAAACGAGGTCTTGTAAACAGAGCCATCCCAAACTTTGGGGTGGCTGTGTCTTTTTGATTTTAATTTCCCTAAGCTATAGGACCATACGTGGAAGTGCCCTAGGCTCTGTTGCTTTGTTTTTTAGATGTTTAAGGAAACACCATACACTTCTGCAGAGTGGCTGTTGGCAATTTACTTCCCGCCCATCAGCATAACAAGGCTCCCAGTTCTCCATGGCCTGTCCTGCCTTTCTGGATTTTACACTTTTTTCAGATGGCCCTTTTGACCGGGGGGCAGTGAGACTTCATTGAAGTGCAGATTTCCTTTGCAAGCTTGCTTGGTTGGCTAAAAAGTGTGTATGAGTTTTTTACCGAATACATTCAGGAAAAAACGCATACGCCCTTTTTGGCCAAGTGCATCATTGTGGACGTTCTGCCTCTTTTCCTATGCTTTACATGCAATTCCAGTCTACCTCCTGAAATCGGTTTCCTGCAATTCTGCCCCGCTTTCAAGTCCTCTTGGCAGCCTTACTTCAATATATTTTTGGACGATAGCTGTCATTTATAACTCTGCAAGTTTGTGAATGACAGTGCCCCTGAGCTCCTTTCTTCAACTCGCTTTCTTGTGAGCTGGCCGCAACACCGCAGGATTGCTTCAGGCCCTAGTGTGGTTACGGCACGGCACGCTGAGCCTTTGGTTAATTCCTCTTCCTGGTGGGAAATGAGAGTTAAATTTGCCCGTCCAGACACCTCCAGCTAGTCTCTCATTGGTTCTCCCTATTCCTGTTCATCTTCCGCAGAAATTGCAAACTGGGCCAAACAGGAGTTTAAAGGCACTGACTCTCCAAGTGGGGAGAGTGTTAGTAAAGCGTCTGGAATGCTGCACCTGAGTACCAGGGGACGATAACTGAGACACATTTGAACACGTTTCCTGATCACATGGTGGATCATACTCTGGGTTTCACATGCATGTTTTAGCTGAAGGAAGAATCCCTTAAACATGGGGAGTTGAGACTCATGGAATGGGTACCATGCAATATGACTTGAAAGGGTCTGCATTTGCTCACCGAACCTCTCCAATCCTATCACTGCTGCGTTTAGGCCGCTGTACACACGCTTGATTCTCTTTCGGAGACATAAATCCATAGGTTTTAAGATTCTTACAAGTCAGGTATATTCTTAGGCATTTAATATGGGGTGTTGAGTCCACTTCGTTGAGCAAGGAGTAGCTCTTGTCTATTACATATTTGGCTTATGGAACGGTATCTGTGCTAATTTCAGTCTCTGGTTTTATGCAGCATCCCAACTCACCTTTCCCCTTAAGCAAGCATAAGTTGGTTTTCTACATTTGAGACCCTGTTCTGTTTTGTAATTCAGTTCCTGTGTAGCCAAGTTTACATTCCATGTAGTAGTGATATCTTATGATGTTTCTTTTTCTGTGTGACTTATTTCACTTAGAATCATCGTACCTGAATCCACTCATTATGCTGCTACGGGCCTGATGACATAGATTTCATTGCTGAGTGATATTGCATTGTACGTTAGTACCACAACTTCTTTATCCATTTTTCACCTTCTGCGATATTGAACTTGTAACGTAAACGAGGTTCTTGTTAACAGAGCCGTCCCAATCTTTGGGGTGGCTGTGTCTTTTTGATTTTAATTTCCCTAAGCTATAGGACCATAAGTGGAAGTGCCCTAGGCTCTGTTGCTTTGTTTTTTAGATGTTTCAGGAAACACCATACACTTCTACAGAGTGGCTGTTGGCA
Organism: Orcinus orca; assembly: GCF_937001465.1. Classification (NCBI taxonomy): domain Eukaryota; kingdom Metazoa; phylum Chordata; class Mammalia; order Artiodactyla; family Delphinidae; genus Orcinus; species Orcinus orca. The sequence continues at coordinate 60,059,270 of NC_064562.1, read as the reverse complement.
ATTTACATCCCCCCATCAGCATAACAAGGCTCCCAGTTCTCCATGGCCTGTCCTGCCTTTCTGGATTTTACACTTTTTTCAGATGGCCCTTTTGACCGGGGGGCAGTGAGACTTCATTGAAGTGCAGATTTCCTTTGCAAGCTTGCTTGGTTGGCTAAAAAGTGTGTATGAGTTTTTTACCGAATACATTCAGGAAAAAACGCATACGCCCTTTTTGGCCAAGTGCATCATTGTGGACGTTCTGCCTCTTTTCCTATGCTTTACATGCAATTCCAGTCTACCTCCTGAAATCGGTTTCCTGCAATTCTGCCCCGCTTTCAAGTCCTCTTGGCAGCCTTACTTCAATATATTTTTGGACGATAGCTGTCATTTATAACTCTGCAAGTTTGTGAATGACAGTGCCCCTGAGCTCCTTTCTTCAACTCGCTTTCTTGTGAGCTGGCCGCAACACCGCAGGATTGCTTCAGGCCCTAGTGTGGTTACGGCACGGCACGCTGAGCCTTTGGTTAATTCCTCTTCCTGGTGGGAAATGAGAGTTAAATTTGCCCGTCCAGACACCTCCAGCTAGTCTCTCATTGGTTCTCCCTATTCCTGTTCATCTTCCGCAGAACTTGCAAACTGGGCCAAACAGGAGTTTAAAGGCACTGGCTCTCCAAGTGTTGACAGTTAGTAAAGCATCTGGAATGTTGCACCCGAGTACCAGGGGATGAAACCTGAGACACATTTGAACACATTTCCCGATCACACGGTGGATCATACTCTGGGTTCCACATGCGTGTTTTAGCTGAAGGAAGAATCCCTTAAACCTGGAGAGTTGAGACCCATGGAATGGGTACCATGCAATATGACTTCAAAGGGTCTGCATTTGCTCACCGAACATCACCAATCCTATCACTGCTGCGTTTATGCCACTGTACACACGCTTGATTCTCTTTCGGAGACATATCAATCCATAGGTTTTAAGATTCTTACTAGTCAGGTATATTCTTAGGTGTTTAATATGGGGTGTTGAGTCCACTTCTTTGAACAAGGAGTAACTCTTCTCTATTACATATTTGGCTTATGGAACGGTATCTGTGCTAATTTCAATCTCTGGTTTTATGCAGCACCCCAACTCACCTTTCCCCTTAAGCAAACATAAGTTGGTTTTCTACATTTGAGACCCTGTTCTGTTTTGTAATTCAGTTCATGTGTAGCCAAGTTTACATTCCGTGTAGTAGTGATATCTTATGATGTTTCTTTTTCTGTGTGACTTATTTCACTTAGAATCATCGTACCTGAATCCACTCATTATGCTGCTACGGGCCTGATGACATAGATTTCATTGCTGAGTGATATTGCATTGTACGTAAGTACCACAACTTCTTTATCCATTTTTTGCTTTCTGTGATATTGAACTTGTACCGTAAACGAGGTCTTGTAAACAGAGCCATCCCAAACTTTGGGGTGGCTGTGTCTTTTTGATTTTAATTTCCCTAAGCTATAGGACCATACGTGGAAGTGCCCTAGGCTCTGTTGCTTTGTTTTTTAGATGTTTAAGGAAACACCATACACTTCTGCAGAGTGGCTGTTGGCAATTTACTTCCCGCCCATCAGCATAACAAGGCTCCCAGTTCTCCATGGCCTGTCCTGCCTTTCTGGATTTTACACTTTTTTCAGATGGCCCTTTTGACCGGGGGGCAGTGAGACTTCATTGAAGTGCAGATTTCCTTTGCAAGCTTGCTTGGTTGGCTAAAAAGTGTGTATGAGTTTTTTACCGAATACATTCAGGAAAAAACGCATACGCCCTTTTTGGCCAAGTGCATCATTGTGGACGTTCTGCCTCTTTTCCTATGCTTTACATGCAATTCCAGTCTACCTCCTGAAATCGGTTTCCTGCAATTCTGCCCCGCTTTCAAGTCCTCTTGGCAGCCTTACTTCAATATATTTTTGGACGATAGCTGTCATTTATAACTCTGCAAGTTTGTGAATGACAGTGCCCCTGAGCTCCTTTCTTCAACTCGCTTTCTTGTGAGCTGGCCGCAACACCGCAGGATTGCTTCAGGCCCTAGTGTGGTTACGGCACGGCACGCTGAGCCTTTGGTTAATTCCTCTTCCTGGTGGGAAATGAGAGTTAAATTTGCCCGTCCAGACACCTCCAGCTAGTCTCTCATTGGTTCTCCCTATTCCTGTTCATCTTCCGCAGAAATTGCAAACTGGGCCAAACAGGAGTTTAAAGGCACTGACTCTCCAAGTGGGGAGAGTGTTAGTAAAGCGTCTGGAATGCTGCACCTGAGTACCAGGGGACGATAACTGAGACACATTTGAACACGTTTCCTGATCACATGGTGGATCATACTCTGGGTTTCACATGCATGTTTTAGCTGAAGGAAGAATCCCTTAAACATGGGGAGTTGAGACTCATGGAATGGGTACCATGCAATATGACTTGAAAGGGTCTGCATTTGCTCACCGAACCTCTCCAATCCTATCACTGCTGCGTTTAGGCCGCTGTACACACGCTTGATTCTCTTTCGGAGACATAAATCCATAGGTTTTAAGATTCTTACAAGTCAGGTATATTCTTAGGCATTTAATATGGGGTGTTGAGTCCACTTCGTTGAGCAAGGAGTAGCTCTTGTCTATTACATATTTGGCTTATGGAACGGTATCTGTGCTAATTTCAGTCTCTGGTTTTATGCAGCATCCCAACTCACCTTTCCCCTTAAGCAAGCATAAGTTGGTTTTCTACATTTGAGACCCTGTTCTGTTTTGTAATTCAGTTCCTGTGTAGCCAAGTTTACATTCCGTGTAGTAGTGATATCTTATGATGTTTCTTTTTCTGTGTGACTTATTTCACTTAGAATCATCGTACCTGAATCCACTCATTATGCTGCTACGGGCCTGATGACATAGATTTCATTGCTGAGTGATATTGCATTGTACGTTAGTACCACAACTTCTTTATCCATTTTTCACCTTCTGCGATATTGAACTTGTAACGTAAACGAGGTTCTTGTTAACAGAGCCGTCCCAATCTTTGGGGTGGCTGTGTCTTTTTGATTTTAATTTCCCTAAGCTATAGGACCATAAGTGGAAGTGCCCTAGGCTCTGTTGCTTTGTTTTTTAGATGTTTCAGGAAACACCATACACTTCTCCAGAGTGGCTGTTGGCAATTTACATCCCGCCCATCAGCATAACAAGGCTCCCAGTTCTTCATGGCCTGTCCTGCCTTTCTGGATTTTACACTTTTTTCAGCTGGCCGTTTTGACCAGGGGTCAGTGAGACTTCATTGAAGTGCAGATTTGCTTTGCAAGCTTGCTTGTTTGTCCAAAAATGGCGTATGCGTTTTTTCCTGAATATATTCAGGAAAAAACGCATACGCCCTTTTTGGCCAAGTGCATCATTGTGGATGTTCTGCCTCTTTTCATATGCTTTACATGCAATTCCAGTCTACCTCCTGAAATCGGTTTCCTGCAATTCTGCCCCGCATTCAACTCCTCTTGGCAGCCTTACTTCAATATATTTTTGGACGATAGCTGTCATTTATAACTGTGCAGGTTTGTGAATTACAGTGCCCCTGAGCTCCTTTCTTCAACTCGCTTTCTTGTGAGCTGGCCGCAACACCGCAGGATTGCTTCAGGCCCTAGTGTGGTTCCGGCATGGCACGCTGAGCCTTTGGTTAATTCCTCTTCCTGGTGGGAAATGAGAGTTAAATTTGCCCGTCCAGACACCTCCAGCTAGTCTCTCATTGGTTCTCCCTATTCCTGTTCATTTTCCGCAGAACTTGCAAACTGGGCCAAACAGGAGTTTAAAGGCACTGACTCTCCAAGTGTTGACAGTTAGTAAAGCATCTGGAATGTTGCACCCGAGTACCAGGGGATGAAACCTGAGACACATTTGAACACATTTCCCGATCACACGGTGGATCATACTCTGGGTTCCACATGCGTGTTTTAGCTGAAGGAAGAATCCCTTAAACCTGGAGAGTTGAGACCCATGGAATGGGTACCATGCAATATGACTTCAAAGGGTCTGCATTTGCTCACCGAACATCACCAATCCTATCACTGCTGCGTTTATGCCACTGTACACACGCTTGATTCTCTTTCGGAGACATATCAATCCATAGGTTTTAAGATTCTTACTAGTCAGGTATATTCTTAGGCGTTTAATATGGGGTGTTGAGTCCACTTCTTTGAACAAGGAGTAACTCTTCTCTATTACATATTTGGCTTATGGAACGGTATCTGTGCTAATTTCAATCTCTGGTTTTATGCAGCACCCCAACTCACCTTTCCCCTTAAGCAAACATAAGTTGGTTTTCTACATTTGAGACACTGTTCTGTTTTGTAATTCAGTTCATGTGTAGCCAAGTTTACATTCCGTGTAGTAGTGATATCTTATGATGTTTCTTTTTCTGTGTGACTTATTTCACTTAGAATCATCGTACATGAATCCACTCATTATGCTGCTATGGGCCTGATGACATAGATTTCATTGCTGAGTGATATTGCATTGTACGTAAGTACCACAACTTCTTTATCCATTTTTTGCTTTCTGTGATATTGAACTTGTACCGTAAACGAGGTGTTGTAAACAGAGCCATCCCAAACTTTGGGGTGGCTGTGTCTTTTTGATTTTAATTTCCCTAAGCTATAGGACCATAAGTGGAAGTGCCCTAGGCTCTGTTGCTTTGTTTTTTAGATGTTTAAGGAAACACCATACACTTCTGCAGAGTGGCTGTTGGCAATTTACTTCCCGCCCATCAGCATAACAAGGCTCCCAGTTCTCCATGGCCTGTCCTGCCTTTCTGGATTTTACACTTTTTTCAGATGGCCCTTTTGACCGGGGGGCAGTGAGACTTCATTGAAGTGCAGATTTCCTTTGCAAGCTTGCTTGGTTGGCTAAAAAGTGTGTATGAGTTTTTTACCGAATACATTCAGGAAAAAACGCATACGCCCTTTTTGGCCAAGTGCATCATTGTGGACGTTCTGCCTCTTTTCCTATGCTTTACATGCAATTCCAGTCTACCTCCTGAAATCGGTTTCCTGCAATTCTGCCCCGCTTTCAAGTCCTCTTGGCAGCCTTACTTCAATATATTTTTGGACGATAGCTGTCATTTATAACTCTGCAAGTTTGTGAATGACAGTGCCCCTGAGCTCCTTTCTTCAACTCGCTTTCTTGTGAGCTGGCCGCAACACCGCAGGATTGCTTCAGGCCCTAGTGTGGTTACGGCACGGCACGCTGAGCCTTTGGTTAATTCCTCTTCCTGGTGGGAAATGAGAGTTAAATTTGCCCGTCCAGACACCTCCAGCTAGTCTCTCATTGGTTCTCCCTATTCCTGTTCATTTTCCGCAGAAATTGCAAACTGGGCCAAACAGGAGGTTAAAGGCACTGACTCTCCAAGTCGGGAGAGTGTTAGTAAAGCGTCTGGAATGTTGCACCCGAGTACCAGGGGACGAAAACTGAGACACATTTGAACACGTTTCCCGATCACACAGTGGATCATACTCTGGGTTCCACATGCATGTTTTAGCTGAAGGAAGAATCCCTTAAACCTGGAGAGTTGAGACCCATGGAATGGGTACCATGCAATATGACTTCAAAGGGTCTGCATTTGCTTACCGAACCTCACCAATCCTATCACTGCTGCGTTTATGCCACTGTACACACGCTTGATTCTCTTTCGGAGACATATCAATCCATAGGATTTAAGATTCTTACTAGTCAGGTATATTATTAGGCATTTAATATGGGGTGTTGAGTCCACTTCGTTGAGCAAGGAGTAGCTCTTGTCTATTACATATTTGGCTTATGGAACGGTAACTGTGCTGATTTCAATCTCTGGTTTTATGCAGCACCCAACTCACCTTTCCCCTTAAGCAAGCATAAGTTGGTTTTCTACATTTGAGACCCTGTTCTGTTTTGTAATTCAGTTCCTGTGTAGCCAAGATTTCATTCCATGTAGTGGTGATATCTTATGATGTTTCGTTTTTTGTGTGACTTATTTCACTTAGAATCATCGTACCTGAATCCACTCATTATGCTGCTACGGGCCTGATGACATAGATTTCATTGCTGAGTGATATTGAATTGTGCATAAGTACCACAACTTCTTTATCCATTTTTTGCTTTCTGTGATATTGAACTTATACCGTAAACAAGGTTCTTGTAAACAGAGTGTCCCAAAATTTGGGGTGGCTGTTTCTTTATGATTTTAATTTCCGTAAGCTGTAAGACCATAAGTGGAAGTGCCCTAGGCTCTGTTGCTTTCTTTTTTGGATGTTTCAGGAAACACCATACACTTCTCCAGAGTGGCTGTTGGCAATTTACATCCCGCCCATCTGCATAACAAGGCTCCCAGTTCTCCATGGCCTGTCCTGCCTTTCTGGATTTTACACTTTTTTCAGATGGCCCTTTTGACCGGGGGGCAGTGACACTTCATTGTAGTGCAGATTTCATTTGCAAGCTTGCTTGGTTGGCCAAAAAGTGTGTATGAGTTTTTTCCTGAATACATTCAGGAAAAAACGCATACACCCTTTTTGGCCAAGTGCATCATTGTGGACGTTCTGCCTCTTTTCCTATGCTTTACATGCAATTCCAGTCTACCTCCTGAAATCGGTTTCCTGCAACTCTCGCCCGCTTTCAAGTCGTCTTGGCAGCCTTACTTCAATATATTTTTGGACGATACCTGTCATTTATAACTCTGCAGGTTTGTGAATGACAGTGCCCCTGAGCTCCTTTCTTCAACTCGTTTTCTTTGAGCTGGCCACAACACCGCAGGATTGCTTCAGGCCCTAGTGTGGTTCCAGCATGGCACGCTGAGCCTTTGGTTAATTCCTCTTCCTGGTGGGAAATGAGAGTTAAATTTGCCCGTGCAGACACCTCCAGCTAGTCTCTCATTGGTTCTCCCTATTCCTGTTCATTTTCCACAGAAATTGCAAACTGGGCCAAACAGGAGGTTAAAGGCACTGACTCTCCAAGTGGGGAGAGTTAGTAAAGCGTCTGGAATGTTGCACCCGAGTACCAGGGGACGAAAACTGAGACACATTTGAACATGTTTCCCGATCACACGGTAGATCATACTCTGGGTTCCACATGCATGTTTTAGCTGAAGGAAGAATCCCTTAAACCTGGAGAGTTAAGACCCATGGAATGGGTGCCATGCAATATGACTTCAAAGGGTCTGCATTTGCTCACCGAACATCACCAATCCTATCACTGCTGCGTTTATGCCACTGTACACATGCTTGATTCTCTTTCAGAGACATATAAATCCATAGGTTTTAAGATTCTTACTAGTCAGGTATATTCTTAGGCGTTTAATATGGGGTGTTGAGTCCACTTCGTTGAGCAAGGAGTAGCTCTTGTCTGTTACATATTTGGCTTATGGAACGGTATCTGTGTTAATTTCAATCTCTGGTTTTATGCAGCACCCCAACTCACCTTGCCCCTTAAGCAAACATAAGTTGGTTTTCTACATTTGAGACCCTGTTCTGTTTTGTAATTCATTTCCTCTGTAGCCAAGTTTACATTCCGTGTATTAGTGATATCTTATGATGTTTCTTTTTCTGTGTGACTTATTTCACTTACAATCATCGTACCTGAATCCACTCATTATGCTGCTACAGGCCTGATGACATAGATTTCATTGCTGAGTGATATTGCATTGTACGTAAGTACCACAATTTCTTTATCCATTTTTCACCTTCTGCGATATTTAACTTGTACCATAAACGAGGTTCTTGTAAACAGAGCCATCCCAAACTTTGGGGTGGCTGTGTCTTTTTGATTTTAATTTCCCTAAGCTATAGGACCATAAGTGGAAGTGCCCTAGGCTCTGTTGCTTTGTTTTTTAGATGTTTCAGGAAACACCATACACTTCTCCAGAGTGGCTGTTGGCAATTTACATCCCGCCCATCAGCATAACAAGGCTCCCAGTTCTCCATGGCCTGTCCTGCCTTTCTGGATTTTACACTTTTCTCAGATGGCCCTTTTGACCGGGGGGCAGTGAGACTTCATTGTAGTGCAGATTTCCTTTGCAAGCTTGCTTGGTTGGCCAAAAAGGGCGTATGCGTTTTTTCCTGAATATATTCAGGAAAAAACGCATACGCCCTTTTTGGCCAAGTGCATCATTGTGGACGTTCTGCCTCTTTTCCTATGCTTTACATGCAATTCCAGTCTACCTCCTGAAATCGGTTTCCTGCAACTCTGCCCCGCTTTCAAGTCCTCTTGGCAGCCTTACTTCAATATATTTTTGGACGATACCTGTCATTTATAACTCTGCAGGTTTGTGAATGACAGTGCCCCTGAGCTCCTTTCTTCAACTCGTTTTCTTGTGAGCTGGCCACAACACCGCAGGATTGCTTCAGGCCCTAGTGTGGTTCCAGCATGGCACGCTGAGCCTTTGGTTAATTCCTCTTCCTGGTGGGAAATGAGAGTTAAATTTGCCCGTGCAGACACCTCCAGCTAGTCTCTCATTGGTTCTCCCTATTCCTGTTCATTTTCCACAGAAATTGCAAACTGGGCCAAACAGGAGGTTAAAGGCACTGACTCTCCAAGTGGGGAGAGTTAGTAAAGCGTCTGGAATGTTGCACCCGAGTACCAGGGGACGAAAACTGAGACACATTTGAACACGTTTCCCGATCACACGGTAGATCATACTCTGGGTTCCACATGCATGTTTTAGCTGAAGGAAGAATCCCTTAAAAGTGGAGAGTTGAGACCCATGGAATGGGTGCCATGCAATATGACTTCAAAGGGTCTGCATTTGCTCACCGAACCTCACCAATCCTATCACTGCTGCATTTATGCCGCTGTACACACGCTTGGTTATCTTTCGGAGACATATAAATCCATAGGTTTTAAGATTCTTACTAGTCAGGTATATTCTTAGGCACTTAATATGGGGCGTTGAGTCCACTTCGTTGAACAAGGAGTAGCTCTTGTGTATTATATATTTGGCTTATGGAACGGTATCTGTGCTAATTTCAATCTCTGGTTTTATGCAGCACCCCAACTGACCTTTCCCCTTAAGCAAGCATAAGTTGGTTTTCTACATTTGAGACCCTGTTCTGTTTTGTAATTCAGTTCCTGTGTAGCCAAGTTTACATTCCGTGCAGTAGTGATATCTTAAGATGTTTCTTTTTCTGTGTGACTTATTTCACTTAGAATCATCGTACCTGAATCCAATCATTATGCTGCTACAGGCCTGATGACATAGATTTCATTGCTGAGTGATATTGCATTGTACGTAAGTACCACAACGTGTTTATCCATTTTTCGCTTTCTGTGTTATTGAACTTGTACCGTAAACGAGGTTCTTGTAAACAGAGCCGTCCCAAACTTTGGAGTGGCTGTGTCTTTTTGATTTTAATTTCCCAATGCTATAGGACCATAAGTGGAAGTGCCCTAGGCTCTGTTGCTTTGTTTTATGGATGTTTCAGGAAACACCATACACTTCTCCAGAGTGGCTCTTGGCAATTTACATCCCGCCCATCAGCATAACAAGGCTCCAAGTTCTCCATGGCCTGTCCTGCCTTTCTGGATTTTACACTTTTTTCAGATGGCCCTTTTGACTGGGGGGAAGTGAGACTTCATTGTAGTGCAGATTTCCATTGTAAGCTTGCTTGGTTGGCCAAAAAGGGCGTATGCGTTTTTTCCTGAATATATTAAGGAAAAAATGCATATGCCCTTTTTGGCCAAATGCATCATTGTGGACGTACTGCCTCTTTTCCTATGCTTTACATGCAATTCCAGTCTACCTCCTGAAATCTGATTCCTGCAATTCTGCCCCGCTTTCAAGTCCTCTTGGCAGACTTACTTCTATATATTTTTGGACTACAGCTGTCATTTATAACTCTGCAGGTTTGTGAATTACAGTGCCCCTGAGCTCCTTTCTTCAACTCGCTTTCTTGTGAGCTGGCCGCAATACCGCAGGATTGCTTCAGGCCCTAGTGTGGTTCCGACGTGGCACGCTGAGCCTTTGGTTAATTCCTCTTCCTGGTGGGAAATGAGAGTTAAATTTGCCCGTCCAGACCCCTCCAGCTAGTCTCTCATTGGTTCTACCTATTCCTGTTCATTTTCCGCAGAAATTGCAAACTGGGCCAAACAGGAGGTTAAAGGCACTGACTCTCCAAGTGGGGAGAGTGTTAGTAAAGCATCTGGAATGTTGCGCCCGAGTACCAGGGGATGAAAACTGAGACACATTTGAACACGTTTCCCGATCACACGGTGGATCATACTCTGGGTTCCACATGCATGTTTTAGCTGAAGGAAGAATCGCTTAAACCTGGAGAGTTGAGACCCATGGAATGGGTACCATGCAATATGACTTCAAAGGGTCTGCATTTGCTCACCGATCCTCACCAGTCCTATCACTGCTGCGTTTATGTCGCTGTACACACGCTTGATTCTCTTTCAGAGACATATCAATCCATAGGTTTTAAGATTCTTACTAGTCAGGTATATCCTTCGGCGTTTAATATGGGGTGTTGAGTCCACTTCTTTGAGCAAGGAGTAGCTCTTGTCTATTACATATTTGGCTTATGGAACGGTATCTGTGCTGATTTCAATTTCTGTTTTTTGGCAGCACCCCAACTCACCTTTCCCCTTAAGCAAGCATAAGTTGGTTTTCTACATTTGAGACCCTGTTCTGTTTTGTAATTCAGTTCCTGTGTAGCCAAGTTTACATTCCGTGTAGTAGTGATATCTTATGATGTTTCTTTTTCTGTGTGACTTATTTCAATTAGAATCATCGTACCTGAATCCACTCATTATGCTGCTACGGGCCTGATGACATAGATTTCATTGCTGAGTGATATTGCATTGTACGTAAGTACCACAACTTCTTTATCCATTTTTTGCTTTCTGTGATATTGAACTTGTACCGTAAACGAGGTTCTTGTAAACAGAGCCGTCCCAAACTTTGGGGTGGCTGTGTCTTTTTGATTTTAATTTCCCTAAGCTATAGGACCATAAGTGGAAGTGCCCTAGGCTCTGTTGCTTTGTTTTTTAGATGTTTCAGGAAACACCATACACTTCTCCAGAGTGGCTGTTGGCAATTTACATCCCACCCATCAGCGTAACAAGGCTCCCAGTTCTCCATGGCCTGTCCTGCCTTTCTGGATTTTACACTTTTTTCAGATGGCCCTTTTGACTGGGGGGCAGTGAGACTTCATTGTAGCGCAGATTTCCTTTGCAAGCTTGCTTGTTTGGCCAAAAAGGGCGTATGCGTTTTTTCCTGAATATATTCAGGAAAAAAGGCATACGCCCTATTTGGCCAAGTGCATCATTGTGGACGTTCTGCCTCTTTTCGTATGCTTTACATGCAATTCCAGTCTACCTCCTGAAATCGGTTTCCTGCAATTCTGCCCCGCTTTCAAGTCTTCTTGGCAGCCTTACTTCAATATATTTTTCGACGATAGCTGTCTTTTATAACTCTGCAGGTTTGTGAATTACAGTGCCCCTGAGCTCCTTTCTTCAACCCGCTTTCTTGTGAGCTGGCCGCAACACCGCAGGATTGCTTCAGGCCCTAGTGTGGTTCCGGCATGGCACACTGAGCCTTTGGTTAATTCTTCTTCCTGGTTGGAAATGAGAGTTAAATTTGCCCCTCCAGACACCTCCAGCTAGTCTCTCATTGTTTCTTCCTATTCCTGTTCATCTTCCGCAGAAATTGCAAACTGGGCCAAACAGGAGTTTAAAGGCACTGACTCTCCAAGTGGGGAGAGTGTTAGTAAAGCATCTGGAATGTTGCATCCGAGTACCAGGGGACGAAAACTGAGACACATTTGAACACGTTTCCCGATCACACGGTGGATCATAATCTGGGTTCCACATGCGTGTTTTAGCTGAAGGAAGAATCCCTTAAACCTGGAAAGTTGAGACCCATGGAATGGGTACCATGAAATATGGCTTCAAAGGGTCTGCATTTGCTCACCAAACCTCACCAATCCTATCACTGCTGCATTTATGCCGCTGTACACACGCTTGATTCTCTTTCGGAGATATAGAAATCCATAGGTTTTAAGATTGTTACTAGTCAGGTATATTCTTAGGCGTTTAATATGGGGTGTTGAGTCCACTTAATTGAGCAAGGAGTAGCTCTTGTCTATTATGTATTTGGCTTATGGAATGGTATCTGTGCTAATTTCAATCTCTGGTTTTATGCAGCACCCCAACTCACCTTTCCCCTTAAGCAAGCATAACTTGGTTTTCTACATTTGAGACCCTGTTCTGTTTTGTAATTCAGTTCCTGTGTAGCCAAGTTTACATTCTGTGTATTAGTGATATCTTATGATGTTTCTTTTTCTGTGTGACTTTTTTCACTTAGAATCATCGTACCTGAATCCACTCATTATGCTGCTATGGGCCTGATGATATAGATTTCATTGTTGAGTGATATTGCATTGTACGTAAGTACCACAATTTCTTTATCCATTTTTCACCTTTTGCGATATTGAACTTGCAACGTAAACGAGTTTCTTGTTAACAGAGCAGTCCCAATCTTTGGGGTGGCTGTGTCTTTTTGATTTTAATTTCCCTAAGCTATAGGACCATAAGTGGAAGTGCCCTAGGCTCTGTTGCTTTGTTTTTTAGATGTTTCAGGAAATACCATACACTTCTCCAGAGTGGCTCTTGGCAATTTACATCCCGCCCATCAGCATAACAAAGGCTCCCAGTTCTCCATGGCCTGTCCTGCCTTTCTGGATTTTACACTTTTTTCAGATGGCCGTTTTGACCAGTGGTCAGTGAGACTTCATTGAAGTGCAGATTTGCTTTGCAAGCTTGCTTGTTTGGCCAAAAATGGCGTATGCGTTTTTTCCTGAATATATTCAGGAAAAAACGCATATGCCCTTTTTGGCCAAGTGCATCATTGTGGACGTTCTGCCTCTTTTCATATGCTTTACATGCAATTCCAGTCTACCTCCTGAAATCGGTTTCCTGCAATTCTGCCCCGCATTCAAGTCCTCTTGGCAGCCTTACTTCAATATATTTTTGGATGATAGCTGTCATTTATAACTGTGCAGGTTTGTGAATTACAGTGCCCCTGAGCTCCTTTCTTCAACTCGCTTTCTTGTGAGCTGGCCGCAACACCGCAGGATTGCTTCAGGCCCTAGTGTGGTTCCGGCATGGCACGCTGAGCCTTTGGTTAATTCCTCTTCCTGGTGGGAAATGAGAGTTAAATTTGCCCGTCCAGACACCTCCAGCTAGTCTCTCATTGGTTCTCCCTATTCCTGTTCATTTTCCACAGAACTTGCAAACTGGGCCAAACAGGAGGTTAAAGGCACTGACTCTCCAAGTGTTGACAGTTAGTAAAGCATCTGGAATGTTGCACCCGAGTACCAGGGAACGAAACCTGAGACACATTTGAACACATTTCCCGATCACACGGTGGATCATACTCTGGGTTCCACATGCGTGTTTTAGCTGAAGGAAGAATCCCTTAAACCTGGAGAGTTGAGACCCATGGAATGGGTACCATGCAATATGACTTCAAAGGGTCTGCATTTGCTCACCGAACATCACCAATCCTATCACTGCTGCGTTTTTGCCACTGTACACACGCTTGATTCTCTTTCGGAGACATATCAATCCATAGGTTTTAAGATTCTTACTAGTCAGGTATATTCTTAGGCGTTTAATATGGGGTGTTGAGTCCACTTCTTTGAACAAGGAGTAACTCTTCTCTATTACATATTTGGCTTATGGAACGGTATCTGTGCTAATTTCAATCTCTGGTTTTATGCAGCACCCCAACTCACCTTTCCCCTTAAGCAAACATAAGTTGGTTTTCTACATTTGAGACACTGTTCTGTTTTGTAATTCAGTTCATGTGTAGCCAAGTTTTCATTCCATGTAGTGGTGATATCTTATGATGTTTCGTTTTTTGTGTGACTTATTTCACTTAGAATCATCGTACCTGAATCCACTCATTATGCTGCTACGGGCCTGATGACATAGATTTCATTGCTGAGTGATATTGAATTGTGCATAAGTACCACAACTTCTTTATCCATTTTTTGCTTTCTGTGATATTGAACTTATACCGTAAACGAGGTTCTTGTAAACAGAGTGTCCCAAACTTTGGGGTGGCTGTTTCTTTTTGATTTTAATTTCCGTAAGCTGTAAGACCATAAGTGGAAGTGCCCTAGGCTCTGTTGCTTTCTTTTTTGGATGTTTCAGGAAACCCCATACACTTCTCCAGAGTGGCTGTTGGCAATTTACATCCCGCCCATCTGCATAACAAGGCTCCCAGTTCTCCATGGCCTGTCCTGCCTTTCTGGATTTTACACTTTTTTCAGATGGCCCTTTTGACCGGGGGGCAGTGAGACTTCATTGTAGTGCAGATTTCCTCTGCAAGCTTGCTTGGTTGGCCAAAAAGTGTGTATGAGTTTTTTACCGAATACATTCAGGAAAAAACGCATACACCCTTTTTGGCCAAGTGCATCATTGTGGACGTTCTGCCTCTTTTCCTATGCTTTACATGCAATTCCAGTCTACCTCCTGAAATCGGTTTCCTGCAACTCTCGCCCGCTTTCAAGTCGTCTTGGCAGCCTTACTTCAATATATTTTTGGACGATAGCTGTCACTTATAACTCTGCAGGTTTGTGAATTACAGTGCCCCTGAGCTCCTTTCTTCAACTCGCTTTCTTGTGAGCTGGCCGCAACACCGCAGGATTGCTTCCGGCCCTAGTGTGGTTCCGGCATGGCATGCTGAGCCTTCGGTTAATTCCTCTTCCTGGTGGGAAATGAGAGTTAAATTTGCACGTGCAGTCACCTCCAGCTAGGCTCTCATTGGTTCTCCCTATTCCTGTTCATTTTCCGCAGAAATTGCAAACTGGGCCAAACAGGAGTTTAAAGGCAGTGACTCTCCAAGTGGATAGAGTGTTAGTAAAGCGTCTGGAATGTTGCACCCGAGTACCAGGGGACGAAAACTGAGACGCATTTGAACACGTTTCCCGATCACACGGTGGATCATACTCTGGGTTCCACATGCATGTTTTAGCTGAAGGAAGAATCCCTTAAACCTGGAGAGTTGAGACCCATGAAATGGGTACCATGCAATATGACTTCAAAGGGTCTGCATTTGCTCACTGAACCTCACCAATCCTATCACTGCTGCGTTTATGCTGCTGTACACATGCTTGATTCTCTTTCGGAGACATATCAATCCATAGGTTTTAAGATTCTTACTAGTCAGGTATATTCTTAGGCGTTTAATATGGGGTGTTGAGTCCACTTCGTTGAGCAAGGAGTAGTTCTTGTCTATTACATATTTGGCTTATGGAACGGTATCTGTGCTAATTTCAATCTCTGGTTTTATGCAGCACCCCAACTCACCTTTCCCCTTCAGCAAGCATAACTTGGTTTTCTACATTTGAGACCCTGTTCTGTTTTGTAATTCAGTTCCTGTGTAGCCAAGTTTACATTCTGTGTATTGGTGATATCTTATGATGTTTCTTTTTCTGTGTGACTTATTTCACTTAGAATCATCGTACCTGAATCCACTCATTATGCTGCTACGGGCCTGATGATATAGATTTCATTGTTGAGTGATATTGCATTGTACGTAAGTACCACAACTTCTTTATCCATTTTTCAACTTCTGCGATATTGAACTTGTAACGTAAACGAGGTTCTTGTTAACAGAGCCGTCCCAAACTTTGGGGTGGCTGTGTCTTTTTGATTTTAATTTCCCTAAGCTATAGGACCATAAGTAGAAGTGCCCTAGGCTCTGTTGCTTTGTTTTTTAGATGTTTCAGGAAACACCATACACTTCTCCAGAGTGGCTGTTGGCAATTTACATCCCGCCCATCAGCATAACAAGGCTCCCAGTTCTCCATGGCCTGTCCTGCCTTTCTGGATTTTACACTTTTCTCAGATGGCCCTTTTGACCGGGGGGCAGTGAGACTTCATTGTAGTGCAGATTTCCTTTGCAAGCTTGCTTGGTTGGCCAAAAAGGGTGTATGCGTTTTTTCCTGAATATATTCAGGAAAAAACGCATACGCCCTTTTTGGCCAAGTGCATCATTGTGGACGTTCTGCCTCTTTTCCTATGCTTTACATGCAATTCCAGTCTACCTCCTGAAATCGGTTTCCTGCAACTCTGCCCCGCTTTCAAGTCCTCTTGGCAGCCTTACTTCAATATATTTTTGGACGATACCTGTCATTTATAACTCTGCAGGTTTGTGAATGACAGTGCCCCTGAGCTCCTTTCTTCAACTCGTTTTCTTGTGAGCTGGCCACAACACCGCAGGATTGCTTCAGGCCCTAGTGTGGTTCCAGCATGGCACGCTGAGCCTTTGGTTAATTCCTCTTCCTGGTGGGAAATGAGAGTTAAATTTGCCCGTGCAGACACCTCCAGCTAGTCTCTCATTGGTTCTCCCTATTCCTGTTCATTTTCCACAGAAATTGCAAACTGGGCCAAACAGGAGGTTAAAGGCACTGACTCTCCAAGTGGGGAGAGTTAGTAAAGCGTCTGGAATGTTGCACCCGAGTACCAGGGGACGAAAACTGAGACACATTTGAACACGTTTCCCGATCACACGGTAGATCATACTCTGGGTTCCACATGCATGTTTTAGCTGAAGGAAGAATCCCTTAAACCTGGAGAGTTAAGACCCATGGAATGGGTGCCATGCAATATGACTTCAAAGGGTCTGCATTTGCTCACCGAACATCACCAATCCTATCACTGCTGCGTTTATGCCACTGTACACATGCTTGATTCTCTTTCAGAGACATATAAATCCATAGGTTTTAAGATTCTTACTAGTCAGGTATATTCTTAGGCGTTTAATATGGGGTGTTGAGTCCACTTCGTTGAGCAAGGAGTAGCTCTTGTCTGTTACATATTTGGCTTATGGAACGGTATCTGTGTTAATTTCAATCTCTGGTTTTATGCAGCACCCCAACTCACCTTGCCCCTTAAGCAAACATAAGTTGGTTTTCTACATTTGAGACCCTGTTCTGTTTTGTAATTCATTTCCTCTGTAGCCAAGTTTACATTCCGTGTATTAGTGATATCTTATGATGTTTCTTTTTCTGTGTGACTTATTTCACTTACAATCATCGTACCTGAATCCACTCATTATGCTGCTACAGGCCTGATGACATAGATTTCATTGCTGAGTGATATTGCATTGTACGTATGTACCACAATTTCTTTATCCATTTTTCACCTTCTGCGATATTTAACTTGTACCATAAACGAGGTTCTTGTAAACAGAGCCATCCCAAACTTTGGGGTGGCTGTGTCTTTTTGATTTTAATTTCCCTAAGCTATAGGACCATAAGTGGAAGTGCCCTAGGCTCTGTTGCTTTGTTTTTTAGATGTTTCAGGAAACACCATACACTTCTCCAGAGTGGCTGTTGGCAATTTACATCCCGCCCATCAGCATAACAAGGCTCCCAGTTCTCCATGGCCTGTCCTGCCTTTCTGGATTTTACACTTTTCTCAGATGGCCCTTTTGACCGGGGGGCAGTGAGACTTCATTGTAGTGCAGATTTCCTTTGCAAGCTTGCTTGGTTGGCCAAAAAGGGCGTATGCGTTTTTTCCTGAATATATTCAGGAAAAAACGCATACGCCCTTTTTGGCCAAGTGCATCATTGTGGACGTTCTGCCTCTTTTCCTATGCTTTACATGCAATTCCAGTCTACCTCCTGAAATCGGTTTCCTGCAACTCTGCCCCGCTTTCAAGTCCTCTTGGCAGCCTTACTTCAATATATTTTTGGACGATACCTGTCATTTATAACTCTGCAGGTTTGTGAATGACAGTGCCCCTGAGCTCCTTTCTTCAACTCGTTTTCTTGTGAGCTGGCCACAACACCGCAGGATTGCTTCAGGCCCTAGTGTGGTTCCAGCATGGCACGCTGAGCCTTTGGTTAATTCCTCTTCCTGGTGGGAAATGAGAGTTAAATTTGCCCGTGCAGACACCTCCAGCTAGTCTCTCATTGGTTCTCCCTATTCCTGTTCATTTTCCACAGAAATTGCAAACTGGGCCAAACAGGAGGTTAAAGGCACTGACTCTCCAAGTGGGGAGAGTTAGTAAAGCGTCTGGAATGTTGCACCCGAGTACCAGGGGACGAAAACTGAGACACATTTGAACACGTTTCCCGATCACACGGTAGATCATACTCTGGGTTCCACATGCATGTTTTAGCTGAAGGAAGAATCCCTTAAACCTGGAGAGTTAAGACCCATGGAATGGGTGCCATGCAATATGACTTCAAAGGGTCTGCATTTGCTCACCGAACATCACCAATCCTATCACTGCTGCGTTTATGCCACTGTACACATGCTTGATTCTCTTTCAGAGACATATAAATCCATAGGTTTTAAGATTCTTACTAGTCAGGTATATTCTTAGGCGTTTAATATGGGGTGTTGAGTCCACTTCGTTGAGCAAGGAGTAGCTCTTGTCTGTTACATATTTGGCTTATGGAACGGTATCTGTGTTAATTTCAATCTCTGGTTTTATGCAGCACCCCAACTCACCTTGCCCCTTAAGCAAACATAAGTTGGTTTTCTACATTTGAGACCCTGTTCTGTTTTGTAATTCATTTCCTCTGTAGCCAAGTTTACATTCCGTGTATTAGTGATATCTTATGATGTTTCTTTTTCTGTGTGACTTATTTCACTTACAATCATCGTACCTGAATCCACTCATTATGCTGCTACAGGCCTGATGACATAGATTTCATTGCTGAGTGATATTGCATTGTACGTAAGTACCACAATTTCTTTATCCATTTTTCACCTTCTGCGATATTTAACTTGTACCATAAACGAGGTTCTTGTAAACAGAGCCATCCCAAACTTTGGGGTGGCTGTGTCTTTTTGATTTTAATTTCCCTAAGCTATAGGACCATAAGTGGAAGTGCCCTAGGCTCTGTTGCTTTGTTTTTTAGATGTTTCAGGAAACACCATACACTTCTCCAGAGTGGCTGTTGGCAATTTACATCCCGCCCATCAGCATAACAAGGCTCCCAGTTCTCCATGGCCTGTCCTGCCTTTCTGGATTTTACACTTTTCTCAGATGGCCCTTTTGACCGGGGGGCAGTGAGACTTCATTGTAGTGCAGATTTCCTTTGCAAGCTTGCTTGGTTGGCCAAAAAGGGCGTATGCGTTTTTTCCTGAATATATTCAGGAAAAAACGCATACGCCCTTTTTGGCCAAGTGCATCATTGTGGACGTTCTGCCTCTTTTCCTATCCTTTCCCCTTAAGCAAGCATAAGTTGGTTTTCTACATTTGAGACCGTGTTCTGTTTTGTAATTCAGTTCCTGTGTAGCCAAGTTTACATTCCATGTAGTAGTGACATCTTATGATGTTTCTTTCTGTGTGACTTATTTCACTTAGAATCATCGTACCTGAATCCACTCATTATGCTGCTATGGGCCTGATGACATAGATTTCATTGCTGAGTGATATTGCATTGTACGTAAGTACCACAACTTCTTTATCCATTTTTCGCTTTCTGTGATATTGAATTTGTACCGTAAACGAGGTTCTTGTAAACAGAGCCGCCCCAAACTTTGGGGTGGCTGTGTCTTTTTGATTTTAATTTCCCTAAACTATAGTACCATAATTGGAAGTGCCCTAGGCTCTGTTGCTTTGTTTTTTGGATGTTTCAGGAAACACCATACACTTCTCCAGAGTGGCTGTTGGCAGTTTACATCCCACCCATCAGCATAACAAGGCTCCCAGTTCTCCATGGCCTCTCCTGCCTTTCTGGATTTTACACTTTTTTCAGATGGCCATTTTGACCGGGGGGCAGTGAGACTTCATTGTAGTGCAGATTTCCTTTGCAAGCTTGCTTGGTTGGCCAAAAAGGGCGTATGCGTTTTTTCCTGAATATATTCAGGAAAAAACGCATACGCCCTTTTTGGCCAAGTGCATCATTGTGGACGTTCTGCCTCTTTTCCTATGCTTTACATGCAATTCCAGTCTACCTCCTGAAATCGGTTTCCTGCAATTCTGCCCCGCTTTCAAGTCCTCTTGGCAGCCTTACTTCAATATATTTTTGGACGATAGCTGTCATTTATAACTCTGCAGGTTTGTGAATGACAGTGCCCCTGAGCTCCTTTCTTCAACTCGCTTTCTTGTGAGCTGGCCGCAACACCGCAGGATTGCTTCAGACCCTAGTGTGCTTCCGGCATGGCACGCTGAGCCTTTGGTTAATTCCTCTTCCTGGTGGGAAATGAGAGTTAAATTTGCCCGTCCAGACACCTCCAGGTAGTCTCTCATGGGATCTCCCTATTCCTGTTCATTTTCCACAGAACTTACAAACTGGGCCAAACAGGAGGTTAAAGGCACTGACTCTCCAAGTGGGGAGAGTGTTAGTAAAGCGTCTGGAATGTTGCACCCGAGTTCCATGGGACGAAAACTGAGACACATTTCAACACGTTTCCCGATCACACAGTGGATCATACTCTGGGTTCCACATGCATGTTTTAGCTGAAGGAAGAATCCCTTAAAAGTGGAGAGTTGAGACCCATGGAATGGGTACCATGCAATATGACTTCAAAGGGTCTGCATTTGCTCACCGAACCTCACCAATCCTATCACTGCTGCATTTATGCCGCTGTACACACGCTTGGTTATCTTTCGGAGACATATAAATCCATAGGTTTTAAGATTCTTACTAGTCAGGTATATTCTTAGGCACTTAATATGGGGCGTTGAGTCCACTTCGTTGAACAAGGAGTAGCTCTTGTGTATTATATATTTGGCTTATGGAACGGTATCTGTGCTAATTTCAATCTCTGGTTTTATGCAGCACCCCAACTGACCTTTCCCCTTAAGCAAGCATAAGTTGGTTTTCTACATTTGAGACCCTGTTCTGTTTTGTAATTCAGTTCCTGTGTAGCCAAGTTTACATTCCGTGCAGTAGTGATATCTTAAGATGTTTCTTTTTCTGTGTGACTTATTTCACTTAGAATCATCGTACCTGAATCCAATCATTATGCTGCTACGGGCCTGATGACATAGATTTCATTGCTGAGTGATATTGCATTGTACGTAAGTACCACAACGTGTTTATCCATTTTTCGCTTTCTGTGTTATTGAACTTGTACCGTAAACGAGGTTCTTGTAAACAGAGCCTTCCCAAACTTTGGAGTGGCTGTGTCTTTTTGATTTTAATTTCCCAATGCTATAGGACCATAAGTGGAAGTGCCCTAGGCTCTGTTGCTTTGTTTTATGGATGTTTCAGGAAACACCATACATTTCTCCAGAGTGGCTCTTGGCAATTTACATCCCGCCCATCAGCATAACAAGGCTCCAAGTTCTCCATGGCCTGTCCTGCCTTTCTGGATTTTACACTTTTTTCAGATGGCCCTTTTGACTGGGGGGAAGTGAGACTTCATTGTAGTGCAGATTTCCATTGTAAGCTTGCTTGGTTGGCCAAAAAGGGCGTATGCGTTTTTTCCTGAATATATTCAGGAAAAAATGCATATGCCCTTTTTGGCCAAATGCATCATTGTGGACGTTCTGCCTCTTTTCCTATGCTTTACATGCAATTCCAGTCTACCTCCTGAAATCTGATTCCTGCAATTCTGCCCCGCTTTCAAGTCCTCTTGGCAGACTTACTTCTATATATTTTTGGACTACAGCTGTCATTTATAACTCTGCAGGTTTGTGAATTACAGTGCCCCTGAGCTCCTTTCTTCAACTCGCTTTCTTGTGAGCTGGCCGCAATACCGCAGGATTGCTTCAGGCCCTAGTGTGGTTCCGACGTGGCACGCTGAGCCTTTGGTTAATTCCTCTTCCTGGTGGGAAATGAGAGTTAAATTTGCCCGTCCGGACCCCTCCAGCTAGTCTCTCATTGGTTCTACCTATTCCTGTTCATTTTCCGCAGAAATTGCAAACTGGGCCAAACAGGAGGTTAAAGGCACTGACTCTCCAAGTGGGGAGAGTGTTAGTAAAGCATCTGGAATGTTGCGCCCGAGTACCAGGGGATGAAATCTGAGACACATTTGAACACGTTTCCAGATCACACGGTGGATCATACTCTGGGTTCCACATGCATGTTTTAGCTGAAGGAAGAATCCCTTAAACCTGGAGAGTTGAGACCCATGGAATGGGTACCATGCAATATGACTTCAAAGGGTCTGCATTTGCTCACCGATCCTCACCAGTCCTATCACTGCTGCGTTTATGTCGCTGTACACACGCTTGATTCTCTTTCAGAGACATATCAATCCATAGGTTTTAAGATTCTTACTAGTCAGGTATATCCTTCGGCGTTTAATATGGGGTGTTGAGTCCACTTCTTTGAGCAAGGAGTAGCTCTTGTCTATTACATATTTGGCTTATGGAACGGTATCTGTGCTGATTTCAATTTCTGTTTTTTGGCAGCACCCCAACTCACCTTTCCCCTTAAGCAAGCATAAGTTGGTTTTCTACATTTGAGACCCTGTTCTGTTTTGTAATTCAGTTCCTGTGTAGCCAAGTTTACATTCCGTGTAGTAGTGATATCTTATGATGTTTCTTTTTCTGTGTGACTTATTTCAATTAGAATCATCGTACCTGAATCCACTCATTATGCTGCTACGGGCCTGATGACATAGATTTCATTGCTGAGTGATATTGCATTGTACGTAAGTACCACAACTTCTTTATCCATTTTTCGCTTTCTGTGATATTGAACTTGTACCGTAAACGAGGTTCTTGTAAACAGAGCCGTCCCAAACTTTGGGGTGGCTGTGTCTTTTTGATTTTAATTTCCCTAAGCTATAGGACCATAAGTAGAAGTGCCCTAGGCTCTGTTGCTTTGTTTTTTAGATGTTTCAGGAAACACCATACACTTCTCCAGAGTGGCTGTTGGCAATTTACATCCCACCCATCAGCGTAACAAGGCTCCCAGTTCTCCATGGCCTGTCCTGCCTTTCTGGATTTTACACTTTTTTCAGATGGCCCTTTTGACTGGGGGGCAGTGAGACTTCATTGTAGTGCAGATTTCCTTTGCAAGCTTGCTTGTTTGGCCAAAAAGGGCGTATGCGTTTTTTCCTGAATATATTCAGGAAAAAAGGCATACGCCCTTTTTGGCCAAGTGCATCATTGTGGACGTTCTGCCTCTTTTCGTATGCTTTACATGCAATTCCAGTCTACCTCCTGAAATCGGTTTCCTGCAATTCTGCCCCGCTTTCAAGTCTTCTTGGCAGCCTTACTTCAATATATTTTTCGACGATAGCTGTCTTTTATAACTCTGCAGGTTTGTGAATTACAGTGCCCCTGAGCTCCTTTCTTCAACCCGCTTTCTTGTGAGCTGGCCGCAACACCGCAGGATTGCTTCAGGCCCTAGTGTGGTTCCGGCATGGCACACTGAGCCTTTGGTTAATTCTTCTTCCTGGTTGGAAATGAGAGTTAAATTTGCCCCTCCAGACAGCTCCAGCTAGTCTCTCATTGTTTCTTCCTATTCCTGTTCATCTTCCGCAGAAATTGCAAACTGGGCCAAACAGGAGTTTAAAGGCACTGACTCTCCAAGTGGGGAGAGTGTTAGTAAAGCATCTGGAATGTTGCATCCGAGTACCAGGGGACGAAAACTGAGACACATTTGAACACGTTTCCCGATCACACGGTGGATCATAATCTGGGTTCCACATGCGTGTTTTAGCTGAAGGAAGAATCCCTTAAACCTGGAAAGTTGAGACCCATGGAATGGGTACCTTGAAATATGGCTTCAAAGGGTCTGCATTTGCTCACCAAACCTCACCAATCCTATCACTGCTGCATTTATGCCGCTGTACACACGCTTGATTCTCTTTCGGAGATATAGAAATCCATAGGTTTTAAGATTGTTACTAGTCAGGTATATTCTTAGGCGTTTAATATGGGGTGTTGAGTCCACTTAATTGAGCAAGGAGTAGCTCTTGTCTATTATGTATTTGGCTTATGGAATGGTATCTGTGCTAATTTCAATCTCTGGTTTTATGCAGCACCCCAACTCACCTTTCCCCTTAAGCAAGCATAACTTGGTTTTCTACATTTGAGACCCTGTTCTGTTTTGTAATTCAGTTCCTGTGTAGCCAAGTTTACATTCTGTGTATTAGTGATATCTTATGATGTTTCTTTTTCTGTGTGACTTATTTCACTTAGAATCATCGTACCTGAATCCACTCATTATGCTGCTACGGGCCTGATGATATAGATTTCATTGTTGAGTGATATTGCATTGTACGTAAGTACCACAATTTCTTTATCCATTTTTCACCTTTTGCGATATTGAACTTGCAACGTAAACGAGGTTCTTGTTAACAGAGCAGTCCCAATCTTTGGGGTGGCTGTGTCTTTTTGATTTTAATTTCCCTAAGCTATAGGACCATAAGTGGAAGTGCCCTAGGCTCTGTTGCTTTGTTTTTCAGATGTTTCAGGAAACACCATACACTTCTCCAGAGTGGCTCTTGGCAATTTACATCCTGCCGATCAGCATAACAAAGGCTCCCAGTTCTCCATGGCCTGTCCTGCCTTTCTGGATTTTACACTTTTTTCAGATGGCCGTTTTGACCAGTGGTCAGTGAGACTTCATTGAAGTGCAGATTTGCTTTGCAAGCTTGCTTGTTTGGCCAAAAATGGCGTATGCGTTTTTTCCTGAATATATTCAGGAAAAAACGCATACGCCCTTTTTGGCCAAGTGCATCATTGTGGACGTTCTGCCTCTTTTCATATGCTTTACATGCAATTCCAGTCTACCTCCTGAAATCGGTTTCCTGCAATTCTGCCCCGCATTCAAGTCCTCTTGGCAGCCTTACTTCAATATATTTTTGGATGATAGCTGTCATTTATAACTGTGCAGGTTTGTGAATTACAGTGCCCCTGAGCTCCTTTCTTCAACTCGCTTTCTTGTGAGCTGGCCGCAACACCGCAGGATTGCTTCAGGCCCTAGTGTGGTTCCGGCATGGCACGCTGAGCCTTTGGTTAATTCCTCTTCCTGGTGGGAAATGAGAGTTAAATTTGCCCGTCCAGACACCTCCAGCTAGTCTCTCATTGGTTCTCCCTATTCCTGTTCATTTTCCACAGAACTTGCAAACTGGGCCAAACAGGAGGTTAAAGGCACTGACTCTCCAAGTGTTGACAGTTAGTAAAGCATCTGGAATGTTGCACCCGAGTACCAGGGAACGAAACCTGAGACACATTTGAACACATTTCCCGATCACACGGTGGATCATACTCTGGGTTCCACATGCGTGTTTTAGCTGAAGGAAGAATCCCTTAAACCTGGAGAGTTGAGACCCATGGAATGGGTACCATGCAATATGACTTCAAAGGGTCTGCATTTGCTCACCGAACATCACCAATCCTATCACTGCTGCGTTTTTGCCACTGTACACACGCTTGATTCTCTTTCGGAGACATATCAATCCATAGGTTTTAAGATTCTTACTAGTCAGGTATATTCTTAGGCGTTTAATATGGGGTTTTGAGTCCACTTCTTTGAACAAGGAGTAACTCTTCTCTATTACATATTTGGCTTATGGAACGGTATCTGTGCTAATTTCAATCTCTGGTTTTATGCAGCACCCCAACTCACCTTTCCCCTTAAGCAAACATAAGTTGGTTTTCTACATTTGAGACACTGTTCTGTTTTGTAATTCAGTTCATGTGTAGACAAGTTTACATTCCGTGTAGTAGTGATATCTTATGATGTTTCTTTTTCTGTGTGTCTTATTTCACTTAGAATCATCGTACATGAATCCACTCATTATGCTGCTACGGGCCTGATGACATAGATTTCATTGCTGAGTGATATTGCATTGTACGTAAGTACCACAACTTCTTTATCCATTTTTTGCTTTCTGTGATATTGAAGTTGTACCGTAAACGAGGTCTTGTAAACAGAGCCATCCCAAACTTTGGGGTGGCTGTGTTATTTTGATTTTAATTTCCCTAAGCTATAGGACCTTAAGTGGAAGTGCCCTAGGCTCTGTTGCTTTGTTTTTTAGATGTTTCAGGAAACACCATACACTTCTCCAGAGTGGCTGTTGGCAATTTACTTCCCGCCCATCAGCATAACAAGGCTCCCAGTTCTCCATGGCCTGTCCTGCCTTTCTGGATTTTACACTTTTTTCAGATGGCCCTTTTGACCGGGGGGCAGTGAGACTTCATTGAAGTGCAGATTTCCTCTGCAAGCTTGCTTGGTTGGCTAAAAAGTGTGTATGAGTTTTTTACCGAATACATTCAGGAAAAAACGCATACGCCCTTTTTGGCCAAGTACATCATTGTGGCCGTTCTGCCTCTTTTCCTATGCTTTACATGCAATTCCAGTCTACCTCCTGAAATCGGTTTCCTGCAATTCTGCCCCGCTTTCAAGTCCTCTTGGCAGCCTTACTTCAATATATTTTTGGACGATAGCTGTCATTTATAACTCTGCAAGTTTGTGAATGACAGTGCCCCTGAGCTCCTTTCTTCAACTCGCTTTCTTGTGAGCTGGCCGCAACACCGCATGATTGCTTCAGGCCCTAGTGTGGTTACGGCACGGCACGCTGAGCCTTTGGTTAATTCCTCTTCCTGGTGGGAAATGAGAGTTAAATTTGCCCGTCCAGACACCTCCAGCTAGTCTCTCATTGGTTCTCCCTATTCCTGTTCATTTTCCGCAGAAATTGCAAACTGGGCCAAACAGGAGGTTAAAGGCACTGACTCTCCAAGTCGGGAGAGTGTTAGTAAAGCGTCTGGAATGTTGCACCCGAGTACCAGGGGACGAAAACTGAGACACATTTGAACACGTTTCCCGATCACACAGTGGATCATACTCTGGGTTCCACATGCATGTTTTAGCTGAAGGAAGAATCCCTTAAACCTGGAGAGTTGAGACCCATGGAATGGGTACCATGCAATATGACTTCAAAGGGTCTGCATTTGCTCTCCGAACCTCACCAATCCTATCACTGCTGCGTTTATGCCACTGTACACACGCTTGATTCTCTTTCGGAGACATATCAATCCACAGGATTTAAGATTCTTACTAGTCAGGTATATTCTTAGGCGTTTAATATGGGGTGTTGAGTCCACTTCGTTGAGCAAGGAGTAGCTCTTGTCTATTACATATTTGGCTTATGGAACGGTAACTGTGCTGATTTCAATCTCTGGTTTTATGCAGCACCCCAACTCACCTTTCCCCTTAAGCAAGCATAAGTTGGTTTTCTACATTTGAGACCCTGTTCTGTTTTGTAATTCAGTTCCTGTGTAGCCAAGTTTTCATTCCATGTAGTGGTGATATCTTATGATGTTTCGTTTTTTGTGTGACTTATTTCACTTAGAATCATCGTACCTGAATCCACTCATTATGCTGCTACGGGCCTGATGACATAGATTTCATTGCTGAGTGATATTGAATTGTGCATAAGTACCACAACTTCTTTATCCATTTTTCGCTTTCTGTGATATTGAACTTCTACCGTAAATGAGGTTCCTGTAAACAGAGCCATCCCAAACTTTGGGGTGGCTGTGTC
Organism: Orcinus orca; assembly: GCF_937001465.1. NCBI lineage: Eukaryota > Metazoa > Chordata > Mammalia > Artiodactyla > Delphinidae > Orcinus > Orcinus orca. The sequence continues at coordinate 60,031,838 of NC_064562.1, read as the reverse complement.
TTTTTGATTTTAATTTCCCTAAGCTATAGGACCATAAGTGGAAGTGCCCTAGGCTCTGTTGCTTTGTTTTTTAGATGTTTCAGGAAACACCATACACTTCTCCAGAGTGGCTGTTGGCAATTTACATCCCGCCCATCAGCATAACAAGGCTCCCATGTCTCCATGGCCTGTCCTCCCTTTCTGGATTTTACACTTTTTTCAGATGGCCCTTTTGACAGGGGGGAAGTGAGACTGCATTGTAGTGCAGATTTCCTTTGCAAGCTTGCTTGGTTGGCCAAAAAGGGCGTATGCGTTTTTTCCTGAATATATTCAGGAAAAAACGCATACGCCCTTTTTGGCCAAGTACATCATTGTGGACGTTCAGCCTCTTTTCCTATGCTTTATATGCAATTCCAGTCTACCTCCTGAAATCGGTCTCATGGAATTCTGCCCCGCTTTCCAGTCTTCTTTGCAGCCTTACTTGTATATATTTTTGGACGATAGCTGTCATTTATAACTCTGCAGGTTTGTGAATGACAGTGCCCCTGAGCTCCTTTCTTCAACTCGCTTTCTTGTGAGCTGGCTGCAACACTGCAGGATTGCTTCAGGCCCTAGTGTGGTTCTGGCATGGCACGCTGAGCCTTTGGTTAATTCCTCTTCCTGGTGGGAAATGAGAGTTAAATTTGCCCGTCCAGACACCTCCAGCTAGTCTCTCATTGGTTCTCCCTATTCCTGTTCATTTTCCACAGAAACTGCAAACTGGGCCAAACAGGAGGTTAAAGGCACTGACTCTCCAAGTGGGGAGAGTGTTAGTAAAGCGTCTGGAATGTTGCACCCGAGTACCAGTACCAGGGGACGAAAACTGAGACACATTTGAACACGTTTCCCGATCACACGGTGGATCATACCCTGGGTTCTACATGCATGTTTTAGCTGAAGGAAGAATACTTAAACCTGGAGAGTTGAGACCCATGGAATGGGTACCATGCAATATGATTTCAAAGGGTCTGCATTTGCTCATCGAACCTCACCATTCCCATCAGTGCTGCGTTTATGCCGCTGTACACATGCTTGATTCTCTTTCGGAGACATATAAATCCATAGGTTTTAAGACTCTTACTAGTCAGTTATATTCTTAGGCGTTTAATATGGGGTGTTGAGTCCACTTCGTTGAGCAAGGAGTAGCTCTTGTCTATTACATATTTGGCTTATGGAACGGTATCTGTGCTACTTTCAATCTCTGGTTTTATGCAGCACCCCAACTCACCTTTCCCCTTAAGCAAGCATAAGTTGGTTTTCTACATTTGAGACCCTGTTCTGTTTTGTAATTCAGTTCTTGTGTAGCCACGTTTACATTCCGTGTAGTAGTGATATCTTATGATGTTTCTTTTTCTGTGTGACTTATTTCACTTAGAATCATCGTACCTGAATCCACTCATTATTCTGCTACGGGCCTGATGACATAGATTTCATTGCTGAGTGATATTGCATTGTAAGTAATTACCACAATTTCTTTATCCATTTTTCGCTTTCTGCGATATTGAACATGTACCGTAAACGAGGTTCTTGTAAACAGAGCCGTCCAAAACTTTGGGGTGGCAGTGTCTTTTTGATTTTAATTTCCCTAAGCTATAGGACCATAAGTGGAAGTGCCCTAGGCTCTGTTGCTTTGTTTTATAGATGTTTCAGGAAACACCATACACTTCTCCAGAGTGGCTGTTGGCAATTTACATCCCGCCCATCAGCATAACAAGGCTCCCAGTTCTCCATGGCCTTTCCTGCCTTTCTGGATTTTACACTTTTTTCAGATGGCCCTTTTGAACGGGGGGCAGTGTGAGTTCTTTGTAGTGCAGATTTCCTTTGCAAGCTTGCTTGGTTGGCCAAATGGGGCTTATGCGTTTTTTCCTGAATATATTCAGGAAAAAACGCATACGCCCTTTTTGGCCAAGTGCATCATTGTGGATGTTTTGCCTCTTTTCCTATGCTTTACATGCAATTCCAGTCTACCTCCTGAAATCGGTTTCCTGCAATTCTGCCCCGCTTTCAAGTCCTCTTGGCAGCCTTACTTCAATATATTTTTGGACGATAGCTGTCATTTATAACTCTGCAGGTTTGTGAATGACAGTGCCCCTGAGCTCCTTTCTTCAACTCGCTTTCTTGTGAGCTGGCCGCAACACCGCAGGATTGCTTCAGGCCCTAGTGTGGTTCCGGCATGGCATGCTGAGCCTTTGGTTAATTCCTCTTTCTGGTGGGAAATGAGAGTTAAATTTGCCCGTCCAGACACCTCCAGCTAGTCTCTCATTGGTTCTCCCTATTCCTGTTCATCTTCCGCAGAAATTGCAAACTGGGCCAAACAGGAGGTTAAAGGCAGTGACTCTCCAAGTGGGGAGAGTGTTTGTAAAGCGTCTGGAATGTTGCACCTGAATACCAGGGGACGAAAACTGAGACATATTTGAACACGTTTCCCGATCACACGGTGGATCATACTCTGGGTTCCACATGCATGTTATAGGTGAAGGAAGAATGCCTTAAACCTGGAGAGTTGAGACCCATGGAATGGGTACCATGCAATATAACTTCAAAGGGTCTGCATTTGCTCACCGAACCTCACCAATCCTATCACTGCTGCGTTTATGCCACTGTACACACGCTTGATTCTCTTTTGGAGACATATAAATCCATAGGTTTTAAGATTCTTACTAGTCAGTTATATTCTTAGGCGTTTAATATGGGGTGTTGAGTCCACTTCGTTGAGCAAGGAGTAGCTCTTGTCTATTACATCTTTGGCTTATGGAACGGTATCTGTGCTAATTTCAATCTCTGGTTTTATGCAGCACCCCAACTCACCTTTCCCCTTAAGCAAGCATAAGTTGGTTTTCTACATTTGAGACTCTGTTCTGTTTTGTAATTCAGTTCTTGTGTAGCCACGTTTACATTCCGTGTAGTAATGATATCTTATGATGTTTCTTTTTCTGTGTGACTTATTTCACTTAGAATCATCGTACCTGAATCCACTCATTATTCTGCTACGGGCCTGATGACATAGATTTCATTGCTGAGTGATATTGCATTGTAAGTAATTACCACAATTTCTTTATCCATTTTTCGCTTTCTGCGATATTGAACATGTACAGTAAACGAGGTTCTTGTAAACAGAGACATCCCAAACTTTGGGGTGGCTGTGTCTTTTTGATTTTAATTTCCCTAAGCTATAAGACCATAAGTGGAAGTGCGCTAGGCTCTGTTGTTTTGTTTTATAGAAGTTTCAGGAAACACCATACACTTCTCCAGAGTGGCTGTTGGCAATTTACATCCTGCCCATCAGCATAACAAGGCTCCCAGTTCTCCATGGCCTGTCCTGCCTTTCTGGATTTTACACTTTTTTCAGATGGCCCTTTTGATCGGCGGGCAGTGAGACTTCTTTGTAGTGCAGATTTCCTTTGCAAGCTTGCTTGGTTGGCCAAAAGGTGCGTATGCGTTTTTTCCTGAATATATTCAGGAAAAAACGCATACGCCCTTTTTGGCCAAGTGCATCATTGTGGATGTTCTGCCTCTTTTCCTATGCTTTACATGCAATTCCAGTCTACCTCCTGAAATCGGTTTCCTGCAATTCTGCCCCGCTTTCAAGTCCTCTTGGCAGCCTTACTTCAATATATTTTTGGACGATAGCTGTCATTTATAACTCTGCAGGTTTGTGAATTACAGTGCCCCTGAGCTCCTTTCTTCAACTCGCTTTCTTGTGAGCTGGCCGCAACACCACAGGATTGCTTCAGGCCCTAGTGTGGTTCCGGAATGGCATTCTGAGACTTTGGTTAATTCCTCTTTCTGGTGGGAAATGAGAGTTAAATTTGCGTGTCCAGACACCTCCAGATAGTCTCTCATGGGTTCTCCCTATTCCTGTTCATTTTCCACAGAAATTGCAAACTCGGCCAAACAGGAGGTTAAAGGCACTGACTCTCCAAGTGGGGAGAGTGTTAGTAAAGCGTCTGGAATGTTGCATCCGAGTACCAGGGGACGAAAACTGAGACACATTTGAACACGTTTCCCGATCACACGGTGGATCATAATCTGGGTTCCACATGCGTGTTTTAGCTGAAGGAAGAATCCCTTAAACCTGGAAAGTTGAGACCCATGGAATGGGTACCTTGAAATATGGCTTCAAAGGGTCTGCATTTGCTCACCAAACCTCACCAATCCTATCACTGCTGCATTTATGCCGCTGTACACACGCTTGATTCTCTTTCGGAGATATAGAAATCCATAGGTTTTAAGATTGTTACTAGTCAGGTATATTCTTAGGCGTTTAATATGGGGTGTTGAGTCCACTTAATTGAGCAAGGAGTAGCTCTTGTCTATTATGTATTTGGCTTATGGAATGGTATCTGTGCTAATTTCAATCTCTGGTTTTATGCAGCACCCCAACTCACCTTTCCCCTTAAGCAAGCATAACTTGGTTTTCTACATTTGAGACCCTGTTCTGTTTTGTAATTCAGTTCCTGTGTAGCCAAGTTTACATTCTGTGTATTAGTGATATCTTATGATGTTTCTTTTTCTGTGTGACTTATTTCACTTAGAATCATCGTACCTGAATCCACTCATTATGCTGCTACGGGCCTGATGATATAGATTTCATTGTTGAGTGATATTGCATTGTACGTAAGTACCACAATTTCTTTATCCATTTTTCACCTTTTGCGATATTGAACTTGCAACGTAAACGAGGTTCTTGTTAACAGAGCAGTCCCAATCTTTGGGGTGGCTGTGTCTTTTTGATTTTAATTTCCCTAAGCTATAGGACCATAAGTGGAAGTGCCCTAGGCTCTGTTGCTTTGTTTTTCAGATGTTTCAGGAAACACCATACACTTCTCCAGAGTGGCTCTTGGCAATTTACATCCTGCCGATCAGCATAACAAAGGCTCCCAGTTCTCCATGGCCTGTCCTGCCTTTCTGGATTTTACACTTTTTTCAGATGGCCGTTTTGACCAGTGGTCAGTGAGACTTCATTGAAGTGCAGATTTGCTTTGCAAGCTTGCTTGTTTGGCCAAAAATGGCGTATGCGTTTTTTCCTGAATATATTCAGGAAAAAACGCATACGCCCTTTTTGGCCAAGTGCATCATTGTGGACGTTCTGCCTCTTTTCATATGCTTTACATGCAATTCCAGTCTACCTCCTGAAATCGGTTTCCTGCAATTCTGCCCCGCATTCAAGTCCTCTTGGCAGCCTTACTTCAATATATTTTTGGATGATAGCTGTCATTTATAACTGTGCAGGTTTGTGAATTACAGTGCCCCTGAGCTCCTTTCTTCAACTCGCTTTCTTGTGAGCTGGCCGCAACACCGCAGGATTGCTTCAGGCCCTAGTGTGGTTCCGGCATGGCACGCTGAGCCTTTGGTTAATTCCTCTTCCTGGTGGGAAATGAGAGTTAAATTTGCCCGTCCAGACACCTCCAGCTAGTCTCTCATTGGTTCTCCCTATTCCTGTTCATTTTCCACAGAACTTGCAAACTGGGCCAAACAGGAGGTTAAAGGCACTGACTCTCCAAGTGTTGACAGTTAGTAAAGCATCTGGAATGTTGCACCCGAGTACCAGGGAACGAAACCTGAGACACATTTGAACACATTTCCCGATCACACGGTGGATCATACTCTGGGTTCCACATGCGTGTTTTAGCTGAAGGAAGAATCCCTTAAACCTGGAGAGTTGAGACCCATGGAATGGGTACCATGCAATATGACTTCAAAGGGTCTGCATTTGCTCACCGAACATCACCAATCCTATCACTGCTGCGTTTTTGCCACTGTACACACGCTTGATTCTCTTTCGGAGACATATCAATCCATAGGTTTTAAGATTCTTACTAGTCAGGTATATTCTTAGGCGTTTAATATGGGGTTTTGAGTCCACTTCTTTGAACAAGGAGTAACTCTTCTCTATTACATATTTGGCTTATGGAACGGTATCTGTGCTAATTTCAATCTCTGGTTTTATGCAGCACCCCAACTCACCTTTCCCCTTAAGCAAACATAAGTTGGTTTTCTACATTTGAGACACTGTTCTGTTTTGTAATTCAGTTCATGTGTAGACAAGTTTACATTCCGTGTAGTAGTGATATCTTATGATGTTTCTTTTTCTGTGTGTCTTATTTCACTTAGAATCATCGTACATGAATCCACTCATTATGCTGCTACGGGCCTGATGACATAGATTTCATTGCTGAGTGATATTGCATTGTACGTAAGTACCACAACTTCTTTATCCATTTTTTGCTTTCTGTGATATTGAAGTTGTACCGTAAACGAGGTCTTGTAAACAGAGCCATCCCAAACTTTGGGGTGGCTGTGTTATTTTGATTTTAATTTCCCTAAGCTATAGGACCTTAAGTGGAAGTGCCCTAGGCTCTGTTGCTTTGTTTTTTAGATGTTTCAGGAAACACCATACACTTCTCCAGAGTGGCTGTTGGCAATTTACTTCCCGCCCATCAGCATAACAAGGCTCCCAGTTCTCCATGGCCTGTCCTGCCTTTCTGGATTTTACACTTTTTTCAGATGGCCCTTTTGACCGGGGGGCAGTGAGACTTCATTGAAGTGCAGATTTCCTCTGCAAGCTTGCTTGGTTGGCTAAAAAGTGTGTATGAGTTTTTTACCGAATACATTCAGGAAAAAACGCATACGCCCTTTTTGGCCAAGTACATCATTGTGGCCGTTCTGCCTCTTTTCCTATGCTTTACATGCAATTCCAGTCTACCTCCTGAAATCGGTTTCCTGCAATTCTGCCCCGCTTTCAAGTCCTCTTGGCAGCCTTACTTCAATATATTTTTGGACGATAGCTGTCATTTATAACTCTGCAAGTTTGTGAATGACAGTGCCCCTGAGCTCCTTTCTTCAACTCGCTTTCTTGTGAGCTGGCCGCAACACCGCATGATTGCTTCAGGCCCTAGTGTGGTTACGGCACGGCACGCTGAGCCTTTGGTTAATTCCTCTTCCTGGTGGGAAATGAGAGTTAAATTTGCCCGTCCAGACACCTCCAGCTAGTCTCTCATTGGTTCTCCCTATTCCTGTTCATTTTCCGCAGAAATTGCAAACTGGGCCAAACAGGAGGTTAAAGGCACTGACTCTCCAAGTCGGGAGAGTGTTAGTAAAGCGTCTGGAATGTTGCACCCGAGTACCAGGGGACGAAAACTGAGACACATTTGAACACGTTTCCCGATCACACAGTGGATCATACTCTGGGTTCCACATGCATGTTTTAGCTGAAGGAAGAATCCCTTAAACCTGGAGAGTTGAGACCCATGGAATGGGTACCATGCAATATGACTTCAAAGGGTCTGCATTTGCTCTCCGAACCTCACCAATCCTATCACTGCTGCGTTTATGCCACTGTACACACGCTTGATTCTCTTTCGGAGACATATCAATCCACAGGATTTAAGATTCTTACTAGTCAGGTATATTCTTAGGCGTTTAATATGGGGTGTTGAGTCCACTTCGTTGAGCAAGGAGTAGCTCTTGTCTATTACATATTTGGCTTATGGAACGGTAACTGTGCTGATTTCAATCTCTGGTTTTATGCAGCACCCCAACTCACCTTTCCCCTTAAGCAAGCATAAGTTGGTTTTCTACATTTGAGACCCTGTTCTGTTTTGTAATTCAGTTCCTGTGTAGCCAAGTTTTCATTCCATGTAGTGGTGATATCTTATGATGTTTCGTTTTTTGTGTGACTTATTTCACTTAGAATCATCGTACCTGAATCCACTCATTATGCTGCTACGGGCCTGATGACATAGATTTCATTGCTGAGTGATATTGAATTGTGCATAAGTACCACAACTTCTTTATCCATTTTTCGCTTTCTGTGATATTGAACTTCTACCGTAAACGAGGTTCCTGTAAACAGAGCCATCCCAAACTTTGGGGTGGCTGTGTCTTTTTGATTTTAATTTCCCTAAGCTATAGGACCATAAGTGGAAGTGCCCTAGGCTCTGTTGCTTTGTTTTTTAGATGTTTCAGGAAACACCATACACTTCTCCAGAGTGGCTGTTGGCAATTTACATCCCGCCCATCAGCATAACAAGGCTCCCATGTCTCCATGGCCTGTCCTCCCTTTCTGGATTTTACACTTTTTTCAGATGGCCCTTTTGACAGGGGGGAAGTGAGACTGCATTGTAGTGCAGATTTCCTTTGCAAGCTTGCTTGGTTGGCCAAAAAGGGCGTATGCGTTTTTTCCTGAATATATTCAGGAAAAAACGCATACGCCCTTTTTGGCCAAGTACATCATTGTGGACGTTCAGCCTCTTTTCCTATGCTTTATATGCAATTCCAGTCTACCTCCTGAAATCGGTCTCATGGAATTCTGCCCCGCTTTCCAGTCTTCTTTGCAGCCTTACTTGTATATATTTTTGGACGATAGCTGTCATTTATAACTCTGCAGGTTTGTGAATGACAGTGCCCCTGAGCTCCTTTCTTCAACTCGCTTTCTTGTGAGCTGGCTGCAACACTGCAGGATTGCTTCAGGCCCTAGTGTGGTTCTGGCATGGCACGCTGAGCCTTTGGTTAATTCCTCTTCCTGGTGGGAAATGAGAGTTAAATTTGCCCGTCCAGACACCTCCAGCTAGTCTCTCATTGGTTCTCCCTATTCCTGTTCATTTTCCACAGAAACTGCAAACTGGGCCAAACAGGAGGTTAAAGGCACTGACTCTCCAAGTGGGGAGAGTGTTAGTAAAGCGTCTGGAATGTTGCACCCGAGTACCAGTACCAGGGGACGAAAACTGAGACACATTTGAACACGTTTCCCGATCACACGGTGGATCATACCCTGGGTTCTACATGCATGTTTTAGCTGAAGGAAGAATACTTAAACCTGGAGAGTTGAGACCCATGGAATGGGTACCATGCAATATGATTTCAAAGGGTCTGCATTTGCTCATCGAACCTCACCATTCCCATCAGTGCTGCGTTTATGCCGCTGTACACATGCTTGATTCTCTTTCGGAGACATATAAATCCATAGGTTTTAAGACTCTTACTAGTCAGTTATATTCTTAGGCGTTTAATATGGGGTGTTGAGTCCACTTCGTTGAGCAAGGAGTAGCTCTTGTCTATTACATATTTGGCTTATGGAACGGTATCTGTGCTACTTTCAATCTCTGGTTTTATGCAGCACCCCAACTCACCTTTCCCCTTAAGCAAGCATAAGTTGGTTTTCTACATTTGAGACCCTGTTCTGTTTTGTAATTCAGTTCTTGTGTAGCCACGTTTACATTCCGTGTAGTAGTGATATCTTATGATGTTTCTTTTTCTGTGTGACTTATTTCACTTAGAATCATCGTACCTGAATCCACTCATTATTCTGCTACGGGCCTGATGACATAGATTTCATTGCTGAGTGATATTGCATTGTAAGTAATTACCACAATTTCTTTATCCATTTTTCGCTTTCTGCGATATTGAACATGTACCGTAAACGAGGTTCTTGTAAACAGAGCCGTCCAAAACTTTGGGGTGGCAGTGTCTTTTTGATTTTAATTTCCCTAAGCTATAGGACCATAAGTGGAAGTGCCCTAGGCTCTGTTGCTTTGTTTTATAGATGTTTCAGGAAACACCATACACTTCTCCAGAGTGGCTGTTGGCAATTTACATCCCGCCCATCAGCATAACAAGGCTCCCAGTTCTCCATGGCCTTTCCTGCCTTTCTGGATTTTACACTTTTTTCAGATGGCCCTTTTGAACGGGGGGCAGTGTGAGTTCTTTGTAGTGCAGATTTCCTTTGCAAGCTTGCTTGGTTGGCCAAAAGGGGCTTATGCGTTTTTTCCTGAATATATTCAGGAAAAAACGCATACGCCCTTTTTGGCCAAGTGCATCATTGTGGATGTTTTGCCTCTTTTCCTATGCTTTACATGCAATTCCAGTCTACCTCCTGAAATCGGTTTCCTGCAATTCTGCCCCACTTTCAAGTCCTCTTGGCAGCCTTACTTCAATATATTTTTGGACGATAGCTGTCATTTATAACTCTGCAGGTTTGTGAATGACAGTGCCCCTGAGCTCCTTTCTTCAACTCGCTTTCTTGTGAGCTGGCCGCAACACCGCAGGATTGCTTCAGGCCCTAGTGTGGTTCCGGCATGGCATGCTGAGCCTTTGGTTAATTCCTCTTTCTGGTGGGAAATGAGAGTTAAATTTGCCCGTCCAGACACCTCCAGCTAGTCTCTCATTGGTTCTCCCTATTCCTGTTCATCTTCCGCAGAAATTGCAAACTGGGCCAAACAGGAGGTTAAAGGCAGTGACTCTCCAAGTGGGGAGAGTGTTTGTAAAGCGTCTGGAATGTTGCACCTGAATACCAGGGGACGAAAACTGAGACATATTTGAACACGTTTCCCGATCACACGGTGGATCATACTCTGGGTTCCACATGCATGTTATAGGTGAAGGAAGAATGCCTTAAACCTGGAGAGTTGAGACCCATGGAATGGGTACCATGCAATATAACTTCAAAGGGTCTGCATTTGCTCACCGAACCTCACCAATCCTATCACTGCTGCGTTTATGCCACTGTACACACGCTTGATTCTCTTTTGGAGACATATAAATCCATAGGTTTTAAGATTCTTACTAGTCAGTTATATTCTTAGGCGTTTAATATGGGGTGTTGAGTCCACTTCGTTGAGCAAGGAGTAGCTCTTGTCTATTACATCTTTGGCTTATGGAACGGTATCTGTGCTAATTTCAATCTCTGGTTTTATGCAGCACCCCAACTCACCTTTCCCCTTAAGCAAGCATAAGTTGGTTTTCTACATTTGAGACTCTGTTCTGTTTTGTAATTCAGTTCTTGTGTAGCCACGTTTACATTCCGTGTAGTAATGATATCTTATGATGTTTCTTTTTCTGTGTGACTTATTTCACTTAGAATCATCGTACCTGAATCCACTCATTATTCTGCTACGGGCCTGATGACATAGATTTCATTGCTGAGTGATATTGCATTGTAAGTAATTACCACAATTTCTTTATCCATTTTTCGCTTTCTGCGATATTGAACATGTACAGTAAACGAGGTTCTTGTAAACAGAGACATCCCAAACTTTGGGGTGGCTGTGTCTTTTTGATTTTAATTTCCCTAAGCTATAAGACCATAAGTGGAAGTGCGCTAGGCTCTGTTGTTTTGTTTTATAGAAGTTTCAGGAAACACCATACACTTCTCCAGAGTGGCTGTTGGCAATTTACATCCTGCCCATCAGCATAACAAGGCTCCCAGTTCTCCATGGCCTGTCCTGCCTTTCTGGATTTTACACTTTTTTCAGATGGCCCTTTTGATCGGCGGGCAGTGAGACTTCTTTGTAGTGCAGATTTCCCTTGCAAGCTTGCTTGGTTGGCCAAAAGGTGCGTATGCGTTTTTTCCTGAATATATTCAGGAAAAAACGCATACGCCCTTTTTGGCCAAGTGCATCATTGTGGATGTTCTGCCTCTTTTCCTATGCTTTACATGCAATTCCAGTCTACCTCCTGAAATCGGTTTCCTGCAATTCTGCCCCGCTTTCAAGTCCTCTTGGCAGCCTTACTTCAATATATTTTTGGACGATAGCTGTCATTTATAACTCTGCAGGTTTGTGAATTACAGTGCCCCTGAGCTCCTTTCTTCAACTCGCTTTCTTGTGAGCTGGCCGCAACACCACAGGATTGCTTCAGGCCCTAGTGTGGTTCCGGAATGGCATTCTGAGACTTTGGTTAATTCCTCTTTCTGGTGGGAAATGAGAGTTAAATTTGCGTGTCCAGACACCTCCAGATAGTCTCTCATGGGTTCTCCCTATTCCTGTTCATTTTCCACAGAAATTGCAAACTCGGCCAAACAGGAGGTTAAAGGCACTGACTCTCCAAGTGGGGAGAGTGTTAGTAAAGCGTCTGGAATGTTGCACCCGAGTACCAGGGGACGAAAACTGAAACACATTTGAACACGTTTCCCGATCACATGGTAGATCATACTCTGGGTTCCACATGCATGTTTTAGCTGAAGGAAGAATCCCTTAAACCTGGAGAGTTGAGACCCATGGAATGGGTACCATGCTACATGAATTCAAAGGGTCTGCATTTGCTCACCGAACCTCACCAATCCTATCACTGCTGCGTTTAGGCCGCTGTACACACGCTTGATTCTCTTTTGGAGACATATAAATCCATAGGTTTTAAGATTCTTACTAGCCAGATATATTATTAGGCGTTTAATATGGGGTGTTGAGTCCATTTCGTTGAGCAAGGAGTAGCTCTTGTCTGTAACACATTTGGCTTATGGAACGGCATCTGTGCTAATTTCAATCTCTGGTTTTATGCAGCACCCCAACCACCTTTCCCCTTAAGCAAGCATAAGTTGCTTTTCTACATTTGAGACCCTGTTCTGTTTTGTAATTCAGTTCCTCTGTAGCCAAGTTAACATTCCGTGTAGTAGTGATATCTTATGATGTTTCTTTTTCTGTGTGACTTATTTCACTTAGAATCATCGTACCTGAATCCACTCATTATGCTGCGATGGGCCTGATGACATAGATTTCATTGCTGAGTGATATTGCATTGTACTTAAGTACCACAACGTCTTTATCCATTTTTCGCTTTCTGCGATATTGAACTTGTACCGTAAACGAGGTTCTTGTAAACAGAGCTGACCCAAACTTTGGGGTGGCTGTGTCTTTTTGATTTTAATTTCCCTAAGCTATAGGACCATAAGTGGAAGTGCCCTAGGCTCTGTTGCTTTGTTTTTTGGATGTTTCAGGAAACACCATACACTTCTCCAGAGTGGCTGTTGGCAGTTTACATCCCGCCCATCAGCATAACAAGGCTCCCAGTTCTCCATGGCCTGTCCTGCCTTTCTGGATTTTACACTTTTTTCAGATGGCCCTTTTCACCAGGGAGCAGTGAGACTTCATTTTAGTGCAGATTTCCTTTGCAAGCTTGCTTGGTTGGGCAAAAAGGGCGTTTGCGTTTTTTCCTGAATATATTCAGGAAAAAACGCATACGCCCTTTTTGGCCAAGTGCATCATTGTGGACGTTCTGCCTCTTTTCGTATGCTTTACATGCAATTCCAGTCTACCTCCTGAAATCGGTTTCCTGCAATTCTGCCCCGTTTTCAAGTCCTCTTGGCAGTGTTACTTCAATATATTTTTGGACGATAGCTGTCATTTATAACTCTGCAGGTTTGTGAATTACACTGCCCCTGAGCTCTTTTCTTCAACTCGCTTTCTTGTGAGCTGGCCGCAACACCGCAGGATTGCTTCAGTCCCTAGTGTGGTTCCGGAATGGCATTCTGAGACTTTGGTTAGTTCCTCTTTCTGGTGGGAAATGAGAGTTAAATTTGCGCGTCCAGACACCTCCAGACAGTCTCTCATGTGTTCTCCCTATTCCTGTTCATTTTCCACAGAAATTGCAAACTGGGCCAAACAGGAGGTTAAAGGCACTGACTCTCAAAGTGGGGAGAGTGTTAGTAAAGCGTCTGGAATGTTGCACCCGAGTACCAGGGGACGAAAACTGAGACACATTTGAACACGTTTGCCGATCACACGGTGGATCATACTCTGGGTTCCACATGCATGTTTTAGCTGAAGGAAGAATCCCTTAAACCTGGAGAGTTGAGACCCATGGAATGGGTACCATGCAATATGACTTCAAGGGTCTGTATTTGCTCACCGAACCTCAACAATCCTATCACTTCTGCGTTTATGTCACTGTACACACGCTTGATTCTTTTTCGGAGCATATAAATCCATAGGTTTTAAGATTCTTACTAGTCAGGTATATTCTTAGGCGTTTAATATGGCGTCTTGAGTCCACTTCGTTGAGCAAGGAGTAGCTCTTGTCTATTACATATTTGGCTTATGGAACGGTGTCTGTGCTAATTTCAATCACTGGTTTTATGCAGCACCCCAACTCACCTTTCCCCTTAAGCAAGCATAAGTTGGTTTTCTACATTTGAGACCCTGTTCTGTTTTGTAATTCAGTTCCTGTGTAGCCAAATTTACATTCCGTGTAGTAGTGATATCTTATGATGTTTCTTTTTCTGTGTGACTTATTTCACTTAGAATCATCGTACCTGAATCCACTCATTATGCTGCTATGGGCCTGATGACATAGATTTCATTCCTGATTGATATTGCATTGTAAGTAAGTACCACAACTTCTTTATCCACTTTTCGCTTTCTGCGATATTGAACTTGTACCGCAACCGAGGTTCTTGTAAACAAAGCCGGCCCAAACTTTGGGGTGGCTGTGTCTTTTTGATTTTAATTTCCCTAAGCTATAGGACCATAAGTGGAAGTGCTCTAGGCTCTATTGCTTTGTTTTTTAGATGTTTCAGGAAACACCTAACACTTCTCCATGGTGGCTGTTGGCAATTTACATCTCGCCCATCAGCATAAAAAGGCTCCTAGTTCTCCATGGCCTGTCCTGCCTTTCTGGATTTTACACTTTTTTCAGATGGCCCTTTTGACCGGGGGGCAGTGAGACTTCATTGTAGTGCAGATTTCCTCTGCAATCTTGCTTGGTTGGCCAAAAAGGGCGTATGCGTTTTTTCCTGAATATATTAAGGAAAAAACGCATATGCCCTTTTTGGCCAAGTGTATCATTGTGGACGTTCTGCCTCTTTTCCTATGCTTTACATGCAATTCCTGTCTACCTCCTGAAATCGGTTTCCTGCAATTCTGCCCCGCTTTCAAGTCCTCTTGGCAGCCTTACTTCAATATATTTTTGGACGATAGCTGTCATTTATAACTGTGCAGGTTTGTGAATTACAGTGCCCCTGAACTCCTTTCTTCAACTCCCTTTCTTGTGAGCTGGCCAAAACTCCGTAGGATTGCTTCAGGCCCTAGTGTGGTTCCAGCATGGCACGCTGAGCCTTTGGTTAATTCCTCTTCCTGGTGGGAAATGAGAGTTAAATTTGCCCGTCCAGACACCTCCAGCTAGTCTCTCATTGGTTCTCCCTATTCCTGTCCATTTCCCGCAGAAATTGCAAACTGGGCCAAACAGGAGTTTAAAGGCACTTAGTCTCCAAGTGGGGAGAGTGTTAGTAAAGCGTCTGTAATGTTGCACCCGAGTACCAGGGGACGAAAACTGAGACACATTTGAACACGTTTCCCGATCACACGGTGGATCATACTCTGGGTTCCACATGCATGTTTTAGCTGAAAGAAGAATCCCTTAAACCTGGAGAGTTGAGACCCATGGAATGGGTACCGTGCAATATGACTTCAAAGGGTCTGCATTTGCTCACCGAACCTCACCAATCCTATCACTGCTGCGTTTATGCCACTGTACACACACTTGATTCTCTTTCGGAGACATATCAATCCATAGGTTTTAAGATTCTTACTAGTCAGGTATATTCTTAGGCGTTTAATATGGGGTGTTGAGTCCACTTCGTTGAGCAAGGAGTAGCTCTTGTCTATTACATATTTGGCTTATGGAACGGTATCTGTGCTAATTTCAATCTCTGGTTTTATGCAGCACCCCAACTCACCTTTCCCCTTAAGCAAGCATAAGTTGGTGTTCTACATTTGAGACCCTGTTCTGTTTTGTAATTCAGTTCCTGTGTAGCCAAGTTTACATTCCGTGTAGTAGTGATATCTTATGATGTTTCTTTTTCTGTGTGACTTATTTCACTTAGAATCATCGTACCTGAATCCACTCATTATGCTGCTACGGGCCTGATGACATAGATTTCATTGCTGAGTGATATTGCATTGTACGTAAGTACCACAACTTCTTTATCCATTTTTCGCTTTCTGTGATATTGAACTTGTACCGTAAATGAGGTTCTTGTAAACAGAGCCGTCCCAAACTTTAGGGTGGCTGTGTCTTTTTGATTTTAATTTCCCTAAGCTATAGGACCATAAGTGGAAGTGCCCTAGGCTCTGTTGCTTTGTTTTTTAGATGTTTCAGGAAACACCATACACTTCCTCAGAGTGGCTGTTGGCAATTTACATCCCGCCCATCAGCATAACAAGGCTCCCAGTTTTCCATGGCCTGTCCTGCCTTTCTGGATTTTACACTTTTTTCAGATGGCCCTTTTGACCAGGGAGCAGTGAGACTTCATTTTAGTGCAGATTTCCTTTGCAAGCTTGCTTGGTTGGCCAAAAAGGGCGTATGCGTTTTTTCCTGAATATATTCAGGAAAAAACGCATACGCCCTTTTTGGCCAAGTGCATCATTGTGGACGTTCTGCCTCTTTTCCTATGCTTTACATGCAATTCCAGTCTACCTCCTGAAATCGGTTTCCTGCAATTCTGCCCCACTTTCAAGTCCTCTTGGCAGCGTTACTTCAATATATTTTTGGACGATAGCTGTCATTTATAACTGTGCAGGTTTGTGAATTACAGTGCCCCTGAGCTCTTTTCTTCAACTCGCTTTCTTGTGAGCTGGCCGCAACACCACAGGATTGCTTCAGGCCCTAGTGTGGTTCCGGAATGGCATTCTGAGACTTTGGTTAATTCCTCTTTCTGGTGGGAAATGAGAGTTAAATTTGCGCGTCCAGACACCTCCAGCTAGTCTCTCATGGGTTCTCCCTATTCCTGTTCATTTTCCACAGAAATTGCAAACTCGGCCAAACAGGAGGTGAAAGGCACTGACTCTCCAAGTAGGGAGAGTGTTAGTAAAGCGTCTGGAATGCTGCACCCGAGTACCAGGGGATGAAAACTGAGACACATTTGAACACGTTTGCCGATCACACGGTGGATCATACTCTGGTTTCCACATGCATGTTTTAGCTGAAGGAAGAATCCCTTAAACCTGGAGAGTTGAGACCCATGGAATGGGTACCATGCAATATGACTTTAAAGGGTCTGTATTTGCTCACCGAACCTCAACAATCCTATCACTTCTGCGTTTATGCCACTGTACACACGCTTGATTCTTTTTCGGAGCATATAAATCCATAGGTTTTAAGATTCTTACTAGTCAGGTATATTCTTAGGCGTTTAATATGGCGTCTTGAGTCCACTTCGTTGAGCAAGGAGTAGCTCTTGTCTATTACATATTTGGCTTATGGAACGGTGTCTGTGCTAATTTCAATCACTGGTTTTATGCAGCACCCCAACTCACCTTTCCCCTTAAGCAAGCATAAGTTGGTTTTCTACATTTGAGACCCTGTTCTGTTTTGTAATTCAGTTCCTGTGTAGCCAAATTTACATTCCGTGTAGTAGTGATATCTTATGATGTTTCTTTTTCTGTGTGACTTATTTCACTTAGAATCATCGTACCTGAATCCACTCATTATGCTGCTATGGCCCTGATGACATAGATTTCATTCCTGATTGATATTGCATTGTAAGTAAGTACAACAACTTCTTTATCCACTTTTCGCTTTCTGCGATATTGAACTTGTACCGCAACCGAGGTTCTTGTAAACAAAGCCGGCCCAAACTTTGGGGTGGCTGTGTCTTTTTGATTTTAATTTCCCTAAGCTATAGGACCATAAGTGGAAGTGCCCTAGGCTCTGTTGCTTTGTTTTTTGGATGTTTCAGGAAACACCATACACTTATCCAGAGTGGCTGTTGGCAATTTACATCCCGCCCATCAGCATAACAAGGCTCCCAGTTCTCCATGGCCTGTCCTGCCTTTCTGGATTTTACACTTTTTTCAGATGGCCCTTTTGACCGGGGGGCAGTGAGACATCATTGTAGTGCAGATTTCCTTTGCAAGCTTGCTTGGTTGGCCAAAAAGGGCGTATGCATTTTTTCTGAATATATTCAGGAAAAAACGCATACGCCCTTTTTGGCAAAGTGCATCATTGTGGACGTTCTGCCTCTTTTCCTATGCTTTACATGCAATTCCAGTCTACCTCCTGAAATCGGTTTCCTGCAATTCTGCCCCGTTTTCAAGTCCTCTTGGCAGCCTTACTTCAATATATTTTTGGACGATAGCTGTCATTTATAACTCTGCAGGTTTGTGAATGACAGTGCCCCTGAGCTTCTTTCTTCAACTCGCTTTCTTGTGAGCTGGCCGCAACACCGCAAGATTGCTTCAGGCCCTAGAGTGGTTCTGGCATGGCACGCTGAGCCTTTGGTTAATTCCTCTTCCTGGTGGGAAATGAGAGTTAAATTTGCCCGTCCAGACACCTCCAGCTAGTCTCTCATTGGTTCTCCCTATTCCTGTTGATTTTCCGAAGGAATTGCAAACTGGGCCAAACAGGAGGTTAAAGGCACTGACTCTCCAAGTGGGGAGAGTGTTAGTAAAGCGTCTGGAATGTTGCACCCGAGTACCAGGGGACGAAAACTGAGATACATTTGAACACGTTTCCCGAACGCATGGTGGATCATACTCTGGGTTCCACATGCATGTTTTAGCTGAAGGAAGAATCCCTTAAACCTGCAGAGTTGAGACCCACGGAATGGGTACCATGCAATATGGATTCAAAGGGTCTGCATTTGCTCACCGAACCTCACCTATCCTATCACTGCTGCGTTTATGCCACTGTACACATGCTTGATTCTCTTTTGAAGACATATAAATCCATAGGTTTTAAGATTATTACTAGTCAGGTATATTCTTAGGCGTTTAATATGGGGTGTTGAGTCCACTTCGTTGAGCAAGGAGTAGCTCTTGTCTATTACATATTCGGCTTACGGAACGGTATCTGTGCTAAATTCAATGTCTGGTTTTATGCAGCACCCCAACTCACCTTTCCCCTTAAGCAAGCATAAGTTGGTGTTCTACATTTGAGACCCTGTTCTGTTTTGTAATTCAGTTCCTGTGTAGCCAAGTTTACATTCCGTGTATTAGTGATATCTTATGATTTTTCTTTTTCTGTGTGACTTATTTCACTTAGAATCATCATACCAGAATCCACTCATTATGCTGCTTCGGGCCTGATGACATAGATTTCATTGCTGAGTGATATTGCATTGTACGTAAGTACCACAACTTCTTTATCCATTTTTCGCTTTCTGCGATATTGAACTTGTACCGTAAATGAGGTTCTTGTAAACAGAGCCGTCCCAAACTTTGGGGTGGCTGTGTCTTTTTGATTTTAATTTCCCTAAGCTATAGGACCATAAGTGGAAGTGCCCTAGGCTCTGTTGCTTTGTTTCTTTGATGTTTCAGGAAACACCATACACTTCTCCAGTGTGGCTGTTGGCTATTTTCATCCCGCCCTTCAGCATGACAAGGCTCCCAGGTCTCCACGGCCTGTCCTGCCTTTCTGGATTTTACACTTTTTTCAGATAGCGCTTTTGACCGGGGGGCAGTGAGACTTCATTGTAGTGCAGATTTCCTTTGCAAGCTTGCTTGGTTGGCCAAAAAGGGCGTATGCGTTTTTTCCTGAATATATTCAGGAAAAAATGCATACTCCCTTTTTGGCCAAGTGCATCATTGTGGACGTTCTGCCTCTTTTCCTATGCTTTACATGCAATTCCAGTCTACCTCGTGAAATCGGTTTCCTGCAATTCTGCCCCACATTCAAGTCCTCTTGGCAGCCTTATTTCAATATATATTTGGATGATAGCTGTCATTTATAACTCTGCAGGTTTGTGAATTACAGTGTCCCTGAGCTCCTTTCCTCAACTCGCTTTCTTGTGAGCTGGCCGCAACACCGCAGGATTGCTTCAGGCCCTAGTGTGGTTCTGGCATCACACACTGAGCCTTTGGTTAATTCCTCTTCCTGGTGGGAAATGAGAGTTAAATTTGCCCGTCCAGACACCTCCAGCTAGTCTCTCATTGGTTCTCCCTATTCCTGTTGATTTTCCGCAGAAATTGCAAACTGGGCCAAACAGGAGTTTAAAGGCACTGACTCTCCAAGTGGGGAGAGTGTTAGTAAAGTGTCTGGAATTTTGCACCCGAGGACCAGTGGACAAAAACTGAGACACATTTGAACACGTTTCCCGATCATACGGTGGATCATACTCTGGGTTCCACATGCATGTTTTAGCTGAAGGAAGAATCCCTTAAACCTGCAGAGTTGAGACCCATGGAATGGGTACCATGCAATATGACTTCAAAGGGTCTGCATTTGCTCACCGAACCTCACCAATCCTATCACTGCTGCGTTTATGCCACTGTACACACGCTTGATTCTCTTTCGGAAACATATAAATCCATAGGTTTTAAGATTCTTACTAGTCAGGTATATTCTTAGGCGTTTAATATGTGGTGTTGAGTCCACTTCGTTGAGCAAGGAGTAGCTCTTGTCTATTACATATTTGGCTTATGGAACGGTATCTGTGCTAATTTCAATCTCTGGTTTTATGCAGCACCCCAACTCACCTTCCCCCTTTAGCAAGCATAAGTTGGTTTTCTACATTTGAGACCCTGTTCTGTTTTGTAATTCAGTTCCTGTGTAGCCAAGTTTACATTCCGTGTAGTAGTGATACCTTATGATGTTTCTTTTTCTGTGTGACTTATTTCACTTAGAATCATCGTACATGAATCCACTCATTATGCTGCTTCGGGCCTGATGACATAAATTTCATTGCTGAGTGATATTGCATTGTACGTAAGTACCACCACTTCTTTATCCATTTTTCGCTTTCTGTGATATTGAACTTGTACCATAAACGAGGTTCTTGTAAACAGAGCCATCCCAAACTTTGCGGTGGCTGTGTCTTTTTGATTTTAATTTCCCTAAGCTATAGGACCATAAGTGGAATTGCCATAGGCTCTGTTGCTTTGTTTTTACGATGTTTCAGGAAACACCATACACTTCTCCAGAGTGGCTGTTGGCAATTAACATCCCGCCCATCAGCATAACAAGGCTCCCAGTTCTCCATGGCCTGTCCTGCCTTTCTGGATTTTACACTTTTTTCAGATGGCCCTTTTGAGCAGGGGTCAGTGAGCCTTCTTTGTAGTGCAGATTTCCTTTGCAAGCTTGCTTCTTTGGCCAAAAAGGGCGTATGCGTTTTTTCCTGAATATATTCAGGAAAAAACGCATACGCCCTTTTTGGCCATGTGCATCATTGTGGACTTTCTGCCTCTTTTCCTATGCTTTACATGCAATTCCAGTCTACCTCCTGAAATCGGTTTCCTGCAATTCTGCCCCACATTGAAGTCCTCTTGGCTGCCTTACTTCAATATATTTTTGGACGATAGCTGTCATTTATAACTCTGCAGGTTTGTGAATTACAGTGCCCCTGAGCTCCTTTCTTCAACTCGCTTTCTTGTGAGCTGGCCGCAACACCGCTGGATTGCTTAAGGCCCTAGTGTGCTTCCGGCACGGCACGCTGAGCCTTTGGTTAAATCCTCTTCCTGGTGGGAATTGAGAGTTAAATTTGCCCGTCCAGACAGCTCCAGCTAGTCTCTCATTGGTTCTCCCTATTCCTGTTCATTTTCCCCAGACATTGCATACTGCGCCAAACAGGAGGTTAAAGGCACTGACTCTCCAAGTTGGGAGAGTGTTATTAAAGCATCTGGAATGTTGCACCCGAGTACCAGGGGACGAAAACTGAGACACATTTGAACACGTTTCCTGATCACACAGTGTATCATACTCTGGGTTCCACATGCATGTTTAAGCTGAAAGAAGAATCCCTTAAACCTGGACAGTTGAGACCCATGGAATGGATACCAT
Organism: Orcinus orca; assembly: GCF_937001465.1. NCBI lineage: Eukaryota > Metazoa > Chordata > Mammalia > Artiodactyla > Delphinidae > Orcinus > Orcinus orca. Next base: position 60,010,334 of record NC_064562.1, on the reverse strand, counting down.
GCTATATGATTTAAAAGGGTCTGCATTTGCTCACCGAACCTCACCAATCCTATCACTGCTGCGTTTATGCCACTGTACACACGCTTGATTCTCTTTCAGAGACATATAAATCCATAGGTTTTAAGATTCTTACTAGTCAGGTATATTTTTAGGCGTTTAATATGGGGTGTTGAGTCCACTTCGTTGAGCAAGGAGTAGCCCTTGTCTATTACATATGTGGCTTATGGAACGGTATCTGTGCTAATTTCAATCTCTGGTTTTATGCAGCACCCCAACTCACCTTTCCCCTTAAACAAGTATAAGTTGGTTTTCTACATTTGAGACCATATTCTGTTCTGTTATTCAGTTCCTGTGTAGCCAAGTTTACATTCCGTGTAGTAATGATATCTTATGATGTTTCTTTTTCTGTGTGAATTATTTCACTTAGAATCATCGTACCTGAATCCACTCATTATGTTGCTATGGGCCTGATGACATAGATTTCACTGCTGAGTGATATTCCATTGTACGTAAGTACCACCACTTCTTTATCCATTTTTCGCTTTCTGTGATATTGAACTTGTACTGTAAACGAGGTTCTTGAAAACAGAGCCGTCCCAAACTTTGGGGTGGCTGTGTCTTTTTGATTTTAATTTCCCTAAGCTATAGGACCATAAGTGGAAGTGCCCTAGGCTCTGTTGCTGTATTTTTTAGATGTTTTAGGAAACACCATACACTTCTCCAGAGTGGCTGTTGGCAATTTACATCCCGCCCATCAGCATAACAAGGCTCCCAGTTCTCCATGGCCTGTCCTGCCTTTCTGGATTTTACACTTTTTTTAGATGGCCCTTTTGACCGGGGGGCAGTGAGACTTCATTGTAGTGCAGATTTCCTTTGCAAGCTTGCTTGGTTGTCCAAAAAGTGCGTATGCATTTTTTCCTGAATATATTCAGGAAAAAACGCATACGCCCTTTTTGGCCAAGTGCATCATTGTGGACATTCTGCCTCTTTTCCTATGCTTTACATGCAATTCCAGTCTACCTCCTGAAATCGGTTTCCTGTAATTCTGCCCCGTTTTCAAGTCCTCTTGGCAGCCTTAGTTCAATATAATTTTGGACGATAGCTGTCGTTTATAACTCTGCAGGTTTGTGAATTAGAGTTCCCCAGAGCTCCTTTCTTCAACTCGCTTACATGTGAGCTGGCCACAACACCGCAGGATTGCTTCAGGCCCTAGTGTGGTTCCGGCACAGCACGCTGAGCTTTTGGTTAATTCCTCTTCCTGGTGGGAAATGAGAGTTAAGTTTGCCCGTCCAGACACCTGCATCTAGTCTCTTTGTTTCTCCCTATTCCTGTTCATCTTCTGCAGAAATTGCAAACTGGGCCAAACTGGAGGTTGAAGGCACTGACTCTCCCAGTGGGGAGACTGTTAGTAAAGCATCTGGAATGTTGCACCCGAATACCAGCTGACGAAAACTGAGACACATTTGAATATGTTTCCTGATCACACGGTGTATCATACTCTGGGTTCCACATGCATGTTTTAGCTGAAGGAGGAATCCCTTAAACCTGGAGAGTTGAGACCCATGGAATGGGTACCATGGAATATGACTTCAAAGCGTCTGCATTTGCTCACCAAACCTCACCAATCCTATCACTGCTGCATTTATGCCACTGTACACACGCTTGATTCTCTTTCGGAGACATATCAATCCATAGGTTTTAGGATTCTTACTCTTCAGGTATATACTTAGGCGTTTAATATGGGGTGTTGAGTCCATTTCGTTGAGCAAGGAGTAGCTCTTGTCTATTACATATTTGGCTTATGGAACGGTATCTGTGCTAATTTCAATCTCTGGTTTTATGCAGCACCCTAACTCACCTTTCCCCTTAAGCAAGCATAAGTTGGTTTTCTACATTTGAGACCCTGTTCTGTTTTGTAATTCAGTTCCTGTGTAGCCAAGTGTACATTCCATGTATTAGTGATATCTTATGATGTTTCTTTTTCTGTGTCACTTATTTCACTTAGAATCATCGTACCTTAATCCACTCATTATGCTGCTACGGGCCTGATGACATAGATTTCATTGCTGAGTGATATTGCATTGTACGTAAGTACCACAACTTCTTTATCCATTTTTCGCTTTCTGCGATATTGAACTTGTACCATAAACGAGGTTCTTTTAAATAGAGCCATCCCAAACTTTGGGGTGGCGGTGTCTTTTTGATTTTAATTTCCCTAAGCTATAGGACCATAAGTGGAAGTGCCCTAGGCTCTGTTGCTTTGTTTTTTGGATGTTTCAGGAAACACCACACACTTCTCCAGAGTGGCTGTTGGCAATTTACATCCCGCCCATCAGCATAACAAGGCTCCCAGTTCTCCATGGCCTCTCTTGCCTTTCTGGATTTTACACTTTTTTCTCATGGCCCTTTAGACCGGGGGGCAGTGAGACTTCGTTGTAGTGCAGATTTCCTTTGCAAGCTTGCTTGGTTGGCCAGAAAGGGCGTATGCGTTTTTTCCTGAATATCTTCAGGAAAAAACGCATACTCCCTTTTTTGCCAAGTGCATCATTGTGGACGTTCTGCCTCTTTTCCTATGCTTTACATGCAATTCCAGTCTACCTCCTGAAATCGGTTTCCTGCAATTCTGCCCCGCTTTCAAGTCCTCTTGGCAGCCTTACTTCAATATATTTTTGGACGATAGCTGTCATTTATAACTCTGCAGGTTTGTGAATGACAGTGCCCCTGAGCTCCTTTCTTCAACTCGCTTTCTTGTGAGCTGGCCGCAACACCGCAGGATTGCTTCAGGCCCTAGTGTGGTTCCGGCATGGCATGCTGAGCCTTTGGTTAATTCCTCTTCCTGGTGGGAAATGAGAGTTAAATTTGCCCGTCCAGACACCTCCAGCTAGTCTCTCATTGGTTCTCCCTATTCCTGTTCATTTTCCACAGAAATTGCAAACTGGGCCAAAGAGGAGGTTAAAGGCACTGACTGTCCAAGTTGGGAGAGTGTTAGTAAAGCGTCTGGAATGTTGCACCCGAGTACCATGGGACGAAAACTGAGATGCATTTGAACACATTTTCCGATCACACGGTGGATCATACTCTGGGTTCCACATGCATGTTTTAGCTGAAGGAAGAATCCCTTAAACCTGGAGAGTTGAGACCCATGGAATGGGTACCATGCAATATGACTTCAAACGGTCTGCATTTGCTCAGCGAACCTCACCAATCGTATCACTGCTGCGTTTATGCCGCTGTACACACGCTTGATTCTCTTTCGGAGACATATAAATCCATAGGTTTTAAGATTCTTACTAGTCAGCTATATTCTTAGGTGTTTAATATGGGGTGTTGAGTCCACTTCGTTGAGCAAGGAGTAGCTCTTGTCTATTACATATTTGGCTTATGGAATGGTATCTGTGCTACTTTCAAGCTCTGGTTTTATGCAGCACCCCAACTCACCTTTCCCCTTAAGCAAGCATAAGATGGTTTTGTACATTTGAGACCCTGTTCTGTTTTGTAATTCAGTTACTGTGTAGCCAAGTTTACATTCCTTGTATTAGTGATATCTTATGATGTTTCTTTTTCTGTGCGAGTTATTTCACTTAGAATCATCGTAGCTGAATCCACTCATAATGCTGCTACGGGCCTGATGACATAGATTTCATTGCTGAGTGATATTGCATTGTACGTAAGTACCACAACTTCTTTATCCATTTTTCGCTTTCTGTGATATTGAACTTGTACCGTAAACGAGGTTCTTGTAAACACAGCCATCCCAAACTTTGGGGTGGCTGTGTCTTTTTGATTTTAATTTCCCTAAGCTATAGGACCATAAGTGGAAGTGCCCTAGGCTCTGTTGCTTTGTTTTTTAGATGTTTCAGGAAACACCATACACTTCTCCAGAGTGGGTGTTGGCAATTTACTTCCGAAACATCCGCATAACAAGGCTCCCAGTTCTCCATGGCCTGTCCTGCCTTTCTGGATTTTACACTTTTTTCAGATGGCCCTTTTGACCGGGGGGCAGTGAGACTTCATTGTAGTGCAGATTTCCTTTGCAAGCTTGTTTGGTTGGCCAAAAAGTGCGTATGCGTTTTTTCCTGAATATATTCAGGAAAATACGCATACGCCCTTTTTGGCCAAGTGCATCATTGTGGACGTTCTGCCTCTTTTCCTATGCTTTACATGCAATTCCAGTCTACCTCCTGAAATCGGTTTCCTGCAATTCTGCCCCACTTTCAAGTCGTCTTGGCAGCCTTACTTCAATATATTTTTGGACGATAGCTGTCATTTATAACTCTGCAGGTTTGTGAATTACAGTGCCCCTGAGCTCCGTTCTTCAACTCGCTTTCTTGTGAGCTGGCCGCAACACCGCAGTATTGCTTCAGGCCCTAGTGTGGTTCCGGCACGGCACGCTGAGCTTTTGGTTAATTCCTCTTCCTGGTGGGAAATGAGAGTTAAATTTGCCCGTCCATACACCTCCAGCTAGTCTCTCATTGGTTCTCCCTATTCCTGTTCATTTTCCACAGAAATTGCAAACTGGGCCAAAGAGGAGGTTAAAGGCACTGACTCTCCAAGTGGGGAGAGTGTTAGTAAAGCGTCGGGAATGTTGCACCCGAGTACCATGGGACGAAAACTGAGACACATTTGAACACATTTCCCGATCACACGGTGGATCATACTCTGGGTTCCACATGCATGTTTTAGCTGAAGGAAGAATCCCTTAAACCAGGAGAGTTGAGACCCATGTAATGGGTACCATGGAATATGACTTCAAAGGGTCTGCATTTGCTCACCAAACCTCACCAATCCTATCACTGCTGCGTTTATGCCGCTGTACACACGCTTGATTCTCTTTCGGAGACATATAAATCCATAGGTTTTAAGATTCTTACTAGTCAGGTATATTCTTAGGTGTTTAATATGGGGTGTTGAGTCCACTTCGTTGAGCAAGGAGTAGCTCTTGTCTATTACATATTTGGCTTATGGAATGGTATCTGTGCTACTTTCAAGCTCTGGTTTTATGCAGCACCCGAACTCACCTTTCCCCTTCAGCAAGCATAAGTTGGTTTTCTGCATTTGAGACCCTGTTCTGTTTGGTACTTCAGTTCCTGTGCAGCCAAGTTTACATTCCGTGTATTAGTGATACCTTATGATGTTTCTATTTCTGTGTGACTTATTTCACTTAGAATCATCGTACCTGAATCCACTCATTATGCTGCTACGGGCCTGATGACATAGATTTCATTGCTGAGTGATATTGCATTGTACGTAAGTACCACAACTTCTTTATCCATTTTTCGCTTTCTGTGATATTGAACTTGTACCGTACACGAGGTTCTTGTAAACAGAGCCGTCCCAAACATTGGGGTGGCTGTGTCTTTTTGATTTTAATTTCCCTAAGGTATAGGACCATAAGTGGAAGTGCCCTAGGCTCTGTTCCTTTTTTTTAAATGTTTCATGAAACACCATACACTTCTCCAGAGTGGCTGTTGGCAATTTACATCCCACCCATCAGCATAACAAGGCTCCCAGTTCTCCATGGCCTGTCCTGCCTTTCTGGATTTTACACTTTTTCAGATGGCCCTTTTGACCGGGGGGCAGTGAGACTTCATTGTAGTGCAGATTTCCTTTGCAAGCTTGCTTGGTTGTCCAAAAAGTGCGTATGCATTTTTTCCTGAATATATTCAGGAAAAAACGCATACGCCCTTTTTGGCCAAGTGCATCATTGTGGACATTCTGCCTCTTTTCCTATGCTTTACATGCAATTCCAGTCTACCTCCTGAAATCGGTTTCCTGTAATTCTGCCCCGTTTTCAAGTCCTCTTGGCAGCCTTAGTTCAATATAATTTTGGACGATAGCTGTCGTTTATAACTCTGCAGGTTTGTGAATTAGAGTTCCCCAGAGCTCCTTTCTTCAACTCGCTTACATGTGAGCTGGCCACAACACCGCAGGATTGCTTCAGGCCCTAGTGTGGTTCCGGCACAGCACGCTGAGCTTTTGGTTAATTCCTCTTCCTGGTGGGAAATGAGAGTTAAGTTTGCCCGTCCAGACACCTGCATCTAGTCTCTTTGTTTCTCCCTATTCCTGTTCATCTTCTGCAGAAATTGCAAACTGGGCCAAACTGGAGGTTGAAGGCACTGACTCTCCCAGTGGGGAGACTGTTAGTAAAGCATCTGGAATGTTGCACCCGAATACCAGCTGACGAAAACTGAGACACATTTGAATATGTTTCCTGATCACACGGTGTATCATACTCTGGGTTCCACATGCATGTTTTAGCTGAAGGAGGAATCCCTTAAACCTGGAGAGTTGAGACCCATGGAATGGGTACCATGGAATATGACTTCAAAGCGTCTGCATTTGCTCACCAAACCTCACCAATCCTATCACTGCTGCATTTATGCCACTGTACACACGCTTGATTCTCTTTCGGAGACATATCAATCCATAGGTTTTAGGATTCTTACTCTTCAGGTATATACTTAGGCGTTTAATATGGGGTGTTGAGTCCATTTCGTTGAGCAAGGAGTAGCTCTTGTCTATTACATATTTGGCTTATGGAACGGTATCTGTGCTAATTTCAATCTCTGGTTTTATGCAGCACCCTAACTCACCTTTCCCCTTAAGCAAGCATAAGTTGGTTTTCTACATTTGAGACCCTGTTCTGTTTTGTAATTCAGTTCCTGTGTAGCCAAGTGTACATTCCATGTATTAGTGATATCTTATGATGTTTCTTTTTCTGTGTCACTTATTTCACTTAGAATCATCGTACCTTAATCCACTCATTATGCTGCTACGGGCCTGATGACATAGATTTCATTGCTGAGTGATATTGCATTGTACGTAAGTACCACAACTTCTTTATCCATTTTTCGCTTTCTGCGATATTGAACTTGTACCATAAACGAGGTTCTTTTAAATAGAGCCATCCCAAACTTTGGGGTGGCGGTGTCTTTTTGATTTTAATTTCCCTAAGCTATAGGACCATAAGTGGAAGTGCCCTAGGCTCTGTTGCTTTGTTTTTTGGATGTTTCAGGAAACACCACACACTTCTCCAGAGTGGCTGTTGGCAATTTACATCCCGCCCATCAGCATAACAAGGCTCCCAGTTCTCCATGGCCTCTCTTGCCTTTCTGGATTTTACACTTTTTTCTCATGGCCCTTTAGACCGGGGGGCAGTGAGACTTCGTTGTAGTGCAGATTTCCTTTGCAAGCTTGCTTGGTTGGCCAGAAAGGGCGTATGCGTTTTTTCCTGAATATCTTCAGGAAAAAACGCATACTCCCTTTTTTGCCAAGTGCATCATTGTGGACGTTCTGCCTCTTTTCCTATGCTTTACATGCAATTCCAGTCTACCTCCTGAAATCGGTTTCCTGCAATTCTGCCCCGCTTTCAAGTCCTCTTGGCAGCCTTACTTCAATATATTTTTGGACGATAGCTGTCATTTATAACTCTGCAGGTTTGTGAATGACAGTGCCCCTGAGCTCCTTTCTTCAACTCGCTTTCTTGTGAGCTGGCCGCAACACCGCAGGATTGCTTCAGGCCCTAGTGTGGTTCCGGCATGGCATGCTGAGCCTTTGGTTAATTCCTCTTCCTGGTGGGAAATGAGAGTTAAATTTGCCCGTCCAGACACCTCCAGCTAGTCTCTCATTGGTTCTCCCTATTCCTGTTCATTTTCCACAGAAATTGCAAACTGGGCCAAAGAGGAGGTTAAAGGCACTGACTGTCCAAGTTGGGAGAGTGTTAGTAAAGCGTCTGGAATGTTGCACCCGAGTACCATGGGACGAAAACTGAGATGCATTTGAACACATTTTCCGATCACACGGTGGATCATACTCTGGGTTCCACATGCATGTTTTAGCTGAAGGAAGAATCCCTTAAACCTGGAGAGTTGAGACCCATGGAATGGGTACCATGCAATATGACTTCAAACGGTCTGCATTTGCTCAGCGAACCTCACCAATCGTATCACTGCTGCGTTTATGCCGCTGTACACACGCTTGATTCTCTTTCGGAGACATATAAATCCATAGGTTTTAAGATTCTTACTAGTCAGCTATATTCTTAGGTGTTTAATATGGGGTGTTGAGTCCACTTCGTTGAGCAAGGAGTAGCTCTTGTCTATTACATATTTGGCTTATGGAATGGTATCTGTGCTACTTTCAAGCTCTGGTTTTATGCAGCACCCCAACTCACCTTTCCCCTTAAGCAAGCATAAGATGGTTTTGTACATTTGAGACCCTGTTCTGTTTTGTAATTCAGTTACTGTGTAGCCAAGTTTACATTCCTTGTATTAGTGATATCTTATGATGTTTCTTTTTCTGTGCGAGTTATTTCACTTAGAATCATCGTAGCTGAATCCACTCATAATGCTGCTACGGGCCTGATGACATAGATTTCATTGCTGAGTGATATTGCATTGTACGTAAGTACCACAACTTCTTTATCCATTTTTCGCTTTCTGTGATATTGAACTTGTACCGTAAACGAGGTTCTTGTAAACACAGCCATCCCAAACTTTGGGGTGGCTGTGTCTTTTTGATTTTAATTTCCCTAAGCTATAGGACCATAAGTGGAAGTGCCCTAGGCTCTGTTGCTTTGTTTTTTAGATGTTTCAGGAAACACCATACACTTCTCCAGAGTGGGTGTTGGCAATTTACTTCCCAAACATCCGCATAACAAGGCTCCCAGTTCTCCATGGCCTGTCCTGCCTTTCTGGATTTTACACTTTTTTCAGATGGCCCTTTTGACCGGGGGGCAGTGAGACTTCATTGTAGTGCAGATTTCCTTTGCAAGCTTGTTTGGTTGGCCAAAAAGTGCGTATGCGTTTTTTCCTGAATATATTCAGGAAAATACGCATACGCCCTTTTTGGCCAAGTGCATCATTGTGGACGTTCTGCCTCTTTTCCTATGCTTTACATGCAATTCCAGTCTACCTCCTGAAATCGGTTTCCTGCAATTCTGCCCCACTTTCAAGTCGTCTTGGCAGCCTTACTTCAATATATTTTTGGACGATAGCTGTCATTTATAACTCTGCAGGTTTGTGAATTACAGTGCCCCTGAGCTCCGTTCTTCAACTCGCTTTCTTGTGAGCTGGCCGCAACACCGCAGTATTGCTTCAGGCCCTAGTGTGGTTCTGGCACGGCACGCTGAGCTTTTGGTTAATTCCTCTTCCTGGTGGGAAATGAGAGTTAAATTTGCCCGTCCATACACCTCCAGCTAGTCTCTCATTGGTTCTCCCTATTCCTGTTCATTTTCCACAGAAATTGCAAACTGGGCCAAAGAGGAGGTTAAAGGCACTGACTCTCCAAGTGGGGAGAGTGTTAGTAAAGCGTCGGGAATGTTGCACCTGAATACCAGCTGACGAAAACTGAGACACATTTGAATATGTTTCCTGATCACACGGTGGATCATACTCTGGGTTCCACATGCATGTTTTAGCTGAAGGAGGAATCCCTTAAACCTGGAGAGTTGAGACCCATGGAATGGGTACCATGGAATATGACTTCAAAGCGTCTGCATTTGCTCACCAAACCTCACCAATCCTATCACTGCTGCATTTATGCCACTGTACACACGCTTGATTCTCTTTCGGAGACATATCAATCCATAGGTTTTAGGATTCTTACTCTTCAGGTATATACTTAGGCGTTTAATATGGGGTGTTGAGTCCATTTCGTTGAGCAAGGAGTAGCTCTTGTCTATTACATATTTGGCTTATGGAACGGTATCTGTGCTAATTTCAATCTCTGGTTTTATGCAGCACCCTAACTCACCTTTCCCCTTAAGCAAGCATAAGTTGGTTTTCTACATTTGAGACCCTGTTCTGTTTTGTAATTCAGTTCCTGTGTAGCCAAGTGTACATTCCATGTATTAGTGATATCTTATGATGTTTCTTTTTCTGTGTGACTTATTTCATTTAGAATCATCGTACCTGAATCCACTCATTATGCTGCTATGGGCCTGGTGACATAGATTTCTTTGCTGAGTGATATTGCATTGTACGTAAGTACCACAACGTCTTTATGCATTTTTCGCTTTCTGCGATATTGAACTTGTACCGTAAACGTGGTTCTTGTAAACAGAGCCGTCCCAAACTTTGGGGTGGCGGTGTCTTTTTGATTTTAATTTCCCTAAGCTATAGGACCATAAGTGGAAGTTCCCTAGGCTCTGTTGCTTTGTTTTTTAGATGTTTCAGGAAACACCATACACTTCTCCAGGGTGGCTGTTGGCAATTTACATCCCGCCCATCAGCATAACAAGGCTCCCAGTTCTCCATGGCCTGTCCTGCCTTTCTGGATTTTACACTTTTTTCAGATGGCCCTTTTGACTGGGGGGCAGTGAGACTTCATTGTAGTGCAGATTTTCTTTGCAAGCTTGGTTGGTTGGCCAGAAAGTGCGTATGCATTTCTTCCTGAATATATTCAGGAAGAATCGCATACGCCCTTTTTGGCCAAGTGCATGATTGTCGATGTTCTGTGTCTTTTCATATGTTTTCGATGCAATTCCAGTCTACCTCCTGAGATCGGTTTCCTGCAATTCTGCCTTGCTGTCAGTGCCTCTTCATAGCCTTACCTCAATATACTTTTGGAAAATAGTTGGCCTTTATAACTCTGCAGGTTTTTGAATTGCAGTTTCCCTTAGTTCCATTTTTCAGCTCTTATTTTTGTGATCATGCCTCATGACCACAGGATTTCTTCAGGCCCTATTCTTCTTCTGGGGCGCCTTGCTGTGCCTTTGGTTAATTCTTCTTCCTATGTGAAATTAGAGTGACATGTGGCCATTGAAACCGCTACAGCTATTTTCTCACTGGTTCCCCCTATTCCCATTCATCCTCCGCACTAACTGCAGACTGTGCGATACCGGAACTTAAAGGCATTGACTCTCCATGTGGGGATGTTGTTAATAAAGTGGCTGGAATGTTGATCTGGGGCCCCAGGAGAGGAAAATGAGGTGCGTTTTAGAAACCCTTCCCGATCATATGGTATACCATCTGCTGGATTTCCCATGCATGGTTTAGCTGTAGGAAGATTCCCTTCAACCTGGAGTGTTGGGACCCTTGGAATGAGTAGCATGAAGTATTGCATTAAACTTTCGGCAGTTGCTCACCAAAGCTCACCAATCCTCTCAGCCCCAAGTGTCCAGCCTTATGTCTTATCCAGCTGTGGGTTTATATGTGGTCATTCCAGGTTGCATCACAGCCCCTGAGCGAATTTTGTAAGAAGTTTTCTCTCTTTCATTGTTTCTGCGTTTTGGTTTTAAAATTTATTTCTATAATGGGGTTTAGCTCATTTTCACTGCTGTGTTTGTGCCGCTCTGCACACACTTGATTCCCTTATGGAGATATATCAATACATGGGTTTTAAGATTCTTATTACTCAGATATATTTCTCTGCGGTGTATAGGGTGTGTTGAGGCCAGTTCATTGAGCAAGGTGTAGATCTTGTCTAATACCTATTTGGTTTATTGAACGGTATCTGTGCTAATTTCAAACTCTGGTTTTATGCATCACCCCACCTCTCCTTTCCCCTTAAGCTGACATAAGTGTGTTTTCTAAATGTGAGACACTGTTCTGTTTTGTAATTCATTTTTTGTGCAGCCATATTTATCCTCCCTCTATAAGTTATATCTTATGATATGTTTCTTTTTCAGTTTGACTTATTTCAAGTAGTATTATCGGACCTAAATCCACTCTTTATCCTTCTACTAGCCTTATTACATTGATTTCATGGTGAAGAGATATTCCATTGTACATAAGTACCACATTTTCTTTATCCATTGTTCTCTTTCCTGGGATATTTAAGGTGTACTGAAGTTGAGGTTCTTGTAAACAGAGTAGCCCTAAACTGTGGTTTGCTTGTGTCTTGTTGATTTTTAGACTTCCCTAGATATACTCCCGTGATTGGAAGTGCCCTATGCTCTGTAGCTCTGTTTTTTAGATGATTTAGGAACCACCATACACTTCTCCGGAGTGGCTCTCGGCAGTTCACACACTGTCCATCAGCGTCTAAAGGCTCCCTGTTCTCCATGGCCTGTCCTGCATTTCTGGTTTTTACAATTTTTTCGGATGGCCCTTTTGACCGGTGGGAAATGAGACTTCTTTGTTGTGCACATTTGCATTGCTTGCTTGCTTGGTTGCCCATAAAGTCGTATGTGTTTTTTCCTGGATATATTCAGGAAAAAACGCATACTCCCTTTTGGGCCAACTGCATCATTGTCGAAATTCTGCCGCTTTTCATGTGCTTTAAAGACGAGTCCAATCTATCTCTTGAAATCTGTTTCTTGCAATTCTGTCTTGCATTCAGATCCTCTTCTTTGCCTTACCTCAACATATTTTTGGACGTTAGTTTTCATTTATAACTCTGCAGGTTTGTGAATTGCAGTGACCCTGAGCTCCATTTTTTAAGTTGCTCTTTTGTGAGCTGGCCTCAAAGCCGCAGGATTGCTTCAGGCCCTATTTTGGCTCCGGCGAGGTGGGCTGAGCCTTTTTTTAATTCTTATTCTTAATGGGAAATTAGAGTGACATGTGCCCGTCCAAACCCCTACAACTATCCTCTCATTGGTTCCCCCTCTTCCCGTTCATCCTCCTCACAATTTGCAAAATGTGTGAAACAGAAGTTGAAATGTGCTGATTCTCTAAGTGGGGAGATTCTAAGTAACGTGGCTGGAATGATGAACAGGAGCACCAGGAGAGGATAAATGAGGTGCATTTTAGACACATCTCCCGATCACATGGTGTACAGTCCTCTGGGTTTTCCATGCATGTTTTAGCTGTAGGAAGATTCCTTGAACCTGCAGATTTGGGACCCATTGAATGGGTACCAGGTAGTATTACTTTAAAGGGTGTGCATTTCCTCACCCAACCTCACATTTCTCTTAGCGCGAACAGTTTCCAGCCTTATGTCTCATCCTGCTGTGGGTCTAGATGTGTTCAATCCATGTTGCATCACCGTCCCTGAGGAAAAGTTGTAAGAGGTTTTCTCTGTCTCTCTGTCGTTTATTTTTTTCAATTTATTACTATATTGGTTACAGCTGATTTTCAAAGCTCTGTTTCTTGCTGCTGTACATCGACTTGATTCACGTACAGAGAGACATCAATAAATTCTTTTTCAGATTCTTACCAGTCATAGATATTCTTTTCCGGTGACTTGAGTGTGCTGAGTGCAGTTCTTTTAGCTACCGTGTAGGCCTTGTTGATGATCAGTTTGGTATTTGGAATGGTATCTTTGCTAATTTCAACCTCCTGGATGATGCCTCACCCCTCCCCACCTTTCCCGTTTAGCAGCCTTACGCGTGTTTTCTACATATTTGACTATGTTTTTGTTTTGTAATTTATTTCATGTGTAGCCATTTTGGATTCCACCTTTAAGTGATATCTTATGATATGTGTCTTTTTCTTTTTGAATTATGTCACTTAGAATGATCATACGTAACTCCTCCGGAGTTGTTACAACTGGCCATATTTCATTGATTTCCAGGCTGAGTAATATTCCACTCTACATAAGTACCACATCTCTATCCATTTTTTCCCTCCAGAGACATTTAAGTTATATCCTAGTCGAGGATCTTTTAAACAGAGAGGCAGTAAACATTGGGGTGCCTGTGTCCTCTCGATTTTTGTTTTTCCCAAGATATACGCCCATGAGTGCAAGTGCCCTATGCTCTATAGCTCATTTTTTAGATGCTTTAGTAAACACAATACACTTCTCCAGAATGGCCGTTGGCAATATACATTTCCACTATAAGCCTCACAGGGCTCCCTCTTCTCCTTGCCCTGTCCTGCATTTCTGGTGTTTACACTTTATGAGGATGGCTCTTCTGACTGATGCGAAGTGATATCTTTTGTAGTATTGATTTCCAGTGCCCACCTGTTTGGTTGGCTAAAAAAGTGTATGCCCTTTTCTTGAATATATACAGAAAAAAACGCATACAGCCTTTTTGGCCAACTGCAATGTTGGCAATGTTCAGCCCCTTTTCTTGTGCTTAATGGCGAGTCCTTTCTACCTCCTCAAATCCCTTTCCTGCCATTCTCCCTTGCTTACCAATCCTTTTCTCTGACTTTCCTCAAGACATTTTTCAGTGATAGATATTTTCAACTCTGCAGTTTCGTGAATTTTACTGCCCCTGAGTTCCATTGTTCAACTTGTGTTTATGGGAACTGGCCACAAAGAAGTGGGATTTCCTCAAGCCCTATACTGTTTCCATGGGCAAACCTAGCCTTTGGTCAATTCGTCTTCCTGATTGGAAATTAGAGTGACATGTGCCTGTCTGAACACCTAGGACTTGTCTCTCATTGTTCCTCATCCTTCCGCTTCATCCTCTGGACAAATTCCAAACTGTACGCAACAGGATGTTGACAGTGCTGACATCTCCAAGTGGGGAGACTGTTAGTAAAGACGCTGGACGGGTGAACCCGAGCACCAGGAGATGAGGAGATGAGATGCCTTTTCCAAACTCTTCCCGATCAGATGGTATACCATCCTCTGGGTGTGACAGACATGTTTTAGCAGTAGGAAGAGTCCCATTCATGTAAGGAGAACACCAGGGCTTTTTCAAAATCAGTGTCTCCCCGAAACCCAAACTGGGGAGTTTTTTAAGCTATGGCTACACATATGTTCATTAAGGGCCTTGGGAAGTAGGCAGAGTCCAAACTTTAGATGATTGAAGTCTTCAGGGTCAGAAGCACTCACCACCGGCTTCCCGTAGGTTACACTTTAACAGTCATTGATAGATGATGTCAATAAAAATATATTCTTTTTCCGATTATTTCCCCTTATAGGTTATTGCAAAATATTGAGTGTAGTTCCCTGTGCTATACAGTAGTTCCTTGTTGATGATCTATTTTATACATAGCAGTGTGTATGTGTTAATTCCAAACTGTTAATTTATCCCTCCTCCCACCTTTCCCCTTTGGTAATAATAAATTATAAGATTTTATACTTCTCAGAAATGGGGGAGCTGAAAGAGAGGTATCATTTTCAATGGAAAAGCATTTAAAACAAGATTGAAGCTTTAACCAAGATTATTAGATGTACATCCTTGGAAAGAAATCACTTCATTTCTCTAATATTGACCTGACAAATAAGACAAACCTTTTCACTGAACTTGCTTATAATAAAGTGATGGAAATATCAAATGGAAGTGTTAGAAACATCTTATTTTACCCGAGCCTTATAAACTGTTCTATGTTAACTACAGTTTGGCTCACACATCTGTTCATTGAAGTTACAATAGTCTCAATTTCTGTTACTGATCCTCCAGAGTGGACCCCAACAAGTGTCCCCCTGCCCAGTGTCATTGGGGCCAACAGATCGAGACTGAGTTTGGTTCACAAGCAAAGGAAACTTTATATTTTGATCAGAGAATGGAGAGGTGAGAGCATGCACTACCCCGTGGGCTGTGGGCTGGGCTGCTGTGTAGAGATCCTGTGAGAGTCAGTGGGAGGGAGGGGGCGGAGCTCTCGAGGGCCGGGTTGGCTGCAGCTCAGGCTCTATATCTCGGAGTCTGCACTGGGCCCCAGGAGCTGAGGTGTTGACCCAGCCATTCTGCACTAGGAAATCTGGTCTGAAGTGCCGGGTGTGGAACCTCTGCATGCGGGACCCTAGGAGCACGTGAAATTAGACAAAGCACAAAGGATAAAAAAGGTCAGACTTGACTTTATTGCCCAGATTCTATTTTTATCTCCCAGGGATTTTTAATGGGCTTTGCTGGGGACAAACCCCTCCTCTGCCTTTTGTCCCGTTCCTCATTCTTGGAGTGCTGAGGGTGCAGACCCTTCTTCTGTAACTGCTGAGTGCTGAGTTGGGAGCCCTCATACCAGGGGACGAGGGTCAGAACTTCTCCCCAGCAGCCTCCAGGTGACGTTGATTGGCCCCAGGACCCCTGCCTCCCTGCTCGTCCGCCTGAGCACCAGCATTGGAAGTGTTATAGATTCTAATGACCTTTAAGGGTCCAGGAAAGAGATGTGCAGAGACGCTGTGGGGGCCGGTTTCACCCCGCCCCACATTTGTTCGGCCACCTTAGGCTGACCGTTTCTGCCAGCCTAGATGCTCTGACCAGTAGTCTGCTCTTTCTTCAATTAGGCCCCTGAATTAACGTAAAAACAGCACCAGGTGTCAGAGCCCTGCCCGCTCAACTCCCAGACAGTCCAGGGTCAGTGGTGATCAAGGACCATGATGGCCACTGAGTCAACAGCCTTTTGAAGTAAACAGGAGTCCAGCCGGTCTTATTGGCCACCATCATCACGGTGTCTGTAGGCTTTTCTATGGTGACAGTGTGATATACGGTTCCCCCGCCAAGATTATTAGCTCCCCTCCAGGTGCAGTAAGTCCTGCAAGCAGTAGTCTACTCCTTCGGGACACACTATTGTTGTTTTATGAGAGAAACTCCAGGTCAAGTGATGTTCACACGAGTCGTCATGGTGCCCTGTTGCCCCCGGTTATCTCTCTGGATGTTGGAGTTGGAGGGCCTCCTCACTCGAGGTCGGTGTGCCCACGGAGCGAACCCTGCAACTTCAGGGCATGGTTGGTGATTAGGATCACCACGTGGGGTCCTTTTCCCTTAGGAGGGAGGTGGCCTTTTGGGCTGCTGATTTCCAGGTTTTTAGATACCGCCAGTATCTTGGCCAGATGTGGCAGTGGGCCAAGCCCCTTGGTGACTGTAGTTTATCCTACCTGGATGACATTCTTGCGTTGTTCCATTTCAAGTGGTCCCAGTTTTTGCACTAATTCTCCAATGGCGATTCACCTTTCACCGGGAATGGAAAGGTCAAAGGGTTTAGCTCAATTAGGGAGGTCCAGGGCAAGGGTCTGAATTGACTGCTCTTTCCATTCTTGAAAGGCCACTTCTGGATTCTGTTCAAAAGGATCATCATCTTTTCCTTTCAGTGTTTCATATAGAGGCCCAGCTAGTAGACTGTAGTTAGGGATCCAGAAGCAGCAAACCCTGGCCTCCCCAGGAACCCCTAAGCTGTCTTCTAGTTTTAGAAAGGGGTAAGGCTGCAAATGGTTTCTTCCCTTTCCTGGGATGGGCTTCTCTGACCTTGTGTGAGAATGAAGCCCAGGCAGGTCACCGCAGTCTGTGATATTTGAGCTTTTTCTTGGACAACTTCTATCCTTTATTGGCTTGGTAGTTCAGAGGCCTCCTTAGTAGGGCTGGCGATCAGAATGTCATCTTCATATTGAAGGAGGGTTTCCTTTTCCAGAGGTAGAACTTTTCGGTCTTTAGCTAAGCTTTCCCCAAAGATGGTGTGGGAATTTTTGAACCCTTGGGGCAAGACGGCCCGGAAGTATTGTTTTAGTTGTATGTTGAGTCCTGCCACTCACAAGCCAAAATTTCTTGTGACTCTGGGACTAATGGAATACAAAAGAAGGCATCATTGAAGACTAATACAGAATACCATGTCCTGGTGGTTGGTAGAATGACCAGCAGGGTGTAGGAATCAGGAGCAACTGGAGGTATATCCTCGGTGGCTTCACTGACTGTCCTGACATCCTTTACCAGGTCCCCAGCAGCCCATGGGGCTCTCGTGGTCAGGCCAATCCCAGGATATGGAGCTCTCCTGGGCAGGTACCCCACCCCCAACCCAGCCCACGGGGCTCTCGTGGTCAAGCCTCTCCCAGGATACAGAGCTACCTTTGCAGGTACCGTGGCAGGGCTGGGCACACAGGAACCGTGCACATAGCCCTCATTGAAGAGCACCCCCAGCTCACCTGTCGCTCAGAGCTGACACAGAGCACCTCAGAGCAGGACTTGAACTAACAAACAGCAGCTCCGACAGGTCTGTGACCCTGGGCATCACTGTGTGTGGCCTCCCTCCACCTGGTCTTCCAGAGACTTCCACTGCACCCAGGGCACCAGGCCTCTGTCTCCAACCACCACCCACCCCTCCCCTCCCTGACTCCTGGGTTCCTCTCATTAGGAGAGGGTTTTCTTGAAGTTGTCTCCCACTCATGGGCAGATAAAATGATTAGAAAACAAGCCAAAGCTGCAGCCCCTTGTCTATCTTGACTCTCAGGAGCCCACACCTGTTCCTTGGACCTGGCCGGTTCAGCAAGTTCCATTTTCTGCAACTGTGAGCCCCTGAGGGGTGATGATTGGCTGACCTGGGCAGCCTTACCATGCCGGCCAGCCCTCCCCAGGTGTGCCTGGGTTGAGATCAATATAAATACCACTCCAGGCAGCAAGAGCCCCTGCAGCTGTGCCTGACGCCATTTTCTCTGCCCTGTCAGCAGTCTCGGGGCTGGGCTGGTGGGAGGGAGTGAGAGGCCACGGCTTTGTGGGTGGCCCAGTGTGAGTGGGGCTCTGCTGGACTTTCTGCAGCAGTTGCCAGGCTGCCACCTGCTAAAGAAGAGGATGTGTCACCCATACCTGCTGCTGGAATTTCTCCCTGGGCAGAGGTGAGGAAGGAAAAAAGCAGTGGGGGCAGGGACAGGATGGGTATCTCAGGAAGGGAAATGGAAATCTTCCAGAAGAGCACCCAGGGCCAGGACCATCCTGGCTGGCCTGCAGGCACCAAGTCAGCTGGCATGCTGTCACTCATGTGGCTCCATGGCCCTTCTCCTATGCTTTCAAGTCCTTGTATATATTCAGGTGTTTTACCTGGGAAGGGTGGGAACAGTTCAGCAGCAACTGGCCTGGGGCTCAGCTCACGTTTACTCACAGATGCCTCGGCACGGTGCCCCAGCTTTGCAATGAGGACGCTTGTTGTGTGGGGGCTGCTGGATGAATGGGAGACGATTCCCCACCACTGACCAACTTCAGAATTGTTTACAACTGGAGCAAGTGCCCTGATACGGTTTTCCTCTGTGTAACTGGTGGGTTCTGTTTTTTTTTTTTTCTCTTTTTCGTTTTTGGTTCAAGGTAGATTTTATTCCTCTTTTTTGTATTTACAGATATAAGCATGGAAATAATTTATTCATATAAATACATGTATGTGAAGGGAATAATTGTTTTTTCTGTTTTATTTTTTAAATTTTATTTCTTTTTAATTTTGAATTTTATTTTATATTTTTATACAGCAGGTTCTTATTGCTTATCTATTTTATACATATAAATGTTTACATGCCAATCCCAATCTCTCAACTCCTCCCACCACCACCCCCCCAAGAGCTTTCCCCCCTTGTTGTCCATACGATTGTTGTCTGCATCTGTTGCTCTATTTATGCCTTGCAAAACGGTTAATCTGTACAGTTTTTCTAGGTTCCACATATATGCATGAATATACAAGATTTGTTTTTCTCTTTCTGACTTACTTCACTCTGTATGACAGTCTCTAGATCCATCGACGTCTCTACAAATGACCCAATTTCATTCCTTTCATGGCTTAGTAATATTCCATTTTATATATGTACCACATCTTTATGCATTCGTCTGTCTGTGGGCATTTAGGTTGCTTCCATTACCTCGATATTGTAAATAGTGATGCAATGAACATTGCGGTGAATGTCTCTTTTTGATTTATGGTTTTGTCTGGGTATATGTCCAGTACTGGGATTGCTGTATCATATGGTAATTCTATTATTAGTTTCTTAAGAAACTCCATATTGTTCTCCATAGTGACTGTATCAATTTATATTCCCAACAATAGTGGAAGAGGCTTCCTTTTCTCCACACCCATTCCAGCATTTGTTGTTTGTAGATTTTCAGATGATGCCCATTCTAACAGGTGTGAGGTGATACCTCATTGTTGAGTCCATTTCGTTGAGCAAGGGGTAGCTCTTGTCTATTACATATTTGGCTTATGGAACGGTATCTGTGCTAATTTCAAACTCTGGTTTTATGCAGCACCCCAACTCACCTTTCCCCTTAAGCAAGCATAAGTTGGTTTTCTAAACTTGAGACCCTGTTCTGTTTTGTAATTCAGTTCATGTGTAGCCAAGTTTACATTCCGTACATTAGTGATACCTTATGATGTTTCTTTTTCTGTGTGACTTATTTCACTTAGAATCATCGTGCCTCAATCCACTCATTATGCTGGTACAGGCCTGGTGACACAGATTTCATTGCTGAGTGGTATTCTGTTGTCCGTAAGTACCGCAACTTCTTTATCAATTATTTGTTCTCTGGGATATTTAACTTGTACTGTAGAAGAGGTTCCTGTAAACAGAGCCGTCCCAAATTTTGGGGTGGCTGTGTCTTTTTGATTTTAATTTCCCTAAGCTATAGGACCATAAGTGGAAATGCCCTAGACTCTGTTGCTTTGTTTTTCAGATGTATCAGGAAACACCATACACTTCTCCAGAGTGGCTGTTGGCAATTTACATCCCGCCCATCAGCATAACAAGGCTTCTTTTTCCCCATGGCCTGTCTTGCCTTTCTGGATTTTACACTTTTCTCAGATGGTCCTTTAGACCGGGGGGAAGTGACACTTCATAGTAGTTCGGATTTCCATTGCAAGCTTGCTTGGTTTGCCAAAAAGGGCGTATGTGTTTTTTCCTGAATATATTCAGGAACAAACTCATACGCCCTTTTTTGCCAAGTGCATCATTGTCGATGTTCTGCCTCTTTTCCTATGCTTTAAATGCAAATCCAGTCTACCTCCTGAAATCGGTTTCCTGAAATTCTGCCCCGCTTTCAAGTCCTCTTCACAGCCTTACTTCAATATATTTTTGGACGTTATCTGTCATTTATAACTCTGCAGGTTTGTGAATTACAGAGCCCCTGAGCTCCTTTCTTCAACTCGCTTTCTTGTGAGCTGGCCGCAAACCCGCAAGACTGCTTCAGGCCCTAATCTGCTTCTGGCAGGGCACGCTGAGCCTTTGGTTTCCTCTTCCTGGTGGGAAATGAGTGTTAAATATGCCCGTCCAGACACCCACCTCACTCTCAACCCCTTGGTGATGTGGGTCCTCTGGTTTGTGGCCACCTTTGCTGGGTTCCTCACCTTTCGATGATGTGGCCCCACTAGTGTGAGGACACTCCTGCCTGGTTCTCATCCACGTGGTTATGTGGACCCCCTGGTGAGAGTCTGTTCCTGGCTGTGTTCCTCACCCTTTTGTGAGGGAGACCCTCTGCTGATAGGTCACTCCTGCATGGCTGGCACCCATTGCCTTGGTGAAGTCAGCCATGTGGTGGCAGTTGCAGCGTGCTGGGAATCTCTTCCCCCCGGTGATGAGGGCCCTCTTGGGTCAGGCCCTAACTGCTGGGCTCACCAACTTTTCTTAGTGAGCCCAGTGATGCTTTGGCACTCCTCTTAGGATCCCATCTCCATGGGGATGTGGGCCTTCTGCTCTGAGGTCCCAACGGCTGGGTTGTTCACATTTTCATGATGTGGGCTCTCTGGTGTTAGTTCACAGAGGCCTGGATCCCATAGCCTCTGTGCCCTGGGCCGCCTGCTGGGAGGTTCCAACTGCTGGATTCCTCACCTTTTTTATTCTTTGGGCCCTCTGTTTTTAGGCTACTCCTACCTGCCTCACTCCCATCCCCTTTGTGATGTATGTCCTCTGATATGAGGCCACATGTGCTGGGTTCCTCACCTTTCGATGATGTGGCCCCACTGGTGGGAGGACAGTCCTGACTGGTTCCCATCCCCTTGGTGTTGTGGGCCCTCTGGCGAGAGTCTCATCCTGCCTCGGTTCCTCACCCTTCTGTGAGATAGGCCCTCTGCTGTGAGGTCACTACTGCCTGGCTGGTGCAAGCCACCTTGTAGACGTGGACCCTCTTTTGGCAGTTGGAACCTGCTGGGAGTCTCCTCCCCTCAGTTATGAGGGCCCCCTGGCATCAGGCCCTAACTGCTGGGCTCCTAACATTTTCTGATATGTGCTAAGTGGTGCGAGGCCACTCCTGCCAGGTTCCCATCCCAATGGGGATGTGGGCCTTCTGTTCTGAGGTCCCAACGGCTGGGCTTCTCACAGGTTCATGATGTGGGCCCTCTGCTGTGAGTTCACTGCGGCCTGGATCCCATAGCCTCGGTGCTCTGGGCCACTTGCTGGGAGGTTCCAACTGCTGGATTCCTCAACTTTTATATTCTATGGGCCCTGTGTTGTGAGGCCGGTCCTGCCAGCCTCATTCCGAACCCCTTGGTGATGTGGTTCCTGTGGTTTGAGGCTACATGTGCTGGGATCCTCACCTTTCGATGATGTTGTCCCACTGGTGTGGGGACACTCCTGCCTGGTTCCCATCCCCTTGGTGAAGTGGGCCCTCTGGTGTGAGGCTGATCCTGACTGGGTTCGTCACACTTCTCTGAGGTGGGCCCTCTGCTGTGAGGTCATTCGTGCCTGGTTGGCACACATCGCCTTGGCGACGTCAGCCCTCTGGTGACAGTTGGAGCCTGCTGGGAGCCTGTTTCCCTTGGTGATGAGGGCCCTCTGGCGTCAGGCCCTAAGTGCTGCCTCCCAAAATTTTCTGATACGTTCTCAGTGGTGCGAGGACACTCCTACCAGATTTCCATCCCCATGGGGATGTGGGCCTCCTGCTCTGAGGTCCCAATGGCTGGGTTGCTCAGTTTCATGACATGAGCCCTCTTCTGTGAGTTCACTGTGGGCTGGATCCCATAGCCTCGGTGCTCTGGGCCACCTGCTGGGAGGTTCCAACTGCTGGATTCCTCACTTTTTTATTCTATGTGCCCAGTGTTGTGAGGCTACTCCTGCCTGCCTCACTCCGAGGCCCTTGGTGATGTGGGTCCTCTGGTTTGAGGACACATGTGCTGAGTACCTCACCTTTCGATGATGAGGCCCCACTGGTGTGAGGATAATCCTGACTGGTTCCCATCCCCTTTGTGATGTGGGCCCTCTGGTGAGAGTCTGATCCTGGCTGGGTTCCTCACCCATCTGTGAGGTGGGCCCTCTACTATCAGGTAATTCTTGCCTGCTTGCTCACCTCGCCTTGTTGACATGAGCCCTCTGGTGGCACTTGGACCCTGCTGGGAGCCTCCTCACCTCTGTGCTGAGGACCCCCTGACGTCAGGCCCTAACTGCTGGGCTCCCCAACTTTTCTTAGTGAGCCCAGTGATGCTCGGGCACTCCTCTTAGGTTCCCACCTCCATGGGGATGTGGGCCTTCTGCTCTGAGGTTCCAACGGCTGTGTTGATCACAATTTCATGATGTGGGCTCTCTGGTGTTAGTTCACTCTGGCCTGGATCCCATAACCTCTGTGCTCTTGGCCGCCTGCTGGGAGGTTCCAACTGCTCGATTCCTCAACTTTTGTATTCTATGGGTCCTGTGTTGTGATGCTCCTCCTGCCTGCCTCACTCGCAACCCCTTCGTGATGTGGGTCTTCTGGTTTGAGGCCACATGTGCTGGGTTCCGCAACTTTCAATGATGTGGCCCCACTGGTGTGAGGACACTCCTGCCTGGTTCCCATCCCCTTGGTGATGTGGGCCTTCTGGTGACAGTCTTATCCTGGCTGGGTTCCTCACTCTTCTGTGAGGTAGGCCCTCTGCTGTGAGGTCAATCCTGCCTGACTTGCACACATCACCTTGGCGACGTGGGCCCTCTGTTGGCACATGGAACCTGCTGGGAGCCTCCTGCCCTCAGTGATGACGGCCCTCTAGCATCAGGCTCTAACTGCTGGGTTCCCCACGTTTTCTGATGTGAGCCCAGTGATGCCAGGACACTCCTGTCAGGTTCCCATCCCCATGGGGATGTGGGTTTTCTGCTCTGAGGTCCCAACGCCTGGGTTGCTCACAGTTTCATGATGTGGGCTCTCTGGTGTTAGTTCACTCCTGCCTGCATCCCATAGCTTCTGTGCTCTCGGCCGCCTGCTGGGAGGTTCCAACTGCTGGATTCCTCACTTTTTTATTCTATGTGCCCAGTGTTGTGAGGCTACTCCTGCCTGCCTCACTCCGAGGCCCTTGGTGATGTGGGTCCTCTGGTTTGAGGACACATGTGCTGAGTACCTCACCTTTCGATGATGTGGCCCCACTGGTGTGAAGACACTCCTGCCTGGTTCCCATACCCTTGGTGATGTGGGCCCTCTGGTGAGAGTCTGATGTTCGCTGGGGTTCTCACCCTTCTGTGAGGTGGGACCTCTGCTGTGAGATAAATCCTGCCTGGCTTGATCACGTTGCCTTGGCAACGTGATCCCTCAGGTGGCAGTGGGAGCCTGCTGGGAATCTCCTCCCCTCAGTTATGAGAGCTCTGGATAAAACACATATGCACTTTTTGCCAAGTGCATTATTTTCCAAGTTCTGTCTCTTTTCCTATGCTTTAAGAGCGACTCCCGTGTACCTTCTGAAATCGGTTTCCTGCAATTCTGCACCACTTTCAAGTCCTCTTGGAAGCCTTACTTCAATATATTTTTGGACCATAGCTGTCATTTATAACTCTGCAGGTTTGTGAATGACAGTGCCCCTGAGCTCCTTTCTTCAACTCGCTTTCTTGTGAGCTCTCCGCAACACCGCAGGATTGCTTCAGGTCCTAGTGTAGTTCCGGAATGGCACGCTGAGCCTTTGGTTAATTCCTCTTCCTGGTGGGAAATGAGAGTTAAATTTGCCCGTCCAGACTCCTCCAGCTAGTCTCTCATTGGTTCTCCCTATTCCTGTTAATCTTATGCAGAAATTGCAAACTGGGCCAAACAGGAGGTTAAAGGCACTGACTCTCCAAGTGAGGAGAGTGTTAGTAAAGTGTCTGGAATGTTGCACCCGAGTACTAGGGGATGAAGACTGAGACACATTTGAACACGTTTCCCGATCACATGGTGGATCATACTCTGGGTTCCACATGCATGTTTTAGCTGAAGGAAGAATCCCTTAAACCTGGAGAGTTGAGACCCATTGAATGGGTAATATGCAATATGACTTCAAAGGGTCTGCATTTGCTCACCAAACCTCACCAATCTTATCACTGCTGTGTTTATGCCACTGTACACATACTTGATTCTCTTTCGGAGACATATAAATCCATAGGTTTTAAGATTCTTACTAGTCAGGTGTATTCTTAGGCGTTTAATATGGGGTGTTGAGTCCACTTCGTTGAGCAAGGAGTAGCTCTTGTCTATTACATATTTGGCTTATGGAATGGTATCTGTGCTAATTTCAATCTCTGGTTTTATGCAGTACCCCAACTCACCTTTCCCCTTAAGCAAGCATAAGTTGGTTTTCTACATTTGAGACCCTGTTCTGTTTAGTAATTCAGTTCCTGTGTAGCCAAGTTTACATTCCGTGTAGTAGTGTTATCTTATGATGTTTCTTTTTCTGTGTGACTTATTTCACTTAGAATCATCGTACCTGAATCCACTCATTATGCTGCTACGGGCCTGATTACATAGATTTCATTGCTGAGTGATATTGCATTGTACGTAAGTACAACAACGTCTTTATCCATTTTTTGCTTTCTGAGATATTGAACTTGTACCGTAAATGAGGTTCTTGTAAACAGAGCCGTCCCAAACTTTGGGGTGGCTGTGTCTTTTTGATTTTAATTTCCCTAAGCTATAGGACCATAAGTGGAAGTGCCCTAGGCTCTGTTGCTCTGTTTTTTAGATGTTTCAGGAAACACTATACACTTCTCCAGAGTGGCTGTTGGCAATTTACATCCCGCCCATCAGCATAACAAGGCTCCCAGTTCTCCATGGCCTGTCCTGCCTTTCTGGATTTTACACTTTTTTCAGATGGCCCTTTGGACCGGGGGGCAGTGAGACTTCATTGTAGTACAGATTTCTTTGCAAGCTTGCTTGGTTCGCCAAAAAGGGCGTATGCGTTTTGTCCTGAATATATTCAGGAAAAAACGCATACGCCCTTTTTGGCCAAGTGCATCATTGTGGACGTTCTGCCTCTTTTCCTATGCTTTACATGCAATTCCAGTCTACCTCCTGAAATCGGTTTCCTGCAATTCTGCTACACTTTCAAGTCCTCTTGGCAGCCTTACTTCAATATATTTTTGGACGATAGCTGTCATTTATAACTCTGCAGGTTTGTGAATGACAGTGCCCCTGAGCTCCTTTCTTCAACTCGCTTTCTTGAGAGCTGGCCGCAACACCACAGGATTGCTTAAGGCCCTAATGTTATTCCGGCATGGCACGTTGAGCCTTTGGTTAATTCCTCTTCCTGGTGGGCAGTGAGAGTGAAATTTGCCCGTCCAGACACCTAGAGCTAGTCTCTCATTGGTTCTCCCTATTCCAGTTCATTTTCCGCAAAAATTGCAAACTGGGCCAAACAGGAGGTTAAAGGCACTGACTCTCCAAGTGGGTAGAGTGTTAGTAAACCGTCTGGAATGTTGCACCCGAGTACCAGGGGACGAAAACTGAGGCACATTTGAACACATTTCCCGATCACACGGTGGATCATACTCTGGGTTCCACATGCATGTTTTAGCTGAAGGAAGAATCCCTTAAACCTGGAGAGTTGAGACCCATGAAATGGGTACCATGCAATATGACTTCAAAGGGTCTGCATTTGCTCACCGAACCTCACCAATCCTATCACTGCTGCGTTTATGCCGCTGTACACACGCTTGATTCTCTTTCGGAGACATATAAATCCATAGGTTTTAAGATTCTTACTAGTCAGGTATATTGTTAGGCGTTTAATATGGGGTGTTGAGTCCACTTCGTTGAGCAAGGAGTAGCTCTTGTCTATTACATATTTGGCTTATGGAACGGTATCTGTGCTAATTTCAATCTCTGGTTTTATGCAGCACCCCAACTCACCTTTCCCCTTAAGCAAGCATAAGTTGGTTTTCTACGTTTGAGACCCTGTTCTGTTTTGTAATTCAGGTCCTGTGTAGCCAAGTTTACATTCCGTGTATTAGTGATACCTTATGATGTTTCTTTTTCTGTGTGACTTATTTCACTTAGAATCATCGTACCTGAATCCACTCATTATGCTGCTACGGGCCTGATGACATAGATTTCATTGCTGAGTGATATTGCATTGCACGTAAGTACCACAACTTCTTTATCCATTTTTCGCTTTCTGTGATATTGAACTTGTACCGTAAACGAGATTCTTCTAAACAGAGCCGTCCCAAACTTTGGGGTAGCTGTGTCTTTTTGATTTTATTTTCCCTAAGCTATAGGACCATAAGTGGAAGTGCCCTAGGCTCTGTTGCTTTGTTTTTTAGATGTTTCAGGAAACACCATACACTTCTCCAGAGTGCCTGTTTGCAATTTACATCCCGCCCATCAGCATAACAAGGCTCCCAGTTCTCCATGGCCTGTCCTGCCTTTCTGGATTTTACACTTTTTTCAGATGGCCCTTTTGACCAGGGGGCAGTGAGACTTCATTGTAGTGCAGATTTCCTTTGCAAGCTTGCTTGGTTGGCTGGAAAGTGCGTATGCGTTTTTTCCTGAATATATTCAGGAAAAAACGCATACGCCCTTTTTGGCCAAGTGCATCATTGTGGACGTTCTGCCTCTTTTCCTATGGTTTACATTCAATTCCAGTCTACCTCCTGAAATCGGTTTCCTGCAATTCTGCCTTGCTGTCAGTGCCTCTTCATAGCCTTACCTCCATATACTTTTGGAAAATAGTTGGCCTTTATAACTCTGCAGGTTTTTGAATTGCAGTGGCCCTTAGTTCCATTTTTCAGCTCTTATTTTTGTGATATTTCCTCATATCCACAGGATTTCTTCAGGCCCTATTCTTCTTCTGGGGCGCCTTGCTGTGCCTTTGGTTAATTCTTCTTCCTATGTGAAATTAGAGTGACATGTGGCCATTGAAACCGCTACAGCTATTTTCTCACTGGTTCCCCCTATTCCCATTCATCCTCCGCACTAACTGCAGACTGTGCGATACCGGAACTTAAAGGCATTGACTCTCCATGTAGGGATGTTGTTAGTAAAGTGGCTGGAATGTTGATCTGGGGCCCCAGGAGAGGAAAATGAGGTGCGTTTTAGAAACCCTTCCCGATCATATGGTATACCATCTGCTGGATTTCCCATGCATGGTTTAGCTGTAGGAAGATTCCCTTCAACCTGGAGTGTTGGGACCCTTGGAATGAGTAGCATGAAGTATTGCATTAAACTTTCGGCAGTTGCTCACCAAAGCTCACCAATCCTCTCAGCCCCAAGTGTCCAGCCTTATGTCTTATCCAGCTGTGGGTTTATATGTGGTCATTCCAGGTTGCATCACAGCCCCTGAGCGAATTTTGTAAGAATTTTTCTCTCTTTCATTGTTTCTGCGTTTTGGTTTAAAATTTATTTCTATAATGGGGTTTAGCTCATTTTCACTGCTGTGTTTGTGCCGCTCTGCACACACTTGATTCCCTTATGGAGATATATCAATACATGGGTTTTAAGATTCTTATTACCCAGATATATTTCTCTGCGGTGTATAGGGTGTGTTGAGGCCAGTTCATTGAGCAAGGTGTAGATCTTGTCTAATACCTATTTGGTTTATTGAACGGTATCTGTGCTAATTTCAAACTCTGGTTTTATGCATCACCCCACCTCTCCTTTCCCCTTAAGCTGACATAAGTGTGTTTTCTAAATGTGAGACACTGTTCTGTTTTGTAATTCATTTTTTGTGCAGCCATATTTATCCTCCCTCTATAAGTGATATCTTATGATATGTTTCTTTTTCTGTTTGACTTATTTCAAGTAGTATTATCAGACCTAAATCCACTCTTTATCCTTCTACTAGCCTTATTACATTGATTTCATGGTGAAGAGATATTCCATTGTACATAAGTACCACATCTTCTTTATCCATTGTTCTCTTTCCTGGGATATTTAAGGTGTACTGAAGTTGAGGTTCTTGTAAACAGAGTAGCCCTAAACTGTGGTGTGCTTGTGTCTTGTTGATTTTTAGACTTCCCTAGATATACTCCCATGATTGGAAGTGTCCTATGCTCTGTAGCTCTGTTTTTTAGATGATTTAGGAACCACCATACACTTCTCCGGAGTGGCTCTCGGCAGTTCACACACTGTCCATCAGCGTATAAAGGCTCCCTCTTCTCCATGGCCTGTCCTGCATTTCTGGTTTTTACAATTTTTTCGGATGGCCCTTTTGACCGGTGGGAAATGAGACTTCTTTGTTGTGCACATTTGCATTGCTTGCTTGCTTGGTTGCCCATAAAGTGCGTATGCGTTTTTTCCTGGATATATTCAGGAAAAAACGCATACTCCCTTTTGGGCCAACTGCATCATTGTCGAAATTCTGCCGCTTTTCATGTGCTTTAAAGACGAGTCCAATCTATCTCTTGAAATCTGTTTCTTGCAATTCTGTCTTGCATTCAGATCCTCTTCTTTGCCTTACCTCAACATATTTTTGGACGTTAGTTTTCATTTATAACTCTGCAGGTTTGTGAATTGCAGTGACCCTGAGCTCCATTTTTTAAGTTGCTCTTTTGTGAGCTGGCCTCAAAGCCGCAGGATTGCTTCAGGCCCTATTTTGGCTCCGGCGAGGTGGGCTGAGCCTTTTTTTAATTCTTATTCTTAATGGGAAATTAGAGTGTCATGTGCCCGTCCAAACCCCTACAACTATTCTCTCATTGGTTCCCCCTCTTCCCGTTCATCCTCCTCACAATTTGCAAAATGTGTGAAACAGAAGTTGAAATGTGCTGATTCTCTAAGTGGGGAGATTCTAAGTAACGTGGCTGGAATGATGAACAGGAGCACCAGGAGAGGATAAATGAGGTGCATTTTAGACACATCTCCCGATCACATGGTGTACAGTCCTCTGGGTTTTCCATGCATGTTTTAGCTGTAGGAAGATTCCTTGAACCTGCAGATTTGGGACCCATTGAATGGGTACCAGGTAGTATTACTTTAAAGGGTGTGCATTTCCTCACCCAACCTCACATTTCTCTTAGCGCGAACAGTTTCCATGTCTCATCCTGCTGTGGGTCTAGATGTGTTCAATCCATGTTGCATCACCGTCCCTGAGGAAAAGTTGTAAGAGGTTTTCTCTGTCTCTCTGTCATTTATTTTTTTCAATTTATTACTATATTGGTTACAGCTGATTTTCAAAGCTCTGTTTCTTGCTGCTGTACATCCACTTGATTCACGTACAGAGAGACATCAATAAATTCTTTTTCAGATTCTTACCAGTCATAGATATTCTTTTCCGGTGACTTGAGTGTGCTGAGTGCAGTTCTTTTAGCTACCGTGTAGGCCTTGTTGATGATCAGTTTGGTATTTGGAATGGTATCTTTGCTAATTTCAACCTCCTGGATGATGCCTCACCCCTCCCCACCTTTCCCGTTTAGCAGCCTTACGCGTGTTTTCTACATATTTGACTATGTTTTTGTTTTGTAATTTATTTCATGTGTAGCCATTTTGGATTCCACCTTTAAGTGATATCTTATGATACGTGTCTTTTTCTTTTTGAATTATGTCACTTAGAATGATCATACGTAACTCCTCCGGAGTTGTTACAACTGGCCATATTTCATTGATTTCCAGGCTGAGTAATAGTCCACTCTACATAAGTACCACATCTCTATCCATTTTTTCCCTCCAGAGACATTTAAGTTATATCCTAGTCGAGGATCTTTTAAACAGAGAGGCAGTAAACATTGGGGTGCCTGTGTCCTCTCGATTTTTGTTTTTCCTAAGATATACGCCCATGAGTGCAAGTGCCCTATGCTCTGTAGCTCATTTTTTAGATGCTTTAGTAAACACAATACACTTCTCCAGAATGGCCGTTGGCAATATACATTTCCACTATAAGCCTCACAGGGCTCCCTCTTCTCCTTGCCCTGTCCTGCATTTCTGGTGTTTACACTTTATGAGGATGGCTCTTCTGACTGATGCGAAGTGATATCTTTTGTAGTATTGATTTCCAGTGCCCACCTGTTTGGTTGGCTAAAAAAGTGTATGCCCTTTTCTTGAATATATACAGAAAAAAACGCATACAGCCTTTTTGGCCAACTGCAATGTTGGCAATGTTCAGCCCCTTTTCTTGTGCTTAATGGTGAGTCCTTTCTACCTCCTCAAATCCCTTTCCTGCCATTCTCCCTTGCTTACCAATCCTTTTCTCTGACTTTCCTCAAGACATTTTTCAGTGATAGATATTTTCAACTCTGCAGTTTCGTGAATTTTACTGCCCCTGAGTTCCATTGTTCAACTTGTGTTTATGGGAACTGGCCACAAAGCAGTGGGATTTCCTCAAGCCCTATACTGTTTCCATGGGCAACCCTAGCCTTTGGTCAATTCATCTTCCTGATTGGAAATTAGAGTGACATGTGCCTGTCTGAACACCTAGGACTTGTCTCTCATTGTTCCTCATCCTTCCGCTTCATCCTCTGGACAAATTCCAAACTGTACGCAACAAGATGTTGACAGTGCTGACATCTCCAAGTGGGGAGACTGTTAGTAAAGATGCCGGAGGGGTGAACCCGAGCACCAGGAGATGAGGAGATGAGATGCCTTTTCCAAACTCTTCCCGATCAGACGGTATACCATCCTCTGGGTGTGACAGACATGTTTTAGCAGTAGGAAGAGTCCCATTCATGTAAGGAGAACACCAGGGCTTTTTCAAAATCAGTGTCTCCCCGAAACCCAAACTGGGGAATTTTTTAAGCTACGGCTACACATATGTTCATTAAGGGCCTTGGGAAGTAGGCAGAGTCCAAACTTTAGATGATTGAAGTCTTCAGGGTCAGAAGCACTCACCACCGGCTTCCCTTAGGTTACACTTTAACTGTCATTGATAGATGATGTCAATAAAAATAGCTATTCTTTTTCCGATTATTTCCCCTTATAGGTTATTGCAAAATATTGAGTGTAGTTCCCTGTGCTATACAGTAGTTCCTTGTTGATGATCTATTTTATACATAGCAGTGTGTATGTGTTAATTCCAAACTGTTAATTTATCCCTCCTCCCACCTTTCCCCTTTGGTAATAATAAATTATAAGATTTTATACTTCTCAGAAATGGGGGAGCTGAAAGAGAGGTATCATTTTCAATGGAAAAGCATTTAAAACAAGATTGAAGCTTTAACCAAGATTATTAGATGTACATCCTTGGAAAGAAATCACTTCATTTCTCTAATATTGACCTGACAAATAAGACAAACCTTTTCACTGAACTTGCTTATAATAAAGTGATGGAAATATCAAATGGAAGTGTTAGAAACATCTTATTTTACCCGAGCCTTATAAACTGTTCTATGTTAACTACAGTTTGGCTCACACATCTGTTCATTGAAGTTACAATAGTCTCAATTTCTGTAACTGATCCTCCAGAGTGGACCCCAACAAGTGTCCCCCTGCCCAGTGTCATTGGGGCCAACAGATTGAGACTGAGTTTGGTTCACAGGCAAAGGAAACTTTATATTTTGATCAGAGAATGGAGAGGTGAGAGCATGCACTACCCCGTGGGCTGTGGGCTGGGCTGCTGTGTAGAGATCCTGTGAGAGTCAGTGGGAGGGAGGGGCCGGAGCTCTCGAGGGCCGGGTTGGCTGCAGCTCAGGCTCTATATCTCGGAGTCTGCACTGGGCCCCAGGAGCTGAGGTGTCGACCCAGCCATTCTGCACTAGGAAATCTGGTCTGAAGTGCCGGGTGTGGAACCTCTGCATGCGGGACCCTAGGAGCATGTGAAATTAGACAAAGCACAAAGGATAAAAAAGGTCAGACTTGACTTTATTGCCCAGATTATATTTTTATCTCCCAGGGATTTTTAATGGGCTTTGCTGGGGACAAACCCCTCCTCTGCCTTTTGTCCCGTTCCTCATTCTTGGAGTGCTGAGGGTGCAGACCCTTCTTCTGTAACTGCTGAGTGCTGAGTTGGGAGCCCTCATACCAGGGGACGAGGGTCAGAACTTCTCCCCAGCAGCCTCCAGGTGACGTTGATTGGCCCCAGGACCCCTGCCTCCCTGCTCGTCCACCTGAGCACCAGCATTGGAAGTGTTATAGATTCTAATGACCTTTAAGGGTCCAGGAAAGAGATGTGCAGAGACTCTGTGGGGGCCGATTTCACCCCGCCCCACATTTGTTCGGCCACCTTAGGCTGACCATTTCTGCCAGCCTAGATGCTCTGACCAGTAGTCTGCTCTTTCTTCAATTAGGCCCCTGAATTAACGTAAAAACAGCACCAGGTGTCAGAGCCCTGCCCGCTCAACTCCCAGACAGTCCAGGGTCAGTGGTGATCAAGGACCATGATGGCCACTGAGTCAACAGCCTTTTGAAGTAAACAGGAGTCCAGCCGGTCTTATTGGCCACCATCATCACGGTGTCTGTAGGCTTTTCTATGGTGACAGTGTGATATACGGTTCCCCCGCCAAGATTATTAGCTCCCCTCCGGGTGCAGTAAGTCCTGCAAGCAGTAGTCTACTCCTTCGGGACACACTATTGTTGTTTTATGAGAGAAACTCCAGGTCAAGTGATGTTCACACGAGTCGTCATGGTGCCCTGTTGCCCCCGGTTATCTCTCTGGATGTTGGAGTTGGAGGGCCTCCTCACTTGAGGTCGGTGTGCCCACGGAGCGAACCCTGCAACTTCAGGGCATGGCTGGTGATTAGGATCACCACGTGGGGTCCTTTTCCCTTAGGAGGGAGGTGGCCTTTTGGGCTGCTGATTTCCAGGTTTTTAGATACCGCCAGTATCTTGGCCAGATGTGGCAGTGGGCCAAGCCCCTTGGTGACTGTAGTTTTTCCTACCTGGATGGCATTCTTGCATTGTTCCATTTCAAGTGGTCCCGGTTTTTGCACTAATTCTCCAATGGCGATTCACCTTTCACTGGGAATGGAAAGGTAAAAGGGTTTAGCTCAATTAGGGAGGTCCAGGGCAAGGGTCTGAATTGACTGCTCTTTCCATTCTTGAAAGGCCACTTCTGGATTCTGTTCAAAAGGATCATCATCTTTTCCTTTCAGTGTTTCATATAGAGGCCCAGCTAGTAGACTGTAGTTAGGGATCCAGAAGCAGCAAACCCTGGCCTCCCCAGGAACCCCTAAGCTGTCTTCTAGTTTTAGAAAGGGGTAAGGCTGCAAATGGTTTCTTCCCTTTCCTGGGATGGGCTTCTCTGACCTTGTGTGAGAATGAAGCCCAGGCAGGTCACCGCAGTCTGTGATATTTGAGCTTTTTCTTGGACAACTTCTATCCTTTATTGGCTTGGTAGTTCAGAGGCCTCCTTAGTAGGGCTGGCGATCAGAATGTCATCTTCATATTGAAGGAGGGTTTCCTTTTCCAGAGGTAGAACTTTTCGGTCTTTAGCTAAGCTTTCCCCAAAGATGGTGTGGGAATTTTTGAACCCTTGGGGCAAGACGGCCCGGAAGTATTGTTTTAGTTGTATGTTGAGTCCTGCCACTCACAAGCCAAAATTTCTTGTGACTCTGGGACTAATGGAATACAAAAGAAGGCATCATTGAAGACTAATACAGAATACCATGTCCTGGTGGTTGGTAGAATGACCAGCAGGGTGTAGGAATCAGGAGCAACTGGAGGTATATCCTCGGTGGCTTCACTGACTGTCCTGACATCCTTTACCAGGTCCCCAGCAGCCCATGGGGCTCTCGTGGTCAGGCCAATCCCAGGATATGGAGCTCTCCTGGGCAGGTACCCCACCCCCAACCCAGCCCACGGGGCTCTCATGGTCAGGCCCCTCCCAGGATACAGAGCTACCCTTGCAGGTACCATGGCAGGGCTGGGCACACAGGAACCGTGCACATAGCCCTCATTGAAGAGCACCCCCAGCTCACCTGTTGCTCAGAGCTGACACAGAGCACCTCAGAGCAGGACTTGAACTAACAAACAGCAGCTCTGACAGGTCTGTGACCCTGGGCATCACTGTGTGTGGCCTCCCTCCACCTGGTCTTCCAGAGACTTCCACTGCACCCAGGGCACCAGGCCTCTGTCTCCAACCACCACCCACCCCTCCTCTCCCTGACTCCTGGGTTCCTCTCATTAGGAGAGGGTTTTCTTGAAGTTGTCTCCCACTCATGGGCCAGATAAAATGATTAGAAAACAAGCCAAAGCTGCAGCCCCTTGTCTATCCTGACTCTCAGGAGCCCACACCTGTTCCTTGGACCTGGCTGGTTCAGCAAGTTCCATTTTCTGCAACTGTGAGCCCCTGAGAAGTGATGATTGGCTGACCTGGGCAGCCTTACCGTGCGGGCCAGCCCTCCCCAGGTGTGCCTGGGTTGAGATCAATATAAATACCACTCCAGGCAGCAAGAGCCCCTGCAGCTGTGCCTGACGCCATTTTCTCTGCCCTGTCAGCATTCTCGGGGCTGGGCTGGTGGGAGGGAGTGAGAGGCCACGGCTTTGTGGGTGGCCCAGTGTGAGTGGGGCTCTGCTGGACTTTCTGCAGCAGTTGCCAGGCTGCCACCTGCTAAAGAAGAGGATGTGTCACCCATACCTGCTGCTGGAATTTCTCCCTGGGCAGAGGTGAGGAAGGAAAAAAGCAGTGGGGGCAGGGACAGGACGGGTATCTCAGGCAGGGAAATGGAAATCTTCCAGAAGAGCACCCAGGGCCAGGACCATCCTGGCTGGCCTGCAGGCACCAAGTCAGCTGGCATGCTGTCACTCATGTGGCTCCATGGCCCTTCCCCTATGCTTTCAAGTCCTTGTATATATTCAGGTGTTTTACCTGGGAAGGGTGGGAACAGTTCAGCAGCAACTGGCCTGGGGCTCAGCTCACGTTTACTCACAGATGCCTCGGCACGGTGCCCCAGCTTTGCAATGAGGACGCTTGTTGTGTGGGGGCTGCTGTCTGAATGGGAGACGATTCCCCACCACTGACCAACTTCAGAATTGTTTACAACTGGAGCAAGTGCCCTGATACGGTTTTCCTCTGTGTAACTGGTGGGTACTGTTTTTTTTTTCTCTTTTTCGTTTTTGGTTCAAGGTAGATTTTATTCCTCTTTTTTGTATTTACAGATATAAGCATGGAAATAATTTATTCATATAAATACATGTATGTGAAGGGAATAATTGTTTTTTCTGCTTTATTTTTTAAATTTTATTTCTTTTTAATTTTGAATTTTATTTTATATTTTTATACAGCAGGTTCTTATTGGTTATCTATTTTATACATATAAATGTTTACATGCCAATCCCAATCTCTCAACTACTCCCACCACCACCCCCCCAAGAGCTTTGCCCCCTTGCTGTCCATACGATTGTTGTCTACATCTGTTGCTCTATTTATGCCTTGCAAAACGGTTAATCTGTACAGTTTTTCTAGGTTCCACATATATGCATGAATATACAAGATTTGTTTTTCTCTTTCTGACTTACTTCACTCTGTATGACAGTCTCTAGATCCATCGACGTCTCTACAAATGACCCAATTTCATTCCTTTCATGGCTTAGTAATATTCCATTTTATATATGTACCACATCTTTATGCATTCGTCTGTCTGTGGGCATTTAGGTTGCTTCCATTACCTCGATATTGTAAATACTGATGCAATGAACATTGCAGTGAATGTCTCTTTTTGATTTATGGCTTTGTCTGGGTATATGTCCAGTACTGGGATTGCTGTATCATATGGTAATTCTATTATTAGTTTCTTAAGAAACTCCATATTGTTCTCCATAGTGACTGTATCAATTTATATTCCCAATAATAGTGGAAGAGGCTTCCTTTTCTCCACACCCATTCCAGCATTTGTTGTTTGTAGATTTTCAGATGATGCCCATTCTAACAGGTGTGAGGTGATACCTCATTGTTGAGTCCATTTCGTTGAGCAAGGGGTAGGTCTTGTCTATTACATATTTGGCTTATGGAACGGTATCTGTGCTAATTTCAAACTCTGGTTTTATGCAGCACCCCAACTCACCTTTCCCCTTAAGCAAGCATAAGTTGGTTTTCTAAACTTGAGACCCTGTTCTGTTTTGTAATTCAGTTCATGTGTAGCCAAGTTTACAGTCCGTACATTAGTGATACCTTATGATGTTTCTTTTTCTGTGTGACTTATTTCACTTAGAATCATCGTGCCTCAATCCACTCATTATGCTGGTACAGGCCTGGTGACACAGATTTCATTGCTGAGTGGTATTCTGTTGTACGTAAGTACCGCAACTTCTTTATCAATTATTTGTTCTCTGGGATATTTAACTTGTACTGTAGAAGAGGTTCCTGTAAACAGAGCCGTCCCAAATTTTGGGGTGGCTGTGTCTTTTTGATTTTAATTTCCCTAAGCTATAGGACCATAAGTGGAAATGCCCTAGACTCTGTTGCTTTGTTTTTCAGATGTATCAGGAAACACCATACACTTCTCCAGAGTGGCTGTTGGCAATTTACATCCCGCCCATCAGCATAACAAGGCTCCTTTTTCCCCATGGCCTGTCTTGCGTTTCTGGATTTTACACTTTTCTCGGATGGCCCTTTAGACCGGGGGGAAGTGACACTTCATAGTAGTTCGGATTTCCATTGCAAGCTTGCTTGGTTTGCCAAAAAGGGCGTATGTGTTTTTTCCTGAATATATTCAGGAACAAACTCATACGCCCTTTTTTGCCAAGTGCATCATTGTCGATGTTCTGCCTCTTTTCCTATGCTTTAAATGCAAATCCAGTCTACCTCCTGAAATCGGTTTCCTGAAATTCTGCCCCGCTTTCAAGTCCTCTTCGCAGCCTTACTTCAATATATTTTTGGACGTTATCTGTCATTTATAACTGTGCAGGTCTGTGAATTACAGGGCCCCTGAGCTCCTTTCTTCAACTCGCTTTCTTGTGAGCTGGCCGCAAACCCGCAAGACTGCTTCAGGCCCTAATCTGCTTCTGGCAGGGCACGCTGAGCCTTTGGTTAATTCCTCTTCCTGGTGGGAAATGAGTGTTAAATATGCCCGTCCAGACACCTACCTCACTCTCAACCCCTTGGTGATGTGGGTCCTCTGGTTTGTGGCCACCTTTGCTGGGTTCCTCACCTTTCGATGATGTGGCCCCACTAGTGTGAGGACACTCCTGCCTGGTTCTCATCCACGTGGTTATGTGGACCCCCTGGTGAGAGTCTGTTCCTGGCTGTGTTCCTCACCCTTTTGTGAGGGAGACCCTCTGCTGATAGGTCACTCCTGCATGGCTGGCACCCATTGCCTTGGTGAAGTCAGCCATGTGGTGGCAGTTGCAGCGTGCTGGGAATCTCTTCCCCCCGGTGATGAGGGCCCTCTTGGGTCAGGCCCTAACTGCTGGGCTCACCAACTTTTCTTAGTGAGCCCAGTGATGCTTTGGCACTCCTCTTAGGATCCCATCTCCATGGGGATGTGGGCCTTCTGCTCTGAGGTCCCAACGGCTGGGTTGTTCACATTTTCATGATGTGGGCTCTCTGGTGTTAGTTCACAGAGGCCTGGATCCCATAGCCTCTGTGCCCTGGGCCGCCTGCTGGGAGGTTCCAACTGCTGGATTCCTCACCTTTTTTATTCTTTGGGCCCTCTGTTTTTAGGCTACTCCTACCTGCCTCACTCCCATCCCCTTTGTGATGTATGTCCTCTGATATGAGGCCACATGTGCTGGGTTCCTCACCTTTCGATGATGTGGCCCCACTGGTGGGAGGACAGTCCTGACTGGTTCCCATCCCCTTGGTGTTGTGGGCCCTCTGGCGAGAGTCTCATCCTGCCTCGGTTCCTCACCCTTCTGTGAGATAGGCCCTCTGCTGTGAGGTCACTACTGCCTGGCTGGTGCAAGCCACCTTGTAGACGTGGACCCTCTTTTGGCAGTTGGAACCTGCTGGGAGTCTCCTCCCCTCAGTTATGAGGGCCCCCTGGCATCAGGCCCTAACTGCTGGGCTCCTAACATTTTCTGATATGTGCTAAGTGGTGCGAGGCCACTCCTGCCAGGTTCCCATCCCAATGGGGATGTGGGCCTTCTGTTCTGAGGTCCCAACGGCTGGGCTTCTCACAGGTTCATGATGTGGGCCCTCTGCTGTGAGTTCACTGCGGCCTGGATCCCATAGCCTCGGTGCTCTGGGCCACTTGCTGGGAGGTTCCAACTGCTGGATTCCTCAACTTTTATATTCTATGGGCCCTGTGTTGTGAGGCCGGTCCTGCCAGCCTCATTCTGAACCCTTTGGTGATGTGGTTCCTGTGGTTTGAGGCTACATGTGCTGGGATCCTCACCTTTCGATGATGTTGTCCCACTGGTGTGGGGACACTCCTGCCTGGTTCCCATCCCCTTGGTGATGTGGGCCCTCTGGTGAGAGTCTGATCCTGGCTGTGTTCCTCACCCTTCTGTGAGGTGGGCCCTCTGCTGTGAGGTCACTCCTGCCGGGCTGGCACACATCGCCTTGGCGACGTTGGCCCTCTGGTGGCAGCTGGAGCCTGCTGGGAGCCTCCTCCTCTCGGTGATGAGTGCCCTCTAGCGTCAGGCCCTAACTTCTGAGCACCCCACGTTTTCTGATGTGAGCCCAGTGATGTCAGGACACTCCTGTCATGTTCCCATCACCATGGGGATGTGGGCCTTCTGCTCTGAGGTCCCAATGTCTGGGTTGCTCACAGTTTCATGATGTGGGCTGTCTGGTGTTAGTTCACTCCGGCCTGGATCCCCTACCCTCTGTGCTCTGGGCAGCCTGCTGGGACGTTCCACCTGCTGGATTCCTCACCTTTCTTATTTTTGGGCCCTCTGTTATGAGGCTCCTCCTGCCTGCCTCACTCCCAGCCCCTTGGTGATGGGTGTCCTATGGTTTGAAGCCACATGTTCTGGGTTCCTCACCTTTAGATGATGTGGCCCTACTCATGTGAGGACACTCCTGCCTGGTTCCAATCCATTTGGTGATGTGGGCCCTCTGGTGCGAGTCTGATCCTGACTGGGTTCGTCACGCTTCTCTGAGGTGGGCCCTCTGCTGTGAGGTCATTCGTGCCTGGTTGGCACACATCGCCTTGGCGACGTCAGCCCTCTGGTGGCAGTTGGAACCTGCTGGGAGCCTCCTTCCCTTGGTGATGAGGGTCCTCTGGCGTCAGGCCCTAACTGCTGGTCGCCCAAAATTTTCTGATACGTTCTCAGTGGTGCGAGGACACTCCTACCAGATTTCCATCCCCATGGGGATGTGGGCCTCCTGCTCTGAGGTCCCAATGGCTGGGTTGCTCAGTTTCATGACATGGGCCCTCTTTTGTGAGTTCACTGTGGCCTGGATCCCATAGCCTCGGTGCTCTGGGCCACCTGCTGGGAGGTTCCAACTGCTGGATTCCTCACTTTTTTATTCTATGGGCCCAGTGTTGTGACGCTACTCCTGCCTGCCTCACTCCGAGGCCCTTGGTGATGTGGGTCCTCTGGTTTGTGCTGAGTACCTCACCTTTCGATGATGTGGCCCCACTGGGGTGAAGACACTCCTGCCTGGTTCCCATCCCCTTGGTGATGTGGGCC
Organism: Orcinus orca; assembly: GCF_937001465.1. Classification (NCBI taxonomy): domain Eukaryota; kingdom Metazoa; phylum Chordata; class Mammalia; order Artiodactyla; family Delphinidae; genus Orcinus; species Orcinus orca. The sequence goes on along the minus strand of NC_064562.1, from coordinate 59,970,244 downwards.
CTCTGGTGAGAGTCTGATGTTGGCTGGGTTTCTCACCCTTCTGTGAGGTGGGACAACTGCTGTGAGGTAACTCCTGCCTGGCTTGCTCATGTTGCCTTGGCAATGTGAGCCCTCAGGTGGCAGTTGGAGCCTGCTGAGAATCTCCTCCCCTCAGTTAAAAGAGCTCTGGATAAAACACATATGCCCTTTTTTGCCAAGTGCATTATTTTCCAAGTTCTGCCTCTTTTCCTATGCTTTAAGAGCGACTCCTGTGTACCTTCTGAAATCGGTTTCCATCAATTCTGCCCCGCATTCAAGTCCTCTTCGCAGCATTACTTCAGTATAATTTTGATGATAGCTGTCATTTATAAGTCCGCAGGTTTGTGAATTACAGTGCCCCTCAGCTCATTTCTTCAACTCGCTTTCTTCTGAGCTGGCCGCAAAATTGCAGGATCTCTTCAGGCCCTAATCTAGTTCGAGCACGGCATGCGGAACCATTGGTTCATTCGTCTTCCAGGTGTGAAATGAGAGTTAAATTAGCCCGTCCAGACACCTACAGATAGTCTCCCATTGCTTCTCCTTATTCCTGTTCATCTTCCGAAGAAATTGCAAACTGGGCCAAACAGGAGGTTAAAGGCACTGACTCTCCAAGTGGGGAGAGTGTTAGTAAAGCGTCTGGAATGTTGCACCCGAGTACCAGGGGAAGATAACTGAGACACATTTGAACACGTTTCCCGATCACACGGTGGATCATACTCTGGGTTCCACACGCATGTTTTAGCTGAAGGAAGAATCCCTTAAACCAGGAGAGTTGAGAACCATGGAATGGGTACTATGCAATATGACTTCAAAGGGTCTGCATTTGCTCACCGCTCCTCACCAATCCTATCACTGCTGTGTATATGCCGCTGTACACACGCTTGATTCTCTTTTGGAGACATATAAATCCATAGGTTTTAAGATTCTTACTAGTAAGGTATATTCTTAGGTGTTTAATATGGGGTGTTAAGTCCACTTCGTTGAGCAAGGAGTAGCTCTTGTCTATTACATATTTGGCTTATGGAACGGTATCTGTGCTAATTTCAATCTCTGGTTTTATGGAGCACCCCAACTCACCTTTCCCCTTAAGCAAGCATAAGTTGGTTTTCTACATTTGAGACCCTGTTCTGTTTTGTAATTCAGTTCCTGTGTAGCCAAGTTTGCATTCCATGTATTAGTGATATCTTATGATGTTTCGTTTTCTGTGTGACTTATTTCACTTAGAATCATCGTACCTGAATCCACTCATTATGCTGCTATGGGCCTGATGACATAGATTTCATTGCTGAGTGATATTGCATTGTTCGTAAGTACCACAACTTCTTTATCCATTTTTTGCTTTCTGTGATATTGAACTTGTACCGTAAACGAGGTTCTTGTAAACAGAGCCGGCCCAAACTTTGGGGTGGCTGTGTCTTTTTGATTTTAATTTCCCTAAGCTATAGGACCATAAGTGGAAGTGCCCTGAGCTCTGTTGCTTTGTTTTTTGGATGTTTCAGGAAACACCATACACTTCTCCAGAGTGGCTGTTGGCAATTTACATCCCGCCCATCAGCATAACAAGGCTCCCAGTTCTCCATGGCCTGTCCTGCCTTTCTGGATTTCACACATTTTTCAGAGGGCCCTTTTGACCGGGGGGCAGTGAGACTTCATTGTAGTGCAGATTTCCTTTGCAAGCTTGCTTGGTTGGCCAAAAAGGGCGTATGCGTTTTCTCCTGAATATATTCAGGAGAAAACGCATACGCCCTTTTTGGCCAAGTGCATCATTGTGGACGTTCTGCCTCTTTTCCTATGCTTTACATGCAATTCCAGTCTACCTCCTGAAATCGGTTCCTGTAATTCTGCCCCGCTTTCAAGTCCTCTTGGCAGCCTTACTTCAATATATTTTTGGACGATAGCTGTCATTTATAACTCTGTAGGTTTGTTAATTACAGTGCCCCTGAGCTCCTTTCTTCAACTCTCTTTCATGTGAGCTGGCCGCAACACTGCAGGATTGCTTCATGCCCTAGTGTGGTTCCGGCATGGCACGCTGAGCCTTTGGTTAATTCCTCTTCCTGGTGGGAAATGAGAGTTAAATTTGCCCGTCCAGACACCTCCAGCTAGTCTCTCATAGGTTGTCCCTATTCCTGTTCATTTTCCGCAGAATTTGCAAACTGGGCCAAACAAGAGGTTAAAGGCACTGACTCTCCAAGTTGGGAGAGTGTCAGTAAAGCGTCTGGAATGTTGCACCCGAGTACCAGGGGATGATAACTGAGACACATTTGAACACGTTTCCCGATCACATGGTGGATCATACTCTGGGTTCCACACGCATGTTTTAGCTGAAGGAAGAATCCCTTAAACCTTGAGAGTTGAGACCCATGGAATGGGTACCATGCAATATGACTTCAAAGGGTCTGTATTTGCTCACCAATCCTCACCAATCCTATCACTGCTGCATTTATGCCGCTGTACACATGCTTGATTCTCTTTCGGAGACATATAAATCCATAGGTTTTAAGATTCTTACTAGTCAGGTATATTCTTAGGCGTTGAATATGGGGGGTTGAGTCCACTTCATTGAGCAAGGAGTAGCTCTTGTCTATTACATATTTGGCTTATGGAACGGTATCTGTGCTAATTTCAATCTCTGGTTTTATGGAGCACCCCAACTCACCTTTCCCCTTAAGCAAGCATAAGTTGGTTTTCTACATTTGAAACCCTGTTCTGTTTTGTAATTCAGTTTTTGTGTAGCCAAGTTTGCATTCCTAGTATTAGTGATATCTTTTGATGTTTCTCTTTCTGTGTGACTTATTTCACTTAGAATCATCATACCTGAATCCACTCATTATGCTGCTACGGGCCTGATGACATAGATTTGATTGCTGAGTGATATTGCATTGTACGTAAGTACCACAAATTCTTTATCCATTTTTCGCTTTCTGTGATATTGAACTTGTACCGTAAACGAGGTTCTTGGAAACAGAGCCGTCCCAAACTTTGGGGTGGCTGTGTCTTTTTGATTTTAATTTCCCTAAACTATAGAACCATAAGTGGAAGTGCCCTAGGCTCTGTTGCTTTGTTTTTTAGATGTTTCAGGAAACACCATACACTTCTCCAGAGTGGCTGTAGGCAATTTACATCCCGACCATCAGCATAACAAGGCTCCCAGTTCTCCATGGCCTGTCCTGTCTTTCTGGATTTTACAATTTTTTCAGATGGCCCTTTTGACCGGGGGGCAGTGAGACTTCATTGTAGTGCAGATTTCCTTTGCAAGCTTGCTTGGTTGGCCAAAAATGGCGTATGCGTTTTTTCCTGAATATATTCAGGAAAAAACGCATACGCACTTTTTGGCCAAGTGCATCATTGTGGACGTTCTGCCTCTTTTCCTATGCTTTACATGCAATTCCAGTCTACCTCCTGTAATCGGTTTCCTGCAATTCTGCCCCGCTTTCAAGTCCTCTTGGCAGCCTTACTTCAATATATTTTTGGACGATAGCTGTCATTTATAACTCTGCAGGTTTGTGAATTACAGTGCCCCTGAGTTCCTTTCTTCAACTCGCTTTCTTGTGAGCGGGCCGCAACACCACAGGATTGCTTCAGGCCCTAGTGTGGTTCTGGCATGGCACGCTGAGCCTTTAGTTAATTGCTCTTCCTGGAGGGAAATGAGAGTTAAATTTGCCCGTCCAGACACCTCCAGCTAGTCTCTCATTGGTTCTCCCTATTCCTGTTCATCTTACGCAGAAATTGCAAACTGGGCCAAACAGGAGGTTAAAGGCACTGACTCTCCAAGTGGGGAGAGTGTTAGTAAAGCATCTGGAATGTTGCACCCGAGTACCAGGTGACGAAAACTGAGACACATTTGAACACGTTTCCCGATCACACGGTGGATCATACTCTGGGTTCCACATGCATGTTTTAGCTGAAGGAAGAATCCCTTAAACCTGGAGAGTTGAGACCCATAGAATGGGTACCATGCAATATGACTTCAAAGGGTCTGCATTTGCTCACCAAACCTCACCAATCCTATCACTGCTGCATTTATGCCGTTGTACACATGCTTGATTCTCTTTCGGAGACTTATAAATCCATAAGTTTTAAGATTCTTACTAGTCAGGTATATTGTTAGGCGTTTAATATGGGGTGTTGAGTCCACTTCGTTGAGCAAGGAGTAGCTCTTGTCTATTACATATTTGGCTTATGGAACGGTATCTGTGCTAATTTCAATCTCTGGTTTTATGCAGCACCCAAACTCACCTTTCCCTTAAGCAAGCATAAGTTGGTTTTCTACATTTGAGACCCTGTTCTGTTTTGTAATTCAGTTCCTGTGTAGCCAAGTTTACATTCCGTGTATTAGTGATATCTTATGATGTTTCTTTTTCTGTGTGACCTATTTCACTTAGAATCATCGTACCTGAATCCACTCATTATGCTGCTACGGGCCTGATGTCATAGATTTCATTGCTGAGTGATATTGCATTGTACGTAAGTACCACCACTTCTTTATCCATTTTTTGCTTTCTGTGATATTGAACTTGTACCGTAAACGAGGTTCTTGTAAACAGAGCCGTCCCAAACTTTGGGGTGGCTCTGTCTTTTTGATTTTAATTTCCCTAAGTTATAGGCCATAAGTGGAAGTGGCCTAGGCTCTGTTGCTTTGTTTTTTGGATGTTTCAGGAAACACCATACACTTCTCCAGTGTGGTTGTTGGCAATTTACATCCCGCCCATCAGCATAACAAGACTCCCAGTTCTCCATGGCCTGTCCTGCCTTTCTGGATTTTACACTTTTTTCAGATGGCCCTTTTGACCGGGGGGCAGTGAGACGTCATTGTAGTGCAGATTTCCTTTGCAAGCTTGCTTGGTTGGCCAAAAAGTGCGAATGCGTTTTTTCCTGAATATATTCAGGAAAAAACGCATACGCCCTTTTTGGCCAAGTGCATCATTGTGGACATTCTGCCTCTTTTCCTATGCTTTACATGCAATTCCAGTCTACCTCCTGAAATCGGTTTCCTGCAATTCTGTCCCGCTTTCAAGTCCTCTAGGCAGCCTTACTTCAATATATTTTTGGACGATAGCTGTCATTTATAACTCTGCAGGTTTGTGAATGACAGTGCCCCTGAGCTCCTTTCTTCAACTCGCTTTCTTGTGAGCTGGCCGCAACACCGCAGGATTGCTTCAGGCCCTAGTGTGGTTCCGGCACGGCACGGTGAGACTTTGGTTAATTCCTCTTCCTGGTGGGAAATGAGAGTTAAATTTGCCCGTCCAGACACCTCCAGCTAGTCTCTCATTGGTTCTCCCTATTCCTGTTCATTTTCCGCAGAAATTGCAAACTGGGCCAAACAGGAGGTTAAAGGCACTGACTCTCCAAGTGGGGAGAGTGTTAGTAAAGCGTCTGGAATGTTGCACCCGAGTACCAGGGGACGAAAACTGAGACACTTGAACACGTTTCCCAATCACACGGTGGATCATACTCTGGGTTCCACATGCATGTTTTAACTGAAGGAAGAATCCCTTAAACCTGGAGAGTTGAGACCCATGGAATGGGTACCATGCAATATGATTTCAAAGGGTCTGCATTTTCTCACTGAATCTCACCAATCCTATCACTGCTGCGTTCTTGCCACTGTACACACGCTTGATTCTCTTTCAGAGACATATAAACCCATAGGTTTTAAGATTCTTACTAGTCAGGTATATTCTTAGGCGTGTAATATGGCGTCTTAAGTCCACTTCGTTGAGGAAGGAGTAGCTCTTGCCTATTACATATTTGGCTTATGAAATGGTATCTGTGCTAATTTCAATCTCTGGTTTTATGGAGCACCCCATCTCACCTTTCCCCTTAAGCAAGCATAAGTTGGTTTTCTACATTTGAGACCCTGTTCTGTTTTGTAATTCAGTTCCTGTGTAGCCAAGTTTACATTCCGTGTATTAGTGATATCTTACGATGTTTCTTTTTCTGTGTGATTTATTTCACTTAGAATCATCCTACCTGAATCCACTCATTATGCTGCTACGGGCCTGATCACACAGATTTAATTGCTGAGTGATATTGCATTGTACGTAGGTACCACAACTTCTTTATCCATTTTTCGCTTTCTTTTTTTTTTTTTTTCTCATTCCCCTCCGTGGAAGCATTTATTTATTTTTTTTTCTTTATTGGAGCATAATTGCTTTACAATGGTATGTTAGTTTCAGCTTCACAACAAAATGAATCAGTTATATATATACATATGTTCCCATATCTCTTCCTGCTTGCGTCACCCTCCCTCCCACCCTCCCTATCCCACCCCTCCAGGCGGTCACAAAGCACCGAGCTGATCTCCCTGTGCTATGCGGCTGCTTCCCACTAGCTATCTACCTTACGTTTGGTAGTGTATACATGTCCATGCCTCTTTATTGCTTTGTCACCGTTTACCCTTCCCCCTCCCCATAGCCTCAAGTCCATCCTCTAGTAAGTCTGTCTTTATTCCTGTTTCACCCCTAGGTTTTTCATGACATTTTTTTTCTTAAATTCCATATATATGTGTTAGCATACGGTATTTGTCTCTCTCTTTCTGACTTACTTCACTCTGTATGACAGACTCTAGGTCTATCCACCTCATTACAAATAGCTCAATTTCCTCTCTTTTTATGGCTGAGTAATATTCCATTGTATATATGTGCCACATCTTCTTTATCCATTCATCTGATGATGGACACTTAGGTTGTTTCCATCTCTGGGCTATTGTAAATAGAGCTGCAATGAACATTTTGGTACATGACTCTTTTTGAATTATGGTTTTCTCAGGGTATATGCCCAGTAGTGGGATTGCTGGGTCATATGGTAGTTCTATTTGTAGCTTTTTAAGGAACCTCCATACTGTTCTCCACAGTGGCTGTATCAATTTACATTCCCACCAACAGTGTAAGAGGGTTCCCTTTTCTCCACACCCTCTCCAGCATTTATTGTTTCTAGATTTTTTGATGATGGCCATTCTGACTGGTGTGAGATGATATCTCATTGTAGTTTTGATTTGCATTTCTCTAATGATTAGTGATGTTGAGCATTCTTTCATGTGTTTGTTGGCACTCTGTATATCTTCTTTGGAGAAATGTCTATTTAGGTCTTCTGCCCATTTTTGGATTGGGTTGTTTGTTCTTTTGTTATTAAGCTGCATGAGCTGCTTATAAATTTTGGAGATTAATCCTTTGTCAGTTGCTTCATTTGCAAATATTTTCTCCCATTCTGAGGGTTGTCTTTTGGTCTTCTTTATGGTTTCCTTTGCTGCACAAAAGCTTTTAAGTTTCATTAGGTCCCATTTGTTTACTTTTGTTTTTATTTCCATTTCTCTAGGAGGTGGGTCAAAAAGGATCTTGCTGTGATTTATGTCATAGAGTGTTCTGCCTATGTTTTCCTCTAAGAGTTTGATAGTTTCTGGCCTTATATTTAGGTCTTTAATCCATTTTGAGCTTATTTTTGTGTATGGTGTTAGGGAGTGATCTAATCTCATACTTTTACTTGTAGCTGTCCAGTTTTCCCAGCACCACTTATTGAATAGGCTGTCCTTTCTCCACTGTACATTTCTGCCTCCTTTGTCAAAGATAAGGTGACCATATGTGCGTGGGTTTATCTCTGGGCTTTCTATTCTGTTCCATTGATCTATATTTCTGTTTTTGTGCCAGTACCATACTGTCTTGATTACTGTAGCTTTGTAGTATAGTCTGAAGTCAGGAAGCCTGATTCCTCCAGCTCCATTTTTCGTTCTCAAGATTGCTTTGGCTATTCGGGGTCTTTTGTGTTTCCATACAAATTGTGAGATTTTTTGTTCTAGTTCTGTGAAAAATGCCAGTGGTAGTTTCATAGGGATTGCATTGAATCTGTAGATTGCTTTGGGTAGTAGAGTCATTTTCACAATGTTGATTCTTCCAATCCAAGAACATGGTATATCTCTCCATCTATTTGTATCATTTTTAATTTCTTTCATCAGTGTCTTATAATTTTCTGCATACAGGTCTTTTGTCTCCTTAGGTAGGTTTATTCCTAGGTATTTTATTCTTTTTGTTGCAATGGTAAATGGGAGTGTTTTCTTGATTTCACTTTCAGATTTTTCATCCTTAGTGTATAGGAATGCCAGAGACTTCTGTGCATTAATTTTGTATCCTGCTACTTTACCAAATTCATTGATTAGCTCTAGTAGTTTTCTGGTAGCATCTTTAGGATTCTCTATGTATAGTATCATGTCATCTGCAAACAGTGACAGCTTTACTTCTTCTTTTCCGATTTGGATTCCTTTTATTTCCTTTTCTTCTCTGATTGCTGTGGCTAAAACTTCCAAAACTATGTTGAATAAGAGTGGTGAGAGTGGGCAACCTTGTCTTGTTCCTGATCTTAGTGGAAATGCTTTCAGTTTTTCACCATTGAGGACGATGTTGGCTGTGGGTTTGTCATATATGGCCTTTATTATGTTGAGGAAAGTTCCCTCTATGCCTACTTTCTGCAGGGTTTTTATCATAAATGGGTGTTGAATTTTGTCAAAAGCTTTCTCTGCATCTATTGAGATGATCATATGGTTTTTCTCCTTCAATTTGTTAATATGGTGTATCACGTTGATTGATTTGCGTATATTGAAGAATCCTTGCATTCCTGGAATAAACCCCACTTGATCATGGTGTATGATCCGTTTAATGTGCTGTTGGATTCTGTTTGCTAGTATTTTGTTGAGGATCTTTGCATCTATGTTCATCAGTGATATTGGCCTGTAGTTTTCTTTCTTTGTGACATCCTTGTCTGGTTTTGGTATCAGGGTGATGGTGGCCTCGTAGAATGAGTTGGGGAGTGTTCTTCCCTCTGCTATATTTTGGAAGAGTCTGAGAAGGATAGGTGATAGCTCTTCTCTAAATGTTTGATAGAATTCGCCTGTGAAGCCATCTGGTCCTGGGCTTTTGCTTGTTGGAAGATTTTTAATCACAGTTTCAACTTCAGTGCTTGTGATTCGTCTGTTCATATTTTCTATTTCTTCCTGATTCAGTCTTGGCAGGTTGTGCCTTTCTAAAAATTTGTCCATTTCTTCCAGGTTGTCCATTTTATTGGCATAGAGTTGCTTGTAGTAATCTCTCATGATCTTTTGTATTTCTGCAGTGTCAGTTGTTACTTCTCCTTTTTCATTTCTAATTCTATTGATTTGAGTCTTCTCCCTTTTTTTCTTGATGAGTCTGGCTAATGGTTTATCAATTTTGTTTATCCTTTCAAAGAACCAGCTTTTAGTTTTATTGATCTTTGCTATCGTTTCCTTCATTTCTTTTTCATTTATTTCTGATCTGATTTTTATGATTTCTTTCCTCCTGCTAACTTTGGGGTTTTTTTGTTCTTCTTTCTCTAATTGCTTTAGGTGCAAGGTTAGGTTGTTTATTCGAGATGTTTCCTGTTTCTTAAGGTAAGATTGTATTGCTATAAACTTCCCTCTTAGAACTGCTTTTGCTGCATCCCATAGATTTTGAGTCGTCGTGTCTCCATTGTCATTTGTTTCTAGGTATTTTTTGATTTCCCCTTTGATTTCTTCAGTGATCACTTCGTTATTAAGTAGTGTATTGTTTAGCCTCCATGTGTTTGTATTTTTTACAGATCTTCTCCTGTGATTGATATCGAGTCTCATAGCGTTGTGGTCGGAAAAGATACTTGATACAATTTCAATTTTCTTAAATTTACCAAGGCTTGATTTGTGACCCAAGATATGATCTATCCTGGAGAATGTTCCATGAGCACTTGAGAAAAATGTGTATTCTGTTGTTTTTGGATGGAATGTCCTATAAATATCAATTAACTCCATCTCATTTAATGTATCATTTAAAGCTTGTGTTTCCTTATTTATTTTCATTTTGGATGATCTGTCCATTGGTGAAAGTGGGGTGTTAAAGTCCCCTACTATGAATGTGTTACTGTCGATTTCCCCTTTTATGGTTGTCAGTATTTGCCTTATGTATTGAGGTGCACCTATGTTGGGTGCATAAATATTTACAATTGTTATATCTTCCTCTTGTATCGATCCCTTGATCATTATGTAGTGTCCTTCTTTGTCTCTTCTAATAGTCTTTGTTTTAAAGTCTATTTTGTCTGATATGAGAATTGCTACTCCAGCTTTCTTTTGGTTTCCATTTGCATGAAATACCTTTTTCCATCCCCTTACTTTCAGTCTGTATGTGTCTCTAGGTCTGAAGTGGGTCTCTTGTAGACAGCAAATATATGGGTCTTGTTTTTGTATCCATTCAGCCAATCTGTGTCTTTTGGTGGGAGCATTTAGTCCATTTACATTTAAGGTAATTATCGATATGTGTGTTCCCATTCCCATTTTCTTAATTGTTTTGGGTTTGTTATTGTAGGTCTTTTCCTTCTTTTGTGTTTCTTGCCTAGAGAAGTTCCTTTAGCAGTTGTTGTAGAGCTGGTTTGGTAGTGCTGAACTCTCTCAGCTTTTGCTTGTCTGTAAAGGTTTTAATTTCTCCATCAAATCTGAATGAGATCCTTGCTGGGTAGAGTAATCTTGGTTGCAGGTTTTTCTCCTTCAACACTTTCAATATGTCCTGCCACTCCCTTCTGGCTTGCAGAGTTTCTGCTGAAAGATCAGCTGTTAACCTTATGGGGATTCCTTTGTGTGTTATTTGTTGTTTTTCCCTTGCTGCTTTTAATATGTTTTCTTTGTATTTAATTTTTGACAGTTTGATTAATATGTGTCTTGGCGTATTTCTCCTTGGATTTATCCTGTATGGGACTCTCTGTGCTTCCTGGACTTGATTAACTATTTCCTTTCCCATATTAGGGAAGTTTTCAACTATAATCTCTTCAAATATTTTCTCAGTCCCTTTCTTTTTCTCTTCTTTTTCTGGAACCCCTATAATTCGAATGTTGGTACGTTTAATGTTGTCCCAGAGGTCTCTGAGACTGTCCTCAGTTCTTTTCATTCTTTTTTCTTTATTCTGCTCTGCAGTAGTTATTTCCACTATTTTATCTTTCAGGTCACTTATCCGTTCTTCTGCCTCAGTTATTCTGCTATTGATCCCATCTAGAGTACTTTTAATTTCATTTATTGTGTTGTTCATCGTTGCTTGTTTCATCTTTAGTTCTTCTAGGTCCTTGTTAACTGATTCTTGCATTTTGTCCATTCTATTGTCCATTCTATCTCCAAGATTTCGGATCAACCTTACTATCATTATTCTGAATTCTTTTTCAGGTAGACTGCCTATTTCCTCTTCATTTGTTAGGTCTGATGGGTTTTTCTCTTGCTCCTTCATCTGCGGTGTGTTTTTCTGTCTTTTCATTTTGCTTATCTTACTGTGTTTGGGGTCTCCTTTTTTGCAGGCTGAAGGTTCGTAGTTCCTGTTGTTTTTTGTGTCTGTCCCCAGTGGCTAAGGTTGGTTCAGTGGGTTGTGTAGGCTTCCTGGTGGAGGGTACTAGTGCCTGTGTTCTGGTGGATGAGGCTAGATCTTGTCTTTCTGGTGGGCAGGTCCACGTCTGGTGGTGTGTTTTGGGGTGTCTGTAGACTTATTATGATTTTGGGCCGCCTCTCTGCTAATGGGTGGGATTGTGTTCCTGTCTTGCTAGTTGTTTGGCATAGGATGTCCAGCACTGTAGCTTGCTGGTCGTTGAGTGAAGCTGGGTGCTGGCGTTGAGATGGAGATATCTCGGAGATTTTTGCTGTTTGATATTATGTGCAGCTGGGAGGTCTCTTGTGGATCAGTGTCCTGAAGTTGGCTCTCCCACCTCAGAGGCACAGCACTGACTCCTGGCTGCAGCACCAAGCGCCTTTCATCCACAGGGCTCCTTAATTTGGGATGATTCCTTGTCTATTCAGGTATTCCACAGATGCAGGGTATATCAAGTTGATTGTGGAGCTTTAATCCGCTGCTTCTGAGGCTGCTGGGAGAGATTTCCCTTTCTCTTCTTTGTTCTCACAGTTCCCAGGGGCTCAGCTTTGGATTTAGCCTCGCCTGTGCGTGTAGGTCGCCAGAGGGCGTCTGTTCTTTGCTCAGACAGGACGGGGTTAAAGGAGCCGCTGATTCGGAGGCTCTGGCTCACTCAGGCCCGGGGGTAGGGAGGGGCACGGAGTGTGGGGCGGGCCTGCGCGGCAGAGGCCGGCGAGACGTTGCAGCCTGAGGCACGCCTGTGCGTTCTCCCGGGGGAGTTGTCCCTGGATCCCGGGACCCTGGCAGTGGCGGGCTGCACAGGCTCCCCGGAAGGGCGTGTGGCTAGTGACCTGTGTTCGCACACAGGCCTCCCGGTGGCGGCAGCAGCGGCCCTAGCGTCTCATGTCTGTCTCTGGGCTCCGCACTTTCAGCTGCGGCCCGTGCCCGTCCCTGGAGCTCTCTCAAGCAGCGTTCTTAATCCCCTCTCCTCGTGCACCAGGAAACAAAGAGGGACGTAAAAGTCTCTTGCCTCTTCGACAGGTCCAGACTTCTCCCCGGACTCTCTCCCGGCCAGCCGCGGTGCACTAACGCCCTGCAGGCTGTGTTCACGCCGCCAACCTCAGTCCTCTCCCGGCGCTCCGACAAAAGCCGGAGCCTCAGCTCCCAGTCCCGCCCGCCCCAGCGGGCAAGCAGACAAGCCTCTCGGCTGGCGAGTTCCGGTCGGCCCGATCCTCTGCACTGGAATCTGTCCGCTTTGCCCTCCGCACCCCTGTTGCTGTGCTCTCCTCCGCGGCTCCCAAGCTCCCCCACTCCGCCTCCCGAAGTCTCCACCCGCGAAGGGGCTTCCTAGTGTGTGGACACTTTTCCTCCTTCACAGCTCTCTCCCGCTGGTGCAGGACCCGTCCCTGTCCTTTTGTCTCCGCTTAGTTTTTTCTTTTGCCCTACCCAGGTACGTGGGGGGTTTCTTGCCTTTTGGGAGGTCTGAGGTCTTCTGCCAGCGTTCAGTAGATGCTCTGTAGGAGTTCTTCCACGCGTAGATGTATTTCTGGTGTATCTGTGGGGAGGAACGTGATCTCCGCGTCTTACTCTTCCGCCATCTTCCCGGAAGTTCCATTTTTCGCTTTCTGCGATATTGAACTTGTACCGTACACGAGGTTCTTGTAAACAGAGCCGTCCCAAACTTTGGTGTGGCTGTGTCTTTTTGATTTTAATTTCCCTAAGCTATAGGACCATAAGTGGAAGTGCCCTAGGCTCTGTTGCTTTGTTTTTTAGATGTTTCAGGAAACACCATACACTTCTCCAGAGTGGATGTTGGCAGTTTACATCCCACCCATCAGCATAACAAGGCTCCCAGTTCTCCATGGCCTGTCCTGCCTTTCTGGATTTTACACTTTTTTCAGATGGCCCTTTAGACCGGGGGGCAGTGAGACTTCATTGTAGTGCAGATTTCCTTTGCAAGCTTGCTTGGTTGGCCAAAAAGAGTGTATGCGTTTTTTCCTGAATATATTCAGGAAAAAACGCATACGCCATTTTTGGCCAAGTGCATCATGGTGGACGTTCTGCCTCTTTTCCTACGCTTTACATGCAATTCCATTCTACCTCCTGAAATCGGTTTCCTGCAATTCTGCCCCGCTTTCAAGTCCTCCTGGCAGCCTTACTTCAATATATTTTTGGACGATAGCTGTCATTTATAACTCTGCAGGTTTGTGAATTACAGTGCCCCTGAGCTCCTTTCTTCAACTCGCTTTCTTGTGAGCTGGCCGCAGCACCGCAGGATTGCTTCAGGCCCTAGTGTGGTTCTGGCATGGCATGCTGAGCCTTTGGTTAATTCCTCTTCCTGGTGGGAAATGAGAGTTAAATTTGCCCGTCCAGACACCTCCAGCTAGTCTCTCATTGGTTCTCCCTATTCCTGTTCATATTCCGCAGAAATTGCAAAGTGGGCCAAACAGGAGCTTAAAGGCACTGACTCTCCAAGTGGGGAGAGTGTTAGTAAAGCGTCTGGAATGTTGCACCTGAGTACCAGGGGACGAAAACTGAGACACATTTGAACACATTTCCCGATCACATGGTGGATCATACTCTGGGTTCCACATGCATGTTTTAGCTGAAGGGAGAATCCCTTAAACCAGGAGAGTTGAGAACCATGGAATGGGTACCATGCAATATGACTTCAAAGGGTCTGCATTTGCTCACCGCTCCTCACCAATCCTATCACTGCTGTGTATATGCCACTGTACACACGCTTGATACTCTTTTGGAGACATATAAATCCATAGGTTTTAAGATTCTTACTAGTAAGGTATATTCTTAGGTGTTTAATATGGGGCTTTAAGTCCACTTCGTTGAGCAAGGAGTAGCTCTTGTCTATTACATATTTGGCTTATGGAACGGTATCTGTGCTAATTTCAATCTCTGGTTTTATGCAGCACCCCAACTCACCTTTCCCCTTAAGCAAGCATAAGTTGGTTTTCTACATTTGAGACCCTGTTCTGTTTTGTAATTCAGTTACTGTGTAGCCAAGTTTGCATTCCATGTATTAGTGATATCTTATGATGTTTCATTTTCTGTGTGACTTATTTCACTTAGAATCATCGTACCTGAATCCACTCATTATGCTGCTATGGGCCTGATGACATAGATTTCATTGCTGAGTGATATTGCATTGTTCCTAAGTACCAAAACTTCTTTATCCATTTTTCCCTTTCTGTGATATTGAACTTGTACCGTAAACGAGGTTCTTGTAAACAGAGCCGGCCCAAACTTTGGGGTGGCCGTGTCTTTGTGATTTTAATTTCCCTAAGCTATAGGACCATAAGTGGAAGTGCCCTAGGCTCTGTTGCTTTGTTTTTTAGATGTTTCAGGAAACACCATACACTTCTCCAGAGTGGCTGTTGGCAATTTACATCCCGCCCATCAGCATAACAAGGCTCCCAGTTCTCCATGGCCTGTCCTGCCTTTCTGGATTTCACACATTTTTCAGAGGGCCCTTTTGACCGGGGGGCAGTGAGACTTCATTGTAGTGCAGATTTCCTTTGCAAGCTTGCTTGGTTGGCCAATAAGGGCGTATGCGTTTTCTCCTGAATATATTCAGGAGAAAACGCATACGCCCTTATTGGCCAAGTGCATCATTGTGGACGTTCTGCCTCTTTTCGTATGCTTTACATGCAATTCCAGTCTACCTCCTGAAATCTGTTTCCTGCAATTCTGCCCCGCTTTCAAGTCCTCTTGGCAGCCTTACTTCAATATATTTTTGGACGATAGCTGTCATTTATAACTCTGTAGGTTTGTTAATTACAGTGCCCCTGAGCTCCTTTCTTCAACTCTCTTTCATGTGAGCTGGCCGCAACACCGCAGGATTGCTTCAGGCCCTAGTGTGGTTCCGGCATGGCACTGTGAGCCTTTGGTTAATTCCTCTTCCTGGTGGGAAATGAGAGTTAAATTTGCCCGTCCAGACACCTCCAGCTAGTCTCTCATGGGTTCTCCCTATTCCTGTTCATCTTATGCAGAAATTGCAAACTGGGCCAAACAGGAGGTTAAAGGCACTGACTCTCCAAGTGGGGAGAGTGTTAGTAAAGCGTCTGGAATGTTGCACCCAAGTACCAGGGGATGATAACTGAGACACATTTGAACACGTTTCCCGATCACACGGTGGATCATACTCTGGGTTCCACACGCATGTTTTAGCTGAAGGAAGAATCCCTTAAACCTGGAGAGTTGACACCAATGGAATGGGTACCATGCAAAATGACTTCAAAGGGTCTGCATTTGCTCACCAATCCTCACCAATCCTATCACTGCTGCATTTATGCCGCTGTACTCAGGCTTGATTCTCTTTCGGAGATATATAAATCCATAGGTTTTAAGATTCTTACTAGTCAGGTATATTCTTAGGCGTTTAATATGGGGTGTTGAGTCCACTTCGTTGAGCAAGGGGTAGCTCTTGTCTATTACATATTTGGCTTATGGAACGGTATCTGTGCTAATTTCAATCTCTGGTTTTATGCAGCACCCCAACTCACCTTTCCCCTTAAGCAAGCATAAGTTGGTTTTCTACATTTGAGACCCTGTTCTGTTTTGTAATTCAGTTCCTGTGTAGCCAAGTTTGCATTCCGTGTATTAGTGATATCTTATGATGTTTCTTTTTCTGTGTGACTTATTTCACTTAGAATCATCGTTCCTGAATCCACTCATTATGCTGCTACGGGCCTGATGACATAGATTTCATTGCTGAGTGATATTGCATTGTACGTAAGTACCACAACTTCTTTATCCATTTTTCGCTTTCTGTGATATTGAACTTGTACCGTAAATGAGGTTCTTGTAAACAGAGCCGTCCGAAACTTTGGGGTGGCTGTGTCTTTTTGATTTCAATTTCCCTAAGCTATAGGACCATAAGTGGAAGTGCCCTAGGCTCTGTTGCTTTGTTTTTTGGATGTTTCAGGAAACACCATACACTTCTCCAGAGTGGCTGTTGGCAATTTACATCCCGCCCATCAGCATAACAAGGCTCCCTGTTCTCCATGGTCTGTCCTGCCTTTCTGGATTTTACACTTTTTTCAGATGGCCCTTTTGACCGGGGGGGAGTGAG